>NC_141810.1:2173750-3517500 GCF_057944985.1 Cucurbita pepo subsp. pepo
GATGAAGATGTTCGTATTTTCGTATATCAATACGTTTTTCATTGATTTGCATGCAAGCAATATACTGTATTTAATGCAATGTCGATTTGTTTTCGTCTGTTGAAAACAGGTTTTTGGACTAGAATATGATCTTGATCTCTTCAACGTTGTGGCCGTTCCCGATTTCAACATGTGTGTTGTCTATATTTATTAATTTTTTTTCTTTTTTGCTTTTGTTTCTGTTCATTTTGTTAATTCTGATCTCTTTTTTAATGAACCAGGGGAGCCATGGAAAACAAGAGTCTGAATGTATCGTATCTGAACTTTGTTTCTTTTGCGACCACGTGTCTGATTTAAATTTCGAATTCATGCCATTTCCTTTTCTTTGTTAACAGATATTCAATTCAAAACTTGTCTTGGCGTCTCCCGAGACTGCTTCTGATGGAGATTATGCTGCCATATTAGGAGTGATCGGCCACGAGGTTTGTTATAAAAGCTTTGTCAATCAAGAACTGGGAATCGCGTTTTCTTGAATACTAGAGCAGAGTTTTAACGACCACATGATCACGTGTTTTTTTTATTTTGTTTTGCAGTATTTCCACAACTGGACCGGCAACAGGTTGTTTCTCGAACCAATATAATCTTGAAGTTTATATGTCATATGTTGTGTGTTTTCCTTGATGCATTTCTTATTTCCTGTTCATAATCCCATCCCACTAGAGCATGTATTCCAGGTTTGTGCTCCGCTTTATAATACTACTGCTGACAGAATTAATATATATATACGTGCAGGGTGACATGTCGTGATTGGTTCCAGTTGAGCTTGAAGGAAGGCCTTACTGTTTTTCGTGATCAGGTATGATATTTACTCCTTGATATATTTACAACTTTGAATAAAATACCCGATTGGTCCTTGGAAACTCTTCACGTTGCCTCGACTATAGGAATTTTCATCTGACATGGGAAGTCGTGCTGTGAAAAGAATTGCTGATGTTTCAAGACTTCGAAACTATCAGTTCCCACAGGTTTGTATCACGTATCAACTTTTTGAGATTTTCATAACCGTGCACGTGCACGAAATGTATCATACTTACTTTTTCTATTGCGACCCATTTACTAGATACCAGTTGCTACTTGAAATGGTGCAGAAATTAGCGTTTATAGCTGATTTTGTATCTTCATATCTATTCTGCAGGATTCTGGTCCCATGGCTCATCCGGTTCGACCGCACTCCTATATCAAGGTTAATAGTTATATATATATTGACTTCTTTTCTGTATATGTCTATTTCATTATGACAGATCTCCTAATGGTTTAATCCCATCAATCTACAGATGGACAACTTTTACACAGGAAAGTGTTGTTCTTTACGGGTTTGCTCGAAATTCTCGCTATTTTTTTGTTTCTTTTCTTCAATGTTTACTGATGTAGACTTCTTTTTGAACCTCGGCTTCTTAATTTTCGTCTTCTATCAAGTTATGATCTGACACGGGCCCTGTACCAACTTGAACATGCAGTGACGGTACGCTTTATCGTCTAGTCTTTACACGCTGTAGCCTGTAATGCTCGTTTTCTTCTTTTTCTATGATGAGTATCTAATTTTTTTATTTCTCTTTACAGGTGTACGAGAAGGTTTGACTTTTGTGCAGAATGTTTCCTCTTTTTCTCTCGGTCGAAAAATATCGATATTGAACAATTAACGTCTTGTGATCTTAGGGTGCTGAAGTTGTGAGGATGTACAAAACCTTATTGGGAAGTCAAGGATTTAGAAAAGTAAGGGTTGAAAATACTTCAAACTTGTTTATGATATCTCTCAGCTTTAAGAAGTTTGTTAATCAAAGCTGTTTATATCTCAGGGCATGGATCTTTACTTTAAGAGACACGACGGTCAAGCTGTTACCTGTGAAGATTTCTATGCTGCAATGCGAGATGCGAATGATGCCGATTTTGCTAACTTTTTGCTATGGTGTTCATTGCTATCCGACTTCATTTTGAATTTTACTCGATACGAAATATTTATAGTGCTTATAAATAGAACTAAAATACAGGTACTCTCAAGCTGGGACTCCTCAAGTTAAAGTTACATCGTCTTACAATTCCGACGGTCGAACGTTTACTCTGAAGTTCAGGTATATAACTCGTTCAATGTTGTGGACCTTCTCTGATCTTGTTTACGAGTTATGCTTAGCGGTTCAAATTCGACAGGCAAGAGGTTCCACCAACTCCTGGGCAGGCAGTTAAAGAGCCAATGTTTATACCTGTTGCTCTTGGTTTGCTAGACTCATCTGGCAATAATTTGAGTCTCTCCTCCATATATCATGATGGGGTGTTGCAGTCTATATCCGACAATGACCAGCCTGTCTACTCCACAGTCCTCAGGCTGACTAAGGTTAGCAGAGAAAATTACATTAATCGGTGATTGTTTCATTTACGAACTACGTATGAGCTAGATTTATATATAGCTATGGTAGACTCCATTTGGCCAATGATGGTAGTCGAACATGTGCTCACTGCTAGGTTCTCTTTGGGCTTTCGTTTTCGGGCTTCTCCTCAAGGTTTTTAAAACGCGTCTGCTAGGGAGAGGTTTCCACACGTTTATAAAGAATGTTTTGTTCTCCTCCCCAATTGATGTGGGATCTCGTACTTGGACTACCACTTGCTTGTTTTTGAGTTGATGATTTCATTTGCTAAGAACTAGATATTTAGGAATTAGGACACCACGTTTTTCGATATCTATTGATCGCTATGCTTGATGCAGAAAGAAGAAGAGTTTGTCTTCACCAATATACCGGAGCGGCCAGTTCCATCTTTGCTTAGGGGCTACAGTGCTCCGGTCCGTATGGAAACCGATATAAGTGACGATGATCTATTTTTCCTTCTTGCCTACGATTCGGATGAGTTCAACCGGTTTGTGTTTATTTCAAAACTTTTAAAGGTTTATCCAGTAGAACGACTATTAAACCTCGTCTTTCTGCTCGTTTTGTGATTTAGTTGGGAGGCTGGACAAGTGTTGGCAAGGAAACTGATGCTCCAACTGGTGTCTGATCACCAACACAATAAGACATTGGTTCTTAACTCGAAGTTTGTGGAGGGTCTGAGAGCCATACTTACTGACTCGAGCTTGGATAAGGTACGTCGGGCACTTAGTTTTGTACATCGGCTTTTTGAAGTTTCTTATTTTCCGTTCTTTCGTTGGGCCGATGATGACACTTAATGACCATTTCTAATCCAGGAATTCATTGCGAAAGCGATAACTCTCCCTGGTGAAGGGGAAATAATGGACATGATGGAGGTTGCAGATCCTGATGCTGTTCATGCCGTTCGAACTTTCATTAGGAAGCAACTGGCCAATGCACTGAAAGCCGAGTTTCTCGCCGCAGTACGAACTTTTCTGAACCTGCAATTTAATGAAGAAGTCTGAATACTCTTGAAGAATAAACTCTTTGATCTGTAAATAAACTATCTTTAATCTTACAGGTAGAAAACAATAGGAGTTCAGCAGCATATGTGTTTAACCATCCCGAACTGGCCAGGCGTGCTTTAAAGAATACTGCTCTCGGTCTGCTCGTGGAAACTAATTTTATGCTCGAACTACTGGCTCCATGAACTTTCTAAGTCAAACTAATATCTTCATTTTCTTATGATTTTCAGCATATCTTGCATTACTTGAGGATGCAGAGATTGCCAATCTTGTGCTTAATGAGTATAAGAACGCCTCGAATATGACCGACCAATTTGCAGCTTTGGTGGCTATAGCCCAGAAGCCAGGTGAAACTCGTGACATGATTCTCGCTGACTTCTATGCCAAGTGGCAGCATGACTATTTGGTTAGTCGCTACTTATTCTTTTCTTCCCATTCAATGATGTAGCATAACTCGATGTAGTTTATAAGTTTTGTTCTGAGTTTTAGACTGTTGGATTGCTTGGTTGGTTCATTCTAAAAGGTCTATATTTGAGTGTTAGGTTGTGAATAAATGGCTTGCTCTTCAAGCCATGTCAGACATTCCTGGTAATATTGAGAATGTCAAGAACCTCCTAAATCACAAGGCGTTCGACTTGCGAAATCCAAACAAGGTCTATTCTTTGATTGGAGGTTTCTGTGGATCGACCGTCAACTTCCACGCGAAGGACGGTTCGGGCTATGAATTCTTGGGAGAAGTCGTAATGCAACTAGACAAAATCAATCCCCAGGTGACTGTTCCTGTTCAACCGTAGAATCGAGTTGAGTCGTAATATGTATATTCGTCTCTGATTGATGTGTTGATTCTTAGGTTGCCTCTCGAATGGTGTCTGCGTTCTCGAGATGGAAGCGTTACGACGAACACCGACAAAATCTTGCTAAGGTAACGTTGGTTTTCATGATTGAGTATCAGCTGGCATTTGGTTGTGTTAAAGTATGTGATTGTTGATGATGGTGTGCTATCTACAGGCACAACTGGAGAAGATATTGTCTGCCAATGGACTGTCTGAAAATGTGTTTGAAATTGCATCAAAAAGCTTAGCAGCTTGAGAATAATCCTAGGATTTGTGGGTTCATAATAATAATATCACCACTTCCACCTTCAATGTAGAAGCGGTGGCCTTCGTTCGTTCAAGTAAGGCCTCGTTTGATAACGGTTTCATTTTTCGTTTCTATTTATGAATTTTATGTTTGTTTCTTACTACGGTGTTTATATTTGAATTCTTTGTTAAATTTTAAACAAAAACAAAAACGTTTTTTTGTTTTGTTTTCAAAACCGGGATCGGTTTCCGAAATCATGGATAGAAAGTGAAATTTTTCGCCTTGTTTTTTTGTGATGGCTGCGTAAATGAATTGGTATGTAGGAAGGGTTTTTGTTGTTAGTAGTTTAAGACAATCAGATAATCCTCGTTCCCGAGCAAGAAACAAAAAATGCAGAAAAATGTCGAGGTCATCAGATATTGAATTTAAGATTCAAATTGTATTCTAAATCGGGATATGGGTATTACATTTTCTTAATACTTCATTAGGGTTATATGAAGAATAACCTTATTAATGTTAAAAGTTTTAAAATATAAATTGAATTTTTATTTTCAATTCTTATATATTTTTTGAAAATATTATTAATTGGACGGCATTTGATGATTTTATTAATTACAATTATGCCCTTTTTCTTTTCTTACTTTTTTTTTTCATTTACATTATTAATTACAATTAACAAATATTAAATATATCTTTTAGTCAATATTGCTTCCCTATTTTATTAATACTCTCAATTTTTTTTATAAAAAAAAAATTAAAAAATACCTTTAAACTAAAAAAAAAAAATTAAAATTAAAAGACGCCTTTAAACTGTTTTAAAAAATTTAAAATACCCTTCTTGCTTGTATATGGATGAAACTTATACCACGTTTCAAAAACACAAATTTTTAAAATAATATTAATATCCTTAAATTTAAAAAAATAATGATTTAAGAACTTTTTTTTTATTTTTTATTTTATACTCGTTTAAGAGTGTTAATTGTTAATGCTATTTAATATATATATATATATTAATTTGAGGAAAATAAAATTATTATGGAACAGGGTGACGTCACTCTAGACAGAAAGAAAGGGAGAAGTTGTTATCTTCCATAAATGCTTTGAGGAAAAGTTAGGCAAAGGCCCTAAATTGGAGGGTGCCCCAACTACAAGTTCGGCATCTTTAATTTCTTTACAACCCATTCACTCTTGTTTCCTAACACCTTTTCTTTTCTTTTAATTTTTTAATTTGAGAAAGTCACGACCGTACCTTCTGTTCTCTCCCGTAAATCCCAAAAAATAATTGTTCATTGAGCCACGGAAAAGAAATGTGTACCTTGTAGTAAATTTCATTTCCTTTTAAGCCTTTCTTCTCATTCAGATGTGGTCTCGGTTCATTCCCTTCTTTACTCGAATGTCACAGTTCATGTATATATATACTTGAATTTCTCTATCTAATATCTCGAACTCAAAATGGAAACAAAGATCTTGAAAGAGTTAATTATATTAAAAGTATATAGACATAGGTTGATAGTTACACGAGTATTAATTTTCTTTATCACATTATTATATTTACACAAATGAATTATGTCCAAATTTTCCTTTTAAAATATTTCTTTTATAGAAAGGATATTAATTTTAAAATTTAAATTATTGATATCATGAATTCCATATCTATAACCTAAAATTCATCTCCATCAACATTTATTATCTTAGGGTTTTTTCTTTTAAATAATAAATAACTAAATAAATTTTATATATTAAAAAATAAAAGCCACACCCTTAATTAAGTAATTCCTTCTTTATGAATTGATAGACACTTCCAACTCCCTAGTTAATTTTTTTTTATTTTATTTTATTTTAATAATTATATAACTAATATTTATTTATTTATATATTTTAAAATTTTCGCTCATTTTATATTAATTAATGCGCTACTCTTATCAACTAGATATGTCAACGGGACACGTGGAAAGCTAGGAGTTTCTATAAATTCAAATTTCAATATTACAATATAATTATCAATAAATTATTTATTATAATCGTAATTTAGATAATTTGTTCCCCATTTAAACGGAGATTACTCGCCGGCTTCGGGGCGGATCCCTGAATAGACGTTTGTAGAGAATAAAGTTTTTGTTTATACTAAAAAAGGAAGATTAAAAAAGATAATATAAAAGGCCATGAAATTAAAATTTTAAAGTGCGATGATAATTAGGTCTTCTTCTCCAACTACATCGGGTGGTATTAATGGCGATGGATTCATCAGCCTGGTTTATAGAGTCGTCGTCCCCGTCCCCGTCCTCGTCTTCTACAAAATCCTCGAACGAACTCGTTCAACTGTAATTTATGCCTCCCCATTAATGTCCTTCTTTCTCCTCTCTTTCTCTCTCTAGACTCGCCATTATAAATAGCTTTTTCATCAACCCCACCCAATCACTCCCAAAAATGGCTTTTCTCCTTCTCTTTTTCCTTTGATTTTGAAATGGATGCGGCGGCGCTTGCGGCGGCGTTGGGCGGCGCGGTGGTGGCGTACTTTATTTGGTTCTTGAATATCCGACGGTCCTTGAGTGGGCCACGTGTTTGGCCGCTATTGGGCAGTCTTCCTGGGCTGATTAAGAATGGTCATCGAATGCATGACTGGATTGCAGAGAATCTCCGGTCGACTGGCGGCACGTACCAGACTTGCACGTGTGCCATTCCGTTTTTGGCTAAGAAGCAAGGTCTCGTGACGGTCACGTGCGACTCGAAGAATCTTAAGCATATTTTAAAAACCCGATTCGAGAATTATCCGAAAGGTCCGAATTGGCAGGCTGTGTTTCATGATTTGCTTGGTGATGGAATCTTCAATTCAGATGGTGACACGTGGTTGTTCCAGCGTAAAACTGCTGCACTAGAATTTACCACTAGGACTCTCCGCCAAGCCATGGCTCGTTGGGTTAGCCGAGCTATTAAGAATCGGTTTTGTCCGATTCTTGAGTCGGCTCAACGTCGTGCTAAGCCGGTTGATCTACAGGACCTTTTGCTTCGGCTTACGTTCGATAATATTTGTGGGTTGACTTTTGGTAAGGATCCACAAACTCTTGTGCTTGAATTGCCTGAAAACGGCTTTGCGCTAGCTTTCGATCGAGCCACTGAAGCGACATTGTGTCGATTTATTTTGCCTGGCTTTATCTGGAAGCTAAAAAAATGGCTCCGGCTCGGGATGGAGGTCACCTTAACCCAAAGCCTCGAGGACACGAATCAATACTTGACAAATATCATCAAGACACGTAAGCTCGAGCTGTCCAGTCAGCACCATGTGGACAATAGTGGGACACCTCACGACGACTTGCTGTCAAGGTTTATGAAAAAGAAGGAATCCTACTCAGACGAATTCCTCCAACACGTGGTGCTTAACTTCATCCTAGCTGGACGAGACACGTCATCGGTCGCACTGAGCTGGTTCTTTTGGTTGGTCAGTCAAAACCCAAGAGTGGAGGAAAAAATCCTCATCGAAATATGCACCGTTCTGATGGAGACACGTGGCGAAGATATATCCACATGGGTCGAAGAGCCGTTGGGATTTGAAGAAGTGGATAAATTGATTTACCTGAAAGCTGCCTTGTCGGAAACTCTTCGACTTTACCCATCGGTGCCGGAAGATTCAAAACATGTGATAAACGACGACGTTTTGCCCACCGGAACTTTCGTCCCCTCCGGCTCCTCTGTTACGTATTCAATATACTCAATTGGTCGGATGAAATTCATATGGGGGGAAGATTGTTTAGAATTCAAACCAGAGAGATGGCTGTTGGGTTCAGATAACGACAAAATTGAGCTTCAAACTACTTATAAATTCATTGCTTTTAATGCCGGGCCAAGAATATGCTTGGGGAAAGATTTGGCCTACTTGCAAATGAAATCGATTGCGGCGGCGGTGTTGCTCCGCCACCGCCTGACAGTGGTTGCCGGCCACCGTGTCGAGCAGAAGATGTCGCTGACGTTGTTCATGAAGTATGGACTTAAAGTTCAATTGCAACCCAGAGATTTGGGGCATGTGGCGGAGAAGATTAGACAGACAGCGGCCGAGACGGTGGCGACGGCGGAAAATATGGCTGTCTTGTTGTAAAGAGTATTGTTGTTGTTCACAAACATTTTAATTTTGTAGTACTTGAAGTTGCTCAAAGCTCAAGCAACCTATTCACAAAAGTGTAATTTATTTTTAAAATGCTATTAATAATTTAAATGAAAAATATTCCAAATTTATTTTCACCCAAGTTTAATATCACATTAGTTCGATGTCTTATACTTGTTAACTCGGACCTCGCAAATGGTAATCAAAATTTTAGCTTTCGGCCTTAAAGGGGTAGTAGGGATGTGAACCTTCAACCTCAGGTAATAGAAATTTTAACTTCTAACCTCGGGAGGTGTAGTAGAGCTATGAACCTCTAACCTCACAAGATAAGGGGATTTGAACCTTTGGACTTCACTCGATATGAGTGTATGAACCTCACAAGACAAGAGGATTTGAACGTTCAGACCTCATTGGATACGAGTATATGAACCTCACAAGACAAGAGGATTTGAACGTTCAAACCTCATTGGATACGAGTATATGAATCTCACAAGATAAAGGGGATTTGAACCTTCGACCCTAAAGGGGCAATAGAAATTTTACCCTCCAACCTCAAGGTAATAGGAATACAAACCTCCAACTTCGTAGGATAGGAGTCGAACTTTTGAACTCTCAGTATATGAAGATTTAAACCTTCGATCTCACCAGAGATAATAGAGATTTGAATCGATCTCACCAGAGATAATAGAGATTTGAATCTATGACGTTCCAGGATGTAGTAGGGATTTGAGCCTCCAACCCCAAACAGGGTTAGAAGGAATTTTAAACCTCCGACCTCCGACCTACCCTAAAGGAGATAGTAGGGTGGAACCTTCAACTTCACACGACGAGAGAATTTGAATCTCTAACTTCACACATTCGATATGAGAATTAGAACCTCCGATCCCAAAGAAAATAGTAGAGATTTGAATAGTTGACCGAAAAAAGAAAAAAAAAAAAAAAACATTCCAATGAAAGTTCTAGAGATAGTTCATGCACAAAAGAATAGAAGTCCAATAAAAACATGAAAATTACAACACAAAAATAATTTACACACAAACCCATCTCAGTTCTGAACCTGAAGGGCACCGAATTAACAAATAAAGATTACAAAAACACATAATAAAAAGATGATACTCCAAAGATAATGAATCAAGGTCTTGTCTTCAAGCTCTGGCCTTGAATGGAATAGCTCTGATGATGATCTGGTGGTAAATCGCAGCCAGAGCAGCTCCAATGAACGGCCCCACCCAGAAGATCCACTGCAACACAATAGAAGTTACCTCAATTAGTGAGGAGCAAGAATGGGTACCAAATTCAATGCTAAAATGGTAATTTATAGCGTTACACTCACATGGTCATCCCATGCGTGTTCCCTGTTGTAGATAATGGCAGCTCCGAGACTTCTCGCCGGGTTAATGCCGGTGCCGGTGATCGGAATGGTGGCCAAATGAACCAAGAACACAGCAAACCCAATTGGAAGTGGAGCCAAAATCTACGCATAACATTCAACCAAATCGTAAGGGTACATGCAAAAACAGGGGATTAGAACAGAGCAAGAATTTCTCTTACAGGGACGTGAGAATCTCTGGCGTTTCTCTTGGCGTCGGTGGCGGAGAAGACGGTGTAGACCAGAACGAAGGTGCCGATGATCTCGGCGCCGAGGCCGCTGCCTTTGGTGTAGCCAGCGGCGACGAAGTTAGCGCCGCCGAGCTTCTGCTCGTAGATGGATTTCTCAAAACCCTTCACGACGCCGGCGCCGCAGATTGCGCCTAGGCATTGCATTATGATGTAGAATATGGCTCTGGTGAGCGACAGCTTTCTCGCCAAGAAAAGCCCGAATGTCACCGCCGGATTAATATGCCCACCTGAGAAAAAACAGAGCAAAACAGAGCAAACCAGAAAGTTGAATCAAAACCAGATTTCTTAACAGATCTAAGAGCAGAGTAAAGGAAGAACAAAAGGGGTTTGTGGGTTACCGGAGATGCCGGCGGTGCAGTAGACGAGAGCGAAGATCATGCCACCGAAGGCCCACGCGATGCCCTGAATGCCGACGGTGGAGCATTTGGACGGAGATCGGCTGACTCCCATCACCGTCAAGATGGTAATGTACAGGAACAAGAAAGTGGCCACGAACTCCGCGATTCCGGCTCTGTAAAAGGACCATGACGTGAGCTCGCCGGGCTCGTACAGCGGAGCAGGCGGCGGCTCTTTGTAGTCCTTGTCCGTCTGTGCTGATGTGCCGATTGGCTGTCTTTCAGAGTACTTGTTAGCTCCTAGCTTCACGTCCTCTTCTTTGCCCTCCATTTCCTTCTTCTTTGCCGAGTTTGGTTTTGAACTAAGCTGTGTGACTATGGCGGGTTTCTCTCTCTAAAATTGGGTTTCTCTCTCCTCACAATAGATTTCTGTTGCTTTTGGGGAAGAAGATGGAAGTAGCGAGAAGGCTGATGGGGGGTCTTTTATAGGACTTATGGGTTACCTTCCCCCAAACGACGTCGTTCTTTTTATTTATTTATTTATTTATTTCTAAAACATTTGGGTTAAATTAATATTGTTAAAATAACTTTTAAATTATGTAAAAACCCTATCCCCCAAACGACGTCGTTCTTTTTATTTATTTATTTATAAAACATTTGGGCTAAATTAATATTGTTAAAATTAACTTTTAAATTATGTAAAAACCCTAAGATAAAATATCCAAAATTGAGACTTAATTTATTGATATATCGATAAAATATAATAATAATAATAATAATAAATAAGTTTTAAGAATTATAATTACGAATTAAATTATAATTATTATTATTGGAATTAGTGAATTAATTCTCAATATTGACATTGAATGATTTATGAATATAATGGACTTAATAATTCCATTCCTATGCCAATAAACCTTAAACTCGGGAAATAAATATTTATTTTAATTTTAAAAATTGGGATAATTCCACTTATTCACTTAAAAAAATAATAATATTTTTTTAAAATATCTGAATTAAGAAAAATGTTAAATTAAATAATATTTATTTTAAATTTTTTTTAATGAAATTTTGGAGTGCCATCGTACATATTATTTTCGAGTCTCAATTTCTATTTAAAAGTTAAAAGATTTTTATTTAAAAAAATTGTAAAAAAAAATAATTAATTAAAATAAATGAGGTGTCATATTGAGTTGGATTAAAATATAAGAATCATGATGATTTCTTTTCCTTTTTGGAGGGACATGATGAAAAATTAAGTGATTAAAAAAATATAATTATAGAAATTAGAAGGGTTAATAATTAAATGATTATTATAATAATGTAAAATTAAGCATAGAAATTAGGGAAAGAGGGCATTATCGTAATTTAGGGGATCTTTCTGGAAAAAGGCAATGGATTTGACAGGTCATGGGGTGGGTCTATCCTTGCTGTCCTTATCCTCAATAGTAACACTTTCCAGAGTGTCATCTTTTTCTTTTTAATCATATTTTGTCTCTCTCATTTTTTATTTTTCTTTTAAATTTTAGCTTTTTCGGGATTCTTAATTCTCATTTAATTAATTTTTTATTTTTAAATTAAACTTTTAAATTTTAATTCTATATTTTATTAAATAAAAATATCCCACGTCCTTTAATTTAGGAAAAAGTCATGAGTTTAGAATCAAATAATACACTCTTCATTGATACGACATTTTAGGAAATCCAAGCAAACCCATGAGAGCTTATGCTCAAAGTGGACAATATCATACTATTACAGAGAGTCAGGTTCGTCTAACATATTTAATATATAAAATTAGTCTATTTTATATAACAAACTCTAAAATTTTAATTTTTAGTTACTATCAAAATTTAAAATTTAAAAATCTTACCCCTCTCTAAAAAATTTAAATTGATAAAAAAAATTAAAAATTCATATTTATCTGACAAAGCTTTAATTAATCGAGTTTAAATAATTTTAATTTTAATAGAAAATTAGAAAATAACAAATAATTTATTAGTAATGGGTAGTTTAAACATAATTTATTTACTTTCACTAAGAGTATTAAATATTAGTTTAGTAAAAAAAAATGAAAATGACTAATTTTATTATTTAGAAAATGTAATAAATGATTTGTTTTCAAAATATAAATGGTTGTGATGTAACGATCAGATTGTAAAAATAAATAAATAAATAAATAAATAAAAATATATATTGGTGGATTTGGATTATTTAAAAAAAAAAAAAAGTGTGGGGGAGGGCAAATAGGTAATTTAACAAAAAGGGCAAAGCTATTGATGATGGATTCCAGCTTTTAGCTCCCTCCGTAGAGCAACCGGATTTGACCTTTTATTAACGGTACGAAAATCAGAGCCACAGAAGAGAAGCAAAGAGGAAACAAACAAAACCGAATCGAGTGGCTGAGATCAACTGGCCGTTTTCTGACCGTTACGAGGCCCACACCTCTTGGGCCGCGAGAGAAATAATGAAACTCTTTGAGGGGCATTTAGCAATATAAAAAGACGTGGGAGGAGGGGGAATTAGAATTTACCCCAAACTTAGGGGATGAGATAAAGTTATAGTAAAGTTGCAATTGCATTTTCAAATTCAACAACAAACGTGAGAGTTTGATTTGATACAAACTTTGATGCATCAATTTTAATAGAAGTTGTTTCGGGATGAATTGGGACGGTGTTATTGTGAGATCTCACGACAGTTAGAGAAGGGAATAAAACATTATTTATAGGAGTGTGATTACCGACGCGTTTTAAAACCGTGAGGCTAACTACAATACGTAAGAAGCCAAAGCAGACAATATTAGTAGCTAGTAGTAAGGTTGGACTGTTACAACTATGTGACCTAATCACTGAGAAACTCGTGTTTGAGGTCGAAGTGAAGGCTCGAACAACATTGGAGTTATATGTTGATCAAGCATAAGCTCAACTTGAGTACACGATGCTACTTGCACATAATTCGTTAATTAGTGAGAACAAAAGGGTCGATCACTCATTTCCAGAGCTATGCAATCCTAATCAACTCGCCTCAACACCGATTCGAACTAAAACCTAACTCAAGCTCCGAGTGTACGTGGCCCAATACCACTAAAAACTAAATTAAGCTTCTAAAGTTGAAAATATATATCTTAAAAAGGTTTTGAGAAGGAAACAACCCCTAATCCCTAACCCATGTGCCCTAATCAACAAAAGGGGTCATTGGGACCACCCATCTCAACCCAAATATTTCAAATGTTCAACTTTCATTTTTGGGAACGGCCCATGTGGGCTCGATCCTCATGTGTTAAGACCTGACCAAATTGTTCGGGTGGTAAAGATTTTTCAACTCAAAATAAATAATTAATCTAATTCAGCTCAACTAAAAAAAAAAAAAAAAAAAAAAAAGTTTTAGTCGAGCGTGAGTCGTGTTGGGTTGGGTCATAAACTTACCTATTAACATTTCCGAGCTGACCCATAGGACGAGGGTGAGGTGAGAGTGGTTGACAGCTCATACCCATCGGATGCCTCACTGTCATATGGGATTGTGCCAACATCATTCACATCACATGGAGCCTTTAGGACCCAAAACCCCATTCCAACCAACCCACCCACCCTTTCCATCACATTCATAGCCATTCATTTACTTTACATTGCTGGAATAACAATGGAAACTAGTGTTAGGGAAGACGCTGGCCCCAAAAGAGAATGTATTGTGAGATCTCATATCGGTTAGAGAGGGGAATGAGGCATTCTTCATAAGGTGAAGAAACCTCTCCCTAACAAAAGCGTTTTAAAAACTCACAACTAACTTATTCATAGGGTTTAGAAAAAATGCCACACAATTGCTATCCTGTAGCCAAAAGAGTGCGATTGTGACAACTGACAAGTACAACATTCGTCATTGATGTGTTGAAGAAAGGTACGAGAGAGAAAAATATTAACCGTTCGTTATTCACGTCGACCTCGACCTCGACGTGGATAATGGTTAGCAAACATCACAAAGAGAAAAACATGCACACATACATGATATATACAATTTGAATCATCCAATTAAAGAATACATCAAAAGTTCATAGCCAAGTTAGCATCATACCAAGTTATAAAAAGCTCATAATCTTCATTAGTTTACAACATTACGTTCTTATCAGTAACTATAAAACATCACAAAGACAGGCAGGCTTGATCACATTCCTAATATATAGAACAAGATTATATATGCTATGAACACTACAATATGATATACATGTAATGAAGAGTATAACTTTTCTTCATATTAATCCTCATTGACGAGCAGATGGGCATGAGGGCAGGCCCTCTCTGGTTCTCCATTTGTCCACAGAATCCCCAAATCTCCTCTCTTCTTCCCCAGTGTCAAAAGGGTTCCTAGATCGAGACGTGAACTATCCGGTCACGTGGGGTAATCGATATTCAAGATACGAACATGTTTTGATATGTGTTAATCATGGGGATAGTTTTTTGTGTTTGACTAACTCGAGTTTGTTTGTTTCTAGTTCTTAACACGGTTGCCAATGGTGTTGGGTGTAAGGTAACTTACCGAGCGTAAACGGGACGATGTAAAGCAGCGCAGGCTGGCCATGACCATCCATCAGGTTCAAAGCAACATAGGTGATCAGAAGACCTGACAAACATTTCAATAAAACTTTCAAGATATGGACCAAACATCAGAAACTAGCCTTTTTATAAACACTATTTAGAGAACACTTTTTAAGCATATACCTGACCCATATGCAAGCATTGCTGGTAAGAAGTAACCGAGCCGGAGGCTCTTATTTGCCAACCAGTCATACCTGTAAGGATATCCGAAGCATTCATTATGTAGTGGCTTTAATAGATGGAGATGGACTGACAAGCTTTGAACAGATGGTTCCTCACAAACAGTTTCGAAAGAAAACATATCTTTGTAACTACCCAAGCTACTAGGGAGAGGTTTCCACACCCTTATAAGAAATATTTTGATTAGGAGAAGGGAACAAAACATTTCTTATAAGGGTGTGAAAACCTCTCCTTAGTAAACGCGTTTTAAAACCTTGAGGTGAAGCCTGAAAGGGAAAGTCCAAAGAGGACAATATCTACTAACGGTGTGCTTGGGCTGTTACAAATGGTATCAAAGCCATACACCAAACGGTGTGCCAGCGAGGACGCTGGGCCCCTGATGGGGGTGGTTTGTGAGATCCCGCATCGGATGGAGAGGGGAATGAAACATTCCTTATAAGGGTGTGAAAACCTCTCCCTAATAAACAATATTTGTTAGCGGTGTGCTTTGGCTATTACAAATGGTATCAAAGCCATACACCAGGCAGTGTGTCAGCGAGGACATTGGGCCCCCAAGTGGGTGGATTGTGAGATCCCACATCGGATGGAGAGGGAAATGAAGCATTCCTTATAAGGGTGTGAAAACCTCTCCCTAGTAGACGCGTTTTAAAACCTTGAGAGGAAGCCCGAAAGAGAAAGTCCAAAAAGAACAATATCTGCTAGCGGTGTGTTTAGGCTATTACAAATGATATCAAAGCCATACACCAAACGGTGTGCCAGCAAGAACACTGGCCCCCGATGAGGGTGGTTTGTGAGATCCCACATTAGATGGAGAGGTGAACGAAACATTCCTTATAAAGGTTTGAAAATCTTTCCTTAGTAGACGCATTTTAAAACCTTGAGGGAAAGCCTGAAAGAGCACATCGGTTGGAGAGGGGAACGAAACATTCCTTATAAGGGCGTGAAAACCTCTCCCTAGCGGACGCATTTTAAAACCTTGAAGGGAAGCGCAGAAGGGAAAGCCCAAAGAGAACAATATCTGCTAGTAGTAGGCTTGGACCCAACAGATAAAATATACAACGAGAAAGCTTGCAAAAAGGTAAGACGACAAAGCATAAACCTGAGAGAAAACGCTACAACGAGACCAGGTAAAAGGATATCACCAAATCCAATAATGCTATAACCACCCCATGGATCAAACATGCGAGGGATCTTTAGCAGCATTGGGATGCCATCCTCTCCGCTTTTATCACCACGAGCTACCTGTCATGATTTTTAATAGCAACTCAGTAAAGTACTTGTGAGTTCATCTTCTTCTAGACTACGACAATGCTAGTGATAATGGTACTCTCTCCTTACCACAATCATCACACTTTCATTGAACAACTTCTTAGAAACAAAGACCCAAAAGATATCATATAGGAAGGCACAACTAAGCAGCACTGTTCCAACCTTGCAAACACTCAAATCCAATCAAGTGAGATAAATTTTAAGAGGGAGTGTTCAAGTATACAGAGTTCCAAAATGGGTACCTTGAGATTTGGTATGCGAACTATTTGAAGAACTGTAATGATCAGTGCAATTCCCTGGTTAACAAAGCATCATAACAAGAAGTTAGCTGGTTACATTATTAGACAGTAATAGGTTCTTGCTGACACCATTTTCTTACAAGTATGTCTTGACCGATCCAGGCAAACGACACGTTTCGATAAACAGCCCAAAGAACAGCAAATGCTATGCAGAATGGAGAAACAGCCAGTGTGAGGTATGAAACAGCTCCAAAGAATGGCACTTTGATGTATGATTCTCCAACATGTTTAAAGCATCTGCATGATCATATGCATGTATCAGCATTTCACTGTTTTATACAGTTCAGACTAAGCAATTCTTCATCAAGCTCCAACTATTTATACAAGTTGCATTTTTGGACATTCTGTCTCAAGCTAATAGTTTGGTGATTATCATTTCACAACACTTAACATTATCAACGCTGATTTGCTAAGGCCAACCAAGTAAGTGGCCTTACTATCGGCTCGGTCGGAAGACTTTCCTTATATATGAAGACACGTGTTGCACGTGTCATTTATGCTTTAGGGCCTCGAAGGGGAGTGGATTGTGAGATCCCACATCGATTGGAAAGGGGAACAAATGTCAACGAGGACGTTGGGTCTCGAAGGGGGTGTATTGTGAGATCCCACATCGATTGGAGAGAGGAACGAATGTCAACGAGGACGTTGGGTCTCGAAGGGGGTGTATTGTGAGATCCCACATCGATTGGAGAGAGGAACGAATGTCAGCGAGGACGCTGGGCCCTGAAGGGGAGTGGATTGTGAGATCCACATCATAACATACTCTCAATCTCAGAAATAGGATAGAATGTCGGCTAAGGCCAACCAAGTAAGTGGCCTTACAATCGGCTCGATCAGAAGACTTTCCTTATATGTGAAGACACGTACCCAATGGCCCTTGCACGTGTCATTTATGCGTTAGGGCCCCGAAGGGGTGGATTGTGAGATCCCACATCGATAAGAGAGAGGAACGAATGTCAGCAAGGACGTTGGCCCCGAAAGGGGTGGATTGTGAGATCCCACATCGGTTGGAGAGGAGAACGAAACATTCTTTATAAGGGTATGGAAACCTCTCCCTAGCAGATGCGTTTTAAAAACCTTGAGGGGAATCCCAAAAAGGAAAGCCCAAAGAAGACAATATCTACTAGCGGTGGGCTTGGGCTTGGGCTTGGGCTTGGGCTTGTGTGGTTTCATCTTTGGTATCAGCCTCTTCTTGTCGAGGAGAACTGACTCTTTGATATTAAAAAGAATGAATGTTTACTAAGTTATCTATGAGCACCTACTATATGATATCAGTAACTAAATTGATCTGTTCGATCTTGTATCAGCTAAGTATTCTATAAGTGTCAATTGTAGCAAGGGCACAATCAATTTTACCTTGACAATAAAGCGACCAAACAAGTTTGCAAGCCCTCTGCACCTCCTATGCAGAAAAGGACAACCAAAAGCTCGATGAACCAATACGACATGAGTTTGTAAAGCAAAATCAAAAAGCACGAAGCAACGACAACAAACAGGACGGCTGATGCCATGTTGATATACACAACACCAGGGCTGCCCACATCTTCAGCATTTTGAATATCATCTGCACCATCCTATAAGAACTTGTAACTCATCACGTATACCTTATCTATTAGAAGAACAACACCTTAGCGAACAATATGAGAAAGGTTACCTTTAGTAGTTTGTCCTGCTCAATGGCAGCTTCTCTAGCACTCCAGGCAGACCAAAAGGATGAGCATAAGATCGTACCGACAGCCATCAACCATAAGAATACTTCAGCTATGTCGACAGGTGGTCGTAGTGGAGAGTAGAGCTGAACAGACACTTCAGAGTCCAAAAACTTTTAAGGAATGACAAAAAGTTGATTTGCTAATTTCAAATGCCAATTAATGAAATGACTGTTATGATCGCACAACAACGCACACACTCGATCTAGATGAACATAAAGAACAAGAGAGAACATGCAAGGAAGAATATTGACTAAAGGTTTATATTGATGACTTCAGATATATACAGTAATAGAGAATGCAGAAAGTATATTTTTAAAGCTATGGTTCAGTTTACTATATATAACTTTACTAGATATAATCATCTACTATATATAGCTCTACCAGCTTTTTGTTAGGAATCATGACTCTCCATAATGGTATGATATTGTCCACTTTGAGCATAAGCTCTCGTGGCTTTGCTTTGGACTTCCCCAAAAGGCCTCATACCAATAGAGATCCCAAAAGGCCTCATACCAATAGAGATGTATTCCTTATTTACAAACACATGATCGACCCATTAATTAGTCAATGTGGGATTCTCTCCCAACAATCCTCGAACAAAGTACACCATAGAGCCTCCCCTAAGGCCTATGGAGCCCTCGAACAACCTCCCCTTAATTGAAGCTCGACTTCTTTCTTTGGAGTTCTCAAACAAAGTACACCCTCTGTTCGACACTTGAGTTACTTTTGACTACACTTTTGAGGTTCCCAACTTCTTTGTTCGACATTTGAAGATTCTATTGACATGACTAAGTTAAGAGCATGGCTCTGATACCATGTTAGGAATCACGACTCTCTACAATATAGTATAATATTGTCCACTTTGAGCATAAGCTCTCACGGCTTTACTTTAAGCTTCCCAAAAAAGCCTCGTACTAAAGAAGATGTATTCCTTACTTAAACCTATGATACCCCTTAATTAGCCAATATGAAGCTCTCTCCCAACAATCTTAAACACTTTTTACTATAAATAGTCGTTTACTATATATGACCATTTTCCATGTATAACAATTGAATAAGCTATAAATAAGCAGCAGACTACATAATGCAACCAAAACGATCAATTGCGAGTAAAATTAGTGTTTTGTACGTAAAGCATACCTGATGAATTGCTGATCAGCATCTTCTCCAAGCTTGTACCAGCATCTTGTGGGAGCATGACAGCAGGTATATGTATATCAAGATCAGTCTCATCAGGATCACAAACCATCTTGTAAAGCTCTGAAAAGCCCACAAGCATGTTTAGAGGATATGAAAGCTGAAGAACATTAGGCAAATCTAAACACAAATAGCTACCATCACTTGCCTCTTTGGTTATTTACTATGAGTATAGCTGAAGCACCTGCAGCTTCTGCAATATTTGCTTTAGTAGTAAATTTGCAGTGACCTCGATCAACCATGATTATATCTCCAGAAAGCTAACAAATGACAAGTTTCATGCATGATTAAGTATTGTGCCTAAGGCTTCAAGCTTCATGCCACTAGAAGAAGTACCTTGCTCTTTGGCACACCGCAACAATCACGGGGATGTGCAAGAACTAGGCGTGTTTGGTTTGCATTTTTCTCCTTTGACACGATGGTAGCGCCAAATCTAGCACCAACGCCGACAAATTCACTAGCTTCTTTGCCATCAATCCAAGTTTGAACTTTCACCTAACAGGTACAAAGACAAATTAAGCCAGACTAACCAAAAAAAGGTAGAACTACTCAAATAAATTAGCATACAGTCTCATAAATAAGTTGTATTCAACATCAACCGGCAACCAAGCATTGGGTTCTGAATCGGCAACAAGAACAGCAGAAAGAATAGACCATGGATTAATGACACTATATGTGAGATCCAACATTGGATGGGGAGGAAATCGAAACATTCTTTATAAGGGCGTGGAAACCTCTCCCTAGCAAATGCGTTTTAAAAACCTTGAGAGGAAGTCCGAGAGAGGAAGCTCAAAGGGATAATATCTGCTAGTGGTGGGCTTGGGCCGTTACAAATGGTATCAAAGCCAGACACCGAACGATAATGCCAGCGAGGAGGCTAAGCCATGAAAGGGGGTGGACACGAGGCAGTGTCCTAGCAGGACGCTGGGCCCTGAAGGGGGTGGATTGTGAGATCCTACATCGATTGGAGAGGAGAATGAAACATTCTTTATAAGGGTGTGGAAACCTCTCCCTAGCAAACACGTTTTAAAAACCTTGAGGGAAAACTTAAAGAGAATAATATCTGCTAATGGTAGGCTTGATCCGTTACAAATGGTATCAAAGGCAGACACTGGACGATGTGCCAACAAGGAGGCTAAGCCCTGAAAGGAGGTGGACACGAGGTAGTGTGTTAGCAGGACACTGGTCCCTAAAAGGGGTAGATTGTGAGATCTCACATTGGTTGGGGAGGAGAACGAAACCTTATTTATAAAGGAATGGAAACCTCTCCTTAGCAAACGCGTCTTAAAAATCTTGACGGGAAGCCCAAAAGGAAAAACAGAAAGAGGACAATATGGGCTCGGTGTACAAACTAATAAAAGTTTGAAGAAAAATAAGTACACAATCATGTTCACAAATAACAGACAATCTTCACCAAGGTATCCTTTGCACCTTTTTCAGGAAGAGTATCACCCATTATCAAGTACACAAACTAAAACGACCTACAGCTGCAGGAAAGGAAGTTGACTTCGTTGACCTGGATTGAAACAAAGACACAATACACACCGAGGTGGGAACTGAAGTATTCTACATATACATCAAGGCCGACCTACTGATAAACAAACGGAAGAAAAAATTGACTCCATTGATGCATCAACCGATAGAACATAAAAGCATGAGATCTTCATATAAACAAACTAGAGAGAATCATAAGAAACTACATCTCCAAAAACTAAACACAGACCAATTCATCTGAAGCAATACAAACTAGAAATGATCATATGAAATGTCCAAATGGAGTTGAAAAATCAAAGAAATGAAGGTTTTGGGTAAAGGAAGAACAAATGTTGAAACCCAATCAAAACCCAGATCCAATAAATGGAAACAAATTACTCAAGCACAAACAAAAACAGCCAAAGGGTATATTACCAGAATGAAATCGTTCTCACAGCCAGGTTTTTTGGGAGTCAAATCGTCATGATGAACAATATCCCCAGCCGTCACGTCACAAGGAAAAACCAGCAGCAAAACCAGAGCGGATATGGCGAACCCACCAAGAAAACGCCTCTGGAAATCCATAAAATCTGATTTCCACAGCAAAAAAGCTTCAAAAACAGCGATGGCTCTTCTTCTTCTTCCTTCGCTCAGTTCGGAGTACACCCAAAACAGCGAACAGAGCTCAGAATCGGATATAAAAAAAGGGGAAAACGTAGAATTCAAGAACAACTGTAGATTAATGATTTAAAGCAGATTTTATGTCACAAAATAAAGAGAATAATGGATCTAATGGATTAAAGAATAAGTGAAATATTGTGGAAACGAACATGTTTATGGGAAGTGAGGACGAAATTGATGGCGTGTATGAATCTTTGCGGCGTTTCGGGTAAACGGGGTTTCCGTACGAACTACCGTTGGAAACGGCGGGAACCTTTTTAACGACATAATTAGACAATAATCGTCGACGTTCTTCGGATTCCTTGTCAAAGATTTTTCTTTTTTGCAGAAAAGGACCTCCACTTCCTAATAATTGCACTTCATTGCCCATGTGTATTTTTTTACTATTACTCCTTAATTAATTCAAAATAACTTTTACTTTTTCCTTCTTCTCCACGGTAAATTTGTAAGGGTAAAAATCCAATATTTATTATTATTTTATTATTAGGAAAATGACTAATTACGAATAAATAAAAATAAATATAAAGAATCTCTAATTTGATTTTGACATAAATAAAATCTATTCTCTTTCGAGGCACAATGTCACAATCGCACTTTTAATGGCAGCGGACTTGCGATTGTGCGGCACTCACTTTCAAACGTCAAGTAGGCTAAGCCAATTCGTTCTTGTGTTGCCTACAACCAAGCGACGTATGCTCGAGCTTCTGGCCTCGATTTTAAGAGAAGGTTTTAGAAAGCGAGGGCAAAGAGAGATTCTCGAAGGAGAGATTTTTGAAAAAGACGTTATATAAGCAAGCAAGAGAGAAATAACAATGGCTTACAGTATATAACCTTGAGTAGGGAGAAGTTGACAACTAGTCGTATCCCCCTATAGTATATTATGAGGCATTTCATGTCTGACAGGTCTAGACATGATATTTCTGAAACGTCATACTTCCTAAAAATACAAAAGTAAAACACTAGAATATGAAAAGACATAAAGGGTTGAGCTTATCATGGGCATGCAGCCATGGGCAACACGCCTTGGACGAGCATAACCGTGACACCCAGCGTCCTCGTTGACACGCTAACAGTTGGATCTCACAATCCACCCCTTTGGGGTCTAGCGTCCTCATTGACACACTGTTCGTTGTCTAGCTCTGATACAATTTGTAATAGTCAAATCCCACTGCTAACAAATATTGCCCCCTTTGACCCGTTATGTATTGTCGTCAGCTTCACAGTTTTAAAATATGTCTGCTAGTAAGAAAGTTTCTTCCTACTTAAAAAAATGTTTCGTTCCCTTTTTCAACCGATGTGGAATCTCACAATTAAAGGACCAACCTGTAAAATAACGTGGCTATTATATGTGAGTGTAACGTAATTTAGTGAATAAATGGGGCGAGTTTGGCAAATAGTGGAAAGTATGTGGATAGATAAGGAATTGACTATAGAAGCAACTTAGCCAAAGCTTGCCATAAATCCCTCGACATGAAGGACAGTGTGTGTTCTCTGCCGTTAGACCAACCATGTGGTTATGGCAAACGTCAGGGCAAGTGACCCCATCCTTCTAAAATTACGGAACTACCCTCCATCACACATCCAATTTTCGGTAGAGTCATGTCCTTATCTTAATTTAGTCAGGTTAATAAAATTCTAAAATATCAAATAAAGAAATTGTGAGCCTCCGATGTTTAGTTATAGTGTCTCGGGTGTTGAACAAAGAGTGTACTTTGTTTGAAACTTCTGAACAAATGGTGTACTTTATTCAAGGACGTTAGAGAAAAAGTTGTTGTCTAAAAAATTCTAGCCCCACATCCATCGCAAAGTTGATAGCATAGAATTAGTTTCTGCTTATCCAACCAAGGCGATCGAGGCAACTATGAAGACATATGGACGGTCGTGATAGACCATGTAATAGCAGAAGTCCACTTCTAGCAAATATTGTTCCCTTTGAGCTTTCCTTCTTGGGCTTCCCCTCAAAGTTTTTAAAACGTGTCTGTTAGGGAGAGTTTTCCGCACCCTTGTAAAAATGTGTGATCTCACAATCTACCATCTTTCGAGGTCTAGTGTGCTCGCGGGCACTCGTTTCTATCTTTGATGCATGAATATGTTCCGCATAGAAATGCTCGTTAATCTCCTCCGAGTCCATCAACGCCTTCAAGATCATCGTTCTTAATTCAAATACTCGGCATTCTCAGAAGCATGCTCGACGTCAGCAATGTCCGACAAGTAAGTAGACTGATGCTGAAACTTTCGAAACTCCATGCCCAACATGGTTCGGAGCTTCCGTTGGGGCGTCGTCGTCGACAAGGTCCGGTGGGAAACGATGTCGTATTCTAAATTGGGCCGGTTGCTGTAATTGGGCTTTCTTGTGATCCACTTTCTCCTAAGCAAAATCTGGGCCCATCATTTGTAAACTTGGGCCTTTTACAAATAAAATCATTTATATCCATTTTTTTTATACTAAATACATTTCAATTCCTTAACTATCCCCTAGTTTCCACTATTTGCCAAAGTGGCCCTTTTATTCCCGAAATTACATTATTTGCCGTTAGTCCTTTAATCGTGAGATCTTACCTCAGTTGAAGAGGGTAACAAAACATTTCCTCTAAGGATGTGAAAATCTATTTCTTTCTAGTAGATACATTTTAAAATCAGGAGGCTGACAACGATACATAACGGGCCAAAGTAGACAATATATACTAACAATGGGTATAGGCTGTTACAAATAGTATTAGAGCTAGACACCGAACACTGGACCCATGGGAGTGGATTGTGAAATCTCACACTTCTTTAAAATCGTGACGACGATACATAACGGGCCAAAGTAGACAATATCTGCTAACAGTGGATTTAGGGTGTTACAAATGGTATCAGAGCCAGACACTGAACACTGGACCCATGGGGTGGATTGTGAGATCCCACCTTTCTTATGAGGATATGAAAATCTCTCCCTAACATACGCGTTTTAAAACCGTGAGGTTGACCACGCAACGGGTCAAAGCGGACAATATCCAAATTATACCCGTCGTATTGGTCACGACAAAGGGTTTGCTGGATCGCGTTGGCAAATCGACCCTAAAGTTCTCGTTTTGTTTGTAAAATAGTGACATTATTCCAATGCTAAGATGAGAAAGGACCATTGTTATTTATTGTTATAGCAATCCCACCAAATGAAGGAAGCCCATTGAAGAAGGGGAATGGAATATTGGACTCAAAGTGTAGGCATTTATTTGGTCATTAAAGATCGCTCATTGTACCAACTAACCTAACATTCCCCATCTCTTGCCTTCCCATCTCCGCACGCCAAGGGGAGGAGGACTCGCCAACCATGCCCTTCAACCCATGTGCGTTTGTCTTCAACTCTCTAAGTGACGATGCAAACGTCGATGGAGACCTTGTCGAGACGGGAATGGAGAATGTTAACATGCTCGGGTCGGGTACCCAATGATAAGAACTCTTCAGAGAATTGATTATTCCCGTCATTTTTCTGATGAGGAAATAGTTTTTGTGGGAAACAGTTTTTCTTCGAGTCAATGCATCAGACCTGATCAGTAGACTTGAAGTTTGTTTCCACATGACCTGATCAATTCTAGTAAAATTGGTTCTCGAGAATCATATAATTTTGTATTTATGGGAATTAACATAATAGTTTGGCATCTGATTAAAAAAAAAAATGGATTTTTGGTCATGTGGGTCGGTTGCCTGAAGATTGATTTATCCTCCAAGTAGTAACTCGATCTAGTATGAATGTAGGCCCAACACGTTCCTATAACGAGTCGCTCAATTTACACTTTCCTTTTTGTACAAATACAACGAGCCAGCTAGATTTACAGTGAGGAAGGATATGAGCATCAACTCAGTCACCATCAAGTTCAAGAGGGGCCACGTTCTCCTTCTGGTAGCAGCCTTGAGGTACTAGTTGATGAGACTTTTACTTTTTTGGAGTCCATAGGTTAAAGTAAGTCTCGAGACCCATGAACTTATGTGATCAACCGCACGCGAAAAATGAAAATGCAAACATTTATCTTCTAATTGAGAACACCTGTCTTAACTAATTAGTAGGACGGTAAGAATTTTTATTTTTATTTTTACTATTTTCATAAAAACATATTAATTTTGTAATTATTTATTTTTTTTCAACCCGAACATTTAAATTAAGTCTAAAAAAATGTTTCAACCTGAACCGGCAGAAAATAATTACAAATTAGTTTTTATTTTTTATTTTTATGAAATAAAATAAAACAGAAAAGAAAATATAAATTTCAATTTTCATCCCCAAATTTCAAAATTCAAACAGAGTAATGATAGAAAACTGAACCAATGGCGTACAAGCATCGCCCACTGGTTTTTGTCTCGCTCATCAATGGCAGCCCTGGTAAGCGAACAATACGACATCGTTTCCACAAATACCGAGACCCTCTACACCCCAGTACGACGTCGTACTCAGGACAATCCAATGCCAAAACTGCGAAGGGTAACATGGAATTGGGGCATAGCGAGGGAAAGCAACCTCACAATTGCTTGAGTGTAAAGCTTTCTTTCTGCAAATTGGCAGTCCATTTCGCCATTAATCAATCCAAGAACCAATACCCATAATTCACCTTTCTTCCCTTTTCGTTTTCTATATTTGTCCCATTTCATTCCCTTTTCTCTCCCCTCTTCGTCTTCTTCGTTTTCCCCTGTTTTCCCCTCTTTTACATAGCTGTTTTCACTGTTCTTGTACGAGTAATGGGTCCATCTCTGTTCCCTTCATTTGCTTATTGCGGATTCAAGCAGACCCAGGTGCCCCATTTCTCTGTTTCTTTCCATTTCTTGCTATTTACTTTGCTCTGCATGTGTAATAGTTCTTCACTTGTCACTAACACTGAGTGGAAAAAGTTCCTTTATCTTTCATTTTTGTAGCCCCATCAAACCCACTTTTTATTTTCCTTTCCTTTCTCTGGAAACAATCAGAAACGGTCCCTGCCCTTATCTTGGCTTACTTGTTAGTGCTATTTTGCTTGTTGCTAACATTAAGATGGCCTACCACTTCAGTTTTCTGTGGGGAAATGATATGAACTCTTGAGAAAACTTGGCCAATGGCCAAACAATTTCACTCAATACTCAAAACATAGCTTGTTAGCTTTCTTACTTTGTTTCATTTGAAAGAATATGTATAGGGGAAGACAATATCTTAGGAACTGTTTGTTTATTTGTATAAGGCGATTTTAACTGGAGCAGGGCTTCTTGATTCTGTTCTGATGTATCCTTAATTCTAGTTTGCATTCTGTTTTATTTACTGATGGAAAAGTGTAGATCAAGATAATGATTCTTTTTTGTTCTTTTTTTATATTTGGGAAGACAATCTGTTTTGTGCTCTTTAGTAAAAATGGTTCCATTTTGGGTACTCCTTTTTCTTTTATCACTGAGAACCATGGTTAATCATTCACCATGCCGACAGGGTAATCAACAAGATTAGTATCACGGGAGAAAAAGGCTGATCGGCATGGAGCAGGGGAGGCTGTTCTTGGAACAATTGTCCTTGAATTATTTTCAGCTGGTAAGAAATCCTCAAGATTCAATGGTGTCTGGTGAAAGGATGTCTCTCTTGCTTCTGAATTGAACTTTTTTGTTGAAATTCTTGGGTGTTCATATATGTTTTACTAGCATGCAATTGGTTGAAGTGTTCTTCCATTGATGTGTTTTGTTGGGCATCTCACTAGTAACTATGGTTCTGTTTCTTTGTTTATTCTCGCTAATTGTTCTTCGTTCATTTCCTAGTGTCATTGCTGAATACTTAGCATTACGAATCTTGTGTCACCTAAGTTATGCCATTTATTTTAGTTTGGATCTTCAAATGATGTATGATCCAAAATGGTGTACATTTCCATTATCATTAAGTAGCTTAACTGCAGGTAGTGTAAGTGTAACAACCCAAGTCCACGCTATTGTTCTTTTGAACTTTCACTTTCGGGTTTCCCCTCAGGTTATTAAAATGCGTCTGCTAGGGAGAGGTCTCCACACTCTTATAAAGAATGTTTCGTTCTCCTCCCCAACCGATGTGGGATCTCACAATTCACCCCCATTTGCACTCGTTCCCTTCTCCAATCAATGTGGGACCTCCCAGTCCGCCCCCCTTCGGGGCCCAGCATCCTTGCTGGCGCACCGCCTGGTGTCCACCCCCTCAGGGCTCAGTCTCCTCGCTAGCACATTGCCCGGTGTTTGGCTTTGATACCATTTGTAACAGCCCAAACCCACCACTAGTAGATATTGTTCTCTTTGGGCTTTCCCTTTCGGGCTTCTCCTTTAAGTTTTTGAAACGCGTATACTAGGGAAAGGTTTTCACATCTTTATAAAGAATGCTTTGTTCTCCTCCCCAACCAACATGGGATCTCACAGTAAAACTTGGAGACACCAAGTGCACTTAATATTACGTGCTTTTGGTCATTATGTTGACCATTGGAACTGCTATCCGTCATAGAGAAGACGGATTGTGATGATCAAAAGGTTTTTTTTCCAAGTTTTAGCTTAAGCTTTTACTTCATCATAAATTATGAAACACGGCACACTCTTTACGACATTATATCTCTATCTATTTGATAATTATGGACCATTGATTGAATATTTACACTTGAGCTTTCTTGAAAATTTCTCAATGGGTAATAAACTATGAAACAACTGCAGTTGGTCATGCAAACGAGGGCTTTCTGTTAAACACTCATAAACAGGACTTCAGCAATGGGAACAAAGCATATACAGTCTAATTCTAGCATGGTGGGAAAAGTCTCAAAGAGCCACAAAATGATGTGTAAAGCTGTTGATAGGCCTAGCAAAGACCTTCATCAGCCATCTTCTAAAAGTTTGGTGACTGCATCATCAAATAAGCTAGATCCAACAGCATCCCCGACAGTAGCTTGTTGCAGAATTCGAAGATTTTGTACTTATAAAAGCTGTACGGAGTATGGCCAACATAATGAGATCAGCCTGAAATTGATTCAGAAGAATGGAGTAGCCGAGCCATTTTCGAGTAAGAAGTTCGTTCGTGTGGCTGACAAACAGTGTAAACAACTATTAGATGCATTGGGAATTTTCAACTCAAATAAAGAATTGTTTGTAAATCTACTACAGGACCCAAATTCTCTGTTAACTAAACATATCGAAGACTCCAGTGATTCACAGATGAGAACTTTCTTTGATAGCAGTTTGTCAGAAAATAAGATAAGAGAAGCGGAGGAATATAAGGAGAGTGCCTATAGTCAAAACCTGAAGCCCTGTGAGGAAAGTGATGATTCTCTATCCTTGGAAAGAATAGTTGTATTAAAGCCGAATCGAACGTGCTCGTTACGTGCGGCTATGGGAATCGATTATGGCTCCTCTCCCGAATCTTGTTCTAGTTTAGTAAAGAACGTCCAGAGTGACAAGGGAACTCTTTTTTCTTTTAGACAAATAAAGAGGAAGATGAAGCAAGCAATGAGAGTTGGGAGAAAAGAAGGTGAATGCCTATCAGCTAATGGTATGTCCAAGAAGACTCCAAAAGATGATGTTAAACTGAAAGTTATGGAGGCAGCTGATAGAGGAGTATCTAGTTCTTTTCAAGATTCCTTTAAAAGAGACCAACTAGACAAGACATTTTACTCTAGAAATGGAGACAAGACAGCTTCAACCAGTGAAAGTACTGACAAAATGGTCGGCCCGTCAGCTGTTACTGACAAACTCAAACGACCTAAATCTAAGAAGCATGAAGGCGACCAAGAGGGTTCGAGAAAAATGAAAGCAAAGCCATGGGGGTGGGTGATGTGCTTTTCTGATGATGACATATTGCCATCAAGTCATTTGAGATATTCCCATGTTAGCAATAAGAAATTTGTTTATCAGAAGAAGTCAAAGCCTCAGAATGACGAGGAACAAAGTTGCAAAACCCCAATTATTGAAGGTTTAATTATGTTTCTATATCTTATTTGACTCACAATTATCCCTTTAAACTAAATGAAGTGCAGCATATGCAGGGTCTGTGAAGATCGTTAAAGACATTGCTACTATACACCAGGAAAGAGATGGTTTTTGTAAAGCATCATCTGGATCTGATAACAATTCCAAGACCGGTTTTTGTCAGAGAACCAGCAAGATCGATGGCTTTGGAGAGAACGGAAATCTCGAGCTCTCCAAACCGGTGAGCTTCACTCTTTCCCTTGGAAGAACTATTTGTGGGCTAGTATTCAAATGTGTTCTTGGTTGTGTCCTAAATATGCAACAAGATTCTAATGTATATCCAAATATGCTTATTCGATCTTAATCATCTCTTTCTCAAGTGTATTTTAAAAGTTTGTTGTTACGACTCAAGCCCATTGCTCAAGGTTTTTAAAACGCGTCTGCTAGGAAGAGGTTTCCACACCCTTAAAAAAGGTGTTTCGTTCTCATCCCCAACCGATGTGCGATCTCACAATCCACCCTCCTTCAGGGCCTAACATCCTCGCTGACACTCGTTCCTTTCTCCAATCGATTTGGGACCCCCACCAAATTCACCCCCCTTCGGAGCCCAGCGTCCTTACTGGCACACTGCCTCGTGTCTACCACCCCCCTTCGGGGAACAACCTCCTCGCTAACCCATCGCCCGGTATCTGACTCTGATACCATTTGTAACGGCCCAAGCCCACCGCTAGCAAATATTGTCCTCTTTGAGCTTTCCCTTTCGGGCTTCCTCTCAAGGTTTTTAAAACGCATCTGCTAGGGAGAGGTTTCCAAACCCTTCTAAAGGGTCTTTCGTCCTCCTCCCCAATCGATGTAGGATCTCACATTTCTATTCCTAAAGTTACTTTTCTTGAATCAAAACAAATTCGGTCTCATTGCTTCTCTCCTCTACTCTTCTCGTCTCACTGCTTCTCTCCTGAGCCCGGGTCTCACAATTTCATTGCCTCTCCTCTTCTCTTGAGTCTTTCTTTGTTTACAGTGTTTGAAGGAAAAGAAATGATTAGATTGCATTTTGTCTTTCTTCGTTCACATTTTGCATTGAGCTATAAACCCTGCAACGTGCAGAACTTGCCTTTGGAGGTTCAACCATCAGCTTTTTCAGTAGCTACACTTCCATCCAGTTCATCAAGATTGCAGACAATTGAAGATCTTGATGGTTTGTGTGATAGAAAACTGCAGCCTCTATCAGAAACTATCCACGACCAACTTTTGGCAGAAGCTGCCTCTACTAATCTTACTTCCACCTCAGGAACAGGTATGGTTAGCTTACAAAGGCAACGTTTCTTCTTTTCTTCTCTTATTTATAAACCCATTCCCCACTCTTAGTCTGATGCAAGATAGTAAAACTTCACAGCTGAGGTTTGGCAAGGTACTGGTTTGGCAAGGTTGCAAGAGCTTCTAAATCCTGCCATATCTTCCTTTGATTGTTGTGGCTCCATCTCTCACTGTGTTCTTGAGCTGCTGCAAGTCTCCAAACAGAATTGGAATGAACTGTCATTGGATTGTCAGTCTTCAGCTTGGCTGCAGACATCATTTACTGACAAAGTGAAAATGTTTAGTAGCCAGTTATGTGGTGATTGTGTGCTGCTTTTCGACTATTTTAATGAAGTTCTTGAGGATGTTTTCCACTGTTATATTAGATGTTCCCCATGGTTATCACCTTATAAGACACACATCCAAGCACCCAATGAGGAGAGTGCTTTCTATCATGAGGTTATGCAACATTTGGACTGGCCACTTTTGCAGCAGCACCCACCACAAACACTGAACCATCTTTGTTTAAGAGACTTGAGATCTAGAACATGGATCAATTGTTCAACTGAAACTGAAGACATTGTTACCATTATAGCTGAATCAGTTTTGAAAGAATTAATCATTGAAAGTGTTGTTTATCTTGGTCTGTGAAGCTTTCCTTTGCCATTATACATCTTTATCTCTGCAAATTCTGGATAAACTTGTATATTCGAGATCATGAGCCATGATTGTTAGGAAACTGTGTAATTCTTTGGCCTGATTCTATCAAGCATTTGATTTGTATAGTTGAGTTTCAGTTATATCTATGGACATCAACCGATTTTCTTTTACCTCGTTTTATGTGTTTTTCGAATAATATTAGTATTTTTTAATATCGATGTCGATGTTGGTAGTGTTTTCTCTCTTGCAGTTGCTTTTGTAGAATCAAAAATTTTGGCTCAAGAGAAGACTTTAGGGGCTAGAAGTCGAGAGCTTTAGGGGTAAATATGTTACTTAACTTTTCTTTTTTTCCCTTTTTTTCTCTTTTTCCTCTTTGTACCGAAGGAATGTCGTTTAATTCTCACGTTCACTTCATACTTTTTCCGTGCAAATGCTCACTCAAGTGTTTACGGTTGTTGTCTATCATCTTTACCATCTCGTGTGATTTTCATTTTCTTGTCCTTTATAAATCGACATCCGACACTAAAAGTTACTGACTCCTTACGAGAAACGATATCATAGGAATTTGGTTATGTCAGCCTCTCTCTTTTAAGGATGATAGGTTGCCTTCGGGATCATTGTTCCCGATCCACGTGAAAAGTACTAATGTCTTTTTCTCTAGCGATTGAATATAGTGATATGGTGTTATACATTCTAGAAAGTTTTGAATCTCACATCACAAAAGTGATTATACCAATTGCTAAGTTACTTTCAAACATCCCTATGAAGTTGACCGATATTATTAACGAACATATCACACTATCATTTAGAAAGTCTAGAAAGATTATATACAATCACAATTCGTGAAATGGAATATAACTCCCAAGTGAACTTAGGACTTTAAAATATAATCAAGTCAGAGAACTAAATAGTCATGTATAAGGGGGAATCATCCACAAGTCTTTTTCTATCATTCATTAAAAACTTTTCATTTGCTTGTTCAAGAACTAACATGAGTTATGGAGTTCGACACATCTCTGCTTGTTTGAATATGAAAGAAGCTTAAATTTTAAAAGTTGACCAAAAGGGCAAAATTAAAACAAAATCCGGATCGATAATCTCTGCTGAAATGGATGGAAGTTGTTCCATCGATAGATTGGGCAGAAGAAAATAGGACCATTCTTCCTCACCTAGTGACTCGGTATGCCTGCACGACAGGATAGCCCTCGGTTAATCTTCATACATTTCAAGAAGTAATCTCTAAGAGCAGTTCTTTAAATCTTAGTTCAGGCCCCAGTTAAAGCCTAGGGAGTTTGGGCAGTATAATGCATGGGGCAATCCTCTCAGTTTAAACTTTTCCATTTCTTTAAAAAATTCTCAACTTTGCCACTTATTTAAAAAAAAAAACACTCATATTCTGTCAAAAATTACAATAATACCAACTAGAAGGGTGTGGCGATCCATATTTTAAATCCAAACAATCGCCACGTTGTCCCATGTCTTAATTTTCTTTCAAAATTCAAATCTCTTACTCATAGTCTTGAAACATTTATGGAATATCAATGGTAAAAAATTATTTTTTTGAACTAAACGGGAAACATTCAACGACCCAGCTAGTTCAAGGATACTTTTTGTAATTTAGCCAAAATAATTCCAAAAAGCTGTTAAGCACATACCTTGACCCTCTTCAATAAATCTTTGGCATTGCTATCATTTTTGAAGTGATCTCGTACAGGCTGCAGTTGGATGATACAGATCTTAGCTTTACAATATGAGTAGATAGAATTGAGTAAATATCCTAGCTGCATCACTACCCTTTCACTAAAAAGCTGTTAATATTTTCATGGCGAAAAAAACGAAGCTTCTTAAGTTATGCTGAGATGAAGTTTTCAGATGAAATTGCAAGAGCATGGGTAAATGCCAAAGACAGATCCAGGAGGCATAACGGAGTATTAGAAGATAATGAGTAGAAATGAAAACATACCTCCAATATCTTATTCAAAGCCTTGGACAATGCTGGTTTAAGATCACCTGGATGCAGTACTCCTGATGCGTAGTCAGCAACTAATTCTTCGAAGGTTGTGAAGGTTCTGCAACGATAAATTATTATAACTAGCATCTAGGATCATGATATAGGTGAAAAAAACAATAAAAAAGTTTAGAACTTCAAAATGAGCAACTAAATCTCCTCAAAAACTTACTTATTTCCACCATGATCTGCATTTCGTTCCACAGTGAACTCCTTGAACCAAGGGAAAATGAGATACTTTATGTACTCTAAGCATGGATTCCCTTCCACGATCAATGGAGGGCAATATGCTTTCTTTATCTTCAAGTTCACTTCTGCCTATAGCCAGATGAACAAGTTAGACAGTAAATCCAGAATATTACAAGCAGGCATCAGAGTCGGACACGTCAGTCAAGTCAACCTAAAACTAAGCACAATCAGTAAAATAGTAGATGCAATTTGATTCCCCTACTCAAATGGGATTCTTAATTATAGCTATGAGACCTAAACGCTAGCCAAACTGCACCACCACCCCAATTTCCTCCTCACATAGGATTCTTAATTTCCCCTATATAATGCCTTACCTCATCATCTTCCATAAATATAGAGGACGATGGATCACTTTTTGACATCTTTTCCTGCCCCTGCTGTAAGCCAGGTAACATATCTGCAACCACCATTGACACCATATTACTTTGCCTATATCGTAAGTGTTGGCTAAATTAATAAGAACTAATGTCAATGCATTTTAGAGCATACGGTGCGATAGGATGATAGGCTTGTTCTTCCTCTTGATGTCATCACAATACTCTCTTGCAAGCACATTTACTTTCCGTTGATCCATTCCCAGTTGACAGATATCAGCCTGTGACAATGGAACGGAACAACTAATTAACAAAAAATCATGATAATCTCTCCATACATTCCAACATAGTAGGGGAGAGTAACAAAATGGACAACCTATATCACCATGAAATTTTTTGCCAGACATATATTTTGCAGCATTTGTACCAAATTGCATTTTGGCCTACTTATGATACGAGGAGAAAAATGCATAACAACAAACTACAGGAAAGTCGAAAGAGAAAAACCTTCAGGAAAAAAATGTCCGCACATTGCATGCATGGGTAGAGAATTTGGGCAGCAGTCAACTCATCTTGTTCAGTTCTTCCCATAATTTGGCTACACCTGCAGGAGAGGGATCGAGGGGGGAGGCAAACCATGAGTCGACACCGTTGCAGATTAAACATTAGTACACAACGAGCACCCGCCTCAAATATATACCTAATTATCCTTGGAAGTTTGTTTTTCCGAGCGATATCCATTACAAGGGGCCAGTATTCCGACGCCCTTGAGTTAATCTCCTTCGACGACCACAAAAATTCAACCTTACCTCCTTCCAGATCCATCCCAACTGCTTTCCATATCTCAATTAGGTAGCGGCCAACAGTCTCAATTTTCTTCAGATCACCCCCCATTTTGTTGTTAAGTTGAGCAAACCAGTCCGCAATCCATATTTTCACTCTGCACCCAGAAGCAGTAAGCTTGTTGACATTTATTGTCTTCATCACTCCCTGTACAAGCGAATAAGAGCATAGAATTCATCTCCTCATGTTCAAAAACCCTTTTGTGGAAGAAACTTACATGGGAATTGTTCATTTGACATTAATCTAACAATTACTTGGTGTCCCATTTTTTCCAATAGATTCACACGGAAAACTAAACCCAATTCACTTAGTTTAGGGCTTCCATTATTCATCGAAATGCAACACAATTCATTGAGGAAGGTAAATAACAATTCGAAGGCCAAACTCAAAGATTCATGTAATCTTTACCTGAGCAATATGCATTCTCCCAGATGGTTCGAACCCATCATAGCACACAGGTTCCGGCTTCTTCTCGAGCAAATTCCGCAGCTCATCCTCTTGGATACATTCTTCCCCAATACTTCTAACAATTTTAAACTTCTCCTCCAAACTCAATCTGCAGAAAGAAAAAAAAAAATACATAACAAATCAAGTAATGTCCAATTCAGATACAAAACAACGACGAAATTGAGACGAAAACAACAAGTATCTCAAACCAAAAGCTTCTTACTGATTTGAAGAGCTTGACGAAGAACCCGGCTCCTGCACCTTAGCTTCAGCGATTGAGAGGGACTGTAAATCATCTTGGGATGGAGCTTGTGAGGGTGCTTCCGTCGCCATTGAAGCCGTGTGAAGAAATGGATTAGAATCTCAAGCTTCCAAACTTTAGGGTTCTTATTTCGCCTTCCGTTTCGCTTGGGCACTCAGCTCGTTGACTAATTAATCAAAGCTTTAATTATAAAATTAACTTCTTCTTAATTGGGCTTGGGCTTCTAAAATTATTTAGTTTGTATAATTTTAAATTATTTTCAAATTTTTAATATATAAAATTAAGTACCTAACGACCCAAAAACAATTAATAATTTTAATTATTGAGAACTAAAATTAATGGTGTAGGTTAAATACTTATTATGTATTAACTAATTAATCCCGCTAAAATGAGTATAATTCAACCGTAATTGATACTCCACTTGTTATATACTGTGAGTCGTTGTGGTTACTCTTTTGCTTGCTTATATAACGTCTCGTCTCTTTCAAAAATCTCTCTCTGCCCTCGTTTTCTAAAACCTTCTCTTAAACCGAGGCCAGCGGCTCAAGCATAAGTCGTTTGCCCGTAGGCGACGTGACAACGAATTGGCTTAGCTCACTTGTCATTGGAAAGTGAGTACGGCACAGTTACAAGTCTGCTGCACGAATCTCCACAATGGTATGATATTGTCTACTTTGAGCAAGCACAAGCTCTCATGGAGCCCTCGAACAAAGTAGACCCTTTGTTCGACACTTTAGTAGGCTCACAATTCCTTGTTCGATATTTGAGAATTCTATTGACATGACTAAATTTAGGGCATGGCTCCGATATTTGAGAATTCTATTGACAATGCTAAGTTTAGGGCATGACTCTGATACCAAATGTTATGAATCACAGATCTCCACAATGGTATGGATATTGTCCACTTTGAGCATAAACTCTCGTGGTTTTGCTTTCGGCTTCCCTAGAAGGCTTCGTACCAAAGGAGATAGTGTTTCTCACTTATAAACCCGTGATCTTTCACTAACTAACCGTCATTTAATATGGATGGCTCTTGTTAAAAAAAATTTACAACTCCAATAGTTTAGTAAGAGTCTAAAAATATGTCTCAACGTGACCCAACCAGCTATCCCTATACTTATCAAACATAACTTGTAGATTTTATATACACGACCGAGTCGAGGGATAGTCAATATAAATTTAGCTAAATAATCGAGACATACATTATTTCTTCCGATATTCAAATTTCAACTCTCCTCATTTATTGTAATTGAAAATGAACAAACGTATCAATTCAAACATAGTTTAATAGATACGATAGTTATTACCTTCTAAAAAAACTAACATCTTGCTTTCCACATTGTAATCGTTGAACTTAAAAAAATATTTTAAGTTATGTTATAAAATATTGTATAAAAAAAGTTTATTTCTCCGGTACCTTTCAGCATTTGAAGATTAATAAATTCGAGACGTTTTCATTTTAACGTGAATTATTTTTTGAGAAAACGGTCAAAGTTTGAACTTAAATTCAAGACATTCATTTAATTCAACACATGGGGTCGTTATAAAACAGTCTATGATACTTATTGACGCAATTTCAGTTTTGTACGGTTAAATGGTCCCCTACTATATGTATAATTTTTTCGACAACTTTTTTTCAAAACCCTATTCCTAATATTTAGGTCTTTTAACTCGATCCAAAGAGTATTGTATGTCGCCGTACGTTGGATGGTCACACCTGTCAGTGGCCGTACGTTGGATGGTCACACCAACTTAATAATACTTTCGTTTAAACACATTTAACTATGAAATTTGAATATAATTCACGCATCGATACTGGTATGGTCACACCTGTCAGTGTAATTTTTGTAATAGAATTCACGCATTGATACTGGTATGATCACATCTGTCAACAAAAAAACATGACATATTATAAATCCAAACTCGAGCAATGTCAATATAGCCAACATAACTCTTTCGTACTCATTGAGTGAAGATATTAATTGTCATCTCAAACGTCGATAGTTTGTCCATATAATTATTAAACTACAAAAAATCTTCAATAATATATTATTATAGTCTGTATCTATTTAATATTGACGTCGAATTCAAACTTACAATAATAATTATTTTAAATATTTATTAAGAACAAAACAACTAAATTTAACATTACAATTTAATCATAGCGTTACAATTTAACCTTACTGTAATAGTTTAAGTCTACCGTTAGCAGATATTGTCTCTTTTTCCCATTACGTATCACTGTTGGTCTCACAATTTTGAAAGGATCTATTATAAGAAATGTTTTGTTCATCTCTCTAACCAACGTGCGGTCTCACAATCCACCCCCTTGGGGGCTCAACGTCTTTGTTGGCACACCGCTCAATGTCTAGTTATGATACCATTTATAATATCCAAAGCCCACTAGCAAATATTGTTCGTTTTGACCTGTTACGTATCGCCGTTAACCTCACGGTTTTTAAAACACGTCTACTAGGAACAAGTTTCCACTCTTATTATAAAAAAAAATGTTTCGTTTCCATCTCCAACTGGGTTGTTACACCTACTTTTAAGATTATTATGAAAATAAATAATATTTGACGTTTGTAATTGATGTTAGAGATGCGTTGTGACTTTTGAATGTTTGACGTTGATTTAGACAAGATCTTAGAAGACAACATGGAAACCTAGCTAAAAATATCGAACATAAAAGGACAAAATACTGAAAACTATCTTTAAACGAATTAAAAATAAAATTAATAAAATTAACAAAATTAATCGCTAATTCCGTCATTATCTATGAATAAACATAATTAAAATTGAATAAAAACGTTGGTTTAACTAAACCAGATAGAAAAGGCGGGAACACGGCTCCGATTTTTGCGGGGCTGGGCCACAAACATAAATATAGAAAAGTACAGCACCTTCGTCTGCAAAAAAGCTAATATATATATTAAAAAGAAAAAAAAAAAACAATAATCTGAAAAGAAAAAGAGGAGGAAGAAGAAAGAACAGACCGGAGGTTCTTTCGACCTCCATGTTTCGTTCCAACTTTTTTTCGTTTCAGAAAATTCATTTCCGGATGTTTTCCTTCGATTCAACCACATTGTTTCCTTGTCTCTGAATTTTCGGACCGGATTTGTGGCTTCAGTCCCCGCCTGATTTCATTTTTCTCAATTTTTCCTTCAGTGAATCGACCTGAATCTCTGCATTTCCGGTCCTAATCTCTAATTCTTGTCATTTTGTTCGTTTCAATCGGGCCACTTTGACGCTATAGTTATCAGATTCTTGAGAAATCTGGCTGAACGAGCTCGTTTTGCTCATGTCGTCAAAGGTAGGGTCTGTGAACTCTTGCTACCTTTTGAGGATGCGTGTCGATCTGTTTTCATGTTCTTTTTGTGGGCCCATTTCGATTATATTTCGTGTTCTTTAGGTCACATTCTTCTTTTTTCTTTTTCTTTTTTACCTCAGAACTTAAATGTTCTAGCTCCTGTGTTATTGTGTTGTGATTGCCGAGCGAGTTGAGCAAGGAAATGAGACTTTGTGTATGCTATTCTCAGTTTTTTTTTTCTTTTTTTCTTGGGGATGGGCGGTGGGGGGATAAGAATAATTAAATTCCATTCAATTCGGACTGTAGTCAAGAATTCATTGGCCTTCTAGAGAAATAATTAGGTACTTGAAACATGGTGTAGCTGGGGTTAAATTTGTATGAACAAGTAAACGTTGCTGAAATTTGCTATCTAATGAAAGGATTGATTGGCAGGTTGGCCTTAGCTGAAATGTGGGTGGCAGTGTTTCCTCAGCTTCTCGACGGCATTTCACAGGTAGTTTATTGAATGGCCATCGAACAGGAACCTTGGATTTGTGGACATGGGAGATTTTCCTGGTCTTTTAAAAAAGAACATATTGGGTTTATACAGAAAAACAATTCATTTTCATCAATGAGCAACATTGCACGACTTCAGGCAAACTTTGTAAATGTGGTTTTATATTGGTGCGCATTGGTTATAGTCAATATTTGTAAAAACATAAAGCTGCATCTCTTTTTTGTACATTCTCTGGTTTTCCTCTAGTAACATTATAAAATAGTTAATGTGGTTTGGAATCTTTTAGCTCCGTATTCTCGGGGATCATGGAAAGAGTGGATCATTGTGGATTGTGTTATGAACTCATATTTTGAGTTGTACTCAGCTGGTCGGAAGTTCTGGTGAATGGCTGAATGTAAGTCTCTCTGTTTATCAGAAATTGTTTGCGCACGAGATATTCTGGTTTTTCTCATATAGCCATATTTAACCTTAAGCTGTCTCTAACATTAGCCAAACTGAAACTGGAGCTGGTGGAGTGGTTAAATTGTTTGCTTCCCCATATAAATTTGCCATTTGATGCTTCTGTTGAGGAGTTGAGAGCATGCTTGAGCGATGGAACAGTACTATGCAGCATATTGGAGAAACTATGCCCTGGGGCAGTCCAGGTTAGATGACATTTGGTGGCCTTTGTTTATAACTTTTCTGTTCTTGTATACTTTTTTCCATATGTTAATTTCCTTAGGTTTATTTATTTATTTAGTTTTTAATATTGATTCCAGAAATTTCTTTTCTTTTCTTTAGGGAGGCAATTCTAAGCCCATCAATCCTAATATTGAAAGTTTTTTGATAACTTTGGATGAATTAGGACTTCCTGGCTTTGAACCATCTGTCCTAGAGCAGGTAATTACTTTAATCTGATGCAATGCGATTGTGACGGTACATACTATTCTTCTCTGCCAGATGGATCATGAAAAGTATGTGAACGCTTGTTTATTATTCCATACTTGAGTGAGTCAATTTTAACGTGATTTTTTTTTTTATTTCATTCAAATGAGCTACTTGAATAAGCGGTGTAATTATTATCTTCTTTAGAGCTAAAATAACATTAGAATTAAACAAAACATGATTCAACATGATGAAATCGAAATTTTAAAGTTAAATTTGATTGGTAAAAAATGGGTTTAACCTTGAATAGTAAATGGATCATTTGAATTTGGTGCCATGACTTTTATCTAGAAGAAAAATCTGGTGTTGTGAGATATACTTGTGCTCCTTCGCAATATTTACCTTGCGCAATTGGACTTGGATTTTATAACCATAGATCTATTCCTGTAAAAACGTATAATTATTGTGTTTCATCATTTTTCACAATTGTTATCCAACTTGAAAACAATACCTTAGTTCAGTTATGTATATATGTATGCTGAATTAATCAGTTTGATGGTAAAGTTTCAAAACCTTTTATATATTGAAATCTGAGCAGAGATTGTTTACAGGGATCTATTGCTCCAGTTTTGCACTGCCTGAGCACACTTCGAGCTTCATTTGATTTGAGTGCTGGAGATGAGTACACTCAAAATTATTCACGAAAGAAATGGAACTTATATGAAGTAGAATCATTAGATGGAATCAATAATTTCTCTGGGCTAAGATTCCAGGATTTTCAGAATGGTTCAGTTATATCAAGTATGTACAGGATCAGAAGAAGAATTTTAATTGTGCAAAGATTTCATTCAGAGTACATTATGAAGTTTATTTACAGTTGACTTTCTTGATTTTGAAAGGTCTATGTTCTTGAACCTTGGGAATTTCTTTTTCCCAACAATTAAATTTAGCTCCAGCCTAATGATATTTGTTATGGATGTGGTCTTTGTTATTTGTTACTATAAGTTTGTATCTAGTAAAAAAAAGAGGCTTTTGATAATATAAGATAAAAAAGTTGAATAAGATTTCTCGAACATTTAGATATACGTTTTACAGTGTGTATGCATGGTTTTGACCCTTGATATCTGATTTTTTGGATGCTTATGCAACCAGGTTAGAGCAAGCAGATATACCAAACTTATAGTAACATCTTTTATTGAGTTAATTCTTAAATTATCAAGAAAGTTTGGTGGGGATCAAAGTTTTTCAGATTTTTCATGCTTCTTCCTAAAATCTAATTCTGATTATGCAATTTATTTTATTCTCTTATTTTCTTATTTGTTTGTTCTAGTGGCATCGTATGGTTTAAACGGTCATATTCAATCTGAGGATCATGAAGGGCAAGAACAAAATCATGATGTTTCTGGTTCTAACATCATGGAGTTGATAAAATCAAGAAATCTTGAGGTAATCCCTTGAACCATTTTTAATTGTTTGTTTACGTAAATGGTTTGCTTCAAAATATGATCATATTCACTTCTCAAGTATCTCTGCGGTTGTTTTATGCAGAATGTCTCTACTCAATCACTTTTCAATACAATCAATGGAATTCTAGATGGCATTGTCGAATCAAAAAATGGAGATGTGTCGCATGTATGGGAGTGATTGTCATCTGAAATTTTAACCCAAGAAATTAAAACACTATATCTAGTTTCATGGCCTAAATTTATTTGTATTTCTAACTTTGCTTTTATTGGTTCAATTTTCTCTCAGCAAGTAGCTTATATTCTGAGAAAAGTTGTACAAGTGCTTGAGCAGAGAATTGTAACTCATGCTGGAAACCTGAAACATGTAATCTTGCTTAGCATTGTTTTCGATTTGGGATAGTTTACTATCTTACACGGGAAATAGAAATTAACTACTGTCACATTGGACTTGTGCAGCAAAGCAATCTTTTGAAAGCTCGAGAGGAGAAATTCCAGTCAAAAATAAAAGCCCTTCAAACCCTTGCAACAGGGACCACTGAAGAAAATGAGGTATTTTGACATCCAAATGTTCAAATCATGGCTTTCAGTTTAGAAAGCAAAATGCTGTATTTTCAGACCTGGATATAAGTTGGTGTCATTACTTTTGCAGATTGTTATGAATCGGCTTCAGCATATGAAGGTAGAATACTCGTCCCATTTCTTACGTCTGAGGAACATATCATGAATATTTGTTACCTTTGGTTTGTGACTATCGGTGGTGTAAGTTTTTATGTGGATCAAGGCATTTAGATGAAATGATTTCCGTTCTGCCTTGTCTTTATTGTGCTTTCTTATTTTGACAGTGCACTAATTTTTAGTGGTAGAATTTGGTAGCTTCCTTGCTTTATAGTGTCCTATCGTGAAGAAAATACAGTAACTTAATATTGATGAAAAAGTTTTGAGCAACCTTAATGCTTCATATTGGTTTGTGGAGTGGAGACCCTTTTTGCATAGTTGGTTGCTTGATTATCTTGTTGGGCTGTCTTTCTGTATTCTCTTTTGTATTCTTTCATATTATCTCGATGAAAGCTCAACTTCTTATTTAAAAATGCATTCTATGGTTTGCCTGCTATTTTCTTTCACTTGGGAGGAAATACAGAGTCATTTCCTTTTCTTTTGAGCTTTTGATGATCTACTCATTATGCCAGAACTGTTGAATGAGTTTGCTGAATAATTTTAGCTGCTCATAGTTTTCGACTTTGCTCAATTGAACCAATGAGTTTGAGTTTGATGTGAAATTTGGTTGTATGGGGAGAAACATTTAGGCTGTGCATATCTACTAAGAATCTTTTGTACTATTTGTTCTCAGACTGGTACTTGTAGTCCACCTTATTAAAATCAGGGGTGATTCTTGAGTTTATGGAGAAGAACTACCTCATCTGGGACCCTCTTTTTTGTCTATTGATTTTAAAATTTTGTAGATCATCATGCACCAATGCACCTCATCCTAATATTGGTTCCAATCCCTATAATATTACTTCTTCCTCACATTTTTTATTTTGGTACCCATTCCTGGTTAGCAAACAGGGCCTCAACTGATAAAGTGACAATAATGTTGTACATCTAGCTCATGCCATTACTTATAATTGTCTGACAAGTGGCATAATTGTCCGAATATATTAACATTCATTTATTTGGTGTTGAAGATTGAAAAATTCAAAGTAGAGGAGATGAAAAACTGTGAGGAGCAGAATAAGATGGCATTGAAGGAGCAAAAGGAACGATGTGATGTCGAGCTTTCAAATCTCAAAGAGGAGCTAGAAAAGGCTAAAAGGGAACATGAAAATCATTGTTTGCAACTGGAAACAAATGCTAAGGAGGATAAAGCTAAGTTTGAGGAGAAACTAAATGAACTTGAATACTTATTAGCGGATTCCAGGAAGAAGGTGGAGGAACTCGAGACATTTTCTGAATCTAAATCACTGAGATGGAAGAAGAAAGAGTTCGTCTATCATAAATTCGTCGTTGACCTGCTTGGAGCTTTTCAGGTTTTCGTCATGTTATCCGTATTGTTATTATTCATAGTGCCCTGCCATGTTGATTAGAGATATGACTTATATTTATTATTTTTAGGAATTAAGGATTTCAGTGGAGTCCATCAAACATGAGGTCTTGAATACAAAGAGCATCTATGCTGAGGAGTTTAATTACCTCGGTATGTTTAGCTTAATTAATCTCCAGTTTTCTATGCGATTTGAGTTTTTTCAATTTTTTTTTTTTTTTTAATGATGTTACTATCAATAGGAATGAAGTTCAAAGGATTAGCAGATGTGGCTCAGAATTACCATGCAGTTCTGAACGAAAACAGAAGATTGTATAACGAGGTTCAGGATTTAAAAGGTATTATTTTTATTTTCCTTTTTGTCTACTTACTTGAGCCCTCTCTGATGTGGCATTTCACAGGTAACATTCGAGTGTATTGTCGAATTCGGCCATTCCTTCCAGGGCAAAATATGAAGCTAAGTACAGTTGAGTATATTGGTGAAAATGGTGAATTGGTAATTATAAATCCCGCTAAACAAGGCAAAGACAACCGTCGACTATTCAAGTTCAATAAAGTTTTTGGTCCGACATGTTCACAAGGTATCTGTAATCTTGTCCAATTTTGGTAACTTATAGATTAATATACTCTATTGATATTCATACCTATTGGATTATTTGTTCAAGTAGTTCAATTTGGAAGAAGTGTGTGTGCGTGCCATCTTTTTTTACTTCTTATTTACATTTAATTGTACTTGTTGACAGAGGATGTGTTTTTAGACACTCAACCATTGGTTCGATCTGTCCTCGATGGATATAATGTTTGCATATTTGCTTATGGACAAACCGGTTCGGGAAAGACGTATACTATGGTATGCTATATGTCTAGAATTCTGACACTAATTTTTTTAGTGTTTATTGTGGCTTATATGCGTTATTCTTTCTCAGAGTGGACCTGATGTATCATTGAAAGCAGAATGGGGTGTTAATTATCGAGCGTTAAACGACCTCTTTGAAATTTCTCAAACCAGGAAGGGCTCTATTTCCTATGAAATTGGTGTCCAAATGGTTGAGATATACAATGAACAAGTCCGTGATCTACTCTCAACTGGCGGTCTTCCAAAGAGATATCCTACTTTGAATATTTTTTATATTTTTTAGTTATGTTCATTTTAAATAGTTTTGTGTTGTTGTTTAATTGCCTTTTTTTTTTTCCAAAGAAAGAAACTGATCGTTCAGCCCAAAAGATAAATTACAAATGGGAAGAAAAAGAAACCTCTCACATAGATTTACAAAGAAAACTCTTGAATTGACTTGTTTATGAAAAGAAGTAATAGTACACCGTTTAGATACCTTAAGTGTGAGATCTCACATCGGTTGGGGAGGAGAACAAAGCATTCTTTATAAGGGTGTGGAAACCTCTCCCTAGTAGACACATTTTAAAAACTTGAGGGGAAGCCCAAAAGGGAAAGTCCAAAAAGTATAATATCTGCTAGCGGTGGGCTTGGGCTGTCACAAATGGTATCAGAGCCAGACACCGGGCAATGTGCCAGCGAGGAGGCTGAGCCCCGAAGGGGGTAGACACGAGGCAGTGTGCCAGCAAGGACGCTGGCCCCGAAGGGGGGTGGATTAGGGGATCCCACATTGATTGAAGAAAGGAACGAGTGCTAGCGAGGACGCTGGGCTCTGAAGGGGGGTGGATTGTGAGATCCCACATCGGTTGGGGAGGAGAAAGAAGCATTCTTTATAAGGGTGTGGAAACCTCCCCCTAGCAGACGCGTTTTTAAAACCTTGAGGGGAAAGTCCAAAGAGGACAAAATCTTCTGGCTGTGAGCTTGGGCCATTACATAAAGAATAGCTTTATCAAAAGTCTTCTTACTAATAGTGACGGAATTCTTGAAGTTTTCTGGTTTTTCCTACCAAATTGCCCACAACACCACACGGACCATAAAACTCCCAGAAAATTTTTCTTTTATCTGTAAGTTCAAACCTAACATACCTTCGACACGGGAGTCTTTGTTTAAGCATAAGCAAAGCGTCCTTTTGATTTTTTTTTTTTATGGTAATTTTTTTTTTTTGTTTCCTTTGACTTGCACACACTTGGGATTTGGAACACCACTCAACCAAATGGGCTGGCTGTCCCAGATGCCTGCATGAATTATGTTAGATCTACTAGTGATGTCCTGGATTTGATGAAGATTGGATTGGCAAACAGGACAGTTGGAGCCACAGCCCTGAATGAAAGAAGCAGCAGATCTCATAGGTAGTATTCTAACCATGTTTTCACTTGTCATTCAATTTCATACTTGGAGAATACATTTCATGTAATTACTGATGCTGTGCAGTGTGCTGACGATTCACGTTCGTGGTGTGGACTTGGAGACAGATGCTATCTTGCGTGGTAGTCTTCATCTAATAGATCTTGCCGGTAGTGAAAGGGTGGACCGCTCAGAGGCAACCGGAGATAGGCTGAAGGAGGCGCAACATATAAATAAATCATTATCGGCTCTCGGGGACGTAATTTTTGCTCTAGCACAGAAGAATTCGCATGTTCCTTACAGAAATAGCAAACTAACCCAAGTTCTTCAAAGTTCTTTAGGTGCTTCCTTGTTTTTTGTATTTGATTGAACCTTTATTGTTCTATTTTCTGATGATACCTAGTTAATCACAATTTTGCTTTATTCGAACCTCTAGGTGGTCAAGCGAAAACGCTCATGTTTGTACAGATTAATCCCGATGCAGAGTCCTACTCTGAAACCATAAGCACCTTGAAGTTTGCAGAAAGAGTTTCCGGTGTGGAGTTGGGTGCTGCTCGCAGCAATAAAGAGGGTAGATATGTTAGAGAACTGATGGATCAGGTCCGGACGAGTTCTCTTCGCTATTTGATTTCTTTTATCAAGCAGTTTTTGAATGATTGAACTTCATGAGATGTTGATATTGCAGGTGGCAGTTCTCAAGGATACCATTGCAAGTAAAGATGAGGATATTGAGCGGTTGCAGTTGCTTAAAACTAATAGCAATGGCGTAAAGCATGGCGTTAGTTCCCTAAGATATGAATCATTTTCCCCCAGAAAGCACTCTAGCGCAACGCCTCGGCCAAGCCAAAAGCCATCAGGGAGAAGGGGCTTAGGGTTGATTAGTAAAGCAACATCTGACCACGACAACTACTCCGATTGTGATAGGCGTTCTGAATGTGGATCATATCAATCTATGGAGGACTTCAGACATCATAATCGTTCTGGATCAGGATCAACGCATCTGTCTGTAGAGGATTTTAGACATCATAAGCGTTCTGGATCGGGATCGACGCATCTGTCTGTAGAGGACTTAAGACAACAGAAGGAATTTTCTTCACAATCAAGAGCTTTAGGTCAGAATGTTACTGATGATGTTGAGCTTTTAGGCTTTGGGAATGCTGATTCTGATGAGAGATTAAGTGACATATCAGATGGCGGCCTTTCGATGGGGACTGAAACTGATGGATCGCTTTGCAGTGTTGTGGAATACACTTTATTCCCTGAAGTCTCAAAGCCATCTGATGGTTCGTTTGCCGATACCAAACACCCGGAGAGCTCGTCGGATGTAAAAAGTCTAGCTGAGAGTGCAACAACTGGGGGGAAGTCTTTGGTTCCTATTCCAGAAAAGTAAGTAATTACTATTCCCTCTTAGAATATTTCTGATAGACTTGAGGTTCAGATTACTCTCTTAATTTCATTCGTAAATTTGATTGACGAACTCCGCTAGGTCCAGCTGCTATAAGACTATGACCCTTTATCTTTTCCTGGAACCGGAACATCGAGAGCCTCACGTCACTTATGGTTCACCCTACTAATCTTTGCTCCCTGGTTGCTCCCTGTTTTATGCAGAACCAATGCACCATTGAAGACAGGCCTCAGGCCCCCACAAAGGCCCGTGCAAGCGAAACCGTCGAGAGTTTCAATGACGAAAAGCTTCTCAAAGGCTCCATCAGCATCAAGTATGAAAATCTAAGTACTGTTGTTTTTACTCCAATGATTTCCATATTATTTACCTCATGTTCTTTTCTTAACTTTTGATAAGATGCCAAACTTTTCATTGATAAAATGAAAAGTACAAAAGGAGATCAAAGGAGAATACCAAAAAGCTCTCCCTCTGCTGTTAATAACAAAAGAATTATAACTGCAAAAGAGAGTGGATATAGTGCACCATCTTGAGGTATTAAATCATTATTTGCATTATGCCATTATTCAGCTCTTCAGCTCTTAAATTATTTTGGTTAAACTATAATTTTTGCCATTTTAGTTTGCCACTTCTAACATTTTAGTCGTTTTACTCTTCAATCTAGAACATAGAACACGACCATAATTTAATCAACTCGATGTTAGCTCAGCTTTTATATGATGTAGCCATCGTCATATCGACTTTATATGACATCATTTCACTTAATGTTACTATATAACTAGATCATTGATGTTGCATAACGACCATGTAGCTTTACATGACGTCATGTCACTTAATATTACTATATAACTAGATCATTGATGTTTCGTAGCAACTAGTTTAGCTTTACATGACGTCATGTCACTTCATGTTACTATATTACTAGATCATTGACATTTCGTAGCGACCAGTTTATCTTTACATGACATCATGTCACTTCATGTTACTATATAGCTAGATCATTGACGTTTCGTAGTGACTAGTTTAGCTTTACTTAACGTCATGTCACTTCATGTTACTATATTACTAGATCATTGACATTTCATAGCGACTAGTTTATCTTTACATGACATCATGTCACTTCATGTTATACTATATAGCTAGATCATTGATGTTTCGTAGCGACTAGTTTAGCTTTACATGACGTCATGTCACTTCATGTTACCATATAACTAGATCATTGACGTTTCGTAGCGACTAGTTTAGCTTTACATGACGTCATGTCACTTCATGTTACTATTCAACTAGATCATTGACGTTTCGTAGCGACTAGTTTAGCTTTACATGACATCATGTCACTTCATGTTACCATATAACTAGATCATTGACGTTTCATAGCGGCTAAACTACGAATAGTTTAGCTTTAGCTTTACATGACGTCACGTCACTTCATGTTACTATATAATTAGATCATTGATGTATCATAGCGACTAGTTTAGCTTATTTTTTGCCTTGTCACATTCTCCTTGCTCATTTCCCGTCTGTTTTGGTGCAAATCAGGTACGAAAAATCTATTGTTGGTAGCTCCTCGTCCATGAAATGCAGCAAAAGGTGGAAGCAAATGAATCTAAAAGTAATCTGAACAGATAAATTCTTAGAGTCTAATCATTATTTTATGTAGTTCTTGGTTGCAGGTTAACTTCACGCCTAGTTTCTGGCTCATCTCATAGGTTGCCTTTTGCCTTTCTAATTGGAACTCCATAATTTCTTCCTTTTGTTGTACATTTGTGTGCCAACAGGTTAGCTTTTCGTTAAATACATGTTCACTTTGAACCCTAAACCATCACTTTTCTCTCTCTCTCTACCTATATATTTTCCTCTCTATGTAATATTTACTCGTACATTCTTTGTAGAGGAAGGCTAACTAGAGGAAGGCTAACTACTTGCTGGCTCGGAGCTGTATGAACGATAACATCCATGTATGATTTTTATCATTTTATATGTATGAACAATTAATTTGCTCTTTTTTGGTCGTTGGTAATCTTCTTATTGACCACCATTAAAGATCTAATCGCTATTTATTCTTTTTACAGAAAAAAAAAAAAAAAAGAAAAAAAAAAGAAAAATCTACTTTAATCTCTCTTCTTCACATTTCTTAGGTTAAAGTTTGTTCATTTTACTCTAAAGCTGATTCTATTTTAGTTTATATATTTTTAAATGTTTGATAAAAGTATAGACGATAATAATTCAATAAATCCGTACAAATTAATAAGAACTTTTAAATAATTTTTTTAATTTTCTTTCGAAATGTCTATGATTCGATCTCATACTTGCAATTTTTTGTGTGGAAGAAAACCTCAAAATTTTACATCAAATAAAGAAACTTTGAAGACAGCTTTAGTATGAACGAAAGGCTCAGATAATTAACGCAAAATGTAATGCTAATAAAATAGATTATGAGTTCTGATGAATTCCTACAAAGTAAAACGCTAATTAAGTATGCCTTCTTCAACAATAAATTGAACTATAAAATGTATATAATATCTTGGTGGTATTTATCACGCTAGCCTCATACATCCCTTAGTTTGAATATAAGGCTCAATCAATTTTAAAATTTGTATGGAAAATAAGCGAGTTGATTTGAGTTCAAAGTGATAATTTAGAATGTCATCGTATTTGGGTGGTATAGTTGGTTATTACTCTCACACACTAGAAATCCCCGGTCTAAACCTGGGCTAGGACATTTTATAAATTTTTATTTTTACATAGGAGCCTCCGTTCGACTTCGAAACGTTAATTTAGACTATTATTGTGTCTGGGTTTAATTTAGACTATTATTGTGTCTCGGTGGTGTGGTGTAGTTGGTTACACGCTAGTCTCACACACTAGAGGTCTCCAGCCCAAACTTGGGCTTAAACATTTTATAAATTTTTATTTTTACATAGGAGCCTCCGTTCGACTTCGAGCTAATTTAGACTATCATTGTTATTTTTACATAGGAGCCTCCGTTCGACTTCGAAACGCTAATTTAGACTATCATTGTGTCTGGGTGGTGTAGTTGGTTATCACGCTAGTCTCAAAGGCAAAGAACCCGAACCAACCTGCTCGTTATTCAACGTTTCAAAGAACAGAGCTGATATCTAACATAGATTCAAGGCGAAACTTAACGAAAATATATATTTCTACTGATATCAAGCCTTCATTTTCTCTCTTAACAATATAATGTACAAAAAGTTCAATGTGAAGAACAATTGGCTACACATCTCCCTACCACATTACAATATGGACAATTAACTATTAAGTTATTCAAAAGGATTTGGTTTTTTGAAGAATAATAAATAAAAGGGTCCTAGACACCCGCCATTTCAGCTTCTCTAAGTAACCTCTTGCTCTGTTCTACAAAAGAATTCAAATGCGCCCGACTCCGAGAACCCGTGCGGTTGCTGAGAACGTTCCTTGTACAATTTCTTCCATTCGAGCTTTATCAAGCAGCACCATAACTCGAATCAACGAGGAACCATCTAAAGAAGCCATAATATCTGTACTGATCAAGTTGGTATTTATCCTACACTCTAGCAATCGGAGAAAACGGAGGATTGAACAAATACGACGACGGTGTTTCTTTCAATGTTCTCGTTTCTTTTTTCTTCTCCTCCATCGTGACTGCGTCGATCAAGAACTTTACTTCCTCCTCAAGAAGCACCTTTAAAGAATTGCAAGGCTGCAACTCTTTTGTTTCCTCCACCTGGACAGCATTGCAAGCTTCAGTCGCATGTAAAATAGCAACACAAATGGAGAACGCTTGCAACGTCGATAATCGCGCGTGAAAATCGACAGCGTAGTGTCCATCTTTAACAACATTCATAGTCAATGCCGGAGTCGTATCCTTTACTCCCTGTATCCACATAGAAAAGCAAATACTACAATGAGAAGCTTTCATAATATGATTGTTACCCAAATTTTGGTATGAAGCATCAGTCCAGAATTGTATTATATAGAACGAATAGAAAGCTTACCTGATGAAAAAGCTCAAAGGTTTGTTTCCCCTTGTGTGATTGATTTTCAGCACTATGGGTGCCCAAAACTAGTAGAGGACAGCCCATGTCCCAACCACCACAGTCACACCCGCCTCCCAATCTCCATCGATCGAGTAACGGAGAAGGGCCATGGCTTTCGACAGTAGGCAAACCATGGTTTCCAATGGGAATGACCACCTTCAGAGTTTCTCGAGTTGTGTGATGGGGAGGTTCGTCTTTCCTTTGTTCAATCTTAGAGAGGTTTTGGACGGCTGAGATCAATTTGCTGCTTGGCTTATCACCTCTTTTTCTAAATGGGATTTGCATAGTAATAGCTGCAGCTTCCAGGTCTGGATGTAAATCTGCTGAATCCCAAGGGCAAGAATCAATAGAACCATAATCACAGTTTTCAGAAGCTTGTTTTTGCTGAAATTTTGGTTTTTCTAGAGTCCCATCGTTCATACTAAAAGCTTCCTCAACCAAGGCTGAATTAGAACTTTTAGGAGGTTTGACAGCGTCGTGCATAAAGTCGCAACTTCCCTGTGATGCTGTACTTTTTCTAGCACGCCCTGTTTCGTACAGAACGAATTCTGTGACCATCGAGTTGTCAAAACCACCACCTCGAAGTTCAGAGGATAAATAACAGGAAACTTGCATCTGACCCACCATTAAGGAGTTTTTGCAGCTATGATTCAATCCAAAATTACTTGCATTGCTCTTCTTTTGATGATCTTGGGTATGAAATGTGTATACCCATTTAAAAGCATCGTCAGTCTTCCACGTCTTGGCTACGTAGACATCTTCGGGAGAGCTCTGAGAGAACTCAAAAAATGGCATCCCATGTTTTCTTTCCAACTTGAGAGAGCCATGTAAATGTACGGGCGAAGATGCAACAACATTATGGCGATTATCATTATTCGAAAAATCGGATTCACAATCTGAACTCTTCACCTTTCTCTGTGTCTCGTTTCTCTGCAAGTCAATTGTCTTAACAGCTTTATCTCCATCAGCTTCTATTGCATGACTGAAACGACTTCTAACAGATTTAGACTTCATAAATGGATCCAACATTTTCCTGAAAGGGCTTGTACGAACCTTTTGGCCGTGTCTAAACCGTAGATCACTCTCCAACGGAAGCTGGTTTTTAGGCATTTCTACCTTAGCAGAGAGTGACTTCTGCAATGCGTAAACCTTGTCTCTCTTGAAAAGTTTCTTGCCATTGTGAAGAGGTCTAATGCCTGTAACATTTCCGAGCTGATTGCTTGAATCTTTCGATAGAGCATCACTGTTCTCGGAACCTAAGTAGATCTCAAGGAAGCTATCCGATGAACGTGGGCGTATGCAAGCCTTACTAACTGATGATTGATTCAGTTTTGTGTTCAAAGATAATACATTATCTCTCCTCTCTAGTTTTTCCTCATCTGAACTACACAAAGAATCAACAATACCAGAAGACAAAGAGATCTTATTGTCATGAGAAATTTCTATCTTTCTCCTTTCCCCTTGAATGCTCATCCCTTTTATATTATCTACATCTTCATAGCTTTGGTACTTCGAACCCCGTTTGATCGCTTTATCATCTTCCAATTCATCTAGGCAAGGTGAATCGCCTTTACGGGAACTTCGGTCGCTGCCAAATCTAATCTCTGTGAAATCATCCTTTACATTCAATTCAAAACCTATATGCTCATTATCTTCTAGTTCAACTAGGCTAGATGAATTGCTTTTTCGAGACCTACGGCTGCCACCGAATCTAATCTCGGTAAAATCATCCTTCACACTCAATACGAAATCTTTATGCTTATGTTTTTTTCTTGAGCTTCTAGTTTTAATGCTCGAATGTCGTGGGATTGATGGTAGAACTGTGTTAGGACTCAGATCCACAGAGCAAATACTGTCAAAGTCCAATTCTGTATCTTGCCCCATTGTATGATCCACAGCTCTGCCATAAGAAAGACACTAAGTTTTGAGCAGAATTCTAAGATATTTGACTACGGAACAGTTCTAGCTACAAAAAGGGCAAAGAAAAAACAATGCAACTCGACATAGTTCATAAGCTATGGAACAAAGTATTGATGTTTTCGTTTGAATCAAACGAAAATAAAATGGTCTACTTAACAGTTCCTTTCTAAAACTCACAGATTTGAACACTAAAATTGAACAAAGACAGACCAAAGCACAGAAACCAGATCTTAACAATAGCTCAAATTGAACAAAAAGAAGCAGCCCAGGATCTATGAACTCCAACCTTGCAACAATCCAGTTTGAAAAAAGGCAAACTCCCCATCAAAAATCAGTTTAGACAGAAGAAAAAGAAATTGATTCAGGAAACTGAGATCTTCTGCCCTAAAACACAGAGAAGTAGCAGAGAAAAATCAAAATGTGAGCAAAGGGAGCAAAAGACATTTCATCAAACACATTGCAGGCAACATTTCAAGAAACCCAAAACAAGGAGCAGAAGAATTCAAGCGAAATTTTGGGCTTACCCTACTAGATCTTAGAAGAACGAAGGCAAATAAAAACCCAACAAACATCAGCAAGGAGAAGCAATCATGTCGACGAATCTCTTCACCTGAAAGCTTCGAAAGAATCCATGGCAGAAGGGGGGAAACCCCAAATTAAGAAACGATGAATCTGTCACTAACTAAATGAGAAAGAATCAAGGAAAGTTGAAGGGTGAAAGCAAAAAAATGATCAGAAGAACTTGAGCAATAGCCTTAAAGCATAATGAACACAAGGGTATTGTCTTTGAGAGAGAGTGCAACGCAAGGCAAATGCTAGAGAGATAAAACATGCGCCATAGACAGAGTGAAAATGAAAGGAAGAGAGAGAATCTCTCTCTCTCTCTCTCTCTCTCTCTCTCTCTCTCTCTCTCTCTCTCTCTCTCTCTCTCTCTCTCTCTCTCTCTCTCTCTCTCTCTCTCTCTCTCTCTCCCTCCCTCTCTCACACGAGTGAAGGGTCCTGGGAGAGACAAGATGACTGCGAAGCTACTGTTCATGTCTACATAAAAGTGCCATGGTTTCCATACTCATCATACCTTCTCCCTTGCCCATTATTATCTCGATAAAAGTTAAATTACAAATTTAGTCCTAAATCTTCTCGGGTGTTAAGTTTGTTTAAAAAAAACGTTTAGATCGGTAAAGGGTATGTTGAATTTTTCACATACATGAAGCTAACAAGACATGTTTCGGGACGTATGTCATAAAAGAATCTAAGTAAATACCTCTACTATTAGAACTGTAACTAAAACACGATCGAGACCTGTGAAATCCCACATCGATTGAGAGTAGAACAAAACATTTTTATAAGAGCGTAAAAACCTCTATCTAGCATTCAAAAACCTTAAGAAGTTTAAAATAAGAGTTCTCAATATTTGTTAGCAGTGAACTTAAGCTGTCTCTGAAAATATTAATATTAATTTATTCGTTATATTTCAAAATAAATAAATTTGTGTTTTTTTTATAATTAAAATTACTTTAAACAAATAATTCCCCAAATATTATTTTAGAATAAATGAATGTTTATTCATCAAATAATTCTCACCTAATTCAATTAAAGCTAAGATTTATGGTTTTGTGTTACTTTATAATTTATTGTAACTTCGGGTGCCCTAAACAAATAAATTATACATTTGGGGCACCCCAATCTATGCATAAGGATATTACAATACTACCCATGGATAATTGCATACTCACTAGATTTTTTGGGGGGCAATATTGGAAAATATTATTTAGATTATTTTAAGGGCTTTGGGAAATGCAAATATTGAAGAGTGGAATCCACAATTAATAAAGAGTGATTCAAATTATTATTAGTTTTATAAATTTGAGATAAACTCATCATCAAATTGTAGATAATAGGATGGTGGAAATTACCTTAGTGCCCTTTTGTCACCAAAAATTGTGGATCATGGGTTTGTTAAAATTACCTTAAAGCCCTTTTGTTATCTGATTTGATTCGTTAAATTACAAAAATACCCTTGTGATAAAGCCATCAATAAGCTAAAACTACGAGGGCGAATCAGTCCATTCAATTTTGTTTCGTAATAAAATAAAATTAAAAATTTTGGTGAGGGATCCAACAGGAAAGGAAGCTCGAGCTATAGTCCAAAAGAAGAGTCAATAAAAGTTGGTCAAAGTGTTGACTCAACTTCTTCCAAGTTTTAAGCCAATTTTCACCACTTTTTTCTTTTTTTTTTTTTGAAATATTATATTTACATATTTTGTTCGAGCCTAAGAAAATGTCAAAAAGAGAGAACGGGAGTCCTCAAAGAACTAATCCAGACATAATGACAATAGGGTCGTGATAGTCCAGCCCTCTCTTTATGAAGGGTCGTCACTCCATATGCTTTGCAGCGTTTGACCTTCTCAGCATACCTCAACAAATGTCTCTCGATCTATTTTTATTTTTATTTTCTTGTATTTTTATACACGATCAAATGAAATTAAAAAAAAAATAAAAAAATGGTTGAAATGGTACAATACAAATAGTTTATAATTTATTAGAAATAATTAAAAAAAAAAATACCCTTTTTAAAAAAATTAAACCAAAATTAATAAGATATTCGGAATTGTAACACTTTTTTATGTGTAAATTAGATTACAAAATTTATCAAAATTTGAGAGTTAAAAAATTAAATATTTAAAATAAGGGTAAAATGGTCAAATCATAAGAGAGAGAGAGAGAGAGGCATAACCGAGACAGTCGGTCACGTCAGATACGACCCACGGAATCTTTGGGCTCCGTTTTCAGAAATTTTAATTTATTTTTTGTTTTATTATTATTATTATTATTTTTTTCCAAAATCTTTTCCTCGTCTGTTTACTGTTTTTTTAATCATTATAAATATATATTATTATAATCAATAATCTAATATAAATATTTTAATTAATTAATTACTTGTAATTAATCTAATAATTTAAATTGTTTTATTAGAAAAATCAAGTTAATAATTTAATATATATATTATTTTATTACGAGAGAGTTAAAATTAGATGTGACATATTTGATGGATTTGATATATTTATTTTATAATTTAATTTGTAAAATATTTAGTGAAATTACATTTCGGTCCCTATAATATACTTAAAACCAATTGTTATGCTAGCATATATATATTCATTATTATTTTGAAGTATTATGAATATTATGTAATTATAGTTGGGGACCTTTTTCCTTTTAATTTTCTAGTTGGATTTTGCAAGCTTTTTCAACTATGGCTCAATCTCGTTTCAAGGGTCGAATTAAAATAAATACGAATTAAGACCGGGCTCTATAATAGAATGATTGACGGTACAGTTTGAATCGACCGAAAATAATACGAAAATTTTAACATAGAGAACGATAGGAAACACAATTTGTTTGAATAATTCGGCGGCGTTCTCTTATTTCTGTTTAAATTTTCTTTTTAAAATTTAGCATGTTTTCATTATTTTTAAGTAACGGTTTGTTGTTTTATTATACTATACCGTAAAGTCTTGTCGTAAATTAATGAGGATTTGTTTAATAACCAAATTAAAAAAATTAAATAGTTATTAAAATGGGTCTAAATTTTTATATTATATTATTTATTTCTAAATATGTGCTTGAGTACCAAATAATACAAAAGATTCATGAAGCTTATTTAATAATTGAATAAATGAATCGAATGACTCGAATTAATTCAACTCAAAATTTATGATGGAATTGGATTAAGTTCATTATTCAATTAGAATTGTTTTTGGGGAAAAATATAACCAAATAATTAGAATTGTTATACTCTCTTACCTATAATAAAATAAAATAAAAAATATATATTTTTCTAATTAAATTATTAGAAAGAAAAAAATAAAACCCAAAAACATTAAACACAAAATACCCAACTTTAAAATAATTGAGTGTGAGATCCAATTAATAAAATAATAAAGAAAATAATAATTTAACTAATAATTGACAGTTCATTAGTTGTTAGCCATTCATGGAGGTACCATGTCTAAACCTATGTTTTAAATGAGAAGTGAACTCGAGCATAGATTTGATTACGAGTTAACTACATATTATAGATCATTTAAGATCTAATTTATCTAAATGTCTAGATTTATTAGAGTAGTTGTGGCATCGAAGATTTGAATTTACTTTAGTTTTATTAATATTTCGATCAAAAACTTTTTTATTTAACTTTAAAAATAGTTTTTTTTTTTTTTTTTTAAAATAATAAGCTTGCGACTTACCTTTATTGATTGCTTTGATTTTATGATTTTTTATAAATGTTTTTTCAGAATTTAAGCAATATTTTTTTAAATGGCTTGTTCCGGAAGACCTTTCCCTGGAGAACCCTTAAATACTTCTGCTACGAAACAAAGTTGCGATAAGAAACGTTCAATTTTTCATGCTCGTGCTACAATTAAGATTCTCTTCTGATAATTCGTCACCCAAGGATAGTTATAATGTCCTACAATTTTTTGTAGCCTTGTAAGGTTTGTTTAACTCTTTGTGCAGCTTCCTAATGTTTTTCACCAACAATTCGAGGTTGTAGCATAGTTGATGTTGAATCTAAAAGATCTTGATCCTCTTGATAGTACAATGCTAGCATCCAAATGTGCAAATGTGGTGGTAGGAGAAAGATCGGTTAAATCGTCCGCAGGTACATAAACTGCTTGAATAGAAGTTATGGACCATTCTTCGGCAGGAACCCATTTCAGTACTAAAAGACGGTAGATAACTCACAGTCGAATGCATTCTACACAGTAACACAAACCCACTTGAACGAAATGGAAGATTTTATTGATAAATATTCAAGATTTTATTGATAAATAGAAACATGTCTTGTTGATTAATATCTCAAAATATATATATATAGCATACAAAAACTAAAAATTAAATAGTTGTCGGCAAAAACCTAAACAATAATGGCTGCTTGCTTTTGATGGGCAACTTAGAAATGTTGGGGAACACTAAAAGAGCACGATTTGAGAGATATTAACCGCCATTGATGAGCAACTTCATAAAGTTGAATAATAAACAATAAAGAAGGCTCACGTAGCAAGTAGGCTATATATTTTGAAGCCTACTATTAGAGGAACCAGTTGGAAGCAGCAATCTAAACAATTTAATGTCGCGCAAGGAAAGCTCCGGCCAAGCTAGCCACCATTTAGGAATCAATCCCAAAACCAACACTGAGTATGCAGAAGATTGTATAAATATGGAATCTAAGCAAAGCTCGGGTTTCGGTAATAATTTATTTGAACTGTAAACCTAGCTAACTACTTCACGACAGCTCGAGACGATAAGAGGGCGGTGGAAAGTTTAGATACATATGGTAACCTGCCTAACTGTACACTGACACCGATCCTAAGTGTAAACAAGGTCAGCTCATTCCTTACTGGACATTTTTAGTAGTTTCTACGTTGTCTTCCTTTTTAGACTTGCTAGATTTCTGGCTATCCAATACAGGCATGTACGCTTCAGTCGTCTTTTTGAAGAGGTCCTCCGCAGCTTTTTCGGGTTCGTGAGGACTGAGTAGACTCTTCTCCACATCTTCGAATTTGGCAGTTGCCCATGGTGCAGTTCCAACACCCTTTGTAGAATTTGTCGCTGCGTCTATTGTCAGCATGGATAGTTCATCCCTAGAGGCATACCAAGAATGACCACAGGCAATGCACTCCAACTGGCATTGAAAAACCAGGACATGTTAGCACTACCACATATTGTGGCTACCTCTAGTGTTCTCCAGCTATTTCATTTTATCAAACCAAACTACAAAATCATAACTTATTGGAGAACAATATGTAATGATATAGATCTTATACTGGTACCATCCGTACCACCGCAGTTGTCTCACTGAGCATAAGTGGTTAAAGCATTTATACCTCCTCCCTACCATCCCATATTCATTGAATTGAAAAAATTAATTTAAAAGAACACACAATATACATGTGAGATCCCACGTCGGTTGGGGAGAAAACAAACATTCTTTATAAGGGTGTGAAAACTTCTCCCTACAGACGCATATTGAAAACCTTGAAGGAAAGCCCAAAAGAGAAAGCTCAAAGAGGACAATATCTGCTAGCAGTGGGCTTGAGCCGTTACAAATTGGCATCAAAGCCAGACACCGGGCGATGTGCCAGCGAGGAGGCAAAGCCCCAAACATGGGTGGACTCAAGACAGCGTGCCAACAAGGACGCTGGGCCCCAAAGGAGGTGGATTGGGAGGTCCCACATCGATTGGAGAAAGGAATGAATGCCAGCAAGGACACTAGGCCTCAAAGAGGGGTGGATTGTGAGATCCCACATCGATTGGGAGGAGAACAAAACATTCTTTATAAGGGTGTGGAAACCTCTACCTAGCAGACACGTTTTAAAAACCTTGAGGAGAATCTCGAAAAGGAAAGCCCAAAGAGGACAATATCTGCTAGCGGTGGGCTTGGGCCGTTATAACACATAAGTATATACTTCAGCTAGATAAAAGCACTAGTTCTCAAAAGGCGATGCATGCAAAGATAATGCCATATGTCAGGTTGATTTCGTCCAGTCTAAGGCAGAGGAAAATTCAACAAAAAAAGAATAGGACCTTATATCGTTCTCCATGTCCTGTTTGGATGATTTCCCTGACACCCACTTTACATTCTGTGCATCTTGAACACCGAGCATCTGTCATCTGTTTCACCTTATATAGTCATTTACTAAGTGCAAACAAAATGGTTAATGAAATGAGAAGGGAGAAATGGAGGAAAGAAGCTGACCTGCATACGCTCAGATTCATCAGGCTCTTTATTTGCAGCTGTCTCCTCAGCAGTCAGTCCTTCCTGTAATGAACAATTACAGTAACTTCTACTTTCTTGGTTTGAAAATATATGTGCGTCCACACATACTAAAGAGTAGAAAGAGTTATGCAGCTCATGCACATAGGCAAATCAACACGTACATATGTTTCTAAAGAGTTGAGATCGAGGCAAATAAAAATTTCAAATTATAAAACTGTAGTCGGAATAGCATCTACGATGATAGCCATGAAAATGATAGAGAATGGACAGGGCATCCTGGGCTGTATAAAATTTTGAACTTGGAAGCCACAATCTATGCACAAATGTTATGTTTTTGTTCTTTATTTAAGGAGGTGCTCATCAGTTCTCTTTCTGTACCCACATATTTCTCCCTCAAATTCTTCTCCTATGGATTCTCTCTCACAATTTTACAACTCTTAAATAGAAATTTCTTTTAATGAGAAATCATACTGTCATCAAGAACAATGAAAGAAAAAGAATTCAAATTGTTGATAAGACACAAAAGATAGTCATAAAACTCCTTAATCACGGACACCCAAGGCAGATATTGAACCTAGCCATAGAGCTCACCCCTCTCCAAGGACTCTCGACCTCTCTAAATACTCTTCTTTTTCTTTCTTACCAAATGTTCCACAAGTTAGCAAAGAGGTTGCATACCACAGGGTTCCTCTCTTGTCCTTAAAGAGTAGATGAAACAACGTCTCATCCAACATCTGGACATAAGCTTTCATGATAGTTCACTGGAGGTTATGCAATTCCCAACACCCCCCCCCCCCCCCCCCCCCCCACAAAAAAAAAAAAAAAAAAAAAAAAAAAAAAAAAAAAAATTGAAGTTACTTCAAGCTCGTTTTGCCTCTGGTTTCAAGCACCCCATTAGTCTAATCTTGTGAATATGACAACAGACGGACAACAAGAAAACCAGCTTTCTTTATACTTCATCAAGAATTGCTATACCTATAATGAGACAGAACTTAGAGACTCCCAACAGCTTAAAGTCGTTTTAAAAATCATGAATGGAAGTGGAGACTTCTCCCAAGTTCTAACAAAATCGAAGTGTAGATCTTGAACTTAACACAAGCAGAAGACATTTATCCAGAAAGTTCATAATGGAAACAAACAGCACGTTTTAACAACCCAAATAATATATATCACATAAAATTGAAAAGAGAATATAATTTCCATAAAGAAAATGAAGTATCAGCGATTACTTGCTTTATTATCCATTTCTATGCTCCATATGATATTTGAATTCCATTCCAACAAAACCACCAGAGGTAGACACAAAAAGATACAGCAATCTAGCTCATCAATTGAGCTAACAGATATGTTACATGTCATGAGTTGTACCAGTTGACATGATTCTAGGCGTTAAAATTAAAACAAAAGGAAAGTTAGGTATCATTGTATTACCTTAAGCTCATTGGGTGACATATTAAGGATTTTTAACGGTTCCAACTCTCCATTTAACAGCCGTTGAGCTAGTAAACGATTATTCTGCCAAGAGAAAGAAATAATCAATGATGGAGTAAACAAGGTTATAAATGATTACTGCACATGTGACTAAGTTCTTGATGCAGAGAACATCATGTGTTGAACACTCCTATTCAAGGAATGCATCTAACGAAGTTCATATTCAGTAGGTTATCCTTTTTTGTTTTCAACTTGACCTTGACCCTCCGCATATTTCTTTCTTATTGAGATGAATATATAAAGAAAAAAAGCTCAGATGTAACAGATTCATATGAGCGAAGGTTCTTAAAAGATGGCATCAGATATGCCATGCAATGTGCATACAGGAATCCTTGTTGTTCGTTTTCAAGAATCAAGAGCTTTCAGTCAACAATAAGCATCCCCCTACCTTGAAGCCAGTATGATAGTTGATCAAGTATGCACTAACACAATAGATCAAAGAGCTTTCAAACCTTGAGATTGAACACCAATTGCCGCATTTTTTGGTTATACTTCTGAAAATCGGCAGACAGAGCATCATTCGACACCTTCTCAAGACCAGTTATTGCCGGAACGGCTGCATCTGGCCAGAGAAAAGACTTACAGCTCTGCAAAACCACAAAAAAGAATAACGTGTTTATGGGTTACAAAAGATACCAAATAACAGTAAAGCTAATCTGCACATCTCCATATTTTTACATTCATTCTTACTGGCTACATACTTTATCATTGTTCTCTGCTGTCCTCGACGATTCTGGATTCTTATTTTCATGGTTGACACCATTAGCAGCAGTTTTTCCTGTATCATCCTCACGTGTGTTCTCAGGAGAGTGACATATGTACTGAACCCCCTCCAAAAGTTTTTCCAACCATCTATCTCGATGTGTCTCACCTGTTAGAACATCGTGTATTTCCAATATGGAGTAGTACTCTGATCGATTAGTTGGACAGCTTCCTGGAGTTTCAGCTTTTAAGCTGTGGTCAGATCTGGTTGCCTCTGATTCATCTCTTGTAACATCAAGAGGAGAAATGTTTTTTCTTTTGAGACTTCTTTTAGTTTTCAACTGATCTTCCAGATCAGGTGTGGCATCTTCAGGCTCAATATCAGGGAGATCTCCCAACCGTGACATAGTCTTCTTGACAAGTTCATCAATTTCCTGCTGCTTAGAGTCTTCGTAATCCTTATCAGTTAGTTTCCAAAGTTTTTTTTCAACTGTGTCGTACACTTTTCGCACAATAAATCCAGGATGTTGCTTACGAATTGGAAGTTGCTTATGCAATGGAACAAAATGCACAACACATTTGTGCATTACAGATTCTGCAGGAACCTGATCTCGGTGGAAACTATAAAACAGCTCTCGAGTATCATGTGATTGCCAACTTCCACCACCCTTTTTTTCAGCTTCTTCAGGACGGTAAAACCACTGCCCAGTGACCATCATGCCATCTTTGTTCCGAGTAATATCCTAGCAATAGGACCAAGTTCCACTGTTCAGGGACAAGAGAGTGGCTAGCTAACTTCCTCTGCAGATTACAAGTATGTGCATATATATAAAAACAAGAACATCCATATAAGAACAAGCTAAACAAAATATCAAGTTAGAAACGGAAACCATTTAGTGAGAACCCAATGTTCCTGCAAACTTCAAGTTTCTTCTAGATGGAAGGTTAGGGTTTAGAATATAGCCCAAAGAATCCAAATATCATCAGGTAACTGCTGCATACTCAGTCTTCAATGGCCCCACAGGAAGGAATGGGGCAGGCTAACCGAAAGGTAGTACCAGTTTAGATTGAGTCCAAAAATCACCCTAGGATGTAGCCATCTTTTATTTTAATAACCTTATGTTTCCAATCCAACTATCGAATACCTCAATTAATCCCATGGGATAACCTAACCACCCAACCTTACAACTTTTTTTGGGTTCAAATGTAGGGTGATGATTTGAGCCTTGCTCCTCTTGATCCAAGATATATGCCTTAACCAATGATATGCTCAAGTTGGCACCACCTAATCCTACAACTTCCAGAGTTGAAAAAATCATAGAATATTTAACATAAATGGTCACTATAGTTTGAATCTATATCATCATAGGCATTTACATTTCCAAGTTGCTCCTTTAACTATCAAGTCAATCTATGACAGTTGATCATGAGCATTTCCTTACATGTCAATCAACCACACAAAAGAGAAATGCATCCTTAATAAAACTCACAAGAAATGTATTCATAAAAAAATGATAAGATAATTTCCCAGCACAAGAAGTGATCAACTAAATGAAGAATGTATAAACGGATCAAATCGCATACGTCCAATCACTTGAGTTGACATAATTACATAAATGTTTCCTACAAAGAGAGGATGGCAAAAGATTAAGCCACTAAAATCAATTTCATCATCTATGCATAATTACATAAATGTTTCCTACAAAGAGAGGATGGCAAAAGATTAAGCCACTAAAATCAATTTCATCATCTATGCATAATTACATAAATGTTTCCTACAAAGAGAGGATGGCAAAAGATTAAGCCACTAAAATCAATTTCATCATCTATTGCCTTTTGAATTTGTTTAGTGAACACCCCATTTGGATACACATCCTCATACGCAGATGGGATAGGCACAGGCACCCACTCAAGCAGTTCATAAAAAATAAAAAGGGAGCTCGCTCCATTTGTTTCATCCATTAAAAAAAACATTCTAATGCACTTCCACAAACACAAAGAACCACTTCACGAAAATATGAATATTGAACTCAGAATTTTGACACCCTGAAACTGCCAAAAGAAACACCACTTGGTTCAAATAAAAGCATTGTAGATCACCTAGCAACGTGCAGAACATAAGTGTAAATCGCAAAATTCCGGGACATACGTTACCTTAATAATTGCCACATAAGGTTTTTGATCCTTGTCCTCAGGAACTAGAAGTACCGGATCCTCCTGCCAACAATTAGAAGGAAAATTAATAAGAACAACCAGTGATGAAGGTGGAGTGGCTGAAGTTCGTCTTCACTGGTGGACAATTATAACGAGAAGCTTCTCGTTACACTTTGGCACAATATCTAGAATTCAACGAGAAAAGGTATGAACCAAAGGCCACATGGTGCCGACTAATGAAGCACAAAAGGAGATACTACCATCTTTTTAAACGTTTCATGTCGTGGACGTGAACAAAACTACAAAGTATTCTATGATCACAGAAAAAATGCACACGATACTATTACTTGAGACAACAAATTCAGAGCACGATGCCATCGAATTAGGGTTACACCGCAAGCCCTAGCTACCACCGACTACAGGTCTCCACATTTGACGGCTTCATTCTCGCATTTGTCTCAAGTCATACGACTTCAAATACTAAATGGTTTACTAAACATTTTTAAAAAACCACAAACTAAGTAGAGTTCTCAAAACTATTGCAACACCAAAATTCAACCAACCAATAACACAAAGTAACTCACAAGATCATATTTGTTCCCATCATATTCAAACGCGTTGTAGTGGCTCTTCCGTCCCCTCCCTTTCCCAGAAACCCTAACAGCATCCCCAATCGGCTTCGCATCCTCTTGCGACTGATCATCCTCATTTTCATCTTCCGCCTGCTGTCGTTTCGACGCTTCCACCTCCTTCTCTCCCTTGTTACTACTTCTTCTACTCCTGCGATGCCTCTCGTCCCCTTCCACCTCCTCCTCCTCCTCCTCCTCCTCCTCTAGAAGCTTCATCTTCTTCCTCTTCCTACGAATTGACAAGTTGTCGTCTGAATTGGAAGGTTGCTGCTTCGTAACTGGTACTTCGTCTTCCTCATCGCTAGTGGAAACCTGCGCAAATCTTCGGTTCCCCATCGTGAAATGGGCGACGGTATCGTCTCAATGGCTGAGTATCGGTCTTCGAATCTCTGTTGTGTCTGGAATTTTCGTCCCTCCAATTGAGAGAAAATGGAATTTGGTTTTCGCGGGGAAGCATTAGCGTTAGCCGAGAAAGGGCTTTTATAGGATTTGGACCCGGTGAGAAGTAAACTCGCCAGGCTTTCTCTCGTACTCCCTACACCCTGCCGCCGTGAAAAAAAAAAAACAAATGACATGAAATTACTATTTTAACCCCTATAGCTTTAATTTTTTTTTTTTTCAAATCAGTCCCTACTATTTCACTGTTTTCAATTTGATCCTTTGCGTTAAAAAATTTACATTCGAGCCCCTATCATCAATATAAAATTAAAGACCATATAAGATTTATATTTTTTAATACAATGAGAAATAACAAGACTTTCACATCATTTATTTAAATTAATCACAAAATAATATAATATATGACTACTCGAATTAGAATACATATAAAAAATAGAAAAATCAAATAATGTTACTAGTTCAATTAAATTACGTCATATGATTGAACTTGAAGGTAATTTAGTCGTTGAAAAGGTATTGGGTCAAATTTGAAAAACCTAAGCCCATTGAAAAGAATTGGGTCAAGCCCAAAAAATCCCGAAAGTTTCACAAGTCAACCAATGTGAGTCTAGAGACTACAAATAGAGACAACTACCCTTTATTTTCAACATTTAGCGTCTGTAACGGTGAACACAAATGATTAAATTATGCTATATGATCGTCCACGCGTTTATTTGCTCGAGAAAATGAACCCTGCAAATAATACCATAAAATACTTAATTTTAGGGGTGTACATGGTCCGAGTTGGGGGATTTTTTTTTACCCAACCCTCTATCTGATTTGGGTTTGTAAAAACTTTTTTTGAATTTTATTTATAAACAAAGAAATTAAAAATTGTAGGAAATATTAAGGTATTTTTAAAAATATATATATAAAAGAAACTAAACAAAGAATTTAAAAATAATAAAATAACAAAATAATAATAAAAAAAATTAAACAAAAGGTATATATATAAAAGAACTCAAAAACAATAAAATTAAAAATAATAAAATAATACAAACAAAAGAAAGACTTTAAAATGTATATATATAAAAGAGACTAAAAAACAATAAAATTAAAAATAATAAAATAATATAAACAAAGGAAAGACATTAAAAAATAAAAACAAAAACAATAATATAAAAAAATTAAACAAAATGTATATATTTAAAAGAAACTAAAAAACAATAAAATTAACAATAATAAAATAAAATAATACAAACATAAGAAAGAGTTTAAAATAAAATATGAAAAAATTCTTCATATATTTTTATTTGACTCGGATCAACTCGAAGGTTTTGCCCATAAACCCAAAACCGAACCAATTTCGTTCGGGTTTAGAAAAATAAACCCAACCCTTATAGTTCGGGTTTGATTGGTCCGAATTGTCGGGTTTCCGGGTTGAATGTACACCATACTTAATTTACTATATCAAAATCGACCATTGCATAGTTGAACTATAGTATGTCGTAGACGAACTTGGTCAGTTGAGAATTTTATTTATTTATTTTTAATTTGATTGATGTTATAATATTTTAATCAATTAATTAATACGGTGTAATAAAAAAAATTAAAGTTTTTAATCATTACTATTAATTAAATGGAACATAACAGCATTAATAAAGACTAAAGTTTAAAAACGAAAATAATATTAAAAGCAAGCAATGATGACAACTAATATAATTTATATGTTTGCTTAATACTCACAGGTCATTTTCAATATTTTAAAGCTGAAAAATTATAATTTAAATTAGCAAATTCATTAAATATATATAAAAAACAAAAGCAATGTAATATTTTATTATTTTTTTTCAAGTTTTTAATTTTGCTAATTTTCATTAATTTAATGGGTAATTATAAGAACAAAAAGAAATTACATGATTAATAGAGTCAATTTTTATTAAATTAAAAGTAAAAAATACTTTGTATATTATTTTAATATAATTACATTTATTTTTTTTTTTTGCGTATCTAATTTAAAATTATTGTTCATTATACATTAATAAATTCAAAATAAAATAATCATTTATTTTTAATATATTGAATAAAATAAATACTAAATCTTCCGACAAAAAAAAAATATTAATTAAATGGGACTCGAGATAGTGATTATTTTACTATTCTATCTCCGCTCAAATTTTATCTCGCTACTTTTCACATTTTTTTATATAAATACAAACGTGCGTAGATATTTATTTACGGAGTAAATAAATAAATAAAAATGTTATATTTTTGTTCGTAAATAATTATTGAATACATTTATTTAATAAAAATGGTCAAATATATTTAAAAAATAATTATATATATAAATGAAAAAAAAAAATGATCGAACCTGATTCCCACTTGTATCATTGGAGAATTAAAGAGTGAGAGAAAAAGATGAAAAAGGCTTCGTACCCATGAATTTTAATATCATATTTATTAATTCAAAAGTAAAAAATAAAATAAAAAATACTATTTTTTTTTTAATAAAAATGTATTGTGACGTCAGCTTTTGTTACTAATTAATTATAAATATTAATATGCTACTAAAATTAAATCCCGTTAATTAAAATGTCGAGTTTGAAAAATTCAAATTTCATGAATAATAACAACAAAATTATATTTATATATAAATTATACGTATATTGTAACAACTAAAGTTCACACAATTAGCAGATATTGTTCACTTTGATTCGTTACGTATCGCTGTCACCCTCACGGTTTCCACACTCTTATAAATAATGTTTCGTTCCCCTCTCAAACTGATATAAGATCTCACAATCCACCCCCAATGTGGATCCAGCATTTTCGCTAGCACATCATGCTACCAAATGTATGACATCCGAGAGTGCAAGCAACCGAGACATGTTTTAAAAATCTAGAGAAGAAATTTTAATTATTGATTCACGAATTAATCGACATTAATTTTAATTGTCAGATGTTCGGGTTTTTACTTTTGTGCTTTTAAATATAAGGTTAAAATGAATTAGTCGTGTTTTTTAATATATTCAACTTTCAAAATTAAGATTTAGCTTTGTTTCGAATATATTCTTCAATTTTCAAAAATTGTTTTTAATATGCATTTTTTGTCAGCTCATTAGTCACACGCATATGTGGCACGATAGAAACCTTAACTATAAATTATGTTCTGTAACATCGTTGAATCATAATATACCAAAAAATAAAAATTATTCGGGCGACCAACTTAATGAGATTATTTTTAGTTCAACAGCAAACAAAAGTGAAAACCCGAACATCTACAATGAAGTAGATTCACTGAATTACCCAAATTTTTATTCTTAGTTGTCATGTTCGTCTGAAATTTTAAAGTATTTTTACTTGAAAATAAAACCGTTCGGGTGAGCAAGTTAATGAGATTATTTTCCGTTGAGTAGCAAGCGAGAGTGAAAATCCGAACATCTAATAATGAAGTACATTCACGAATTTGACCACTGACATTAATTAACTCGTGATTTGTAAAATATAAATATTGAAATAAAAACAAAATGGTATAAAATTAGAATAATTTAGATATATATATATATATATATATAAAAAGAATAAAAACAGGACAGCGAATCAGCATTAAAAAATAAAGCAGAAAATGTAATAAATGAAAACAATATTTAAGGCAACCCAGTGAACTTTAACAAACAATGATGCAACAATTTCTCAAAAAATAAAATAAAATAATAATAATAATAATATTATTAGGGTTTGTTTATTGATACAGAGGGAATTAGAGATGAGAGAATATATATAAAATGCAATCAAAATCAAATTAGAATTCCAGAAGCGGAAGTTTCCATAGAAGTAAATAAAAAGGAAGAGAAAACCAAAACCCTCTCGTCTTTCTGCCACCCTCACCTGCTCCGCCTTCTTCACACCGTCCAATTCCTCCGTTTCAGTGGTCCAGTGCCTCGGCCGCCGTCGCCTCCGTCGCCTCCGCCAGTCTGTGTGGAAGTGAATCGAAGCGAAGTAAAGAAGAAGAAAAACTCCTGGTTCAGATTTCGGTACTTCGCGATAAGATAAGTGGAGCAGCGTAAAACGGTACACCGCGCCGCACTTTATCCGGCCACCTCCTTCTATTTCTGTAAGCATTTCCCTCTCTCTCTCTATTTCTTCATTTCATTACACGAGAGAGAGAGAGAGAGAGAGAGAGAGAGAGAGAGATAGAAAGGTTTGTTTCGGCATCTCTCGCCTCCATCACTCGCTCTCCAAATCTCTTAAAACGAATTCCTATTCGACGCCGAAGAATTATACTCTTTCTCCGGTAATTGTTTGCGCATGTGATTCCGAAAACATCTTCCTGTTCGATCAATTTTTGTATTGTGTGTGTGTGTGTGTCATGCAGTTGAATTTTCTTTTGGTTTTCGGTTTTTGTCATCGTTTCTGTGTAGCTGTTGTTGTATGGATTTGTTTTTGTTGTTTTGTTACGGTTTGTCTTCGGGATTGATAGTAACTGAGCGGTTGCACATTGTTTAGAATCGCGCTATGGCTCTTGTTTCAAACACTGGTTCGATTCACCGGATTGGTGCTGGAACTGTACGGTACAGAGGAGGAAGTATGGCTTTCAACTTCCCGACTCATATGGAGTCGTTGAAGATGAAGGACAATCCTATTGGTTCGTCTTCTCTATCGTGTAGCTCTGGTAATATTACGCATGGTTTGCATGTAGACAGAGTGAGGATGGCGTCGAAGCTCGGAGGCAGGATGATTGTTGCTGCGAGTCCTCCGACTGAGGACGCTACAGTGGCTACTGAACCGTTGACAAAAGAGGATCTCGTGGCTTATCTAGCTTCTGGATGCAAGCCGAAGGAAAAATGGAGGTTAATATTTCATATGCCTCCCCGCATTTAAATCAGAAAACCGTCGTTTGAGTGGCTAACCTAACTGAATCGATTTCCTCACTGTAGTTGTTTGCTTATTTTATGAATCGTATGTTCATTTGGCTATAAACCTTCAGGTCTAAGTTTCAGAAGGTTTGAGTTAGAGTTAGAGTTAGATGCATATCCGATTCATATCTTGTTGCTCTCTTTCCGTGTATGGCGTACTCCTTCATCCGTAATCCCTTTCAATGTATCTTTTAAGCTCATCAGTGAGATATTATCCCTCTATCCGGTTCCTGCATTTAACCTTTAAATGCCAGCTGCTGTAATTAGGGTGTATGGGCGTGTGTGTGTTTTTTGGTTGTTTCTTTATTTGTTCTACTGCTATTTGAAAACTTTATCACATTGGATCCACTTTTGATAATTTAATCCTGAGTTCCCTGCAGAATTGGTACAGAACATGAGAAGTTTGGTTTCGAGGTTGGAACTTTACGTCCCATGAAGTATGACCAAATAGCTGGGTTGCTTAATGGGATTGCCGAGAGGTTTGACTGGGAAAAAATAATGGAGGGTGACAACATCATAGGGCTCCAGCAGGTAAACTGCATCCCTGCCTGTAAACAAAGGGGAAACAACAACTTAGCTTCTATGGACCTTATGTAACTTGTTTAATAGTGTATGTGAATCAATATTTATTTTCCCTTAGTAAATGCTCTGGTGATATCATTATGGAGGAAAATTTTCATTTTGTTCCTTTGAATTCATTTGAATAACTTGAGATTACTATAAACTAGGGAAAGCAAAGTATTTCACTGGAGCCTGGTGGTCAATTTGAACTCAGTGGTGCCCCTCTTGAAACTTTGCATCAAACCTGTGCTGAAGTTAATTCACATCTTTACCAGGTTTGTGCTTGCTGTATGTCGGTCCTGCGTGGGTTGTGGCCATTTTATGTTTATTCTTGATGCCTGTGTCCACATTTTATTTTTCAGCAGTTCCAAGCATTCATCTCTTAATTATTTGATTGATGCAGAAGGATTGTAGAGTCTTGATTTCAAATATCTAGATGAGGTGTGTATTGGCTTTTTAATTGTCAATTATCTTACTATATAGTTATTTTCTCTAGGTGAAAGCTGTTGCTGAGGAAATGGGTATTGGATTTTTAGGAATTGGATTCCAGCCTAAATGGAAACGGGAGGATATACCTATAATGCCCAAGGTATAACTGTAAACTAAATCTAGTTTTTAATTAAACAAAATTCCTGTTCAATATGTCTTTGGCATTCCATTATTATATGTTGCTTTGGACTTGGTTCCTTACATGCCTATTCCACTAATACTCTCTCTATGTTTTGCGTTCCTTACATGTTTTACATTAATAGTAATTTGGTCTTAGGGACGATATGAGATTATGAGGAATTACATGCCCAAAGTTGGTTCACTTGGACTGGATATGATGTTTAGGACATGCACTGTGCAGGTGAGGTATAAACATAATTACAAAAAAGCTATTTTTTCTAATCAGATCAATTATTCAAGCACCTGTCTGATCCTTCTTTTAGGTTAATCTAGATTTTGATTCAGAAGCTGACATGATCAAAAAGTTCCGAGTGGGTCTTGCTTTACAACCTGTGAGAAACCCTGTCTTTGCATTTCTTTTCTTTCTAAACGTTATCTACTGTGTCTAACTACTGGGATAAGTGAACAGATAGCAACTGCTCTCTTTGCCAATTCACCATTTACCGAAGGAAAGCCAAATGGTTATTTGAGCATGAGAAGGTTCTATCAGTACCCATGCTCTTGTTTCTTTTCGTTTAAATCCTCTTTTCTGTCCCTTTTGCAATGAATTGTTTTTTTTTGCATTTGAACAGCCAGATTTGGACCGACACTGATAATAACCGCTCTGGCATGCTTCCATTTGTTTTTGATGACTCCTTTGGGTAATCTGTCATTTCTATTACTGAAGCCCTTTCATATGAGTACTTCAAATAAATGTTGAAATGTGTGCAAATGGTCCCAAACAGTCGCTGATAAAAAAAAAAAAAATTGCATTGCTATTTTTGAAGTAGAAAGTGGAGACTAATGTATTTGGGAAACCAATTGGTAGTTCATGGCATCACAACTGTTCAATGAAGCTTATTCAGTTTCTTATCTCAACAAAGTACTAGCTTGGTTGATTGAAGTTAAAACTGTTTGAAAATTTTGAAATTTTTATGAGTAGAGGAACGTCGCTTTGATTTTTGGAATTAATGTCTTCTGTAGCTTTTTCTTTGTTATCTCTAGCCTAAGGTTTTTATAGCGAGTTCCTTTTTCCTTTGATGTCAATTAGAGACTCTTTTTATTATCTCGTTTGGCCTTGGGTGATAGGGTATAATCTTCTCTTACCTCATGCATTTTTCCCTACTTAATGAACGTTTAATGTTTCTCTTCCTCAAAAAGAAAATGAAAGAGAAAACTCTGCTCCTCACTTCAGGCTTCCACTTGCTCTGTTAGAAAAATATCTTCATTTTTTACTATGGGGTTCAAGGATTCTTCTCATGAAATTGTGGTTCTTTCCTATTTTATCATGTTACTTTGCAGTCCCTTGATGCCCTAGTCTTTGCAACTACTTGTAATCTTCATTTTCAGCTTTCTTCTTTGGGGTTGTGGTTATTCAAACCTGATATTTTCAAAATGCAGATTTGAGAAGTATGTTGATTATGCTCTTGATGTTCCAATGTACTTCGTATATCGGAAGAAGAAGTATATTGACTGTTCTGGAATGTCCTTCAGGGTATGCAGTTACCCTTCGTAGTCGTGCTGCAAAGCTTTCTACATCTCTTCCTTTCCATCCATCTTAATTTTTATTTTTAAGTTATTAATAACGAAACATTATTGGGTTGTCTTTCTACAGGACTTTATGGCAGGAAAGCTCGCTCCAGTTCCTGGACAGTTTCCTACCCTTACTGATTGGGAAAATCATTTGACTACGATATTTCCAGAGGTATTATATAATCAAGTTGCTCCAACATTATGCTTGTTGTGACCTAATTCTTGTATCTATTTTCCCCTCACAACTCAGGTCAGACTGAAGAGATATTTGGAGATGAGAGGTAGTGATGGAGGCCCTTGGAGGAGATTATGTGCTCTGCCAGCATTTTGGGTAATCTTCATGATATAATCAGGCTATGTAGACTACTTAAACATGGATGTAATGTGTATCTTATTAAGTAAGATGCTTATAAATTTGGGGTTGTTCTTTTGTCTGTGTGCGGTTCCTTATTTCAACTTCTTTTAGTGTGTTTCTTGAACTCATCGTCATTCCATCAATGTTTATTACTTGATCTGCAATTATTCTACCTATAGAATCGAATGTTGCTAATGTTATCTTCAAAATGTCAGGTTGGTTTGTTATATGACGAAGATTCCCTGCAAAATATTTTAGACATAACAGCTGACTGGACAACCGAAGAAAGACAGATGTTGAGGAATAAGGTAATTGGATCTTAGGGGAAATTATTTTCTATTTGATTGCTGATTGCAACTCGTGAGAAGCTGGGCAGACACTGCCACCTTCATTCTGATTTTGTAAATCGATGGTTTTCCATAGAGGAGTTGAAATTTCTGCTCAAACATTAGCACAATTCTCTCTTTCCTTCCTAAAAGTTATTACGAAATTGCATGTCTTGTCGTGTTTGTTTATGCCTTATGTGATCTTCAGTGTGTGTGTGTGTGTGTGTGTGTGTGTTTCTGTTATGAATATAGTGTGTTCAACAACAGGACATGATCCACATATTATGGGGACACGTATTGTGGACCTATGGTTACTGTCTAACCGATGCAAGTTTGTAATAGGCTGTTATTCTCTGTTCTTCTCAAGATGCCCATAGCCGATATGAAGTCCATGAATATTTTGCTTGTATTTCGTAGTTTATTTTTCAGGCAAGGAACATTCTCATTAATCTAAGATTTTAACTAGGTTCCAAAAACCGGTCTCAATACTCCATTTCGTGATGGGTTGGTGAGGCACATTGCTCAAGATATTGTTAAGATAGCAAAGGTATGTCTAGCAAAACTATTCTCTTCTATTATGAGTGCTGGTCTTATTATTGGCACCACTACTGTTGAGTCTGAAACAAAATTCCCACACTTCAGGATGGCTTAGAGAGAAGAGGTTTCAAGGAGTCTGGGTTCTTGAATGAGGTGACTGAAGTAGCTAGAACAGGTGAGAACAAATGCCAATATGCCAATTTTTATAAGTATATACGCACTCAATTTCCTTGGCCCGTAAATCGGTTTAATCTCTATTACAGGTGTGACACCAGCTGAAAAGCTGTTGGAATTGTACAACGGGAAATGGGGACACAATGTCGATCCAGTTTTCGAGGAGCTTCTATATTGAGCTCTGCATCTCTTCTACTGTAACCTTGCAATGGAACACTGGTAGGCTGTGCTGTTATAATGTGTTAAGTCTCCCCCCCCTAGTTTTCTGCACATCTCAGTTTTATCAATTCACGTCCTCTTTGAATAATTGAAATTGATACATGAACAATAACTTTGGTGGTATTTTCATATAGTTGTTGTAATTCTATGTTGCTGCCCTTCCTTTGATTGTGGTAAATTGTAACCACACCAAAAAAAAAAAAAAAGACTATAGGATGTTCATTGTAGTGAAGAATCAGAGCTTCTTATTGAGCCATTTTTCTGTCATGTCATTGACAGTAATCAATAAACCTTCTGTTCATCCTTATGTCTTCTAAGAAAATGAAACTCCCAACTGTTTTAGGTGTCAATTTAAACAAAATGGACAAAAATAAGTGTGGATTCTTCTCGATTCCTTCATGTTTTTGGTAGTACATGATATAAGTTGGTTAGAAGGTGTAATTTTGAATTGTTTTGTTATTCTGTTTTGTTGGCCATTTTAGTTCATTGTTCTTCAATTATTAATGTTGATTGTGGATATGGGTGATGAGTTAAGTCAAAATCTTCACCAAATAAGCAGCAAAAAAACATCAATTTTAGGGTGCGAATCCACTTCTAATGGCTAAAATGTCAAGCATCCCACCAAACCCAACAATCTCAAAACCCATTTTTACTCCACTAATCCAATGCAAATCCACAACTGAGTAGCCAAGAATGTGGGCTTTGTGGTGCATAAGTTCTTGTTTGATGATATGGGTTTGGGTGTATTGATGAGTTTTTTTTGTTGCATCAGTTCTGCAAGTATGATGAAAAGTTTAATGAATTGCTTGAGATTCCCTGCTGTAAACAGTTTCTGTATAATTAGGTTCCATCCTCTTTGGGAGAGGGGCGAATGAGTAATATCATGTAATTAGTACACCAACTCGGTCTTCGTCTTGAATAAATGGGTAATAGTTAAGATGGGAAAAAGGGTTAATCAAATTCTATTGAGTCTGATGCATAAGTAGTGACGTGCACGAATGGTGTAACGATTGTCCTGCTGTCTTTGACATGGACTCGGTGAAATTGAATTCTCCATGAAGATGCGGAATACCAATGGCTAGACGGTAAGTGAGAATATTTGTTAAAACTACCAAATCTAAATGTGTGAATACCAATAGTTTGAGATTCTCTACTGTTTAGTGCACCGACTCTATCTCTTCGTCTTCCCTCCAAGAATAAATGGGTAATAGTTAGGACAGAACAAAGGGTTGATCAAGTTCTATTGAGTTTAATGTGTGTAAGTAGTGACCTGCACGAATAGTGAGACGACTGTCCTGTTATCTCTGACATGGATCTTGTGAAATTGAATGCTATGCGAAGATGCGGAATACCAATGGCTAGATGGTAAGACACCTTAACTAAAGCTTTGCAGTGAAAAACGCTATGTCATTTACAACTCTAGCATATTTTGGATTGCTCGATAAAGGTGTTTCTATTGTTGAATCGATATGACAACCCTGTCTACCCTAGATTCCGTGCACCTTAACTAAAGCTTTGCAATGAGAAACGCGTTAATAACTACATTTATTCAAAGGACAATCAAATTCTAAACTTCTTACTGTAAAAAGATTTATTTGCAATCGACTAATTTGGACTATTATTATCCTACTACTATATTTATTTTAATAATTAAAAAATTGATCTTTCGTCACTTCTCCCTTTTTTTAGTTTATTATTTATATAAATATTATAATACTATTATTATTTATTTTTAATCTTCACATTCGTATTCCTTTTCCTTTCTATTTAAACTCATTTTTTTCTCCATATTTCACAACCCCTTTGCTTGCAAATTTTTGAATCTTCACATTTTCAAAAGATTCAACTGTTTAACTTCCAAATTTTATTTTATTTCTCGCCTCAAAATTTCAACATTTTTAACCGTTTGATCTTGAGTCGTGAAGAGAATTAAGTTTGTTCTTGAATTAGTAAAAAGAGCGGTGAAGCAGTTTTGAATCCGTAGAAAAAGTGAAATTTTTTTTTATCAAATTTTCTTTTTGAGACGCTTGGAAAGAAGAGTGCGTAGAGTTTGACAAAACAAACCACAATTAATTATATTTTCTAACTCTTATATCTAATTGTGAAAGGTTATAGTTAATTATTGTGTATTTAAAATTTTCATAATTGTTTATTGTTTTGGATTGATTTTTATTCTTTTTAATGTTTGTTGTCTTCGTTATAATTTTTAATTGTTCTAGAAAGTTTGATAGTTAAAAAAAAAAATTAAGCATACTAAAAGTATTTAAGTACGTTTTCTTAATTATCAATTTTTTTAGAACAATTAGAACCCAACAAATATATAAAAATAATCACTTAGAATATACAATAAATCACAATGATAGTTTCACAATTACACGAGTTAGAAAATATAATACCTCAGTTTTATGGTGACTCGGTCATATTCGACTACTCTATTCTCCAATTGTGAATAAAATTTTCTTGCCTCTTTCCACAAATCAAACCAAAACCAAAACCACAATAGTACTCTTTTTACAAGTTCAAGAACACGACTCAAGATCAAATCGTTCGGTTGAAATTTTGAGAAACATACCTCAACTCTCTTAAACAAGAGATTTACAATTGAAATATTCACAACCATATCGCAATATAATATAAATATCTCTGAATAAAAAATTGAGGATCGAAAATGATAGGATCAGACGTTTTGGGAGAATAAAAAATGCAGAGAAGTAGATGAGTTAAAATAAATTTGGGAAATTGAGGTGGAAATTAAAAGTAATTAATAATAATATATAAATAATAAACTAAAAAAAGGAAAGGAACCAAATCCTATTGTATTTAATAAATATAATGATAATAAAAATAATAATAACAAATAATAGTAATAATGAATAATAATAATAATAATACTGATTGGTTCATGAGTTTAGATTTTCTTTAAATAATAATAATAATAATAGCAGTAATAATGATTAACAGATATGAATTTAATTTTTTTAAAAATAATAATAATGACCAATTTAATTTTTTAAAATAATAATAACGTCAAAGTTATAGGTTTATATATATATATATATATATATATATATATATTTCAATTATAATAAAACTTTAGTTTTTTTTTTTTTTTATTATTAATCTAAAAACAACCAAATTTTCACATCGATATGTTTGATTTGTTTAGGATATAAACTAAATCGTGACGTTATCATGTTGGGTAGCTCTTTAATCATATCTCAAGATGTTAGAATAAACCTTCAACGGAACTAGAAATGATGTCAAAGCTTCAATTTCGACAATATGAACGAATCATGGTGGGGTAAGAGTACCTCCATATCTCTCTATTCATTACTATAGATGTGGTCGATCCTCGGGAGCACGTTCTGTGCTAGGCACGAAACCGTGTTTGCTCTCATCTTTAGAAGAACAAGATGAATGGAGAGAATTTTGTCTTTGTTGTTGTGATCTTTTTAGTTTTGAGGACCGAGCCCTCTCGGAGCGCTATATGTGTCTCATTTTGATTTTCGGAGGGCGAAAAGTGCAGAAGCTTGGAGATATGAAGCAACATGCGAAATAGGAGATATTGGTTGGCTTGCATTGCATCACATCAATCAATTGTAACCTCTACGTGATCTGATAGGACAAACTTCTACGTCATATCTGATAGGACAAACTTCTACGTGCAAATACTGTTGGAGAAACCATGGTTCCAACCTCAATCAATTGTAATCAAGTGGACGAATGGTCGATGTCATAGCAATATGGGACTCTCACACCCTCCTACGTGTTATGTAACAACTCAAACCTACCACTAGCAGATATTATTTTTATTCTTTTTGTGCTTTTATTTATGGACTTCCTCTCAAGATTTTAAAACGCCTCAACTAGGGAGAGGTTTTCACACCTTTGTAAACCGACTTCCCCTCAAGGTTTTAAAACGCTGAAGAGGTTTCCACATCCTTATAAAGAATGTTTTGTTTCCCTCTCCAACCGATGTGAAATCTCACAATCCACCAGGAGATAATTCAACTGATACTCTTTTGATTTGAAGTTATTTGTCAGAAACAAACCTCCGACGCTACACCCTCATCGTCCTTGTACTCGATCGCTTCTAAGATCTCATGTATGGCTGTCAAATCCATTCTACAACATCATGTGGTATAGCCATCCACGAGAAGGAACATGACAAAGAATTAACCGTGAGCTCATTGTAGTGATCGTGGCTTCAGGATCGATACAGAGAGACAACCAGAGTAATATGAATGTCAACGTTTTCTTAAAAATAAAATAGGTATACAACCAAAACTTTCGTGGGATCAATATATAGTTTCGAGATAGAGAAAAGAGGAGGGGGGCAAGCAACCTCAAGATCTTTCTGAAGAGGAATCAATGCTGCAACATCAACATCGGTTGGAGAGCGGAACGAAGCATTCCTTACAAGGGTGTGGAAACCTCTCTCTAACACACACGTTTAAAATCTTGAGAGAAGCCCAAAAGAGAAAGTTCGAAAAGGATAATAACTGTTAGTGGTGGGCTCGTGCTATTACAAATGGTATCAAAACTATGCACCGGGCGATGCGCTAACGAAGACGTAGGCCCCCAAGGTTGGAGAATCTGATATCTACGTTAGAGTAAAAATTAGTTTTATGAAAAATGTCAAGAAATCTTGAAAATCTACATCGATATTAAAAAAGTCTAATAGAAATTGTTCATTTATAAATTTAATTTAATTTCAAAATTGTTCATACGTCGTATAATCTCAATCGACCCTACTTTTCTTACTAAAAAATAAAGTCGTCACTACATGCATGACATATATATTTTATACATAAATTTTTTATTTAAAATATTTTATAAACGACGTCATCGTCTCAAGCGGGATGAAACTAACCCAAAATTTTAAGTTGGTTGGGTTGACGACGTGACGTACTTGAATAACATTCCCAACCATACCTAACTCAACGCTCTATTTCGTTTTTTTTAATTTTATTAAAAAATTATATTTATCTACAATACATGTTAAGTTAATACCTAAAATCTCATAAAGTTCAAATATCAATCATTTACAAATCATAACCCATCCTGACATCGGTTATAAACGTTGGTAGGATCGAGTTGGGGTATAGCCCGTTGTTGAGATGTTCATGTTGACTCGACCAAAAAGACGTCAACTTCCTAATTGAACGAATTTACTGGTTTTCAAAAAATTTAATAAAAATCTAACCCAATCCAACATTCTATGGTTTGGGTGACCTAGTTCCAGTCGTATTAATTTAATAATTCACACCATTTTAATCCATTATTATTATTATTTTTAAATTTCTGTTATTAGATAAATGATTTAAAAGATCAATTATTAAAAATAACGTTGAAATTAAATTGAGTGCAAAAAGAATCTAAAAATTCGGTAAAGAAGAGCCAATTCCACGGTCAAGTCTTCGTACGGGAAAAAAAAAAAAACTCAATAAGTCAATTTACCAATCCAACCGTTCGATCAAGTCCACTAGCCATCCGATCACAGCCACGTGTCAGAAGTCTTCGGCGGTGAGGTCTCACCAAAATCCCACGCGCATAATACCACGCGCTACCGTCCATGAAAATTAAGAGGCGGGGAGTAGGAGAACGTGGCGTACGCGCGCGTGGGGTTGAGAACAGAAGAAAGCGATTTGAAATACGCGGCCCAATAAATAAAGCCCAAAAAGTAAAAATGGAGTGGCATTTTCGTAATTTAGTAGAAGTCTAGACCCTGAAATTGGAAATTCAGGGGAGCTTTTATAAACCCTTCACTTTTCCGTTTTGTTTCAACCAAATCCCTCACGAAAACTATCTTCCATCGACACAAAGGAAAGAAGAAAGCTCAGAGCAAGTCTTCTTCTCTCTTACACACTGAAAAACGAAGGTACTATCTCTGTAAGAAGAAGCCTTGCAGCTTCATGTTTTTCCATGTCAGATAGTGTTATATTGAGCTTTTCATGTTTGTTTTTTTGTTAGATATATGATTCTGTGTATATGAAGAACTTTTGATACAAGTGTGGTTAGTTTTTATGGGGAAAGGAAGACCAAGAGCTGTGGAAAAGGGGGTTTTAGGGCAAAATTTGAGTGTATGTTCATCTGCTTCATTGAATATACCATCTGGACCTGCGTTTTATCCAACTGAAGATGAATTTAGAGACCCATTGGAGTATATATATAAGATCAGACCAGAGGCTGAGCCGTACGGGATTTGTAGGATAGTGCCTCCTAAGAACTGGAAACCTCCATTTGCATTGAGATTAGATTCTTTTACATTTCCCACAAAAACTCAGGCCATTCATCAATTGCAGGTTAGACCTGCTGCCTGTGATTCAGAGACGTTTGAGCTTGAATATAATAGGTTTTTGGATGGTCATTTTGGCAAAAAGATGAAGAAGAAGGTTGTTTTTGAGGGAGATGAGTTGGATTTGTGCAAGTTATTTAATGCAGTGAAGCGTTATGGTGGGTATGATAAGGTTGTTAAGGAGAAGAGGTGGGGTGAGGTTTTTAGGTTTGTTAGATCAACAAGGAAGATTTCAGAGTGTGCTAAGCATGTGCTTTGTCAATTGTATCGAGAACATTTATATGATTATGAGAACTATTATAATCAATTGAATAAGGATGTCACGAAGAGTTCAAAAAGGAAAATGCAAAATGAGAAGCTTACGGAGTGCTTGGCCGAAATTTCAACCTCTAAAAGGAGGCGGCAGAACACCGACGATTGTAGAGTCAAGGTCTCAAAGTTAAAAGACGAAGAAGATAACGATCAGATTTGTGAGCAATGTAAAAGTGGATTACATGGTGAAGTGATGCTTCTATGCGATAGGTGCGACAAGGGGTGGCACTTATATTGTCTCTCACCTCCTTTAAAGCAAGTTCCACCAGGGAACTGGTATTGTTTAGATTGCTTGAATTCAGAGAAGGATAGTTTTGGTTTTGTGCCTGGTAAAAGCTTCTCCCTGGAAGCATTTAAGCGTATGGATTGCAGGGCCAAGAAGAAATGGTTTGGCTCAGGGTCTGCTTCTAGGGCGCAAATTGAGAAGAAGTTTTGGGAAATTGTGGAAGGTTCATTTGGTGAGGTTGAAGTTAAATATGGCAGTGACTTGGACACATCAGTTTATGGCAGTGGCTTTCCTCGTGAAAATGTCCAGAGACCAGAATCAATTGATGCTAAGCTGTGGGATGAATATTGCAATAGTCCTTGGAATCTCAATAACTTGCCCAAATTGGAAGGGTCCATGCTTAGAGCCATTCGTCACAATATTACTGGTGTTATGGTGCCCTGGTTGTATATTGGGATGCTATTTTCATCGTTCTGCTGGCATTTTGAAGATCATTGTTTCTATTCAATGAATTACCTGCACTGGTATGTGACTATTTTTGCCCCCCCTCCTGTCTTCCTTCCCTAATATGCCCAAACGTTCGATTTGAGTGATCAATTCTTGTCATATTGTTTGTATCTTTATTTTCATCTTCCTATTACATAAGCTGCAATTTTAATTTTCAGGACGGAAGTAATATACCTTGGTTAGTTAAAATTTAGCGTATGCCAGGACATACTGGGCCACACTTGAGTTGTTGCCAACATGCTTATCATTGGATGTATTGAAATTTATTGATATGTAGGGATCTGAAAGGCTCCGGTCATGTATCTTTCTCTTTTGAAAAAAAAAAAAAAAAAATTTGCTGGTTATGCAGTTTTGCATTTATCTTTCATGTGTCATCTGGCAGAGTTTTCAGTTACTTTGGTTTTACATTCACTTCCATTTCAACCCTTTATTTCTCGACTACTATGATTTCTTGGGTTCTCATGGAGATTTTATAAGATTTCTTGCTTTAGTGGATTATTGTTAGAGATCAAAGTAAGGACTAAATATCCATCGATATTTGTTGTGGATCATAACCTTAGGCTCCTCTGTTCTCCTTTTGAGTTTTCATGGAGCCCAACATGCTATGGTATAAATTGACTGTGAGTAGATATGACCCTCATCTTTTTGAGTGGGGTGAAAGTGATGGTTCGAGGGGTCTTTGCGAATATCTCAGAAAAGTTATCTTCTCTATTTTTCCTTTTATTCTCTCATTTACCTCTTGCTCTGCTGAGGAAGGCTCAACAAAGGTTCACTTTTGGTAGGAACGTTGTGTGGAAGATGAACCTCTTTGATTTTTTTTTTCAAGATTTATTGGCTATCAAACAAGAGATTGCATTAGAGAGACGATGGATGTGACAAGTTTTTTTTTTTTTTTTTTTTTTTTTTTTTTTTTTTTTTTTAAATGATAAACTAAACTCTCATTGAAAAAAAAGAAAAAAGAAAAAAAAGAATGCACAAGTCTACAAAAAAATAAGCCCACCAAAGGGAGCTAACCTACACAAAAGGACTACAGTCGAGTAAAAGGAAGACTAAGAATATAATTACAAAAGGGTTGTTAGATTATTTTTTTTATTCTTTGAGATCAACATGTCTTTCTTGGGAGAAAATATATTAGATTATGGTGCCTCAATCTCGCTAGGGGTTCCTCTTGCCACTACTTTTGTTACTTGTTGTCCTGCCTTTCTCCTTCCCTTTTTGCTCCTATTTTTTTTTCCTAAGGTTATGTTGTTTAAGTGGGAGAGTTAATACGCGGTATCGCATACAAAAACACTCTTACTATGTTTTGTTCCAATAATGGTTCACTCTCTATAGGAGGTACAAGGTGGGTCTGGTTCATCTCTTTAGGGAGGAAGTTAGAGTTTTTGGATGATTCTTTTTTGCAGTTTTGTTTGATATTTGGATTGATAGGAATAATAGGATTTTTTTGGGAGGTGGAGAGAATGGGCGAGGAAGTGTGGGAAGTGGCTAGATTTAATGCCTTCTTGTGGGCATTGGCCACTAAATCTTTTTGTAATTATGAGTTTAGCCTTGTACTTTTGGATTAGAGTCCTTTTATGTTGTTGGGTTGAACCCTATTTTTTTTTTTTGTGTTGGGGCTAATAATTTTTTGTATGCTCTCATGCATTCTTTCATTTCTCTCAATGAAAGCGTGGTTTCTTTAAACAAGAAAAACCCTTGGCTCGGTTTGTTATGGGACCCAACTTGCGAAAGAGACTTGCATCGTGGGGGAAGATTTTCTTCTCAAAGGGGGTAGACTTATTCTCATCCAATCGGGTTTGAGTGGTATGTTGAGCTATTACCTCCCCCTCCAATTCCTAGTGGTTATGGATGCCCCAAGTAAAATGGCCTCAGTAGAATGTTATGTCATTGAAGGATTCACCGTTGGGAGGGATGATGGGTTTATTTCTCATTCTTAGTTTGTGGACAATACGATCTTTTTATGTGATGGTAGTGAGAACTCCTTCCTCCACTTGAACAAATTTCTGGCCTTTTTTTTTGAGGCTATGAATATTCAGAGACAAGTGGCAGCCTAAAAAGTAAAGACATGAACACAAGGCATGGATACGACACGATGCGAACACAGCGACATGTTATTTCTAAAGAAGTAGGACATGACATGTTGGAAACATTTTATGTGTGTGTATATATATATGTTTGTTTGTTTTGTTTGTGTGCAGATTTTGACTTTAAGAATATTTAACGCTTTTAATTTAAATTTCTACCTTTAGACTTTTTGAAGGTCCTTTCTTTGGTTTCTCTCCTTCCTTTTTGTGGCCTTTTTTTCACGTGGCCTCTTTCTTTTATGTTTTTTTTTTTTTTTTTTTTTTTTTTTTTTTTCCATATGCCCTTGCCTTAATTGATGATTTTGCTATTTGTGGGGCAAGGGAGGAATAGCGAAGTGTTTAGAGGGTTTGAGAGGCCGTGGAGTGATGTTTGGACTCTTATCTGTGGGTTTCAGTTGCCAATCCATTTTGTAACTATTCGTTAGGTCTTATTTTACTTGTTTGAAGGTTGTTCTTTAGTTTGTCTCCTTCCTTTCTTCGGTCTTTTTTTGGTGGCCTCTTTCTTTTATGGGCTCTTTGTTCATATGCCCGTCTTACTTTAAATTGATTTTTTTGCTATTTTGTGGGGTGGGTGTGGGAAAGAGACTGTCATTTATGGAGTCCTAGTCCTATAGGGATAAGGTTCCTTGTAGCTCATTCTTTCGTTGTTCGATGGCTCCTTCTTATTTGACTTCTTCTGTATGTTCCCTGCTTTGGAAGATTAAAATTTCGAAGATGGTTAATAGTTTTTTGTGTGGCATGTCCTTTGTGGCTGAGTTAATACTTTGGATCGTGTTCAAAGGTTTTTGCCCAAGTTGAGTGTGCATTGGGAAGCGATTCTGGACTTGGATCATCTCTGTGGTATTGTCGGTACATTGGATTGTTATGGATTGACTTCTTCAGAATGTTTACCTTTCGTTTGTCCTGGCTGAGGAGTTGTAGGTCTGAGTTTCCTCCCCCCTCGTTCGCGAAAATGGTTGTCGATTGCGTTTGCTTGTCTTTGTGTAAGTCTGAGGTCTTTGAGGAAAAAGAAACGATAGGAACTTTAGAGTAGTTCAAAGATCCACAAGGGAGGTGTGGTCCCTTGTTAAAAATCATACCTTTCTTTTGATTGGAAGTTTTAGACTACCAGCTTGTAGATGCTTTGTTTCTTTGTACTGTATCACCGTATGCACTCAATATGTGATTAGGAAGTTTTAGGTTATTGTTTATTGAAGATTTTCTTCTAACTTCTTTTGAGTTTTCAGGGGTGACCCAAAATGCTGGTATAGTGTACCTGGTAGTGAAGCTACTGCTTTTGAGAAGGTAATAGTTTGTTTCTTTTAGATTTAAATGCTTCTAGATTTTAGTGTCCGGATATCCTCTTTTTGCATGCATGTAATGGAATGCATGCCACATGGGTTTTCCCTCTATTACTGTTTGACAGTTTATTAATCTTGTCTTTATTTCCTTCTTTCCTCTGGTGTGCTGGTACTTTGCTGAACTGAATTTGTTGTATAGGTTGTAATACTGTGTCCTTGAGTTATAAAGTATGTTGGAATTTTTCTGTAGAGTCGAGTATCAATTATCATCATGTTTCATTTTTGTATCTGGGATTTGATGCCGTTTTGATGGTTAATATTAGGAATTTAGACACATTAGAAATTTAGACACGATGTCTTCTTTATTTCTTCATGTTAGTATACATGATGATTTTGCCATCTATTTATGAATTAGATCTGTTTAGTGTTTGGTTCACTTCAACTTCCTACTCTGTCTAGAATGAGGGTTGGATATTGTTTGGGGAGGAAAGACGGTTTACTGTATTTTTATTCTCTACATACAGTTTCCTCATTTGCGTCTCATATTCTCATTTGAACCTGCATCTCTAAACTTTATGAGACTTTGTTAATTCTTCAGCAGTCTAATATAAGCAAAAAATAATGAAATCTCTTGAGGTACAGCCATTTTCTTTTCTTCTTTCTCTAACAAAGCATTTTGTATATGTAATTTGGTAAACTTGATGTAGTTGTACATTCTATAAATCTTTAAATAAATTTTTTTTAAAATAATCATCTTGCTCTGTAATATTCTTTTTAGTTATAGGATTTATATTTCTTATCGATTAAGATATATGTAAAATTAACCAATATCCTTCACATGATTGTAGGTTATGCGGAATAACCTTCCTGATCTTTTTGACGCACAACCTGATTTACTTTTCCAACTTGTCACCATGTTGAATCCATCCGTCTTACAAGAAAATGGCGTACCTGTTTATACTGTACAGCAGGTCTGAAATGAAAGAATGCCAGTGTATATATCCATGAATCTACACAATTAAAATTGAATTGTTCTTGCATCTGTTACCTTTATTTGACATAATTTTATTCTTCTTTCTTTTTAATCGCCATTTCATATATTTAATTGATTTCTTTTATGCCATTTTTGACTTGTTTTCTTGCTGCCAGGAGCCTGGAAATTTCGTTGTGACCTTCCCTAGATCTTACCATGGGGGTTTTAATCTTGGTATGGTCATCTAGTTTGATTTAATTAGCCAAGACAATCTGATGATTAGTTTAGCAACTAGTTTTAGGTTTATAAATTCTCTCTTAATTATTTTCAGGATTAAATTGTGCTGAGGCCGTAAATTTTGCTCCAGCTGACTGGATGCCTTATGGTGGGTTTGGAGAAGAACTGTATCAGCTTTATCACAAACCTGCTGTTTTTTCTCACGAGGAGCTTATCTGTGTGATAGCGAAGGTTCAAAAGTTCTGGACGTTTAATTTTTTTTTCTCCCTCAAATCAAGTTATCTGTTTATGTACTCAATGAAGTTGTTTCTTATAATAAGAAAAGTTATCGATCAATATACTTTATGTAAGGAATTATTGATTTAATTGAATGAGGTACATTAAGAGATCCAACCGTATAAATTGACCTATAGATAAAAACATACTTTAAGAGAACCTGAAATTAAAATGAAAAATTGTAGTTATTTTTTGTGATAATCTAGAAGATGAAAATATCACCTACTTTCTTTGGCATTCTTTTTTTTTTTTTTTTTTTTTTTTTTTTGTGTATAGTTAAGAGCATGATGCAAGGCTTGCTGGTTGGGTCCAGGGGCAAGGGTAGGTGGGATTAGTCAAATGTCTTGGCTCGAACCTTCAAGTGAAAACTCTAATGAAAGAAAGCTTTGTTGTTTCCTAAAGTTTATGATGGACTCTTACAAATTCTTCTTGTTAAGTAGTGGGTGGGACCCGGGACTACAAATATAAAAGGAAGACCTTAACGTGGCTTGAGACACAGTACTGTGATACACAGTACTATGGTAGAAAATTGCTTGGTTTTGTTCATGAAAACCCCCAAGGAATGCCGACTGACATCACTGAAGAGAATGACGTGGATCTTTTCCAATCATCCAAAAATGCAATTGCAATGTATATAGTGGTGGTCTCTGAGTTTCCTCCTGTAAATTATATAAAGCACACCAGTTAAAAGAAAGAGTCAACATATGTTTTTTTTCCCTTTTCTTTTTCAATTTTTTAGAACTTCAATTCTTCTTGTTTTGCTTCTAAATTCTTTGGCGGTTGGAAAATATGAGGAGGAAAGATGAGGGCCTAGTATAAAAGGTGCTGCCGTGCTGGCTCAGAGATTTTCAAGAAAACTTGCTTTACACATCTATGTCTTGAAATCTCTTATTTGGATGATGAGAGGGATAGACTATGCATGTCTCTCACTTAAGTTTATTATTGTGGAAGGATCGAAGAGTACGAGTACTCTTAATTTGTGTTTCAATAATTTCAGGTAGCAGTACCCTCTTATCTGGTCATTTTTACGCACAAACTGAGTAGTATCATTAATATTAATTTCCTGTCTTTGTTGCATTGTCTTCTTCAAATCCTTAAATCATGTTTAATATTTTGGGGGATGGAATTTGTTGTGCATGAACTTGGTGCTAATTTTTTTTTTCTTATAAACTGGTTGTATTATCTTGTTGTGACTCAGCAGCATTTTCTGACCTCCTTAATTGATACTTCTTAACTTGTTAGTCATCAGTATCACTGTTTGTGAGGTTGAAGCTTAGTTTTGTGGATTCTTATTCCTTGTCTCAATGTACTCTTCATTTTGCAGATGGACTGCAACGACCGAGTTTCTCCTTACCTGAAGAAAGAGTTACTTAGGATATATTCTAAGGAGAAAAGTTGGAGAGAACAACTTTGGAAAAATGGTGTAATCAGATCTTCTCCATTGCCTCCTCGGAAGTGTCCTGAATATATCAGTACTGAGGAGGTATCATATTATGATCTGATACTTGTGTCACTATCTTATGAAGCTTGTTTCTGATAGATTTTCTGGTGGTGTTGCTGCAGGATCCAACATGCGTAATTTGTAAGAAGTACCTTTATCTTTCAGCTATAGGTTGCCATTGTAGGAGATCTGCTTTTGTATGTTTAGAGGTGTGTGATCCAATGTACTCTTCAATTCAAAGTTTTATTGTTAGAGGATTTTATTTTTTGGTGGGTCTCTTACCCTTTGAGCGTCTCTTTAAATCCATGCTCACAGAAAGTTATCAAAAATGACCCATCCTTGAAGGTCTAGTGAAGGAGTTTAACTTGACCCAAGAGCAAGGACCGAGTTCCAGTTCCTTTATCTTTATTATACCTTTGTAAAGATGCCTTTCTTATTCTTTATTTGTTTCCTTCCACGTTAGATAATTTTTTCCCTTTCCCTTATCTTTGTAACTGTTAGCATAGTTTCCATACTTGTTAATTCCTCTCTTTAAGCCTAGGGCTGCAACATTGTGTTCATTATGCAGTAAGAGTTGAATTTCTCTCGTTGTAAAAAAAAGAAATAAAAATATAAAAAAAATAAAGAGTAGTATTTTGAACTTACTATTTACTGCAAGTTCAAGTGGCTTCAAACTTCCAAATAGGAGGAGACCGTAGGGTTGTAGCAACCTCCATTTCAAAGTTAGGAGGTTCAGTTCTCAATACTTTGTTCTTATCTGGAAAAGTTTATACTATACCGTGTAAATTATAGTATTTCTACTTTGCTTGGAAAGTTGTTGTGATTCATGTTTAGAGGATCTTGTTCCTATGTTGATCTGATTATATGCTTCTTCCTTACTGGCAGCACTGGCAACACCTTTGTGAATGCAAGTACAGCAGGCGGCGCCTTCGGTACCGTTATACACTTGCAGAACTATATGATTTGATTGCTATAGTTGATAGATCTATTTTTGGGGAGACAACTGAAAGTAAGGATTTGCGACGGGTGGGCTTATGCTTCACTGAGCGATGCACTTTGACAAAAAAGGTAGTGTTCCATTATTTTATGTCTACAATTTACTAAAAATTTGTGAGTGCTTTAGGAGACATGGTGTCTTCCTCTTTCTTCCTTCATTCTCTTCTCTCATCTTCATGTGTTCAGTTTTGATGTTTTAGCAACTTTAATCACGTTTGTTTATATATATATATATATATATATATATATATATATATATATATATATATATATATATATATATATATATATATATATATATTTTTGATAAGAGACAATTTCATTGATGAGTGAAATTTACAAGAGGGATGTATAATCCATGATGTTTACAAAAGACCTTCCCAATTTGCAATGAGGGAGGTATAACTATAGGAAGTAAAAATATTAGACAGTTTACACCAAGATATAGCTTGGTAAACAACATTGTCGAAAAGTTTTGTGTAGGTCTGTGTCGTTTCTGCAAATATTCTCTGATTTCTTTCTTTCCACATATTCCAAAAGAAAGCCATGATGAGGTTTTTCCATAATACGTTTGTTTTTTTATATGGCTACTTTAAATACAGTTGATAGCTCTTTTTCTTGTATGATTGAAGGTAAGTCCTTTAAGTTGCCATTTATTGAGGGGAGGGTTTTTCTTGTTAGTCAAGGAGCCATTGTTAATTCTAACTGTAATTGATATTTCAAGACTCATCTCAAGTCTCATCTCTTTGATTTATATTGTGCTAAAATCGGTCTATTTGGAGGCCTTGGAGAATTGTTTTAAACAAAACAAATTGAGTCATGAAACCAACGATCTTGGTTATCGTTTTTAAAAGCAGCAAAATACTTTGCAGGTGAAAGGTGGTCGTGTCACTCTGACTCAACTTGCAGAAAAATGGTTACTGCATTCGAGTAAGATTCTTCAAGATCCGTTCTCAAATGAGGCATGTGTTAAGGTTATGAGAGAAGCCGAGCAATTTCTTTGGGCTGGTCATGACATGGATCACGTATGGGAAGTCCTTCATGGTTACTTTTTTCTCAGACTTGCATGCAGTATATAGTTGTATTTTACATTTGTCTTTATTGGACTATCTAATAGGTTCGTGATGTGGTAAGAAACTTGGACGAAACTCAAAAGTGGGTTCAAGGCATCGGGGATTCCATTTGTAAAATTGAAGCGTGGTCATGTGATCATTCTGGAAGTTTAGAGAAAATTTGCATGGATCATGTAAATAATTTGTTGAGTCTACCCCCAATATCATGTAACCATCCTGGGTACCTTAAGTTGAAGGTTGGTAAAATACTGCCGAACTTATTAGTTTATTCTTATGTGGTCCTGTCTGCCAATTGCTAATTTTGTCAAAAAAAAAAAAAAAATTTGATTACCTTACAGGATTATGTCGAAGAAGCAAAGATGTTGATACAAGATATTGATAATACCTTATCAAGATGCCCTAATGTAACTACTTTTGGGATCCATTGCTTGATGTCCTTTTTTAACGTGTATTTTCAAATTGTTTATGTAGCTTATTTCTATTTTGGATTAATTATCCCAATGTTATGCCCTTTTTGCTCCATAAATTTAGTGATCCTTATTTTAGAAACTCTCAATTCAGGTTTCTGAATGGGAAATTTTGTACTCGAGAGTGTGTGCCTTTCCAGTCCATATCAAAGAAAGTGAGAAGTTATCGGTAAAAATATCAATAGCGAAGGTACTTTTATTATCTTTTGGTACCATTTCCTTGCATATGTTTCTATATATTTTGAATACATCTCTTCTTTGCCTAAGATATCTGGGTACATGAATTTTGTTTTTAGGAGAGAAGGATGCATGGGCCAGATGGTTTTACTATTGTCATGTATAGGAATATGTCCCGTAGGCCAGATGGTTTTACTATCTTTTTTTCTTTCAAGATAACTGAGATTGCATTAAAGAAGACTTGTGGGAAGTGTTTAAAGAATTCTATGTAAGGGGCATTATTGATGCAGGTATGAGTGGAACCTTCGTGTGACTTATCCCTAAGAAAGAAAAAAAAAAAAAAAGAAGTTGAAAGACTTTAGGCCCATTAGCTTCACAAGTTTATATAAGATTGGTGCTAAAACCTTAGTGAGAAAAGTCCTTTCTTGTATTATTTTTGGTTCTCAAGGGACATTTATTGCCGGGTGGAAATGTTAGACCAAGTGTTGATTGCCAATGAGACCATTGAGGATTATAGGCAAAGAAATGAGGTATGGGTGATCTTCAAAGTCGATTTTGAAAAAGCTTGTCCTGTGGATTGGAATTTCTTAGATAATGTCTTGGGAAAGAAGGGGTTTGGATTTATATGGAGATATAAGATCTTTAAGTCTAGAGGGCTTAGACAAAGGAACCTCTTTCTCCATTTTTATTTATCTGAGTGGTGGACATTTTGAGTAGGTTTGTATCACTTGGTCTGGAGAAGGGGTTGGTTAAGGGATTCAGGGTGGGAAAGGAGTTTGTTCACTTATCTTATTTCAATTTGCGGTCAATACCCTTTTTCTTCTATTTGGGACAGTAAAATTCCTTTGTATACCGTACTGAGTTTTTATAATTTTTTGAAGTTATGTCTAGGCTTAAGATAAACAGGGGCAAGAGTTATTTATTTGGCCTGAACTGTTGGTGACTCCTAGCTAAGTTCTTGAGCCTCTTTGGTTTGAGGTGAGGTGGGTCAACTTTCTCTTATCTCAGGCTTTTGCTGTGAGGTAACGTTAGGAGCCAAGTGTTTTGAAATCCATTTTTGGATAAGGTTCCTTAACATTTATTTAACTGGAGAAAGTTTTTCTATAAAGGATGAAGACTCATTCTTATCCAATCAGTGTTGAGCGAAATTTCTAGTTATGTCTTATCTCCTTTTAAAATTTTGATTTCAAAGTAGGTGTATTGAGAGAGTGATACGGAATTTCTTGAGGGAAGGATTAGATGAGGGGGGATGGTCCCATCTGGTTAAGTGTGAAGTGGTTGTTAAGTCGGTGGAGTTGGGTGGTCTAGGCATTGGGAACTTGAGATTATATAACGTAACGAGGCTGTGCTGGTAAAATGGTTGTGGTGGTTTTTCATGGAGTCAAATGGTTTGTGGCACAACGTTCTTGTGAGTGGGTATGACCCACCCTTTCGAGAGGGTAGTAGATGGTTGCATCAAATTGACCTAATATAGTCCTCTGGGAAGCGATTGCTTTTGGATTTCATTCTTTTTATTCGTTTATTAGATGCTTTGTAGGGGAAGATATGAGTGTCTATTTGTGGTGGTGGGTGAGTGATAAAGCTCTTCATGATTTGTTCCTGTGTTTATATCATTCTTTGAGTAAGAAACTGTAATTTGTGGCTTCTATTTTATCGGCCTCTGTTTCTTCCGCCTTGTCGTGGGCTTCAAGCGGCATCTTTATGATAGAGAAGAGTTAGATATTGTGGATCTTTCTATTCTTCATAATCAGCAGGTGTTTCGAGGGAGAAGGGATTCAAGTCGTTGGACCCCTTATTCTTATCGAGGGTTGTCTTGCAGTTCATTCTTTTCCGTGCCCCAAATTGCCTCTGCTTTCTCCTCCGTTTGGAAGGTTATAATCTCTAGGACAGTGAAAAATTTTGTATGGCAAATTTTACATGGCAGAGTCAACACTTTGGACTAGGTTCAAAGACTTTTTACCCTTGTTTGTTAGCATAGTGGTGTAGTCTTTGTAGACACCAGGTTAAAAACTTGCATAATTTGTTGTGGGGCTGTTAGTTTGTTTAGTCTCCTTGGCGTCATTGCTTGGAGACTTTCAATTTGTGTTTGGCTTGGAATCGAGATGATTACACAATTATTAAGGAGGTGTCTTGAGCTTGCCTTTTCGGGAGAAGGGCAATTTTTCTATGGCACGCTAGTTTCTTTGCTAGTTTGTGGGGTGTTAGGCTCAAGAGAACCTTAAGATTTTTAGAGTGGTGGAGAGATAGAAGACCAGGTCTCATGTTTTCTTGTATGCTCTTTCATTTTTCTTAATGAAAATTTGGTTTCGTCCGAAAAAAAAAATAATAATAAAGAAAGAAAGAAAGAAAGAAAAAGAAGAAGAAGAAGAAGTGCATGGTACTAGCAATTTTGTTGAGTATGATCGAGATGAACTTTATATTTAGGATTATGCTTTTGCTCCACTCATTTACGTTCTAATAGGCTTCAATTGTGATATACTAGTCTTGCATAGAAAGTGTCAGAGAAATTTTGGAGAAACAGCCGGCTGCTTTTGAGGTTGAGGTTCTTTACAAGTTGAAGTTTAAGGTGATTTCCCCATTTATTAATTTATCTTGATGGATTTCATCTGTTCATATTTATCAGCAAATTGTATTTATCATAATACCTGGTTTCATGTCAAGTAGATTTTGGAACTAGGAATCCAGCTTCCAGAGACAGAAACGGTACTGGATTTAATAAGGCAAGCTGAACTATGTCGTTCTAAATGTGAAGAAATTATGAAGGCTCCCATGAATTTGAAGGTTACGTTTGCCTTAATTGTCATTCCCCTTTCCCCTCAATTTGATATTTGGTCATTTAAGGCATGAATATTCCTGGCTGTCTTGCAGACTGTCAAACAGTTCCTTCAAGAATCAAACGGTTTTGCTGTTAATATACCTGAACTGAAGCTTTTAAGACTGTATCATGATGATGCTGTTTCATGGAAGGGTCGTCTTAATGCTATTATGGTTAATGTTCATGAACGGGAGGATCAACATAATGTAATCGAAGAATTAAATTGCATTCTAAGAGATGGATTATCACTGACAATAAAAGGTTTCTTCACGTGCTAATTCTTTTATATCCACGATATCTTCTGTTAGCGATACCATCCATTTTATAATTTTTAGCTAGTGCTAATGCAGTTTATCTTTGATTTCATGGAATTCTGGGGGTGGGCTGAGACAGTTGATGATGTACCTTTAGTTGAGGTTGAGTTGAAGAAGGCTTCTGTCAGGGAAAAAGCTCAAAAGGTGATTCAAAGTAACACTTCAAATATTTGGCATGTAATTCTCTGTGTTTAGGCGTTTTTAATCATTTACACATCCTCTCTTCAATTTTACAATCATTTACTTGAAGTTATGTTTTCACCTCATGACTTTGATGGAGTTTTGATGCAGTTACGCGATACCAAGGTTACTATGGAATTCATGCAGAAACTGATGGAGGAGGCTGTTGAGTATGTGTTATTGTAGCAAACATTTTTTAATCAACAACATTAGCACGTTGGTTATGGCTGTACATGACTGTTAATGCTTGAGTTCCTTCTTCTCCAGATTAAAACTTGATAAGGAAAAATTGTTTGCTGATATTCGTGGAGTTCTCGATTCAGCAATGAGTGTAGAGAAGAGAGCAGTGGATTTTCTATCCCATGGGGCCCGGTTATCTGATTTCGAAGAGATTATAAGGTTGCCAGTCTTTCTCTCATTAATAAATTTGAAAAAAAAAAAAATGAAGCTCGATTGGGGTGACATTCTTATGCTAGCTATCACAAGTTCGAATTCTGTGCATGTTTTAGGACTTCTGAAGATTTATGTGTTATTCTACCTTCTCTTCATGATGTAAAGAATGAAGTATCCTTGGCCAAATCCTGGTCAAATTTTTCGAAGCCTTTCTTAGAATCTGTTCTCCCTATGTCTTCTGCACGAAGATCTCGGCTGAAAATTGAAACACTAAAGGTTTTTTTTCTATCTATCTATCTATCTATATATATACATATATATTTAGTATCTGGAGTCTGGTCTTTGATATTTAACACACTCCAATTTTGCAGGAGTTGGTTTCTCAGTCAAAACTCCTTAAGGTTACTTTGGACGAAAGCAGAATGCTCGAAACCGTACTGAGAAACTGTGAGAATTGGAAAGAGGGAGCAAACTCTTTATTGCAAGATATTGATATTCTTTTGAATGCGAGTGATATAGGAGATGGCCTGAGCAATTGTCTTATTCCTAAGATTGAACAATTAATTGATAGAATCAATACTGCTATTACAGCCAGTTTATCTCTTGATTATGACTTCCGTGAGATTTCCAGACTTCAAAGTGCTTGTTCTACACTCATCTGGTGCAATAAAGTTCTTTCTCTTTGCCATGTTATTCCTTCTTATCAGGTAGACTTGAAAGTTTGTTATGAACTGTGTTATATTTCCTTTTTTATGATCTTGGATTTATTTGCACTTTTCTTTTTTATGATAATTATTTCTAAGAGTGTTGAGGTTAGGTTTGTTGGATTGGACTTGCAATCCATTCGACTGAAAAGAATATAATTTTGTGGCAGGATGTTGAGAGCTTGTTGAGTGTTGAAGAGAATAGTTCATGTTTATATGCCTCCGGTGTTATGTGGAGCTTATTGGTGGAGGGTGTCAAATGGCTGAAGCAAGCCTTAGAGGTGATTCCTGGAACGTGCAATTTTAAACAAAGAAAGTTGAGTGATGCTGAGGAATTACTTTCCAAATTTCAGGTATCTTTACGGCCCAACATCTAGAACATTTATATATATATATATATATATATATATATATATATTTTGCAAATTTGAGTATAGCTCAATGGATAAGATATCAATTACCATCGTAAAAATCAGTGATTCGACCCCCCTTGCAATTGTTGAACTAATATATATATATACACATACAATACAATGTTTTTTTAATTATGTTTTTAGATTTTTGATGTTTGTTTTGTCGGTTTGAATATCTTGTACTTGCAGAGTATCAGAATCAACTTCTCAGCCATGAATGATCAACTTGTAAATGCTATTCGGACGCACAAGTGAATTTTCTTATTCTTTGACTTGTTAATTTCTGTTTTTGTTGTATGTATGCATGCATCTTCCTGCTTCTTGTAAAGCTCTTTTTTTTCTTTTTCTTTCTAACTTGCCTTCTAGCCTCTCCCATTAAGTTTGCAAGAATTACTTGGATTTCAGAAGCTCAAAATCCTACATCAAGTTTTTTCTTCGTCTAAAACACATCAGAAAGTGTTGGAATTTTCTTTCGGATGAAGGCATTTTGCTGTAATTTGTCAAGTTACTTCGTTATAACTATTCATTGACTTTTCATAAAAATGATAATCGTTTCTGAAATTTACATGGATTAGAATTTGTAAGTGAACCCCCAATTTTGTGTGTCTCTGCTTGCTCAGTCGTAGCAGTATCTTATATATATCTTTACTTATATGTGGCTATTGTTGATATGTGATCTATGGTATGCTCTCTGCACGTAGGTTGTGGCTGGAAGAAGTACGTCAATTTTTTGTTATTAAGCGTGCTGAACGATCGTGGACTCAGTTATTAAAACTTAAGGTATGTTATTTTGCTTGATTCGTCCACAGGGATTATGTAGATGGATATCATCTTATACTTTTGAACATTCAGGAAAAAGGAGATGCCGTTTCCTTCAATTGTTCTGAGCTACAATTAATTTTATCCGAAGCTGAAAAGATTGAAAAGTGGAAGAAACATATGCGGGAAATCATGAAAACATCTTTTGGGGATGAAAGTTCTTTGCTTGGTTGTCTACTAGAGGTTCTGATGAAATAATATTTCTTTTGTCTTACTGAACGCTGACAATACATTTTTTTAATGAATGTCTAATATCATATTTATCATGCAGATAAAGAAATCACTGGATAGATCCCTATACATATATGAGAAGTCGTTGCTCTACACTGATCAAAACTTATGTGTGTGTTGTTCTAGCGATTCACAGGATCAGCATCTTTTTACTTGCACTGTCTGTAAAGAAAGGTATGGTCAATCTTGTCATTTTGTCCTATTTGAGCTCTTATTTTGATTGGTTTTGAGTTGCTTACAGCTTCTCTGAATTGAACTAACACCAGTGTTGCCCAAAAACACCTAGTTATTCTCCGTACTGCATGATTTGCCAGCACTATTCATTCAGGCTCTTACTTTACATGGCTTGGCTTGCCCAAACTGTCAAGCAAACCTTCTTCTTTTGTTTTTTTTTTTTTTTTACCTTGAAATTGACTATCTAAGCTTGTGTGGGGTGAATGGAGCTTAAACCACCTGTATCCATCTTCGTTTGCTTCACTTCTAACATTGAACCCACTCTGTCACTCAACTTTTACCTATAAGAGAATCAAGATGAGTTTGTAAAGCTGCTTCAAATGTCTGCTCTTGTACCATTCCCGAAGTTTGACTTGCCTCTTGAAAACTTCTTGGATATGAGGAGTCAACATGTGTAACTAACTTCACATGCCCATGCTATTACTGATGCTAGACCACTTGACTTCCGTGATGTCATGCCACTTTTCTTCTTTGATTTTGGCATATGAGGAATTAAAGTACACGTTGCTAACTTTACATGTCTGCATTGACATTGCCCCGCTTACCTCATTGACGTTGAAATAACAATTGCTACCTTTCTTTCTTCTGGCATTCAGTCTTTGTCACATTTCTAAAGTCAGACCAATCACTGCCAACTCTTGCTGCGTTATTACTCACTGACATAATCTTGTCCATTAACCACTAACGAGGCTGCTAATGTGCATTTAACTTTTTCTAGGAGCTCAGTCATCATTCAGCCAACATGCTGTTCTACTACTCATGAGGGCATCATTGAAACATTTTCTTTTAACGATTCTGACCGTATCTCAAACCCTGCAGTTTGGCACTTGAGAATGGTTGCTTTTGTTGACGAACATAACTCCTTCAACTAGGTGCTACTGCCAACCACCAACACCGATAAACTTTTTGGAGACATGCTTTAACCCAACAGCCTTGTCTTTTATACCACCTACCCTCCCAACATTCTAACACACAGTGGAGCCTGCGTGCATGAACGAATATATTCATCCATCCTTTATGCATACATGCACGTGTATGTGCGTATGTATAATCATACTGCATGACACATGTTCCTATTACATACATGCATGCATGCATGCAGCACTACATACTCATTATTTTATTATATTTCTTGTGATGATTTATTTATAAAATATCTTTAAGAACAATATGGTAACTAAACATTATAGATGTTCTTGGAAACAGCTACCATTTGCAGTGCCTAGGACAAGCAAAAGAAAAAACAAACAGTACAGATGTCTTTATGTGCTATTATTGCTGTAGCTTAAGGGCTGTGTCCTCAATTGATAAAAGTGGAGGTCCCTTGGTAGGTGCTATCTTTCACTCTCTCTTTCTCTAGATTGTCTACACCATCCTTTGTTCCAAAGTCATTATATTTTTGTATTTTTCTTGTTGCAGAGATTTTTAGCAAATCGTCCTGAACTAGGAATGCTCACTAAGCTCAAATCTGATGCCTTGAACTTTTGTGTCTGGTAACCACCTTTTTTTTTCCGTCGGTAACCAACTTTTATATTGTTTTTATTGGTTTTTTTAATCTTTGCTTTTTTGAGGTTTTTAGTTGAATCCTTATGTAATTGATCCTGCAGATTACCTCTAGTTGATCTCTTTATTTATAATTTTTGTTTTAGTTTGGGTAGTTTTAAAAACTATTTTGTCGTCTAATCTTTTGATAGAACTATTTTATGTTGTTTTTAAATTTAAACGGTCTGGAAAGATATTATTTAATATTTTATTTTCATTTATTTCTTTTACATACGTGAAAAATGGTTATAATTGTAACTGAAAAATCAATGGACAACATTTCAAAGAAAGCATGTGAAGGCCAGAAGGCATAAAAATATTTGTTTATGTTCCCGGTTCTGAAAATTTGAATTAAAATTATTCTGCTGAATAAATTTTCTACGTCAAAAAATTATTTGTTACTTTTAGAAATAGAAAACTATTCTTAACCCTAATTTCCGCACTGACCCAAACGATTACCAGCTAAAACAAAGACAGGAACTGGTGCTTACCAGCTAAGCTTATGAAACAAAAGAAAACTCCAAAAATTAAAACAAACCTTTTCTTTCTTCTTCTTCTTCTTCTTCTTTTTTTTAACTCCAAATTGAAGTTAAATTGTACTGTTAAAAAAGTTTTGTTGAATCCCTTGAGGGTAGATATATGTAAATGCAATTCATATGATTTTAAACAGAGGTTTCTCTACGTGTTTCCTTATGATGCTTCTCCATGCAAATGTTAAAATGTCTCTTGAAAACTTGTTGAAGTTTGGTCTTAAAATATTTCCAGGATGGAAGAGGAGGATGTATTAAAGCAACTGGTAGAGCAGGCTTTAGTCTGCAAATCTCACTTGACAGAAGTCTTGGACTTTGCCTCCCGTTGTCTCGATAAAGATTTTAGTACCACCTGCAAGAGGTTAACAGTAGCTTTAAAGGTTGTGTGATTCTCTTTCCTCTTAAGTTATTCATAGTGCTCAATATTTGTGAAGTTTCAAGATAGCATAGAAGAGTAGTAGTAATACTTACTTTATGCATATAATCTATGGGTGTAGTTTTTTAAAATGATTGTAGTTCACTGTCACAGGCTATGGACGTTGCAGGCATTAACGATCAGGAAGGTAAGTGTGGCCTTGAGATGGAACTAGTGAGGAACTCGTGGAGATTCAGAGTCAAGGAAGCTCTTGAAGGTTCTGAAAAACCAACAATGCAACAGGTCCTGGAGCTTCTCGAAGAGGTATTCCCAGTTACCATGGTTTGCTGAAGCATTCTTAAGTCTAAATATTGTTGCAGTAGAAAAACTTTGGTGCTTTTGAATGACAATGGTTGTGATAAGTACGAGATTGTTAGATGTTGAGAGAATCTCTAAATACTTTCGTTAAAGAATTAGCTAATATGAAAAGAGTGTATTGGAGAACAAGTAACACATAACGTGCTTGAAAATTATGTTTGGGATTTTACACTAAAGACTTGAAAATTAAGGTGGGGAAGACTTTTGCCGAGTCTTTTTGATGGACATAGTGAGATGCTGTTAAACGGCTCACCATTTCTTTCGGCAAAACTGTAGTTGTAACAGTCGAACCTACCGCTAGTAGATATTGTTCACTTTAGCCCGTTACATATCGCCGTCAGTTTCACGGTTTTTAAAACGCGTCTGCTAGGGAGAGGTTTCCACACCTTTATAAAGAAGGTTTTGTTCTCCTCTCCAACCAACGTGGGATCTCACAATAGTTCTTGAAGCTATGATACATATGCATCCATTTTACACGCATGCAAAACGAAATGAACCCCAATTCGATCAACCATGACTTTTAGTTTATTTTTCTCATCTTGGCCATCTATGTCATCTCTCCTTTGGCCAAACTGGACGGGAGATAATTATGATGTACATGTGCTATTTCCTGTCAAGGTTGTTTGTTATATAAATACTGACTTCAATAACACGTGATAGGGATCGGCCATAAGCATTCCGCTTGAAGATTTCTACAGAAAGAAACTTTTAGAAGTGAAGATTGTTTGCTCGAAGTGGAGAAGTCTTGCAAGGAAGGTCTGTTAAATGTTGATATGCTCTGTTTCCCTCACCTTGTCTTCTTAGACTTCATCATCTTTTGTTTTCTACAGATTTCAGCTGACTGTGGGGCTCTTGAATTGGAGAAAGTTTTCGAACTGATCGTGGAGGGTGAAAATTTACCTGCATACCTCGAGAGGGAGCTCAAGGTATCTGCTATTCATTCTTATAGACAAGAGAATATGTACGCCGTGGTGCTTAGTGATTGATCTTGTGGGTGCAGTTATTGAGAAATCGAAGTATGCTTTATTGCATTTGCCGAAAGCCTAACGATCGCAGACCAATGCTTGCTTGTGATATTTGTGAAGAGTGGTATCACTTTGATTGTGTCAAGATTGAATCTACTCCGAAGATATACATCTGCCCAGCCTGCAAACCGCAAGTAGACAATAAAATGTTGATGCAGCTATCAACAGAATATGAAAGGTAAAGAGTTCTGTTCATGTCAAACTTCTTCCTCAGTTTCTATTGAAAATATGTATTTGGTGTTCTCTTGGTGTTGTTTATACCATTGTTTGAAAAGTCTTCCTGGTTGAACCGAGCCTATCTAATTTTGTAAATGAAGAATGAATGTTTGTTGAATCTTTTTGGCCTTGGATCGTGTAATAGGTCCAGCTGGAACATTTGGAACACCGTGATCCTTATCACTTCCTCTTTCCTTTTTAGACAGTATTAGAGAATTGTTTTAGACTGTCAAGTCCCTGACCAATTCATGCCAATCTAAGCAGTCTGATCTGTCTCAATCAAACCATTTCCATTTCTGAATTCATAGTCGGTTCTCTTTTGGATGAATGGGGTGATTTTCCAGGCGCTTTCTGATCTACCCTCCCTAGGAGCGAGGGGTTAGGTAGGTAGTATGGGCCCTCTGACTTCTAGCTATGTATTGTGTGGCCTGGACCTCGTAAACTAGGCTTCGATTACAATATGACTAAGGTAGATATTGGATTACAATGGCTAAGTTAGATATTGGATTTCATTTCTTTCGGTCTATGGTTCATATTTGAGTTCTGAATTTTCCACGAAGTGGGATTCTTCTTAGTCTCGATGCTTTTTTTTGGGGTGACTACAAAAAATGACTGCTCAATCAAGGGTTGAACACTCTGAATGAATAAGAAATAGACAAGGGAAGCAATGATTCTTATTCCACCTAGTTTCAACTAGTAACATGTCGATTACGTTACGGATGTCTGCCAACTATGTTTTGTTGAGTAATACGTCTGTTTGTTGTTGGTTTTGTTGTTCAGTTCAATAGGCACAAAGTTTGTGGAGCCAAAGACCCCTTCTCCTCAACGCATGAAGCAGAGATCGAAACCGAAAAAAACAAAGCGAAATTTAGTTCGAAGCGTGACGGATTGCTACAGAGAAATCAGGTGCCCAAGTGGAATAGAACGCTTATGGTGGCAAAACAGGAAGCCTTTCAGGAGAGTTACGAGAAGGAGAGCAGAGTTTGGGAGTCTCTCACCATTTTTCCTCATTGAACAATAATGAAGAATAGATGGAAGGTAGGTAGTTTAGCGAAAAGCCATTTAATTGATTCAATTGTTCATATGATCACACTACCTTTGAGCTCAATAATGTGTAAGCCCAAATTCTTAATTTTCTGTTCTTCAGGCCCAGCTGGGATATATGGATATATGCTTAGAGACATATATGAAATAAATGAGTATTATTTGTAAATATTTGTTATTTTTTTAAAAAAAATTCTTCATAATTTGTTTTAATCCCTTATGTTTTTGGTATTATAATGTAAAAGTGGGTTTGAAATTCAAATAAATTAATTCTCCAAAATTTATTCTGGTTTATATTTATAATCTTAAAATAAAAATCATTTGTATTTTTAATTCATTTACTTTTTATGGGTGAGATCTCACGGCCGAGGGGTGTGGAAACTTCTCCTTAACATATGCGTTTTAAAATCGTGAAGCTGACGACGACACGTAATGGGCCAAAGCGGACACAATACGTAATTGACCAAAACGGACAATGTTTGCTAGTGGTGGGCTTGGATAGTTACAAATGATATACACTAGCTCTAAGGGGTAGATTTCACATTGGTTGAAGAGGATTGTTACAAGTGATATACATTGGATCTACTAATGTTTGCTAGCGGTGGGCTTAGATTGTTATAAATGATGTACACTGGCTCTAAGGGGTGGATTCCACATCGGTTGAAGAGGATTGTTACAAATGATATACACTGGATCCACCAACATTTGCTAGCGGTGGGCTTAGATTGTTACAAATGATATACACTGGCTCCAAGAGGTGGATTCTATGGCGGTTGAAGAGGATTGTTACAAATGATATACACTGGCTCCAAGGGGTGGATTCCATATCGATTGAAGAGGGGAAGTTACAAACGATACATACCAGTTCCAAGGGGTGGATTCCACGTCGGTTGAAAAAGGGAACCAAGCATTCTCCCATTTTAAAACCATGAGTCAAATTAAAAATAATTCGTATTGAATTATTATTGTTAGAAAAATAGGAATGACGTCATGATTTGGGCCCAAGTGAGATGGTAGGGCTTCATAATGGGCCTAATGAATTTCAAGGCTTTCCAAAGGGACCAACCCTGACGAACATCCAATTGGGATTTCTTCGAAAAATGAATCGTTCCAGGCTTCGGATTCGGGCATCATTCGTCGTGCTTTGAAGTTTCATATTTTCTGGTAATTGTTGTTATCTATGAATTCTGTTGAGCTTTGGATTATATTCGAATGAGAATGAATTTGAATGTGCTATGTTAGTTGCAGCACAGATTCTTTAGCTTAGGCATCAATGGTGGGGAGTTCAAAATGGTTTGTACGAATCAACATGTTTCACTGAATTAGATAGTAGTACAAGATGAAGTATGTGAAGCCGTCGAACTTGTTTCGTGATTTGTTGAAGAGAAATGTCCTTGAACGTGCCGTTTTCTCGGTTTAGATGTTGATGATAAGTACGTTGGCTTGGCTGTCTCGGACTCGGATAATTAAATCGCTTCACCTCTTAGGTATTTTCTTTGTCTGTTCATGGGATTGTGTCTGAGAGATTGGTAGTAATGGGATTGAAGTTGAAGTTAACAGAACGTGACCATTACTAGTTGTTGTTCCTTTGCTGCAGTGTTCTGCTGAGGAATAAACAAAGATGCATTTGATGGCTCGGGATTTTCAGATATTGGTGAGATCTTTTACTCTGTTTTTTTAATCTTCTTCCTTCCCGTGAAGATTTGTAGAATGGTAATTAGATGTTGTAACAGCCCAAATCTTTTGGGCTTAGTTATTGCGCTCCTGGGGCTTTTTGTCTCTTGGGGAGAGGTTTCTACGTCCTTGTAAATAATGTTTAGTTCCTTATAAAGAATACTTCGTTTCCCTCTTCAACCGACGTGAGATCTCACAATCCACTCCCTTTCGGGGTGCAGCGTCCTCGCTGGCACTCGTACCCCTCTCCAATTGATGGGACCCCCTAACCCCCCACCCCTTTTGAGGCCCAGCGTCCTTGCTGGCACACCGCCTGGTGTCCACTATCTTCGAGGTTCAGCCTTCTCGCTGGCACATCGCCCGATGTTTGGCTTTGATATCATTTGTAACAGCCCAAGCCCACTGCTAGCAGATATTGTTCTCTTTGGATTTCCCCAGAGAGGTTTTCACGTTCTAATAAAGAATGTTTTGTTCCCCTCTTCCACTGATGTGGGATCTGACAGTTGCAATGCTAAATGATAAACAGTGATTGAAGGGCGGTGCCACCAAAATTTGCAGGATGAACTTTAATTTACTTGATTTTTTGGGAGTACCATTTTAGGTTCAAATGAGATTTCTTATGATGACACTATGATTAGAATGTAGTTAGTTACACAGCTCTAAATTTACCTTTTCTTTCCCTCTTTTCCTGTGATGTGTTGCTGTGCAGTGTATTTGTCATTAATCTTAACATATGATAGTGAATTGTCAATGCTGTTCTTTCTTTCAACATTCGTCCTGTGTATATTAACTGCTGCTTCTGGTTTGTGTATACAGATCCCTGAACTCTCTCTGGCGGGGTTCATTGTTGGGTACCCTTTTGATGGACAATGTCGCAACCCGGATGTGTGTTCCATATCTCTGCAGAATCATCATTATTGACTCCCATCTTCTCTTGACGTTGTAAGTGAAAATCCTTATTGATGACCTTGAAGGCGTAAAATATACATTTTGGTATGAGTGATTTACATCAAAGGTTAGTTCATCTAGTTTGGCAAGCCATTCCTGTTAGTCTTATGACTTATGTTACATGCCTTTCAATGTCTTTGGCAATGCACTAACTCAGTCAAACGAGTGTGATTATGTTTGAATTGTCTATGTCGACAAGCTGTTAAAATCCTCTAATTTTCGTGACATTGACTTGTGAATGGGCTACTACACTGTATTTCATTCAACATTGAATTTTATTGTGATATCCCATATCGATTGGAGAAGGGAACGAGTGCCAGCGAGGACGTTGAGCTCCGAAGGGAGGTGGATTATGAGATCCCACATCGGTTGGAGAAGAAAACGAAGCATTCTTTATTAGGATGTGGAAATCTCTCCCTAGTAGACGTAGTTTAAAAACCTTAAGAGGAAGTCTGAAAGGGAAATCCCGAAAAAAACAATATCCGCTAACGGCTGTTACATTTATACTTGTGATTTCTTATATCTATGCACAGAATGTGGAACTACTGATAAAGCCATTGAAACTGCCCCCTATTTTGTCAAGGACAATAATTGACGAGTTTGCTGCTGTTGGAGTACTTCAGGTAATCTACAATTTTCTCTTTTTCTTTGGGTTAAGCCTTTCAATTATCTTGACAAGGTTGGCTGGTAAAATGCAAATCCAGTTTTCACAATGTAAGAAATGTATCTTAAAATATCAATTAAAGCTTCAGTGCATTGACAGTGAAGTCGTATATCCCAGGGTTGCTTGGATTATCTTAACAGAAGACAGGAATTGGAAGCGAGGTAAAGCGAATAAGATGAACTGTACAGGATAAGGTACTGATTTGTCAATGAAGTTGCTTTCTTTGAAAATTGAAATTTCGAAATCTTGCTGAAATGTCAATAAAAACTTCTGTACTCTTAGAAATTTCAGAATAATATAAAAAATTAATCTTTGAATTTAGAAATGTAATTCTGTTCGTATATTAAACCCGACTAAAACGGTGAAAGGGTAAAATACATTTATCGTCTTTGGGTTTTGAACTTAGTTTCTAATGCCAACTCTACTTGGAGACCATTTAGAAATTATGATATCCCATATCGATTGGAGAGGAGAACGAAACATTCATTGTAAGGGTGTGGAAACCTCTCTTTAGCAGAAACATTTTAAAACCTTAAGGGGAAGTCCGAAAGGAAAGCACAAAGACAACAATATCTGCTAGAGGTGAGCTTGGGCTGTTACAGAAAAAGACTAATTAGAAGACGAGTTATACTTTAGAGACTAAACATACCATTTTTGAAGCCACAAGAACCAAACAAAAACTAAATTCAAATCTCAAGAACTAAAAGTATTAGCTTTGAATTTCATGGACAATACCGAAACTAAGTTCAAACTCCATGGACCGAACCGAAAGTGTATTTGAGCCGAGTAGTCGTATTTGCAAGTTCTAAAAGACGGTTTGGTTAGTATTTTGATCAATATATGCATACATTTGATTCTCCCCTCTTAGTTTAGGACAGAACAATTTATTTTGAATTTCTCAGTTCAGAAAGGGAAGAGATAGATCTACTTTGATATTATCTTCAATTTTATCTTAAATGAGTGAATTATCTGATGATCTGCTCATAATCGAGTAATTAAGCTAACAGGATTCCTCTTTTTAGAATTTTCCTTATGGGAATTCTATCAAGTGCTTGTTTCCATGTTTGTTCATTTCTAAATCATTACTAATGACAACCATTATACCATATACTCCGTCTATTTTACAGATCATGCTCATATATTTTTCAAATGACTTCTATTGTCCATATGTTCTTTAATATGCTGATTATCTTTTTTTGGTCAATATGCTTGGCTGTGGAATATGTTGAATGAGTTGTGTTTATGAATTACGTTCACGATATTTCAAAGATAAATATGCTTTTTAGGCGTCGAGACACGGCTATGTTTTGCAAACTGAACGGTAATTTCTACTCGTCCTGAGTTTTTATTAGATATTGGATTAAGGTCTTAAGATCATTAATTAATTTGACTATGTTAATTTGAATTGCAAATGTTCTGAATTCTATTACTTTAGTAAACTATAGAGCTTAATTTGAGTAATTCTAGTTAATTAGTTAGGTTGCTCCCATTTAATAAGCTACTAAGACTTTCTTTAAAATTATTTTAATAAATTTCTAAACTTAATTTTGCATTTAATATATATATATATATCTTTTACTTTATAAACATTAATATTTTGTTTGATAGATTTTAATTATTTTTTTTGTTTTATGTTAAAATTATTAAATTAATAAAGTTTAGAGTTCTATTAGTAATACTTTATTTTTATTTTTTTTTTAAATCTATTAAGAAAGTTTTTAAATCTATTAGCATAAAGGGGAAGATCTTAAATGGGAAGTTTTTAATTTATATATTAAAATAAAATTTATTTGAATAATTATAGAAAATTACATAAAATAAATTCTATTATTGAAAAAATATATATGGTTGGTATGCTGTTCCTTATTTTAAAAATTATTAAGTGAATATATATTTAGTAAATTAAAATTTTAAAACAAAATTTGATTTATATGATTCAAATATGGAAATTTTGCAAAATAATTTTTTTTTAGAGAATGCAAGACTACACAACAAAAAATACTTTGTATATATTTGTAAACTAATAATTTCATTTCTGTTAAAGAATGATAAGTCCAACTATATAATATATTATAAATTATATAACGTTATAAAATATTAAATACAAAGTTTATTAAATAAAATATATTAATAGAGACGGATAATATATAAGGCTAAAATATTTATTTTTGGTCAATCTTTTACAAATTTATAAATTAAGTATTTTTAAAATTTGATTTTAATTACTAAATACTTTATTTATAAATATATTACTTTTTACTTTGATTTTTAAATTATGATAATACCCGTGTAATTTGAAAAGTTTCATTTTTTACTTTGAATTTTGAAATATGGTTAAATAATACTGTTTCAACTATATGTCTATATAGTTCAAAAAAGTTACTTTTTACTCTCAAATTTTGAAATTTATTCCTAAAAATCGAAACCAACCCGAACCAAAACCAAAGTAAAAACCAAGCAATATAAAGCTAAACCATCAAAAAAGCATTTATTTATAACAATACAAAGAAAAATAGGCATACAAGGCAACAAAGCTGGGTTAGGGTTTTTTTATTTATTTATTTTTTTTTTTTTTTAACCCTAAACCCAAAAAAAAAATATATATATATATATATATATATATATTTTTTAACACTCTGATAAGTACCAACCAATGGATTTGGTAATTTTAGTGGGTCCCACTTACTCTCTCTCCAATAACACTTTTTCTCTCTCTCTCTCTTCCCCAATCGGACTATTTTGTAATTATAATTAACAAATAATAAATAAATAAATAAAAGAAAAGAAAAAAAAAAGAAAAAGAAAAAGAAATATATGATAAAGACAATGCCTTTAAGCCTGTCTCTCTCTCTCTCTCTCTCTCTCAGTTCAAAGCTTACACAGTTCACTCACACTTGTACTGTTTACAGATTACCCAATATTCAACTTTATTTCAAAAAGCTCAAATTTTTCTATTCATTTTCCTTCCATTCCTTCACCCCTTCCCTCCCCCCCCCCCCCCCCCTCTTCTTTGTCTTTTCTTTCCCTTTTCCCCTCTTCTTTTCCACCCTCCCCCTGCATTTCCCCTTCTCAAAACCCTAGATTTTGAATCTAGGGTTTGATTTTTCCACCATTCCTTCTCCCTTTCATTCCACCTCTCCTTCAACTTTCTCGCTTTTTGCTTCCCCTCCTCTGCATTTCTCTTATCACTCACATTTCCCATCACTGCTTTCTTTGCTTTAGGTGAAACCCATTTTTGTTTCACCTCCATTTTTTAGTTTTTCTTTGTTTTTTGTCACTCTTTGTGCAAATTTACTTCTGGGTTTTGTTCTTCTCCATCTCTTGTTAAACCCCTTTTAAACCCTTTTCTTTTTTTTTCATTCATTTTGTTGGTGTTCTTGGAAGAGGGCTACGAGTGGCTACGAGTGGCTCCGTTTGACATTTTTTTCACATCTTCTCTTCAATTTCTAACGAGGGTATCTTGAAAAAACAACTCTTGATTAGAAAATGCTTGTTGGGTCTTGGAATTCTGCACTTTTGTGTTATGGTTAGTGATTTGGGTTTGTAAAAAAGCATTTTGTTGGTTGTTTAGACCACCCAAGTCTTTGTTCAGTGAGGCTATTCTTGCAAGTAAATGAATGGATGGGAGGGAAGGCATGGCATTGTCTGGTGGCTCTGCTTCTTATTACATACATAGAGGAGGAGGGCTTGGTGGGTCTGGATCAGGGGTGCCTACGGCTGGATCCCATGCCTCCCCTGTGTTCCGGCCGATGGCTAACCAGGGTGTTCTGTCTCACTCAAATCTCAGAGGCAATTCTGTTGGATCAACATATACTGTTGAGCCATCTCATTCAAATTATCTTCGTGGGATGAGTATCAATGCCTCAGCTGGAGTGAACTCTGGTGAACCTGTAAAGAGGAAGAGAGGGAGGCCCCGGAAATATGCTCCAGATGGGCAGGTCTCATTGGGTCTGTCTCCCATGTCTGTTGGTTCTAAGCTCTCACCCGGCATGAGTTCGTCGACCCCCAGACGAAGACGAGGGCGGCCACCTGGTTCTGGAAGGAAACAACAATTAGCTCAACTTGGTAAATGTTTCTTTCTTGTTCTTATTTGGTTTCAATGTTCATGGTTTGATCAACGAGTAAAGGATCATCATGCATTGTTGGTCCTTTTAGTATCTTAAACATGTCATCTTGTGAGCAGGTCATGATCATGCTTATACACTTCAACTTAGTTATATGCTATGTGTTTGTGTTGTTTACCATGGAAAATTTAGTGATGGATTAACATTCTTATGTTGCCTTGTTGTTTTCCTCCTTTAACGTTCGGGTTTACGCTTTTAGTGATATTTGTACTTTGTATTTAAATTCTATATATGGATGTTATTGTTGAGGATCGATGAAGAGGAGTCCCACATCGGCTATATAAGTAAAGAATACATCTCTATTGATATGAGACCTTTTTAGACAATATCATACCATCGTGGAGATTCGTGGTTCTTAACCGTTATTGCTTTTCTCAGGTGAATGGATGAACGATTCAGCTGGACTAGCCTTCGCCCCACATGTTATTCACGTCGGAGCTGGTGAAGTATGCTATTGCTATGAGCTTTTATATTTCTAAACAACATTATGAGTTCAGTGATAGCCTTTTCTGGAACAGTTCATTTGTACTTATAACGCTGTGGATTTAGTTGATCTGATTTAGAACGGCGTAGTTTCAACTGTTCTTTCGAGATATTTAATTTGTATTCCTTGTAAAAGTAAAACCTTATTTTTGTTACCTTGGTTTCTTGAGGTTGTGATATTTACAGGCGGCGAAGACTACAAATTAATTCTTGATTTGCTTCGTTTTTTTTCCCACTCCCCGTTCGAAGGAAACAAAAGCATTTGAATCTATATCGTTGTTTGCAGGACATCGTAGCAAAAGTATTGTCGTTCGCACAGCAGAGGCCAAGGGCTGTTTGCATCTTGTCTGGGAATGGTACCGTTTCTTCTGTAACGCTACGTCAACCTGCATCTACTGGCGTGAGCGTCACATATGAGGTTGAAGAATTATTTTAATGACTTTTCATATTCGCTTTAAGATGAATCACTGCACTTTGATTTCTCTGCCTCTCTGTTCCACAATATGTGAATTTTTGAACTTTTGTTTGAAATATTTTGCTTGGAATCTCATCAAACGTTACCTTTGTGCACGTTCGCCTTTTGGAAATGATCTCCGACGAAGGCACAGTAGTTTTGTTATGCATCTTCGATCTACTATGGACTTGATTCAACTTTGATGTTATTATCTATGTTATTGATAGAGATATTGTCATCAACTACACGATAAATCCGAAAAAAAACTCCCATGTGGTTAATTCTATTAAACAATGTAGAGAAATTGCAATTTATGTCTTGAATCATACGGTATAGTTTCTGAATTTTGTGTTTTAAGTTGTTCGAGTAGTTTGTCATTTGCTTAGATCTCTTTGAAGTTGATGTCTTGAATCAGTCTTAGAGCTCTTTCTCTCTTTCGTTTGATATTTGTTGTGAGATCCTACATCGATTGGAGAGGGGGACGAAGCACTTCTTATAAGGGTGTGGAAATCTCTCCCTAACAGACACGTAATGAGGAAGTCGAGAAGGGAAACCCAGAAATCTTGAGAGGAAGCCTCGAGGGAAAAAGCCCAAAGAGGACAGTATTTGGATGAGTACCGATTCTGCTGCGTAACACTGAAAGATGCGTTTTAAAACCTTGAGGGGAAGCCTGAAAGAGAAAGCCCATAGAGGACAGTGGGCTCTGACTGTTACAAATGGTATCAGAGCCAGACACTGAGTAGTGAGCTAGTAGGGATGATGGGTCTCCAAGGGGGTGGATTGTGAGATTCCACATCGGTTGGAGAGGAGAATAAAACACTCCTTATAAGGGTGTGGAAACCTCTCCCTAATAGACGTCTAATGGAGAAGCCTAGAAGGGAAAGCCCAAAAAGGATGTTTGGATGAGTACTAGTTTCGCTGCACAACTCTGAAAATGTGTTTTAAAACCTTGAGGGGAAGCCGAAAAGGAAAAGCCCAAAGAGGGCAAAATCTACTAGCGGTAGGCTTGAGCTGTTACAAGTTCTGCCGTTTTGGGAGAATGGGAGGTTCTCCCTTATGTGGACTTTGTTTTTATTCTTGTTTAGTTGACTTTTTATACAAAAAGAAGTGCCATCATGTTGGAACATGACTTGGGTTGAATAGTAAACAATCTTAAAGTGAACGATTAGCGTTGTGAGTCGATGTCCTTTGGTCTCATCAACGTACAACCGCATCCGAAGATATCTCTTCGTTTGTTTAAACGTTTGTATTTCTCTCTAACCAAATGTTCCATTCTACAACCAATAATTTTGAACATGATCCAAGGCCAACCTAAACACCTGCAAGAATCTCTCCCAATTCTTTGGGTCAAAGGATTCCTCCAAGGAATGTAAGCCTTATCCTCGAACGTTAACACACCGTTGTAGTCAAAGCACGAACAAGGAAGACCTTTGGATAAAAGTCAATGGTGTTCGTTCTTTCGAAAGAATGACCATCTTCAATTTTTCTAAGTGCTGAGTTTTTTAAGTAGTGATATCTGTCATTTGTTATGTTGTGGAGAAATTGATAGGAGCGTGAAACCTCCCCTTCGGTCTACGTATGTTAAGTCGACTTAGTAGAGTTTGCTTGTTGTGTGTCGAGGGAAGCAATGTAGATTTCAATTTCTATTACACACTTCTTGATATTATCCAATTATCTTGGAAAAGAAGGTTGTAGTTGTAAGAGCCCAAGCCCACCGCTAGCAGATATTGTCCTCTTTGGCCTTTCCCTTTCGGGGTTCCCCTCAAGTTTTAAAACGCATCCACACCCTTATAAAGAATTCTTTTTCTCCTCTCCAACCAATGTGGGGATCTCACAATCCACCTCTCTTCAGGGCCCAGTGTCCTCGCTGACACTCGTTCTCCTCTTTAATCAATGTGGGACCTCACAATCCACCCCCTTCAGGGCCCCACGTCCTCACTTGCACTTGTTCCCCTCTCCAATCGATGTTGTTCCCCTCTCTAATCGATGTGGGATCTCACAATCCACCTCCCTTCAAGGCCCAATGTCCTCACTGACACTCGTTCCCCTCTCCAATCGATGTGGGACCTCACAATCCACCCCCCTTTAAGGCCCAGCATCCTCACTTGCACTTGTTCCCCTCTCCAATCAATGTGTTCCATTCTTTGATCGATGTGGGATCTCACAATCCACCCCACTTCGGGGCTCAGTATCCTCACTGGCCCTCGTTCTTCTCTTCAATGTGGGATCTCACAATCCCACTCGTTCCTCTCTCCAATTGATGCGGGATCTCACAGTAGTTAGGCTTAGGCTTAGGAATGGTTCCTATTTATGCAAAAGAACATTGCAGTTTTAGCTTCTCTCTAGGTAGGAGGGTGAGGATTTGAAGCATAGTAAAGATCTAATAATGACATGATTGAATGAAGCAGCAATGTTCTTCACAGAACACTGAATATTTTCTGGTTAGATAAGATTGATTCTTTGTTTTAAAATATGTCGAATGTTGCAGGGTCATTTCCAGATATTGTGCTTGTCTGGTTCTTACTTGGTGGCTGAAGATGGCGGTCCTCGAAGTAGGATGGGCGGTATTAGTGTTTCCCTCTCTAGTCCTGATGGTCATGTCGTCGGCGGTGGCGTTGCCGTTCTTATGGCCGCTGGCCCCGTTCAGGTACTTCATGTCATTCGATAACATAACGAGGCAACATCGCCTTCCATTTGAGTTCATACTTTTTCCCCATTGTTTTGAGTGAAGAAAGAAAAGGATTAGCATATCTTATTCTCTTGCAGGTAGTTGTATGTAGTTTTGTTTATGGTGCAAAGATAAAAAACAAGCAGGTCGCTGGTCTGAAAAGCAACGACGATTCCAGAAACGAGCACCATGATACTATGGTTTCGCCTACGAGTGCCCCATCTGCCCACACCTACAACCCGTCTTCGATTGGTGGTTGGCCCGGTTCCCGTTCGATTGATGTGAGAAACTCCCATACTGGAATTGACTTGACGCGAGGATGATGAATATATGTTGCAACATACACATGTTGATTTTGTACATATGTGTTGTTGTAAATGAACTGAACCGAACCGAACCTTGTGAGGAGGACCGTAGCGTTTACCGAGTCGACTTCTTTTTGCAGCAGTTAACATATTGATGCTAACATATGGTATGTAGCAAGAGGCTTCATTTCGAGTTTGTGGACTCGATGTTGATTTTATTGGACAGAGTTTCGAGTTTTTGGAGGGTAAGATTGCGGGGCTGCTGTAGCGGAGGAAGTACGTTTGGTAGTTCGAGCGGGAATTTTCGATTTAATGAAAATATTAGGGAGTTATAGGACCTTATGTTGTGTTCTAAGATGTAATTTTTAGTTATATATCAGAGTATTCTCTTATTTCAATTTCCTTTTTTAAAATGGTGAACAGAACTGGAATGGAATAGAAATTAGTTCTTTGTTCATAAACTTTGTACTTTGATCCATTCAATATGTTTATGGGGGAATTTCATAGATTACATAAAAATCATACATGATCTTCGATTCGAAACCTGCTATGAATTCACCGTCGTTGGGACAGTTTGAAGATCGGGCATCATCGAGTAGCATTTCAAGAGAGTGTGGATCTCACATTGGTTGGAAAAGGGAACGAAGCATTTCTTATAAGGGTGTGGAAACATATCCCAAACATATGCGTTTTTAAATCGTAAGCAGACATATTTATTAGCGGTGAGCTCGGCCTGTTACAAATGGTATCAGAGACAGACATTGGACGGTGTACTAACCAGGACGTGGGTCTCTAAAGAGGTGAATTGTGAGATCCCACATCGATTTGGGAACAAACTACTCCATATAAGGGTGGAAACCTCTGCCTAGTAGAGACGTTTTAAGATCTCTAATATACTCATTTTAAAATCGTGAGCCTGATGGTGATACGTAACGGGTCAAAGTAGATAATATCTACTAGTGGTAGTTTCAAGCTATTACAAATGGTAGCAGAACCAGACACTGGGTAGTGTGCCAACGAGACATTGGGCCCGCAAGAAAGGTGAATGGTGAGATCTCACATCGGTTGAAGAGAGAGGAACGAAAACATTTCTTACAAGGATGTGGAAACCTTAAAATTGTGAAGTTATGGCAACACAATAGATTAAAAACCGACCGTATTAAAATGAGTCAAACTAGACCATATTTCATTTTATCATACTCAAACTATATATTAAAATTTAGTAAATATTTCAAATATATCACAATTTTGTTTTTTTTATTTAATATTTCTTTAGAACTTATTCCAATTCCAAATGAAAGGAACTAAAATAAAATAAAGCGAAAAAAAGATATTTTTGTCCGTATTAAATAAATATTTGTCATATAAACCATTATTTTATTTTTATATATTCACGACCATAACTTAATATATATTCCTATCAGACAACGTTAACTAACTTCAATTAATCATATTAATTAATAAATTCTCTTTTAATATAAAATAACACTAAAAAAATCGGAACCCACATGAACATATTTAATAAAAATACTAATATTGTAAATATAAAAACAATCAATTTGGTACTGCAAGAACTTAAATTGAGTGGGTGATCATGTCACGGTCAGGATCATCAAATAGTTCTGGTCTAAGGCGGGAAGCAACTGATCTATCATATCATAATATACTTATTTTTCTTATAAACACAAAAAAAGGCGACACAAACATAACTTAATGAATAAGAAATAAGAACACGTGGGGATGAAAACTGGGTTTTCGTGAAGAATCTGCCCAGAAATTTCAATTGAGCGAGACCCAGTTCATAAAAACACAGCTACACATTTGGGATCAACAAATCCAGACAGATTTATCAAAGCTCGAGCAACTTATTACATAATTCTCAACCTACAGCCTTGTAAATACATGGATATCATTCAGAAACCAGACCAAATACACAGCAGCTTTAGCTTTATTCATGTGTCTAATAATAACAAGAGAAAGACACACAGCACTTCTAAGCAGCTACCAGCAGCTTCTTCACATCCTTCTGCAAAAATACACCCAACCCCCCCACAGTTCAAACAGTGAGCTCATTGATTCTTGACTAATTGCAGTGATGGGAAGAAGAGAAAATGAAAAGATTACTCAAATAACTTGGTTTGAAGAACTATTGGATTCATTTACCTCAATGCTGAGCGGGGAAGTTGTTGGGGCGTAACGATCGACCACCTTTCCATCTTTGTTCACCAAGAACTTGGAGAAGTTCCACTTAATGCCGTCTCCAAAGATCCCACCTTTGCTCGACTTCAAGTACTTGTATAGAGGAGCGGCGTTCTTTCCATTCACGTCCACCTATTATGAAAAAGAAAATGAGCTTGGGAATGCTCATCTTGACTGTTTTTATAGCGCATAATAGCTACCACTTTAATCCACATTTCTTGTAATAGCTCAGGCCCACCGCTAGCAGATGTTGTCTGTTTTAGCTCGTTATATATCCCCATTAGCCTCACAGTTTTAAAACGTGTATGCTAGGGAGAAATTTTCACACCCGGAATGCTTTGTTCACCTCTACAACCAATGTGGGATCTCACAATCCACCTCCTTGGAGGTCCAGCGTCCTCGCCGGCACACCTCCTGGTGTCTGACTCTGATACCATTTGTAACAGCTCAAGCTCACTGCTAGCAGATATTGACCCGTTATATATCCATTAGCCTAACGATTTTAAAACATGTCTGCTCATGAGAGGTTTCCACACCCCCTTATTAGGAATGCTTCATTCTCTTCTACAACCGATATGAGATCTCACATCCCTTGTGTCAACCGAGTAAGACTATAATCCCAATAAAATTTTGAAGGTGTCAAGTCTATATCATAAATCTTATTTACCTTGTTAAAAATGGGGTACTCAGCCTTAAAACGGGTGCACGCAAACTGAACAATCTCTTCATTGGTTCCTGGCTCCTGGCTTCCAAATTGGTTGCACGGAAATGCAAGAATCTCAAATCCTATAAACAGAACACAAGCGTAAATGATAAATATGAACTTAGATGAAAAAGAAGAAAGGATGAATTGATGAAAAAGAAGAAAGGATGAATTGAAGCAAGAGAGAAGAGGGACTGAAGGATCTTTAGAACAAACCTTGGTCCTTGTATTTAGCATACAGTTGGGCCAGTTCAGTGTAGTTCGAATTAGTCAAGCCACTGCAGCAATGCATCAAAAACAGAACATTAAAAAGATATAGACTCAATATCAGTTCTTGGAATCTAGCATGGACATAACGCTATATTATACATCAAGTTCATACTAAAATTCTCTTAAATCTATAATGGCTCGTGAAGGCAAGCCTTCAGAAAATCTAGAGGACCTTTCATTCATGTGATTATGAATGGCAACTCAAAGTCATCATCCTACTATTTTGACTACATAGACACAAATTTTGAGACAGAGAAGGCATCATAAATCACGTTACCACTGGGACGCAACATTGACAATCAAGAGGACCTTTCCTTTGTAAATGCTGAGGTCGACATCATTTCCTCTAGCATCCTGTAAGCCGAGCCAAAAAAAATCATTAAAACTAAAAGATTTCAGCAAGAAGTTCCAAAAAGAAACTGCAACATTATGAACATGGCGTCATTGACAAGCAGTGACAAAACAATCACATGCCTAGGAAGAAAATCAAGCAGAGCTTCACAGAAAAAGGGGATTTCCCAACTTAATTAGAAAGCAAACTCAAAACTCATTGATTCAACCAGCCATCAAAAGGATGTGGAAATAGCTTGAATTGAAGGGAAATTCATAAACAGAGATGAGCAATTTACATGATACATTCACAATGATGATACCATACCTGCAAAGCTCTCTCAAAAAAGGATGAAACTAGTCGAAAGTTTGATTAAGATTACTAGTCCATATGATTTGATTACAATAACCTTAACACTTGAAGAACCCTAACAAAAGCCATTTCCCCTAAATTCCAAATTCTCAGCATTCAAAATGGGAGTTTCAACTCGACTCAACTCGATCTATAACCAAAAGAAACTCACAAAAACACGCAGAAGGAACAAGAAATCCAACCTTTACGGTGAAATCATGGACTGAAGTCTTGGAGGCGGTGGCCATAGTATGATCCAACCGAATAAACACCGAGCCAAGACGCGAAAAACCTGGATTAATTGGTGAAACGAAACGAGTTACAGAAAAACACTGCGAATTATGCAGAAGAGTTTGCTTCGAATCGGACGAGATTCGCTTATTCAAAACCAGAGGTGAAGAAGATAATGATCAAACGCTGAAGAAATTCCTTCCGACAAGAGAGCGAATTGAGATACAAAACATGGAGGATGCAAGCAGATGAACCATGAGGGCTTTATATATGATTTAGAAGACGCGTTTGACACGTGGCGCTCAATAGTTTGCCACGTTGGGATTTAGCTGGCGGAGGTTCGAACCGTACTCGGATATGAATGGACGGCTGATTTTCTTTTTTTCTTTTTCCCACTGCTTTAGTTTTCAATGTATTAATATTCTTTTATTACTTTAAATTTTAAATTACAAAAAATGTTTTTTTTTTTTTTAAATCTGATTTGTTTAAAAAATACTATCGTATCGTAAATATTTTAAATTAATAATCTGTTAAAATATTAAGTAATAATTAAAATCAATATAATTTTTCAAAATATATATTAAAATTAAGTTATAAATTTTAAATAAATGTAATATATATATATATATATAAAGAAATGTTTTAAAAACTAAATTTACTTAAAAATAAATAAAAACAATTATAACGAAAAGGTGAAAAAACAAGAACAACCCGAAACTAAAATTTAAATAATTATGCTCATCAATAAATGACTTATTATAACGAATAAACAGAAACAATGAGAAATATTCGGGTGTACGTTCCTTTTCTTATTATAACGAATAAACAGAAACCGTGAGAAACACTTCTTCCTTTTGGGTGACCCAATCATATAAACTCTATAACAATTAAGCGTGTTTAGCTCAAAATAATTTTATATTGGATACCTTTTTATAATATTTTTTGAGAATGACGGTTAGAATCAAAATAATCTTTATTTTTAAAATAAAATTAATTCAAGACAGTAAAAATAAGTAAATAATGTAATCATGTCGTAGGACTTATTAGGATTTTGGACAGAAATATATTATTATTATTATTATTATTATTATATTTTAAAGTATAAAAATGTGAGTTAATTTTTATAATAATTATTATTTTAGATGGAATTTTAATTTGGTTCGTCATTTGTGTGTGAATGAAATTAAGATTCCCTTTTACTCTTTTTTTTTTTTTTAAATAAAAAACGTATATAAAATACTTATTGACATCATAATTAGAAAATCAGTCAATATTGACGGCTGGATTACAAAAGTCAACGATCTATAGTTTCTAGAACGTTTTTAATTGTCATGGATGAGCTATGGGAATCAAACTCTCTCTCTACACTTTTATTTATTTTTAAATTTTAATCCTATTTTTTTCTTGTTAAAATTTTAAAAGTTATATTTATATATAAAATTTTAAGATTATTCTTTTTTGATTCATATGATTTTTTTAAAATGTCTATTATAAATTAAAAATAATTATATTATTCTTTAATTTATTTATTTTTTTTGTTTGTCCATCGATAATTTCGCATAAATATATTAATGTGAGCAAATTGAGTATTGGATAAGCCTCGGGTACTTTTTTAGCATTAATGAACTAAAGACCACATTAAGAGAAGAAGCTGCCGTGGCAGCTCCGGTGATCCATGGCGGTAGCCGAAACCGAGTCGAAGGGAATAAGACGCCTGTCGAGATCAGTATGGTAAGAAAATTATAACCCAATGCCCAAATGTATTTCAAGCGAATTCTTGCAAAGGTTTTTCTTGAAAGATGAACGACATTTACAACATCTTGCTAAGTCATTTTTCATTAGTTGTTTGTTGCCTCAATGGCAATGTCTGTGTCGGCTCCGATTGCCATCCCGACATCGACTGCTACAAGGGTAGGTGAGTCGTTGATCCCATCTCCGACCATTGCCACCGTGTGTCACGCTGTTTGGTCGTGTCAAAGCCAACCGTCTAGTTTGTCATTTGGTTTGCAATGATGTGTAATTTGAAGTATTCACTTTTCTTAACCTTATATGTAGAGCTATATATCATAATAAGATTTCGTGTCGAGTTTAGGGTGATGCTATATGTGAGATCCCACATCAGTTGGAGAGGTAACGAAACATTCTTTATAAGGGTGTGAAACCTCTCCACATGTTTTAAAAGCCTTGATGGCTCGAAAGGGAAAGCTCAAATAGAATAATATCTGCTAATGGTGGGTTTTGCTAGTTACAAATGGTATCAGGGCTAGACACCGGGCGGTGTCCAGCGAAGATGCTGGACCTCGAAGGGGGGTGGATTGTAAGATCGCATGTCGGTGGGAGAGGGAAAGCCCAACATAAGACAAATATTCCAAAAATTGTTGTTTTTTTTTTTTTTTTTTTAATGTTAAAATTGGAAACTATTCTAATAAAATCTGGCCCAAAACTAGGGATGGACCAGAAGCCCAATAGAGATATATAGAGCCCTAATTTTCCTTCCTCTGTAAAACCCTAAATTTTCGTCTTCCCCTAAAACCCCCTTTCAACCTCTGTTTGTTCTCATGGCGTCGTCGGATTCTGTTGCCCTTTCTTCCAGAGTTCGTCGGGAAACGGCGGAGAAAGCCGTTGAGTCTCTTCTTCAATGGCGAAATTCGAAACGAGAGAAACCCCAACTCTTCGACCAGGAAGATTTTTTATACCTCGTTGTAGCCCTAAAGAAAATACCTCCCAAAGGTCGCACAAACCCTTACAAAATCCCACTCCCACATTCCTTCCGCTCTGATTCTCCTGAAATCTGCCTCATAATTGACGACAGAAGCAGGTCCAATCTTACCAAAGATGACGCCAGGAAGAAAATTCAGTCGGAGAATATCCCAATCTCGAAGGTCATCAAGTTGTCGAAGCTTAAATCCGACTACCGTCCCTTTGAAGCTAAACGAAAGCTCTGTGATTCGTACGATATGTTTTTCGCCGATGATCGGGTTATTCCGCTGCTGCCGAGTCTGTTGGGGAAGCACTTCTACAAGAAGAAGAAGATTCCGGTGCCGTTGAATTTGAGGCATAAGAATTGGAAAGAACAGATCGAGAGGAGCTGTTCATCAGCTTTGTTGTATTTGAGGACAGGTACTTGTAGTGTAGTGAAAGTAGCGAAGACTTCGATGGAAGTTGAAGAGATAGTGAGTAATGTGATTGCAGCCATTGATGGGATTGCCGAGATTGTGCCTAAAAAATGGAGTAATGTGCGGTCGTTTCATTTGAAGGTCCTGGAATCGATTGCATTGCCAATTTACCAGACAGTGCCGGAGTTGAAGTTGAAGATTGATGCTGCCGTGAAGGGGGAAGAAAAGGGAGCAGAAAAAGAAGATGAAGCAGGAAAGAGTCCTACTCCTGTGAAGGTTAGCAACAAAAAAGAGAAAAAGTCGAGCATGAAAAAGGGTAGGATACATGAAGTTCGCTATATGGACAGTAATGGCGGAGAGTTGTCTGATGAAGATGACCTGAACGGTGATCTCGATGAAGACATGGATAATGCTGAGGTTAGTGAGAATCTCAAAAAGGGTAGTGATGAATTGAAGCGTAAGACACGGAGTAGAGTGAACAAAGTTAAACAAGAGCTCCAAAATGACTTGAATTCTGAGAAAACATTGAAGAAATCAACTGGTGTGAAGAAGGATGACAGTGTCAAACAAAAAAAGGAAAAGATATATGCAAAGAAGGATGATACGGTCAAACAAAAAAAGGATAAGGTAGCTGCGAAGAAGAAGGATGGAGGTAATATAAAGCAAAAGGAAGTTGAAGATGAAGGGTCTGCTGGGAAGAAGGTAAAAAAGAGTGGGGTTTCGAAGTCGAAAGCTGCTGATGGAACAAAGGTGAAGACAAAGAAATTGAAAGCGATGAAGTGATTGTTAGAGATGGATGAAGCTTGAGGAGCTCTGAAGGGACTCTCATCTTCATGATCCAAGTATGCTTACACATCCCGCTTTTTAAGTGGCAAGTTTTGAGTATCTCTAATCGTTTTCCATTTTTTCATCATGTTTGGAAAATGAACTGATTGATTTATATGTCTATGTCTACTGTCTGTTCTTAGTTAAAGAAATTCTGAAATCTTGATGTTTGCTCTTTACCTGTGTTAAAATGCTTTCGTTTCTTTACAATTAGTTTTCCCCATCGATTGAAACAGACATTATTACCCAGTAATCTTAGCCTCAAGTCAACTTCATAGCCCAACAAAACTAGCAAAGTCTTGGTGTTTTACCTGTTAGAACAAAGTGTAGAAAAGCAATCAGTCACCACTGTAAACTGAAAAGACTGTTCTAGTGACGAGATGGATGTTCTTGTAAAGAAGCAGGGAGAGGAAGAGTGATGAAATGGGTAGAGCTAGAAAGGAACATGGGTTGTTGATGGATTAGAAATGCGTTACTGGGAGTGGAGTTTTGTAAGGACTGATTGACCAATTCTAGAAAGGTTAAATTACAAATTTCGGCTATTTGGTTTTAAAAGTTTGGATTTCCGAAGGGAGGTGGGTTGTGATATCCCATATTGGTTGGGGAGGAGAACAAACCACCATTTATAAGGGTGTGGAAACCTTCCCTTAGCAGACGCGTTTTAAAGCCCTGAGGGGAAGCCCAAAAGGGAAAGCCCAAAGAGGACAATATCTGCTAGCGGTGGGCCTGAGTTGTTACAAAGTCTTTTTGGTTTAATAAAATCTCATAAATAGTCTACCGATTGAGTACGTGAGACACCCTAGAATCTTAGACGATGATAAATATAAAGAAAAAGTAAAAACGTTCAAGGTCCTAAACCCAGAATTACTATCTGAACACGTTGGCTCAAACCCCATCGATTGCATTCTATATCTTGTTACCCTAGCTACTTAACTAATATTGGCACATTGATAGCTAACTGTCACGTACTCAGTTTGTTAGTGACTTCTAATGGTAGAGACTAGACTATCTATGTGGTTGTATCAAATCACGAGGAACATGTACTCAGTTTGTTAGTGACTTCTAATGGTAGAGACTAGACTATCTATGTGGTTGTATCAAATCACGAGGAACATGGACTCGTTCTAACTCGTTCAATTTGAAATTTAAGGTTTTAGAAATGAGTATGGATAGAAACTTATGAATTCTGGGGAAGAACAACACCTGCAACCAAGAAATCAACCCCCAACCTAATCAAGAAGAAGGGAGAAGAGGAATTATTAGGGGGATTGGATTGATCAAAATTTAGATGGGGCTGTTAGTTCTCCGACGTCGCTCGAAATTAGCCCTCGAAACACATAACCATCTTCGACCAACCTGGAGAAGAACACTACAGTGCAGGAAGAAGTTGATTTGGTTGGGTTGGGGGGATTGGAATAATAAGTTTAGCTTCATCTTTATCTGCAGCTCCTCTTGTTTCTCTCCTCTCTTCGGACCCGACCTCAACCTGTGAAATCTATACATTACAACGACACACCGACGAGTTATAAGTCTATGAACCATCTAGATTTTCCATTCATTCTTCCCCCTATCATATCTAAATTCTCTCTTTTTCTTTTTCAATGATACATGAAAGCTTACAGCCAACTAATTGGAACTTCATGGTTTGGAACTGTTTTTAAGATTTATTAGAGGTATGAGAACTAAATATGAACGTTCTGAAAATATAGACACTAATAAACAACGAAGTTTAGAAACAAAAATGACGTTTTAACTAATAAATATATAATGATTTCGAAGGGTTGTGTTGAGTGAGGATTCTAACGTTGGTATTTTCACAGGTGAGAAAACGTACTTTCAAATGAAACAAAAAGTAAAAGAGATGAACTTATAAAGTAATGAATGTGTGAAAAGGATTCTTAAATCAAGTAATGAATATGTTTTTTTTAATAATATTTTTTTGTACTAAAAATCTATAATTAAGAAGAAAAAATTATATTTTTTTTTGTGTAAAATTTTCTAGATTTAAAAATGTTGAACTCTCTCAAATAATTAATATTTTTAATGATATATTTGAAAACTTCGAAGATTAATAGATTTATTAAATATCTAATAAGACTCTAAACTTATTCGAATAAAAGAAAATAGTTCGATAATCTATTAGACACAATTTAAATTTCATAAACTTATTAAATTAAAGAATTTAAAAGGCACATTTAATAAAAGTAAAATATAGAACATTCATTATAATTTTTGTTTTTTTTTTTTTTGGAAAGTTTTGCCTCAATTTTAAAATATATATTTAAAAGTTAGATGGAAATAAATAGTAAAAAATGATTATAAAATTATATGAAATTATAATAAATATGTCAAAAAAAGAAAATAATTTTTATTAATTTTTCTTTGCAATATTAAGTTCAATCCGACGACGTTTTAAGTTTTTTCCTGACATAACTGGAGAACTGCTCCAATTTTTTTCTAGGGTTTTAGGGTTTCAATTAGGCATCAAACTCCCATCACTTTGCCACAGGTTTTGAGTTTGTTCTTCCTCTTCTTCTTGCGACAATGGAGAGCCCTTCTCCGGCTTCGTGCTGGAGCAATGTCGTGAAATCTCAGCCGGCTCCGAAGCCTCAGCATCAGACTCCGACCTCCTCCGTCCAAGTATTCGCCGATAGCTGCAAGTCCAGTCAAGGCGTTGCTGTTGCCGTTGTTGATGCCAACGCCATTATCCAAGGAGGAGAGAAGCTTTCCACCTGCGCGGATAAGTTTGTTTCCGTTCCTGAGGTTTTGGATGAGGTTCGCGATCCTGTGTCTCGCCATAGACTCGCCTTCGTCCCCTTCTCTCTCGAATCCATGGATCCCTCTCCTGAAGCTCTCAATAAAGGTAGACTTCCAAATTCTAGTCCCTCTCTGCCCCTATGCGCCGGTTGTGTTGTTACTTGGAAGTTGAACAGGTTGTTGTTTATACAAGTAACGATCGGATGAAAGGTTTAAGCTGTACTACCATTAGAGTGTGTTTGGATGGTTTTGAGAGCAACGTTTAAGTGCTTCGGAGTGCTTTTTTAAGTGTTTCTAGAGTCATATTGGCTTGCTAAATTTTATCTTTTTGAGAATTACTTTTAGTTGGATTAAATTTTCAGAGTAATTTTTATGTGTTTGAAACTCTGGCCTCTTATTGGAAAGAAATGTGAAGCATGCAAATTATAGTCTACGTTGTGGTAGCCTTTTGAAATTGGTCTTACTAGATACTGTCTCACTTGTTGTTGTTGATATCACCGTGTGCATTCCTAGTTTCCACCGTTGTAATGCATTTTCTTTTGAATCTTACAGTAATCAAGTTTGCAAGGGCAACTGGTGACTTACAGACGCTTTCAGATGTTGATATTAAACTTATTGCCCTCACTTACACGTTGGAGACTCAGATCCATGGAACCAAACATCTCCGTGAGTGTCCTCCCCCTGTCCACATGGTTAATACAAAGAGGTTACCTGAGAAAGACATGCCGGGGTGGGGCTCTAACGTTCCTAATTTGGAAGAATGGGAAGCATTAGAGCAAGATGCTGATGCTCCGTCCAATTCAACATCGAAGATTCTTCCTTTGCAGGATTTAAACTTGAACATCATCCCTTCAGATGGTCAATCTGAAGATCTTTCACTAGAGCCCAAGAATGGGAAATACTTGGAGCATCAAGATGAAACTGAGAGTGCATCAGGAAGATCAAGGAGGTATCCTCCAAAGAAGAAGGAAATTAATATTGAAGGGAAGAAGATGGTGGCTGATGGAATTGATGCATCTCAGGGACAATGTGATGATAATGAGGGTGAGTGGACACCTGCCGTCAGTCGAAGTACTCAGAGAAGATATATTAGGAGGAAAGCCAGACGTGAATATTACGAGTCCTTAGCTGAAAAGGATGGTCTGCAAGATGTTGAAACCACAGATGGTGACATCCAAGTGGAACCTAAGAGTTCAGGTCAATCACAGGATAAAATCTCTGAACTGCCAAATTCTGGAAATTTGAATGAGAGTCGGATAGAAGAAGGGACAAACAATAGTGAGAACCTCTCACAAATTTTGAAGCAGATGAGGCTGGAAGAAGATTCATTAAATACCCTTCATGTGGAAGGGCTTGGCGCTTCCACAAAAGAAGGATTTGATGAGAGTGAGTTGGAGGATGCTGTGGCTGTTGAGGGCTCGGATTATACAGTAAAGGATGAAATGGAACACAGAGAAGACTTGAGTCAGACTAATGAAAGTGTAGACACGTCAAATGTAGATGATGTTAGCAGTGATCAGTGTTGGATGCTCAGATCATTGTCTGAATCAAGTGTAGCATGTGTAACTGGTGACTTCGCGATGCAGAATGTCCTTCTGCAAATGGGTTTACGATTGTTGGCTCCAGGAGGAATGCAGATCCGGCAACTACATAGGTATATTTATATTACGTGGTCCTCCAAATTTTGTTAAATCATCACCAATTACCAATTGTTTATCAAACTTGACATCCAATAATTACAACTAAGTCATTCCCTTTCTGACCCACCTTCTAAGTTCTGAGAACCCCTCAACAATCTTCTTTCCAACCGATGATTTAGAAATGTTCGTTTTTTCTTACTCGAGCCAACTTTCAGGCCTATGAGTCAGTGTTTATTGCCTCGTATACTGGTCGAGTAGTTTGTTTGAGATAAATTCATTATGTTTAATGCAATTACACACTCAAATTTCACAATGTGTTGCTCAGGTGGATTTTGAAATGTCACGCCTGCTACAATGTCACAGCTGAAATTGGAAGGATCTTTTGCCCGAAGTGTGGAAATGGTGGAACTTTACGCAAGGTAGCTGTTACAGTTGGCGAGAACGGAGTTGTGTTAGCAGCTCGTAAGCCGAGGATCACTCTGCGAGGCACAAAAGTGAGTATTTCTGATCGTTGCCCTTCAGAATTATCTAAAATTTCATTCACACTTTTAAGTATCTTTCTCAATGGTCATGTACTTGTATATATTCGCTCATGAACAGTATGGTAGTCTATGGCTTGTTTTATATTTCAGAGCCCTTCTCCCACAAAAAGCCGTTGATTAGGCATGGTTTCTAACCTTCTAGAAATGTGTGTTTTCCTTTTACGTACAGTTTTCACTTCCTCTACCGCAAGGTGGAAGAGACGCCATTACCAAAAATCTTGTCTTACGTGAAGATCAACTCCCGCAGAAATTTCTTCATCCCAAAACCAAGAAGAAAGCTAATAAGCAGGTTATTTTCCAATCAAAATTGCCTCACTCCAGTCTATCTTGGTTTATTTATGATCAGATTTTATTAAATTTTCACCATAACTTCATAGCCAAGTAGTAATCTCCATATTTCATTTTCAGGGAGATGACTTCTATCCCGTGGATAATTTCTTCAGCCACCACAATACTGATAAGAGGGCTCCTTTGCAGCCTCCTGTAAGGCAGGCTTTAGCAGTCTTTAGTGGGAAGAGAAATCCGAATGATAACCACTACTCCCGATCTAAGCATAAGTAGACCCAAGTATTTATGGATTTCATGTTCATTACAGTTTTCATAACTACAAATTTTGATGAATATCTTTTGAGATTGGATTAATTTATTCAAATTGATAAGCTCAGCTTAAATGAGTTCAATTTTGCCCTGAATTTCCTTCAAAATACTTGTTCGGTGTGACTTTATTTGTGAATATGTAATCCCAATAACATTTTTGGTAAATATTTGGTTTGAGTAAATTGCATCAAGTTATGTATAGTTCAGCTAGTTAGAGTATATATTCTCGAGTATCGATTTAAGAGGTCAAACCTTTGATGCAAAGGGGAAACCGAAACAGCAGAGAACAAATTTGTTTCAACTTCTTTGTTGCTTTGTGATTAAATGACACTCTGATTAAAGCTATTGTGATATTGGCATACTTTTGATGCTAGGACTTATACAGCCTGCTTTCTAGGATTGAACATGTACACAATGAATTCAGGAACTTAAACAAGCTATAAAAAAAACAAAAGAAAACGGGAAAAATTAGAGTATTACAACTTTTGTGTGTGTCAATTTGTATGTGTACCTTCACTACTTCTATGAGAGTGCAAGCTCTGCCCATGCCAAAGAAGATGCCTTAAACTCAATGGCAACAGATGTGTCAATTCTAGTTTCTAACATGGTGCAGACCTCCTTCATCGATAGCGATTTCGGCTGCTGGTAGATGCAGAGGTTCATCACCTCACAGATCACCTCGAGGTCTTCGTATCTAAAATGCTTCAGTTCGGGATCGACAATGTAAGCCATCACTTCTGGCATTTCAATATAGTCCTTGACCTGTATCAGAAAAGTTTTGAGTACTAAAGCAGGTACACTTTCAAATATTGACTAATCCACAACTGGTTTCTTACCCAATCTACCAAGTTTCCTTTGACTTTGCAGTACAGAGGCCTCCCGCTGATGATTTCGAGTAGAAGGACGCCGAAAGCATAGATGTTACCCTGCACGTCGAGATGTCTTGCTTCTAGAGAGTTTGGAAGAACACATATCGCACCTTGGCTGCCGATAGCACCCAAATTCTTCTCCGATCGTGAAAGAATCGTCTTCCAACTTTCAAAGTCTATCAGCTGAAAGAATCGTTTTCTTAATCTCCATCTTAAGAAAACTTCTTCAAAGATTACCAAGATTTACCTTTGGAGAAAAGTCATCTGTAAGATATACAGCATTGGAACTCAGCTCAGAGATGGTGAATGGAGGTTGGAGCTCGGTATGAAGATACTCGAGTCCACGAGCAATGCCTAAGATAATCTTCATGCGTCTCGTCCACGATAACTGAGACGCTTCTCCATCTGCAGTCACTGTATGACAGTAATCAACAAGAACATATGAGAAGAATCATGACAAATTAGGAACAAAAGTAAGAAACAAGAAGAAAATGTTGGGTTACAATGTAGATGCTCATATAATGTGCCATTTGATGCATAATCAAAAACCAGCATCCTCGTAAATGGACTACTCTCTCTGCAATAACCCAGTAATTTCCCTGTATTCTCGTGGTTGATTCGCGCCAAATCCGCTACCTAGATAGATATTCGAGATGAGAACTTAACTCAAAAATTGTCGACAAGCTAAATCATTTCCTCGTCGTTGATTAAAAGAAAGCAAAAGAAACAATACCTCCGTCTGAAAATAGAGTTCGAGGTATCCTGTCCATTGCTCTTCTTTCATGCTCATCGAGATAACTGCAATCTCGGGTCCGGTTTTCATGGTGCCCTTGTATACCAAACTGTCCTGAGATGAGCCAATTATGTTGCTGAAATCTTCACAAGCTAGTTCGAGTTCTTGTCGACTAAATCTCGTTACATCCTTCAAAATCTCAGGATCTGCATAAAAAACGACATTAACATTGCTATCTTTTTCTTCCTAAAAACACGACTCTGGATGAATAAATGAAGCGTTTATCGACTCATATGCATATATACTATGATTATAGAGGTCGATACTTCCTATCAACCGCAAAAGACGAGGATAACAAACCTATGTAAACCGGAGCGTAGTACTTCCTACTGCCAGCTTTCTTCCATGGCAGTATGATGGAGGATTTTCTATTGAATTTCTGGACTGCAGTAAGAACAGCAACAAGGAACAGAGAACCCACCAGAGTTCCTGTTACTATCTCAAGGGCCAAAAGCCAGACAGGTTTCGACGTTGTTTCGTGATGGTTCTGCTCGTGGCTTCCCGGATGGCTCTTGGTCTTAGCTGGTCATTAAGAATCAATAATAGAATGGCAATCAGTACTAGTTATAGAACAAGCTAGAAACTACAAGTTTTCAAATCAGATGTTCGTTTTCGCTTCAGTTACGAGCAAACTATGCAACTACGACAAATGCCACGCACCGCATTGAGATGAAGGACGTTGTTTGGGGTTACTGTTATTGAGGCAATTCCCTTGGAAACTTGACCTGCAGGAAGTGGTTCAAAGATGGAACTGAACTATCAATTCTAGAATGAGAGAAAACTAGGGAGGTACCTTGGGATATACCCCAAGCATTTCGGTATGCTCCCGACAAAAAAGTTATACGAAAAGTCGGCAACTCTTAGCTGAGACGAGCCACAAAATCCAGTCAAGTCCATGTTTGACGCATTGTACCTGAAACATGAGTAGAACATATGTAACGCCCCAAGCCCACCACTAACAGATATTGTTCTCTTTGGGCTTTTCCTTCCTACCTTCTCTCCAAGGTTTTTAAAACACGTCCGCTTGGGGAGGTTTCCACACCCCTATAAAGAATGTTTCGTTCTCCACAATCCACCCCTTTCGGGGTCCATTGCTGGCACTCATTCCTTCTCCAATCGATGTGGAGCCCCCCAATCCACCCCTTTCAGGGGCCAACGTCCATGCGGTCACACCACCCCGTGTCTGGCTTTGATGGCATTTGTAATGCTCCAAGCCCACCGCTAATAGATATTATCCTCTTTGGGCTTTCCCTTCCCGGCTTCCCTCCAAGGTTTTTAAAACACGTTTCCTAGAAGGAGGTTTCCACACCCTTATAAAGAATGTTTCGTTCTCCACAATCCACCCCTTTCGAGGTCCATTGCTGGCACTCATTCCTTCTCCAATCGATGTGGAGCCCCCAATCCACCCCTTTCAGGGCCCAACGTCCATGCGGTCACACCACCCCATGTCTCACTTTGATGGCATTTGTAATGCTCCAAGCCCACCACTAACAAATATTGTCCTCTTTGGGCTTTCCCTCCCAGGCTTCCCTCCAAGTTTTTTAAAACGCGTTTCATAGAAAGAGGTTTCCACACCCTTATAAAGAATGCTTCGTTTTCCTCCCAACCAACGTGGGAACTCACAACATAAGACAAGGAAAAAATGAAGGAAGTTCGAGCGGAGAAGGGCTATAAAAAGAACCCCTTAAAAGAGAAGGGCTATGACAAAAACGGCTAGTTAGTCAAATCCTTCCATGGAAACAAAGTCCACTTACAATCCAGTATGATCTGAATAGTCACCAGCAGCAACAGCTCCTCCAAGCTTATTTCGATCCAGCCTTAGTTCCTCAAGGTATCTCAAATGTCCCAGCTCAGGAGGCAGCTTACCAGTGAGCCCATTAGACTGTAGGTTTCTGCCACCACAGCAAAGGAACAAACATTAAAGAAACCCATTAATGGCAACCTCAAAGGAAGAGGAATTGACCATACATTTTCACAACATTGGTTAAATGCCCAAACTCAGAAGGAATTGGACCAGTGAGTTGATTCACCCCTAAGTCCAACACTCTGAGGTTCTTCAAGCACCCCAACTCCTTAGGAACTGGACCAAGCAGCTTATTCCCATGCAAAATCCTACACCCCATCACACAAAAATGCACTTAAAAGAAGAGAACTCTTCAGTGTTTTCACTTCCCAGTGAAGTGGAAAATGACTTACAGTTCGTCCAAGAAGCTGAGCTGACCCAAATCTCGTGGAAGAAATCCTTTAATGGCAGAATATGAAATGTTACTGTAAAAGAAGAGTGCCAAAACATAAGCCTGTGATAGTTCTAAGAAACTATTGGGAACTTTGAATGGAAGTGAAGCCATATCTAACATCTTTGTAACATGGTCTCTATTGGGAGAACACGAAATGCCAGACCATAAACAAGGATCTTCATAAAGGCTGTTCCAGTTGGAGAAGACTTCAAATGGATCTTCAAATATTTCTAACCTGAAGGCCATAAGAGCCGACACTAAACAAAACCAAGAAACAAATTCTTAGCAATAAGGGATCGTTAAGCCAAAACCCACTTCTAATTTTAGCAGTAGCTTGACTAATCCAAAACATAAACACAATAATCTGTACAGCAAACATCGGAGCAAGCAGATTTCAACAGTTTTTCTTTCCAGAATTTACCATTTTCTTGAAACAGCGAAGAACATAAAGATACAAGATCTAAGAAACCAAAGATTAAGGGACAGAAGAACACATACCTTCATTAGAAGAAACAGAATGAGAAGCCCCAAAAAGAACCCCCAAATTTAAACAGAGAATCAGCAGAAGAGAATCAAACGATTTCATGTTCTTCTCTCAGTTTTCCACAAGAAAATCAAGTTTCAGGGGCAGTTCATATCCAGAAGAGCAAGATTGAAACAAACCCAGAAAAAATGGGAGAAGGGAGAGCAAAAGGGAACCAAAAAAGTGGAAGAAACTTGGGTTGTGTGGAAGAAGAAGCAATAATCCAGTTGAAATGGAGGAATTAAGTGATATTGGAGAGAATTTTTGGTTCCAGAGAAAGAACTGAGAAGAAAAAAGAAATAAAGGGAAGCAGAGAAAAAGGAAGTCTAAAGAAATGGATTGAACAAAAGGAGCAAAGGCAAAGTGTGAGTGACAGATAGATGGCAATACAGAATGTTTTGGATTTAGGATTTTTCCTTTTTTTTTTTTTTTTTTTTCTCTCTAATTTTGAAAACGGATAAATATTAAACTTAAATTATCCGACTTTATTTAATAGATTCCTAAGCTTCCAAAATGTGTAATAAATTTTTAAAATTTTCAATTGGTGCGTCCACATCTCACACATATTCAAATATTTTAAAAATTAATTGATCTATTAAATATAAATTCATCTCTAGAACTCAAAAATTTTAATTTTGTGTCTAATAAATTTCAACATTTTTTTTAATATTAAATAGGTAAATTTTAAAATTTTAAAATATATTCACACGAAAGCAAAATTATATATATGTATATATACACATATATATATATATATATATATATATATGTATATATATATATATATATATATATGTATATATATATGTGTATATATGTATATATATGTGTGTATATATGTATATATATGTGTGTACATATGTAACGACCCAGATCCACTGCTAGCAGATATTGTCCTCTTTGGACTTTTTCTTTCGGACTTCCCCTCAAGACTTTAAAACGCTTCTGCTAGGGGAAGGTTTCCACACTCTTGTAAATAGTGATTTGTTCTACTCCCCGCCAATGGGACATCACTTTTTTTTTAGGAATAGTTTGGAAAGTAAGATGCCTAAAGAATTTTTCAAACCTTGATTCTTTCATATATATATATATATATATATATATATATATATATATATATATATATATATATATATTTAAAGAATTCTTTTTTTTTTTAAATCTATTTTGATGCCTTTAAAAAGAAAGCAAATTATTCCTTGGAACATAAGAAAAAAAAAATTGTCTAAAAAAAATGGAACAATAAAAAAAAATTTAATAATTTTTACTATTTAAAATATTTTGAGAACCGAAATAATAAAATGAAATCGTTTTTAACGTTTTTGTATTACTAGTTAAGCATCAAAGAACGAGGAATGAGATTCTCGAATAAAAGACAAAGAATCTCAATCTCGATTTTTTTTTTTTTTTTTTTTTTTGTTAATTATCAGTAATATTTAATTTTTACACCAATTTTATAAAATGTTTATTCATTTTTATAAAAAAAATTTGAGATTTGACATCAAATTTAAATAAGAGTTATAACAGTATTTGTGAAAATTAAAAAAGAAAAATAATTTAATTTAAAAAATTAAATTCTATTAGTCACAACCAACCCTATCTATCGTATGAAAATTAAAAATATTTAGAGTTTAAAAATCAAATTAAACATATTTTTAATTATTCTTAAAAAAACACATATTTCACAACGGTTTTAACAATTTCAGACGTGTAAAAAAATATATAATTGATTAAACATATATCTAAGTGGAAATTCCAAGTCAGAAAATGAATAATTATTTTTCATTTTTCATTTTTTATTTTATTTTATTGATTTTGTTAATATAATTGCGTGTGTTGTCGCCCAAAACATTAATGCATAAATAAAATAGAAAAACAAAAACATAAAGAAATAATGTTCTTAAAAATAAGGAAAAAGAATAAAGAGACCAAAACGACGTCGTATTGAGTTTAATAAATAAGGTAGAAATCAAAAGAAAAATAATGAAATATAAGAAATATAAAAATTTAAGTTTTTGTTTTAAACTCATTTAATTATTTTAATTCTCTTGTTTTGGAAACTTTTAATTTAATAATTTTTTTTTTTTAGTACATTTCAACTAATTTGCATTTGTGGCCATATTGTCATATTACTTACTCCTCGCTTCTAAGACCGAAAACTATTCCCACGAACCAATCGAGTCCTTCCCAAGAGGCCAGCATCTCCTGAGACATGATCACATTATTTACTCCTTCACGGACCAACATGAGTCTTTTTCAAGAGGTCAGCATCTCTTGTAACATGGTCACATTACTTACTCCTCGCTTCTAAGAGTAAAAAATATCTCCACAGACCAACACAAGTCATCATATCTCAAGGTCACTCTGCATTCTGATGTGATAGAGTCAAAGTAAAGGTAAATGCAAATGTGTTTTTATAATATTAAAAAAAAAATACTTTCAAGAAATATTTTTTTCCAACAAAACCATTGATTATTGTTTGACTTTGATAAAGTAATATATATATTATTAATTTATGTGATAATCATTAATTTACATTAATTGATAATTAATTTAGATACGTACACTAATTAATTTAGTATTAGACTTGAGTCCAGACTTAATAATGGGATCCCATATATAAAATCATAGTAATAATTTATTATTAATATCCCTTTATTATATTTAATTATATTTTTATTTTTATTTTATCTCTTAATTATGCTAAGTACAAACTATTTCTGTATTGGACACATAAATTTAGGCCCATGGGCTTAAGGCCTTCATAATTCCTAGTCCAATCAAAGGGATCCGGCCCATTGGGCTATCTCTTATTATAGCCCAACCGAAGTTTTCATTACATTTTTTAAAGAAATATTATATTATATTTATTTATTTAATATATAGTTGGAGTAAAATAATAATAATAATAATAATAATAATAATAATAATAATAATAATAATAAAATGAAAGAAACATTAAATAAAAACAAAAAATCAGAAAACATGTTTCATGGGATGATTTTAGGTTGCTGAAAAAAAGGAAGACTGGAAAATAATTTATTTTTTGTCGTAAAAATATAAATAATGCCAGCTGTTATAAATTTTAAGAGGTTGTATTGACATTTGCCAGTGGACCCCACGTCAACAAGCGGGTCCCACTGCCACTTAGTATGCTTCTCTGTAATCCAGCCTATTCCACTGTATTATTAGACCACACGTGGGGCCACTAAATAATTTAGCCCTAAACTTGTAGGGCTAAAATACGGGGAGGCTGCTAGCAGATATTGTCCTCTTCGAGTTTTTCGTTTCATGATTTCACTCTCCAACTAACGTGGGATATTACAATCCAACCTCCTTTGAGACCCAGCGTTCTCACTGACACTTGTTTCTCTCTCCAAACGATGTGGGATCTTGTAGTAATTCTATTCCTGATCTTGTTTAGTCAAATATCTTTGCTTGCATTAACAACGGAAAATTACCCTTTTGTTGTCAACTCCTACTGCTCTCTCTTCTTCTCTCGATATAATTCCTACTTTTTCTCTCACGTTGTTTCTCCTTATTTTCTTCCTCTCACTCCTTATCCCGATTAAGTGGTGGGAGAGAATATATGGGGAGCGTGCAAGAGGACAAATGAAGAATGAGAGCAAAAAGAAAAAGTGTAGAACGAGAGTGAGAGAGAACATGGAAGCGATAGCGAGAGACTAAAAAACAAAAGCAAGAAAGAATTGGGAGTTAGAGTACAAGAATAAAAGAGTCGGGCGCAATAATACAAAAATAATTGCGAACTTAGAGAATCAAATTATTCATATTTAAAATGATTATATATCATAAAATTTTTTACTATCTTAATCCGCAACCATTGGAGAGGAGAACGAATCTCTCCCTAATAGACGCGTTTTAAAATCGTGAGACTGATAGCGATACATAACAAACCAAAACAGACCTTACTTGCTAACAGTGGACTTGAGATTGTTACAAATGGTATTAGAGCTAATCACTGAGTGGTGTGCCAACAAAGTCTCATATCAGTTGGAGAGGGGAACAAACCTCTTCCTAGTAGACGTATTTTAAAACCGTGAAGTTGATGGCAACACGTAACGAGCGAAAACGGACAATGTCTATTAGCAGTGACTGTTACACCCAGAATAACAAATAAACTTTTATAATTTGGTTTGTAACTATATTTCTAATTTATTCTTTATATTTTAACAAATAATTTTTATATCTAAAATTTAACGAGCGAAAGTATGACAAGCTTTTAGACGACTGTACATCCACTTGATGAGCACATGGATGAATTAAGAACCAAGTTTATGAGCATGGACCCATCAAGTTAAAGAGGGGCATGTGAGACAAATTCTAAGAACCATACGTTTAAAACTTTTTTCAATTCTTAAATTTGGATTTATTTTATATAAAAAAAAAAAACATTATCCCTATATTTTTAATAACTTTTAAATTTAATCTTTAAATTTTATTTTTATCCAAATTAACAATAATTTTCATTATTTTCACAAATTATTAGAAAATGCTGATAAGAATATATATATATATATTTAAAGAATTATTAAAATTAAATGAAACTTAAAGTACAATGCAAAAATAGTATTTTAATCGAAAATAATTGTAAAAATAGATTAAAAATTAGTTAAAAAAAATATAATCTCTATTTTATTTATATATTTATATATTTTAAAATTTATAACTTTTTTCCCCAAAATATCATGGATGAAAGTGGGGTTGGCAATTAGTTATTGACCCATTAGTTTAATTTGGAAAAAATTAACCAAATTATAATATATATATATATATATATATTTTTTTTTTTTTAAATTTTAAAAAAACAATGGAAACTGACTCATTAATAAGAAGTAGTGCTGACTCAGCAAATACAAATGGCTAAGAACCCCAAGAAGAAGGGTAAGTGGAAGCTGATGTCAGCAACCCCACTTCATAATCATAATTCACAATTCCATTTATATAGATATATATATATTATATAATAGTCTTTAATTACCATATAATATTCTCCTTCTCTACTTTTATTTTTTAATTAATTAAACAAACATACCCCATGTGTTACATTATTCAATTTACCCATATAAAACAAACTATATTTATCATCATTTTGTTTTCTATAATCTTTTTAAACATATTCCTTATCCTTCTTTTGTATACGTAATTGATTTTGAATTACACGTGTTTCGGTGTTTTGATTAGCTTTACTTTTAGATGCTCGAGAGATGATTAGATGAAATGGAAAGAGTCGTTGAATATAATACGTTAGTCTGTAATAAGATTTTAAAACGATGTAATTACTTTTATAAAAGATTTTAGATTTAGGGTACTAAATATTTTTCTCTAAATCTGATATTTGGATAGATCAGTAGGAAGATAACCCAGTTCAACGAGAAGATGATCATGTTCAGCATCCGATAATTCATTGAAGATTATACACCTACATTCATGATACAAATTTTCATGACAATTGGTTCATATATGGGAACGTTTTCATTTGCGTTCAGAAATAATCATTATAGACAGAAGTTAGAGAATATGTGATTGATCGAGCTCATAGTGACGGTAGGGTTGAAGATCAATATTTAACTATACAGGGTCATGATAATCGTGAATAGTTCATTACTTACTAGGGACGGTGTGGGCATCGTTAAAGCGGATCCTCCTCGAGTAATGAATAAGGATATTTTAGTGATGAAAAAAATAAATTAATTAAATTATATTAATGATTACATATTCTAAACCATATATTGAAAAATTTTATAATAAGGTTTAAGTAAATATTAATCATTTCAAATATATCAAGAAATAACACAACAATATAACAAATTAATTTTTAATTTAGTTTCATATAATAAACTGAAAAATAAATATTAATTTATATTATTCTCAAAGCCTTTTCCACGTGGATTTAAAGAAAAGAAAACAGAAAATAATGATTATAATCAAAATCGTGTGGGGTCCACACTAAGATTTGAATATATGGAAGAATATTTATTATTCCAATGGAAATAAAAAAATAATAATAATATTAAATATTGGACATTTTTAATCAAGGAATATTAATTTTTTTTTAGATATAATTATTTGTTGAAAAAAATGGAAGACAATATAATAAATGGGAAAGGTTGACAACGAATAAAGGCAAGACAAAACATGTTGAGCTTATGAGACCACATAAGTTGGGAAATAAATAGACATGACATGCCCCCCTACATATTGTTGTAGGGTCAATTTTGTCCCTAGAAAATAACGCGCCTCTTTTTTTTTCATAATGAAATGTTCGGGTTTTATGGTACACATAAATTTATTATATCGTGTGAATGTCTATTCATCTTTTATTATTATTATTATTATTATTATTGCATTTTTTTTAAATATCTAGATATTATAATTGATGTTGTTTTTGTAAAAATTGGTTTACTTTATTTTTTTTTTACTTTTCGAGATTGCTTATAAATGGTGGTCGTTGAACTCGTGAATAGAGATGTCAATGAGGTGGAGCTGGAAAATGACGTCCTCGTCACCGTCCCTTAATTAAATTCTTGTCTGTTTGAAAATTTCTATTTAATTTTGTGGAATCTAAACAGAATTTGTAGGGATCGAGTTTTCTATAAAGAATTTTTTTTTTTTTTTTTTTTTTTTTTTTTTTTTTTTTATAGAGATGTTAATGGAGCGATTGTGGGGCCGAAGAACAACATCCTTACTTTCGTCCTCTATTTAAATTTAGTAAAATTTTTATTTAATTTTGCGGTATATAAAAAATTATATATTTCTTTTAAAAGGAGGAGTAATTTCTAATATATTTATTATTATTATTATTTATTATCCTAATAAAAACAATAATAATTCATATGCTAAAATATAATCGAAATATTTCATCATGAACTTGTTAGTAGATATTGTCTGTTTTAATCTGGTACGTATCACTATCAGTCTCGCGGTTTTAAAACGTGTCTATTAGGGAGAGGTTTCCACACCCTTATAAATAATGTTTTATTTCTCTCTCCAACCGACATGAGATCTCACACGTCGTATTGAAACAACGACCATTAATACCCTAGCCAAATAATAATAATAATAAATAAATAAATAAAACCTATATGCAATTATTTATAAAAAAAAAAACAATTTTTACATTAAAAAATAAAAAAACATTCATCAAGGGTTATGAAATTTTGGGTTGGAAAAGTTGACATTTGATTGACTTTTGTTAATAATTATTAATTTTCATTTGGGAAACAAAATTATGTTTTATTCTCTTAATAAACTTTGTTGACCCTACAAGACAAAAAGTCAACAATGGGTTCCTTTAATTACCCATTATAATTTTTTAAAAATAAATAACCTTTTTTGGGTTATTACTTAAATAAGTTTTTTACTATAAAAAGTTTTTTTTTTTTTTTTTTTTTTTAATATTTAGTGGGTTATATAATTTAAAAAAAGATGCAAACTTTATTATAGGATTAGTTTAAAAAATGTGGGAAGAAATGGACAAAATAGCTTAGAACCATATAAAATTAATTCCCATTTTTTAAACCATATTATATATAAAAGCACATTTAATTGGGTGGGGGAGGAGCTTGTTTAGTTAAATTAATTGTATTAATTGTCATTACACCATGATAATATTACTTAATTACACACCAACATTGTTAGGCCATGACCATTATCTTCTAATTGTTTGTGGGACTATGCCTTTAATTTACCCTTATATTTTTTTTTAATTATCCCATACAAAGATTGGAACAAAAAACGCGTAAATTGATTATATGTTGTGACATCTGAATGAAGAAAATGTACATGAATGAACAGAAACCTCGTCCAAATGAGAATAATCTTAAGGATATAGTCGTTAAGAAATGCACAAAAGAATTGAGGGTTATTAGCTGTAATGACCCAAGACCACTGATTATCAATTGTCAGGAAGAAGTTTCCACACGCTTATAAGGAATGTTTCGTTCCCTCCTCTAACTGATGTGGGATCTCACAATCCACCCCCTTTAGGTGTCCAACGTTCTCGTTGACACACGGACTCGTATCTATACTAACAAGGTGCACCTTTGTTTTTTATGACTCAATCATAAGAGCTCAAAATTTAATCGTGCTTAGCATGAAACAATTGTATATTGGATGACGTCCTAGAAATTTTTCTATCGGGATAATTTTCACTCTTAGAAGCAATTCATAATAAATAGGTAACGTGGGTATATTGCAGGAGAATGTCGAGACCATCAGATATTGAATCTGGATTCCAAATCCCGATCGATTTTTTTTTTTATATATATATATAAAAAAAAAGATTGAATTTTCCTCTTTTTTGAAGCTTGAATGAGCTAGGGATGGTTAACATCAAATTTGATTTGTCATCTTTTAATTCCTTTATTAATCTTTTCTTTTAATTATTTATTACATCAAAGATAACAATAAATAACTTAATTTATCATATGATAAAGTTGGTATTATAAGAATGTGTTATCCTCATCCTCAATCTACCATAGTTTTAAAACTTATAATATAATAATAATTTAAAATAGTCCATAGTTTTAAAACTTAGAATAAAGTAACAATTAAATTCAAGTAATTAAAATTTAAAAAAATTAAAAAAATTTAAAATGCGATAATTATCCTTAAATTAGGGAGTTGTATACATCAGAATTAGATAATTAAATAGGGATTATTATTATAATTACGTAGATTATAAAGTTTGAAAAGGATTCAAACTCAGCCACCATTAATAATATTTATTAATAAAGGGAAAATACCAAAAATAAAAAATAAAAAATAAAAAATAAAAAATGATGGTTGGCTGCACTCTCCACTTCAACTCGACGTGTTTTTTCTCACTCTTCCATTAGGTGAAAAACACTTTCTCTCTCCCGATTTTAAATTTCGGTTTACAGGTTGACATTTTTTTAATGTATATATAGATTTTACGTTCAGGATATTTTTATTATACCATAGAAAAATTGATAAAATATAATATAAATATCAACCGTGCTGACTAACGAAATAAATATGGGTGTCGATTTGGTCCCTGAACTTTCAAAATTATAAATTTATGATATAAATTGTTTATATTTATAAAAAAAATTTACTAATTTTTAAATTTTTTTAATTTGTTAAGATTTATAATTTAACGTAGATTAAATTAATCAATTTTAATTATAAACCTTTAATTTTATTAAATTATTTCATACAATTTTAATAATAAAAAAATAATAATGGAATAATAAATGTAAGAAATTTAAAAGTTAAAATGGCCGCCTTCTTCGTTGGATAAAAAGACAGCATTTTTTAATATTTATATTATTCAATTATTAATTAATTGTGTTTTTTTTAATTCGTTAAATAAAAAAAAAAAACTCCCTATAAATTCCTCTCTTCCTCATTTTCACCTTCTTCATCAAACTTTCAAACCTTCTCTTTCTTCCATTTCCATGGCCAAAGTGTACCCTCAATCAGCGCCGTCGCCGTCGCCGTCGTCATCTCCGTCGTCTTCACCGCTCTGTTCCGAAACCGAAACCTTCACGATTTGGATGAAATCTCTGATTTACCACACAAATGGCTGCACCGTCTTCGACTCCAATGGCGACATCGTCTACAGAGTCGATAACTACGACAGGAAATGCAGCCGCGAAGTTTTTCTCATGGATCTAAGAGGAAAAGTTCTTTTCACCATCAGAAAAAAGGTACGCCACATAAAAAGAAATTTGGCGGTTTCTGTGAGTTTTGTTCTCCTGATTTTGATGTTAAATCGTTGAGTTCTGTTCGATTATTCATAGATTTGGTTAAATTTCTGCAGAAATTCTCGTTTCTTCGAGGATGGGAGGGATACCGATGGATCGAATCAGAGAGAAGTATGAACCCTAGCTTTCGTGTGAGGAAATTGTACAGATCCGGATCGCGGAAGAGGAATGAATCGATCTGCGAAATTAGTGTGGGATTCGAGAGATTTTCATTGGTGAAAATGGACGGAAAACTCGCTTTTAGAATAATCAATATCAACGGAGAAGTAGTTGCAGAGGTGAACAATCTCATCTCATATCATCGAATCCGATTTCGTTTCGTTTTCATAGAATAATCAGAAATAATTTCCCTACGGATTGTAACTGATTGAAACGATATTGATTGTGTTTGCAGGCGAAACGAAAAGTTTCAAGTAATGGAATTCTGTTGGGAGATGATGTTCTGAGTTTAAATGCAACCTCTCAGATTGAAAGATCTCTGATTATGGCATTGGTGACTGTTTATGGCTTAATCCGTCGCCAAATGTAAATTTTGTTAGTTTATTTTTGAAGTTCATACAAATTTTCCCTTTTCTTTCACAGATTTTGGTTTGTTTCATTTAGGTTTTTTGGGTTCTTGTAAAGAATTAATGTAGAAATAGAAGTTACCGAGGAAATACAAATAAATATTTCATTCATAATTTTTTTTTTTTTTTTTTTCTTTTTCTGATTTCATTCGGCCTAAAATTGTTTCATTTTTATTCTTCTAATGTGTCCCAAAATAGCATTTCTTAATTTGTTCTAAAATATCAGCTTATACATGTAAAGCCCGCCCACCCACAAGTAAGTTCACAAACAACAATAGACTCGGATTTAACTGTAGTCTCTAGCTCGGTTACTTCGCTACCTTGGTCATTCAATGGTTCGCTACCTTGGTCATTCAACGGTCATTCAATGTCACGTTTATCTAAAAAAATTAAAATAATTTCTAATTTCTTTTCCTCATTAAAAGGTATTCAAGTTATTTTTCAAGCATGGACAGTTGATTCTTTATATGTTTATCTAAATTTTTGGACATGTATGTAAGATTTGCTCTCGGTCAAATATGACACGTCTACTGAACTCTTTGACGACCTGTAGTGTCATATAATCCAACTATCAGGAATTTTGAACTCTCTGACAAATACGACACGTCTACTGAACTCTTTGACGGCCTGCAATGTCATATAATCCAACTATCAGGAATTTTGAACTCTCTGACAAATACGACACGTCTACTGAACTCTTTGACGTAATGTCATATAATTCAACTGTTAGGAATTTTGAACTCTCTGACGGCCTGTAAATGTCATATAATCCAATGTCAGGAATTCTTCTCATTACGTGACGACTTGGAATTTCTGAGGTTGAGTAGGCTAACAATAGTCATATACAACACATAATTAACTCAGAGTCATAACATTTCTAGCTCACATTTATAGCATGCTCACATCTTATGCATGCATCTATCTATATATATATATATATATATATATATATATATAATCAATTAACCACGTCATAAACACATATATTAAACATATTAAACTCCTAATCACATCATCAACAACCTCATGTATATAAAACAAGTCAGGAACTTATTTATTAGTCTCGATATGCTACTTGTTTAATAAGAAATGTATGGGTTGAAAAACTTTACGATTCGAACAATTAAGTTGTGTCTAAAAAATGTTTCAATCCGACCCAACTCAACCCACGAGCACCAGACTAAAGTGTCTGTTAAAAAAAAAAGAACTAAACATAATTTAATTATTTAAAACATAAATTCTCGATCAAATTAATAATTTTTTAATCTTTATCCCAATCGTTCAACTAAAAAATAAAAATAATTGCTAATTTTGATTTATTATTAAATTTAATTAATTATGACAAAAAAAAAATCCTCAAACCCAAAACATATTATATACATTTTCAAAATATTTTCAATTTTATATTCTGAAAATTATTTTCCATTTAAAATTTTTTGAATTAATAAAAAATATTTTTCACGTGTATTTAGTTATATATACGAAATTAATAATATGAATTTGACTTCGATATAAATTACAAAAAGCAACTCGAAATGAAAAAAGAAAGCATATTATATAAAGTAAAGCCAAAGTTAATAATAATAATAATAATAATAATAAATAATAATAATAATAATAATAATAATAATAATAATAATAATAATAATAATAATAATAATAATAATAAAAAGAATTAAGAGAAGTTATCCTTATCTAGGAAGGAGTAATTTAAAAGCCAACTATTTTTATTTTTAATTAATTTCTTATATTATATAAACTCATTTTCCATATTATAATTAAATTATATATTAACAGCCAATTTAGATCTCTTTTATTATGATTTTATTTTATTATGATTTTATTTTTTAAGTTGTGATTTAAATATTAATATCAATAAAAATGTTAAAATATTAATTTACGAAAACGTGAATTAAAATATTAATAAAATGTGGAGATATTAGAGGAATATTTAATTCCATTATTAATTATGTTATTTAAAATTAGAAGCGTGATGTTAGATTAAACTCAAACATCATCACATAAAAACAATATAATTTAAAGAGTGACAAATCCTATCATCAAACCGTCCCATAATTATTTTATATGAAAATTAAATTAAATTATAAAATTTCAACCAATCCCAAGTCAATGTACCATTCTACATACCTCTAGATAAATAAATAAATCGATAAATAAATAACATAACTTCAACGTGGTACTCATGATTCTACTTCCAATACTTCTACCAACCTTTATTTAAGAGTTTATTATAATTTTTTTTAATACTGTTATGGAGTGAGGAATCGAACTATCGACCTTTCAAGTAGTAATTAGTGCTATGCTCGGATTGACTATCATTATCTGATCAAATTATAAACTTAGTTTTCTTTCAATAATTTCGTCGTCTAAGAAAGTATAATTATATTTATCGTTATTTTTAAGCGGGTTGTACATCTAAAATCTAGATGGTATAATTGTGTCCTTGTGCACTAAACAACCTAGAGTTGAAATTGGAACTAGAAGCTTCCTTTGTTAAAATGATGTTGTCGAAAAAATGTTGTGTTTAGGAAAACGTGTGTATATAGTTTTTTTTTGTTCCTTGTAGAGATGTCCACGAGCAGAATGAGGATGGGACAAGGAATATAACTTCGTCCTATGGCTATCTCTGTTTAGCCAACACGGAGAAAACTCTCTTTGTTCTCTATTTAAACGAGGATTTATCACCTCATTTGAAGCGGGTATTGTGTCTAATTTTGTGGGCTAAATAGATATTTCGAATTAAATTGAGTAAGAAATATGAACGTGAGTTGGATAAGAAGGATGAAAATTATAATCGAAAAAACACGTTTAAATTAAAACAAAATTAATTACCTAATTGGTATTGAAATTGATTATTTTATATGGTTTTAGAGAATTTGTCAAATGAATGTATGGGATTGGAGCAAGGGGTGCGAGGTTGTATTAGAAGACCTTTAGGACAAAAAGGATAACTTTTTTTTTTTTCTTATAAAAGGTCAACCAAAGCTAGGTCGCCTTCTTGACTTCCTTATTATGAATTGATCTATTATTATTATTATTATTATTATTATTATTATTATTATTATAGTTAAGTTATAAAAAATAAAAAAGAAAAAAATTCAAGGTTGGATTCGATTTAATTAAGATTAGAAAATGTATGTATAGCTATCATTTAAGATAAGTTTTAGGATACTTAAGTTATGTTAGCTCTATTAATAGGCTCGGTTAAACCTTTAAGATACTTAAGTTATGTTAGCTCTATTGATAGGCTCGGTTAAACCTAGGAACCATTAATATAATCGACTCTAACAATAGGGTAAATTATTGAGTATTTTTATATATTTATGTAATAGTCCGTGTATTATGTGAAAATCATTAATGTTGTGTGATGGAAAGTACGTATGTCCCTAAAACGATTATATTGATGAACGAAAAATTTTCTATGTCGCTATCATGTTATTAAACTATATTGTGTACATGCATATGTTGCCATAAAATTTGACTGTCGGAAAGAGATGTATGTCCAAAGGCTTTAGATACATGAAAGTAATGAATGTAGAGTCAGTATGTATGAAAGTGATGCATATCTATGTCGAAAGTGATGCATACTTAGAGAGGCCTAAAGTACATAAAAGTGATGCATGTCTAAAGTATTTGGTCTATACAAAAGAATTGTATATGAACTTATGCGTATGAAAGTGATGTACACCTTATGTTGAAAGACCTTCCTATCGTGCATAAAGTGACATTAGCATTCTCAATCTAATTGTGTTCTAGAAATTAGGTTAGGTCATTATCTGAGACCTTTAACGAGATACTTTATATACTTTATCTGGATTAAATTATAAAAAAAAATGTTTGGTTATGTTCAACATTACGTTGTTTCACACTTAAATTCGACGTTTCAAATTAAAAATAGTTCTATTAGCATACATTACGAGTAATGATTCATTAAGTTCGATTTCTTACCTCATATTCGTTGAATTTCCATGTTCGTGTAAAATTCAATATCCACCAAATGATAATCATCACAAACAGACCTAAAAGGCAAACAAGTCATATCAGCCAATAGCTTTTCAATGTGATTCCAATACCAAACTCAAGATGAAGAGAACTAAAACAATTAAAAGTCTAATCAATAAATTTAGAAATAAATATAACTAAAAAGAAATGAAAGTCCAACCAATAGCAACACTTGCTATCTTAATTATCCATTCTAATTTCTATATGATAATAATGATAATAAAAGACAACGTGGACTAAATATAGCTGCAAAAGTAGCAAGCAAGCAACTTTCATTCCGAAAGAAAAGTAAAATAGGAGGATATTATTCTTTATAAATATTATATGCAAAAATAAGTACTTGCATTTACTTTTAAGACAAACAAAAAATAAATAGTTTCTTCCATCTCAATGGAAGACTATGAAATCATATACTTTACTTACATTAAACAAATATATCTATATGTCGTCATGCATGATAATAATAATAATAAACTAATCATTGAACCCCATGTTTTGTTTTGGGTTTCTTCTCCTATTTTAGTTTTATTTCAACACATAAACTGAGATGCTGATTAGATGATCAAGGAGGGCCATAAAGTATCTGGGAAAGAAGACAGAATCTTCTGTCCCAAATGGCTAAAAGTTTCATTTTCTTCAATTTCTCTCTTTTTTGGTGGTGAATCTGCTTGTTTTCCTTGTATGACAGCTGATTCAAATCCAGAAACTTTCACTGTATGGATGAAGTCCCTTATCATGCAAGGAAATGGGCTTACTGTTTTCAATGGGAATGGTCAGATTGTTTATCGAATAGACAACTATGATGAAAAGAGCAGCAGGGAAGTCTTTTTGATGGATCTCAGAGGGAAACTTCTCTTTACGCTGCGTCGAAAGGTGGGTTTCGATGAACAAGGACTGGATATTATTGTGTAGCTTTGATGCATTGATTATTGTCATTGGTTATTTTTGGTTTCCTTTGGCAGAGAATCTGGTTTCTATGTGATTGGGAAGGATATAAGGATGGTGGTGTAAATACAGAGGAAATAAAACCATTCTTTAGAGTGAAAAGGGTTCTCAAATTTATCAGTAAAAAGTTAAGATGTGATGTGAAATTATGTGGAGGAGAATCTCGGCCAAGTTTCGGATATAGGTTTGAAGGAATTTGGGGCAGAACAGCATTCAGAATATTGGACAGCCATGGAGGACTTGTTGCAGAGGTAAGGCCTTTCGTTCGAACTTAAATGCTACGATCTTCCTCAATATACTACTACATTAGTATGATATCGTCCACTTTGGGTTAAAGCCATACAATTTCATTGCTGGATTCCACTCGTTTAAGATGGTATTCTAACTTAAACCTATGGTTTTCCCCATCTCACCTGCTATTAAGTTTTTGTTGCAGAACAGATTATGAAATGAAGTAAATGGCATCTGGGTTTGTGCAGGCAAAGAGAAAACAATCTTTAGGAGTTCAATTGGGAGAAGATGTTATGAGTTTGGTCCTAATACAGACTAATTTGGATCATTCCCTACTCATGGCACTTGTGACTGTCTACCTATTGATTCAACATAGAATATGATTCAATTGTTTCAAAAGAGAAAACAAAGGAGACAAACCTGGAACAATTCCAGCAGCCAAACTTGCAAAGTGGACCCAAATTAACCGGCTACTTGACCAACTCTACCTGCAGCATCTTTTCCTGTATTTTTCCCCTTCAATTCTTTCAAGAGAATTAGATCAGCCATTGAAAAGTATGTAATTTAATTCATTTTGTATACCTGTAAAGCTCACTCATAAAATCTTCTACACTGCATCTATCTGACATGACAATGTCCAAGGCTTCAATTCTGCCAACTGCAACTTCCTGCTATAGACAAAAATTACAAGTAGAGCTTCCCAGCAAGAAAGAGTTAACATAAATCTACTTCTATTTTCACAAGGAAATTTCTCTTTCCTTGTGAAAATAACAGAAGAATAAAAAAGACCTCGCGTGTATTTCACTACAATCTCTGGAAAATAATTATCATACATTTAAATTAAATAAATAAAAGTTGACTGAAACAAAAAATATTTTAAATTTGACTCAATGGAACAGATAATGCCAGATAATGGCATTTCTGGCTTCCGTTGGTTTTTGCTTTTTTTTTTTTTTTTTTTTTTTTTTTTTTTTTTTTTTTTTTTTTTTTCCCTTCCCCTTGACAAACAAACTATTTATTCACTCTAATGGAATGTCTTGTCTTGTGTGGTATCATGCTACTTCCTCTACATGAAATGTATACTTTTTTCTATATAATGCTACAAAAGAATTACTAAATCTTCTTGCGATTTTTAAGACTGCGTAGAGTCATTACAAGCTGTTGCCTTTCACCTTCTACCTCTGCGAACTTGAGACTTATCTCTGAATATCTCTCTTGCATTTCCTTTAGTTCACTCTCCATTGATTTGTTTCTTTCCCTTAATAATGCTAATTCTGTCGAAAATTTGTCACCATTGTTGTCACTGTCGTCAAGTTTGTCGGTCTCTGGTGAAATTATATCATTCCTGTGGAGAATAGAATAAGGAAGAGAATCAGGGAATTGATTGTTTCCTTCATTCAAAAGGACAAACAGAATCAGAGGTTGAGCAAAAACTTCCAAGAGAGAGAGATTATTATCTGTTTTCTAACATACCTCCCAACTGACACGCCATTTCCATATTCAATGGATGATGAAGTGTTTTTGCTTTGGCCTTGGTTATCTTCCTGCTTCCAATTCAATCATGAGATGTTATTTAACGACATACAAATATATGTAACCTTGAGATCTGGGAAACAAGCACAAGAATGACAAAGGCTAACGATATTATAGTGACAAATCAACTATAATATTGTTAACAAATAACTATGTAGTTCGTGAAGTGTGTGCTTTAAATGTAAATGAAGAGGAACAAACTCATTTTAACACAACCATATAGAGGTTAGAATCTGCATGCCTTATAATAATGCACATTTCCTACCTCTTGAATTTTGCTAGTAGGAACAACTTCTTCCAATTTGCTTTCTAACTCTTCAATTGTGAGCTGAAAATCCATCGCCTTTTCGGAAATTTTACTAGCTAGAGTTTCTATGGCGTCTTCTTTCAAACTTATCTTTCTCTGGAAAGAAGAGTAGGATTCATAAATTGAATAACTTGATTGAAAAATAAATAACCATTTACAAAAACATGGATCTTGAGGATACCTCAAGCAACTCAATTTTCCCCTTTAGAGCAGCGACCTCCTTTGGGCTGCTTTCCGAAGCAGTGGACTTAGTGCTTTCTGTAAAAGCTTCAACTCCATCACAGGCTGCTGCTTGTTCATCACTATGCCAGAGCATGTCAACACCATTGAATTCTTTCACCTTCTTCAGGTCATCATTTAGCAGAAAGACCTGATGTCTAAGTTTATCTTTCTCTATCTCCCCTTCGACCAAAGAATGTTTTAAGTCACTGCAGTGATCTCTAAGCACCTCCAACTCTGTTTGTAGACATCCCATCGATATCTCATGTTCAACATTTTGATGCCTTCTTCTATTTAACTCGTTTTGAAACTTCTCGCCTTCTTTCATAATCAAAGCGATGGCTGTTACCAGTTCATTTCTTTCCATGTTTTTGATCTGGTTCAAGCTCTCTCCTTCCTTGAGAGACTTATTTTCTCTTGTGAGCCTTTCAATTTCATACTTGAGTAACAAAATCTCTCTCGAGAGAGATTCACAAACTTCTTTTTGAATCTCCTGTCGATCAAGCAGCTTAGATTTTGTATGAAGTTCTAAAAACATCTGTTCGATCTGTCTTGTTTGCAAATCTACCAGGTTTGAGAGTTCACGGAGCTTAGCGTCAGACTCCTCCTTAACTGATTGAAGCTCTTTATTAGTAGACACAAGTTTTTCATCTAATTGAATCTTCTGCAGTTGCAGCTCGATAGATTCTGCCACTGCTTTAGCAGCTACCTTCTCATTTGCATCAAATGTCGAGACTATCTGCAAAGAAACCCGTTTGAGTTCTTCTTGAAGCCTTTTTGCTGTACTAGCATTTCTCGACCTTGTCTTCCTCAAGTCCTCCTCTGCTAGGATGGCTCTTTGCTCCTGCTCAATTTTAGCACATGTCATATCTTCTAGATCAGCTACAAATTTTTCAGCTTGCTGCTCCAGCTCTTCCTCCAAGGCCTGCATATGGGCTTCAAGTTCTTTTATGGTGCTCAAAGAATCAGAGAAATCTTTTGACCGCTGCTTAAGTTCCCTATCCAAGTGTTCTATGTGTGTTTCCAGCTCTACTATGGTTGCTGAGGGCGTACATTCTTCTTTCATGTCAAGTTTCTCCTGCAGTTCACATTGCTCCAGTTTATATGACATGCCATGATTTTCCTGTTTCAGTATTTCATAGTCAAGTGCTAGTTGTTCCATAATCATTTCTAATTCATCCTTCTCTCTCTTGTAGAATTCTACTTCACTATATAGGTCAACAACCTTTTGTTCCAGAAGATATGTTTCATTTGCATCACTATGCTGCTTAACAAGATTTTCCAATGCCTTCTGCTCCTCATCGTTCTCAGATTCACACTTGGAAATGGTATTATAGAACCCTTCAGCATTCTCAGAAAATCTTGATCTGTCATAGAGACGAACGCTTGGACCATTCTTCTGCTCTAACATTTCCTCTAGGTCTCGCATTGCAAGAATCAACTCATCATTAGCTTTCTGGGTCTTCTGGAGTTGTAGGCGAATGTTGGCATTTAATTCCTTTTCCTGGTTTAGTTCTTCCTTTGTTTCTTCCAGAAGAGCCTCTATTTTCTTATCCTCCAACTCCATTTTATTTTTGGATTTGGATTTGAGTTTCTCGCATTCCTCCCTGAGTGAATCTCTCTCCTCTTTCAAAATGACAATTTCTTTAGACAGATCCTGACCCCTTTTACTTTCTTTGACAATTTGCTTTCGAAGTGTCTGCAATTCCAATTCTGAAACTTCTGCCTGCCTGGAAAAGCCAACAAGCTCAGCCTTGAGCTTTTCAATCTCAATATTTACAACTCTTTCTTCAGACCTCATTACTGGTCCAGACCTGTCTACGGGAGGCATGTCATCTGATGATTCATCTATGCTTACTCCATGATCGGAACCAAGGGGCCATATCGATTGTGATCTTTGATTCTCCTTGTTAGTGGTTGTTGAAAGGGATGTCACTGGTGTGCGAGGAAGTGCTGATAAACTAACAGGTTGATGTTCTCGTGGAGTATCAAATCCAGAGCTGCTCTCAGAACTTGACAATGTAATATCAGATCCACTTGATTCTCTACAGTCACCATTTAGTTCAAAATCATGAGGGCTCTTGCTAATCTGCTCGTCCTATTTACACAGAGCAAAGGAAAGAATTAAAGCAACAATACCAACAGCTGTGGAAAAATTCAATTGGTTATCTACTCTACAGTTATTTTTTTACAAGAAAATAAAAATACTCAGTCCACGAGCAAATATGCTAAAAAACTGGTCATGAAATCTCCGAAAAACAATGAAGGGGAAAATGTGCTTATTATGCTACTTGGAAATGGAGCCTTACTTCAGTATAATTGCTTTTAATGCTTTCATCTACTTCACCATTGCTTAAGTATGATTTCAAGCTCGTTTCCTGAGATCCAATGCTGACATTGTCAAAATCTTCCCCCTCTCTGTCATTTTTTCCCCCCATCAGGAGCAGATCAAACCCTCAGTCAAACATTAGCAAAATATCCTCTAAGAAAGGAAACTTGAAACCATAGATTCTCACCTTGGCTCAATTTTAGCCTGCAGCTTCTGTATCAAAACCTACGAAACAACATAAGCAAAATATTAAGTAACAATGGATGATGAAAGGGAAATCACAGTGCTCAACAGAGATCCCAATGTTCAAATCCAAAAACGACGATCCTTGTTAAGAATGATAGGTTCACACACGCAGGTAGGGAACAGTTCGAAATACTCACATGCAAAACCACATCAGAATTGGAATTCTTTAGGGGAAGAGAAACAGAAGAAGATTTTGTGGCATCTGCATAATCAGCTAAATTGATAGAAACCTCCCCAAGAACCCTTGATTTTGCTCGTCCCTATATTAACACCCAAGTTAAGCTGCATTTGTAGTACATTTTCATGGATAAGAAAAAAACAAATCAAATCTAGAACTTCCATATATACATACCATTGAGACGAGGAAGTAATAGGTTTTCTCATTGATTTTCCCAGATTTTGTGTCCCGCACGAACTTGACTGTTTCATAAACTGGAGTTTCCCATTTGCAACTCCCATCTGTAACTGTGACTTTATCCAGTCTTGCAGTTGGCTTTCCCACATCTCCAGGAACCACGGATAACGTCAGTGCATCCACCACTGACTGTGAAACCTGAAATTAAATTACATTTACAATCTTAGCTAACCGGCCAAGTAACTAAACGCCCAGCCAAACAATCTTGCTCTGTTTGTAATGAATAAAACAAAAACCAAAAAGGTTCACGGGCATGGATGTATTAATCCGTTTCTATTCCGTCCATTCAAATCATCAGAAACGTCTCAAATCCATTAATGCACTAACTTCTCAGCTCCAAGCGAATCAAATCACCGACTCGAATACTTCTCTCATTTTCATCAATCTTTTCAGCTAACTTCAAGTAATGCTCCAAATTCCATTACACAAACACAATCCAAAACCGCCATACGCAATCCAAAACCAAAAAAGAACTTCCAAAATCAAGTAAAATGTCCAGAACAGAAGTGAAAGAACAAACAAAATTAATAATCTCAACCATACCTGAGTAACATAAAACTGCAACTTAAATTCCGCTTTAACCTTATTCTTCTCACTCCTCCATCTCGCCGACTTAAACATCTCCGACTATCTCCGGAAAACTCCCGCCGTACACCGCTTCAAAGCAGAAATTCAAGCAGCGACCACAACCTCATTGCTGCAGCAGAGTGAGCCGTCAAAGCGATTAACACAGTGGACCAAAATGCAAGCGAATTGGAATCAGAGAAGGAGGAGAACAACATCGAAATTCACATAATGAAAGCTTGAGAAAGAACCTGAAATTGAAGAACAACAATGGAAGAAGATTATGGGATGATGGAATCGGGAGATCTGAGAGATTCTCTCACTGTCCTCATTCAGGGAAAAAAATTAAAGCGAAAGAAAAAAAAAAAAGGAGAAGCTTCTGAGTGTTACATTTCAATTTTATAATCTAATTTTCACTGAAAGTTGAAATAAATGATTAATTTTATTTATTAAAAATCTATTTATTTATTTATTTATGTCAGGTTTGGCTCGTCTCGAATTGAACAATAAAACAGAGAGATGATGTAAAAAAATAAAAATAAAATAAAATAATTGTGGTCTGACAATTCTACCCTTGACCTACTCACAAATATTCCACTCGGATTTATTTTTAATCACGTGTCATCCAGCTAAGCTTTTTCACACGTATGAAAATAGGAGAAAGAAAATAAATATTTATATTTTCTTATTGGTCCAAATAATTTTTTCCTTATTATTATTTAATAAACCATTTAAATATTTATTTTTTTATAGAAATAAGACATTAATACGTCGTATTTTCAAACATTTAATTAAAATATATCACTCAATTTCAATAATTTTTTTAAAATTACACTCCAAAATTCAAATTTTATATTATTTTTAGGAGTAATAAGAAAATAAATAATCGAAAAAATAGTTTAAAAAATCATATATATATATATATATACCAAAATTTTTTATTTATTTGAACTCAATATAATATATATATATATACAAGTATTTAAATTTTTTATTTTCTATATAATAAATGTTGACTTATTCACTATATATATTTTTAACTTAGGAATATAATATACATAAAATTTAAAGTCGATAAATTTTAATTTTACATTTCTGGAATAATTTTAATTTATTATAAATTTATTAAAAGTGATATTAATATTAAAAAAAAAAAAACATTCCATCGATGTCTTTAAATAAATGCTATTTTAATTTCAATTTTGAATCAAAATCTCAATAAGTAACCGTTAAATTAGTTGGCATGATTGAATCTTATATGTTAATAGCAAAAAATATCACCAGCCCTAATTAATTATTTATGTAGCTAATTATTTTAATAAATAAAATAATATTTAATGCGAGAAAATAAAATAATAAAATCTCATAGGATTCCTTTATAATATGATTAGGAGAGCCTAATTCCCATTTAATTTCACCTTTTTCATTTGTCTTTTTAATAATGCATAATAATTTAATCTAAAAATAAAAATATTTTATTTTATTTTTAATACTATGGTAGAGTGGATGAACGAACATAAATATTTTATTTTTGTTTTTGTCGCTAAGAAAATTTATCAAAATAATGTCTTTAATTATTGCAGTTATTTTTAATAAATTAATTTATGGAAATAATTTAGTAATTAAATTGCACAATAACTAAAATTATTTAAAATTGTAGAAATTAAATTGAATAATAAATATTTATAAATTTAAAAGTATTTGCAATTAAATCATTTTATTAACAAAATTATTATTTATTGTTATCGTATTAAATAAATGGATATTACATTGATTTAGTCCAAAATGAAATATTTTTTATGCAACTATTTAATGGCAGGTTCGAAAAAAAAACAAAAGGCAGGGGGCATTCTGGTCATTCTACATTTTATTTATTGTTTTTTTAAAAGCTAATTTGCAAGGCGCCGACGGGACGATGACACAAGAGACGTAAGCAAGGGAGCAATTACCAACGGTCGTGAAATGGAAAGAATATTGTTTAATATTTTTAAAATTACAAATTAAATATCACTGCGTGCAATTACTCTTTTGCCCAAGATTTTCACATATTTACAACTCCAAGACTTTTCTAAAATATTTTACCAATAATAATAATAATAATAATAATAATTACAATATGATAGTTGTTACATATCATTTTATTATATATTAAAAAAAATAATCACCGACAACTGCAATTGACATGTGCATTATATATGGTTTGGGAGATTTATTTTATTTGAATTAGGTTAGATCAATAAAAAAAATATATTATAATTTTATTAAGTTTTAACAATATTTTTTACAATATAAATTAAATCTACGTCAGCCACTTTTCACAGACCGAGGATTATAAAGATGTTGGGTCTCAATAAGGGTGGATTGTGAGATCCCACATCGATAGAGAGAGAAACGAACTATTATTTATAAGGGTGTGAAAACCTCACCCTAATAGACACGTTTTAAAACCGTGAGACTGATGACGATACGTAACGGACCAAAGCGAACAATATCTGATAATGGTAGACTTGAGCTGTTACAAAACCTAGAATATGAACGACTTAGTACATAATTTGTGTCGAACTGCTCGATAAGTAAATACAAGCATTACGAGATTTTGTTTAGGTTTCGGGGCCTTAAGCTTAAACCTAAAATTATAAACGAGGGTAGTTGTTGAGAGACAAAATCCAAATTTGGTAATGAATGGTTTAATGCAAAAGGGACCTATGATGTCGTGTTATTAAAAGCCATTGGACCCTATGCCTATATAATTGTACCATAAGCACGTGCCCCTTTGTCACACCCTATGAAATTTGTTGCTCTTTTTCTCTCTCTTCATTTATCGTCTCAAATGCTAACTCGAGTGAATTCATTTACCTCAAATGGGATTTTTACTCACCGTAAAAATAAAACGAACGTTTTATCTCTTAGAACAAAATAATACTTTAATCAGCCGAGCTATGGTGCAAGACTGTTAAGGATAGAAACAGTATTATTTTGGAGACAATAATTTCTGGAAGTGTAAAGAAATTAAAAGATTCAAATATTTGATCTCTTAGTTGAAAATCTGTATCCTCGTCTCTTTTCTTATTAAACGATCATTTAGGGACCTTAGTGTATGATTCGGGTTGTTTTCCTCTCAAGTTGAAGCTTATCTCCCATCGTCTCGTTAGCCAACTTTTTTTTTTTAATGTTTTTTCTCTTCCACGAGAAGAAATTCGAAAGAAGTTTTAATTTTAAAGGCTATTTTGTTTGAGCTTGAGTCGAGTCTAAGAAAAAATTTCAAAAATTTTTGCAAAAAAAAAAAAAAAACATCAGCATATGAACCTTAGGACAACGAGTCCATCAGATTTGTCTATGTTAGACATCGTTTCTAGAGATTTTTCTCTATAAAAAAATGATTAATCCTAAATTGCACTATTATCATTAAACTATATCCGCTGCAATACAATTATTGTATATAAATTTACCAATAAATAATAACAAAAAATTGAATAAGAAAAAGAATCATGAAAAATCTAACGCTCAACTTACTCGGACATGTAAATTTTGATTCTTTGCCCAAAGATAGTAAGTCTTTTCTTTTATTTTTCCTTTCCATTCACCCGAGTCTCTTTCGTTTCATTGATTTTGTCCACCCCGCCATCATAAGCATAACCCTATATTTCTTCGAGAGAATCTCCTAATTATTTCATTAAAATTAAAAAAACACGAAATCTTTAGGATTAAAAAAATTATTATTAGAGACAAGAGACAATGATCACGTGAAGGTGGTCGGACCCCATTTTTTCATCAACATTTTGGCCATATAACCTACAAAGAGCTCCAAATGCGTACAAGTCAAGATAAATTAATGCATTTTGCTTGTTTGTCACCGTTCCTATCATATTTTCCCTCTTGACTTTATCCAAAACGACTCTCGAAACTTTCTCTCGACTAATCATTCCTCCATTTACGTTTCTAGTCCATTAAAAAAGTTTTATTTTTTAATCTAAATAACACGTGTTGGTGTTCAATAATCGAAGAGTTATCGATCTCTTTTCATCTAACAGATGATTTTTGAGTTTTCTCTTGCGTAATGAAATACGAACATAGGAGTGTTGTGAGTTGGATTGAACCCGATTGAGACGTTTTTTAAATTTAACCCAATTATTCGAATTGTAAACTTTTCAAACCTAAATAATATTTTACCTAATTGTTTGTGTCATTTATTCAAATTTTTGTTTTTAATAAACTAAAATGTTAGTAAAATATCTATTTATTTATTTTTAAATATTTAATTAAAATTTGTAATCTAATTTCAATATATATTTTGAAAATTATAAAATTACATAAATATGTATATATAATTATATCGTAAGAAAAAATGTATTTTTGTTAAATTAACAATAAATTCAATTTGATTAAATTCAACGTAACTATTGAACCACTCAATCCATAAAAATTTCATCTATTTAAACCTAACTAACCCAACCCAACTGAAATAAGTTCATGATCCAACCTATATCGTATAGATTGGGTTGAGTTGATCGGAATTTTTCGATTTTTTTGAAAATCTCTATACAAACGAAAATGAGATGTTCGTATAAAATAGATTCCACCTATATTAAATAGAATAATTTGTGAGCTAAATCTCCTCATTCTTCGTCTATCACCCGTTCGATAGAGCTGAATTATGAATTACATTAATATCGAAATAATGTAGAGTCAACATTTTAGTTGAACACAGATGATTCCATAGCCATTTAATTAGGTCTAGACAGAATCTTGTTACATCCATTTATTTACATTAATGGCACAAATTAATTGCAATATTGCTATGGACAAAATTACCATTAATGGTTATTTCTTACTTATATATATATATATATATATATATATATATATATTAAAAATCAAAATTAACTTATTTATTAAAAAAAAAAACTAATTAAATTATTGATTAATTATGAATAAATAGAAACTTTATTAGTTGGGTTGGTGAACCACCTAAAATTAATTTGATTTGAATCAAAATAATCCTGATTTATCATTAATTAAAAGATAGGTTTATTTTTTTCTTTTCCTTTTTGTTAATTAAACTTATAAATAATATTTAGTTTTATTATTTATTTTTTTGAAAATATTTTTAAAATCTAACCCAAATTATCGAGAATCAAAAAATAGTTTTTGGATTTTTTTTCCTAAAAATATAATAAAAATGGTGAAAAACAAACGTAAATTTCAAAATAATAATAATAAAAAAATCATAAATATTTATTTAAAAATTGGGTATGGACACTTGTCCCACAGCCTCAAACATAAATGGCAATATTTAATACTATAATTTCAACAAAAATAAAAAATAAAAAATACGAGGTTTAATATGTCGACAGTTATTATGCCAACCGATAAATATTTAATAATAATTCAGTAATTATTTATTATCTATATAGAAATACTTATTAGAAAAAAAATTCATTAATAACTGTCAGTTTACTATTTTACATATATTTCTAATTAATACTCATTAAATTTTTTTAATGTATTTTTAAAATAAACATTCCTTAAATTGGTTAGGAATTTTTTTTAGTATAAATACAATTTTCATTATCTAAATTAGTCGATGTTATATATATATATATATATATATATATTTGTACAGAAAAAGAGCCACGAGTATAAATTTGAAAGTGTATAAGGACCATTTTGCAATAATAGCCCATAGAGGCCCAATTATTGGGTATTTGGTCAGAGGGGTGTCTAATGGAGCTTGGTAGATCGATATGAACATCATGAGTTGACCCGTTACAAAATCTCTTGTTGCATATATTTTCTTCTTGATCCCTTCTTCCATAACCCGAGCTTGGAGAGAGAAGAGATAAGAGTGTCCTATGAATGCATTGCTAATATGCCGGGTAGCAATAATCTTTAGGAAATGAGTTTTGCTATAAAGAACTACATTTTCTTGTGTCGGGTAGCATGTCGATCAAGAGATGGATTATACAGCCGCTAAACAATGATCGGTGACGTTTTTGGAGCATTTTGTGCAAAATAATGATTCATAGTCGAAATACTGTTCGATACGAGATCGAATATTAGTCACTGTACTGGTTTTAGAACAAACTTTTTACGTACAAAGATGGCTGGCTGGCTGGCTGTGCATATATTACACAGCGATGGCAGCAGCACTGAATGGTAGAGATTTCTACTTCCAAAGGGTATCACTTACATGGCACAAGAGGACTATGGTTTGTTTTGATGTTTAAGTAGTCTGTCGAGCACAACTGCTGTCCCGCTAACCTTTAGGGCGGTTTCTGGCAGCTTTTCGTCTAGCACAACATCCGACTAAGTAGATAATCAACTGGCAATGCAAGTAAGAGTTGAGAAATTGTGAGATCCCACGTTGGTTGGGGAGAAGAACGAAACATTCTTTATAAGGATGAAAAATCTCTCCATAGTAGGCGTGTTTTAAAAACCGTGAGGGAAAACCCAAAAACGACAATATCTACTCGTGGTTGACTTGGACCGTTACAAATGGTACCAGAGCCAGATACTAAGCGATGTGCCAACGAGGAGGCTGAGCCCGGAAGGGGGTGGACACGAGGCAATGTACCCGCAAGGACGTTGGGCTCCAAAGGAGGTAGATTGAGGGTCTCACGTCGATTAGATAAGGAAACGAGTGCCAACGAAAATGCTAGGCCCCGAAAAAGGTTGAATTGTGAGATCCCACATCGACTAGGGAGGAGAACGAAGCATTCTTTATAAGGGTGTGAAAACCTCTCCCTAGCAGACGCGTTTTAAAAACCTTGAGGAGAAGCCTGAAAGAGCCTAAAAAGGACAATATCTGCTAGCGGTGCGCTTGGATGTTACAGAAATAAAGGGAAGAAACTGAAAAGACCCGACAGTGTTAGCAGGATTTTAAAGAGTTGAAAGAGTCTTACCAAGACAACAAATAGAACGACGTTGAAGATCGCAACCAATCGCCATTCGGTTTTCATGTACTGTGCAACTCCGGCCCTGAATGATCAGATTAAACAATCAAATAATGATGAAAATTTCCACAGAAATGGCGGCGGGGCGAACGGAACAACAAGGTTACGAGATATTTACTTGCACGAGTCGCAATCGTAACACTTGACTGCCTTCGAATTCTTGTACAGTTTGCAGTCATGGTTTGAATCAACAGGATGAAAGCTCAAATCATAGTATGATGCATTTACAGCAGGATAACCACATCTATAATATCATGACAGCAAAAAGACAATGGATTTAGTTTCTTTTTGTAACCGCCCGAGCCCATCGCTAGCAGAAACTGTCCTCTTTCGGCTTTCCCTTTCAGGCTTTTCCTCAAAGTTTTTAAAACACGTCTCCTAGGGAGAGGTTTCCACACCCTTATAAAAAATGCACTCGTTCCTCTCTCCAATCGATGTGGGATCTCACAATCCACCCCCTTTAGGGCCAGCGTCCTCGTTGACCAGGCGGTGGATCTCATCGATTGGAGAGAGGAACGAGTGCATTCTTTACAAGGGCGTGGAAATCTCTCCCTAGTAGACGTGTTCTAAAAGCCTAGAGAGAGAAGCCTGAAAGGGAAAGCCCAAACAGAACAATATCTACTAACAGTAAGCTTGATGAAGTTTACACCTACTCTGATGGGGGTCTGCAACAACCCGCTTCGATTGGTGTAAGCTTTGATAACTTATACTGCTTGAGAGTCTGAAATTGTCAAACAAAACGACTATCGTGAGGAAGAGACGATAGAAAAATCACTCTTTTACTCAAATCGACCGAGCTTGAAACAAGAACCTTGTATCGTTTCGAAAGATTGTTGCAGTCCTCGGATTTAACGAGACAGCTTCTCAAATGCATCCAGTTATCAGTATTATTAAGCTGTAACAGGTGAGCTAAGATTAAGATAAATAATGATGTCTTTCTGTCTCTCTATGCAAAATGAACTCACCTGTTTTAGAAACCATGTACTATAGTCTTGTAGTTGATACTCCTTATACCTCATAAAGGGGAAGAGAAGGGGGGGAAAACATCAGTCCATAGAAACGGTAGCATATCGACTCAACGAGTACCGAACTTCGAGAATCATGAGAGTCATGGCCATTCCCATTTCCATTCTTTCGATTTCGGTATCCTCGAGACAAAATGACTTCTAATGAACCTTTTTTTGAATGAGTTGAGTATATCCTCACCTCAAGCCAGCAACGGAATGTCCCGATCCGTTATTTGTAACGATGAACCTAAAAGAAAGTCGAGTCATTACATAACGACAACAAAGCTTGATATGTGTTACTAGCTACAAGATGGCAACAACTATGGATGTCCACTTTGATATTTCCTTTTATATCTCGAAGGGGCTCATGTGAAGATAACAAAGAAAGTTGAGTACTTCTGGTGAGATCCCACGTCGGTTGGAGAGGAGAATGAAACATTCCTTATAAGGGTGTGGAAAGCTCTCCATAACAGACGCGTTTTAAAACCGTGAGGCTGACGACGATACGTAACGGGTCAAAGCGGACAATATCTGCTAGTAGTGGACTTGGACTGTTACAAATGGCATTAGAGTAGGCACCGAGCGGTATGCCAGCGAGGACGCTGGGCCTCTAAGGGGGTGAATTGTGAGATCTCACATTGGTTGGAGAGAATAACGAAACATTCCTTATAAGGGTGTGGAAAATTCTCCCTAACAGACTCGTTTTAAAACCGTGAGACTAATGGCGATACGTAACGGGCCAAAGCTGACAATATCTGTTAGCAGTGGACTTGAACTGTTACAAATGGTATCAAATTAGGTACTGAGCAGTGTGCCAGCGGGGACGCTGGCCCCAAGAGGGTGAATTGTGAGATCTCACATTGGTTGGAGAGGAGAACGAAACATTCCTTATAAGGGTGTGGAAAACTCTCCCTAACAGACGTGTTTTAAAACCATGAGACTGATGGCGATACGTAACAAGTCAAAGCGGACAATATCTGTTAGCAGTGGGTTTGAGTTGTTACACTTCTCATATAATGACCTTTGATATTAATTAGAGGGTTTGATTGTTGAGCCTTTGCCCACATGACTTGAAATCCAAGACGTGTTCATGTGAGCTACAAATCGACCACATAACGTACGAAAGTTACTTTCGAGGGCTTGTTAGAAAAGTACTTGCTGAATCTTCTAATTTGCCAATAAACTCAAAAACCGACACAGACAGAGTAAATATTTAAGGATTGACTGACCCTCTCGTAGCCCGTATAAATAACGATGCACAAGCACATCGAAAAGCCTCGGGAAGTGCTTTGAAGATCTCGTTTGGCAAGACCGTGAGACAAGAACACTAAAGAACAAGTAGTAAATTCTACACACATCTAAGTAGGAGATGTGAGGAAGCAACATAGTTTCAAGACAATAAATTTTAGGAACATGTGACAAAAGAACATTAGAAAAATATACTTACGCCAGCACGGTAAACACGAGAATCGCCACCAACGTAACGCACAACATGATCAGATACTATGAGCAGAAGGTCAAGGTCGAACGAAATTCAAGAAAACTAACATCAACTATTCAGATAAACGTTCGTTAAAAGGATACGATCCAAAGCAATATCGAATTGTTCTTAAGAGCACCCAAGAAACCAACTATGGACCTGAATCAAAGGTATTAATAACAACAAGATTGGATGATGGAATCAGATTAAACTCCTTAAAGATATAGAACTTACACCACGAAGATGAATCCACCGAGTCCCATAACAGGAAGCGTTAGAGATTTTCGACAACCGTCGTGGTTGGTGCCCATCCATATCCCAAATATTATGACAAGAACAGCCAGAAGCTGTAAAATGTACACACAGTGATTCAATAGCCATCAATCTTGCCATCATCAAGTATAACAGTCAAAGCCCACCGTTTGCAGATATTGTCTCTTTGGGCTTTCTCTCCCGGGCTTCCCTTAAGGGTTTTAAAACGCATCTTTCAGAGATACGCAACCTAGACGCGTTTAGACACGTTTAAAAATCTAAAGAGAAAGCTCAAAGAGGACAATATCTGCTAGCGGTGGGATTGAGCCGTGTGTGACGGTTGTTCTTGATGGAGTATGGCTTATATCTGTGTTTTCTGTAAATTAAAAAACATCATTATAATATCTTTGATCCATGATCTTGGGAAGATGTCTTGTCTTCTTTTCTCTTGAATCTTGGTGTTTATAAGCTTAGTTTTCAAAAATCAAGAGCAAAAAACCAAATGGACATCAAACCAAACATAAACAACCATTCAAAGCAATGTCAAAGACAACCCAACAAGTACCTTAAAAAAAATGAAAAACTAAACGATGAAACTCAGCGAACATATACAAGAAACCTCAACAAACACACTGGAAACAACATAAACAGAACCCATTACACGACATTCAAACTAAATCCAAAGACATGGGAGCCAAAAAAAACAGAACAAAAGCCCACAAAACAATGGAACATAAAACATCATCTTAGAAAGAAACCAAAAAAAAGGGTAAAATCAAGAGAAATCAAGCATACCATGGTGAGAAAATTGATCCATCTGATGATAAAGATGCTAGTTCCCATTCCCATTTTGCCCTTCTTCCCTTGAACCTCCTTAACCCCAAAGCCACACCCAGAAACAGAGAGAAACAGGGCCAAAAAGGGCAAAATATAAAAAAGAGAAAGAATGGAGTTTCTTCAGAGCTTAGCTGAGGAAGTGGCACTTGCACTGCAAGCAAAGAGAAGCGGCTAGAGTGAGGTGGTGGGGTGGAGTAGGGATAATGAAATAAGGGCAAGGGCATTTTCGTCAAAGGAAAAAAAAAAGTGTCACATGGCTCCATGAATGACCCCCTGGTGGTGTTTTACAGACAGACAGACAGAACACAATCCGACAAGACACTCATAAACCTGAACGCCGTGATTAAGGATTTAAATTTGAGCTAAATCAAATTATGAAGCTAACTAATCTTAATCTCTTTATTTCCCATCTGGGTTCGATCTTTTCTTTCCCAAAATTTGCTCTTTTTTTTTTTTTTTGTCCCTTTCGTTCGTATTGTTCTTGGTCTTTGTTGGTCAGCAGTTTGCCATAAAAAGTTGGAATCTTTACAGTTGTCTGCATAAAAATGTTCCCTTTGGTTCTTGATCGATCCTTTGTGTTCCATAAAGAGTTGAACCATAAAATTACTTTGAATTGGATTTTAAGATTAAATGAAAAAATGTATTATAGTTTCTTCAATAATTTCAAACCAAATTTTGTTTATCAAAATTTTAAATCCATGAAGAACAATGATGTGATGTCACATCACACCTTTCCTTTCAAATTTTGATTTTATTTCTAGTATTTAAAATTCAACATTTAATCATTTATATATTTTTATTTGATTGTATGATGTAGTATCCAATTCTCAATAAATGTCGGTATTTAGTTGTCTTTAATTTTATGACAGTGTTGAACTATGTTAATATGTTACAATTTTCGCTCGTTGTTTATTTTTATTTTTGAATAAGTATAAATTGAATTGTGTTTGTTGGTGAACTTTTAATATATTTTATCTAAGATTGTATATGAATAATTATAAATTTTGGATAAATAAAACTTTTAAAAAAAATTGCAACCCAACCCGAAAAGAGAGGATTGGGTTGGGTTGGGTTGTGAAAAGTTTCGGGTTGGGTTGATTTACCAATCCAACCAACCCGAAGGTCAAAAAAAATCCCTTAACCCAACCCAACCACAAACCATTGTTGTATAATATCCATATTTCAAATAGCATTCCAACAATGAAACACACAAAATTATACAAGTTCAAACAATCGAGGTGCTCGATCATCGTTTGGACCATAAAAAAATGCATAATTATATACTTCTTTACGCCTTAAAATAGAACTATTGAAATGGAAGTGTCCAATTTATTTTTCATTGAAAGATTAAAGAAAAAAAAAATGTTCTCAACAATCACATCAGGACTGCAATAAAGTCCCACGTCGATTACAGCAAAGCCATGAACGTTTATGTTGAGAGAGTAAACAATATGGAAAATTTTGAAATCATTTAAAATAATATATAAATCTTTAATATATTTTTTAAAAATTTAATTAAAGCATTATTTCATATTCATTTTTTAAATTTCTCTCCTAATAAAATAAAATAATATTCCTTTTTTACTTTCTCTACTCTGACAATGGGCTTAGAAATGGGCCTGGGCTTGAATTGATTCGGCCCAAAATACTGCGTGTCTTCTTCCTCTGGCCTCCCTCTTGTTAAACCCTAAACCCCTCAGCTACTTTCCTCTAAAAATTGTTTCTCGCCGGAACCATGACCTCGTCGGTTCTTCTAGAGCGTCATCGGGCCTTTTCGAGCCTTCTATGCAAGTTCATATTCTCGCGCTCTATGGGCGGTGGTCCTCGGACCTTCCCCGGAGGCATTAACAAGTGGCAATGGAAGCGAATGCATGAGAAACGGGCTAAAGAGAAGGAGAAAAGGCTTCTTGAACAGGAGAAGCAGCTCTACCAGGCTCGAGTTCGTTCTGAAATACGCTCCAAGCTTGCTGGTGATTACGAAATTTCGAAGAATTCGGGCCCTTCTACCAGTTACTCCCCAATGAGCCCTAGTGAGCATATTCATGCCCTAGCTAATAGGTTCATGAAAGAAGGAGCGATTGATTTGTGGAATGAAGATGATGGTCCATTGAAGACTCCGATACCGAGGCCGCAATTGCACGGAGGATTACGACGGATTGCATCGAATGATCGGGGTGGATTTATTAGATCGCCTATTGATGTCAAGAAGTTGTTAACGGAGAAACAGGATGGATTAGAAGGGCCTCAGAATATGGGATTGGGAAAGTTGAACGGCGATAATTTGAAGGGGAGGAGCTATTCAGTGCAAACTCGAAGGAGCTTCCGCAGAAATGAGAGCTCATCGAGTGACGATGACACGGGGTTTAACTCAGGTGTCGATTCAGTAAAACCTTTTGTGCATAAGTTAGCACGTAGCTCTGATAAAAATGTGAAATCAAGAAATCTTAACAGTGTTAGCAATGACAGGAAGGCTGTAGCTCAGGGGAAGATGAAATTTTGGAGAAAAGGGAGTTCGTCAAGCGATGATGATTCGGAAGAAGAAATGGATAATGTGGATAAGGATTTGAGAAGTTGGAAGGATTTGAGAACTGGGAGTAGTGCTTCCTTGGGGAAGTTTGATCTGAAAAAGAGGAGGGTACCTCCAAAACCATATGGTGAAGAAAGTGATTTTGCTGAGCAAGTTCAGCTGCTTAGACATGAACTCAGCAAGAAGAATGCAGCTGAAGACGACGGTGATAAGAACAAGGAGACAATTTTCACTCAGAAAAGGTACTCATAGCGGCTTCCCACACTATTGGGAATCAATTTTTGTTGTGAATCTATACACGCATTGATTCTTTATCTTGTTTTCATCAGATTTGACGAGTGTGGCATATCTCCGCTGACAGTCAAAGCACTTTCTTCCGCTGGATATGTCCGAATGACTCGTGTACAAGAGGCTACTCTATCTCTTTGCCTTGAGGGTATGAAATCCATCTAAGGTTTATCTTTTTATTACTAATTTTATTGGAACTGGAAGCTTGGAACTCGTTTTTCTGCTTGCTTTGAACCCATTTCTTCTAAATTTCATGATTGTTCATCTCCAATGACTATTGGTTAACCCAGGGTGGATCTAAAGCTTCCTAATCGTTGTTTAAACTAGTTATGGTTTTGATTATTGCAGGGAAGGACACGTTGGTCAAGTCAAAAACTGGCAGTGGAAAGAGCGTTGCTTTTCTGGTACATTTCTATTTCTTCTTAAAACTTAATGTTTAGTGTATTAGGATGTGTGTTTCAACTTTGTAACTGAACATAAACAGCTTCCTGCCATTGAAGCAGTTTTGAAGGCTGCATGTAGCAGCAGTAATCAAAGGGTGCCTCCAATTTCTGTTCTGATTCTCTGCCCCACCAGGGAACTTGCTAGTCAAATTGCTGCAGAAGCAATTGCTCTGCTAAAGTACCATGATGGTATAGGAGTGCAAACGTTAGTTGGAGGCACTCGATTCAAAGATGATCAGAAACGGCTAGAATCAGTTCCCAGCCAGGTTCGACTCCTATGCTATGCCTGTTTAGTGATGTTTATTTTTGTAGTTCCTTCTTTTTCTTGGATGATGTCTATTAGGAAAAAGAGAGAGAAAAAAATAAGACATTTTTTGTGAGATCCCACATCGGTTGGAGAGAAGATCGAAACATTCTTTATAAGGGTGTGGAAACCTCTCCCTAGCAGACGCGTTTTAAAATCTTGAGTGGAAACTCGGAAGAGAAAGCCCAAGAGGACAATATCTGCTAGCGGTGGGCTTGGGCTGTTACAAATGGTATCAAAGCTAGACACTGGGCGATGTGCCAGCAAGGAGGCTGAACCCCGAAGAGGGGTCGACACCAGGTGGTGTCAGGAAGGACGTTGGGCCCCGAAGGGGATGGATTGTGAGATCCCACATCGGCTGGAGAGGAGAACAAAGTATTCTTTATAAGGATGTGGAAATCTCTCCCTAGCAGACGTGTTTTAGAATCTTAAGGGAAAGCCTGGAAGGGAAAGCCAAAGAGACGCCCAAAGAGGACAATATCTGCTAGTGGTGTGCTTCAGCCGTTACATTTTTTCTTTCTTGACTTTGACGAACAGTTTTTTAATTGTAATCAATTGTTTGTTCTCATTTCACGCTCCTTTACAGATTATAGTTGCTACTCCTGGTAGATTGCTCGACCATGTTGAGAATAGGTCTGGCTTGTCTGTGCGACTGATGGGATTGACAATGCTTATTCTTGATGAAGCTGACCTGTTACTGGACTTGGGATTTCGAAAGGACATTGAGAAAATTGTTGACTGCTTGCCCCGCCGAAGGCAGTCCCTGATGTTCTCTGCAACTGTTCCAAGGGAGGTGAGGTCATTTTCTCTTCTTTATACAAGTTTGGGAAGAAGTCATCTTTGTTTTAAATCTCTCCATGAATCTTGGTGGACTTGCAGGTCCGGCGAATATCTCAGCTAGTTTTGAAAAGGGAACATGTCTTTGTTGATACTGTGGGCCTTGGTTGTGTGGAAACTCCTACTCAGGTAAACAAGATAACATCACTTGAAACTTCCTTTCTTCGAGTGTTTCTTTTTTCTTTTTAAGAAACTAAAAATCATCGAGCGTTTTTTTTTTTTTTTTTTTTCTGCAATAAGAATGGTAGAAAAAAACTTAATTTTCCAGTATGCAGGTCAGGCAGTCGTGTCTTATAGCACCACATGAATCTCATTTTCAAATTGTATGCCATCTTTTGAAGGAACATATCTCGTGCACTCCCGAATACAAGGTCGATCGAATAGTTTATATTTGCCTCCTTCTCTCTTTCTATTTCTATGACATGCTTGTATTCATCTACTTATAGAGGTTAGACTGACCTCTTACTTTCACTCAGGTTATAGTTTTCTGTACAACAGGGATGGTAACATCACTCTTCTACATGCTTTTCCGGGAAATGAAAATGAACGTCAGAGAGATGCACGCCAGGAAGCCTCAACTTTATCGAACACGTATCTCAGATGAATTCAAACTGTCAAAACGGCTCATTCTTGTTACATCTGATGTTTCATCTCGTGGTATGAATTACCCTGACGTTACCTTGGTCATACAGGTACAATGAAGAACTGATGATAAATTATTTTGGTTTTCTTGCTTGAATGAACGGCTTTTCCATAACTTTTGGATTAGTTGTACATTACCAAGTGTCGCTTTTACTTCGAAATTCCTGAAAACCATATGCCATATGATGGTTTGGGCCAAATTTTTAACTAATTTCTTCTATGTATTAATTGTTTACTAGTAGGGTCTATTCCATCATTACTGCAGAAAAGAGCTATTATTTACCTTATTTAAGCTTATTTTCTTAATTATTTCCAGCAAATTCTCATTATTATGGAAATATACAGGTGGGCATACCATTCGACAGGGAGCAATATATACATCGTCTTGGACGAACAGGACGTGAAGGCAAAGAAGGTCAAGGTATCTTGTTGATTGCACCATGGGAGGAATATTTCCTGGATGCGTTAAAAGATCTGCCTCTTGAAAGATGCGCTCTGCCCCAGTTGGATTCAGGCTTAAAGCTAAAGGTTTTTGTTTAAAGCAATCAATATCGTTTTTCATCTTAGCTTTGGTAGATTACATCAGTTAGTGAAAATTCATCAAGTCTTTAAAATAGAAGAAGATGACATTCAAGTTTTGGAGTCTCATAAGGAAATATAAACATGAACCATGAACAAAAACTCGTGCACGTTCATGTCGGATATATGATATGAATGGTTGTTCTTGCAGGTAGAGGAATCAATGACAAAGATTGATACCTCCATCAAAGAAGGTGCATATCATGCATGGCTAGGTTATTACAACTCAATCAGAGAAATTGGCAGGGATAAAACTACTCTGGTTGAGCTTGGCAAACAATTCTCCGAGTCAATTGGTCTTCAAAAGCCACCTGCTCTTTTCAGGAAGACAGCCCTAAAGATGGGTTTGAAAGATATACCCGGCATAAAAATTCGGAAGTAGTTTTTGCACGGTATGAACATCAATTTCGTGTTCGTTTATCACACATAATCAGGAGAGGAATGAGAATATTTTTCAACACCCAAGGTACACACATTCAAACAGAAGTGCAAGATCCAAGTCGTCTTGCCCATATACGTGCAGGTTCGTTTATCTTAATTATCGACGTGCTTCAAGTACTTTTTTTACCTTGCCTTTATACTTCATAAAAGCATTTTTGCCATTTAATTTAGACAAGTAGCTGAAAACTGATGAGTAGTTGTTCCTTACTAACATTGAAGTTGAAGCTCTAATGTAAATCAATATAATTGAATCCCATAGCTACTTTGTGTATATTGTTCTTCTTTTCTACTCCAAACCTTTCTGTATTACTTAATGAAAAGTGCAAGAAATGGACTGCTTTAAACAAGCTGTAGATTCAAGAACTTTTTAGTACATCATATGGCGGAGTATGAGATTTGAACATTTGTCTTCTTCGTAGGAATGTATATCAAGCTGAGTTGTCGTGCCACGTGACAGTTAACTATCTTAATGTGATTGATCTCGACGTGTGAATGGATTGTTCGATTGATCTCGACGTGTGAATGGATTGTGTATGAACTCTTTAGATTTCCCATTGAATAACTCCTTTTGCCTTCATTTTCAATTCAAATATCAATATGTTTCGTTGTAATTTCTTGGTGAAAGACCACCACATTTGGATTTTTATGTGCCTCAATTATTGGAACATATAAACATAGCTTAATCTATATCCTATGTCCTATCCTATCATATAGTATTATATGATTGTGACAAAAGGGTAAATACGACATTTCCAACTCCCACTTATCCTATATGCTATTGTATTTAATCAATTATCATTTTGTTAATACCCTCAAATAGGATTTTTACACAAAAAGGGTAAAAATTCTTAATTTTTAAAAATAATTTTGGGGAAATTAAAAAGGTAAGGAAGAAATTGGAAATGAGAAAAATATTAGAAGGGAAAATGGAAGATAGTAAATTACTAAAGTACCCCTATATATAGTATGATCTCTTCAAATTACTTACGAAAGATGTTGCGTGTGGGATTTGGTAGGAAGGATTCTTCTTGTAATTTTGTATTTATTTTATATTATATTGTGTTTAATTCCAAACAAGATAATTTATTAAATGTTTGAATAAAAATGAAAATATATAATGGATTTTATTTAAATGTACAAGAAAGCCATGAGAATAAAATCCCATTGTTTATAATTAATAATAATAATAAAGACAAAGACCCAATTTCAAACCCCAATAAGGACTGTTAATCTCCCTTGTTTGGTGATGGTTGTCACGAAACTCTTATTTTACCTCCAATAACATTAATCATTGTACTTAAGACTTCCTAATTGTTATTTTAAAAACTATAGTATTAGAAATTTAACGGAAAAATAAACGGTTCGTTTATCTAAAAAGATGGAACGGAAAATTATATCACATCATCCATCACTAAGAAAAAATAGCATTATAAAGATTAGTGCACTTAATAATATCAATAGATTATTGATTACACGACCTTTGACCTTAATTGTGAACTACGTATTGGTTGAAACTGGTGTTGTTATCGAAAGTAGCGAATTAGATACCTATGATAAGCCAAATGTTACAATCGCACTTTTACGTAATAGGGCAACGATGGTACGACACTTGTTCTAATATGATGAACTAGAAAGCCGTTTGCAAATCGAAATTTGCGGATAGTTCAGACGTATGATCGAGCCTCGAGTCACGTTTGATAGAAAATGTTTTATGTGACGTGAGTGGAAAAATGCGTTCAAAACATTTGGAAAGAAAACAATGTTATAGACTAAAAGCAAATAAACAACGACTACAACTTTAATAGCATATAATCCGAGTAGGAAGAATTGATTGTTAGTTATATTCCTCTATATTATATTTTAATCCTGACGGATGTAGACATGATTTTAGTGAACCATCATAGACCCTGTATTGATATGACATGAATAGTAAAGACCTAATTACAGATGAAAGCAAGTAAAAGGGTTTGAAACGTGCATACATCCACGGACAACACGTCCTAGACAAGTATGAATGAGACGTTTGACACACACCCACAACACGCCTTAGACAAGTATGATCGTGACACCAAATAACCAGGAAGAAGTGTAAAAAACGGAATAGTTGAAACTATATATTAGAATACTGATCGACCAAAATAACAACAAACAGTTACCGACCGAATAAAATAATGGACTTAAAAATAATTTTCAATAAAGATAAACATGAGTCATAATTAAATAAATTCAAAATCTCTATGGTGTAAAAGTCAAATTTGAAGCATAATTGAGATCAAAGGAAAATCTTTTAGTCAAAGGTCGGAAAACGACACAGTTTCAAATGGAACATTGAAAATTAAAAAAAAGTTGACTTGGAAATTATTAAAATATTACTGAAATATATTTTATGTTCAAATTAATAATTCTCGTGTATTATTATTATTTGTATTGAAAATTATGTATTAATTATTTTAAAATAAAATTTTAATTGAGAGTTTAAATTAATTTATTCAAAAAAAATTAAAATTTAATATATTTTCCTTAAAAATATATATAATTTTTTTTATTAAAAAAATTAGAAGTAAATTATTATTAAATAACACATGGAAAGGAAGCTTAATTTCAATTAGACCAAATTATTTAACTTTTATTTTATTTTCCCAAAAAAAAAAAAGAAAATTTTAATTTTGGTGTTTTGTGGAGGAGCACGTGGGACATGTGTGGCACTTTCCAAGTACCAAGCATCTAATTGGATGACACGTGTCAACCTTTTTTACCAACCAAACTTATATTAATTTTATTAAACTGAAAATATTTCAACCAAAAATGGGAAAATAAGACATCCAATTGAATTTGTCAACGCCCACCATATTTTCAGCAAGAATAAAAATAAAATGTGAATTTTTACATGTGGAATTTTTGAAATGACCAACTTACCCTCCACTTTTCCGGTCATATTATTTTCCATCTCCGGTTAATTTTAACTACTTAAACTATGATATTAGTTTCAATTATATCTTTAAACTTTAAAATTTAGGATTCGGGTAGGCGACAATTGTCCTAGGAACAATCTTTTGACACAATCGATCAGTGTTGTTTTAAAATAAGTTATATCCCAATGCGGGTATTTGGTGTTCCATCTCGAGTTTAGTCTCAAAGGGGTTGGCCGGGTAAATTTTTTTAACCTTTTAGATTCATCGAGCTCAAATTAACGAGCATTAATAATTTACTCCCAGAACATTACTCTAAACATTCTTTAGATCGACTACAACTAATATCAATATAAACACAGTGGTTTGTACGGAAATGGTTAGAAATTCAAATCTGTACCGTGACAGATCGAGAAACGACAATAGGTCGAAGTAAATCGATGTAAACGAAAAGGGCAATTTAGTCAAATTCCACGACACAAACAATTAAGAAAGAGAATTTGGATCCACACTTCATCACAAGCTGTCGGCTTTCCTTAATAAATCTCTTGATTCCTTCACTTCTCCCTCAAAGGCCTCTCTCTCTCTCTCTCTCTCTCTCTCTCTCAAATAATGGCTTCTCAAAACCCCATTACCTCTCTTTCTCTCTTCCTCTTCATAATTCTCCTCCTCACCACCACCGCCCCTCTCTCCGCCGCCCGCCGCCTCTCCACCGCCGAACAACAACCAGAAAATGATTCTCTCCACCCACCCACCACCTCATTTTCATTCACACAGCCGCCAGCCACCGTGGAAGACCAAGCCGCTTCCCAAAACTACGCCGTGTCACACCGCAAAGTCCCCGCCGGTCCCAACCCACTTCATAACTAAACCGATCAGCTTCGGATCTCGAAAGGTTCAAACTTTTTGCAGTCTCTTATAGCTTTCTTTTTTATTTTTATTTTTTTATTTTTATAAATATGTATGTGAATAGAGATAAAACGACAGCGTTTAATTGATTCCGGCATGGCTGTTGTGTTTGAACTGAATGTTCCAAGGAATACAAGAGATGTCAAAATATTAATTATAATTAACGTTGAATAAAAAATTAATGTATTTTTTTTAATTCTTCTTTTTTATTTACAAATAAATATCTTTTAATGCGATTGCCATTTTATTCGTAATAAAACCACTAAATAAAGCTACGTACAGTCATCTTCATATAAACCCATTATATCATTTTCATTAAATATATTATTATTATGATTGACAAATATAAGCTTATTCCTAAAATGTTTGTTCATTGAAATAAATTTTAATATAAATTCATATATATATATATATATATATATATATATATATATAGATTTGGGATAATATATATATAGACGAGGAGACTAAACTCAATCACCATCGATGGAGTTGCTTGCTTCGCGCGATTCTCTATCTTAGAATTTCGACCCAAAAAAGGGAGACTTTTTGAAAATTGGCAGCGATTAAAATGCAAAATATATGAGAAAAGATTCTTGATCGGGAGGTCGGAGATCCACCCAACTAGGTCAAAAAGCCAAAATCAACGTCATATTTCTATAAAGGGGGTCGAGGGGTTTGTGAAAATCGAGTGCCATTTCTGAATTTTTTTTAATTTCTTTTTAGAATGGCCAACGATCTATGACAAATTTTTTAAAAGAGCCTCGGGCATATTACACCCACGTAGCGCGTAGCTAAACATTAGATCTGAACGAATGTATATAAATATATATATATGTTAAATTTTGACAATAAACTTTTACAAGTTTATATGTCTATTTAGTCTCTAAATTTTAAAGCGTATTTTAATAAATGTTTATAATTTTAGTTTTGTGTTTAATAAATTCTCGAATTGTGTATAGTACGTCTTTAAATTTATTTAAAAATATTGAATAGATCGTAAAATATAAAATTAAAAATTAAGTTACCTATTAAACACAAAACTAAAATATTAAAAGCTTAATAAACACTTTTTGAAAATTTTGACACAAGGTTGAAAGTTTACACGACACAAAGCTATAGACCAAAACATACTATGATACTGCGTTAAATCACACCACTGAATTACATTTAATGTAAGATCCTACGTCAATTGGAGAGGGAAACGAACCCTTCCTTATAAGGGTGTGAATATCTATCTCTAGTAGATGCGTTTTAAAATCGTGAGGTTGACACGTACTACGTAATTTATTGGAAATTAGAAGCGATTTTTAATGTGAACATAAAATAATTATGGATGAAAGAAGAGCAATGGAATTTAAGGCAACCACCGAGTTGCCTTTATTTAATTATGGCAATGAAGAAAAGTTGTTAGTTATGTTCCCTTTGGGGATGGAAGGTCAAACCACACAACAATGCCAACCTTTTCTTGACCTTATTATCAATTTTATATTACCAACTACCCCTAACTTTCAATTATATATGTCACAAATGTCCAACATTCATTCGGCATATGATGACTCTGACATTCTTCTGCTACATGGTCATGCTACATTCTTCGTTCTTAATACTCGAACCCACAAGAACGAACGATGATGGAGGGGTGGTGGGGTGGTTGTTACATATATGAGGACTGCTTCCATCCACCATAGTCTTCTTCTTCCATTTGGAAATTTCTTGCTGTTCTTTCCTGTGGAAGAGAATACCCTTTGTGTGTACAAGTGAAAAGCTCATTATTTTATGTGATAGTAGAAGAGACCCACCGACCTCAGGAGCAAAATTAAGGCCAACTTTGATCTCTCCGCAGTATTGTTCATCCTTCACCACGTTGTATACTGTTGCTGGCAGGCTTCCTTCATGGTACACAGGATCCAAAGGAATTCTGCATGTAATATACCCACCGTCTAAGCCACTACTACCAGATATGGTTCTCTTCGACCTTTCCCTTTCTGATCTTCTGGTGGGTCTAAGCGTCTTTGGTGGTGTGTTTGTTAGGAGAGGTTTCCACAACCCTATTAAGGAACGTTTCGTTCCGCTCTCCAACTGACATGGGATCTCACAATCCATCCCCTTCAAGATCCAGTGTCCTTGGTGGCACACTGCCTGATGTATGGATCTGATATCATTTGTAACAGCCCAAGCAGATATTGTCCTTTTTGAGCTTACTTTCCCTTTCGGGCTTCCTTTCTAAATTTTAAAACACATTTTGGAGAGGTTTACACAAGCCTTATAAGCAATGTTTCGTTCCCCTCTTCAATTGAGGTGGGATCTCACAATCCACCCCCTTGGAGGTCAGTGTCCTCGCTGGGGAGAGGTTTCCACAAGCCTTATGAGGAATGTTTTGTTTCCCTCTTCAACCGACGTGGGATCTCACAATCCACCTCCTTGAAGATTAGTGTCCTCGCTGTTCCCTTTTCGGTCTTCCTTTCAAAATTTTAAAACACATTTTGGAGAGGTTTCCACAAGCCTTATAAGGAATGTTTCGTTCCCTTCTTCAACCGACCTGAGATCTCACAATCCACCTCCTTGGAGGTTAGTGTCCTCGCTGGCCCATCGCCCGGAGTATGGCTCTGATACTATTTGTAATAGTCCAAGCCCACCGCTAGCAGATATTGTCCTCTTTGGGCTTTCTCTGTCAGTCTTCCCCTTAAGATTTTAAAACGCGTTTGTTCTCCTGGGCTTTTTATTTCGGGTTTCCCCTAAAGGTTTTAAAACACATTTGTTAAGGGAGGTTTCCACAACCCTAATAAGGAATGTTTTGTTCCTCTCTACAAACGATATGAGATCTCACAATCCACCCCTTCAGTGCCCAACATCCTCGCTGGCACACCGCCTAGTGTATAGCTCTGATACCATTTGTAACAGTCCGAGCCCACCGCTAGCAAATATTGTCCTCTTTGGGCTTTCTCTTTCAGGCTTCCCCTCAAGGTTTTAAAACGCGTTTGTTCTCTCGGGCTTTTTATTTCGGGTTTTCCCTCAAGGTTTTAAAACACATTTGTTAGAGGAGGTTTGCACAACCCTAATAAGGAATGTTTCGTTCCTCTCTAAAACGATATGAAATCTCACAATCCACCCCTTTAGTGCCCAACATCCTCGCTGGCACACCTCCTAGTGTATAGCTCTAATACCATTTGTAACAGTCCGAGCCCACCGCTAGCAAATATTGTCCTCTTTGGGCTTTCTCTTTCCAAGCTTCCCCTCAAGGTTTCAAAGCACATTTGTTCTCTCGTGCTTTTTCTTTCGAGTTTCCTCTTAAGATTTTAAAACAGATTTGTCAGGGGAGGTTTTCACAACCCTAATAAAGAATGTTTCGTTCCTCTCTCCAAACGACATGAGATCTCACAATCCACCCGTTCAGGGTCCAACATCCTCGCTGGCACACCGCTCAATGTATGGATCTAATACCATTTGTAACAACTCAAGCCCAACGCTAGCAGATATTGTCCTCTCTAAACTAGTAGATACCATTCGTTCTTCTCTCTAACCAACCTGGGATCTCACATGTTTCCGGAGACAAATTAAGAAGCATTTTACATACCTTACTCTACCAACTAAATCATCTTGCGTGCCAGTGTCGCTGTCCATTATCTTCAAATTGAGCTCTTTTGCACCTTCAGATATACTGAATATAAAAGTCTCGTTCCATTCAGGGTTCGATCCCTTTCCTGTACGCAATCAACAACGGTAAAACCACTTAAAAAAAAAAAGTTACCAAAATTGTACAACATAAACCAACCTGAAGCAATGCTGCTTTTCTGCTCCTGTGAACGGCAAGTAAGAACAACATAAGGATCCATGTTACCTGATCAAATCAAAATAACAATCAAAATGTTTCATAAACATCAAAATAGCTGGAAAATGGAACCAAAATTAAATGGAAGCGGGAATTTACAGAGATAATCCGTGTTTTCGAGCCCCTTGGCCGAAATAAGAAGAACTTCAAGAGTTCCAACCGGCATTTTCCAGGATGATGAAAAGAAGAGGTTTGAAAGAAAGATATCCCAAATTGTGATCCCACCCTTTCGGTAAGAGAATTGTTTGTTCAAACATATATATACATATATATATAGGTGTCGAAAGGATCCAACGAGATGAACGGACAATGCTCGGCCATAAAAGTAGAAATTAGACCCCATCTTGTGGTGACTTGTCATTTGTTGAAAGTTTTTCTTGGTTGATTGGTTGACAAATTTTTTTTTTTTTTTTTTGTAAGAATTAGATTATAAATTTTTTCAATTGTCATTATGTTTGGTCATAAATAATCGAGAAAAAAATTCTTATTTAAGTAGAAATCGCACTCTGAATGACAGCGGACTTGCGATTGTACGACACTCACTTTCCAACGACAAGTGAGCTAAGCCAATTCGTTCTTACGTCGCCTACGGCCAAGCGACGTATGCTCGAGCCTTTGGTCTCGGTTTAAGAAGAAGGTTTTAGAAAATGAGGGCAAAGAGAGATTTTCGAAGGAGAGATTTTCGAAGGAGAGATTTTGAAAGAGATGTTATATATGCAAGCAAGAGAGTAACAACAACGATTCGCAGTATATAACTATTGGTAGAGAGATTTAAATAGAAATTTTCTCAAAATGTATGTGATTCGAAAATTCACTTGAACTTAAATATGAAGAATGTTTGGACCGGTCGATAATAATGACTTATAAGATATAAATAAAAATTTATCAGGGATATTGTGGCGTAATTGACATCGAGTTTATTATTTAGTAAATTGGTGAGGATAATTTCTCAAATATATATTTAGAACTGAGTAGGTGTAAGAGGAACACAGTGATGAAGTGCTTTTGGACCATCTAGAACAAAGTGTAGAGAGCTTCCAGAAAAATCAACATCACCCATCTCACCCGTCTTCATCTCTTTCATGGACTTCATCTTTGTGGATATTCCCCCAAAACGTCGGTAAAACAAGCTATAGTTAGAAGCGACCGCTGGAGCGTGAGTGACGACGATGAGAAGTTCGTTGAAGATGACCAAATGATGAGTTGCCATGAATTCCAATTATCACTAACCACAGTTATTTAGTAGAAGAAAATAGATAAGGAGTATTACAAGTAGAATATTAAAATAGAGAAAATAATTAAATTTTAAATCAAACAAAATCTTCTTCTAATGGTTGAACTCTTCTTAGCGGTTATAAATAGCTTTAAATGTCTTAGCTATTATAAATATGGTTGGTAAGTATATACATGATATGATACCATATTTTTATCCTATTAAAGTATAGAATAATATATATGTCTGGCAGAGTTTCTAATACTATATTTATATAAAATTTGAACGTAGATATTAAAAATTTTGAAAAATATTTAATTAATACAATTGAGTGGTAAAGATTTATAACATATAAAATTGAACATACGACTATATAATTCTATTAACGATCAACCCAATAAGGAGAGATTAAAAAAGTTTTTGTGAAAAAACATCACTAACATTTATTAATATTATAACGAGTTGATTATTTAGTAAAGTGGTAAGGATAATTTTGTACATATATATTTAAAGCGGAGTAGATGGAAGAGGAACTTAATTATGAATGGCGTTTGGACATGTTTGAATACTACGTAGAGAACCTTGAAGAACATCATCACCTATCGGTGTCTCTTTCACCGATCTCATCTCATTAATTATTCCCAAAACATTGAAAAAAATCAAGTTTTTGATCTGAAGTGTCCGCTGAAACGTAGCGGATGATGATGAAAAGTTCGTTGAAGATGACAAAATGAAAGTTGAAATGAGTTGTCGAAAATTCGAGTATAAGAATCAAACGAGATTTTCGTAGAAGAAAACGGATAATGAATATTATAACGAGGTTATTGAAGTATTTATAGAAAAATAATGGGACATATTAGGTAAAGAAGTAGGCTCCCTTCTCACTAATTGGTTGAATTCTTCATCATTTTAAATAATTTAGCTATTTTTTTCATAAAAAAAATACATGTATTTAAAATTAAATAGAATAACGGTATACTAAAATAACATATATTATTAGTATATACAATATTTATGTATCTGGCTAAACAAACCCAAAAATCTAAAATTTAATACGTATTAGTATAGTTATTAATAAATGAAAATTAAATTAAAATTTAACGCATATTATTCCTTTATTAATAAAATGTGATAATGGTATAAAATTTAAAAATATATCGAGCAGTGGACTTGAACTATTATAGATTTGACCGGCTTGTCGGAACTTAATGGAGAGAACCACCAAAAAAACATCACTCTCTTAGAACACCGATGATAACAACTTATAAGATATAAAATTTATCAAATATAAAATTAAACGAAAGAAAAGAAAGGTTTCCCCGAAACAACACCACCAATTTTTATTAATATAATATCATAAATAATTCATCCATTAATAAATGGGTGAGAATGATTTAGAAGATGGGAGAGGAACTTGATTATGAATTGAGTTTTATCTCTCTGAAACTTCGTGTACAAGCCTTCGAAAAAATCCACACCACTCGTCTTCATTTAGGTGGATATACCCCAAAATGTCGATAAAACAAGCTTTGGTCAGAAGCGGCCACCGAGGTGTGGGTGACGACGACAAGAAGTCTGATGAAGATGACGATATGAAAATTCAGATGATGAGTCGCCATGAATTCCAATTATAGTCATATTTTAGTAGAAGAAAATAGGTAATGGATTGTATCCACAATATTCAAATAAAATCTTCACAGTTATTAATATTTTAGCGGTTATTTTCCATAAATAATTTTTTTTTCTATTTCGTTAGCCTTTAATTGATTACTTAATTTGAATATTATTTAAAGATCTAACTTTTTGTTAGGTCAACCAATTTTTTTAAATACCTGTATTCTCAATTGTTCTAATTTATTATTATTATTATCATTATTAAAACTCTTCCATATTTAACTCTATGGGACAAATTTTAATAAAAAAATAATTATAATGAAAAAAACAATAAGTTAAAATAAAAATAATTAAAAAAAATAAATAGTAAATGAGTAAATAAAGAAATTGATGAAACATAAGAAAATAATCATATTGATGTCACAATCTCAAAAATGTAATGCATAGTATAAAATAATTAAAAAAAATAAATAGTAAATGAGTAAATAAAGAAATTGATGAAACATAAGAAAATAATCATATTGATGTCACAATCTCAAAAATGTAATGCATAGTATAAAATAATTAAAAAAAATAAATAGTAAATGAGTAAATAAAGAAATTGATGAAACATAAGAAAATAATCATATTGATGTCACAATCTCAAAAATGTAATGCATAGTATAATTTTTAATTAATGAAATTAAATTAAAATTTAAAGCATATTATTGTTTTATAAATAAATTATTATAATGGTATAAGATTGATATACTGTTTACAATTTTATCTTATTTAATATAATTTATTCGACCCTACCCAATATTCAATTTTTAGGAGTAGGACTAAATATTTAACATTAAAAATTTATTCCCTAAATATTTAACATTAAAAATTTATATAATTTTATTAAAATAATTTAGGTGAGAATAATTGTAACATTTATTACTCACCAAAAACCTAAATTTTAAGGAAAATTAAATTAACATTTAATTAGTTAAAATTAAATTAATAATATGACTTAATAAAAATAAACTTGTTAGGAATTATTAAATATATAAAATTAAACAACGTAATAAAGTGTTGAAAATATAATAATATTTATCGTATATTATAGACTTATAGTTGATATAATCAATACAAAAAATACTCTGAAACTTGATTGATTCGCTGATGGTACAATTAGTTAATGTATTATATAATTAAAATGCTTCCTAACCATTAATTATTGCTTTTAGTATAATATTAAATATATTTCTATGAACCATTTAGTTGAGAAAATCAAAAAGAAAAAAGAGAGTTTTGGCAATACGGGCTATGTTTATTAATACCATGAGTTATAATAAAGTTGTCGGGATAAGTTTGTAAATAAATATTTAAAGTGGAGTATATGGAAGAGGAGCTTAATTATGAAGAGCATATTTTGAGATCTCACATCAATTGGAGCGGGGATAAATAGAGATAGGTCCCTATTCATGATTGCATGTGTTTGTATTAGCATGACCCCTATAGTGGGGTCACTTACTGAGTATTTCTTCGAAATACTCAGGTCGTGTGCCATATTGTTTTTCAGGTAAAGGCAAGGCTCCCATGTACGGTTGACGGTGGCATCGCGATCAGAGACTGTGGCGCGTGCATAGGATAGGTGCATATTTAATTCCTAGTCTTGGTTAGGATAGGGCGTTTGCGTTTCATTCATTTGTATTAATTAATTTGTAATCGTTTTATTTTATCTTTTTGAACTCCAGCACGATGTTTGAAACACGTAAGTCCGACAGTGTTTTCCAATGTTTTAATGTATTCTGAAATTTTAAATTTTTGCGCTAATAAAGATGAGCATGCTTAGATTTTTATTCTGCATTAGAGATGAGCATGAGACGTTAGTGGCGACTCTAGATATGTGGAAATTTAAGGTCGTTACACATGCTCTCTCACAACACCAATGATAATGACTTATAAAATATAAAATTTATCAAATATAAAATTGAACAGAGAAAAAAAGAGGGTTTGGGTGAAACAACACCAACAAATTTTTTTAATATAATATCATAAAGAAGGGTGGGATCACGACTTATAAGATATAAATGGAACAATGACAATAAATTTTTATTAGCGATACTGTGGTAAATAAGAAGAGAGTATAGGTGAAGCAACACTACCACCAATGTTGATTGACATCATAAAGAGTTTATTATTTAGTAAATTGGTGAGGATAATTTCTCAAATATATATTTAGAACCGAGCAGGTGTAAGAGGAACACGGTTATGAATTGGGTTTGGACCCCCTGGAACTACGGGTAGAGATCTTCCAAAAAAATCAACACCACCCGTCTTCATCTCTGTGGATAATCCCCCAAAACGTCGGTAAAACAAGCTCTGGTCAGAAGTGACAGTCGGGGCATGAGTGACGACCATGAGAAGTCCGATGAAGATGACCAAATGATGAGCCGCCATGAATTCCAATTATCAGAGAGCAAAGGTATTTAGTAGAATAAAATAGATAATGAATATTACAAGGAGAATATTCAAGATATTTATAGAGAAAATAATTAATTTCTGAATCAACAAAATCAACAAAATCTTCTCCTAATAGTAGAATTTTTGTATCACTTTAAATATCTTAGTTGTTATATCTGAGTTGTCGGGTATACATCCGATGAACCTTACTAACATGATACATATTTTTATCTTATTATAGAATAATATATATATATATATATATATATATATATATATATATATATTATAAATCCTCACTAACACGATACCATATTTTTATCTTAATATAGAATAATATATATGTCTCGCATAGTTTTTAATACTATATTGTGGAGATTTTTAGAAAATATTTAATTAATATAATTGAGTGATAAAGATTTATAACATATAAAATTGAACATACAACTGTATAATTCTATTAAGAACCAACCCAATAATAAAAGAGAAAAAAACACGTTATTGAAGTATTTATAGGGGAATTAGGGGACATATTAAATAAAGGAGTAACTCTCTTCCATTAATTGGTTTTGTGAGTGGTTTTAAATAATTTAGCTATTTTTTTCATCTAAAATTGATGTATTTAAAATTAAATAGAAAACCGTATACTAAAATAACATATATATTTCTTTATTAATAAATTATTATAATAGTTAAAATTTATAAGTATATCCGCTAACCGAGAACTTGAACTATTACCGTTTGAATCTGTTCATCGAAACGTAACGGAGAGTACCACAAAAAACATGTATACTCTATCGTAACACTGATGATAACTACTTATAAGATATAAACTTTATTACATATAAAATTGAACGAGACAAAAAAAAAGGTTTACATGAAACAACCCCACCCATTTTTATTAATATAATATTATAAAAAATTAATCATTTAGTAAATGGATTTGACAATAATTTAGAAGATGGAGGAGGACCTTGATTATCAATTGGGTTTGATCCCTCCAAAACTCGGTGTAGAGAGTCTTCAAAAAAATCAACACCACCCGTCTTCGTCATGCTCTGGTCGGAAATGACCATAAAGGTGTGGGTAACAACGATTGATGAGATGAAAATTTAGATGATGAGTCGTTATGAATTCTAATTATCACATATAAAATATATTTTGGTAGAAGAAAATAGTTAAATAAATGGTAAGGACAGTATTCAAATATATATATAGTAAAAATAATTAACCTCTGTAATCAGAAAATCTTTCCCTAAATCTTCTCCTATTTATTAAATTATTGACGGTTATAAATATTTACTTTCCATCCTAAAAATGAAATAATTTTTTTTTTCATTTCATTACTCTTAGAGCAAATCTTTCTAATTATACTGAAAAAATAAAAATTTTAAATAAAAATAATATTTAGAAAAACAAATAGTTAGCGAGTAAATAAGAAAATGAAGAAACATAAGAAAATAGCAATATGTATGTCACCATCTCAAAAATCTAAAATTTAATGCATATTATTTGTAGTATAGTCTTTAAGGAATGAAATTAAATTAAAATTTAAGGTGTATTATTGTTTTATTAATAAATTATTATAATGGTATAAATTTTTTAAGTATATCTACTAACGGTGGACTTGAACTATTACAGTTTTGAACCTGTCCATCGAAACTTAACGAAGAGAACCATAAAAAACATTCATACCCTCTCGTAATACCGATGATAACTACTTATAAGATATAAAATTTAACACATAAAATTGAACGAGAGCAAAAAAAAAAGGTTTTCGCTAAACAACACCGTCCAGTTTTTATTAATATAATAACAGAAAGAATTCATCTTTTAGTGAATGGGTGAGAATAATTTAGAAGATAGAATAGGAACTTCATTATGAATTGGGTTTGATAGTTACCAAACTTCAACGAGCTCACACAAAATGGTAAGTACATTATTCAAATATTTATATGAAAAATAATTAATCTCTAATTACCACATCTTTCCCTAATTATTAAATTATTGAACCTTATAAATATTTACTCTCCATAAATAAATCTTTTTCTAATTATTGAATTATTCAAATATTTTAGCGGTTATTTTCAATTAAAAAGTGAAATAATTCTTTTTTTCTAATTTGGTTGTCCTTAATTGAATATTTAATTTGAATATTATTTAAATTTTAAATATATATATACAAATAATCATCCAAAACAAACTCGTTGGGTTGATTTAAATTTTAATTTATTTTTAAACATGTTTCTTTATATTATGGATTGTCTTTTAACTGTTTTAATTATTATTAAATCTCCGCGATATTTAAATACAAATTTTAAGAAAAAAAAAATAATGAAAAAATAATAATTTAAAATTAAAATAATTAAAAAAAGCAAAGAGTAAAAAATTGATGAAATAAAAAAAAAATCTAAAATTTAATGCATATTCTTTGTAGAATAGTTATTAAGGAATGAAATTAAATTAAACAATTAGTAAAAAGGTAAATCAAGAAATTGATAAAGCATAAAAAAATCTAAAATTTAATACATATGATTGGTAGAATAATTATTAAAGAATGAAATTAAATTAAAAATTAATGTAATAAATTATTATAATCCTATAAAATTTAGAAGTAGATGTCATTTAATACAATTTATCCTACCCTCCACAATATTTGATTTGATTTCTATTTGAAATAAAATAGAACTAAATATTTAATATTAGAAGTTTATATAATTTTATTAAAATCTTTGACTAAAATTAATTGGTTATGGTGAAATTAATAATATGATATACTTAAAAACAAAATTATTAAGAATAGATAAAGAAGATAACAAAAGTAGTTGAAAATATAATAATGGATATAATCGGTTAAAAAAAATTGAAAATATAATAACATCAAACTTGTAGTTGATATAATCAATTACAAAGAATTTAAAATATAATAAGCACTTAACTATAAACCATGCTAGTGGACGAATAACAAAAACATAGTATCAAGGACTTCTTGTATCGAAAAATCCTACCAATTAATAGCAAAACAAAAAATAAATTTCTTTTCCTATTTAACTCGAGCAAATTTTCCTTATTTATTGAATTACGGACGGTTATAAATATTTTAGAGGTTATTTTTATTAAAAATGAAATAAATTGTTTTTTTTGTTGACCATTGAATATTTAATTAGAAAATTATTTAAATTTTAAATATATATATATACATTATAATCCCACGCAAAACAATTGTGTTGATCTGGTTTGTTTTTAGGTCAACCAATTTTTTTAAATACTCTTTATTTTTTAATGGTCTTATTTAACATTTTTTTTTAACTTTTTTAAACACGATGGAAACTAAGACTAATAGTGTCAAGTGATTTTGTTTGGCCTTCAAGATAACCACAAAAAAATATTGATACTCTCACCAAACACAGAAAATTTAGAAGATATAAAATTTATCCAACATAAAATTGAACCAAAGATAAAATAAGAAATAAAATTTATCAAATATAAAATTGAACCATAGATAAAAAGGGTTTCCACTCAACAACACCACCAAATTTCGTTAATATAATATCATAAACAATTCATCATTTAGTAGAGTGGTGAGAATAATTGAGGAGAAGATGGGAGAGGAACTTTATTATGAATCGGGTCTGGTCCATTTGGAACGTTGACTAGAGAGTCCTCAAAAATATTAACACCACCAGTCGTGATCGGAGGAACTTGATTATGAATTGGGTCTGGTCCGTTTGGAACGTTGACTAGAGAGTCCTCAAAAATATTAACACCACCGGTCGTGATCGGAGGAACTTGATTATGAATTGGGTCTGGTCCGTTTGGAACGTTGACTAGAGAGCCTTCAAAAATATTAACACCACCGGTCGTCATCAGAGGAACTTGATTATGAATTGGGTCTGGTCCGTTTGGAACGTTGACTAGAGAGCCTTCAAAAATATTAACACCACCGGTCGTCATCGGAGGAACTTGATTATGAATTGGGTCTAGTCCGTTTGGAACGTTGACTAGAGAGCCTTCAAAAATATTAACACACCGGTCGTCATCGGAGGAACTTGATTATGAATTTGGTCTGGTCCGTTTGGAACGTTGACTAGAGAGCCTTCAAAAATATTAACACACCGGTCGTCATTGGAGGAACTTGATTATGAATTTGGTCTGGTCCGTTTGGAACGTTGACTAGAGAGCCTTCAAAAATTTTAACACCACCGGTCTTCATTTGCGTGGATATACCACCAAAACGTCGATAAAACAAGCTCTGGTCAGAAGTAACCATCGAGGCGTGGGTGATGACGACAAGAAGTCCGATGAAGATGACAAGATGAAAGTTTAGATGATGAGTCGCCATAAATTCCAATTATTACAAATAAAATGTATTTTGGTAAAAAAAAAAATAGGTGAGGAATGATAAACCGAATATTCAAATATTTATACGAAAAATAATTAGTGAATTAGAAATTTATAAATATTTACTTTCCATTGAAATAATTTTTTTTCTATTTCATTTAGTGTCCTTTTGCCTCTGAGTCGTAAGCACTCGCTGCCCAAGAAGAAGTTAGAAATAATTCTAGCAAATCTTTGTTATAAATATTTTACCGTTATTTTTAATTAGGAGTGAAATAATTTTTTTTTTTTTTTGTCTTCCCTTTACTTAATCTGAATATTATTTAAAATTGAAATAATTAAAAAAACAAATAGTAGAGGAGTAAATCAATAAATTGATGAAGCATTAAAAAAATCTAAAATTTAATCCATATGGTTGGTAGAATAGTTATTAAGGAATGAAATTAAATTAAAAATTATGATAATAAATTATTATAATAATATAAGATTGTGAAGAATATCTCATTTAATATCATTTAGTTCACTATGCAATATTTGATTTTTGAAATAGGCGTAGGACTAAATATTTAACGTTTATATAATTTTATTAAAATCATTTATTTGACAATAATTATTAAGATTTATTACCATCTCAAAAACTTAAAAAACCTAAAATTTAAGTAAAATTAAATTATCCTTCCTCTAATTACTTAAAATTAAATTAATAATATAATTTAATAAAAGTAAAATTAAGGAAGGAAGGAATTTAAGTGTTGAAAATATAATAACATTTATGATGCACGAACTTATTATAGACAATGGGCGAGGAATAACAAAGGCATCTTCATTAGAATTTAAATGAGAAGATTCTTGTAACAAATAACTTCACCTAGTCTGAAAGCGTTGGAGACTCCGAGACTTGGGTCGATTCGCTTATGGTGCAATTAGTTAATGTATTATATAATAAAAAATTCGCTTTTAGTATATATTAAAGATTTGTAAGATATAAAATTGAATAACGACAATATATTTCTATGAACGATTTGGTTGACAAAAAAAAGAGAGTTTTGGTGACATAATACCTCCTATGTCTATTAATATCATGAGAGTCGATTCTTTAGTAAAGTTGTCCGGATAAATTTGTCAATAAAATTTAAAATGAAGTATATGGAAGAGAAGCTTAATTATGAACAACATATTTTGAGATTCCACATGGATCGCTAGGACAAGTGTCAAGTGATTTCGTTTGGCCTCTACGACGAAAAACATTTATAGTCCCTCATAACACCGATGATAACTACTTATAAATAAAATTATCATATAGAGAGAGAAAAAAGAAAAAAAAAATTCCATCAAACAACACCACCAATTTTTATTAATATAATATCATAAAGAATTCATTAGTAAATTGGTGAGAATAATTTAGAAGATGGAAGAGGAACTTGATTATGAATTGGATTTGATCCCTCCGGAACTTCGTGTAGAGAGCCTTCAAAAAAATCAACACCCCCCGACCTCATCTCGGTTGATATACCCCCAAAGCGTCGATTAGAAGATGGAAGAGGAACTTGATTATGAATTGGATTTGATCCCTCCGGAACTTCATGTAGAGAGCCTTCAAAAAAATCAACACCACCCGTCCTCATCTCGGTTGATATACCCCCAAAGCGTCGATTAGAAGATGGAAGAGGAACTTGATTATGAATTGGATTTGATCCCTCCGGAACTTCGTGTAGAGAGCTTCCAAAAAAATCAACACCACCCGTCTTCATCTCGGTTGATATACCCCCAAAACGTCGATTAGAAGATGGAAGAGGAACGTGATTATGAATTGGATTTGATCCCTCCGGAACTTCGTGTAGAGAGCGTCCAAAAAAATCAACACCACCCACCTTCATCTCGGTTGATATACCCCCAAAGCGTCGATTAAAAGATGGAAGAGGAACTCGATTATGAATTGGATTTGATCCCTCCGGAACTTCGTGTAGAGAGCCTCCAAAAAAATCAACACCACCCGTCTTCATCTCGGTTGATATACCACCAAAGCGTCGATAAAACAAGCTCTGATCAGAAGCAACCATTGAGATGTGAGTGACGACGACAAGAAGTCCGATGAAGATGACGAGATGATAATTTAAATGATGAGTCGCCATAAATTCGAGTTATCACAGACTAAATATATTTTTGTAGGAGATAAATGAATTGGGGCATAATATTCAAATATTTATAGGAAAAAAAAAATAATTAACTCTAATTACCCAATATTCTCCCTAAATATTAAATTATTGACCGTTATATATATCAATGATTATTTTCCATCTATGAAATAATTTATTTTCCTATTTTAGCTCTTAATTGAGTGAATCTCGCTTGAATTATTTAGGTTATAAATATTTTAGCGGTAATCACTAAAATATTTTTTTTTTCTATTTTGTTGGACTTTAATTAAATGCTTAATTGTAATATTATTTAAATTTTAAATATATATATACAAATAATCCAAATCACAAGAATGACAGTCACCTCCCAAGAATGACACGTGTTACGCATGGAGATGTCGACTCCATTATCTCGCATGACATTAACGGCTTAGCTTCTCGAATGTCGCGGGGTATACAAATAATATATGAATGGCCGATGAATGCACCATTATTTATTTTTTCATGTTTGGTTTAAGGGCACCCCTAGATATTAAGGGCAAGGGCAGAAAACAACCCTATAGTTGGTTCAGCCGGGTCATTGAAAGTGCTGCTTGGATCGTCCTTGGGGTAACTATAAGCATTGGGGCACCTGTCCTTTCGCGAGTACTAGGTGGCTCCACAGTTGCCGGAGTTGCAACAATACTTGTCGCTCCTGAAAAAAATTTAAAATATATATAGTAAATTTAAAGAGAGAAAAAAATATAGTACATATAGAAATAAAAGTAAAAATAATTGTTTTTTAGAGAAAAAGCAGAAAAAGCTTGTTCCAGTTAATATTCTTAACTAAATTTTAAAAATAAAAATAAGAACTAAAAATAATGTTTATAAGATTAAATTTTTTAATAAAAATCAAAACAAAAAATTTATTGTCTAAGAATATAAAACAAAAAATAGAAAATCTTATGAGAATTTAATTTGTTTTTTACTTTTCAAATTTTGATTTAAAATTTTAAAATATTTATAAGAAACTCTTAGCTTTAAAAATCAAATGATTACAATTTTAAATTTTTATTATTATTTATGGATGTGTTTCCATGAATTCTCTTTAAATATGTATCTAAAATTGCTTGTAAATTTAGAGGAGGACGACTTAGGAAAAAAAAAAATAGATATATATATATATATTAATTTGTGTAATTTTTTTTAATGAGTAAAATAAGATAATAATACTATAATTTATTTAAAATAGTTCGATGAATAAAATTATAATTTTATAAAATAGTTCGATGAATACAATTATAATTTTATAAAATAATTCGATGAATAAAATTATAATTTTAATGTTCCATAACTCAATTTTCACATATAATTGTTAAGCTAAATGAAATAATTTAAAATACCTTTATTTGTATTCTAATTGTCCTAACTTTTTATTATTGTTATTATTATTATTAAAACTCTCCTATATTTAACTCTATGAAAAATTCTAATAAAAAAATAATTATAATAAAAAAATAATAATTTAAAATAAAAATAATTAAAAAAATAATAAATGAGTAAATAAACAAATGGACGAAGACACCAAATATTCAATTTTTGAAATAGGAGTTGGACTAAATATTTAATCTTAAAAATTTATTCAAATTAATAATATGACTTAATAAAAGTAAAATTGTTAAGAATTATTAAATATCAAAAGTAGACAATAATAAATTAGTGCTTTAGCCTGATGAACGTTAGTGATTTAGCCTGTATAAAAAAAATATTGTTCTTACAACACGAATATATTATAAATCTTCCATATTTTTATCTTATCAAAATATAGAATAATATGTCTTGCATAGTTTTTAATATTATATTTATATAAAATTTTGACGTAAAGATTAAAATTTTTAAAAAATATTTAATTAATATAATTGAGTGATAAAAATTTATAAGATATAAAATTGAACAAGACTATATAATTCTATTAACAACGAACCCAATAAGAAAAAAGAAAAAAACTGGTAATGAATATTATAACGAGGTTATTGAAGTATTTATAAGGAATTTAGGGGACATATTAAGTAAAGGAGTAGGCTCCCTTTTCATTAATTTGTTGAATTCTTGATCGTTTTAAATAATTTAACTAATTTTTTCCTCTAACAATTAATGTTTTTAAAATTAAATAGAAAATCATATACTAAAATAATATATATTTGGCATGTTTACAATATTTATGAATAATATTAATATGATTGGCTAAACAAATTAAAAAAATCTAAAATTTAATGTATATTACTATAAATGAAATTAAATTAAATTTTAAGGCATATTATTCTCTTATTAATTAATTATTATAATGGTATAAAATTTATAAGTATATCAACTAACGAACCACCAAAAACATTCATACTCTATCGTAACACCGATGATAACTCCTTATAAGATATAAAATTTATCCATTGAACGAGAGAAAAAAAAAAAGTTTCCCTAAAACAACACCACCCATTTTTATTAATATAATATCATATAAAATTCATCATGGAGTAAATGGGTGAGAATAATTTAATTATGAATTGGGTTTGATCCCTTCGTAACTTCGTGTAGAAAGCCTTCAAAAAAATCAACACCACTCATCATCGTCTCAATGGATATACTCCTAAAACGTCGATAAAACAAGCTCTGGTCAGAAGCAACCATCGAAGTGTGGGTGACGACGATAAGAAATCTGATGAATTATTTACGGTTATAAATATAGTTATTTTTTATGTAAAAAGTGAAATAAATATTTTTTTTCCTATTTGGTTGGCCTTAATTGAATATTTAATTTAAATATTATTTAAATTTTAAACATATATATTCAAATAATCCAACCCAAGTTAGAGTTGATCTAATTTTTTTTGGATGAACCAATTTTTTTTAAACACCGTGTCTTTGTATTCTCGATTGTCGTAGTTGTTATTATTATTATTAAATTTATCAATAAAATTTAAAGTAGAGTATAGGAAAGAGAGCTTATTTATGAACAGCATATATTGAAATCTCATATTGATAGGAGTTCGGACGAGTGTCAACAATTTCGTTGGGCCTCGAGAAGAGAACCACAAAAAACATTCATACTCTCTCCGAACATGGATGATAACGACTTATAATATGTAAAATTTATCAACTATAAAATTGAACGAGAGAAAAAAAGGGTTTCTAGGAAATAACACCACCAAATTTTATTAATATAATATGATGAAAAATTCATCCTTTAGTGAAGTGGTGAGAATAATTTAGGAGAAGATGGAAGAGGAGCTTCATGATGAATTGAGTTTGGTCCCTCGAAACTTGGACGTGAGGGCCTTCAAAGATATTAACACCACCCGTCTTCATCTAGGTGGATATACCCTGGACACTTAGACTTGTCATTTGTTGAAAGTCTTTCTTTGTTGATTGGTTGACAAATTTTTTTTAAGAATTAGATTATAAATTTTTTCAACTATCAATATGTTTGGTCATAGGAGAAATAATTATTCCTATTTTTTCTCTTATTTCTTATTTATGTAGAATTTTTCTCATATGTGATTGGAAAATTCACACCCTAACAAGTTGAACTTAAATATAAAAGAGTGTTTGGACGGGTTGATGATAAGGACTTATAAGATATAAATTGAACAATGACAAGAAATTTTTATTAGCGATGCTGTGGTAAATAAAAAAAAATAGAGTTAAAGTGAAACACCACCACCAATGTTGATTGACATTATAAAGAGTTCATTATTCAGTAAATTTGTGAGGATAATTTCTCAAATATATATTTAGAACCGAGCAGGTGGAAGAGGAACACGGTTATGAATTGGATCTGGAGCCCCTGGAACTACGGGTAGAAATCTTCCAAAAAAATCAACACCACCCATCTTCATCTCGGTAGATATTCCCCCAATACGTCGGTAAAACAAGCTCTGGTCAGAAGTGACCGCAGGAGCGTGGGTGATGACCATGAGAAGTCCAATGAAGATGACCAAATGATGAGTCGCCGTGAATTCCAATTATCACTAACTAGAGCTATTTAGTAGAAGAAAATAGATAAGTAGTATTAAAAAATATTTATAAAGAATATAATTAACCTCCACACCAAACAAAATCTTCTCCTAATGTTGAACTCTTCTCAGCTGTTATAAATAGCTTTAAATGTCTTAGCGGTTATAAATATGGTTCGTAGGTATATACATAATATTATACCGTATTTTTATTCTATTAGAATAATATATATATCTTGCATAGTTTCTAATACTATATTTATATAAAATTTTAATGTGTGTATGTAAATTTTTGAAAAATATTTAATTAATACAATTGAGTGGTAAAGATTTATAACATATAAAATTGAACAACGATGGTATAATTCATTTCGGTGGATATACTCCAAAGTGTTGATAAAACAAGCTTTGGTCAGGAGTGGCCACCGAAGTGTGGGTGACGACGACAAGAAGTCCGAAGAAGATGACGAGATGAAAATTCATGATGAGTCGCCATGAATTCCAATTATAGTCATATTTTAGTAGAAGAAAATAGGTAATGGATTGTATCCCCAATATTCAAATAAAATCTTCGCAGTTATTAATATTTTAGCGGTTATTTTCCATAAATATTTTTTTTTCTATTTCGTTGGCCTTTAATTGATTACTTAATTTGAATATTATTTAAAGATCTAACATTTTCGGGTCAACCAGCTTTTTTTAAATATCTTGTATTCTCAATTGTCCTAATTTATTATTATTATTATTATTAAAACTCTGCTATATTTAACAAATTTTAATAAAACAATAATTATAATGAAAAAATAATAATTTAAAACAAAAATAATTAGAAACGAGTAAATAGAGAAATTGATGAAACATAAGAAAAATAATCGTATTGATGTCACAATCTCAAAAATGGAATGCATAGTATAATTTTTAATGAATGAAATTAAATTAAAATTTAAAGCATATTATTGTTTTATAAATAAATTATTATAATGGTATAAGATTGTGTTTACAATTTTATCTTATTAATATAATTTATTGGACCCTACCCAATATTCAATTTTTAGGAGTAAGGACTAAATATTTAACATTAAAAATTTATTCCCTATATATTTAACGTTAAAAATTTATATAATTTTATTAAAATAATTTAGGTGAGAATAATTGTTAACATTTATTACCCACCAAAACCCTAAATTTTAAGGAAAATTAAATTAACATTTAATTAGTTAAAATTAAATTAATAATATGACTTAATAAAAATAAAATTGTTAAGAATTATTAAATATATAAAATTAAAGAACGTAATAAAATGTTGAAAGTATAATAACATTTACCGTATATTTTACACTTATATAGTTGATATAATTAATATAAAAAATACTTTGAGACTTTTAATATAATGTATTATATAATTAAAATGTTGGAAATTCAAAAATTCACTTCCTAACCATTAATTATCGCTTTTAGTATATATTAAATATATTTCTATGAACCATTTATTAATATCATGAGAGTCATTTAGTAAAGTTGTCGGGATAAGTTTGTAAATAAATATTTAGAGTGGAGTATATGGAAGAGGAGCTTAATTATGAAGAGCATATTTTGAGATCTCACATCAATTGGAGCGTGGATAAATAGAAGAGAACCACCAAAAACATCCATTCTCTCTCACAACACCAATGATAATGACTTATAAGATATAAAATTTATCAAATATGAAATTGAACAGAGAAAAAAAGGAGGGTTTGGGTGAAACAACACCACCAACTTTTTTTAATATAATATCATAAAGAAGGGTGGGATCACGACTTATAAGATATAAATTGAACAATGACAATAAATTTTTATTAGCGATACTGTGGTAAATAAATAAGAAGAGAATACAGGTGAACCAACACCAACACCACCACCAATGTTGATTGACTATCATAAAGAGTTCATTATTTAGTAAATTTCTCAAATATATATTTAGAACCGAGCAGGTGTAAGAGGAACACTGTTATGAATTGGGTTTGGACCCCCTGGAACTACGGGTAGAGATCTTCCAAAAAAATCAATACCACCCGTCTTTATCTCTGTGGATATTCCCCCAAAACGTCAGTAAAACAAGCTCTGGTCAGAAGTGACTGTCGGGGCGTGAGTGACGACCATGAGAAGTCCGATGAAGATGACCAAATGATGAGCCGCCATGAATTCCAATTATTAAAAACCAAACGTATTTAGTAGAAGAAAATAGATAATAAATATTACAAGGAGAATATTCAAGATATTTATAGAGAAAATAATTAATTTCTGAATCAACAAAATCAACAAAATCTTCTCCTAATAGTAAAATTTTTGTATCACTTTAAATATCTTAGTTGTTATGTATAAATCTGATGAACCTTACTAACATGATACATATTTTTATCTTATTATAGAATAATATATGTCTTGCATAGTTTCTAATACTATACGGTAGAGATTAAAAATTTTAGAAAATATTAATTAATAAATTGAGTGATAAAGATTTATAAGATATAAAATTAAACATACTATATAATTCTATTAAGAACCAACCCAATAAGAAAAGAGAAAAAAACATGTTATTGAAGTATTTATAATTAAGGGAGGAGTAGACTCTGTTTCATTAATTTGTTTTTTGAGTCGTTTTAAATAATTTAGCTATTTTTTTCATCTAAAAATTGATATATTTAAAATAAAATAGAAAACATTACTAAAATAATATATATATATATATATATATATATTCCGTGTATACAATATTTATGAATAATATTAATAGGAATGGTTAAACAAACTAAAAAAATCTAAAATTTAATAGATATAGTTATTAATAAATTATTATAATAGTATAAAATTTATAAGTATATCTACTAACCGTGAACTTGAACTATTACCGTTTGAATCTGTTCATCGAAACGTAACGGAGAGTACCACAAAAAACATCTATACTCTATCGTAATACTGATGATAACTACTTATAAGATATAAAATTTATCGCATATAAGATTGAACAAGACAAAAAAAAAAAAAAAAGGTTTACATAAAACAACACCACCCATTTTTATTAATATAATATTATAAAAAATTAATCATTTAGTAAATGGGTGACAATAATTTAGAGGGTGGAGGAGGAACTTGATTATGAATTGGGTTTGATCACGTTGGAACTCCGTGTAGAGAGCCTTCAAAAAAATCAACACCACCCGTCTTCGTTAAGCTCTGGTTGGAAACGACCATAAAGACGTGGGTAACAACTGACGAGATGAAAGTTCAGATGATGAGTCACTGTAAATTCTAATTATCACATATAAAATATATTTTGGTAGAAAAAAATAGGTAAATAAATAGTAAAAATAATTAACCTTTAAATCACAAAATCTTCAATAAATTAAAATCTTCACCTATTTATTGATGATTATAAATATTTACTTTCCATCTTAAAAATGAAATAATTTTTTTTCCATTTCATTACGAGCAAATCTTTCTAGAAAAAAAAAAATTCAAATAAAAATAATATTTTTAAAAAACAAATAGTAAGTGAGTAAATAAGAGAATGAAGAAACATAACAAAATAGAATATGTATGTGCCAATATCAAAAATCTAAAATTCAATGCAAATAATAATGAATGAAATTAAATTAAAATTTAAGGTGTATTATTATTTTATTAATAAATTATTATAATGATATAAAATTTATAAGTATATCTACTGACGGTGGACTTGAATTATTACAGTTTTGAACTCGTCCATCGAAACTTAACGAAGAGAACCACCAAAAACATTTATACCCTCTCCTAACACTGATGATAACTACTTATAAGATATAAAATTTAATACATAAAATTGAACGAGAAAAAAAAAGGTTTCCGCTAAACAACATCTCCCATTTTTATTAATATAATATAAGAAAGAATTCATCTTTTAGTAAATAGGTGAAAATAATTTAGAAGATGGAAAAGAAACTTCATTATGTAAGTACATTATTAATATTTATAGGGAAAATAATTAATCTCTAATTACCAAATCTTTCCAATATAATTAATCTCTAATTACCAAATCTTTCTCTAATTATTAAATTATTGAACCTTATAAATATTTACTCTCCATAAATAAATCTTTCTCTAATTATTGAATTATTCAAATATTTTAGCAGTTATTTTCAATTAAGAAGTGAAATAATTCTATTTTTTTTCTTATTTGTTGTCCTTAATTGAATATTTAATTTGAATATTATTTAAATTTTAAATATATATATACAAATTTTAAATTTTAAATTTTAATTTGTTTTTAAACATGTTTGTTTGTATTATGGATTGTCTTTTAACTGTTATAATTATTATTAAATCTCTCCAATATTTACATCTGTGACAAATTTTAAGAAAAAAAAAAATATAATGAATAATAATTTAAAATTAAAATAATTAAAAAAGCAAAGAGTAAAAAATTGATGAAGTAAAAAAAAAAAAAAAATCTAAAATTTAATGCATATTATTTGTAGAATAGTTATTAAGGAATGAAATTAAATTAAACAAATAGTAAAAAGGTAAATCAAGAAATTGATAAACATAAAAAAAGATATAAAATTTACTATATATGATTGATAGAATAATTATGAAAGAATGAAATTAAATTTAAAATTAATGTAATAAATTATTATAATCGTATAAAATTTAGAAGTTGATGTCATTTAATATAAAGATTTGATTTCTATTTGAAATAGAGGAGGACTAAATATTTAATATTAAAAGTTTATATAATTTTATTAAAATCATTTATTTGACCGTAATTCAAAAACGTAAAATTCAACCAAAATTAAATCATTTAATTAGTTAAGGTTAAATGAATAATAGGATATACTTAAAAATAAAATCATTAAGAATAGATATAGAAGGTAATAAAAGTAGTTGAAAATATAATAATCGATATAATCAATTACAAAAAATTGAAAATATAATAAGCACGGTACTATAAACCATGCGCCATTGGACTAATAACAAAAGCATAGTTATCGAATCTTGATGTGAGGAACGATAAGGAACTTCTTGCATTGAAGAATCCTACCAATTAATAGTCAAACAAATAATTTTCTTTTTCTATTCAACTCTTAATCGAGTAAATTTTCCTTAATTATTGAATTATTGAGGATTATAAATATTTTAGAGGTTATTTTTATCTAAAAATAAAATAAATTGTTTTTTTCCTATTTGTTGACCATTAATTGAATACTTAATTGGGAGATTATTTAAATTTTAAATATATATATACATTATAATCCCACGCAAAACAATTGGATTGATCTAATTTTTTTTTGTTTGAGTCCACCTATTTTTTTTTTAACACTCTTTGTTTCCAATTGTCAATGGTTGATTTAACCTAACATAGGAAGTGTCAATAATTTCGTTTGGCGGACATAACCACAAAAAAAAAAAAAAAACATTCATACTTCCACAGAATATAGATGATTTAGAAAATATAAAATTTATCAATAATATAATATCATAAACAATTAATAGGGTTTCATGAAACAACACAACCAAATTTTATTAATATAATATCATACCAAATTCAAACGGTTTCCAAGAAAGAACATAACCAAATTTTATTAATATAATATCATCATTTAGTAGAGTGGTGAGAATAATTGAGGAGAAGATGGGAGAGGAACTTGATTATGAATTGGGTCTGGTTCGTTTGGGACTTTGACCAGAGAGCCTTCAAAAATATTAACACCATCAGTCGTCGGAGGAACTTGATTATGAATTGGGTCTGGTCCGTTTGGAACGTTGACCAGAGAGCCTTCAAAAATATTAACACCACCCATCGTCATCGGAGGAACTTGATTATGAATTGGGTCTGGTCCGTTTGGAACGTTTACTAGAGAGCCTTCAAAAATATTAACACCACCAGTCGTCGTCATCGGAGGAACTTGATTATGAATTGGGTCTGGTCCGTTTGGAACGTTGAGCAGAGAGACTCCAAAAATATTAACACCACTAGCCGTCGTCATTGGAGGAACTTGATTATGAATTGGGTCTGGTTCATTTGGAACGTTGACTAGAGAGCCTTCAAAAATATTAACACGACCAGTCGTCATCGGAGGAACTTGATTATGAATTGGGTCTGGTCCGTTTGGAACGTTGACCAGAGAGCCTTCAAAAATATTAGCACCACCCGTCTTCATCTGGTTGGATATACCACCAAAACGTCGATAAAACAAGCTCTGGTCAGAAGAAACCATCGAGGTGTGGGTGACGACGACAAGAAGTCCGATGAAGATGACAAGATGAGAGTTCAGATGATGAGTCGCCATGAATTCCAATTATCACAAACAAGATGTATTTTGGTGGAAGAAAATAGGTGATGAATGATAAACTAAATATTCAAATATTTATAGAAAAAATAATTAACTCTAATTACCAGATCTTCTCCTAAATATTAAATTATTGACCGTTATATATATCAATGATTATTTTCCATCTATGAAATAATTTATTTTCCTATTTTATCTCTTAATTGAGTGAATCTTGCCTGAATTATTCAAGTTATAAATATTTTAGCCGTAATTAGTAAAATATATTTTTTTCTATTTTATTGGCCTTTAATTAAATGCTTAATTGTAATATTATTTAAATTTTAAATATATATGTACAAATAATCCAACTCACAACTGTCATACACTTACTAGCGTCACCTCCCAAGAATGACACGTGTCACGCATGGAGATGCCGACTCCATTATCTCGCATGACATTAACGGCTTGACTTCTCAAATGCTGCTTGGTATACAAATAATATATGAATGGCCGATGAACGCACCATTATTTATTTTTGCATGTTTGGTTTAAGGGCACCCCTAGATATTAAGGGTAGAAAACAATTCTATAGTTGGTTATGTCGGGGCATTAGAGGTGCTGCTTGGATCGTCCTTGGGGTAACTATAAGTGTGGGGCACCTGTCCTTAAAGAATCGCGAGTACCAAGTGGCTCCACAGTTATTGGAGTTGCAGTAATAATGGATATTGAAGAAAATTTAAAATATATATAGTAAATTTAAAGAGAAAAAAAAAAGGTACATATACAAATAAAAGTAAAAAATAATTTTTTTTTAGAGAAAAAGCTTGCTTAACTAAATTTGAAAAACAAAAATAAGAAATAAAAATAATGTTTATAAGATTAATTTTTTTAATAAAAATCAAAACAAAAAATTTATTGTTCTTCAAAATATAAGAATATAAAACAAAAAAAATAGAAAATCTTATGAGAATTAAATTAGTTTTTTAGTTTTCAAATTTTGATTTAAAATTTTAAAATATTTATAAAAAACTCTAAACTTTAAAAATCAAATGATTACAAATTTAATTTTTTTTATTATTTATTAATGTGTTTCCATAAATTCTCTTTAAATATTTATGTACCTAAAATTACTTGTAAATTTAGAAGACGTAAGAGGACGACTTATCGTCTGGCTTTAACTTGGTACAGTTCACAACCCACCCGAGGAAAAAAAAAATATTATTATTATTATTATTATTATTATTATTATTTTAATTTGTTTAGATTTTTTTAATGAATAAAATAAGATAATAATACTATAATTTATCTAAAATAGTTCGATGAATAAAATATTAATTACAATTTTAATGCTCCATAACTCAATTTTCACACATAATTGTTAAGCAAAAACAAATGATTTAAAATACGTTTATTTGTATTCTCAATTGTCCTAACTTTTATTCTTATTATTATTATTAAAATTTTATTATTATTATTATTATTATTATTATTATTATTATTATTATTATTATTAAAGTCTGCTATATTTAACTCTATGTGACAAATTTTAATAAAAAAATAATTATAATGAAAAAATAATAATTTAAAATAAAAATAATTAAAAAAATAAATAGTAAATGAATAAATAAAGAAATGGATGAAACATAAGACACCAAATATTAAATTTTTGAAAAAAAAGTAATTAAATATTTAACATTAAAAATTTATTCCCTAAATATTTAATATTAAAAATTTATATAATTTTATTAAAATAATTTATTTGAGAATAATGGTTAAAATTTATTACACATCAAAAACCTAAAATTGAAGGAAAATTAAATTAATAATATGACTTAATAAAAGTAAAATTGTTAAGAATTATTAAATATCTAAAATTAAAAAACGTAAAAGAACGTAATAAAGTATTGAAAATATAGTAACATTTACATTTACCGTGTATTATAGACTTATAGTTGATACAATCAATACAAAAAATATTTCTTGAGACTTGGGTCGATTTGGTGATGGTACAATTTGTTAATGTATTATATAATTAAAATATTTGAAATTCAAAAATTTACTTTCTAACCATTAATTATGGCTTTTAGTATATATTAAATATATTTCTATAAATCATTTTTAGTATATATCAAATATATTTTTATGAACCATTTAGTTGAAAAAATCAAAAAGAAAAAAAAGAGAGTTTTGGTGTCAATACTAGCTATGTTTATTAATATCATGAGAGTCATTTAGTAGAGTTGTCTGGATAAGTTTGTAAATAAATATTTAAAGTGGAGTATATGGAAGAGGAGCTTAATTATAGAGAGCATATTTTGAGTTCTCAAATCTCACATAATTGGAGCAGGGATGAATTAAAGAGAACCACCAAAAACATTCATGCTATCAAAACAGACTTATAAGATATAAAATTTATCAAATATAAAATTGAACTAACACCGGTGATAACACTTATAAGATATAAAATTTATCAACTATAAAATTGAACTAGAAAAAAAAAAAAAAAAAGGTTTCGGTGAAACAACACCACCAATTTTTATTAATATAATATCATAAAGAAGGGTGGGATGGCGATTTAGAAGGGTGGGATCGCCATTTATAAGATATAACTTGGACAATGGCAATAAATTTTTATTAGAAATACTGTGGTAAATAAGAAGAGAGATTCGGTGAAACACCACCACCAATGTTGATTGACATCATTATTTAGTAAATTGGTGAGAATAATTTTTCAAATATATATTTAGAACCGAGTAGATGGAAGAGGAACACGGTTATGAATTGGGTCTGGACCCCCTGGAACTATGGGTAACCGAGTAGATGGAAGAGGAACACGGTTATGAATTGGGTCTGGACCCCCTGGAACTATGGGTAACGAGTAGATGGAAGAGGAACACGGTTATGAATTGGGTCTGGACCCCCTGGAACTATGGGTAACCGAGTAGATGGAAGAGGAACATGGTTATGAATTGGGTCTGGACCCCTTGGAACTATGGGTAACGAGTAGATGGAAGAGGAACACGGTTATGAATTGGGTCTGGACCCCCTGGAACTATGGGTAACCGAGTAGATGGAAGAGGAACATGGTTATGAATTGGGTCTGGACCCCTTTGAACGATGGGTAACCGAGTAGATGGAAGAGGAACAGGGTTATGAATTGGGTCTGGACCCCCTGGAACGATGGGTAACCGAGTAGATGGAAGAGGAACACGGTTATGAATTGGGTCTGGATCCCCTGGAACTATGGGTAACCGAGTAGATGGAAAAGGAACACGGTTATGAATTGGGTCTGGACCCCCTGGAACTATGGGTAACCGAGTAGATGGAAAAGGAACACGGTTATGAATTGGGTCTGGACCCCCTGGAACTATGGGTAACCGAGTAGATGGAAAAGGAACACGATTATGAATTGGGTCTGGACCCCCTGGAACTATGGGTAATTGAGTAGATGGAAAAGGAACACCGTTATGAATTGGGTCTGGACCCCCTGGAACTATGGGTAGAGATCTTCCAAAAAAATCAACACCACCCGTCTTCATCTCTGTGGATATTCTCCCAAAACGTCGGTAAAACAAGCTCTGGTCAGAAGTGATTGTCGGGACGTGGGTGACGACCATGAGAAGTCCGATGAAGATGACCAAATGATGAGCCGACATGAATTCCAATTATGAGAAACCAAAGGTATTTAGTAGAAGAAAAAAAGTATTTAGGATAAGAAAATAGATAATGAATATTACATGGAGAATATTCAAGATATTTATAGAGAAAATAATTAATTTCTGAATTAAAGTTGTTAGCGGTTATATTTTTATCACTTTAAATATCTTAGCTGTTATACGATTTCATCACTTTAAATATTTATATCCTAACTGTTTTATCACTTTAAATTACTATCCTAATGGTTTCATCTCTTTAAATATCTTAGCTGTTATATTTAATTGTTATTTGTGAGTAGGTATATACCTTAATTGTTATTTGTGAGTAGGTATATACCTTAATTGTTATTTGTTAGTAGGTATATACCTGAACCTTAGTGCGTTAGCCTGCATAAAAAAAAAAAAAAAAAAAAAAAAAAATTGTTTTTACCACGAAAATATTATAAATCTTCACTAATATGATACCATATTTTTATCTTATCAAAATATAGAATAATATATATGTCTTGCATAGTTTCTAATATTATTTTTATATAAAATTTTGACGTGGAGATTAAAAATTAGAAAAGATTTAATTAATACAATTGACTGATAAAAAATTATAAGATATAAAATTGAACATACGACTATATAATTCTATTAACAACGAACCTAATAAGAAAAGAGAAAAAACTGGTAATGAATATTATAACAACCTTATTGAAGTATTAATAAAGAAATTAGGAGACATATTAAATAAAGGAGTAGGCTCTCTTCTCATTAATTGGTTAAATTCTTGGTCGTTTTAAATAATTTAACTATTTTATCATCTAAAAATTGATGTATTTAAAATTAAATAGAAAATCGTATACTAAAATAACATATAAATGTTATAAAATTAATATTTATTAATAACTATAGTAATATGCATTAAAATTAATATTATTCTAAATATTAATATGATTGTCTAAACAAACTAAAAAATCTAAAATTTAATGCATATTACTATATTTATTAATAAATAAAATTAAATTAAAATTTAAGGCATATTATTCCTTTATTAATAAATTATTGTAATGATATAAAATTTATAAGTATATCGGTTAACCGTAGACTTGAACTATTACAGTTTGGACATGTCCATTGAAACTTAACGGAGAGAACTACCAAAAACATTCCTACTCTATTGTAACACTGATGATAACTACCTATAAGATATAAAATTTATCACATATAAAATTGAACGAGAGAAGAAAGGGTTTGCGGGGAAAACACCACCCATCTTTATTAATATAATATCATAAATAATTCATTTAGTGAATGGGTGAGAATAATTTAGAAGATGAGAGAGAAACTTGATTATGAATTCGGTTTGATCCCTCTAGAATTTCGTGTAGGGAGCCTTCAAAAAATCAACACCACCAGTTTTTATCTCGGTGGATATACCCCCAAAACGTCGATAAAAGAAGCTTTGGTCAGAAACGATCACCGAAATGTGGGTGACGACGACAAGAAGTTTGATAAAGATCAACACGATCAAAACCACCAGTTTTTTTCCCGTGGATATATTCCCAAAACGTCGATAAAACAAGTTCTGGTCAGAAACGATCACCGAGGTGTAGGTGACAATGACAAGAAGTCCAATAAAGATGACTAGATGAAAGTTTAGATGATGAGTGGCTATTGACTGTTATAAATATTTACTTTCTATCTAAAGAGTAAAATAATTTTTTTTTAAATAATTTTTTTTTCCTATTTCATTAGCTATTAATTGAGCAAATCGGTTATTGAATTATTCACTGTTATAAATATTTTAGGGTTATTTTCAATCTAAAAATGAAATAAATTTCTCTTTCCTGGTTGGCCCTTAATAGAATACTTAATTGGAATATTATTTAAATTTTAAATATATATGTATAATAATCCAAAAAACCAACTCAATTTGGTAATTTTTTTTTGTATCAACCAATTTTTTTTTAAACCCTGTATTTGTATTCTGATTTGTAGTATAATTTTTAAGAAATGAAATTAAATTAAAATTTTTGGCATATTCGATAAATTATTTTAATAGTATAAGATTTACAAGTATATCTCATTTAACATAATTTATTTCACCCGATTTTTGAAATAGGGGTAAGATTAAATATTAAATATTTAACATTAAAAATTTATATAATTTTATTAAAATCATTTATTTAAGAATAATTATTAAGATTTATTATCATCTCAAAAACCTAAATTAAATTAACTTTTAATTAGTTAAAATTAAATTAATAATGTAATAACATTTACCATGCCGTCTATTATAGACTTACCGATATAATCAATACAATGAATTGAAAATATAATACCACTTTTCTATAAACAATGCACCGGTGGAGGAATAACAAAGGCATCGTCATGAGAATCTGAATGTGAAGAACTCTTGTAACAAAGAATTTTACCCAGTCTCAAAGCTTTGGGGACTCTCGGACTTGGGTCGATTCAAAGAGGTGCAATTAGTTAATGTATTATATAATCAAAATGTTCGAGATTAAAAAATTTACTGCCTAACATTAATTATAGCTTTTAGTATATATTAAAGATTTGTAAGATGTAAAATTGAACCACTACAATATTTTTCTATGAACGATTAAGTTGAAAAAAAAAAAAAATTGGAGACACAATGCCACCTATGTTTATTAATATCACGAGAGTAAAGTTGTCGGGATAAATTTGTCAATAAAATTTAAAGTGGAGTATATGGAAGAGAAGCTTAACTATGAATAACATATTTTGAGATCCCACATCGATTTGAGCTAGGACGAGTGTCAACGATTTCGTTTGTCCTGCAAGAGAGAACCACTAAAAACATCCCTACTCTCTCAGAACACCAATGATAACTACTTATAAGATTAAAATTTATCACATATAAAATTGAACTAAGAAAAAAAAAGTTTGTGAAACAACACCACCAATTTTTATTAATATAATATCATAAAGAATTCATCGTTTAGTAGATCGACGGGAACTAGGAGATGGAAGAGGAACTTGATTATGAATTAGGTTTGATCCCTCTGGAACTTCGTGTAAAGAGCCTTCAAAAAAATCTACACCACCCGTCTTCATTTCGGTGGATATACCCCAAAACATCGATAAAACAAGCTTTGGTCAGAAGCGACCACCAAAGTGTGGGTGACGACGACAAGAAGTCCGATGAAGATGATGGGGTGAAAATTCAGATGATGAGTCGCCCATGAATCATAGTTATCACATACGAAATGTATTTTTGGTAGAAGAAACTAGGTAATGAATTGTAACGACAATATTCAAATACTTATAAAAAAAATAATTAACCTATATATCACCGTGCCGTTATATTCCTTATTTTGGTACAAGAAAATAGGTAATGAATTGTAACACAAATAATTAACCTATGTATCACCAATATTCTCAAGAATGAAATATTTTTTTTTCCTATTTAATTGGCCATTACTTGATTTGAATATGATTTAAATTTAAAATATATATACATAATAATCCCATTCAAAACGTACTCATTTGAGTTAGGTTGATCTAATTTTGTTTGGTCAACCAATTTTTTTTAAATACTTTGTATTCTCGATTGTCCTAATTTATTATTATTATTAAAACTATGCTATATTTAATTCTATGCGACAAATTTTAATAAAAAAAAATAATTATAATGAAAAAATAATAAATTTTGGAATGAAATTAAATTAAAATCTAAAGTATATTATCATTTTATAAATAAATTATTATAATGGTATAATTTATTCCACCCTACCGAATATTCCATTCTTGAAATGGGAGTATGGACTAAATATATAACATTAAAATTTTATTTCCTAAATGTTTAACATTAAAAAATTATATAATTTATTTGAGAATAATGGTTAAGATTTATTACCAAAAACCTAAAATTTAAGGAAAGTTAAATTAACATTTAATTAGTTAAAATTAAATTAATAATATGATTTAAAAAAATAAAAGTGTTAAGAATGGTTAAATATCTAAAATTAGATAACCTAATAAAGCGTTTAATATATAGTAACATTTACCGTGTATTATAGACTTATAGTTAATATAATCAATACAAAAAATACTCTGAGACTTGGGTCGATTCATGGTGCAATTAGTTAATGCATCATATAATTAAAAGGTTGGAAATTAAAAAATTCACTTCCTAACCATTAATTATGGCTTTTAGTATATATTAAAGATTTATAAAATATAAAATTGAATCAGGATAATATATTTCTATAAATTATTTAGTTGACAAAAAAAAAAAAAGAAAAAAAAAAGAGTTTTGGCGAAACACAGTTTTATTAATATCATGAGAGTCGATTGTTGAGTAAAATTGTCAGGATAAGTTTGTAAATAAATATTTAAAGTGGAGTATATGGGAGATGAATTGAACGAGAGAAGAAAAGAAAGGCAACACCACCCATTTGTATTAATATAATATCATATAGAAAGGTAAAAACACTTAAAAAAAAAAGTTAAGAAAATTGTAGAATAAAAACAACCTTCGTGCAAGTAAGAATAACATATGGATCCATGTTACGGGATCAAATCAAAATAACAATCAAAATGTTTAATAAACACCAAAATGGCTTGAAAAATAGAACTGAAATTAAAAATGATCTATCGATCGATCCCAAAAGGAAGCGGGAATTTACAGAGATAATTCGTATTTTCGAGCCCTATGGCCGAAATAAGAAGAACATCAAGAGTTCCCGCTGACATTTTCACGATGATGAAAAGAAGAGGTTTGAAAGAAAGATATCTCAAATTGATCTATATATATAGGCGTCGAAATGATCTAAGGAGATGAACCGACAATGCTCCGCCATAAAAATAGAAATTAGACCGGTCCTGCAGTGACTTGTCCTTTGTTGAAAGTCATTATGTTCCGCCAAACAATCATTATGTTCCTGTCATATTTAGCCAACCAAGAAAAATTTATTCCAATTTTTTCTCTTATTTCTTATTCAAGTAGAAATTTTCTCAAAATGTATGTGATTTGAAAATTCACTCCCTAACATGTTGAACTTAAACAGGAAGAGTGTTTGGACCCGTAGATGATAACTACTTATAGAATATAAATTGAACAATGGCAATAAATTTTTATTAGCCATACTGTGGTAGATAAAAAAATAAAAAAAGAGTTTAGGTGACCACCACCAATGTTGATTGACACCATAAAGAGTTCATTAGTAAATTGGTGAGGATAATTTCTCAAATATATATTTAGAACCGAGCAGGTGGAAGAGGATCACGGTTATGAATTGGGTCTGGACCCCCTGGAACTACGGGTAGAGATCTTCCAAAAAAATCAACACCACCTGTCTTAGCTCTGTGGATATTCCCCCAAAACATCGGTTAAATAAACTCTGGTCAGAAGTGACCGCCGGGACGTGGGTAACAACCATGACAAGTCCGATGAAAATGACCAAATGATGAGCGGCCATGAATTCCAATGATAAAAAACCAGATGTATTTAGTAGAAGAAAATAGATCATGAATATTATAAGGGAACATTGAAGATATTTATAGAGAAAATAATTAATTTCTGAATCAACAAAATTTTCTCCTAATGGTAGAATTCTTCATCACGGTACAAAATAATTAATTTCTAAATCAACAAAATAATTGTTATGTGTATACTTGATGAACCTTAGTGCGTTACCCAAATATTGTTCTTAGTAAGAATATATTATAAATCTTCATTAATATGATACCATATTTTTATCTTATCAAAATATAGAATAATATATCTGTCTCGCATAGTTTCTAATACTATATTTATATAAAATTTTAACGTGGAGATTAAAAATTTTGGAAAATATTTCATTAATACAATTGAGTGATATTTATAAAATATAAAATTAAACATACGACTATATAATTCTATTAACCAACCCAATAAGAGAAGAGAAAAAAAATCGGTAATGAATATTTATTGAAGTATTTATCTAATCCAGAAGCTTTGAGGACTCCGAGAATTGGCTCCACAGTTGCTGGAGTTGGGGACTCCGAGAATTGGCTCCAGCATTGCAACATGAAGAAAATTTAAAATATATATAGTAAATTTAAGGAGAAAAAAAAATATAGTACTTATAGAAATAAAAGTAAAAATAATTTTTTTTTTTTAGAGAAAAAATTTGTTCCTTGTTAATATTCTTAACTAAATTTTAAAAACAAAAATAAGAACTAAAAATAAGGTTTATAAGATTAATTTTTTTAATAAAAATCAAAACAAAAAATTTATTATTCTTCGAAATCTAAGAATATAAAACAAAATAATAAAAAATCTGATGAGAATTAAATTCGTTTTTTAGTTTTCAAATTTTGATTTAAAATTTTAAAATATTTATAAGAAACTCTAAACTTTACAAATCAAATCATTACAAATTTAAAATTTTATTATTATTTATTTATATGTTTCCATGAATCCTAAAATTGCAAGCAAATATAGAGGAGGATGACTTTTTTATATATATATATATTTATTATTATTATTATTATTATTATTATTTAATTTGTGTAATTTTTTTTAATGAGTAAAATAAGATAATAATACTATAATTTATCTAAAATAGTTCGATGAATAAAATTATAATTTTAATGTTCCATAACTCAACTTTCACGTATAATTGTTCGTATTCTAATTGTCCTTACTTTTCATTATTATTATTAAAATTCTGTTATATTTAACTCCATGGCAAATTTTAATAAAAAAATAATTATAATGAAATATAATAATTTAAAATAAAAATAATTTAAAAAAAATAGTAAATAATACTCTGAGACTTGGGTCGATTCTGATGGTACAATTAATTAATGTATTATATAATTAAAATGTTCTGAATTCAAAAATTCACTTCCTAACCATTAATTATTGCTTTTAGTATATATTAAATATATTTCTATGAACCTTTTAGTTGAGAAAATCAAAAAGAAAAAAGAGAGTTTTGGCAATACGAACTATGTTTATTAATATCATATCATGAGTTATTTAGTAAAGTTGTCAGAATAAGTTTGTAAATAAATATTTAAAGTGGAGTATATGGAAGAGGAGCTTAATTATGAAGAGCATATTTTGAGATCTCACATCAATTAGAGCAAGGATGAATCGAACAGAACCACCAAAAACATTCATGCTCTCTCAGAACACCGATAATAATGACTTATAAGATATAAAATTTATCAAATATAAAATTGAATAGAGAAAAAAAGAGGTTTCGGTGAAACAACACCACCAATTTTTTTTAATATAATATCATAAAGAAGGGTGGGATCACGACTTATAAGATATAAATTGAACAATGACAATAAATTTTTATTAGCGATACTGTGGTAAATAAGAAGAGAGTACAGGTGAACCAACACCACCACCAATGTTGGTTGACATCATAAAGAGTTCATTATTTAGTAAATTGGTGAGGATAATTTCTCAAATATATATTTATAACCGAACAGGTGTAAGAGGAACACTGTTATGAATTGGGTTTGGACCCCCTGGAACTACGGGTAGAGATCTTCCAAAAAAATCAACACCACCCGTCTTCATCTCTGTGGATATTCCCCCAAAACGTCGGTAAAACAAGCTCTGGTTAGAAGTGACTGTCGGGGCGTGAGTGACGACCATGAGAAGTCCGATGAAGATGACTAAATGATGAGCCGCCATGAATTCCAATTATCAGAAACCAAAGGTATTTAGTAGAAGAAAATAGATAATGAATATTACAAGGAGAATATTCAAGATATTTATAGAGAAAATAATTAATTTCTGAATCAATAAAATCAACAAAATCTTCTCCTAATAGTAGAATTTTTGTATCACTTTAAATATCTTTGTTGTTATATCTGAGTTGTCAGGTATACATCTCATGAACCTTACTAACATGATACATATTTTTATCTTATTATAGAACAATATATATATATTATAAATCTTCACAAACATGATACCATATTTTTATCTTAATATAGGATAATATATATGCCTCATATAGTTTTTAATACTATATTGTGGAGATTATAATTTTTAGAAAATATTTAATTAATACAATTGAGTGATAAAGATTTATAAGATATAAAATTGAACATACCACTGTATAATTTTATTAAGAATCAACCCAATAAGAAAAGAGAAAAAAACACGTTATTGAAGCATTTATAGGGGAATTAGGGGACATATTAAATAAAGGAGTAGACTCTCTTTCATTAATTGGTTTTCTGAGTCGTTTTAAATCATTTAGCTATTTTTTTCATCTAAAATTGATGTATTTAAAATTAAATAGAAAACAGTATACTAAAATAACATATATATTCTTTTATTAATAAATTATTATAATAGTATAAAATTTATAAGTATATCTACTAATCGTGAACTTGAACTATTACCGTTTTAATCTGTTCATCGAAACGTAACGGAGAGTACCAGCAAAAACATCTATACTCTATCATAACACTGATGATAACTACTTATAAGATATAAAATTTATCAAATATAAAATTGAACAAACACCGGTGATAACACTTATAAGATATAAAATTTATCAAATATAAAATTGAACTAGAAAAAAAGGGTTTTTGTGAAACAACACCACCAATTTTTATTAATATAATATCATAAAGAAGGGTGGGATGACGATTTAGAAGGGTGGGATCGCCATTTATAAGATATAACTTACAATGGCAATAAATTTTTATTAGCAATACTGTGGTAAATAAGAAGAGAGATTGGGTGAAACACCACCACCAATGTTGATTGACATCATTATTTAGTAAATTTGTGAGAATAATTTTTCAAATATATATTTAGAACCGAGTAGATGGAAGAGGAACACGGTTATGAATTGGGTCTGGACCCCCTGGAACTATGGGTAACCGAGTAGATGGAAGAGGAACACGGTTATGAATTGGGTCTGGACCCCCTGAAACTATGGGTAACCGAGTAGATGGAAAAGGAACACGGTTATGAATTGGGTCTGGACCCCCTGGAACTATGGGTAACCGAGTAGATGGAAAAGGAACACGGTTATGAATTGGGTCTGGACCCCCTGGAACTATGGGTAACTGAGTAGATGTTAAAGGAACATGGTTATGAATTGGGTCTGGCCCCCCTGGAACTATGGGTAGAGATCTTCCAAAAAAATCAACACCACCCGTCTTCATCTCTGTGGATATTCTCCCAAAACGTCGGTAAAACAAGCTCTGGTCAGAAGTGACTGTCGGGACGTGGGTGACGACCATGAGAAATCCGATGAAGATGACCAAATGATGACCCGACATGAATTCCAATTATCAGAAACCAAAGGTATTTAGTAGAAGAAAAAAAAAGTATTTAGGATAAGAAAATAGATAATGAATATTACTATTCAAGATATTTATAGAGAAAATAATTAATTTCTGAATTAAAGTTATTAGGAGTTATATTTTCATCACTTTCAATATCTTAGCTGTTATACGTTTCATCACTTTAAATATTTATATCCTAACTGTTTTATCACTTTAAATTAATATCCTAACATCCTAACGGTTTCATCTCTTTAAATATCTTAGCTGTTATATTTAATTGTTATTTGTGAGTAGGTATATACCTTAATTGTTATTTGTTAGTAGGTATATATACCTGATGAACCTTAGTGCGTTAGCCTGCATAAAAAAAAAAAAAAAATTGTTATTACTACGAAAATATTATAAATCTTCACTAATATGATACCATATTTTTATCTTATCAAAATATAAAATAATATATGTCTTGCATAGATTCTAATATTATTTTTATATAAAATTTTGACGTGGAGATTAAAAATTAGAAAATATTTAATTAATACAATTGACTGATAAAAATTTATAAGATATAATATTGAACATACGACTATATAATTCTATTAACAACCAACCTAATAAGAAAAGAGAAAAAACTGTTAATGAATATTATAACAACCTTATTGAAGTATTTATAAGGAAATTAGGAGACATATTAAATAAAGGAGTAGGCTCTCTTCTCATTAATTGGTTAAATTCTTAGTCGTTTTAAATAATTTAACCATTTTTTCATCTAAAAATTGATGTATTTAAAATTAAATAGAAAATCATATACTAAAATAACATATAAATATTATAAAATTAATATTTATTAATAACTATAGTAATATGCATTAAAATTAATATTATTCATATTAATATTTATGAATAATATTAATATGATTGTCTAAACAAACTAAAAAATCTAAAATTTAATGCATATTACTATAGTTATTAATAAATAAAATTAAATTAAAATTTAAGGCATATTATTCCTTTATTAATAAATTATTGTAATGATATAAAATTTATAAGTATATCGGTTAACCGTAGACTTGAACTATTACAGTTTGGACATGTCCATTGAAACTTAACGGAGAGAACTACCAAAAACATTCCTACTCTATTGTAACACCGATGATAACTACTTATAAAATATAAAATTTATCACATATAAAATTGAACGAGAGAAGAAAGGGTTTCGGTGGAAAACACCACCCATCTTTATTAATATAATATCATAAATAATTCATTTAGTTAATGAGTGACAACAATTTAGAAGATGAGAGAGAAACTTGATTATGAATTCGGCCACCAGTTTTTGTCTCGGTGGATATACCCCCAAAACGTCGATAAAAGAAGCTTTGGTCAGAAACGATCACCGAGATGTGGGTGACGACGACAAGAAGTTTGATAAAGATCAACACGATCAAAACCACCAGTTTTTGTCCGGTGGATATATCCCCAAAACGTCGATAAAACAAGTTCTGGTTAGAAACGATCACCGAGGTGTGGGTGACAATGACAAGAAGTCCAATAAAGATGACTAGATGAAAGTTAGATGATGAGTGGGTATTGACTTTTATAAATATTTACTTTCTATCTAAAGAGTAAAATAATTTTTTCTTTTAAATAATTTTTTTTCCTATTTCATTAGTTATTAATGGAGCAAATCGGTTATTGAATTATTCAAATGTTATAAATATTTTAGGGTTATTTTCAATCTAAAAATGAAATAAATTTCTCTTTCCTGGTTGGCCCTTAATTGAATACTTAATTGGAATATTATTTAAATTTTAAATATATATGTATAATAATCCAAAAAACCAACTCAATTTGGTAACTTATCTATTTTTTTTTGTATCAACCAATTTTTTTTTTAAACCCTGTATTTAAATTCTCAATTGTAGTATAATTTTTAAGAAATGAAATTAAATTAAAATTTTTGGCATATTGTTGTTTTATCGATAAATTATTCTAATAGTATAAGATTTACAAGTATATCTCATTTAACATAATTTATTTCACCCGATTTTTGAAATAGGGGTAATACTAAATACTTAACATTAAAAATTTATATGATTTTATTAAAATCATTTATTTAAGAATAATTATTAAGATTTATTATCATCTCAAAAACCTAAATTAAATTTACTTTTAATTAGTTAAAATTAAATTAATAATATAATAACATTTACCATGCCGTCTATTATAGACTTACCGATATAATCAATACAATGAATTGAAAATATATGTAACAACCCTAAATTTCCACATACTCAGAGTCGCTACTAGCGTCTCATGCTCATCTATAATGCGGAAATATAACTCTTACATGAACATAGTTGATAACGTAAACTTCAAAAAAAATGTTTAAAACAACTTCTTATCTGGAAAACACAGACATGGTCTGACGTGTTTAAGTATGAAATACTGAAATTTAGAGAAAACAAAAACAAATACAAAATAATTTAAAACAATGAAATGCAAAACAACCTATTCTAACTTAAGACTAGAAATTTAAATATGAATCTACCCTATGCACGTGCCACAGTCTCTGCTCGCGATGCCGCCGTCCTCCGTACAAGTGCGCCTTGCCTTTACCTGAAAAATGATGTGGCACACGGCCTGAGTATTTCAAAGAATACTCAGTAAGTGGCCCCGCTATAGGGGCCATGCAAATGCAAACACATGCAATCATGATTTAGGGACCTATCTCTAATCATCTTAGGGGTGGCCTCCAGTCTCGGACAAATTGGATGTGTAGTACTTCCCTACACACGACTCACACGTGCGAGTGTGAGTCCCCAGGGCGCTCGCACACCCCCTGGACCCTCTGGTCAAGCTAATCTGTCGCGACGTCCGGAGGTCAGCGGAACCCCATAGTGTCATGCGCCTCATGAACACCCTCATCTGTGTGCTTTCGCACCTGTGCGCATTCGCGCTCATCATAAGGTGCGCGTCCGCACTCATCATCTCTAGGGGAAGTAGCCCTATGCTTATGAACATACAAAATGCATGAGGTCCCTCTAGATCCATCGTAATGTCTCTTCTGACACAACCCTCTAGTCTCATCTCTTTGTTACTCTAGGTAACTCATACTCGTGGATATTTATATTAATATCATTTTCATGCTCTTAGGGTTGTGTCCTACGTCGATCTAACGACATGATGAAATATGGCACTCATCATCATCTAGCATGCTCAATATAGAAAACATCATCATATTAAGGTAACAATCATGCAATCATCATGCTCATCATAATGCCACAACGTGGGTCAAACATATCAAGCGTCACTCAACAAAATATGTATATACCGCACATATCATCAAGCATCATAATCCACACATCATCATAACTCATACAATTATTTAGCCTGTCCTATAGTAAGGCCACTTACCTGGTTGGCCTTAGCCGAAGTATTCCCTAATTTAATTAACATAAGCTCTCGTTCCTCGAGAGCTGCTCCAAAGGTTGCTAAGGTTTGATTCTTATCGCATCGTTCGTCACCTTTTGTTAGTATTTCACATTTTAATTAATAATCCAACTAACAATATAAAATACCTAAACGACCTCAATAAAAATCGAGTTCCATGTTTTCATTGTTTCTAAATTATATAGAATAATAAAACTTAAAACTTAAATTAAACATATGTCAAGATTATTAATATTTCAAGTGGGTTGGATATTTCAACATTTAATTTTATATCATATAGATACAAATATAATAATTTGTCATATCTTCCATTCTCATTCTCTAACTTTATGTTATATTTTAATTCTATTTACAGTGCCACCTGAACGGTACATTCTCATATCTTCCATTCTCAATCTCCAACTTTATGTTATATTTTAATTTTGTTTACAGTGCCACCTGAACAGTACTTGTCATTTTCGAACAGTTCTAATTTTCTTTTCTTTCCTAAAATTTCTCTTTTGTTTTTTTTTTTTTTTAACTCTAATTGTTTTAAGCCGTTCAATTCTACTTCCCTATCTCGTTATTTTAAGCAATTTAAATCTAACTCTTTTAATCAATTTCTTAAATGAGTTTAATTCTATAATTCTTTTATTAGTTTCTTACCTTTTAACTCTACTCCCATATCTCTAGATCATCGTTTAATTCTCTAAATAGTCTACTCCCATATCTAAATAGTTTAATTCTCTAAATCGTTTAATTCAATTCTGTTCGTCAGTTTATTCTATTCTCACGTATATATTTTTTTGGCTTTACTATTTCCAAATCTAATCTTCTCCTCCTTCCATGTATTGTTTTTATCTTCTTTTTTATCCTGTTTTCCAAATCTTCATTTTTTTTTATTTGGATATGTTTTCCAGATCTTCCTTTTCCCTATCTTCATCTCTGTTTTCTTATCTATCTATTTTTTTTCGTGACCAGGACTCTTGATAGATAGATAATTTCTAATTCAGATCATTCCAACAGTTAATTTCTAAATTTCTAACCCAGATCTAAATAATTACTAATATCTTTCATAAAAGAAAAAAAGTAAAACTACTAACCTGAAATGACATCTATCTTCATTTATCTGCCTACCATCTCTCCATTATCTGTCTTCTTCTGATCTCTCCATTATTGTCTAACCATCTATCATCTGTCTTCTTCTGATCTCTCCATTATTGTCTAACCATCTATCATCTGTCTTCTTCTGATCTCTCCATTATTGTCTAACCATCTATCAGTCATTATTGTCTAACCATCTATCGTTATTATTGTCTAACCATCTCTCCATCATATGCATTTGTTTCCTCCAGACAATATTTTCTTTCTGTTTCTGTTTTGTTTGATGAAGTATTGATACAGGATGAGAGAGGTATTTTAGGGGAGGGGATGAGAGATTGAAGGAGAGGTGGGCAGTTTTTTTTTATATTTTTTTTCCTTATTTTGTTATTTTTATTTTAATATCTTTATATATATATATATATATATATAGATAGATATGTTAAACCATCTCCTCTATTTTGTTATTTTTATTCTAATACATATATATTAAACCTAGCGGGGCGTTACAATATAATACCACTTTATTATAAACAATGCGCCGGTGGATGAATAACAAAGGCATCGTCATGAGAATCTGAATGTGAAGAACTCTTCTAACAAAGAATTTTACCCAGTCTCAAAGCTTTGGGGACTCTGGGCCTTGGGTCGATTCAAAGAGGTGCAATTAGTTAATGTATTATATAATCAAAATGTTCAAGATTAAAAAATTCACTCCCTAACATTAATTATAGTTTTTAGTATATATATATATATATAAGGCGTCGAAATGATCTAAGGAGATGAACCGACAATGCTCAGCCATAAAAATAGAAATTAGACCGGTCCTGCAGTGACTTGTCCTTTGTTGAAAGTCTTTCTTTGTTTGATCCAAACAATCATTATGTTCCTGTCATATTTAGCCAACCGAGAAAAATTTATTCCAATTTTTTCTCTTATTTCTTATTCAAGTAGAAATTTTCTCAAAATGTATGTGATTTGAAAATTCACTTCCTAACATGTTGAACTTAAACAGGAAGAGTGTTTGGACCCCTAGATGATAACGCGTATAGAATATAAATTGAATCAGAAAATCTTCACCTATTTATTAAATTATTGACGGTTATAAATATTTACTTTCCATCTCAAAAATGAAATATATTTTTTTTTTTTTTTGTATTTGATTCCTCTTAATTGAGCAAATCTTTCTAATTATACTAAAAAAATAAAACTTTCAAATAAAAATAATTTTTTAAAAAACAAATAGTAAGGGAGTAAATAAAAAACAAATAAACATAAGAAAACAGCAATATCCACGTGACAATCTCAAAAATCTAAAATTTAATGCATATTATTTGTAATATAGTTTTTAAGGAATGAAATTAAATTAAAATTTAAGGTGTATTATTGTTTTATTAATAAATTATTATAATGGTATAAAATTTATAAGTATATCTACCAACGGTAAATTTGAACTATTACAGTTTGGACCCATCAATCGAAACTTAACGAAGAGAACCACCAAAAACATCTATACCCTCTTGTAACATCGATGATAACTACTTATAAGATATAAAATTTAACACATATAAAATTGAAGGAGAGAAAAAAAAAGTTTCTGCTAAACAACACCACCCATTTTTATTAATATAATATCATAAAGAATTTGGGTGAAAATAATTTAGAAGATAGAAAAGAAACTTGAGAAAAGAAACTTGATTATGAATTGGGTTTGATCGTTCCAAAACTTGGTGTATAGAACTACTATGTTAAGTACATTATTCAAATATTTATAAAAAAATAATTCATCTCTAATTACCAAATCTTCTCCTAATTATTAAATTATTGTACCTTATAAATATTTACTCTCCATTTTTTTTCTATTTCATTAGTAAGGTATCTTTCCTAATTATTGAATTATTCAGGTCAGAAATATTTTAGCCGTTATTTTCAATTAAAAAGTGAAATAATTTTTTTTTTTCCTATTTGGTTGTTCTTAATTCAATATTTAATTTAAATATTATTTAAATTTTAAATATATATATACAAATAATCACCCAAAACAAACTCAATTGGGTTGGGTTGATTTTTTTTTGGGTCAACCAAATGTCCTTAAAACACTTTAATTATTATTAAATCTCTACAATATTTAAATCTCTACGACAAATTTTAAGAAAAAAAAAATAATAATTTAAAATTAAAATAATTAAAAAATATAGAGTAAATTAAGAAATTGATGAAGTATAAAAATAAAAAATAAAAAAATAAAAAAATCTAAAATTTAATGCATATTATTTGTAGAATAGTTATTAAGAAATGAAATTAAATTAAACAAAAAAGTAAAAAGGTAAATCAAGAAATTGACGAAGCATAAAAATATCTAAAATTTAATATATATATATAATTGGTAGAATAATTATTAAAGAATAAAATTAAATTAAAAATTAATGTAATAAATTATTATAATGGTATAAAATTTAGAAGTATATGTCCTTCAATATAAATCACCCCCACCCTACACTTCTATTTGAAATAGAGCAGGATTAAATATTTAATATTAAAATTTTATATAATTTTATTAAAATCATTTATTTGACCATAATTCAAAAACCTAAAATTCAACCAAAATTAAATTAACATTAAATTAATAATAGGATATACTTAAAAATAAAATCATTAAGAATAGATATAATATAGAATGTAATAAAAGTAGTTGAAAATATAATAATTGATATAATCAATTACAAAAAATTGAAAATATAATAAGCACGGTACTATAAATCATGCGCCATTGGACTAATAACAAAAGCATAGTTATCGAATCTTAATGTGAGGAACGATAAGGAATTTCTTGCATCGAAGAATCCTACCAATTAATAGTCAAACAAATAATTTTCTTTTTCTATTCAACTAGTAAATTTTCCTTAATTATTGAATTAGTGAGGGTTATAAATATTTTAGAGGTTATTTTTATCTAAAAATTAAATAAATTATTTTTTTCCTATTTGTTTACCATTAATTGAATACTTAATTGGGAGATTATTTAAATTTTAAATATATATATACATTATAATCCTACTCAAAACAATTGGATTGATCTAATTTTTTTTTTGGTCCACCAATTTTTTTTTAACACTCTTTGTTCTCGATTGTCAATGGTTGATTTAACCTAACATAGAAAGTGTCAGTGATTTCGTTTGGGGGACATAACCACAAAAAAAAAAAAAAAAAAAAAAAAAAAATTCATACTTCCACATAATAGAGATGATTTAGAAAATATAAAATTTATCAATAATATAATATCATAAACAATTAAGAGAGTTTCATGAAACAACACAACCAAATTTTATTAATATAATATCATACCAAATTCAATTGATTATGAATTGGGTCTGGTCCGTTTGGGACTTTGACCAGAGAGCCTTCAAAAATATTAACACCACCAGTCGTCGTCGTCATCGGAGGAACTTGATTATGAATTGGGTCTGGTCCGTTTGGAACGTTGACCAGAGAGCCTCCAAAAATATTAACACCACTAGCTGTCGTCATTGGAGGAACTTGATTATGAATTGGGTCTGGTCCATTTGGAACGTTGACTAGAAAGCCTTCAAAAATATTAACACCCCCAGTCGTCATCGGAGGAACTTGATTATGAATTGGGTCTCGTCCGTTTGGAACGTTGACCAGAGAGCCTTCAAAAATATTAACACCACCAGTCTTCATCTGGTTGGATATACCACCAAAACGTCGATAAAACAAGCTCTGGTCAGAAGTAACCATCGAGGTGTGGGTGACGACGACAAGAAGTCCGATCAAGATGACAAGATGAGAGTTCACATGATGAGTCGCCATGAATTCCAATTATCACAAACAAGATGTATTTTGGTTGAAGAAAATAGGTGATGAATGATAAACACAATATTCAAATATTTATAGAAAAAATAATTAGCTGAATTAGAAATTTATAAATATTTACTTTTTATTGAAATAATTTTTTTTTCCTTTTCTAGCTATTCTTTTCCTAATTAAATATTTTAGCGTTATTTTTAATTAAAAGTGAAATAAATTTCTTTTTTCTATTTAGTTTCCCCTTGAATACTTAATTTGAATATTATTTAAAATTGAAATAATTAAAAAAAAAAAACAAATAGGAGAGGGTAAATCAAGGAATTGATGAAGCATTAAAAAAAAATCTAAAACCTAATGCATATTATTGGTGGAATAGTTATTAAGGAATGAAATTAAATTAAAAATTATTATAATAAATTATTATAATAGTATAAGATTCATTTAATATAATTTATTTCATTCTACTCAATATTTGATTTTTAAAATAGAAGTAGGACTAAATATTTAACGTTTAGATAATTTTATTAAAATCATTTATCTCAAAATAATTATTAAGATTTATTACCATCTCAACAACCTCAAAAACCTAAAATTTAAGTAAAATTAAATTAACATTCATTTAATTACTTAAAATTAAATTAATAATATAATTTAATAAAAGTAAAATTATAAAGCGTTTGAAAATGTAATAACATTTACCATACACGAACTTTATTATAGACAATGCACGAGGAATAACAAAGGCATCATCATCAGAATCTAAATGGGAAGATTCTTGTAACAAATAACTTCACCTAGTCCGAAAGCTATGGGGACTCCAAGACCTGGGTCGATTCGCTTATGGTGCAATTGGTTAATGTATTATATAATCAAAATTTCGCTTTTAGTATATATTAAAGATTTGTAAGATATAAAATTGAATAAGGACAATATATTTCTATGAATGATTTGGTTGACAAAAAAAGAGAGTTTTGGTGACACAATACCACCTATGTTTATTAATGTCATGAGAGTCGATTATTTAGTAAAGTTGTCCGGATAAATTTGTCAATAAAATTTAAAATGAAGTATATGGAAGAGTGTAGTGATTTCGTTTGGCCTCGAAGACCAAAAACATCTATAGTCTCTCATAAAACCGATGATAACTACATATAAGATATAAAATTTATCACATATAGAGAGAGAGAAAAAAGAAAAAAAAAAGATTTCCATGAAACAACACCACCCATTTTTATTAATATAATATCATAATCAATTCATCAGTAAATTGGTGACAATAATTTAGAAGATGGGAGAGGAACTTGATTATGAATTGGATTTGATCCCTCCGGAACTTCGTGTAGAGAGCCTTCAAAAAAATCAACACCACCCGACCTCATATCGGTTGATATACTCCCGCGTCGATTAGAAGATGGAAGAGGAACTTGATTATGAATTGGATTTGATCCCTCTGGAACTTCGTGTAGAGATCCTTCAAAAAAATCAACACCACCCGTTCTCATCTCGGTTGATATACCCCCAAAGCGTCGATTAGAAGATGAAAGAGGAACTTGATTATGAATTGGATTTGGTCCCTCCGGAACTTCATGTAGAGAGCCTTCAAAAAAATCAACACCACCCGTCTTCATCTCGGTTGATATACCCCGAAAGCGTCGATTAAAAGATGGAAGAGGAACTTGATTATGAATTGGATTTGATCCCTCCAGAACTTCGGGTAGAGAGATTCCAAAAAAATCAACACCACCCGTCTTCATCTTGGTTGATATACCCCCAAAGCGCTGATTAGAAGATGGAAAAGGAACTTGATTATGAATTGGATTTGATCCCTCCGGAACTTCGTGTAGAGAGCTTCCAAAAAAATCAACACCACCCGTCTTCATCTCGGTTGATATACCCCCAAAGCGTCGATTAAAAGATGGAACAAGAACTTGATTATGAATTGGATTTGATCACTCTGGAACTTCGTGTAGAGAGCCTCCAAAAAAATCAACACCACCCGTCTTCATCTTAGTTGATATACCACCAAAGCGTCGATAAAACAAGCTCTGATCAGAAACAACCATTGAGATGTGAGTGACGACGACAAAAAGTCCGATGACAATGACGAGATGATAGTTTAAATGATGAGTCGCCATAAATTCAAGTTATCACATACTAAATATATTTTGGTAACAGATAAATGAATTGTGACATAATACTCAAATATTTATAGGAAAAAAATAATTAACTCTAATTACCGATCTTTTCCTAAATATTAAATTATTGACCGTTATATATATCAATGGTTATTTTCCATCTATGAAATAATTTATTTTCCTATTTTAGCTCTGACTGAATCTTGCTGAATTATTCAAGTTATAAATATTTTAGTCGTAATTAGTAAATTTTTTTTTTCTATTTTATTGGCCTTTAATTAAAGGCTTAATTGTAATATTATTCAAGTGTATGTCACCTCCCAAGAATGACACGTGTCACGCATGGAGATGCCGACTCCATTATCTCGCATGACATTAACGGCTTGACTTCTCGAATGCTGCTTGGTATATAAATAATATATGAATGGCCGATGAACGCACCATTATTTATTTTTGCATGTTTGGTTTAAGGGCACCCCTAGATATTAAGGATAGAAAACAATTCTATAGTTGGTTCTGTCGGGGCATTAAAGGTGCTGCTTGGATCGTCCTTGGGGTAACTATAAGCATGGGGGCACCTGTCCTTAAAGAATCGCGGGTACCAGGTGGCTCCACAGTTATTGGAGTTGCAGCAATAATGGATACCGAAGAAAATTTAAAATACATATAGTAAATTTAAAGAGAAAAAAAAAGGGTACATATAGAAATAAAAGTAAAAAATAATTTTTTTTAGAGAAAAAGCTTGCTTAACTAAATTTAAAAAAAAAAAAAAATAAGAACTAAAAATAATGTTTATAAGATTAATTTTTTTAATAAAAATCAAAACAAAAAATTTATTGTTCTTCAAAATCTAAGAATATAAAACAAAAAAATAGAAAATCTTATGAGAATTAAATTCGTTTTTTAGTTTTCAAATTTTGATTTAAAATTTTAAAATATTTATAAAAAACTCTAAACTTTTATTACAAATTTAATTTTTTTTATTATTTATTGATGTGTTTCCATGAATTCTCTTTAAATATTTATGTACCTAAAATTACTTGGAAATTTAGAAGACGTAAGACGACGACTTATCGTCTGGCTTTAACTTGGTACAGTTCACAAGCCACCCGAGGAAAAAATATATATATATATATATATATATATATATATATATATTATTATTATTATTATTTTAATTTGTGTAGATTTTTTTAATGAATAAAATAAGATAATAATACTATAATTTATCTAAATAGTTCGATGAATAAAATATTAATTACAATTTTAATGCTCCATAACTCAATTTTCACACATAATTGTTAAGCGAAAACAAATGATTTAAACTACGTTTATTTGTATTCTCAATTGTCCTAACTATTGTTGTTGTTATTATTATTATTATTATTATTATTATTATTATTATTATTATTATTATTATTATTATTATTATTATTATTATTATTATTATTATTATTATTATTATTATTATTATTATTATTATTATTATTATTATTATTATTATTATTATTATTATTATTATTATTATTATTATTATTATTATTATTATTATTATTATTATTATTATTATTATTATTATTATTATTATTATTATTATTATTATTATTATTATTATTATTATTATTATTATTATTATTATTATTATTATTATTATTATTATTATTATTATTATTATTATTATTATTATTATTATTATTATTATTATTATTATTATTATTATTATTATTATTATTATTATTATTATTATTATTATTATTATTATTATTATTATTATTATTATTATTATTATTATTATTATTATTATTATTATTATTATTATTATTATTATTATTATTATTATTATTATTAAAGCTCTGCTATATTTAAATCTATGTGACAAATTTTAATAAAAAAATAATTATAATGAAAAAATAATAATTTAAAATAAAAATAATTTTAAAAAATAAATAGTAAATGAATAAATAAAGAAATGGATGAAACATAAGACACCAAATATTAAATTTTTGAAAAAGGAGTAATTAAATATTTAACATTAAAAATTTATTCCCTAAATATTTAATATTAAAAATTTATATAATTTTATTAAAATAATTTATTTGAGAATAATTGTTAAAATTTATTACACATCAAAAACCTAAAATTTAAGGAAAATTAAATTAATAATATGACTTAATAAAAGTAAAATTGTTAAGAATTATTAAATATCTAAAATTAAAGAACGTAATAATGTATTGAAAATATAATAACATTTACATTTACCGTGTATTATAGACTTATAGTTGATACAATCAATACAAAAAATATTTCTCGAGACTTGGGTCGATTTGCTAATGGTACAATTTGTTAATGTATTATATAATTAAAATATTCGAAATTCAAAAATTTACTTCCTAACCATTAATTATCGCTTTTAGTATATATTAAATATATTTCTATAAATCATTTTTAGTAAATATTAAATATATTTTTATGAACCATTTAGTTGAGAAAATCAAAAAGAAAAAAAAAAGAGTTTTGGTGACAATACTAGCTATGTTTATTAATATCATGAGAGTCATTTAGTAGAGTTGTCGGGATAAGTTTGTAAATAAATATTTAAAGTGGAGTATATGGAAGAGGAGCTTAATTATAGAGAGCATATTTTGAGTTCTCAAATCTCACATCAATTGGAGCAGGGATGAATTGAGGAGAACCACCAAAAACATCCATGCTCTCAGAACACCGACGACTTATAAAATATAAAATTTATCAAATATAAAATTGAACTAACATCGGTGATAACACTTATAAGATATAAAATTTATCAAATATAAAATTGAACTAGAAAAAAAAGGTTTCGGTGAAACAACACCACCAATTTTTATTAATATAATATCATAAAGAAGGGTGGGATGGCCATTTAGAAGGGTGGGATCGCCATTTATAAGATATAACTTTGGACAATGGCAATAAATTTTTATTAATATAATATCATAAAGAAGGGTGGGATGGCCATTTAGAAGGGTGGGATCGCCATTTATAAGATATAACTTTGGACAATGGCAATAAATTTTTATTAGCAATACTGTGGTAAATAAGAAGAGAGATTCGGTGAAACACCACCACCAATGTTGATTGACATCATTATTTAGTAAATTGGTGAGAATAATTTTTCAAATATATATTTAGAACCGAGTAGATGGAAGAGGAACACGGTTATGAATTGGGTCTGGACCCCCTGAAACAATGGGTAACCGAGTAGATGGAAGAGGAACACGGTTATGAATTGGGTCTGGACCCCCTGGAACTATGGGTAACGAATAGATGGAAGAGGAACACGGTTATGAATTGGGTCTGGACCCCCTGGAACTATGGGTAACCGAGTAGATGGAAGAGGAACATGGTTATGAATTGGGTCTGGACCCCCTGGAACGATGGGTAACCGAGTAGATGGAAGAGGAACACGGTTATGAATTGGGTCTGGACCCCCTAGAACTATGGGTAACCGAGTAGATGGAAGAGGAACACGGTTATGAATTGGGTCTGGACCCCCTGGAACTATGGGTAACCGAGTAGATGGAAAAGGAACACGGTTATGAATTGGGTCTGGACCCCCTGGAACTATGGGTAACTGAGTAGATGGAAAAGGAACACGGTTATGAATTGGGTCTGGACCCCCTGGAACTATGGGTAGAGATCTTCCAAAAAAATCAACACCACCCGTCTTCATCTCTGTGGATATTCTCCCAAAACGTCGGTAAAACAAGCTCTGGTCAGAAGTGACTGTCGGGACGTGGGTGACGACCATGAGAAGTCCGATGAAGATGACCAAATGATGAGCCGACATGAATTCCAATTATGAGAAACCAAAGGTATTTAGTAGAAGAAAAAAAGTATTTAGGATAAGAAAATAGATAATGAATATTATATGGAGAATATTCAAGATATTTATAGAGAAAATAATTAATTTCTGAATTAAAGTTGTTAGCAGTTATATTTTCATCACTTTAAATTTATTAGCTGTTATACGTTTTATCACTTTAAATATTTATATCCTAACTGTTTTATCACTTTAAATTAATATCCTAACGGTTTCATCTCTTTAAATATCTTAGCTGTTATATTTAATTGTTATTTGTGAGTAGGTATATACCTTAATTGTTATTTGTTAGTAGGTATACACCTGATGAACCTTAGTGCGTTAGCCTAAAAAAAATATTGTTCTTACTACGAAATATTATAAATCTTCACTATGATACCATATTTTTATCTTATCAAAATATAGAATAATATATATGTCTTGCATAGTTTCTAATATTATTTTTATATAAAATTTTGACGTGGAGATTAAAAATTAGAAAAGATTTAATTAATACAATTGACTGATAAAAATTTATAAGATATAAAATTGAACATACGACTATATAATTCTATTAACAACCAACCTAATAAGAAAAGAGAAAAAACTGGTAATGAATATTATAACAACTTTATTGAAGTATTTATAAGGAAATTAGGAGACATATTAAGTAAAGGAATAGGCTCTCTTTTCATTAATTGGTTAAATTCTGGGTCGTTTTAAATAAGTTAACTATTTTTTCATCTAAAAATTGATGTATTTAAAATTAAATAGAAAATCGTATACTAAAATAACATATAAATATTATAAAATTAATATTTATTAATAACTATATGCATTAAAATTAATATTATTCATATTAATATTTATGAATAATATTAATATGATGGTCTAAACAAACTAAAAAAATCTAAAATTTAATGCATATTACTATAGTTATTAATAAATAAAATTAAATTAAAATTTAAGGCAAGTTATTCCTTTATTAATAAATTATTGTAATGATATAAAATTTATAAGTATATCGGTTAACTGTAGACTTGAACTATTATAATTTGGACATGTCCATTGAAACTTAACGGAGAGAACTATAAAAAACATTCCTACTCTATTGTAACACCAATGATAACTACTGATAAGATATAAAATTTATCACATATAAAATTGAACGAGAGAAGAAAGGGTTTCCGTGGAAAACACCACCCATCTTTATTAATATAATATCATAAATAATTCATTTAGTGAATGGGTGAGAATAATTTAGAAGATGAGAGAGAAACTTGATTATGAATTCGGTTTGATCCCTCTAGAATTTCGTGTAGGGAGCCTTCAAAAAAATCAACACCACCAGTTTTTGTCTTGGTGGATATACCCCCAAAATGTCGATAAAAGAAGCTTTGGTCAGAAACGATCACCGAGATGTGGGTGACGACGACAAGAAGTTTGATAAAGATCAACACGATCAAAACCATTAGTTTTTGTCCAGTGGATATATCCCCAAAACGTCGATAAAACAAGTTCGGGTCAGAAACGATCACCGAGGTGTGGGTGACAATGACAAGAAGTCCACCTGTGCGCATTCGCGCTCATCATAAGGTGCGCGTCCGCACTCATCATCTCTAGGGGAAGTAGCCCTATGCTTATGAACATACAAAATGCATGAGGTCCCTCTAGATCCATCGTAATGTCTCTTCTGACACAACCCTCTAGTCTCATCTCTTTGTTACTCTAGGTAACTCATACTCGTGGATATTTATATTAATATCATTTTCATGCTCTTAGGGTTGTGTCCTACTTCGATCTAACGACATGATGAAATATGGCACTCATCATCATCTAGCATGCTCAATATAGAAAACATCATCATATTAAGGTAACAATCATGCAATCATCATGCTCATCATAATGCCACAACGTGGGTCAAACATATCAAGCGTCACTCAACAAAATATGTATATACCGCACATATCATCAAGCATCATAATCCACACATCATAACTCATACAATTATTTATTCCAATTTTTTCTCTTATTTCTTATTCAAGTAGAAATTTTCTCAAAATGTATGTGATTTGAAAATTCACTTCCTAACATGTTGAACTTAAACAGGAAGAGTGTTTGGACCCCTAGATGATAACGCGTATAGAATATAAATTGAACAATGGCAATAAATTTTTATTAGCCATACTGTGGTAAATAAAAAAATAAAAAAAGAGTTTAGGTGAACACCACCACCAATGTTGATTGACACCATAAAGAGTTCATTAGTAAATTGGTGAGGATAATTTCTCAAATATATATTTAGAACCGAGCAGGTGGAAGAGGATCACGGTTATGAATTGGGTCTGGACCCCCTGGAACTACGGGTAGAGATCTTCCAAAAAAAATCAACACCACCTGTCTTCATCTCTGTGGATATTCCCCCAAAACATCGGTTAAATAAGCTCTGGTCAGAAGTGACCGCCGGGACGTGGGTAACAACCATGACAAGTCCGATGAAAATGACCAAATGATGAGCGGCCATGAATTCCAATGATAAAAAACCAGATGTATTTAGTAGAAGAAAATAGATCATGAATATTATAAGGGAACATTGAAGATATTTATAGAGAAAATAATTAATTTCTGAATTAACAAAATTTTCTCCTAATGGTAGAATTCTTCATCACTGTACAAAATAATTAATTTCTAAATCAACAAAATCAACAAAATTTTCTCCTAATGGTAGAATTCTTCGATCACTTTAAATATCTTAACGGTTATATCTTAGTTGTTATGTGTATACTTGATGAACCTTAGTGCGTTACCCAAATATTGTTCTTAGTAAGAATATATTATAAATCTTCATTAATATGATACCATATTTTTATCTTATCAAAATATAGAATAATATATATGTCTCGCATAGTTTCTAATACTATATTTATATAAAATTTTAACGTGGAGATTAAAAATTTTGGAAAATATTTCATTAATACAATTGAGTGATATTTATAAAATATAAAATTAAACATACGACTATATAATTCTATTAACGACCAACCCAATAAGAAAAGAGAAAAAAAACCGGTAATGAATATTTATTGAAGTATTTACCTAATCCAGAAGCTTTGAGGACTCCGAGAATTGGCTCCACAGTTGCTGGAGTTGGGGACTCCGAGAATTGTCTCCACAGTTGCTGGAGTTGCAACATGAAGAAAATTTAAAATATATATAGTAAATTTAAGGAGAAAAAAAAATATATAGTTACATATAGAAATAAAAGTAAAAATAATTCTTTTTTTTAGAGAAAAAATTTGTTCCTAGTTAATATTCTTAACTAAATTTTAAAAACAAAAATAATAACTAAAAATAATGTTTATAAGATTAATTTTTTTAATAAAAATCAAAACAAAAAATTTATTATTCTTCGAAATCTAAGAATATAAAACAAAATAATAGAAAATCTGATAAGAATTAAATTCGTTTTTTAGTTTTCAAATTTTGATTTAAAATTTTAAAATATTTATAAGAAACTCTAAACTTTAAAAATCAAATCATTACAAATTTAAAATTTTATTATTATTTATTGATGTGTTTCCATGAATTCTCTTTAAATATTTATGTACCTAAAATTGCTTGTAAATATAGAGGAGGACGACTTATATATATATATATATATATATATATATATATATATATTTTTTTTTTTTTTTTTTTTAATTTGTGTAATTTTTTTTAATGAGTAAAATAAGATAATAATACTATAATTTATCTAAAAAAGTTCAATGAATAAAATTATAATTTTAATGTTCCATAACTCAATTTTCACATATAATTGTTTGTATTCTAATTGTCCTTACTTTTCATTATTATTATTATTAAAACTCTGTTATATTTAACTCCATGGCAAATTTTAATAAAAAAATAATTATAATGAAAAAATAATAATTTAAAATAAAAAATAATTTTAAAAAAATAGTAAATAATACTCTGAGACTTGGGTCGATTCCCTGATAGTACAATTAATTAATGTATTATATAATTAAAATGTTCGCAATTCAAAAATTCACTTCCTAACTATTAATTATTGCTTTTAGTATATATTAAATATATTTCTATGAACCTTTTAGTTCAGAAAATCAAAAAGAAAAAAAGAGAGTTTTGGCAATACGAGCTATGTTTATTAATATCATATCATGAGTTATTTAGTAAAGTTGTCGGGATAAGTTTGTAAATAAATATTTAAAGTAGAGTATATGGAAGAGGAGCTTAATTATGAAGAGCATATTTTGAGATCTCACATCAATTGGAGCAAGGATGAATCGAACAGAACCACCAAAAACATCCATGCTCTCTCAGAACACCGATGATAACGACTTATAAGATATAAAATTTATCAAATATAAAATTGAATAGAGAAAAAAAGAGGTTTCGATGAAACAACACCACCAATTTTTTTTAATATAATATCATAAAGAAGGGTGGGATCACGACTTATAAGATATAAATTGAACAATGAAAATAAATTTTTATTAGCGATACTGTGGTAAATAAGAAGAGAGTACAGGTGAACCAACACCACCACCAATGTTAGTTGACATCATAAAGAGTTCATTATTTAGTAAATTGGTGAGGATAATTTCTCAAATATATATTTATAACCGAACAGGTGTAAGAGGAACACTGTTATGAATTGGGTTTGGACCCCCTGGAACTACGGGTAGAGATCTTCCAAAAAAATCAACACCACCCGTCTTCATCTCTGTGGATATTCCCCCAAAACGTCGGTAAAACAAGCTCTGGTCAGAAGTGACTGTCGGGGCGTGAGTGACGACCATGAGAAGTCCGATGAAGATGACCAAATGATGAGCCGCCATGAATTCCAATTATCAGAAACCAAAGGTATTTAGTAGAAGAAAATAGATAATGAATATTACAAGGAGAATATTCAAGATATTTATAGAGAAAATAATTAATTTCTGAATCAACAAAATCAACAAAATCTTCTCCTAATAGTAGAATTTTTGTATCACTCTAAATATCTTTGTTGTTATATCTGAGTTGTCAGGTATACATGAACCTTACTAACATGATACATATTTTTATCTTATTCTAGAATAATATATATATATATATTATAAATCCTCACTAACATGATATCATATTTTTATCTTAATATAGGATAATATATATGCCTCGTATAGTTTTTAATACTATATTGTGGAGATTATAATTTTTAGAAAATATTTAATTAATACAATTGAGTGATAAAGATTTATAAGATATAAAATTGAACATACCACTGTATAATTCTATTAAGAATCAACCCAATAAGAAAAGAGAAAAAAACACGTTATTGAAGTATTTATAGGGGAATTAGGGGACATATTAAATAAAGGAGTAGACTCTCTTTCATTAATTGGTTTTCTGAGTCATTTTAAATAATTTAGCTATTTTTTTCATCTAAAATTGATGTATTTAAAATTAAATAGAAAACAGTATACTAAAATAACATATATATTCTTTTATTAATAAATTATTATAATAGTATAAAATTTATAAGTATATCTACTAATCGTGAACTTGAACTATTACCGTTTGAATCTGTTCATCGAAACGTAACGGAGAGTACCAGCAAAAACATCTATACTCTATCATAACACCGATGATAACTACTTATAAGATATAAAATTTATCACATATAAAATTGAACGAGACAAAAAAAAAAAAAAAAAAGGGTTTACATGAAACAACACCACCCATTTTTATTAATATAATATTTTAAAAGATTAATCATTTAGTAAATGGGTGACAATAATTTAGAGTATGGAAGAGGAACTTGATTATGAATTGAGTTTGATCCCGTTAGAACTCCGTGTAGAGAGCCTTCAAAAAAATCAACACCACCCGTCTTCGCCATGCTCTGGTCGGAAACGACCATAAAGGTGTGAGTAACAACGACTGACGAGATGAAAGTTCAGATAATGAGTCGCTATGAATTCTAATTATCACATATAAAATATATTTTAGTAGAAGAAAATAGGTAAATAAATGGTAAGGACAGTATTCAAATATATAGTAAAAATAATTAACTTCTGAATCAGAAAATCTTCACCTATTTATTAAATTATTGACGGCCATAAATATTTACTTTCCATCTCAAAAATGAAATTTTTTTTTTTTTTTCTATTTCATTACTCTTAATTGAGCAAATCTTTCTAACTATACTGAAAAAAATAAAAATTTCAAATAAAAATAATTTTTTAAAAAACAAATAGTAAGGGAGTAAATAAAAAAACAAATAAACATAAGAAAATAGCAATATCTATGTGACAATCTCAAAAATCTAAAATTTAATGCATATTATTTGTAATATAGTCTTTAAGGAATGAAATTAAATTAAAATTTAAGGTGTATTATTGTTTTATTAATAAATTATTATAATGGTATAAAATTTATAAATATCTACTAACGGTGAATTTGAACTATTACAGTTTGGACCCGTCAATCGAAACTTAACGAAGAGAACCACCAAAAACATCTATACCCTCTTGTAACACCGATGATAACTACTTATAAGATATAAAATTTAACACATATAAAATTGAAGGAGAGAAAAAAAAGTTTCCGCTAAACAACACCACCCATTTTTATTAATATAATATCATAAAGAATTGGGGTGAAAATAATTTAGAAGATAGAAGAGGAACTTGATTATAAATTGGGTTTGATCGTTCCAAAACTTCGTGTACAGAACTACTATGTTAAGTACGTTATTCAAATATTTATAAAAAAATAATTCATCTCTAATTACCAAATCTTCTCCTAATTATTAAATTATTGTATTTTATAAATATTTACTCTCCATTTTTTTTTTCTATTTCATTGGTAACGTATCTTTCCTAATTATTGAATTATTCAGGTCAGAAATATTTTAGCCGTTATTTTCAATTAAAAAGTGAAATAATTTTTTTTCTTATTTCGTTGTTCTTAATTTAATATTCAATTTGAATATTATTTAAATTTTAAATATATATATATATATATATATATATATATATATATATATATATATACAAATAATCACCCAAAACAAACTCAATTGGTTGGACCAAATGTTCTTAAACCCTTTAATTATTATTAAATCTCTGCAAATATTTAAATCTCTACGACAAATTTTAAGAAAAAAATAATTATAATAAAAAAATAATAATTTAAAATTAAAATAATTAAAAAGGAAAGAGTAAATCAAGAAATTGATGAAGTATAAAAATAAAAAATAAAAAAAATAAAGAAATCTAAAATTTAATGCATATTATTTATAGAATAGTTATTAAGGAATGAAATTAAATTAAACAAATAGTAAAAAGGTAAATCAAGAAATTGATGAAGCATAAAAAAATCTAAAATTTAATATATATATATATATATATGATTGGAAGAATAATTATTAAAGAATGAAATTAAATTAAAAATTAATGTAATAAATTATTATAATGGTATAAAATTGTGAAGTATATGTCCTTCAATATAAATCACCCCACCCTACACTTCTATTTGAAATAGAGTAGGACTAAATATTTAATATTAAAAGTTTATATAATTTTATTAAAATCATTTATTTGATTATAATTCAAAAACCTAAAATTCAACCAAATTAAATTAACATTTTAACTTAAATTAATAATAGGATATACTTAAAAATAAAATCATAAAGAATAGATATAGAAGGTAATAAAAGTAGTTGAAAATATAATAATTGATATAATCAATTACAAAAAATTGAAAATATAATAAGCACGGTACTATAAACCATGCGACATTGGACTAATAACAAAAGCATAGTTATCGAATCTTGATGTGAGGAACGATAAGGAACTTCTTGCATCGAAGAATCCTACCAATTAATAGTCAAAAAATAATTTTCTTTTTCTATTCAACTCTTAATCGAGTAAATTTTCCTTAATTATTGAATTATCGATGGTTATAAATATTTTAGAGGTCATTTTTATCTAAATGAAATAAATTGTTTTTTTCCTATTTGTTGACCATTAATTGAATACTTAACTGGGAGATTATTTAAATTTTAAATATATATATACATTATAATCCTACGCAAAACAATTGTATTGATCTAATTTATTTTTTTGAGTCCACCAATTTTTTTTAACACTCTTTGTTCTCAATGGTTGATTTAACCTACCATAGATAGTGTCAAAAAAAAAGAAGATTCATACTTCCACATAATATAGATGATTTAGAATATATAAAATTTATCAATAATAAATATCATAAACAATTAAGAGAGTTTCATGAAACAACACAACCAAATTTTATTAATATAATATCATACCAAATTCAAAGGGTTTCCAAGAAAGAATATAACCAAATTTTATTAATATAATATCATCATTTAGTAGAGTGGTGAGAATAATTGAGGAGAATATGGGAGAGGAACTTGATTATGAATTGGGTCTGGTCCGTTTGGGACTTTGACCAGAGAGCCTTCAAAAATATTAACACCATCAGTCGTCGGAGGAACTTGATTATGAATTGGGTCTGGTCCGTTTGGAACGTTGAGCAGAGAGCCTCCAAAAATATTAACACCACTAGCCGTCGTCATTGGAGGAACTTGATTATGAATTGGGTCTGGTCCATTTGGAACGTTGACTAGAGAGCCTTCAAAAATATTAACACCACCAGTCGTCATCGGAGGAACTTGATTATGAATTGGGTCTGGTCCGTTTGGAACGTTGACCAGAGAGCCTATAAAAATATTAACACCACCCATCTTCATCTGGTTGGATATACCACCAAAACGTCGATAAAACAAGCTCTGGTCAGAAGTAACCATCGAGGTGTGGGTGACGACGACAAGAAGTCCGATGAAGATGACAAGATGAGAGTTCACATGATGAGTCGCCATGAATTCCAATTATCACAAACAAGATGTATTTTGGTGGAAGAAAATAGGTGACGAATGATAAACCGAATATTCAAATATTTATAGAAAAAATAATTAGCTGAATTAGAAATTTATAAATATTTACTTTTTATTGAAATAATTTTTTTTTCCTTTTCTAGCTATTCTTTCCCTAATTAAATATTTTAGCGTTCTTACTATGAAAATATTATAAATCTTCACTAATATGATACCATATTTTTATCTTATCAAAATATAGAATAATATATATGTCTTGCATAGTTTCTAATATTATTTTTATATAAAATTTTGACGTGGAGATTAAAAATTAGAAAATATTTAATTAATACAATTGACGGATAAAAATTGATAAGATATAAAATTGAACATACGACTATATAATTCTATTAACAACCAACCTAATAAGGAAAGAGAAAAAACTGGTAATGAATATTATAACAACGTTATTGAAGTATTTATAAGGAAATTAGGAGACATATTAAATAAAGGAGTAGGCTCTCTTCTCATTAATTGGTTAAATTCTTGGTCGTTTTAAATAATTTAACTATTTTTTCATCTAAAAATTGATGTATTTAAAATTAAATAGAAAATCGTATACTAAAATAACATATAAATATTAAACAATTAATATTTATTAATAACTATAGTAATATGCATTAAAATTAATATTATTCATATTAATATTTATGAATAATATTAATATGATTGTCTAAACAAACTAAAAAATCTAAAATTTAATGCATATTACTATAGTTATTAATAAATAAAATTAAATTAAAATTTAAGGCATATTATTCCTTTATTAATAAATTATTGTAATGATATAAAATTTATAAGTATATCGGTTAACCGTAGACTTGAATTATTACAGTTTGGACATGTCCATTGAAACTTAACGGAGAGAACTACCAAAAACATTCCTACTCTATTGTAACACCGATGATAACTACTTATATGATATAAAATTTATCACATATAAAATTGAACGAGAGAAGAAAGGGTTTGCGTGGGAAACACCACCCAGCTTTATTAATATAATATCATAAATAATTCATTTAGTGAATGGGTGAGAATAATTTAGAAGATGAGAGAGAAACTTGATTATGAATTCGGTTTGATCCCTCTATAATTTCGTGTAGGGAGCCTTCAAAAAAATCAACACCACCAGTTTTTGTCTCGGTGGATATACCCCCAAAACGTCGATAAAAGAAGCTTTGGTCAGAAACGATCACCGAGATGTGGGTGACGACGACAAGAAGTTTGATAACGATCAACACGATCAAAACCACCAGTTTTTGTCCAGTGGATATATCCCCAAAACGTCGATAAAACAAGTTCTGGTCAGAAACGATCACCGAGGTGTGGGTGACAATGACAAGAAGTCCAATAAAGATGACTAGATGAAAGTTCAGATAATGAGTAGCTATTGACTGTTATAAATATTTACTTTCTATCTAAAGAGTAAAATAATTTTTTTTTAAATAATTTTTTTTCCTATTTCATTAGCTATTAATTGAGCAAATCGGTTATTGAATTATTCACTGTTATAAATATTTTAGGGTTATTTTCAATCGAAAAATGAAATAAATTTCTCTTTCCTGATCGGCCCTTAATAGAATACTTAATTGCAATATTATTTAAATTTTAAATATATATGTATAACTTATCTAATTTTTTTTTTTTTTTTTTTTTTTTGTATCAACCAATTTTTTTTAAACCCTCTGTTTGTATTCTCAATTTTTTTTTTTTTATCAACCATATATATGTATAGTTTTTAAGAAATGAAATTTTATTAAAAATTTTGGCATATTGTTGTTTTATGGATAAATTATTCTAATAGTATAAGATCTACAAGTATATCTCATTTAACATAATTTATTTCACCCGATTTTTGAAATAGGGGTAAGACTAAATATTTAACATTAAAAAATTATATAATTTTATTAAAATCATTTATTTAAGAATAATTATTAAGATTTATTATCATCTCAAAAACCTAAATTAAATTAACTTTTAATTAGTTAAAATTAAATTAATAATATAATAACATTTACCATGCCGTCTATTATAGACTTACCGATATAATCAATACAATGAATTGAAAATATAATACCACTTTATTATAAACAATGCGCCGGTGGAGGAATAACAAAGGCATCGTCATGAGAATCTGAATGTGAAGAACTCTTGTAACAAAGAATTTTACCCAGTCTCAAAGCTTTGGGGACTCTGGGACTTGGGTCGATTCAAAGAGGTGCAATTAGTTAATGTATTATATAATCAAAATGTTCGAGATTAAAAAATTCACTCCCTAACATTAATTATAGCTTTTAGTATATATTAAAGATTTGTAAGATGTGAAATTGAACCACTACAATAATTTTCTATGAACGATTAAGTTGAAAAAAAAAAATTTGGAGACACAATGCCACCTATGTTTATTAATATCAAGAGAGTAAAGTTGTCGGGATAAATTTGTCAATAAAATTTAAAGTGGAGTATATGGAAGAGGAGCTTAATTATGAATAACATATTTTGAGATCCCACATCGATTTGAGCTAGGACGAGTGTCAACGATTTCGTTTGTCCTCCAAGAGAGAACCACCAAAAACATCTCTACTCTCTCATAACACCACTGATAACTACTTATAAGATGTAAAATTTATCACATATAAAATTGAACTAAGAAAAAAAAAAGTTTGTGAAACAACACCACCAATTTTTATTAATATAATGTCATAAAGAATTCATCATTTAGTAGATCGACCGGAACTACGAGATGGAAGAGGAACTTGATTATGAATGAGGTTTGATCCCTCCGAAACTGCGTGTAAAGAGCCTTCAAAAAAATCTACACCACCCATCTTCATTTCGGTGGATATACCCCAAAACATCGATAAAACAAGCTTTGGTCAGAAGCGACCACCAAAGTGTGGGTGACGACGACAAGAAGTCCGATGAAGATGATGGGGTGAAAATTCAGATGATGAGTCGCTCATGAATCTCAGTTATCACATACGAAATGTATTTTTGGTAGAAGAAACTAGGTAATGAATTGTAACGACAATATTCAAATACTTATAAAAAAAAATAATTAACCTATGTATCACCATGCCGTTATATTCCTTATTTTGGTAGAAGAAAATAGATAATGAATTGTAACGCAAATAATTAACCTATCTATCACCAATATTATCAAGAATGAAATATTTTTTCCCCTATTTAATTGGTCATTACTTGATTTGAATATTATTTAAATTTAAAATATATATACATAATAATCCCATTCAAAACGTACTCATTTGAGTTAGGTTGATCTAATTTTGTTTGGTCAACCAATTTTTTTAAATACTTTGTATTCTCGATTGTCCTAATTTATTATTATTATTAAAACTATGTTATATTTAATTCTATGCGACAAATTTTAATAAAAAAAATAATTATAATGAAAAAATAATAAATCTTAGAATGAAATTAAATTAAAATCTAAGGTATATTATTATTTTATAAATAAATTATTATAATGGTATAATTTATTCCACCCTAATATTCCATTTTTGAAATGGGAGTAGACTAAATATATAACATTAAAATTTTATTTCCTAAATGTTTAACATTAAAAATTTATATAATTTATTTGAGAATAATGATTAAGATTTATTACCAAAAACTTAAAATTTAAGGAAAGTTAAATTAACATTTAATTAGTTAAAATTAAATTAATAATATAATTTAAAAAAAAATAAAAGTATTAAGAATGGTTAAATATCTAAAATTAGATAACCTAATAAAGCGTTTAATATATAGTAACATTTAACGTGTATTATAGACTTATAGTTAATATAATCAATACAAAAAATACTCTGAGACTTGGGTCGCTGATGGTGCAATTAGTTAATGCATCATATAATTAAAAGGTTCGAAATTAAAAAATTTACTTCCTAACCATTAATTAGGACTTTTAGTATATATTAAAGATTTGTAAAATATAAAATTGAACCAGGATAATATATTTCTATAAATTATTTAGTTGACAAAATAAAAAAGAAAAAAAAAAAGAGTTTTGGCGAAACAATACAGTTTTATTAATATCATGAGAGTCGATTGTTGAGTAAAGTTGTCGGGATAAGTTTGTAAATAAATATTTAAAGTGGAGTATATGGGAGATGAATTGAACGAGAGAAGAAAAGAAAGGCAACACCACCCATTTGTATTAATATAATATCATATAGAAAGGTAAAAACACTTAAAAAAAAGTTATGAAAATTGTAGAACAAAAACAACCTTCGTGCAAGTAAGAATAACATATGGATCCATGTTACCCGATCAAATCAAAATAACAATCAAAATGTTTAATAAACACCAAAATGGCTTGGAAAATATAATTGAAATTAAAAATGATCTATCGATCGATCCCAAAAGGAAGCGGAAATTTACAGAGATAATTCGTATTTTCGAGCCCCATGGCCGAAATAAGAAGAACATCAAGAGTTCCCGCTGGCATTTTCACCATGATGAAAAGAAGAGGTTTGAAAGAAAGATATCCCAAATTGTGATCCCACCGTTTTTGTAAGAGAATTGTTTGTGCAGACATATATATATATATATATCTACATATATATATATATAGGCGTCGAAATGATCTAAGGAGCTGAACCGACAATGCTCTGCCTTAAAAACAGAAATTAGACTGGTCCTCTAGTGACTTGTCATTTGTTGAAAGTCTTTCTTTATTTGATCCAAACAATCATTATGTTCCTGTCATATTTAGCCACGGAGAAAAATTTATTCCAATTTTTTCTCTTATTTCTTATTCAAGTAGAAATTTTCTCAAAAGGTATGTGATTTGAAAATTCACTCCCTAACATGTTGAACTTAAACAAGAAGAGTGTTTGGACCCGCAGATGATAACGAAATATAAATTGAACAATGGCAATAAATTTTTATTGGCAATAAATTTTTATTAGCCATACTGTGGTAAATAAAAAAATAAAAAAAGAGTTTAGGTGAACACCACCACCAATATTGATTGACACCATAAAGAGTTCATTAGTAAATTGGTGAGGATAATTTCTCAAATATATATTTAGAACCGAGCAGGTGGAAGAGGATCACGGTTATGAATTGGGTCTGGACCCCCTGGAACTACGGGTAGAGATCTTCCAAAAAAATCAACACCACCTGTCTTCATCTCTGTGGATATTCCCCCAAAACATCGGCTAAATAAGCTCTGGTCAGAAGTGACCGCTCGGGCGTGAGTAACAACCATGAGAAGTCCGATGAAAATGACCAAATGATGAGCCGCCATGAATTCCAATGATAAAAAACCAGATGTATTTAGTAGAAAAAAATAGATAATGAATATTATAAGGGAACATTGAAGATATTTATAGAGAAAATAATTAATTTCTGAATCAATAAAATTTTCTCCTAATGGTAGAATTCTTCGTCAGTACAAAATAATTAATTTCTAAATCAACAAAATCAACAAAATTTTCTCCTAAGGTAGAATTCTTCATCACTTTAAATATCTTAACCATTATATCTTAGTTGTTATGTATATACATGATGAACCTTAGTGCGTTACCCAAATATTGTTCTTAGTAAGAATATATTATAAATCTTCATTAATATGATACCATATTTTTATCTTATCAAAATATAGAATAATATATATGTCTCGCATAGTTTCTAATACTATATTTATATAAAATTTTAACGTGAGATTAAAAATTTTGGAAAATATTTCATTAATACAATTGAGTGATATTTATAAGATATAAAATTGAAGATACGACTATATAATTCTATTAACGACCTACCCAATAAAAAAAGAGAAAAAAACCGGTAATGAATATTTATTGAAGTATTTACCTAATTCGGAAGCTTTGGGGACTCCGAGAATTGGCTCCACAGTTGCCGGAGTTGGGGACTCCGAGAATTGGCTCCACAATTGCTGGAGTTGCAACATGAAGAAAATTTAAAATATATATAGTAAATTTAAGGAGAAAAAAATATATATAGTACATATAGAAATAAAAGTAAAAATATATATATTTTTTTTTTTTTAGAGAAAAAGCTTGTTCCCAGTTAATATTCTTAACTAAATTTTAAAAACAAAAATAAGAACTAAAAATAATGTTTATAAGATTAATTTTTTTTTATTAAATTCGTTTTTTAGTTTTCAAATTTTGATTTAAATTTTTAAAATATTTATAAGAAAGTCTAAACTTTAAAAATCAAATGATTACAAATTTAAAATTTTATTATTATTTATTGATGTGTTTCCATGAATTCTCTTTAAATATTTATGTACCTAAAATTGCTTGTAAATTTAGAGGAGGATAACTTTTATGTATATATATATATATATATTTTTTTTTTTTTTTTTAATTTGTGTAATTTTTTTTAATGAGTAAAATAAGATAATAATACTATAATTTATCTAAAATAGTTCGATGAATAAAATTATAATTTTAATGTTCCATAACTCAATTTTCACATATAATTGTTTGTATTCTAATTGTCCTAAATTTTTATTATTATTATTATTAAAACTCTGCTATATTTAATTCTATGACAAATTTTAATAAAAAAATAATTATAATAAAAAAATAATAATTTAAAATAAAAATAATTAAAAAAAATAGTAAATAATACTCTGAGACTTGGGTCGACGTACAATTAGTTAATGTATTATATAATTAAAATGTTCGCAATTCAAAAATTCACTTCCTAACCATTAATTATTGCTTTTAGTATATATTAAATATATTTCTATGAACCTTTTAGTTGAGAAAATCAAAAAGAAAAAAGAGAGTTTTGGCAATACGAGCTATGTTTATTAATATCATATCATGAGTTATTTAGTAAAGTTGTTGGGATAAGTTTGTAAATAAATATTTAAAGTGGAGTATATGGAAGAGGAGCTTAATTATGAAGAGCATATTTTGAGATCTCACATCAATTGGAGCAAGGATGAATCGAAGAGAACCACCAAAAACATCCATGCTCTCTCAAAACACCGATGATAACGACTTATAAGATATAAAATTTATCAAATATAAAATTGAATAGAGAAAAAGAGGTTTCGGTGAAACAACACCACCAATTTTTTTTAATGTAATATCATAAAGAAGGGTGGGATCACGACTTATAAGATATAAATTGAATAACGACAATAAATTTTTATTAGTGATACTGTGGTAAATAAGAAGAGAGTACAGGTGAACCAACGCTACCACCAATGTTGGTTGACATCATAAAGAGTTCATTATTTAGTAAATTGGTGAGGATAATTTCTCAAATATATATTTATAACCGAACAAGTGTAAGAGGAACACTGTTATGAATTGGGTTTGGACCCCCTGGAACTACGGGTAGAGATCTTCCAAAAAAATCAACACCACCCGTCTTCATCTCTGTGGATATTCCCCCAAAACGTCGGTAAAACAAGCTCTGGTCAGAAGTGACTATCGGGGCGTGAGTGACGACCATGAGAAATCCGATGAAGATGACCAAATGATGAGCCGCCATGAATTCCAATTATCAGAAACCAAAGATATCTAGTAGAAGAAAATAGATAATGAATATTACAAGGAGAATATTCAAGATATTTATAGAGAAAATAATTAATTTCTAATCAACAAAATCAACAAAATCTTCTCATAATAGTAGAATTTTTGTATCACTTTAAATATCTTTGTTGTTATATCTGAGTTGTCAGGTATACATCTCATGAACCTTACTAACATGATACATATTTTTATCTTATTATAGAATAATATATATATATTATAAATCCTCACTAACATGATACCATATTTTTATCTTAATATAGGATAATATATATGTCTCGTATAGTTTTTAATACTATATTGTGGAGATTAAAATTTTTAGAAAATATTTAATTAATACAATTGAGTGATAAAGATTTATAAGATATAAAATTGAACATACCACTGTATAATTCTATTAAGCATCAACCCAATAAGAAAAGAGAAAAACACACGTTATTGAAGTATTTATAGGGGAATTAGGGGACATACTAAATAAAGGAGTAGACTCTCTTTCATTAATTGGTTTTCTAAGTCGTTTTAAATAATTTAGCTATTTTTTTCATCTAAAATTGATGTATTTAAAATTAAATAGAAAAGAGTATACTAAAAACAACATATATATTCTTTTATTAATAAATTATTATAATAGTATAAAATTTATAAGTATATCTACTAATCGTGAACTTGAACTATTACCGTTTGAATCTGTTCATCGAAACGTAACGGAGAGTACCAGCAAAAACATCTATACTCTATCATAACACTAATGATAACTACTTATAAGATATAAAATTTATCACATATAAAATTGAACGAGACAAAAAAAAAGGTTTACATGAAACAACACCACCCATTTTTATTAATATAATATTTTAAAAAATTAATCATTTAGTAAATGGGTGACAATAATTTCGAGGATGGAGGAGGAACTTGGTTATGAATTGGGTTTGATCCCGTCGGAACTCCGTATAGAGAGCCTTCAAAAAAATCAACACCACCCGTTTTCGTCATGCTCTGGTCGGAAACGACCATAAAGGTGTGAGTAACAACGACTGACGAGATGAAAGTTCAGATAATAAGTCTCTATGAATTCTAACACATATAAAATATATTTTAGTAGAAGAAAATAGGTAAATAAATGGTAAGGACCGTTTTCAAATATATAGTAAAAATAATTAACTTCTGAATCAGAAAATCTTCACCTATTTATTAAATTATTGACGGTTATAAATATTTACTTTCCATCTCAAAAATGAAATATTTTTTTTTTTTTTTTTGTATTTGATTCCTCTTAATTGAGCAAATCTTTCTAATTATACTAAAAAAATAAAACTTTCAAATAAAAATAATTTTTTAAAAAACAAATAGTAAGGGAGTAAATAAAAAACAAATAAACATAAGAAAACAGCAATATCCACGTGACAATCTCAAAAATCTAAAATTTAATGCATATTATTTGTAATATAGTTTTTAAGAAATGAAATTAAATTAAAATTTAAGGTGTATTATTGTTTTATTAATAAATTATTATAATGGTATAAAATTTATAAGTATATCTACCAACGGTAAATTTGAACTATTACAGTTTGGACCCATCAATCGAAACTTAACGAAGAGAACCACCAAAAACATCTATACCCTCTTGTAACACCGATGATAACTACTTATAAGATATAAAATTTAACACATATAAAATTGAAGGAGAGAAAAAAAAAGTTTCCGCTAAACAACACCACCCATTTTTATTAATATAATATCATAAAGAATTTGGGTGAAAATAATTTAGAAGATAGAAAAGAAACTTGATTATGAATTGGGTTTGATCGTTCCAAAACTTCGTGTATAGAACTACTATGTTAAGTACATTATTCAAATATTTATAAAAAAATAATTCATCTCTAATTACCAAATCTTCTCCTAATTATTAAATTATTGTACCTTATAAATATTTACTCTCCATTTTTTTTCTATTTCATTAGTAAGGTATATTTCCTAATTATTGAATTATTCAGGTCAGAAATATTTTAGCCGTTATTTTCAATTAAAAAGTGAAATAATTTTTTTTTTCCTATTTCGTTGTTCTTAATTCAATATTTAATTTAAATATTATTTAAATTTTAAATATATATATACAAATAATCACCCAAAACAAACTCAATTGGGTTGGGTTATTTTTTTTGGGTCAACCAAATGTCCTTAAAACACTTTAATTATTATTAAATCTCTACAATATTTAAATCTCTACGACAAATTTTAAGAAAAAAAAATAATAATTTAAAATTAAAATAATTAAAAAAGAAAGAGTAAATTAAGAAATTGATGAAGTATAAAAATAAAAAATAAAAAAATAAAAAAATCTAAAATTTAATGCATATTATTTGTAGAATAGTTATTAAGAAATGAAATTAAATTAAACAAAAAAGTAAAAAGGTAAATCAAGAAATTGACGAAGCATAAAAAAATCTAAAATTTAATATATATATAATTGGTAGAATAATTATTAAAGAATGAAATTAAATTAAAAATTAATGTAATAAATTATTATAATGGTATAAAATTTAGAAGTATATGTCCTTCAATATAAATCACCCCACCCTACACTTCTATTTGAAATAGAGCAGGATTAAATATTTAATATTAAAATTTTATATAATTTTATTAAAATTATTTATTTGACCATAATTCAAAAACCTAAAATTCAACCAAAATTAAATTAACATTAAATTAATAATAGGATATACTTAAAAATAAAATCATTAAGAATAGATATAATATAGAATGTAATAAAAGTAGTTGAAAATATAATAATTGATATAATCAATTACAAAAAATTGAAAATATAATAAGCACGGTACTATAAATCATGCGCCATTGGACTAATAACAAAAGCATAGTTATCGAATCTTAATGTGAGGAACGATAAGGAATTTCTTGCATCGAAGAATCCTACCAATTAATAGTCAAACAAATAATTTTCTTTTTCTATTCAACTAGTAAATTTTCCTTAATTATTGAATTAGTGAGGGTTATAAATATTTTAGAGGTTATTTTTATCTAAAAATTAAATAAATTATTTTTTTCCTATTTGTTTACCATTAATTGAATACTTAATTGGGAGATTATTTAAATTTTAAATATATATACATTATAATCCTACTCAAAACAATTGGATTGATCTAATTTTTTTTTTTGGTCCACCAATTTTTTTTTAACACTCTTTGTTCTCGATTGTCAATGGTTGATTTAATCTAACATAGAAAGTGTCAGTGATTTCGTTTGGCGGACATAACCACAAAAAAAAAAAAAAAAAAAAAAAAAAAAAAAAAAATCATACTTCCACGTAATAGAGATGATTTAGAAAATATAAAATTTATCAATAATATAATATCATAAACAATTAAGAGAGTTTCATGAAACAACACAACCAAATTTTATTAATATAATATCATACCAAATTCAATTGATTATGAATTGGGTCTGGTCCGTTTGGGACTTTGACCAGAGAGCCTTCAAAAATATTAACACCATCAGTCGTCGTCGTCATCGGAGGAACTTGATTATGAATTGGGTCTGGTCCGTTTGGAACGTTGACCAGAGAGCCTCCAAAAATATTAACACCACTAGCTGTCGTCATTGGAGGAACTTGATTATGAATTGGGTTTGGTCCATTTGGAATGTTGACTAGAAAGCCTTCAAAAATATTAACACCCCCAGTCGTCATCGGAGGAACTTGATTATGAATTGGGTCTCGTCCGTTTGGAACGTTGACCAGAGAGCCTTCAAAAATATTAACACCACCAGTCTTCATCTGGTTGGATATACCACCAAAACGTCGATAAAACAAGCTCTGGTCAGAAGTAACCATCGAGGTGTGGGTGACGACAACAAGAAGTCCGATGAAGATGACAAGATGAGAGTTCACATGATGATTCGCCATGAATTCCAATTATCACAAACAAGATGTATTTTGGTTGAAGAAAATAGGTGATGAATGATAAACAGAATATTCAAATATTTATAGAAAAAATAATTAGCTGAATTAGAAATTTATAAATATTTACTTTTTATTGAAATAATTTTTTTTTTCCTTTTCTAGCTATTCTTTTCCTAATTAAATATTTTAGCGTTATTTTTAATTAAAAGTGAAATAAATTTCTTTTTTCTATTTAGTTTCCCCTTGAATACTTAATTTGAATATTATTTAAAATTGAAATAATTAAAAAAAAAAAAAAACAAATAGGAGAGGGTAAATCAAGGAATTGATGAAGCATTAAAAAAAAATCTAAAACCTAATGCATATTATTGGTGGAATAGTTATTAAGGAATGAAATTAAATTAAAAATTATTATAATAAATTATTATAATAGTATAAGATTCATTTAATATAATTTATTTCATTCTACTCAATATTTGATTTTTAAAATAGAAGTAGGACTAAATATTTAACGTTTAGATAATTTTATTAAAATCATTTATCTCAAAATAATTATTAAGATTTATTACCATCTCAACAACCTCAAAAACCTAAAATTTAAGTAAAATTAAATTAACATTCATTTAATTACTTAAAATTAAATTAATAATATAATTTAATAAAAGTAAAATTATAAAGCGTTTGAAAATGTAATAACATTTACCATACACGAACTTTATTATAGACAATGCACGAGGAATAACAAAGGCATCATCATCAGAATCTAAATGGGAAGATTCTTGTAACAAATAACTTCACCTAGTCTGAAAGCTATGGGGACTCCAAGACCTGGGTCGATTCGCTTATGGTGCAATTAGTTAATGTATTATATAATCAAAATTTCGCTTTTAGTATATATTAAAGATTTGTAAGATATAAAATTGAATAAGGACAATATATTTCTATGAATGATTTGGTTGACAAAAAAAGAGAGTTTTGGTGACACAATACCACCTATGTTTATTAATGTCATGAGAGTCGATTATTTAGTAAAGTTGTCCGGATAAATTTGTCAATAAAATTTAAAATGAAGTATATGGAAGAGTGTAGTGATTTCGTTTGGCCTCGAAGACCAAAAACATCTATAGTCTCTCATAAAACCGATGATAACTACATATAAGATATAAAATTTATCACATATAGAGAGAGAGAAAAAAGAAAAAAAAAAGATTTCCATGAAACAACACCACCCATTTTTATTAATATAATATCATAATCAATTCATCAGTAAATTGGTGACAATAATTTAGAAGATGGGAGAGGAACTTGATTATGAATTGGATTTGATCCCTCCGGAACTTCGTGTAGAGAGCCTTCAAAAAAATCAACACCACCCGACCTCATATCGGTTGATATACTCCCGCGTCGATTAGAAGATGGAAGAGGAACTTGATTATGAATTGGATTTGATCCCTCTGGAACTTCGTGTAGAGATCCTTCAAAAAAATCAACACCACCCGTTCTCATCTCGGTTGATATACCCCCAAAGCGTCGATTAGAAGATGAAAGAGGAACTTGATTATGAATTGGATTTGGTCCCTCCGGAACTTCATGTAGAGAGCCTTCAAAAAAATCAACACCACCCGTCTTCATCTCGGTTGATATACCCCGAAAGCGTCGATTAAAAGATGGAAGAGGAACTTGATTATGAATTGGATTTGATCCCTCCAGAACTTCGGGTAGAGAGATTCCAAAAAAATCAACACAACCCGTCTTCATCTTGGTTGATATACCCCCAAAGCGTTGATTAGAAGATGGAAAAGGAACTTGATTATGAATTGGATTTGATCCCTCCGGAACTTCGTGTAGAGAGCTTCCAAAAAAATCAACACCACCCGTCTTCATCTCGGTTGATATACCCCCAAAGCGTCGATTAAAAGATGGAACAAGAACTTGATTATGAATTGGATTTGATCACTCTGGAACTTCGTGTAGAGAGCCTCCAAAAAAATCAACACCACCCGTCTTCATCTTGGTTGATATACCACCAAAGCGTCGATAAAACAAGCTCTGATCAGAAACAACCATTGAGATGTGAGTGACGACGACAAAAAGTCCGATGACAATGACGAGATGATAGTTTAAATGATGAGTCGCCATAAATTCAAGTTATCACATACTAAATATATTTTGGTAACAGATAAATGAATTGTGACATAATACTCAAATATTTATAGGAAAAAAATAATTAACTCTAATTACCGATCTTTTCCTAAATATTAAATTATTGACCGTTATATATATCAATGGTTATTTTCCATCTATGAAATAATTTATTTTCCTATTTTAGCTCTGACTGAATCTTGCTGAATTATTCAAGTTATAAATATTTTAGTCGTAATTAGTAAATTTTTTTTTTTCTATTTTATTGGCCTTTAATTAAAGGCTTAATTGTAATATTATTCAAGTGTATGTCACCTCCCAAGAATGACACGTGTCACGCATGGAGATGCCGACTCCATTATCTCGCATGACATTAACGGCTTGACTTCTCGAATGCTGCTTGGTATACAAATAATATATGAATGGCCGATGAACGCACCATTATTTATTTTTGCATGTTTGGTTTAAGGGCACCCCTAGATATTAAGGATAGAAAACAATTCTATAGTTGGTTCTGTCGGGGCATTAAAGGTGCTGCTTGGATCGTCCTTGGGGTAACTATAAGCATGGGGGCACCTGTCCTTAGAGAATCGCGGGTACCAGGTGGCTCCACAGTTATTGGAGTTGCAGCAATAATGGATACCGAAGAAAATTTAAAATACATATAGTAAATTTAAAGAGAAAAAAAAAGGGTACATATAGAAATAAAAGTAAAAAATAATTTTTTTAGAGAAAAAGCTTGCTTAACTAAATTTAAAAAAAAAAAATAAGAACTAAAAATAATGTTTATAAGCTTAATTTTTTTAATAAAAATCAAAACAAAAAATTTATTGTTCTTCAAAATCTAAGAATATAAAACAAAAAAATAGAAAATCTTATGAGAATTAAATTTGTTTTTTAGTTTTCAAATTTTGATTTAAAATTTTAAAATATTTATAAAAAACTCTAAACTTTACAAATCAAATGATTATAAATTTAATTTTTTTTATTATTTATTGATGTGTTTCCATGAATTCTCTTTAAATATTTATGTACCTAAAATTACTTGGAAATTTAGAAGACGTAAGACGACGACTTATCGTCTGGCTTTAACTTGGTACAGTTCACAAGCCACCCGAGGAAAAAAAAATATATATATATATATATATTATTATTATTTTAATTTGTGTAGATTTTTTTAATGAATAAAATAAGATAATAATACTATAATTTATCTAAATAGTTCGATGAATAAAATATTAATTACAATTTTAATGCTCCATAACTCAATTTTCACACATAATTGTTAAGCGAAAACAAATGATTTAAACTACGTTTATTTGTATTCTCAATTGTCCTAACTATTGTTGTTGTTGTTGTTGTTATTATTATTATTATTATTATTATTATTATTATTATTATTATTATTATTATTATTATTATTATTATTATTATTATTATTATTATTATTATTATTATTATTATTATTATTATTATTATTATTATTATTATTATTATTATTATTATTATTATTATTATTATTATTATTATTATTATTATTATTATTATTATTATTATTATTATTATTATTATTATTATTATTATTATTATTATTATTATTATTATTATTATTATTATTATTATTATTATTATTATTATTATTATTATTATTATTATTATTATTATTATTATTATTATTATTATTATTATTATTATTATTATTATTATTATTATTATTATTATTATTATTATTATTATTATTATTATTATTATTATTATTATTATTATTATTATTATTATTATTATTATTATTATTATTATTATTATTATTATTATTATTATTATTATTATTATTATTATTATTATTATTATTATTATTATTATTATTATTATTATTATTATTATTATTATTATTATTATTATTATTATTATTATTATTATTATTATTATTATTATTATTATTATTATTATTATTATTATTATTATTATTATTATTATTATTATTATTATTATTATTATTATTATTATTATTATTATTATTATTATTATTATTATTATTATTATTATTATTATTATTATTATTATTATTATTATTATTATTATTATTATTATTATTATTATTATTATTATTATTATTATTATTATTATTATTATTATTATTATTATTATTATTATTATTATTATTATTATTATTATTATTATTATTATTATTATTATTATTATTATTATTATTATTATTATTATTATTATTATTATTATTATTATTATTATTATTATTATTATTATTATTAAAGCTCTGCTATATTTAAATCTATGTGACAAATTTTAATGAAAAAATAATAATTTAAAATAAAAATAATTTAAAAAAATAAATAGTAAATGAATAAATAAAGAAATGGATGAAACATAAGACACCAAATATTAAATTTTTGAAAAAGGAGTAATTAAATATTTAACATTAAAAATTTATTCCCTAAATATTTAATATTAAAAATTTATATAATTTTATTAAAATAATTTATTTGAGAATAATTGTTAAAATTTATTACACATCAAAAACCTAAAATTTAAGGAAAATTAAATTAATAATACGACTTAATAAAAGTAAAATTGTTAAGAATTATTAAATATCTAAAATTAAAGAACGTAATAATGTATTGAAAATATAATAACATTTACATTTACCGTGTATTATAGACTTATAGTTGATACAATCAATACAAAAAATATTTCTCGAGACTTGGGTCGATTTGCTAATGGTACAATTTGTTAATGTATTATATAATTAAAATATTCGAAATTCAAAAATTTACTTCCTAACCATTAATTATCGCTTTTAGTATATATTAAATATATTTCTATAAATCATTTTTAGTAAATATTAAATATATTTTTATGAACCATTTAGTTGAGAAAATCAAAAAGAAAAAAAAAAGAGTTTTGGTGACAATACTAGCTATGTTTATTAATATCATGAGAGTCATTTAGTAGAGTTGTCGGGATAAGTTTGTAAATAAATATTTAAAGTGGAGTATATGGAAGAGGAGCTTAATTATAGAGAGCATATTTTGAGTTCTCAAATCTCACATCAATTGGAGTAGGGATGAATTGAGGAGAACCACCAAAAACATCCATGCTCTCAGAACACCGACGACTTATAAGATATAAAATTTATCAAATATAAAATTGAACTAACATCGGTGATAACACTTATAAGATATAAAATTTATCAAATATAAAATTGAACTAGAAAAAAAAGGTTTCGGTGAAACAACACCACCAATTTTTATTAATATAATATCATAAAGAAGGGTGGGATGGCCATTTAGAAGGGTGGGATCGCCATTTATAAGATATAACTTTGGACAATGGCAATAAATTTTTATTAATATAATATCATAAAGAAGGGTGGGATGGCCATTTAGAAGGGTGGGATCGCCATTTATAAGATATAACTTTGGACAATGGCAATAAATTTTTATTAGCAATACTGTGGTAAATAAGAAGAGAGATTCGGTGAAACACCACCACCAATGTTGATTGACATCATTATTTAGTAAATTGGTGAGAATAATTTTTCAAATATATATTTAGAACCGAGTAGATGGAAGAGGAACACGGTTATGAATTGGGTCTGGACCCCCTGAAACAATGGGTAACCGAGTAGATGGAAGAGGAACACGGTTATGAATTGGGTCTGGACCCCCTGGAACTATGGGTAACCGAGTAGATGGAAGAGGAACATGGTTATGAATTGGGTCTGGACCCCCTGGAACGATGGGTAACCGAGTAGATGGAAGAGGAACACGGTTATGAATTGGGTCTGGACCCCCTGGAACTATGGGTAACCGAGTAGATGGAAGAGGAACACGGTTATGAATTGGGTCTGGACCCCCTGGAACTATGGGTAACCGAGTAGATGGAAAAGGAACACGGTTATGAATTGGGTCTGGACCCCCTGGAACTATGGGTAACTGAGTAGATGGAAAAGGAACACGGTTATGAATTGGGTCTGGACCCCCTGGAACTATGGGTAGAGATCTTCCAAAAAAATCAACACCACCCGTCTTCATCTCTGTGGATATTCTCCCAAAACGTCGGTAAAACAAGCTCTGGTCAGAAGTGACTGTCGGGACGTGGGTGACGACCATGAGAAGTCCGATGAAGATGACCAAATGATGAGCCGACATGAATTCCAATTATGAGAAACCAAAGGTATTTAGTAGAAGAAAAAAAGTATTTAGGATAAGAAAATAGATAATGAATATTATATGGAGAATATTCAAGATATTTATAGAGAAAATAATTAATTTCTGAATTAAAGTTGTTAGCAGTTATATTTTCATCACTTTAAATTTCTTAGCTGTTATACGTTTTATCATTTTAAATATTTATATCCTAACTGTTTTATCACTTTAAATTAATATCCTAACGGTTTCATCTCTTTAAATATCTTAGCTGTTATATTTAATTGTTATTTGTGAGTAGGTATATACCTTAATTGTCATTTGTTAGTAGGTATACACCTGATGAACCTTAGTGCGTTAGCCTGAAAAAAATATTGTTCTTACTACGAAATATTATAAATCTTCACTATGATACCATATTTTTATCTTATCAAAATATAGAATAATATATATGTCTTGCATAGTTTCTAATATTATTTTTATATAAAATTTTGACGTGGAGATTAAAAATTAGAAAAGATTTAATTAATACAATTGACTGATAAAAATTTATAAGATATAAAATTGAACATACGACTATATAATTCTATTAACAACCAACCTAATAAGAAAAGAGAAAAAACTGGTAATGAATATTATAACAACTTTATTGAAGTATTTATAAGGAAATTAGGAGACATATTAAGTAAAGGAATAGGCTCTCTTTTCATTAATTGGTTAAATTCTGGGTCGTTTTAAATAAGTTAACTATTTTTTCATCTAAAAATTGATGTATTTAAAATTAAATAGAAAATCGTATACTAAAATAACATATAAATATTATAAAATTAATATTTATTAATAACTATATGCATTAAAATTAATATTATTCATATTAATATTTATGAATAATATTAATATGATGGTCTAAACAAACTAAAAAAATCTAAAATTTAATGCATATTACTATAGTTATTAATAAATAAAATTAAATTAAAATTTAAGGCATGTTATTCCTTTATTAATAAATTATTGTAATGATATAAAATTTATAAGTATATCGGTTAACTGTAGACTTGAACTATTATAATTTGGACATGTCCATTGAAACTTAACGGAGAGAACTATAAAAAACATTCCTACTCTATTGTAACACCAATGATAACTACTGATAAGATATAAAATTTATCACATATAAAATTGAACGAGAGAAGAAAGGGTTTCCGTGGAAAACACCACCCATCTTTATTAATATAATATCATAAATAGTTCATTTAGTGAATGGGTGAGAATAATTTAGAAGATGAGAGAGAAACTTGATTATGAATTCGGTTTGATCCCTCTAGAATTTCGTGTAGGGAGCCTTCAAAAAAATCAACACCACCAGTTTTTGTCTTGGTGGATATACCCCCAAAATGTCGATAAAAGAAGCTTTGGTCAGAAACGATCACCGAGATGTGGGTGACAACGACAAGAAGTTTGATAAAGATCAACACGATCAAAACCATTAGTTTTTGTCCAGTGGATATATCCCCAAAACGTCGATAAAACAAGTTCGGGTCAGAAACGATCACCGAAGTGTGGGTGACAATGACAAGAAGTCCAATAAATATGACTAGATGAAAGTTCAGATGATGAGTGCTATTGACTGTTATAAATATTTACTTTCTATATAATTTTTTTTTAAATAATTTTTTTTTTTCCATTTCATTAGCTATTAATTGAGCAAATGGTTATTGAATTATTCAATGTTATAAATATTTTAGGGTTATTTTCAATCTAAAAATGAAATAAATTTGTGGTTGGCCTGGACACTTAATAAATAACCTAAAAATGAAATAAATTTCTCTTTCGTGACTGGCCCTTAATTGGAATATTATTTAAATTTTAAATATATATGTATAATAATCCAAAAAACCAACTCAATTTAGTAACTTATCTAAATTTTTTTTTGTATCAACCAATTTTTTTTAAACCCTGTATTTGTATTCTCATTGTAGTATAGTTTTTAAGAAATGAAATTAAATTAAAATTTTTGGCATATTATTGTTTTATCGATAAATTATTCTAATAGTATAAGATTTACAAGTATATCTCATTTAACCTAATTTATTTCACTCGATTTTTGAAATAGGGGTAAGACTAAATATTTAACCTTAAAAATTTATATAATTTTATTAAAATCTATTATTTAAGAATAATTATTAAGATTTATTATCATCTCAAAAACTTAAATTAAATTAACTTTTAATTAGTTAAAATTAAATTAATAATATAATAACATTTACCATACCGTCTATTATAGACTGATATAATCAATACAATGAATTGAAAATATAATATCACTTTATTATAAACAATGCGCCGGTGGAGGAATAACAAAGGCATCGTCATGAGAATCTGAATGTGAAGAACTCTTGTAACAAAGAATTTTACCCAGTCTCAAAGCTTTGGGGACTCTGGGACTTGGGTCGATTCAAAGAGGTGCAATTAGTGGAATCTGGTGAGTGACTAAACTTGGGAGGGATTTTGTATATGTGAAGAGAGTGTTTGTGAGAGGTTTTTCTCAAAGTTTTTCACCGAGAAGAAGAAGACCTTCCATGTACCATGATCACTTTATTTAAAGAGTCATGTTTGCATGTTCATGCAAATTTGAGATCACCAAATTTTGACACTTAAAATTTCACTCAAATGTTTGGGATTATGTGGCAAGCATGCATGTTTGAATTAACCAAATTTTGACACTCAAAATTCCACTCAAACTTGTGGGGTTTATTTGGCAACCATACAAGTTTGGTTGAACCAAATTTTGACACCTCAAAATACCAATAACATGGAATTTTCCATGAAATGAAGTCAACAGGTTGACTTTCTTCATTTTAATTCAACCATTAATTTGAATAATGAATTTCAAATTAAAGTAACATTATTAATTAAACTATTTAATTAATATTTAATATTAATTCAAATGTCAATCCCAATCAATTCCGACACATAATTGATTAAGATATTTAAATCTTATTTAAATATCTCAGATTCTCTCTTTTTGTTTAATTCGTAAATAAAACAAAAATGCGGTTAAATATATCGTATATATGTAGTGCATATTCCCTAATTTGAATTCGAACACTTCGAACTCACTCGTCACACTGTTCTATGGTGTAGTCCGATATGAGCTAGCAGAGGGACCTAATGGACCTATAGATCATGGGCTCCAAAGATCCAAGATTAACCGGTTAAACTCATTAACCTTGTTAACCAACATTCGTTAACTACTAGGACACTCCACTATAGCCTAGTAGTTGCACTCCCCTCAATATAGATATATTTCTGTCCATTTGATATAACCATGATTAGTAAGTCGATCCTTCACAGGTTGTTCGTAACTAGAGCTGGATCAATTTACCATTTTACCCCTAAAGTTACTTCTTGTTCCTTATGTCTCACTGATCCTCTAATGAACAATTGATTTGTGGTCCAACCAGTAAACCGAATCTCTCTTAGGCTAATGAGAGGGTAGGGCCCCTTGTTCAAGACCTGGAGTCAGTGCTTAAGGGAACTACCTCTCTTCTATCCCTAAAAGTGGGTAGGAGTGAATTCCATCTTGCACCCCACGTCCCCAGCCATTCACCCAATCTTACCCCTGAAATGGGAGGCCTATTGAGTCGGTGAACCAGAGCCACTCTCACCCATGCAAATCTAAGGATAATTCTGAATAAACAGGAGTTCATGGTTAGCTCGGGATTAAAACCGAGTTACCTAGGTTATCGAATGAAAAGAAAATCAGTCTCAACAGTAAACGACATTATAAAGTGAAAGTGGTTTTCTTCATTGTCCGATCTTATGCAATACTCATTGCATAAGACGCCCCCACTCCCATGTCTCCACATGTACAATTTTGTGATCACATTATTTATATCATATACAAAAGTGGGCCGCATCCATAGTGTCCCCAGAATAAGGTACTCAGCCTTATCCTTATACTATACATCATTTTGACTATATATACTTGAACTTGATCCACTCTTATGTCTCTACATATAGTTCAAGTAATCATATTATAGCCAGAGTGTTCTTAGTTTATTGGATTTAGATTAATGATTGTAAAGTTCACTTTATTCAATAACAATCTTTACTGAATAAACAACAATAATAACTTTATTGAAAATATAATATGTTTTTGTTTACAAACTATGAGTTTTAGGACATAAAACCCAACACATTTACCGTGTATTATAGACTTATAGTTAATATAATCAATACAAAAAATACTCCGAGACTTGGGTCGATTCGCTGATGGAGCAATTAGTTAATGCATCGTATAATTAAAATGTTGGAAATTCAAAAATTCACTTCCTAACCATTAATTATGGCTTTTAGTATATATTAAAGATTTGTAAAATATAAAATTGATATAATATAAACTATTTAGTTGACAAAATCTAAAAGAAAAAAGAAAGAGTTTTGGGGAAACAATACGAGTTTTGGCGAAACAATACAAGTTTTATTAATATCATGAGAGTCGATTATTTAGTAAAGTTGTCGGGATAAATTTGTAAATAAATATTTAAAGTGGAGTATATGGGAGAGGAGTTTAATTATGAAGAGCATATTTTGAGGTCTTAAATCTCACATCAATTGGAGCAGGATGAATCGAAAAAAAAATTACCAAAAACATTCATACTCTCTCAAAACACCGATGATAAGTACTTATAAGATATAAAATTGAACGAGAGAAGGAAAAAAAAAAGGCGAACACCACCCATTTTTATTAATATAATGTCATGTAAAAACACTTAAAAAAAAGTTATGAAAATGGTAGAACATAAACCAAAGAATAACTTAAGGGATCCATGTTAGCTGATCAAAGCAAAATAACAATCAAAATGTTTAATAAACACTAAAATGGCTTGGAAAATAGGACTGAAATTAAAAATGATCCATCTATTGATCCCAAGAGGAAGCGAGAATTTACAGAGATAATTCGTATTTTCGAGCCCATGGGCCGAAATAAGAGGAACTTCAAGAGTTCCAACCGGCATTTTCACGATGACGAAAAGAAGAAGTTTGAAAGAAAGATATTCCAAATTGTAATCTCATCGTTTTTTTAAGAGAATTGTTTGTGCAAACATATATATATATATAGAGGCGTCGAAAGGATCTAACGAGCTGAACGGACAATGCTCCGCCATAAAAGCAGCAATTAGACCCGGTCTTGCATGACTTGTCATTTGTTGAAAGTCTTTCTTTGTTTGATCCAAACAATCATTATGTCCCATTTAGCCAATAGAGAAAATTTTATTCCAATTTTTTCTCTTATTTCTGAAGTAGAAATTTTCTAAAAAATGTATGTGATTTGAAAATTCACTCCCTAACATGTTGAACTTAAACCGGAAGAGTGTTTGGACCCGTCCATGATAACGACATATAGAATATAAATTGAACAATGACAATAAATTTTTATTAGCCATACTGTGGTAAATAAAAAAAAATAAAAAAAATAAAAAAGTTTAGGTGTACACCACCACCAATGTTGATTGACACCATAAAGAGTTCATTAGTAAATTAGTGAGAATAATTTCTCAAATATATATTTAGAACCGAGCAGGTGGAAGAGGATCACGGTTATGAATTGGGTCTGGACCCCCTGGAACTACGGGTAGAGATCTTCCAAAAAAATCAACACCACCCATCTTCATCTTTGTGGATATTCCCCCAAAACGTCGGTAAAACAAGCTCTGGTCAGAAGTGACCGCCGGGGCATGGGTAACGACCATGAGAAGTCCGATGAAGATGACAAAATGATGAGCCGCCATGACTTCCAATTATAAAAAACAAGAGGTATTTAGTAGAAGAAAATAGATGATGAATATTATAAGGAGAATATTCAAGATATTTATAGAGAAAATAATTAACTTCTCAATCAACAAAATAAACAAAATAAACAAAATCTTCTCCTAATGGTAGAATTCTTCATCACTTTAAATATGTTAACGGTTATATCAAATATGTTAACGGTTATATCAAATATGTTAACGGTTATATCTTGACTACAGAAAATAATTAATTTCTGAATCAACAAAATCTTCTCCTAATGGTAGAATTCTTCATCACTTTAAATATCTTACCTGTTATATCTTAATTGTTATATCTTGGTTGTTATGTATATACCTAATGAACCTTTGTGGTGCGCTAGTCTATATAAAAAAAATATTGTTCTTACCAAGATTATATTATAAATCTTCACTAATATGGTACCATATTTTTATCTTATCAAAATATAGAATAATATATATGTCTCGTATAGTTTCTAATACTATATTTGTATAAAGTTTTAACGTAGAGATTAAAAATTTTGAAAAATATTTAATTAATACAATTGAGTGTTAAAGATTTATAAGATATAAAATTGAACATCCGACTATATAATTCTATTAACGACCAACCCAATAAAAAAAAGAGAAAAAACCGGATAATGAATATTATAACGAGATTATTGAAGTATTTAGAGGGAAAGTAGGGGACCTATTAAGTAAAGAAGTAAGCTCTCTTCTCATTAATTGGTTGAATTCTTGGTCATTTTAAATAATTTAGCTATTTTTTTCATCTAAAAACCAATGTATTTAAAATTAAATAGAAAACCTTATACTAAAATAACATATTTGTTAGTGTATACAATATTTATGAATAAACAAACACAAAAATCTAAAATTTAATACATTTTACTATAATTATTAATAAATTAAAATGTAAGGTATGTTATTATTTTATTAATAAGTTATTATAATGGTATAAAATTTATTAGTATATGGGATAACTGTGGACTTGAACTATTACAGTCTGGACCCGTCCATTGAAACTTAACGGAGAGAACCACAAAAAACATTCATATTCTCTCGTAACACGGATGATAACTACTTATAAGATATAAAATTTATCACATATAAAATTGAACGAGAGAAAAAAAAAAGTTTCCATGAAAAACACCACCAATTTTTATTAATATGATATCATAAAGAATTCAACAGTAAATTGGTGGGAATAATTTAGAAGATGGGGAGGAACTTGATTATGAATTGGATTTGATCCCTCCGAAACTTCGTGCAGAGAGCCTTCAAAGTAAATAAACACCACCCGTCTTCATCTCGGTTGATATACCCCCAAAGCGTTGATAAAACAAGTTCTAGTCAGAAGCGACCATCGAGGTGTGAGTGACGACGACAAGAAGTACGATAAAGATGACGAGATGATAGTTTAGAGTATGAGTCACCCTAAATTTCAGTTATCACAGACTAAATATATTTTGGTAGAAAATGATAGGTAATGAAGTGTAAGGATAATATTTAAATATTTATAGAAAAAATATTAAATATTAAATTATTGACTATTATATATATTTTGGTTATTTTTCATCTCTAAATTATTATTTTTTTTTTTTTTTTGCTCTTTAAATCTTAATTATAAGGTTATAAATATTTTAGCCGTTATGGTAAAGAAACAACGCCGGAAACATCGTCGGAAAATCGTGTGAAAACGGGTGAAGAAGATGAAGTCCACCGGACTCGGATCCGGGTCGGACCCAACCCACGGCGTAAGCCTATCTGTACATACGGCCTAGAAACGCTAACGGCCCAATGGGATAAACAGCCCAGAAGCGTGCAGCCCAGTCGGAGATTCGGATGCGCGACCCAAAACAGCCATCCTCGGCCCGCCTGCACCAACCAGTGAGTAGGCCCAGCAGAAGTCAATCTGAAGCCCACCTGAGGATACGGCCCAACCCACAGTCGCCTGCAACCCGAAACCTGAAGACGCGACCCGGAGTCCACCTTGACCCGGAACGACACTGACACGCGCCACCTCCTTTAAGTGACACGTGTCACGCATGGAAACGCCGACTCCCTCATCTCGCATGACATTAATATTTCGTTTCTTAGATTTTTGACCGTTCGGAAGCTCAGGCAAATGATGTTTGTATATGGTCGGAGTTTGCTTCCTCAATTTAAATTGAATTAAATTAGAAAAATGATATTTACTAAGAGAATTAGGTGAATTGTTAATAGGGTCGACCATAGTTGAAACAGACTCGCACATGTATATATTATCTTTAAAAACACAACCCATACCACGTAATAAGGATTAAACATAGGAAATTAAACATCATATATATATGAAGGGCGGATGAGCGCACCATTATTTATTTTTGCATGTTTGGTTTAAGGGCACCCCAAGATATTAAGGGCAGAAAACAACCCTATAGTTGGTTCCGCCGGGGCAAGTGAAGGTGCTGGTTGGATTGTCGTTGGGGTAACTGTAAGCGCTGGGACACCTGTCCTTGAAAAATCGCGAGTACCAGGTGGCTCCACAGTTGCCGGAGTTGCAGCAATACCGGTCACTCTTGAAGACAGTGCACGGGTTGTTACAGCCTCCCGGAGCCTTCAGCTCGTTCGGGCACTGTGCGTTGATGTCAAACCGACAGCTGATGCCCCTGCACCGACCAGAAGTGGGACTGAACTCCATTGGAACGTTAAACCCATCGACAAGTGAGATATCAAAGAAGTCCAAGTTGTTCCATTGGTTCAATGCGTATTCAGCTAGGGTGTTGGGCGGAGCGCCGTAGCCTTGGCATTGGAGGCGACCACCACAGTCCCCAGTTTGACATCGTCCGTTGCCAGACTGGTCAAAGTTGCAGTTGGTTCGAGCCCAAATGCGAGCGGCCGCAGTGCCGGGGTTAACCCAGAATGTCCATACCTCATTACGGTTGAGCCTTCGTCCGCCGCCCGGTACAGCGGCCGCCCAAACGGTGAAAGGGCAATTGTTGCGGACTTTAAAAGTGGCTGCATCCGCATATTTGACGCAGAAAAGCGTGGAGAAAAGGAGAAAGAAAATGGTGATCTTCATAAGCTTTGTGCTTAAACAACCGATCTAATGAGGTTTATATAGGAAATTAGAGAACATCACGAGCTTAAAGTGGGTTTGGAATATAAACACAAATCCCATTTGGAAAAGAGTTCCCCACTAACCAAAAATAGTGGTCCACGTCGATAAATTAATATCAATTTTATAATAATTTAGTACTTTTTTCTTTTTTTCTTTTTTCTTTTAATGTTTTAATCAAAATTTAAAATATATATATATATAGTACATATAGAAATAAAAGTAAAAATAAATATTTTTTAGAGAAAAAGCTTGTTCCCGGTTAATATTCTTAACTAAATTTTAAAAACAAAAATAAGAATTAAAAATAATGTTTATAAGATTAATTTTTTAATAAAAATCAAAACAAAAAATTTATTGTTCTTCAAAATTTAAGAATATAAAATAAAAAAAATAGAAAATCTTATGAGAATTAAATTATTTTGTTAGTTTTCAAATTTTGATTAAGATTTTTAAAATATTAACTTTAAAAATCAAATGATTACCGATTTAAAATTTTATTATTAAAAATCAAATGAATTCTTCTTTAAATATTTATGTACTAAGATTGCTTGGAAATTTAGAAAACGACTTATCGTCTGGCTTGACTGGGTACAGTGAATTAGGAGGACGACTTATCGTCTGACTTTGACTTGGTACAGTCCACAAGCCACCACAAAAAAAAAAATATATATATTTTTTTCAAAATGTAATGAGTAAAATAAGATAATAATACTATAATTTATCTAAAATAGTTAGATGAATAAAATATTAATTACAATTTTAATGCTTGATTAACTCAATTTTCACACACAATTGTTAAGCTAAAAGAAATGATTTTGAGACATAACAAGTATTTTTTTAAATATACAACTAAATATTTTAAAATTTAGTACTTTGAATAAGTATAAAAAAAAACAATATATTCAAATTATGTGTCCTGGTAAAAGCATAATTAGATGGATAAAATATTAATCATTATCTTAAATATTGATGGTTTAATCTTTACCTATCGGATTAAATTTCTAAAAATTTCAATAATACCCTTAAATCTTATAAAATATTTTTACTATCAACCTATCTCTGGTAGACCATTTCCATCTTCAATTTTAATAATTAGGAGTAAATATTTTTTCACTTTTTTCTAAATATTTAAGAGTATTAACGTTAGTTTCGAAAGTTTATAAATATTTTTTAAATATGAAATTAAGAGTTTCCTCCGTATACTAACCATAAATGTATTTGTTTTATTTTATTTTTTTATTATTATTATTATTATTATTATCATCGTCCAAAATTAAAATGGAAAACTTTAATATATATAAAAGAGACGAGATTAATGTTGAAATCGAAATATAATTAACTTATTACAATCACTCAAATACTCGCATACATATATAATAGAAGAAAACTAAAGCATACGGAAATGAAGCAAGACTCATGTATATATATATATATATATATATATATATATATATATATATATATATATATATATGAGCTCTTAATTATTTAGACTATAGTTTTGTGATTATTATAAATATATTTTTTTAAGGGCAAAACACAACCTTATAGTTAGTTCCACCGGGGCAAGTAAAGGTGCTGGTTGGATCGTCCTTGGGGTAGCTATACGCATCGGGGCAACGATCCTTGAAGAACCTAGACAAAGGGGTCGGCCCACAGTTGCCGGAGTTGCAGCAGAATTCGTCCGTTTTGAACACGGTGCAAGGGTTGTTGCAGCCTCCAGGAGCCCTCAGCTCGTTGGGGCATTGTCCGTTGATGTCTACGCCGCACCGGATGCCCCTGCACCCACCAGAAGTCGGACTAAAATCCATTGGAACGTTGAACCCATCCACAAGAGAGATATCGAAGAAGTCCATGTTGTTGAATATAGAGCTCGATAATATAGAGATAGAACTCGATAGTATAGAGCCAGTTTGAATTGGAATAGTCATGGTCTTTCCAAATTTTTCTTGTAGGGTCACAAAGATTTCGAATCGAGTTTCTTTGTTTTGTCTATAACTATAGGTAATAGTTATTTTAATTTACATATAAGTCCACGACAATGTTTTATGATAATATTTCAAATAATTATTTTCGCATAAAATAATTATGTTAGGTGTAAAGTAGCAACTTTAAGTTAATATAAATTTAGGGTTGTTACATTATACGTATCATGATAGAATATGATGATAATAGGATGATGGTTAGTTAGGATGTCAGAACTAACACAAACTTGTGTCATCATTTAGGATGACTGTAATGCCCCATGCCCCAGCCCAGGATCAGTATATGACGATCCAGATGTTCTCTTGCAATACGAGTCATTCTAGCATGCTTTGTTTTCACTCACATGCATCTTAGGAAAATTTCTAGTAGGTCACCCAACATAGAATTGCTCCATATAAAACATTAATCATAAAGTTTTTATGATTGAGCCACCGTAAAGGAACGCACCTCGTTAATACAAGAAGTGGTTTTCAATTATTTTAACTCTATTTTAATCATTCTATTCTCAACGTTGCTCTCATTTCAATCTGGTCTCGGTTAATTAATGTATTCCTCCTTTACTCGAGTGTCACAATTACTATTTGCAACGATGTCAATTTTCAACTAACCATGGTATTGGTTAAAATTTGATCAATAATTTTGAAAAAAATAATAATAAAACCAAAATTAACCATATATATATATATATATATTAAAATTATGAAATAAATATTTTACAATTTTTAAAATACATTATAATACTTCGTATTAACTTGAAGAGAGAGAGGAAAAAAGAGGAAGGAGAGATCAATAATTTAGAAACATATTTATTTCTTAAAATTTGAGCAACAAAACAAAGTTACAAATTAATAACAACAACATCACAATAATTGATCTACGTAAGCTCGCCACCGGAGGAGGCTGCCACGGCCACGATCCACATAAGCTCGCCACTGGAGGAGGCCGCCGGGGTCCCTAGTTCCGACCGAAATCCAGGAGCTACCGGAGCTGGGATCCACGACGAATGCCCAATTATTATCTTTGTCACTTATAAGCTGCCGTAAGGTTTGAGTGTCGGAAATGGCTTGAGACGAAGCTGCGTTGGAGTGGACATGGAAGGAGAAGAGATAAAGGAGGAAGATGAGGAAGCAATTAATGGAGGCTCCCATGCCCAAGTTTGGTGCTCGGAAAGACAAAAATGGGCTGGGATTTAAAGATGAACTAGTACAATCAACGCGTTAAGAGTATTAAATGCTTTGAATTTTCATTTAGAGTGAAATTTGGGGTATTGGCTTGACTTGGACTAAGTCTTGGTCTTTGGATTCATCCAAACAAGGTTTAGGGTGATTTAACTCGAAGGTAATTCGGGTTGTGGGACACTTTCGAAAATTTCCAAGAAAATATGTCAAACATTTCATACCAAAAGTCTAGTAATTGTATGGAAACATTACTTCATTTTTCATATTATTTTGTGTTCTATGAAGATAAATACAATTATTAGTATAAGATTTTAGTAGCTACATCCACAAAATTTAAAGTCTAAATCGAGTTAAAAAAGTGTTTATTGTTTATTGAAGATATCATATGTGCTAATTTTCGAACCCATCCAGCTCTTATTACAACTGCTCTCCATATGGGAGCTCTTATTATGAGCCAAGTTTGGATTTTTATATTGTAGCGTTTTAAGGGCAAAAAACGACCTTATAGTTGGTTCCTCCCGGGCAAGTAAAGGTGCTGGTGGCATCGTCTTTTGGGTAACTGTACGCATCTGGACACCGATTCTTGAAGAATATGGAGTAATCTGTTGGCCCGCAGCTGCTGTTTGGGGCAGTGCAACAGTACCGATCGCCACCGAACACCGTGCAAGGGTTGTTGCAGCCTCCGGGAGCCCTCAGCTCATTTGGGCACTGTCCGTTGATGTCGGCTGTGCACCTTTATTAAGAATATGAATAAACCACCGAACTTTTTAAAAGTTTAAAATATTTAAAAATAAAAATATATATAAAGTTTACGAGTATTTTTATTATTTCAAATTAATTTAATATACCTGATGCCACGAGTACACCCGCCAGAGGTCGGGCTGAACTCCATCGGAACGTTAAATCCATCAACGAGAGAAATATCAAAGAAGTCCAAGTTATTGAATTGGTTCAATGCGTACTCGGCTAGGGTGTTCGGGGGAGTACCGTAAGCCTGACACTGGAGGAGGCCATCACAGTCACCAGTTTGACATTGACCGCGACCCGACGCATCGAAGTTGCAGTTGGTTCGAGCCCAAATACGAGCATTCGTAACGTCGAGTTTCAGTTCAAGTGTCCAAACATCAGTTTGATTAAGCTCTCATCCACCTCTTGGCACTACGGCAACCCAAACAGTGAAGTCACAATTGTTCCAGATTTCAAAGATAGCTGCATGGGTGTGAGAACAAAAAGAAAGAAGAGAAAAAAGAAAACAAATATTCATAATTATCCTCTTCGTCTTTGTTTCCATCTTCCTAACTTGCATCTTTACACGATCATAGTCGTAGTTAACTAGAGATCGAAGAACATTTCAATCTTTTAAAGAAAGTCTAGTTGAAAACAATTATTGAATTTGATATTTATTAGAGATCGAATAGACAGAATTTTGGTATTTTCTTTCTTTTATGAATTAATTCTTTTATAATTCTTATTAAATATATGGAAGGCTATGTATATTTTATTATAATGGTCAAAATAATTTAAGATAAAAATGGTTGATATTTAATTTAGTGTGTATTTAGTCCATGTAATATTTGAAAAATTGAAAATTACTTTTAAATAATAATAATAATAATTCTCAACCATCTATAATCTATAATCCATTGATAATTCTAGTAGAGACTTTCTCCCCATTTTGTCCCTTTTTAATCAATACTATTCCATATTTGAATAATTTAAAGTTTATTTAATATATATATAATTATTACCACAGTTAGATAACTTTTAAAAAAAAGGTAAAAAATATGTTATAAATTAATTAGATTCAATTTTTGAAAAAATCATTAATTTGAATAATAAAGAAATAATTGAGTTTAGTTTATAAAAGGTTAAATTAATAGCAAGAACCAGGAATGTAAAATGTTAGTAAAAAACAATATAATAGAAATAAATAATTGGAGGTGAAAAAAGGATTTAATTTTATTCTCACGGTGGTTAGATTATAGACAAATACTTGAAATTCAACGAATTTTCATATTTCTAAATTAAGCTATATTTATATAACAATAATTGTAGCCATATGTACAACAAATCAGAGTGGCGCAGCGGAAGCGTGGTGGGCCCATAACCCACAGGTCCCAGGATCGAAACCTGGCTCTGATAAAGAAAAGCTTCCGAACTCTGTTTTTGCTTTACCTTGCCTATTTTGGGTTTTGACGAAACTGGGCCCATTAGGCTTATATATTGAGATGGTCTTAGTCACTGAGGCACGAAACATGGCCCATTTGGGCCTGTACATATTGGGCTAGGCTTGGTCTGATCTCTTTTGGGCTTTAACAAAAGTGGGCATATTGGGCTTCTATATATTGGTATGGGCTTAGTAATGGGCTCAAAACTGGGCCCAATGGCTTATATATAATGGGCAGGGTTTCGTCTGCTCTGTTTTTGGTTTTAACGAAAGTGGGCCCATTGAGCTTATATATTGGACTGAGCTTAGTCCTTCGGCTCGAAATTAGGCCCATTCGGCCAGCACATATTGGACTTGGGCTAGTCTGATCTGTTTTTGGTTTTACGAAAGAAGGCCCATTTGGGCGTATAGATACTGGGCTGGGCTTTGTCTGCACTGCTTTTGGGTTTTTAACTAATGTGCGCCCATTGGGCTTATATATTTTGCAGGGCTCTAAGCTGGGCCCATTGGGCTAAACGAAATTTGGCTGGGCTTCTTTATCCCGTAGGAAAGAATAAGTAGAAAAAGGAATAAATATAGTGACTATTATAAATGGTGTTTTGTTTTCCTCTCCCACTGGGACATCATAACCTGCTTGATTGAATGAGTCAGTGGCTCAATTTAAAACAAGATTCTAATTTTATTTAGTTGATCTCAATTTTGTAGGAGGAAATGTTAATTTTTTTTTTTAATTTGACGGTTCTTACTTCAATAAAAGCTTAAATGGTGAAGTATCGTTGTTACTCGAATCCCTGAGTACGAGAGTTGCTTAAAGTTTAGATTGATATAATTATTAGTTCGAAATTTCAATATATGCATATAAATTGAGAAAAAAAATGTTTTTATGGTCCGTTGAAAATATTATTGTACTAATTTTCCATCCCATCGAGCTCTTATTACAACTACTCCATATATATATGAATATGGGAGCGGTTACTTAATCGGAGCAAAGTTGTGGTTTTAATATTTGAAAACTTTTATTATAATTTTTAAATAAAATATAAAGTTTAGGAATATTTTATTAATTTAATATACCTTATGCCACCGACGCCACCACCCGTGCACTTGCAAGAAGTTGGGCTGAACTCCATGGGAACATTAAAGCCATGGGCGAGAGATATATCAAATAGGTCCAAGTTGAACAAATTGAATTGGTCCGATGTGTATTCTGCGAGGGTGGTCGGCGGAGTACCATAAGCTAGGCACTGGAGGAGGCCACCACAGTCACCCGTCTCACATCTACCGTGACCTGACTCATCGAAGCTGCAGTTGGTTCGAGCCCAAATACGAACACCCTTAAGGTCGGGTTTCACTTCGAATGTCCAAACATCTGTTTGATTAAACTGTCGTCCACCGCCCGGTACTACAACAGCCCAAACAGTGAAGACACAATTGTTGCGGACTTCAAACGTAACTGCATGGGTGTGGAAAATTAATTAAATTTAATTTTAAAAAGTGTCATTAATTTGAAAGAGTTTAGTTTATAAAAATTAATAAAAATAAATTGTTAATACTTTATTTGAAATATATTATTTTAAATACACGTGAGACTTTTCAAAAGTTTCATTAATATTTAAATATTTTTTAAAAAAATTACAAAAATACAGTTGTTATAAATATAATCATTATTATCGTGTTTTAAAAATACCTATTAATTAAAAAAAAATTAACAGCTCGATGACCTAATCCAATCCAATCCGAAAATAGAAGGTCGAGTTGGATTAATTTAGATTAAGTTGTCAACCCTATCATTCAAGTATCAATCGGACCCCCAAAATTTACAGTTGGTCAATTTTTTAGAATAATAATTAATTATAATATTTTAAAAAATAAAATAAATCCTTTAAGAGATTTTTCTATTTTAGTAGAACAATCTGAATCATATTTTTTTAAAAATTATTTTAAAATTTTTGATAAAAATAGGAGTTTTGTTCGACTCATGTAATTTAAATATGTAATTTAGTTCTTCTAAAAATATGATAGACAGTTTTAAATATTATTTTAACCTAAGATTGCCGAGACCAAATAGAAAACAACATGAATTATGAAAGGTTCCACCAACGAACTTGAAGGGTTCCACCACCTACATATTTCACAATAACTCTGTACTCCGAAAATGATGAATAAGGAGACAACTCATTTATGATTCCAACCAAGAAGGTACGAAAAAGAGTTGAGGTAAAAATTTTCATTGTATTACGAGCGTATACACATGTTTTTAAAGCTACTCGGTTAGCTATACACCAAATACATTACTCCAAGAGTGCCCAAAAGTTTCATCGACATCCCCTTTGCTAATATAATAGAGCTTCAACTCTTGGGATCCATTATCTAAGAATTTTTCGATAAACTATTTATAGTTTAATATATATTTATAAATAGGCAGAAAAAATGATTTAACTCGTTGTTATAACAAGTTACCATCTTTATTTAAATACTATAATAATTATATTTTTTTTTATGGCATGTGAAACATGTGGTTTTATATCATTAGAACTTTATTTAGAAATGAGGAATCTAAAATATTTTTTATGGAATGCCTAGAGGATAATCACAAGTAAAATTTTTTGCTTATTTTATTTAATTACTCTTTCATAATTTTGTGAATTTGGCACGTGAGAGTTAAGTGAGGAATTGAACTATTTTTAGATGACCTAAAATTTTGGTTTGGTGACCTAAACAATTTGAATAGAGATCCTAATCCAATCAAACTTTTATTATTGGGTTGAGATGTCGGGTTGTTTTTTTAGTATTTTAAAAAAAACTATTTATTTAAATTAATAATTAAGATGTTATAAAGTTCAAATATTAAACATTTGTAAAACAGAACGCATCATTAATATCAACTACAAACGTAAAATATTTTTAATAAATGAAAAAAATTGTGAATTTTGTATTTTTTATTTAAAGTTTCAAATAGAAAAAAATGAATTAAAAATTAGGGAATCTAAAATTAAGGAAACCAATAACAAGTTTTTCTCGAAATATGTGGATAAGAATTATCCAAAAGAATCTTCGGATTTTGTCAGATGCGGGATTGATACGTGAAGTACACGCGGGAAGAGCGAGTTGGTAAGTTCATGGACAACGTCCACATTAATTAGCGCGCCAACAAAAACGAGCTCTGTGAAAACAGATTTTGAAATTTTCCATTAAAAAGCTTTTTTTTTTTTTTTTTTTTTTTTTTTTTCTTCTTTTTGGGCGTTCTTATCCCCCAAGAAAAGAAAATCGAAACTAATTCTCTTGCACCGTTGGTTCGAATCTCAGAGGTTTCAAATCCCCATAAATATTTCCTCATTCTCCATCTACCATTTTCATCTCACAGAAGATATTCTGTAACTTTCCCGAGACAAAAAGTGATTTTGGACCGTCGAATTGCTGTCATTTTCTGTGTAAAATGGGGAGCTTAGAGCGGACGATTCTCGTCACCGGTGGGGCTGGATTCATCGGCAGCCACACTGTTCTTCTGCTTCTTAAAGAAGGATTTCGGGTTTCGATTATTGATAATCTTGATAATTCGGTTGTTGAAGCTGTTGATCGTGTCCGGGAATTAGCTGGCCCTAATCTTTCCGACAGACTCGAGTTTAATTTGGTATACTGTTTGTTACGATTAATGATTTTGCTATCTTCTTTCGTTTTGATTTTGAATTAGGTTTTGGATTTTCTCGTTTTTGTTTGTAGGGGGACCTGCGGAATAAGGAGGACTTAGAGAAATTGTTTTCAAAAACGAGGTATGAATGAATGAATGATCCAGAGAGCTTTGATGATTCTGTTTTGAGTTAATGTTTATGAATTGGGGGTTTTCTTGTGTAAGATTTGATGCTGTTATACATTTTGCTGGCCTTAAAGCTGTTGGGGAGAGCGTTGCTTTCCCACGACGATATTTTGATAATAATCTTGTTGGAACTATCAATCTCTATGAGGTTATGGCAAAATATGGTTGTAAGAAGGTAGATATTCCTGTTCTAGATGCTTTAAAATCTTTCTGAATTGAACAATTTGCTTATGCTTTGATTTTTGCTCCTGAATGTGTTGGGAATAGATGGTTTTCTCGTCTTCTGCAACTGTTTATGGTCAGCCTGAGAAAGTTCCATGTGTTGAGGATTTTGGTTTAGTGGCACTGAATCCTTATGGACGAACCAAGGTTCGGTTACACTTAATCATGTTCGTGTTTCTATCCGCCCGTGCGAGAATTGGATCTGAAAATGCTGGGAATTTTCTGATTGAAAGTGTTGTTCCTCTCCTATTTACTTTTTTTACAGCTTTTCTTGGAAGAGATCGCTCGAGACATTCAAAAAGCCGAGCCCGATTGGGGCATAATCTTGTTGAGATACTTCAACCCTGTTGGAGCTCATGAGAGTGGTAAACTTGGCGAAGATCCAAAGGGTATCCCTAACAATCTCATGCCTTACATTCAGCAAGTTGCAGTAGGAAGACTGCCGGAGCTTAATGTATATGGTCATGACTATCCAACGAAGGATGGCAGCGCTGTAAGTACTTTTGCTGTTATGAGTTCCAATCCAATGGTAGCCATAGTTGTGTAACTTACTTGAAATTCGATACTTTTTTACGAAAAGGTTCGAGACTATATCCATGTTATGGACCTAGCCGATGGTCACATTGCTGCTCTTCGAAAGCTTTTTACGAACGAAGATATAGGTAGCCATTTTCCTTAAACTACATATCGAACTAGTTTGAGAAATTTCTGTTTAAGAACGTTGGTTGACGCATATCGACCTATTCTACTAGGGTGCACTGCCTACAACTTAGGGACTGGACAAGGCACGTCTGTGCTAGAAATGGTTGCAGCCTTCGAGAAGGCCTCCGGCAAGGTCTATGCCCGTCCTGTCCTCTTTCGTCTCTCCCTTTATGCTTTGTTAAGAATTATACATAATCTTGATTTGGTTGTTTTTATTGTCCAGAAAATCCCTGTAAAACTATGCCCGAGGAGGCCTGGTGATGCAACGGCGGTGTATGCATCAACGGAGAAGGCCAAGCGAGAACTCGGTTGGACGTAAGTACTCAATCTAGTCTTTGTCAAGGCAGCGTCCTCGAAACACATTGTTCATTTGGGTTTGGTTTTTGCTTGGTGCTGTGATTTCAGGGCAAAATATGGCGTAGATGAAATGTGCAGGGACCAATGGAATTGGGCAAACAACAATCCATGGGGCTACCAGAAGAAGGCTTAAAACGTACATCTACTTCCATACATAATGCAGAGGTATTGAATAAAAAGCTTAGAAGGAAGAGTTCTTACTTGCTTTGGCGTTCAAGTTTTTAAGCCTCTCACACCACATCTTTGGTTCATCATTATTCAATATATACTTTAATGGGTATTTATCCCCTCCTCTACTGGTTTTTTCTGTTTGAGTTTCTGAAATGGTTATGAGAATTTACTTCACAATGTTGCTGTGATGCGGCTTGTCATTCTTATAACCATGTATCTATTGGTCGGACAAACTGAATGTTGTTCCTTGTAGACATGTATGTTTGGATATCTTCTCTTATGCTTGTTTTATTGTATTAGAAAGAGCTACAATTGTGCTCGGTTATTTGCAGTACTTCTCGGGTCTGCTCTTTGTTTAAAAGTTGTCATAGTATATTTAATCATTCAAGTTATCATTAGCAAATATTGTCTATTTTGGCCCATTATATATAATTGTCAGCTTTACCGTCAGGTTCTCACACTCTTACAATAAATGCTTCGTTTCCCTCCTCAGAGTACATACAATGATAGAAATTGGGATTAATACAATGATATATTCATTTCAGATTCTAATTTTCATTTAAAAAGTTTTTTTTTTTTTATTTTTATTTTTTAAGAAAAGACAAAATTTCGGAAATCCTTCTAGAAATACTTAATAAAAGACAAAATTTTGAATATCCTTCTTCAAATTAGACACACGAGTCTTTGTCTTCGACAACTTTTCTAAAATACATCTTCGTGTAAGAGGGGCAAATGGTAAATATTTATAAATTATAATGGGGACCAACTTGCAAAATTTATAAATGAAAAATCAATTTTCATATCTACCAATGGAATTCAAAGGGAAGTGTAAAATTAATTTAGCTCAATGGGTTAGGTTTCATAATTGGGCCAATAGTCGGACTCTAAGCCCACAAAACGGCCCAAACGAAAAAGGGTAAATAAATAAATAAAGAAATAAGAAAATCCACGAGGGATAAAGAGACATCGCAAGCTTCTGGTACCTTCCTATCCCTATCCTTTCTGTTGTGGTCCCCACCTCCATTTTTTTATTTTTTATTTTTATTTTTTAAATTTCCCCTTTTCCTTCTCGAACCTCCCTTCTCTTCCTTATCATATTCTTTTCCTTACCCAGAAACTTCTAGAAACAACAAAACTTCTCTCTCTCTCTCTCTCTCTCTATGCGGAGCTTCTGGCGCTGCAGTGGCGGAGGTTCATTTTCAGGCACGGCGGTGTTTTTACTCCTCTGATTCTGATTCCACAATCTTCCCGGGGTAATTACTATGGAAACTTTTAATTCGATTGATTTGACGTCTATTTCTGTGTTCTTATATCATTCAACTTCAATTCTTTGTACAAGAACACTGGGTGTTTTATCATCTCTGGATTCTGAGTTCTTCGAGTAACTGTTGAAAAACTATTGCTCCATTGCCCGATTTTGACTATTTCTTCTTTTTAGTGTGTTTTTTTTTTTGTTTCTTCGGATTCGGAGGGAGGTTTAATTGATCAGATTGAGGCCAGAGTTGTCCTGATTCGGAGATCCTTACGGTTTAGATCTGGGAGAAGAGGAGATGGCTCCGCGACGGCGGAACCGATCGTCGACTCTGGATCAGGAGATTCTCAGAGATCTATTCCGACGCCGTTTCTTACGAAAACTTATCAGTTGGTTGATGATTCGGCTGTCGACGACTTCATCTCGTGGAACGATGACGGATCTACCTTCATAGTTTGGCGACCTGCGGAATTCGCTCGAGATTTACTTCCCAAATACTTTAAACATAATAATTTTTCTAGTTTCGTTCGTCAGCTTAACACTTACGTAAGTTTCTGCCGTTTCAACCGTTTCCCAATTTTTCTCTCTTTTGGAACAATGGTTGTTTGTTTCTGGAATTTTCCGTCTTATTGTTCTTTAAAATACGGCTTAGGGATTTCGAAAGGTTGTGCCGGACCGATGGGAATTTGCGAATGATTGTTTCCGGAGAGGTGAGAAAGGACTTCTCCGAGACATTCAGCGGCGGAAAGTGGCGTTGTCTTCAGCGACGACGACGACGACGCCGGCCGTATCTGGGCCGGTGTTAGTTGCGGCGTCTCCATTAGTGGTGGCTCATGTGATATCGCCGTCGAACTCTGCGGAAGAGCAGGTGACATCCTCGAACTCATCGCCGATGGCATTTCAGCGAGGTACGAGCTGCACCACCACGCCGGAACTTATGGGGGAGAACGAGCGGTTGAGAAAGGAGAACATGCAACTGAGTCACGAGTTGACTCAGTTGAAAGGGCTCTGTAACAACATACTATCGTTGATGACGAATTACGCTTCAGGCCACCACCACCAGTTGGAGTCGGTGAGCGTCCGAGACATGAAGGCGCTGGAGCTCTTGCCAGCGAGACAGGCGATGAAAGACGACGGCGCCGTCAGCGACGGGGTTCAGGAGGTGAGACTGAAGGTTGAGGAGACAACGACGGCATCGCCGGCGAAGCGAACGGCGCCGAAACTGTTCGGAGTTTCAATCGGAGTGAAGCGCAGGAGAGAGGAGGAAGAAGAAGACGAAGACGAAGACGAAGACGAAGAAGCAGAAGAGATGGTGGGACAGAATCACGTACTGTCGGAAGAAGGTGAGACCTTGTGGGAGATCAATGCTGAGCCGTTGGATGAGAACTCTGAAAATCCAGACGGATCTGCGTTGCCATGGCTTGAACTCGGAACTCAATGCTCCTGACATTAAACCGCGTCGTCGTCGTCGGAGGTCATGAATGAGAAAAAGATTTTAGAGATTTCAGAGACCAGAGGAGACCAGAACCGGGTCCCGACCGGACGAAGAATATCACGTGCCGGACACGCGAGCTGGAAAATATACAAATTAAAAATATTTATTTGTTTTATTTTGTAATTTTCTTTCTTGAGCTTTTGGGGACGGGCTTAGGTTGGGTGGTTGGTCGGTCGGTCCTTGTAGAAGACGAAACCGTGGAAACTGAACCGGGCTGGGTCGGTTGGTGAACGAGTAAAATGACGGAAAACCCCTGGAAGAATGACAATGGGTATTTTGTAATTGTTACTTCCTAGTCTCTTCAATTTTAATTTCAATCTTTTTAAGTTACTTACTCCAACAAATTAAAAAGAAAAAAAAAGATATATATATATATATATATGTATATATTTGTTGGGATTATATATATAAAGCAAGCCTTATGTTGTATAAGTATATTTTGAAAAAAATTATTTAGTTAAACAAATTTTTTAATACATAGTTTCTATTAAAAAATATACTTAATAGATGCAATAATGTTTCAATGAAAAATTTTATCATACAATATTCAACACAATTTCTAAAAATTTAAATTTTAATATTACAATATAATCTAATTTTGATGTGAATAGAGAGTTTCTAAAAATTTAAATTTTAATATTATAATATAATCTAATTTTTATGTGAATAGAGAGTTTAGGTTATTACAACTGAGAAACGTATAAATTAAACACATGAAATTATGTCTTCTTAATAAATTTATTTTTACAGCTTTGGTTGAGTGGTGCCTTACTCGAGTAAGCTTTGGTTGAGTCAATGGAGCTTAAAATTCTAGATTGTATAAATTAAAATACGTGAAATCTCACATTGTAAGCATTGGTTGAGTCAATGCAATATTTTTCTATTGGGGTCGTTTGGGCTTCTGAACTTGGTTAGGTTTGGGATGAGTTCTATGGCTCGAGTGGGATGCTTGTCAAGCCTCAAGTTCGAATTTAGGCTAGGATCTCAAACCTAAGTTACGAACCTACAACTATTCTTTTTCAATTTTTTTTTCCTATCGCGATTTTTCTATAGTTCTTTATTGGTTATGCTGACCTTTTGCCACTTGTGGTCAAGTTTCGACCTTTTGTTTTTATAATGAATCCAATATGAGATTTTCTAGAATTCATAGACCAACTTTAATATTATTCTTCCGTCTCGATCAAGAGAATTGTAATCAAATTAATGAAATTTGATGAAAAAGAGAAATTTAGAAATTCAACTTATCGTAATGGTTTTTTCCAACGGTGATCCTTCTTTCATTGATGGTTCTACGTATGCCCGAAAAAACTTAGAGGGAATTTCATCGAAGTAGCTGCTAACTATTGCTTAATGTTTGAGGGGAACCATTTATGGTAAACTGAGATAGAGACTAAGTGAGTAGAGAAATTTAAGAGAAAGGGAATAAAATATTAATTAGTAAAACATTTATTTATTCCTTTTTAAAGCCTTAATTTACCATTCAATTTGTATATATATTTTTCTAGAAAATGACATTTAAAAAAAAAAAAAAGAAAAAAAAGAAAAAAACTTGTAATTTTATTTTTTTAAAAACAGTTAAAGAATAAACAATTATAAAATATATAACGCGTTATCGGCGCGTGTGAAAATAACGAACCCCCACACCTACGTTGACTTCCATTCGTTTATCAATTACCATAAATGCCCTCTCCCCTTTAATCTCTCCTATTTATTTAATTTTTTTTAAATTATTTTTTGCCACGTGGCTCAAAGGTAATATCATATAATTTTAAGGGATTTATGGTAAATATATTCTAGATTTTATTTGATACAGATATTTTTTCAAAATATAGTATTTACTAAATTCACATCGATTTTGAATAAAAATAAATATTTATAATAAATATTTCATTTAATTTCTATATTAAAAATAACCATTTAAGAGTTTTGACTTTTTTTTTCTATGAGAATAAAATAAATATTTTATAATAATTGAGATAATTTAGCTTAAATTTTAAAACTTGTTTTAAATATATAAAATTTCTTATATTTACTATATATATGGAAAATAATTAAAGCAATTTTCCATTAAAATAAATTCCGCTTTCTGTGATTATTCCATCTCAAGTGAGGGGTGTAATCGTAAATTCCTCTCCAAATAGTCACCATGAAATAACTTACAGAGCTCGGCTATTCCAGCTCCAACTGATTCACTGAGAAACCTTAACTTCTGTAAAAAAAACAGAGAAACAGAGTGGTTTTGTGGGCTAAAGAGGACGATGTCGAATCAAGAACTGGAACGTAGTGACTCGAATGCGAGCTATTCTTCTTCTGAGAAGCAATGGACGCCATGGTTGGTTCCTATGTTTGTTGTGGCTAATATTGCTATGTTCATTATGATCATGTACCTCAATAATTGCCCCACTTCCAATCTGGGTTATGGAGATAAGTGTGTGGCCACTTTTCTTGGGCGGTTTTCGTTGCAGCCTTTCAAGGAGAATCCCCTCTTGGGTCCCTCTTCAAATACGTATGTCTCTGCGGCTGCTCTGTTTTTACCCCCTTTATTTCATCTCCATCTGCTCTGTTTTGGTTTGATCCTTCGTTCCTCTTAATTTCATTGATTTGCTCTAAAGACTGTTGAAATTGGGAGCTTTGAAATGGGATAAGATTGTTCCTCAGCATCAAGTATGGAGACTTATGTCCTGTATCTGGTTGCACGCTGGAATCATTCATCTTCTTGCAAATATGTTGAGTTTGGCTTTGATTGGGATCCGCCTTGAGCAACAATTTGGATTTGGTATGGTCCTATGTAGCTTGTTATACATTGATTAGAGAAGGGAACGAGTGACAGCGAGGACGTTGGGCCCGAAGGGGGTGGATTGTGAGATCCCACATCGATTGAAGAGGAGAACGAAGCATTTTTATAAGAGTGTGGAAACCTCTCCCTAGTAGACACGTTTATAATGTCTTAATATTTCTGTGGGTGCTTCTGGTGCCCTCTTTGGACTTCTTGGAGCTATGCTATCCGAGCTTTTAGTGAACTGGACAGTCTACTCCAACAAGGTTAGCTGCCAGACATTGAATCCGACATTGAATATTTATGTTTGTAATAGCTTTGTCTGTTTACTTTTTGGTGTGATGTGTTTTTATAGGCTGCTTCACTCTTCACCATCATTGTGATCGTAGTAATCAACTTGGCAGTTGGTGTGCTGCCTCATGTGGACAACTTCTCCCACATTGGAGGATTCTTAACAGGATTACTTGTCGGGTTTGTGTTGCTTATACGACCGCCGTTCAAATGGGCCGAGCGCCACCATCTCCCACCACCGTGTAGTCGTCGTGTATCCAAATATAAAACTTATCAGTATATTCTCTGGCTGGCTGCTGCAAGTCTACTAGTTGTTGGGTAAACCCTCAAAACTCTTGCCTTTTGATCATTTAGTAGACTCAAGCGATACGTAATGGGCCAAAACAGATAATATCTATTAGCGGTGTGCTTGGACTGTTACAAATGGTATCAGAGCTAGGCTCATGGCCCCAAGAGAGGAGGATTGTGAGATCCCACATCGGTTGGAGAGGAGAACGAAATATATCTTATAAGGGTGTGGAAACCTCTTCTTTAACATAAACGTTTTAAAACCGTGAGGTTGACGACGATACGTAACGGGCCAAAATGGACAATATGTACTCGCGGTAGAGATGTTACAACTTATTACTTTCAACAAGATAGCGTTGGATTCTTTGTTGCTTCTTGTATCCCGTTTACGACATGTTCGAATCGAGTTAACTAATTCAGTTTGTTGTGTGTTGCACAGCTTTACCATGGGGCTGGCTATGCTATTCAAGGGGGACAGTGGACACAAGCACTGCAGCTGGTGCCATTACCTGAGCTGTGTGCCAACTTCAAAATGGGACTGTGCAAATTAGCCATTCTTGATGAGGTTTTTTATACATTCTTTTGGTATTTTGTGTGTGTTCTAAAACTTTTCGCAAATCGAGGCAGATCGAATGATCGTCGTCGAGTCACTTTTCGGGGTCAATAAGAGAAAAACTAAGGCAGGTAGAGAACAAAAGAATATACATTAGCATACTAACATGAAAAATTGTAAGAACAATGATGTATATCTAGTTCTAGAGATATAAACTCGACCGTCCCCGAGTCTCAAAGTTCGAATCCGATCGACATCGACACACCAATTATTATTATTAGGACTGGCATCAGTATCTGTAACTCACAGGCATGCCATGTTTGTCCAGTAGACCAGAACCAGGGTAGGCTTTCCCAACAATATTTGATTGTAATCTCGAATCCTCAACGACGTACATAGAACTCCGCTTAGCGGAGCTCGATCTCTCATATTGAGGATGCTGTCTTGGAACGCTATGAGATCTCATTTTGGCTCTTGAGGATTCAGTGCAGGCCATGTAGCTCGGATATTCCGAGTCGCTACTAAAATAGCTCCTCGTACTGGTCGGGGTGACGGGGCTTTTCTTTGTACTCGTACCAGAAAAGAAAGAGCTTTCCTCAACTTCATGAGGGAATTCAAATGCACTAAAGGACTGTGTTTCACACGAAAATTTGATATCTGAATGCAACAACTCAGAAGCCGATCGACTCCAGCCCGCTCGTGCCCGTGTTTGTGCTCTTAGCAACGCCTGCATTCGTTGTAGCCATTCAGCCGTCCGCTTCCTCTCGATATGGCCTCGAACCAATGCCTGAAGTCTCACCAACCCTCTTAGTGCCCTCAATGCCTTCCTTGCCTTCATAAAATCATGCACAGCAACAACCAAACAATCGAACCATATTGAGATCTCAAGTTGCCTAAAGAGGAGAACGAATAGTTTCTTATAAGCCGAAGATGAAAATATCTGCTAGCAGTAGACGTAGACGGTACAACAACCACAACCCTTTACTTCAAATTCTATTAGGTTTGACCCCTCAATTATTGCTATATCTCAAATGGGTCCCTATAATCCTTGATATTTTCAGTTGGGTTAATGTAAAAAAGGTGAAAGGTAAGTTATTTACCATAAAAATCACTTTTTTTTTTTCCTTGAAATAGACCATGCTTTCATCAAAGCTGGAAAGGAAGAAGAGAAATGGATTTTACTTTATTTTTTACTTTTACAGAATTTTCAAATAAATAGATAAATAAATGCAAGTACAAAGGAGAGAATCCGGTGACCATTGGAAGGGATTTGAAGGTTAGGGGTAACGACGCCGTTTAAGTTAAACGACGCCGTCCAGAAGAAGCTTTCATGTTTCAAAATTCCAATTAATTTTATTTATTTGATTTGATTTGATTTGAGATGAGTGTGGATCACACCCAACAGCTAAGATTGAAAGAAAAAAAATAAAAAAGGATTCATTTTGGTAATCCCAATGGGAAAGGATAATGTAAGTTAATTAATTGAGATTCTAAACAAAAAATAAAAGAGAATGAAATGGTAGAATAATTTCAAACCAGAAATCCACGAAATGCAGCCTGAATTTTGGTGGCGGCAAAGTCGGCCTCGTGGAAGGTGAGGGTGTGAACCGCCGTGATGGGCACGGTCTGTCCGTTGCTGGGCAGCTTGACGACGGCGAGGGAGGGGGTGAGGGCGTCATGGTGGCGGAGCTTGTTCTTGTCTTTGAAGGACTTGGCGAAGTGGCACTTGGGCTTGCGCTTAGAAGGAGAAGGTGTGAACGCTGGGTCTGGTTTTTTGAGACCCAGAAGGCCACGGAACCATTTGAAGGCCTTGCCCATTTGGGGGTTATGAATTATGGGTGGCGGTGGTCGGAGCAATGGTTGCAGTGGGTGGGTTTTGAGAGAAGAAATGGAGGATGGAGAAGAAGAAGAAGAAGAAGAAGAAGAAAAAAAAAAATTATATATAATAAATATGGAAAAGGAGTAAAAGGTAAGGGAAGGTGGGAACAGCCGAAGCCCTTTTGGGCACGTCGGTGACTGTACTACCTCCCACGTTCCCTATTTTGTTTTCCACACCTTTTAATCACAATTGAAAATACCTTCTTTTTATTGCATTAATTTAATCCTTAAATACACTCGTGTTTCAATAACCTTTGATGTCGTTACCTATGATCACAAGTGAGGAAGATCCAAAACGACAACATCCATCGAGGCGGCCACACCAAGTGAGTTCACTGACCCAACCTTGTGTTGCCCCCATTGACAGTCTTACAAGTTACGAAGGAGACACCAATGAACCGATGTTATACCAACAATATCATAGAAGATAACAAGTGAAAAAAATATGCCCAGTCTGTCGACTTAGTCTTACTTTGCCTTCTTGATTGGCTATTGACGTCGCAATCAAAAGAATATGTCATTGTTGGGAGGAGGCTCGTGTGAATTCATGAAGGCCGGTATTAGAGAACTTTTGTTGGAAGAAGGTGGAAGTTGTCGGTTAGTGAAAGAGTGGATAAGTTAAAAGTGTTAGAAGAAGGACTATGATAACATGTTAGATAACACGACTCTTCGTAGTTGTATGATATCGTCCACTTTGAGCATAAGTTGTCATTGCTTTGCTTTGGACTTCCCAAAAACGCCTCATACCAATAAATATAGTATTTATTGATTATAAACCCATGATCATTCCCTAAATTAGTCGATGTGGGACTTTCATCCAACACCTCCCCTCGAACAAAGTATGTCTTCCCTTAATTGAGGCTCAACTCCTTTTTCTTTTGGAGTCTTAGTCATTTTTTTACTATGCCTTCGACTTTTTCTTTTGGAGTCCTTTGTCCGACATTTGAGGATTCTATTGGCATGACTAAGTTTAGAGCATGACTTTGATACCATGTTAGAAGAATGGTTATGACACCATGTTAGATGAACACAACTCTCCATAACGTATGATATTATCCACTTTGAGCTTTCCTTTTCGGGCTTCTGTTCAAGGTTTTTAAAATGCATGATCCTGCTCTAACTTAGCCATGTCAATAGAATCCTCAAATGTCGAACAAATGACTCCAAAAGAAAAGGAGTAGACAGTAAAAAATTACTAAGACTCCAGAAGAAGAAGAGTTGAACTTCGATTAACAGGAGGCATACTTTGTTTGAGGGAAGGTATTGGATGAAAGTCCCACGTCAGCTAATTTATTTCATTTTTTGTTTTGAATATTTAAAATATTTATTTTGTGAGTCCTTTTTTATCTTGATATTAATTAACATATTAATTAGCCACCCAATATTCGTTTTCTTGACCATTGCCTCCCAACATATTTGGAAACATAGGAGTTAGAATATTTTTATTTTGAAACATTTATAAAAAATTAAAATAATTTCGCTAATCTCATTATTATTTAATATTTATTTCGTTTAATTTATCTCAACAAACCATAAAATATTATATAAAAATACTGAAATTAAATAGATAATATCTTTTTAAGGATATATTTGGTATCTTATTGTATTTTTTCTATCATAATAATTATATGACAATTTTCTTACTATTTTAATAGAATTTTGAAACAACACTAATTTTATTTACATGATTTTAAACTGACTTTAAATGGAAATAAATTGATTCAATATGAAAATTTATGATTTAAATTTATATAATTATTAATTTGAATTTTACGACATAAATTTTCTAAAAATGTCTTAGTCCGACTTAATTCGATTCTCACACACGTGTATATATATATAATATATGATATAATATGATATGAGTTTAAATAGATGAAATGATATGATATAATAAGATAAAAAGAATATTTTAAATGCATGGATGAATTAAATGTGTCCTACTCATGCTAGCATTTTGGCATTATAATAAATATGTAGACAAGTATCATATGATAAAATCCAAACACCCAGTATAGATGTAAATGTGAACAAAATCAATAAAATTCTTCTATGAATATTAATTGGGTTGTTTAATAATAATGATCGACTAAATATTATTATATATTTACCCAAATTTTAAAATATGATTTTAGTGACGGAGTTTTTACTTTAATTTATCGAGTTTTAACTATTTTTTTTTAGTTCAATAATATGTGGGTGAGAGACAGATTTTTTTTTTGATCTTTTGGTCAAGAATATGTACCTTGAAAGTGAATTTGGTTTACTTAATTTAACTGTTGTATATCAATTTAATTTTAGATTAAAATCGGGTTAATTTTGATTGAATCCAATTTCATTTTAATAGAATTCATTTTAAATTTGACTGTTGTACAAAATTTTCATTTATTCAAATACAAATCAACTCAAACAGCATAAGTTGGATTAAGAATTTTGAGTTATCAAGTTTTTTAGAAAATTAAAAATATATATATTGAAATTATTTTTTTCATAATATATATTTTATAAATCAAGAACAAAGCAATATAAAATATATAATATAAATAAATAGTTGCTTCGATTTATAGACAAATACTTGAAATTAAACGAAATTTTCAAATTTCTAAATTCTATGGATTATATTTATATAGAATAATTTTAACCATATATTCAACAAATCAGAGTGGCGCAGCGGAAGCGTGGTGGGCCCATAACCCACAGGTCCCAGGATCGAAACCTGGCTCTGATAGAGAAAAGCTTCCGAACTCTATTTTTGCTTTACCTGTTTTGGGTTTTGACGAAACTGAGCCCATTGGGCTTATATATTGAGCTGGTCTTAGTCACTGGGGCACGAAACTTGGCCCATTGGGCTTCTATTTATTGGTCTGGGCTTAGTCATGGGCTCGAAACTGAACCCAATGGCTTATATATAAAGGGAAGGGAATCGTCTGATCTGTTTTTGGTTTTACGAAAGTGGGCCCATTTGGGCGTATAGATGTTGCGCTGGGCTTTGTCTGATCTGTTTTTGGTTTTACGAAACTGGACCGATTGGGCTTATACATAGTGGGCTGGCTTAGTCTGATCTGTTTTGGGTTTTAACGAAAGTGGGCCCATTGGGCTTATATATTGGGCTGGGCTTAGTCTTGTCTGTGTTTGTGTTTAAACTAGTGTGTCGATTGGGCTTATCTATATTGGGCTGGGCTTAGTCCTGGTTCGAAACTGGGCCGTTTTGGGCTTATGAGATTGGGCTGGTCTTAGTCTGATCTATTTTGGGTTTTAACGAATCTGGGCCCTTGGGCTTTGGGCTACTGGTATAGATAGAACAGAGCAAAAAACGAAAATGAAATTAGTATGGTTAATCACCTTGATTATTAATATAAATAATTGTATTTGATTACTTAATTTGAAAAAGGACAAGAATATAATAACCTCCTTGTTGGAAGTTATAAAACTGCCATGAACCGCCCCTTCTTTCTCATTATTTCAGAACTCAAAAACATGAGTATCACAAGTTCAGACAGCCAAATAATGGGTAACTGCAATCTCCTTGCGTTATGCCTTCTGAATTTTCTGGCAACTCAAGACGTTGTCGGAGTTCAAATCCTGTCCAAGTCAAAACTTGAGAAGTGCGAGCGGAATTCTGCCTCCGACAGCCTCAACTGCACCAAGAAAATTGTCCTAAACATGGCCGTTCCTAGCGGTTCTGTAAGACCCTTATATAAGACCCTTAATTTATGGGGTTTTTAAATAGTTTGTAAAGAAGATTTTTATGTTGCAGAGTGGTGGCGAGGCCTCCATTATAGCAGAAATAGTAGAGGTGGAAGAGAACTCCACCAATAAGATGCAAACCTTGCGAACCCCCCCTGTTCTCACTGTCAGCAAATCAGCCGCTTATGTTTTGTATGAGCTAACATACATTCGTGTAATTCCCCACTTATCATTTTGATTCCATACATATCTAATCTCTGTGTGGTACATGTTTAATGTGTTTAAACCCAATATGCTCAGGATGTTCCATATAAACCCGAAGAATTTTATGTTAGAACTCGCAAATGTGAGCCAGATGCTACCGCCAGAGTGGTACACATATGTGAGAGGTAAGGCAAACCCATCCACACCACCCCAAACCATTTGAACCACAGTAATCTACTTCATTCTGTCTTGCAGGCTAAGAGACGAAAGTGGACATATAATTCAGAGCACTCAGGTACCAATTTCAGAAGAGCTTCTACTATTTTCATTTATTTCGACCCAGTTATTGATTCATTCTTGTCTGTGTGGTATTAACTAACTCTGTTTAGCCTATATGTTGTCCTTGTGGGGCAAAGCGTCGGATGCCTACCTCATGTGGGAATTTTTGTAAGTTCCCTTAAATCTCATAGGTAAACATATGTACATTTTAGAAATTGTTATGGTACAAAAGCACCCCTCATTTGCTATTCTAAATCCTTTGTGCATAAGTTGACAAGATGATTAAGGGAAAGGCAAACACTGCACATTGCCTACGTTTTCCAGGTGACTGGTATGGCCTATGTTTCAATTCTAACATCTTCTCATTTTAATCACGAATATAATCTCTTCAATTAAGCTCTGTTTAAGTTCGTGTCTTAGGTTTCATGTTTTTAGTATTGGACAATGGTCACTGGGATTCAGCGTTCAGATTCATGTGAAGTCAGGATCCAAAGCTTCAGTACGTTTTCCTTCATACTTAATACAGAAAACTCTTAATACTTAACACAGTGATTGATATCAAGTGATTGATAACTCTACAGGAAGTGTCTGTGGGTCCGGAAAATAGAACAGTGGTGTCAAATGATAACTTCTTAAGGGTTAATCTCATTGGGGACCTTGTTGGGTATACAAATATACCATCATTCGAGGACTTTTACCTTGTTATTCCCAGGCAGGTACGTGGTTACAGAAATTTTAATGAAACCTTCAATGAAATCTTGTGTTGCTAAGCTGAAATTGCCAATTGTTGGAAGGGTGGCCCTGGTCAACCTCAGAATATGGGTCACAATTTCTCTATGTGGATGCTACTGGAAAGAGTGAGATTTACTTTAGATGGTCTGGAATGCAACAAAATTGGTGTTGGTTATGAGACTTTCAATAGCCAACCTGATTTCTGCACCTCGCCATTTTGGAGTTGTTTACACAATCAATTATGGAATTTCCGGGAGGTAAGCATTTACAATCAACAAGGTATTATCAACATTACCAACATTGATATGATCCCGATACATTTTCTCGAATTTGACAGGCCGATCTAAGTCGAATTGGTCGAAATCAGTTGCCTTTATATGGAGTGGAAGGAAGGTTCGAGAGAATCAATCAACATCCAGTTAAGTATGGAAGTCGAGCATCGATTAAGGGGAGGCTCAATAGTCGGAGGATTGTTGGGAGGGAGTCCCACGTGGGCTAATTTAGAGAATGATCATAGATTTATAAGTAAAGAAATACATCTCCGTGGGTATGAGGCATTTTGGAAAACCTCAAAGCAAAGCCATGAGAGCTTATGCTCGAAGTGGACAATATCATACCATTATAGAGGGTCGAATTCTTCGTTATATATGGCTAAACTTGGTGTTCCTTGGGTGCATGCAGAATGCTGGGACACATTCATTCTCCATAGGAATCACTGAAGTTCTTAATACAAATCTGGTCATAGAACTGCGAGCTGATGATGTTGAGTATGTTTACCAAAGGTTAGTAACTTCAGCAATCATCAGTAATTCAAGCAATCATCTCTGTTCTTCAATGGGCTATGTATTTGTTCATCCTAGGAGTCCCGGGAAGATTATGAGCATCAACATCCCAACTTTTGAAGCCCTTACACAATTTGGAGTAGCTACAGTAACAACTAAGAATACTGGAGAATTGGAAGCATCTTATAGCTTAACGGTACATACAAATCTTTTATTACACTGAAACCTCTGTTCTTCTGCAAATGATTCTTCTTTTTTGCAGTTTACTTGTTCAAAAGAAGTCAGTCTCATGGAGGTACTGTCTTTAATCTTGACATTTTGGTGTAATATTGTTCATGTTAAGAATTGTTGAAGAGAGTTCATGTGATTCCAGGAACAGTATTTCCTCATGAAGCCAAAAGAAGTTGCTAGCCGTTCGTTTAAACTCTACCCAACAACTGATCAAGCAGCTAAATATGTGTGTTCTGGTAAGATATAAGTACTTGTTTATGCTTCTGTTCTTGTTAAATTAAGATTATTTAGTGCAAAGCTGCCTTTGTTCATACTGCAGCCATACTTAAGGATGCTGATTTTAGTGAAGTTGACAGAGCTGAGTGTCAATTTGCTACTACTTCTACTGTCCTTGACAATGGATCACAGGTTGTTCCTTTTGTAGTTTTAGAATCATTGTGGATCCAATATCCTTGAGTTTGGTCATTTTTCAACAGATTACCCCTTTTCAACTCCCCAAGAAAAAGGAAAATGGTTTCGTCGATTCAATCAAACTCGTTTGGAAGAGGTTATGGGGAAACATCGTCGACTTTGTCATCGGGAAATCTTGCAGGTATTTGATATCAAATTCTAGTCGAACACGACTCTCCACAATGGTATGATATTGTCCACTTTGAGCATAAGCTCTCATGACTTTGTTTTGGGCTTCCCCAAAGATACCAATGGAGAGTGTATTCTTAGATTATAAACTCATGACCATTCCTTAAATTATCCAATGTGGGACACTTTCATCCAACACCTCCCCTCGAACAAAGTACGCTTCCTCTTAATCGAGGCTCGACTCCTTTGGAGTCTTAGTCATTTTTTACTGCCTTAGAGGAGGCTTGACTCCTTTTTCTTTTTGGAGTTCTTTATTCGATATTCGAGGATTTGCTAATCTATTGGCACGATTAAGTTTAGGGTATGGTATAAGGAAAAAAATATTAAGATATAAATAATATATCTCAACAGTTAGTTATATTTGGCACTTTTGCACAGAAAAGAATGCGCACGGTTTTTCGACTTCAGCTGTCACATACAGTATCTATGTTTGAGTTGGTTGGTGTTGTTCGGTCTCTTTTTGGCCATTTTCCCGACAGGTAACTATTTCGGTGAACTAAAGAAGGCATATTTGGAACGACTTTTGTGAGACATTTTAATTTGTTTGTGCAGTTCTTGTAGTAATATGGATCCTACATCAGAAGGGGTTATTTGACCCTGTGTATGAGTGGTGGGAGGGTATGTTTGGGGCCAAAAGACATCCCACAAGGCCAACATGGAAGCATAGAGGTGAAAGAAAACATACCCAATCACATAGGCATGGTAGCAGGCATTACCAGAATCATGGAAGTGGATACCACAAGAGAAGAAGCCATGAATCACACAAAAAGCACAAGCATTCTGACAGAGACACTGATCACTTTCTTCACCATGTGCATAGGACGAAAGATAAAGGGGGCCATAATAGGGTGTAGAATGCTTACCTTAGTTTACATGTAGAATAAGGAGGCTGATTCATCACTTCCTCTATTGGCACGACTAAGTTTAAGGCATGACTCTGATATCATGTTAGACGAACACGACTCTCCACAATGGTATGATATTGTCCACTTTCAGCATAAACTTTCATGACTTTGCTTTGGGCTTTTGAGCTTTTGGGCTTTGGGCTTCCCCAAAAGCCTCGTACCAATGGAGAGTGGAGAGTGTATTTTCATCGTCCAACATAATGATTAATATCCAAACCATAATGGGTTTTTATTATAGAAAATGAAGTGATTATATTAACAACTAACAATATTATTAACCTAACTTAACCATAAATATGATTTGGATGGGAATAACAATGGGACAAAATTAATTAATATTAAATACACTAAAGTTAAAATTTATAATCACAAAATCAATATATTATTATTTATTCACTAGTTGAAATTATTAATTATGGGAACATGCATGCATAAGCAAATAATTTAAACTCGTGACTAATCATTTAATAGATCTAGAATTATACCTCTCTAAAAAAATAAAATTAATAATAAATCATGTTTTAAAAAATAAAATATTGCTTAAATAATATTTTCTACGTCATTTTCACGTGAAACCTTCAATTTTATATATTTACTTTTTTTCTAAATGTGCATTTTTAAGCCGCCTAAAAAGTAAATAAATAAATAAATAATAGAAGACAAATTTTGGAATAAAATTTTGCCGGCTGTTTTATTTGACATTTTCTTAGGCGATCAATGTCGGCTGTTGTGAACAGTTTTATTTTTATTATTATTATTTAGATGAAATAATAGACTGGTTCAATGCATGAATGGATATGTTCTCCAACTTAACCTTTTAAATTTTGAATTTTTACCTAATTTGTGGTTCAATGAGTTTTTGAGTGTCCATTGACACTCAGACTAATATAATAAGCTAAATTAATAAAAATATTCGTATTATGTCTTAAAAATACTCTTGAACTTTAAATATAAAAAGAATATGAAAAAAACAATACTCTTATTATTAGTATTTTGTTTAAAAAATACCATTAACTTTTAATAACGTTTCAAGAATTTCGTTAAACTTTAAAAAATTTCATTAATACCCTTTTAATTGATCTTTTAAAAAGTTGTTATTACCATGAGTACTATATTAAAAAAAATACCCAAAATAGTATTTACATCATTTGCCTCTATTAAAAAAAACTCAAAAAATTCGTGAGTATTTTTAAATGCCATACTAACGGTAAGAGTATTTTTAAACTCTTACAAAAATTTAAGGGAGTTCTTATAATTTTTAAAGAGTTTAACAGTTAAAATTGATATTGTTGAAAATTTTTAAGTATTTTTTAAATAAAATATTGACGAATAAAAGCCTTTTTAATTAATTTTTTTTAAAGTTAGTATTTGTTTAGATTTTTTTTTTTTAAAGCTCAAAGATAATATGAAAGCTTTTGAAAATTTAAGTTGTTTTTTTAGATTAAGTATGTATTTATATTTATTTAACTTTTTTAAAAAATTAATAAATAATCAAACTTACCAAAAATTCTATACTATTAAAATTCTTTTTGAGCTATTTCAAATGGTCTTGGGAAAAAAAAACCTGAAAAGACCGACAGAAAAAATTAGTTTAATTATGGGAAGTGAATTTAAAATATGTTGGAATTAGAAACCACAAAAACTTTGACACGTGGAAATATGTCTTTGCCACGTAGATAGATGTCGATAGCTCAGTCCACGGGGTTGGATTTTAGGTTGGTAGGTCGCGACACGGAAGAAGAAGTCAAAATTCCATGAAAAACAAAAGGAAAAGGAAAAAGAAAAAGAAACTTTTATTATTTATTATTTTTTAAATTCTTTTTAGGCATATTAAAAACGTGGTTTTTTTTCAATATGGATAAATACGGATTTTTGTCTACGTGGCACCTAAAATTAAATTAAGTGACTTAATTTTTCATCTACGGTTATTTTTATTTTTAGGTGAATTTCAAAATAAATAATTAAATGAACATTATTAAATTTATATTTGAGGATAAGATCGGCCATTTATAAAAAAAAATATTTCAACCAAAATGTTTGACTTGGTAAGAATTTTGGATTAAATTGACTTTTTTTCTTCATTTAATTTATTCGACGACTTGTCTAGTTGATAAGTTTGTTGGGTCGGCTCATTGGATAGATTGAAGGAAAGTTTTGGTGAGTAGCTAAAATAATTTTGTGTGATGTCCCACTTTGGTCGGAGAGGAAAACAAAACATCATTTATAAGGGTGTGGAAACCTTCCCCTAGCAGACACGTTTTAGAGGTCAGAGGGAAAGTCAGGAAGAGAAAGCTAAAAAAAGAACACTATGTGCTAGTGGTAAGTAGATCTGAGTCGTTACATTTTTCGATCATAATGGGTATCGACTTTTTAGAGGAAATAGAAAATCCCAAATTTAAAATATTATAATTTTTAAATATGATTGTTGAAGAATAAGATCCTTATTTATTTATTTTTATTACATGGAATAATAAGCCAAATGGCAGCATGCTTCAGCCTTTGCCCATTACTGTTCCCATGCTTCAATTATTTTAAATTTTAAATTTTAATTTTGTTTATTTTATATTTTAATTAACCCAAAAAAATCAGTAAAGTAGAATAACTGAAGCATGGCTCTTTACAAAATACAAAAAAGAAATTAAATAAAGTAGAAAAACAGAAGCATGGGTTATTGGCATGGCTCGTTAATTATGTGTGGCTCGTTTAAATACAATGAAGCGTCGTTTTAATAGCCGCATTCTTTTGGAAAGCTGCGTTAAAGTTCTTAAATAGTGTCTCTAAAAAATATACGTTTCAAATAACGTGTACGTTTGGATGCGACAAATGTGTGACTTCGACATAGAAAATAATATCTAAGCCTTCAAGATTCTTGCTTCAATTGGCCAAATCAAATTTCTCGTATTTATCACCTTCGGTACACATTTTTTGATTTGCGTAAATAGGAGCCGTCTTTTATTGCATGTTTTTGAATACTAAAACTCCTATTTGGTAAAAGAATCCACGCTATATTAGAAAAATGTCGCTCGCTCAAGTTATCTCACTTCATATCACCTTAATCACAACACATTTCTTGTCTTAGTTTACCTTGATACTCATTTCTCGACATATCTAGTACTTGCACGCTCAATTGTTCATCCTCAACGATCGCTTCCATTTTAACAACATCCAACATTTCAACATCTCTACCTCCTCTTGTTTAAGATCTTCTACAACGGTAAAACATCCAATACAATTCCATTGTTATGTTCACTATTGATTATGATCGTGCGTTCAAATTCAATATAGAACGTCACTTTCTTTTCAAGATAAACAAACAAATAACGCTCACTGAAAGAAACGTAAGAGTTGCTGAATTTTGTATTCATAGTGCTACCATGATAACACAATCAATAAAATTGGTCCTTTTTTATCTTATCTATGTTGTACTCTTCTATCCTATACAAAAGAAGGGCCAAAAAAAGCTAAGTTGTTTACTAAAAAAACAAAAGAAGAAGATCTACGCATTCAAAAGCTCTGTTTTTTCATCATCATCGTCCGACCCACTTCCAGTCAGCTCCTTAGCCCTCTCGGCCTGTTCTTCCCAATTGGTCCGAACCAGAGCCATCAGCATCGCTATGGCACAAGACCCTTGCGCCGCCAACAGCCCAATCCACAGCCCTTTGAAGTCCCACCCGCCGTAAAAGCTCAGCCATATAGCAATTGGCATGCCCACCATGTAAAAACATCCCAAATTTATGTTCGCCCCCAATTTTGGCCGCGCGGTGCCCCTCAATACTCCACAGCTTGTCGTCTGTGGGCAGTTCCCCAGCTCGCAGAGTCCGATGATTGGGAGAACCAGACATGTCAATTCGATGATTCCTGTGTCATTTGTGAACATTTTCGCCCATACTTTCCGGACATTGAAAGCGAACGCCAAAGCTGATAACCCAAGGAAGAAGCTTGTACAGAGCCCAACAATGGCTGCTAATTTGGCTTTGTTTGGACGATTTGCACCCAATTCGTTTCCCACTCTGGTTGATACTCCAAAGCTTAATGACGAAGGGAAAATGTAGATCAAAGCAGTGGTTTGTATCAAAATCCCCATGGAAGCCACTGTTGATTGAGGATTCATCATGAACCCACTTAGCAAAATCATGATTTCATACCACCACCATTCTAAACACACCGAAATACAGCTCGGAATCGCCAATTCAAGTAACGATTTCCATTCCTTCAAACACTCCGACGACATTCCCGGCCAGGTTTTCTCGTACACGCCGGAGACTACGATGAACAAAATCAGTAATCCGACAAGGTTGAAATTGGTCCACACAGCTCCCAAAGCGACGCCGTAAATTCCCAAATCGAAAACAGAGACGAGTAGATAATTGATTGGGATATGAAATATAATGGCTAATCCAGCGCAGTATGTGAGAGGGAGGTTAATTGATTGACTACGAAGATAAATCCGTAAAGGGTGGAGAAAAGACAGAGCAATTAAATCAGGGACAGAACAGAGTATGTAGGAATGAGCTTCACTGGCAATATCATCGTTTTGGCCGCAAAGGAGGAGGATTTTCTTCATGTTAAACCACAAAAACGAAATGGGTATTGACGAAAGGAGGAGAAGAATGACTGATCTTTGAAGGGCAAGGCCCAAAAGTTTGAATTTTTTAGCCCCAAAAGCTTGGCCGCAAATGGGCTCCATGCCGACGGCGAGACCAGAGAGAACAGAGTAGCCAGTAATATTAGCAAACCCAATCGCAAGCGAACCACCAGCCAAGGACAAACCACCCAATCGGCCGAGAAACAACATGGAGATCATCGAACGAGAGTACATCAAAAAGCCGACAAGAATCATCGGAAGTGCGATGTCGGCTATGCATTTGAGCTCTGTCAGAACAACACACAGATTTGGAAATCTCTCTGTTTCGGAGATCAGAGGAGCATTAAGCGAAGTAGTAGCATTGGTCGGAATCTTTGGCTGGTCGGAAAGTACAGAACCAGAACCAGACATTGTCGGAAACAAAAAAGGTGTCTTTTTTGAATTGAAATCGAAATCCGTCACAGTTTCAACTGAAATATGGTTTGAATCTTTCTTCACGCGGCCTTATATGACCACCAAATTTATCACTGTTAGGGCCTGCAACCGAAGAACTACGAAAATTCCGAGTAGAGAGAGAAAAACAGAACAAGAGAGAGAAAGAGTGATTTCAAAGACCAAATCTTTTATGGGTCAGAGCGAAGGAATCAAAAGGGTTATGACAGTATTTATAGGCAAGAAAATTCTTCTTAAATTTACGAGTCAAGCCGAACAAAGACCAGTAAAAAAACAAAGAACACCCTTCTGTCACGAACAACGTCATGAACGCAGGAAATGCTGCCATTGGTGGTTCTGTTAGTGGACAAATATAAAGGATTGGACGGTTAAGTCGGTCCCAATTTTTTTATTGTTTGATATTAAGTTGGTTCCGAGGAGGAACCGTGTACGTGCATGACATGCCCTGTTTATCTTGTTTTCCACTAAAACTTCAACAATTATAATTCATTCAAGTGTTGATCATAATTATTATAGCTTTGGACCCACGCCGTTTTCCTCTTCCTTTCTCACTTACTTTATGTTTTTTGCATTTTAATTTATTATCATAATATTAATAATGTACCATTCACTATAACCTTTCCACCTTCATTGTTATTGATCTCTACAAATCTTATCTCCTTCTCGTTTACTCTCATTTCCCCTACGGTGAGAGCCATAACCACTAAACTGGACTCGTCACCTATCTTTGGTGAATTCTCTCTATTTTTCTCTCGTTCATCATATGCCAACTTCTATTGTTCACTGTACGAGTGTCACTGTCATTATTGTCTAGTTTGTCGACATTGATCTCTCTCAATATTTGTGGTTAAATCGAAGGGCTTGACCAACCCAACTTAAAAATATAACGGTTGGGTTGGATTGTCCACAATAAACTAAGTTGGTCTAAGTGATATACACGAGGACTCTTGTATAATATTTGTCAAATAATATATTTGAATATCTCATATATTAAGATACAATATCGATATCTAATATATATATTTAACTCATTTGAATCTCATTCAAATTTTAAATATATATTTTTATTGAAGTAATATACATTTATTGTTTAATTAATATTTAATGTATCAAATATAATTAATATATTTAATATATTAAATATTAATTTTAACGCTTCAAATTATATATATAATTAACAAAAAGTTCGGGTTGGTTCGGTTAACCCAATAAGCATCCTAATTTATAACTCAATTCAAACCATATAAATGTGTTGGATTGGATCGAGTTTATTATACTTTTTGGACACATGTAACCCTTTTTATTAAAAAAAAAAAAATTAAAATACGTAAAAAGGAGAGAAAAAAATATTTTCTCAAATTAAGTTTATATATTATTATTATATTAGAGACGGCGGAAAGGTGGCCAAAACTATTTTCATGTCACGACAATATTTGAGGTTTTGTTATTTTTGTTCTTGTTTATGTTTTATGTTCTTAATTACACCAAAAAGACAATTCAAAACCCTAATTTCATATTGATAGCATTTTAAATGTGATTTACGACCAAATTGTTTTGGTTTTAGTTGTAGTTTTTGTTTTTACTTTTGTTTTTTTTGGCTTTTATCTTATTGGTTGAAAATATATATGGATATATATATATATATTTTTTCATTCCATGGTTCAATAGTGGACAAATTCTTTTATTCTCGGTTATTTTATTCTTTTCAATATTAATTGAATTGACTATTTTTTAAAAAAAATTCTTGGACGTATCATATTTTTTTATTGTTAACTAATTTGTCTGATCCAGACTAATCTAACAAAAAAAAAAAAAATTATGGTTGGATTAGGTTCATACGGTTGAATCTAAAAAACTGAACACGTCTCGAGAACTCTAATAATATATGTTTTTAAAATGATTAATTTTTTAAAATGAGAACCATTAAAATATCAAGTTATTTTTATATTTTAATAAAAGAAGTACAAAATCAAATTCTTTTCAAAATAATGGTTTGAAATAGACTTTTTAAGTATATGATATGTATGAATGTGCTACTAAATAACATAATCATTTAAATGCTTTTTAGAATAAATTTGACTTTTGATAAAGTAAATACCATTGTTTTAACGTGCAATAAAATTTTAAATTGTATATGTACGTTGTACCTATTTTTTTACTAATTAAATATGTCGATGTTCAATTTGAACATAATCTAATATAATATGTTAAATTGAAATTAAGAACGGATAATTACTTTTACTTTCCTCTTATCTTCAACTTTCGAGTTAACGTGTCTATTGTAGTGCATCGATTAGCAAATGTCTATTGTCGGTCAAACTTCTCAGGTCATATCAACTAGTTGATTTGATGGGATCGGGTCATATCAAGTGGTTGATATTGATGGGACACGTCTATTTAGTTCCAGTATATGGTTGTTTCCAGACATAAACCTTATGACCTAGCTATCTTTCGTAGAAAGTCACCTCTAACTATTGAGTATACGAAAAGTTTTAATATTTTAATATTTTACTTTTATTTATAAATTCTATTTTTTCTTTGTAACTTCTTGGTTGCAAAAATCGGTGTTTGGATCAAGTTGATTATGTGTTCGAATAACGACATTCAAATTTTCAAACCTTTGCCTTAGAATTAGTTCTTGGATGAGGGCGAGAGAGACAATATAACTAGCGGTAGGGCGTCGTCTATGACGAAAGGTATCAGTTCGAGCCTGATTATCTTCTAAAATCAAGACTCGAAGATTCATGAAAACCGAGACGAATCTAGTAAGTAATAAACAAACAAATTTAATCCAAGGGATGCAAATTTCAAAGGGAATTCATCTCCCATTAAATTTATGGATGGTGGGGACTTTGAAGAACAAAAAATGGCATTAAATTTATGGATCAAATATTTAGAAAGGTTTGACTTTGATTAACTTTTTGTTTGTGGGTGAAAGAGAAAGGATTTTGTTGTTTGTGCAATGGGGAACTCATAGTATTCCCTTTGGTATGTGCATGAATTTGTTTCATTACATTCCCATTCATCTTTCTACTTTAAGTAAAGACATTAACTAAATATTTCAAATGGGTAATGTTATATTTCCTCTAATCTTTGTATGTTTAAATCTTACATGAATACTTACCTATTTAACAAGTTACAGCGTTGATTCAAATCTTTTTAGAGGTGTTTATATGTGATGAATCATCCTTTAATAGGGTGTGGAAACCTTCTCCTAGCAGACACATTTTAAAGCCTTGAGGGGAAACCCGAAAGGGAAAGCCCAAAGAGGACAATATCTGCTAGCGGTGGATCTGGGTCGTTACAAATGGTATTAGAGCCAGTCACCGGACGATGTGCCGACCTTCTCGCTATTCTCCGAAGGGGGGTAGACACGAGGCGGTGTGCCAGTAAGGACGCTGGGCCTCAAAGGGGGGTGGATTTGGGGGCGGTCTCACATCGATTGGATAAAAGAACAGTGCCAGCGAGGACGCTGGGCCCCGAAGGGGGGTGAATTGTGATGTCCCACATTGGTTGGGGAGGAGAACAAATCACCCTTTATCAGGGTGTGGAAACCTTCTCCTAGCAGACGCATTTTAAAGCCTTGAGGTGAAACCCGAAAGGGAAAGCCCAAAGAGGACAATATCTGCTAGCAGTAGATCTGGGTCGTTACATCATATGACCCGAGAACTCGATCAACTCGAACTATCTAACCTAAATCATAAATATTGAGTTGGGTTAGATTTTTTCAATTTGCAGGTTGGTGTTTTTAACTCTAAAATAGAGTTACAATCTAATCCTGTCATACTCTACTTTGAAGGCTATTATGAAAATTAAGAATATTTGACATTTGTAATCGATATTACTTATGTATGTGACTTGTGAATGTTTGATATTTGAGTTTTATGAAATTTTAGATATTAATATACCATGTACTATGAATAAATATGATTTTTTTAAATAATTAAAAATAATAATCTCATAATTCAACCCAACCGGAAAATAAAGGGTTGAGCTGGGTTGGGTTGTGAACCCTACTCGGGTTGCTTAGGTCACTAACTCAACAAACCCGAAATTTCAGGTTAGCCAAAAAGATTTTTTCAATCCAACCCATGTAAACCCCTAAATCTTTTACCTTTGGTTTTGTAGTAAACTCGGGTATTTTTGTCATTTGATATTTTGAACGTTTCATTGACTAATTTGTAAACTATTTACTGTTTTGATATTTGAGGCTAAATTACACAAAATAGTTCAAAGTTGAAGGTCTTTTGATTGTGATGTTCGTTCTACGCGATAACTATTGATTTTTTGAATGGTAATTATTATAACACGTGTGAAAATAAAAAAATAAAAAATAAAAAAAATTTGAAAAAGAACATGCATGCATTCTTGGGGCAAAATTGGTAAGTATTGCAAAATCAAAATTAACCAAAATTTGAAAAGGTAAAAGGCAAGTAGGTCATTCATGTATCTACACGTTCATATTATACATAAATAATTGTTGGGTGAATCATTTCCATTTTCGTAATGTAAATCCATATTTTGATTCTCACGTTCTTTCCTTATACGAAATGTATGACACTTTGACGACAAGTTTGAATCATGTTGTTGACTTTCGAGAGATCGTGATGATTATTTTCTCTATTGAACAGGGTTTAAGGATAAATAGAGATTTGAATCTATGAACTTTCGACCATTGATTTATGTTCATGTTAACAATAATAAAATTTGTATATTTGAAGATTTGAACTATCGGGTTCAAAAAATAAATATATGTCAACTAGGATTGAGTTATGCTCGATTGCAATAAAATTATTGTATTTGAAGATTTGAACTTTCAAGTTCAAAGAAAGAAATTTACGTTAAATATATATTCATTACTATTGAGCTATGTTCATGTTAACCGTAATCAAACAGAAATATATGTCAATTTTTTAATTTCACGTGTCAAATTCAAAATCATTCATACCAATTATTGAAATAGAAAGATAAGGTTGCTGAAATTATGCACTTTTCAAAGGAAGAACTAATAGGGATAGCTATGTAGCTTGGAATGACTTGTGGAAGTATACAAAATATAAAGTACAACCACCCAAACATTCGAACACATTTTGAAAATTCTCCAAAAAAAATAAATAAATAAGTTGACATGATCCACGTACGTATCAAACGAGTTGGGTAGATACAAGATCATGCCTTAGATGCATGTGATATGCAGTGTCATCAGGTTATTACGTGGGAATTGTTATAGGGTCTCTAACTAATCTCTAGTAGTAAACTGTTTGAATCGATAAAGTTCTGTATAGTATTTTAGTAGTTGGGAGGCACGAGGGTCGCTCCCTCCAAATTATGATTAGTATACAGAATCGACAACTAATCCCTAATAGTAAACTGTCTCGATTTACATGGTTCATATATGTTGGAACATTTACGAGATTGACTCTCGAACATTTGGGAGCTCAAGGGCCACCAATGTCTAATCACGAACCCTTAAGTTTCATCATGCATTTTCTGCGGGCTTTGACAGTTCAATAGTTGTCACCCTTGAATATTTGTCTCGATTTCAACATTAATGTACAAAACATGTTTTAACATTATAGGAATGTTTGGTTTTATGTTCGTTTGAAACATATTGAAACCTACTTTGTATTATCAAAGAATATATATATATATATATGAATTTTGAGCCAATGGTAAAGTCGATATATTGCCAATTTGTGAAATATAAGGTTGAAATTATCCATTTCTAATCATTTGTGAAAAACACGGCCCATTTCAACTTTATCCAAATCTTGGCCCAATCCAAAATAACGGTTTAGTGGCCGGCCCAAACCATTTTAACTATTTTCTTTTATTTCCATTTAATAATTTTTAGGTTTATTTTATTTTATAATTATTTATGCTTTAAAATAATCTTTAATTATTTAGAAGGACAATTAAATGTTTGAAACTAAATAAACAGATGTTTTAAGAACTAACGTTCTACTTCTAAACCATCAACTAACGTTATGCTAAGTTGATCAAATTCTTTGAACCATCGACTCTTTTGAACAGTTTTGTATGAACGAATTTCAATCTTTTGATAACTTACGAAGTAATCCATTTGAATGTTTTAATAAAAACCCATAAACAATGACATGATTTCAAAAAGAATTCCACAGTAAAACACCAACCCCACCAAAGGTATCTAAACTAAAAGGCATTGTTTAAGGAAATTAAAAAAAAAATTAAAAAAAATTAAAAAAAGAAAAAAACATTGAGGGATGGGTTCAATGCATAGAAATTAATTTTTTTTAAAAAAAAAAAAAAAATTAAATGGAAAGCAATTTGAAATAATCTACCTTGGTGGCTAAATAATGGCAAAAAAGATAGCCACCATAACCAACCCAATCACTAACCTTGACCTCACCAACTTTATTTTTTTTAATTACTTTTTTATAAAGAAATAAACTTTTTATTAATATATAATTTTTAATTACTTTTTCTTTCACCTTTTTTTTTTTGAATCAATATTCAGATTATCTCATTAACCCCGATCTCTGTTCTTTTCGAAATTTATTCTATTCATCAAGCTTCTTTGATAACGGTTTTTTCTCTTTTTCTTCCTTTCAAATTCTCGTCATAAAAGTAGAATTTGTCTCGTAATAAAATCATCATTCTCGTAGGAAGTAAGGTCAGGTTAATAAATAAGGTTCAGTAGCAGCTTTTTTCGTTTGCTTCTTTCTCATCTATCTTTCAAACAGTTCTTCTTGAATTAGGGTTGAACTGTTCTTTCACGAGGTAGAGTGTCTCAAATCAAAGATATCCCTTGAACGTCGTAAGTTCTTGAACCTTTATAGAATTTGAAGAAGATAATTAAATCAAAACTAACCAATACAATTGAGTCAATTAAATCTTCTGTCTATTTTTTTTTTTTAAATGATAAAAGCCATTAAATTACGACCCTACTTAACATTAAAAAAAATATAATTTATTTATTAAAATAATTAATAACCAATAAAGATTAGAAGTTTATCTTTGAATTTATAAAAAAAAATCATGTGGTTTTAAAAAGTGCTTCCACTAATTTTTCTTAATTAGGAAAGAGTTTCTAAAAAGAAGAGGAAAAAAAAAAGGAAGATTCAAGAAGGGAACAGAAGCATGTGGTTTTGTGTAGCATTTAAGGCCCTATTCCTTACGCTTTTTCAGTAAAAACAATTACGTTTATTAATAATTAACCCACATGGTGGCTTCTCATTTGGTAGCCGCCGGTAGCTCCCCGCCCACAAATCCCCGGCCGGCCGGTGATACGGGTTATTAATGGAACTGAACTACTAAACAAAATAGATATTGGTTTGGTAATGGTCACTCTAATTCCACAAAAATCTCATTTTTTGGTGGAAAAATTGGCCCAAAAATTGAATAGGGGTTAAGAGGCAGTCGAGCACAGGCATCTTACATCACAATCCACTCCCTTCAGGGCCCAGCGTCCTCGCTGACACTCTTTCCTTCCTCGAATCGATGTGGGATCACCCCCAAATCCACTCCCCTTTGGGGCCCATCGTCTTTACTGGCACACCGCCTCGTGTCTACCCCCCTTCGGAGAACAACGAGAAGGCTGACACATCGTTCGGTGTCTGCCTCTGATACCATTTGTAACGACCCAGATCCACCACTAGCAGATACTGTCCTCTTTGGACTTTTCCTTTCGGGTTTCTCCTCAAGGCTTTAAAACGCATCTGTTAAGAAGAGATTTCCCACACCAAGAAATGTTTCTTTCCGCTCTCTAACTAATGTGAGATTTCACATACACATACACGTTGTAAGGGATCACATATCTAAGGGAAAGCCCAAAAAGAACAACATCTGCTAGCGGTGAATCTAGGGCGTTACACCCTGTAAACGTGCGAAATGGTAGCCTAATACATGGCTCACTAACTCTAATTATGAGAAGTATCGATGGTTTATTATTGTTGTAAAAGTCAAGATACTTTTCTCTCGTACATCCAACACTGAAAAATTTACTAGTCTCATCGAATAATTTCTTCGAAATTAGACATAAATGATGGAAACCCAATTCTAAAAATGAAAACTTTTTACAAAATTGAGTAGATTGACAAAGAATTTTGATAGAGACAATTACACATACAAAAGCCCTAGTGTGGAATAAAGCATACTTTTTTAGTGCGAAAGGGATAGAGGTGGCCCTTATTGAGTCCATATGGAAGGCAGCCGTATAAACACAGCTAATCGCTAGCTATCCAAACCCCTTGCTAAAGCGTGTGCTTGTTCTTCACTGTCTCTTAAACCCTAAATCGCTGCCCACGAATTCCCCACGCTTCTTCCTTTGTTCTTAAATATTTGGTCTCTAAATCTCTCCTCTTAATACCATTCTCTTCTAAATCCCTCTCTTTTGAGTATATATGGGTGACCAAAAGCTTCCAATGAATGAGCTGAGCCCAACACCAATTGACCCTCTTGTTCCTTCTGTCCCCACATCCCAAAGTCCTAATCCAAACACCCAAGCGGCTGCACCACAAGCCTTGCCTCAAGAACTGCCGCCACCACCTCCATCATCCATGGCTTCTTCAATCACTTCTTCTTCTTCTTCTTCATCAACTAAGAAGCATTCTTTGTATAGAGGAATCCGGTGCCGGAGCGGCAAATGGGTGTCGGAGATTCGAGAGCCACGTAAGACGAAGCGAATATGGCTCGGTACATTTCCGACGCCTGAGATGGCTGCTGCTGCTTACGACGTCGCTGCACTTGCTCTTCGGGGTGACGATGCTGTCCTTAACTTCCCTGCTTCCATTCCCTCCTACCCTATTCCTGCCTCGACGTCTCCTATCGATATTCGCACTGCTGCTTCTACTGCTGCTGCTGCTGCTGCTTCCGCTGCTAATACGTTGAAGAAAGTTGAAGGCGCTTGTAGTAATATTGAAGATACGAAGATTATTACGGTTGAGGATTGTAGTAATACGACGTTGTTGAAAACGGAGGAGTTTGTGGATGAAGAAGAGATTTTTGGTATGCCGAGTTTGTTGGCTGATATGGCTGAGGGGATGATGGTGTCGCCGCCGAGAATAAACTCGCCGCCACCGTCCGATGACTCGATAGAGAATTCAGATGGAACGGAAAGCTTATGGAGCTACTTGTGATGATAATGAATTAAGATTAACTACAAAGTTTTGATTTGTGGTATACTTTTTTTGGTCTATTCATTGGTTTTAAAACATTAAAACATTAAAACATTAAAACATTAAAACATTACATTACAACAACCTAAGACCAAAATTCGGGTATTGTCCTTTCAACATTCTATTGCAGTTTTACGGCATAATCACATTACATGTTTCTCTTAAATTATTTTTAAGAGGTGACGAATCATTTTAACATATTTTGTACTGTTTCTTAATCGTTATAGGAAATAATAAAAGTGGTTTCGGGTCGATGGTTTTGGAGATTACAATAAACTGTGTGTTATAATGGAAACTTTTTGAGATGCTTATTGTACCCCCACCCACAATATATTTCTACACAATTACTTATTGGAAATTTTCATTCCAATCAATCATCATCATACCTCACACACTTTATCAAAATAATAATATTATTAATTCGGGTCGATTTGATTTTACGTTAAATTAATTTTAAAAAATATATCCTAAACTTCGTACTTTTATCTAAACAATATTCGTTAATATACAGATGAAAATCGTCTATCAATAAGTTTGGTATCTGAATTCGGCACCGGATGGTCTGGACATTCCCTTACATCCCTAATGACATGGTCACGTTATTTACTCTCTGCTTCTAAGAGGGAAGACTATTCTCATAAATCAACACGAGTTCTTCTAACATTTTTTGTCTTCACTTACATGCATCGTAGAAAAATTTTCAGGAGGTTATCCAACATAGAATTGCTCCAAGCAAAAGAAGGTGACGCAAGAAGTCACCCAACATAGAATTTCTATATGATGTCCCACATTGGTTGGGGAGGAGAACAAATCCCCATTTATAAGGGTGTGGAAATCTTCCCCTAGCAGACGAGTTTTAAAGCCTTGAGGGGAAGCCCGAAAGGGAAAGCCCAAAGAGAACAATATCTGCTAGCGGTGGATTTGGGTCGTGACAGATTGACGTGTATTATACATGTGTGTGTATATTTATTTATTGGTGAAGTAATGAAGATCGAGTCCCACAAATTTCGTAGTAAGGGTTTATGTAAATTAAAAAAATGATATTTTGTGTTGGAAAAAGGTGAAGAGAAAGGATATGATGAGTCAAAAACTTCGTGGGGTCCCATTGTTCCATTCAAAAAGTCAAATTATTTGATTCATAAAAAGATTCTTGTACTAAATTAAAATTATTTGTGACAAACCGTTTTTTTTAAATAAAAATAATTATTTGTCACAAACATTATTATAAAACTTTATTCTAACTGTTTCACCGCTCAACTGTCATCAGACAACATATAGACATCACATCACTACCCCCTCCCTATTCATCCTTAAAAAAACAGGGATTAATGTTTATTTTTATTCTTTTAATTAATAGTTAAATTTTCTCTATTTTTCATGTTTTATTTTTTTTATTTTTTAATTTTGTGTTTAATAAATTTTTAATTTTTAAAATTATCTAATAAATCTTATATTTTCTAATTTTTTAATGAGAGTTTAAAAGATTATTAAAGTTTTGTAAGTTTAAGATACTAGGGACACAAATTTCTAAGTTTATAAGCAAAATTTGTGTGAGATCCCATATTGATTGGAGAGAGGAACGTTGGCCCCAAACAGGGTGAATTGTGAGATTTCGTAACGGTTGGAGAGAGGAATGAAGTCTTCGTTATAAGGGTGTGGAAACCTCTAAACGCGTTTTAAAATCATGAGGCTGATGACGATACGTAACGGACTAAAGTATACAATATCTGCTAGCGGTGAGTTTGGACCGTTACAAATGGTATCAGAACCAGACACCGGGCGTATGTCAGTAAGGACGCTTAGCCTCCAATGGGAGTGAACTGTGAGATCCCCCATCGATTGAAGAGAGGAACGAAACATTATTATAAGAGTGTGAAAATCTCTCTCTAAGAGTGATATGTAATGGGCCAAAACGGACGGTACTCACATGCAAAAACAAAATAAGAAATGTGCTCACCACTCACAATAATCTTTGACCCTTTTATTTTGTTCCCTCTTTAGATTTGAACGACAAACCCACCGACATGTCGATTTTTAAAAACGATAACTAATTTCTGCACCCATGGTGTGTTGCATATTCTTAGACCTTCTCTCACAGGAAGGTCAGCCATTAGAACTAAACTTCCAATAAGATATGGTTCGGTGACGAACCAAAGTGGAAGTTAGTGAGCATGTGACATCCAAGTAAAGGAAAGATACATGAATGAATCAATATCACATCCAAACGAGAGCGATCACGAGGATAAGATTACTAAAAAAAGACTTGAAAAAATTAAGAATCTCGACCTATATCAATAAGGTGCATCTTCCGTCTCGATAGTTTAATCATAAAAACTTTATAATTAAACGTGCTTCACTTGAAAGACATGTGCTACGTCAAATTCGTGAGAGGATCATATGAATACAACAAAATGAATCTAAAATGGAGATTTATGTAATGACTTTTGAAAGTTTGACTAAAGAGAGAGAGACATAGAGGTTGGCCGACATCCCCACTTTTATTCTTCCATTTGACATTCAATTTCTCTCTCTAGCGACATGACCACGTTATGTATTTGTTTTAAAGCGCTGCTGAGAGTAAAGACGGTCCTCACAGACCTCTTTAGAGAATAGACACAATCCTTGCTTCACTTAAGTTTCATGTATTTGATGAGAGCCTTCACGTATTTCTAAGAATAAAAAGTATCCCCCACAAACTAATACGGGTCTATTTAGCATGTCTTGTGTGAGATTTCACACCGGTTATAGAGGGAACGAAATATTCCTTATAAGAATGTGGAAGTTTCTCTCTAGTAGACGGGTTTTAAAACCGTGAGGCTGGCGGCGATACATAATAGGCCAAATTCTAACAATATTTGTTAGCGGTTAGAAATGGTATTAGAGCCCGACACCAAAAGGTGTGCCAATGAGGACGTTGGGCCACAAAAGAGAGCGGATTATGAGATCCCACATCGATTGGAAAAGAATTATTTCTTATAAAAGTTGAGACACTCCACTATAGCTCAAAGGTTTGGTGGTCATGGAGGAGTTGAGTTTTTTTTAGGTGGGAACGAGATCGCGTAAAATATATTAAAAGTTGCGAAGAAAATCAAGTAAAAAGTCGAGATTTTTTATTTTAATATCTAAACTTTCATCATGTCTATTTTATTATAGTTTTTCAAACTTTTAGATATCTTCTTTTTAATCATTTTAATCTCTCGTCTTTGTAATACCGACATAGAATTTAAAATTCATGCGTAAAATAAGGAAAACGACAATTCACTTAATTCAATAAAAATTTAACAATGCGAGATTCAATAGATTTGAAATATGAAAGCTACCAATTCAAGCATAACTCAACAGACACGACATCAATCACCATTTCAAAGCATAACAATTTGCTCGAGTTAGGGTTTCTGAGTATTTCAATAATGGGTCTCGAACTTTTTAGTTGCATTCTTTATATAAATCATCAATCTCTTGGCACACGCATTCTAAATGACCCGAAAGTTTTGTATCTCACCTTGCTATCCATATTATTAAGAACTCAAAAACGCTCCGTATATATGAATCTTGTAGCATATCTGGTAATTAAATTGATCAAAAATTTAAGAGAGCCTTAACACTAAAGTATTCCATTACGATTCTACAACATCAGTCGAAATACCATATTCATTACCAATAATGTTCATTACGATTATAGTCCATTTCTGAATGGTTAGGTAAACCGAACTTAGAGGGGACACTTTTAACTAAATTAACTATAAACGATCTACCCATAATAAATTGTTTGAGGAAAAAATAAACAAAAAGGTCAAGATCGTTGAATATATAACCATATTAAAGCATTTAGTCAAACTTTTCGCACAAGAAAAATAAATAAATAAATATATATATATATATATATAGATATATATTATATTACCGACTTTAAATCTCAACTTTTCAAGACAGGTATCAATGACTCTCAACAAAAGTTGGTCGGAAAATATCCATTTCTTTTTCTTTTTTTTTTTTTTAAATGGAGTAAAAACAAAACTCTTTTAAAAAAAGAAAAAGGTTAGCTTGTAATTTAGGGTTTCTCAAAATTTGTGTAAGAAAATGTGGAATAAAAGTAAAGGGAGGTGGGACAAAGCATCTAATGAAAGATTTGACAAAATATTGGATTATTAGTAATAATGTTCGATAATCTCGTCTTAGTGCTCTCGTTTTGAACGACCTTTTTTCAGTTGAGCTTCTATAATTGGTTATGTTGGGACCTTCATTTGACTCCGACAGCCGTAAGAGAGAGCTCCTAACTACCGTACAATCAATATCTTGGTTACGTTGGGACGTTCATGAAGTTAAGATTTTATCCTTTACTTATAAACTTGTGATATTCCCCTTAATTACCCAACGTGGGACAATTCTCATATCGAATAAAGTACACCATAGAGCCTCCATTGAGGCCTCCTTCTCTGGAACCCTCGAACAAAGTACACTCTTTATTAAGCACTTGGGTCATTATGATTACACTTTCGAGACTCACATTTTGTTCGACACTTGATAATTCTATTGACATTACTAAGTTAAGGGCATGACTCTAATACCAATTATAACAATTTTATTTCAGTTTATTAAGTTTAATGATATATTGTGTTGGATGATGGAAGTCCCACATCGGCTAATTTAGGAAATGATCATGGGTTTTTAAGTGAGGAATACTAACTCTATTGGTATGAGGCCTTTTGGGAAGCCCAAAGCAAAGCCATGAGAGCTTATGCTCAAAGTGGACAATATCATACCATTGTGGAGAGTCGTGTTCGTCTAACATGATATTAGAGCCATGCGCTAAAGAACTCCAAAACTAAATAGACACAAATTTTAACCGAGGCAACTAAAGAAACCAAGGAAAAGTTAGCTTGCAATGTTGGGGTCCTCAAATTGTGTGCAAGAAAAAGAGGAAAAGAGGAGAAGATTGACCCAAAATTGTACCTATTTGGGCATTTTTTAATTGAAAAGCCTGAAAAATCTCTCTTCAAAAGGTCCCTCAAATTTGGTAATACAACCTCTCCCTTACCCTTTCCTCTCCCTATCAATTTCAATCATTACCTCTTTGGGCTTATATATATATATATATATATATATATATCACCTAATCATCCTTTCTTCTATTTTCTTTGCTTTGCTTTCAAGAGTTTTGGTCCTTTCGTACACTTTTCAAATGTTTAGTCACATGCGCATCTTTCGCGACGTGTCGTTTTTCGAAACATTATGACCCAATTCATTTTTAATTTCAACGTTGGTTAACCCATTACTATCCTTTTTGTATGTTGTGAGTTGGGTCGGGTTAGGTTGCTAGAATTAAGACAGCAATTGGTTAAAATGGTTATTAGTGTTGGTTGGGATACACTAATTCATTCCACTTTTAAGTGGGCCCAACGATCTCTTTCACTGGGCCAGCCTTGGCTTGACCAATGAGCTCACGGCCCAAAATAGTCTAAAAGGCTTTTTTTCAAAGCCCAACTTAAACTATTTTTTAAATTTTAGCCGACGTGTTTCCCGTAACTACGTGGGCCAACCGTATGACAGCTGTCTAAGGGCGCGTGTGAACGCGCAGTAAACAAACAAACAGCTCATTCCTTAATTTAAATTTAAATATGATTATTACCATTTATTAGTATGTTAAACATGAGATTCTATCCTAAACCAAATTTAAATATGAATTATTACCGTTTAGTAGCATGTTAAACATGAGATATATAATCGGGGACGAGATTCTTTTTTGTCTAAAGTGGACAATATCATATTATTATGAAAATAAACAAATGGGTCGTTGATCTTAACCGTTGATATAAAAGCTATGGTCTAAACATAGGTTATATGTCGGAGAAAAACGCAAGATTAAAACAAAAAGATATGTGGGTCTTAGTAGCACTCTATCTAGGTGTCTAACGGTGTCTCACCAACGTTAAAAAAGAGAAAGATCTCTTTCTCGAGAGGGAATGAATTAACCGTCATTTGATGGGAGTCATTAACTTTGTCCAGAGCAAACTCTCCTCTCGTTAACGAAAGTTAACTGATGTATAATTATCTGAGAAGACGTAATACGTATGTAATTGATTCAATCATGCTAAAATAAGCCGATTAGGTCGAAAATGTATAATTATTCCAATACGAGAATAGCCCAATTTTCGACCAAGTTCGCTAAACTTAAATAACTAAAAACCCGAAACAAAACCTAATCAAGTACCAAATTTGATCATTTCATGCTCATGGTTCATCAAACGACAAGACAAAAAAAAAAAAAAAGAAACACACACACACACAGAATCCATGCGTGGTTCACACGCTCGAAGCTTACTGGCACGTCAGCAACAAAATTTAAAAAAAACTGGGTCAAACGGTCAAACTCCTGAGTGTGGTCCCCTTTTTGTAAGGGAAAAAAATAAAAGGAAGGCTTTGTTCCCTCTTTTGTGGGCATTTTGCGTGTGCATTTCGCTGCTTTGCACCACGTGTTAAAATCCCCTGCAGCCGAAACTATATAAACTTCTGAGCTCCAGTGTCTCCGATTTTCAAACCAGAAACCCAATTTCTTTGAATCTGATATCCAATGGATTTATTCTCTCAATTTTCTGATCCTCTTCCTTATTATGGTAATTGTAATTACAATTCGGAATCGTCGTCGCCGTTTTTTGACGCCGGAACGCATCCGCTCACGGTGGCTACCTCCGACGAGGAAGTGATACTTGCGTCGAACCAGCCGAAGCGCCCGGCGGGTCGGCGGGTTTTTAAAGAGACGAGGCATCCGGTTTACAGAGGAGTACGTCGGAGGAATAACGACAAATGGGTTTGTGAGATGAGGGAGCCGAATAAGAAGACCAGGATTTGGCTCGGGACTTACCCGACGGCTGAAATGGCGGCGCGTGCACACGATGTGGCTGCACTCGCGTTGAGAGGGAAGTCGGCTTGTCTCAATTTTGCTGACTCGGCGTGGCGGTTTCCGATTCCGGCTAGTGATGACCCGTCTGTGATCCGTGCGGCAGCAGCGATGGCGGCGAATGAGTGCAAGGATGAGGAATGTAATGCGTGTCGGGAAGAGGACGACGTCGTTTTGTGTCAACCCACGGCCAGTCCTGACCGCCCGGTTTATGTCGACGATGAAGCTTTGTCGAATATGCCTATGTTGCTTGCCAACATGGCGGAAGGACTTCTTCTTTCTCCTCCGTCTTTTTGTGTAAATGATGACGTGGAGTGGGATGATGTGGCCATGAGTCATGATGTGTCATTGTGGAACTTTTAGTATATTATAGAGTGAGTATCCTGTCTAACTTTTTAGAACAGACTCCAACCTCTAACGTTTTAGTTGATTGTATTAGATTATAAATTTACGCTCAAATTTCATATAATTTTCATGTATATAAGTTTGCATCGGCCTATTTTTGTACCATAAAATTTTCATTCCATATCAAACGACTCGAAACATTTTATGTATATAAGATCGTTAGGAAAGATACCGCTCGAAACATTTCATGTATATAAGATCGTTGAATAACTCGAAACATGCCCACCAAAATTTTGTCTTAATTTGTCTTCAAACCATATCTTGTTAGAAAAGATACTGCTCTAATACCATTGCAGACTAAATAATATGATTTAAAATAATAATTATAAAACCAACTTCATTATTCATATGAAATTGAATTTCAATAATTTATTTTAGTTTTTTTTTTTTTTTTTAAAGTAGTAGGAAGTCAAATACCTTATCCACTAAGAAATTTAACTTAAAATGGAATAATAATAAATAAATAAATAAATAATAAAAAGAAGAAACCCGTTTTATGTGTTGGAACCGTGGAGCATGTAGGTGGCAGACGGCGTCTCCGTTCCGTGTAGAATCCGTGGCGGGAGGACATGATTTTACGATTATACCCTTGTAGCCTCTTAGTAATCAGAAACGAAAACCGCTTTTCTGTTGGACAGGCAGTGTCATTTGGCTAACGACCAAAAGTTGAGGTACGTGAAGAGATTAGACTCGTAAAAGTGCTTCTTAAACTCATTAAAAATGCTTTTTGGGATTAATATATTAAATTAATAAAAATCTTTAACAATATTTTTAAATTTGTAATAATATCGTTAAAAGTCTTTAAAAAAATAGTTTGAGAAGGAAATAATTAGTGATTTACTCCAAAAAATACTTTTGTATATTTTAAAAAATATCAATACCCTACAATTTTTTTTTTTAAGAATACAAAAATACCTTTACTATTAATATTTTATTTAAAAAATACTCATAAATTTTGAAAGTAGCGTCAACCCTCTTTACCTTTATGAAGAAAAAAAAAACATTAAATATGGACGAAAACTGTTTAAACATTATTTCTAAATTTTTTAATGTTACTTTTTCAAAAGTTTATGAATACTTTTCTATAAATATATATATATATTTTTCAAGTTTTAAAAAAAGATTGAAAAGTATTAATGAAATTTTTAAATACTCAAAAGTTGTTTTTTTGAATGGATATTTTTTTAAACCCTTCTAACAGTCTAACGTATTTTTAAGGTATTTTTTATTTTTTTTTAGTTTAAAGTATTTTTTAGATTTTTTTTTTCAATTTTAAAGGTATTATTGAAATTTTTTAAAGTTTGAATATATTGTTAGGACAAAATTCAAAGTTTAGGGGTATTTTCTTTTAAAAATTATATCATTAAATTAACAATTTAATCTTGCAATTTCAAATCGGTTATTTGGTCTTCCAAAAGATTAATTTCATAATATATATACACACACTTGTGATAAAGTTGTCCATGGGCGGAGCGAGGGCATGGAACCCTTTCTCATCCTCATCTCCATCTCCTTTCATGCCTCCTATTTCTTGTCTTCACATAATTATTCATTTATTTTTTTAGCTTATTCAGATTCTCCACAAATAATCGAAGACTAATTATATTCCTTTATAGTAATTTTGGGTATTTTAGCCTTATTGGTATACACGTGCTTTTGATGAACCATCAATCATCTCATATTGACATGACATGAATAAAAATAATTTGAAACCCGTAATTTATGTCGAACTTTGATCCAATGAACAAAGTTTAAAATTTACAATATTACTCTTAATTAAAAACCATTTTTTAATTTAAAAAACTCTAAAGAGAGTTTAGGGTTTATAAAAGTTTTACTTGAAACTCCTAAAAAAAGATAATAAATAATTAAATAAATAAATAAAAAGGAAAAAATGGGTTTTATTTAATAGGGCATGCATCATGCATGCACACGTGCTACCGCGCGTGAAGAGTGGAAATAGTCAGTAAAAAAGTGTATAAAATAAAGCGAAGAAATTATATTATATTCCTCATTTTAGATTTAGAAGGTCAACTAGGGGTCTCACCTTTGTCCATTTCCAAGCCCTAATTTTGAAATATTTTATTTTATTTTATTTGTTTATTTCTTCACTGAAATTCAAAAACAAAAAAAAAAATAATCATATATATTTCCATTTCAGATTCAAATTTTTTGAACTTCACTCCCACTAAGAACCATCCTCTCACCTTCTTCTTCTTCTTCTTCTTCTTCATCTTCTTCCTCAAATTAATGGAACTTCACTCTGCTTTTAATGCTCTCAGTACTGAATGTTTCTCTAATTAGTACTCTTCTGCTCTCTCTCTCTCTCTCTCTCTCTCATTGTTCTTCACAAATTCAAATCCTCTGTTTCTCCCTTTTTCTCTCTAAGATTTGATTTCTCTGTTCATGGCGTCCATTGATTCTTCCGCTTGGAGCATCATCTCCAAACCTCCGCCGGAAAAACCTACCTCCTTCATGCTCAAGGATTATCTTCTCGACGATTTCAGTTCCTGCTCCTCCAATGGCTTCCGATCCTTTCCTCGCCGCCAATGCTGCGCCACAACCGTCCGATTTCTTCTCGAAATCGATCTCAAAGTTAAAGATTCTTCCCTAACTAAAAGATTCCTTCCTCGAACTGCCTCCCGAAAAATCGCTCTCTCCACGATCTCCACTTTGCAGAGAGCCTCCGATGCCGTTGTCAGAGCCTTCAAGAAATTCCCCTTGCCTTCTTACCGGAAGCCGTTTTGTTCGAGGAGTTTTTCACGGAAGGTGATTCTGCGAGCGTTCTGGAAGAAACAGGATTTTGTGGATGTGAACACCAGACGGTGTAAATCGTTTCAGGAATTTCTCGATGAGAAAGAACCGCCGTTGTCTCGCTCTGATTCCGCTGTGTGCACCGCCGTGACTGTCGTCGGAAGAAACTCGATTAGTAGCTGTAGTAATAGTATCAGTTGGACGGAGAGCGAATTTACATCGGAGATGATTCCGTCGTCTTCGAGCGGTAACTCCGAGAGTTGCAGCGAAAACGACGCCGTTAAAGTCGATAAGGATTCACCTGGTAATCTCATTGGCAAAAGAGATGGCGTAACATTCGGTAAAGATTCCATGGAGGAAACAACCACCGCCCCTTCCGCCGCCGCCCCCACCACCCCTTCCACCACCGGTTTCCGAGAGGATATCGTTAAGGTCAGGATTTAGTTTTCAATCACATGCTTTGCGTGCATTTGATAACCGTCTCTGATTAATATCTCCATTCGATCTCCACCGTTGATTTTAAATTAAAATTGTTTTATTTTTTAATTAAATTTCGGGAGAAAATTGGTCTTTCAAAATAATTTTTAAAATATTCATAAAATTAAATTATAGAGTTCGCGTAGATAAAATAATACATAGAGAAAATACAGCTGGACTGCGGGAGTCTATTAATTTCACGTGTGGGGTATATCTTGGGAAAAGTAAAAATACAACTCAGGAACACGCAAATTAAATAAATCGAGTTCCTCGAGGCTTCAGATCTCGCCATGTGTCCATACAGCGGGATCTACGGCTTTCAAACCTGCAACACCTTTCTATTTCATGGTACGCATGATACTAGATTTCTCCCCATGTCTTAACTTTTTGAAGATATTTACTATTATGCCATTCCATTGAAAACTAATCTTTAATATTATTGGTCTGTCATCTGCTGGCTTTTATGTGTCGGTAAGAAAATCATTAGGATTTTTTTCTTTTTTAAAAAAATAAAAAAACCAAATTATTATTTAAAAAAAAATGAGGGCATTCCTTTTTGTCTTTTATTGTATTATTATTATTTTACTAATATTATCTATTTTGTGACATTTTTTATTTATAAACATTATCTATTTTTTTTTAAAGAGATATTAGAAGTAAGTTTAAAATAAGAAAATTAACAGGTTATCAATGTTTATGGGTGATTTCAGATGAGCTATGATCAAATTGGTTAATTTTTAAAAATAAAAAATGAGATTTATTTTATTTTTGTTTGTAAATTTGTAATATTTGTGTTTATTTCTGATCATAACAGCAATGGCCAAATGAAGAAGAAAAGGAACAGTTGAGTCCAGTTTCAGTGTTGGATTTTCCTTTTGAAGATGAAGATCAAGACACCCCCTCGTCTTTCAACTGCAATCTTCACCTCGTCCAAGGTCTCTCTCTCCTCTTCTCTCTCTAGGATAATTATATATTTTCAATTTTGCCCCTAACCCCGAACGTTTAGGACTGATAATACCTTTCTCGAGTATTTGGTCGTATGAGATTATCATCCGACTATTTTCTTTTAATTCAAAAATATTTCGTAGGAAAATTCAAAGTTTGAAACTTTTAATGACGAGTACTAAAAAAATTTGATTACCTCAACTCGATCCATATAGTTTCAGTTGGGTTATGAACAATTGAGTTGGGTCTAACAAATGTCTTAATTCGGGTTCATTGCTTTAACAGGTAAGAAGCAAAAATATGCACAAAAGCCGAAGCGATTCGAGAATGGAGTTGAATTTGAACCTCTAGATTTAACGAAACGATTTGCAGACATTATTGTTGGTCGTCAACATTTCAGCTCAATCTCGAGAAAAGAACACCAAAGGGAACAGAAAGCATTTGAGCTTCTAAAGCTTGTCAAATCAACTACGACATCGATAGAGAATCTGCTTCTTGATTTCTTCCACGAGAAGCTCGAAGAAAACGACGCAACTGCAAGAACAGGAGCTGATTTTGATCAAGCACAGGTCTTGAAATTCACTGAAGATTGGATCAATGGGGATGTCGGAGAAGCCATGGCGACGGGATGGGAGTCGCCGGAGGGACGGGTTTTGTACATTAAGGACATGGAGATTGCCGGGAAATGGAGAAGTGTCGCCGGAGAAAAGGAAGAGTTGGCGGCGGAGTTTGAAGCTGAGGTTTGGATGTCTTTGTTTGATGAGCTATTAATCGACCTCTCCTAGCTTCTTGGATTATTGTTGTTCCCGTTTTTTTGGAGCTAATTAGCAGCCAAATCTACTAGTCTAAGTAGAAGAAAGGATAAAAAATGGAATTTTGATTGGATTATGGCGGCGTTGCCATTGTAACAGGTGGCAAGTAGGCTTGGCTGCTGACTAGGATTTTAAATTTTCAAACTGCATTTCATAAATCTCAATGAAATTGGAATTGATTTTTTCATTTTCTTTTTTAATTTGATTTTTGGTTCATTGTTGTTCTTTAAATGAATAAATTGATGTATATATGGGTTTGGACTTAAATGGAAAGAAATATTTTATTTGCCACAATAAATATCGGTAATAGAAACTAATTAATAATTAAATTAAATTTTTGTAACCTACGATATCCAAGATTTAGGTCAAGATTCAATATCTGAATTTGGTACCCGTGTGTTTCGATATTTTTTGGTGCATCCCTGTAACTTAGTACGAGTGTGGGTAATTTTTAGACTAATCCATAATAGATGGATTGGTGGTCATATGGGTTGAAACTTCCGTGTTTAAAAACTAAACAGCAACCTCAAGTCCAACAATAGAACAAGACCGGTTGAAAGCTTCAACAAGGTGAGCATGAGCAAAATTAGTTCAAACATATCGTTCGTTGCAACGGTCAGCATAATGGCCCTCTAGGTGACATATTTGGCAGTGAGGTGGTCGACGCCCTTGACCTGAGTGGGTTCGTCCTCGGTTGAAAGAGTTGTTGTTGTGAAAATGAAAACGACCTCGCTGGTTGTTAAATGATGCATGGTGACTTCCGTAGATACGACCACAATTAGTGGGTGTGAACGTCATGCAAGTGGAGTTAGAAGATTCAAGGGAGAGTTGAAACAACTCAAAACTTTCAGCTTTAGAGACTAAATCTTCAAAACATGGAAGAGGGGAGAGAGCCATTTGATCAGCATAAAAAGTTGAAAAATCGGTGCCAATTCCACGAAGGAACCAGTGCACTTTATCAATGTCATCAACTGGTCTGCCAATACCATGAAGTCGGTCACAGATTGTATTAAAGGTACGGGCATACTCAGCAACAGATTTGGTGCCGCGTTTCATCAGTTGCAAATCATCCTTGAGTCTTAGTTCAAGAGCTTTCAAATGATGGCTAAACCTAGTCTCCAACGCAAGCCAAACGTCACGTGCAGTGGAGAGACCAACAACGAAAACAATAACTTCCTCGGTGAGAGAAGAGAGTAGAAGACAGAGAAGTCGTTGATCGGTTGCTTTCCACGCCAAATATTTGGTACTAAGTGTTGAAGAGGTTTCTGATTCAAAGTGAGGTGGTGGAACCAAAGTTCCATCAACGTAACCCAGCATGTCTTGACTCTCAAGGAGAGGGAGAAGTTGGGTTTTCCAAATAAGATAATTTGACGTAGAAAGTTTAATGGTGATCATATGGATTAGAGTGTCGAAAGGAAGAAGACGAGAAGAGGATTCATAAGCCATGAAGAAAAAAGGAACAGAGTTACTGAAGAAACGGCTCTAATAACCTGAGAATATTTACTAAAACTACAACAACTACATGGTGGTCAAAGTTCTCTATTTATAATAATGTACCGAACCAAATAAATTATAAAAAAAAAAATGGAAAGAGCAATAAATGGATATACCATATTTGCCAAATAAATGGTCACCTATAATAAACAGATATCAATCCCACAAAATATTATAATAAAAATTCAAATATGATATTTATGGTAAATCGTAATAATAGAACGCTAAAATTTCCTCAACCATACCACATATTTGCGTAGAATATACTTTCATGTATAATTCGGTTAAAATTTTAAATTAAATTTCATAAATGTTAATGAAATTATACGTTGCTTCTTTTAAGTTATTTTTAGCTATGTTATATTCGGAATCGCTGTTATTCATATACTCTTTTTTTTACTCGGGTGTCACATAGCTATCATCTTAAATCACGCGTAATAAAATCATATTAATTAGCTAATTATACATAATATGAGGAGATTTGGATTTGGGGAGGAATATGGGATTTTCTACCTTATTTGGAAATTTCATAATTGATTCCAATTTAATTTGGAATAAATCTTAAACCAAATCCAAAATATAATGAATTTTTAATTTTATATTGTTTTCCTAACCTATCATTTTCTATAATAGGACTAAAAACTCAATATAAATTAGTAAATAAGTTAAGCTATTGACCTAACAAATAAAAAATTCTATTAAAATATGGAATAAATTAAAATATACGTACAATATCATTTACAATATTATTCCTGTAAATTAGAGATGTCTATAGGATGGGACGAGACGAAAAATCTTTACTATCTTTGGTTGGGATTCGGGATAGAAATTTTATGCAAGGAATTCACGAGGATCGAGTTTCTCCTGAAGAATTTTTCTCCATTTTTTATATATTTTTTTAACCGTCCCTCATGATATTTTCTATTTTTTAATATAATGTCTATTAAAAAAATGTAAGACATCCTAATAAATCGAACAATATTGCATGAGCAAAAAAAAAATATAATTTTTAAAAACTTAAAATTTCAGTATTACACTAGAATTCTCCGCATTTAAAAAAAACTTTATTTATTTATTTAATAAGTGAGGTGGGACAGAGATTTGGACAGGGTAAAGGTGGAGACGAGGACGAAAAAATATAATCCCGTCCTTGACTCGTTTTAGTACTCTCCCTAATTAAAATGACATTTCTCTCCTCATCTAATGGGCATGTTTAGCTCTAATAGACACAAGTCAACGAGGTTAAAAATGACAAAATCCAAAATATTTTGTATAATTATCAAATTAAGAATTTTCTAAAATTATTGATGATTTTATATATATTAAAATATATTTATTAATTTCCAAAACGACGGCGACTTGGCCATGCAATTTTCACAGGCGGCTGCCGAACTATCACCGAAACAGCCCACCTGATTTTGAAAAAAAAAAAATAATAATAATCCAAGACTTTTTCTCAGGCAAGGCTATTTCTGTAATTTCCGCCCAAAAAATCGGTGGTACATGAAGCCAAACCGAAAGACACGCCGTGTAACAAAAACCCATATTCGTAATTTCACACACCCCCTCCGCCTCCTTTCTTACTCGGTTCCTTCCGGTCGCAGGCAGCTTTACAAGAGACCGCGAGGCCCACCCACAAGCGTCGTGCAATCGTTTCTACGTGTGTCTTAAGCCTCTCAACGCCTCTTTACAGAGACGCAGTGAACGAAAAAAATAGATAAAATTAGATACTCCCTTTGATTCCTCTGCTCCGATTCCTTTCTTCTTAATGTAATTGATACTACTTTTTCAAATTAAAGAAACATTTCCAGCGATTTAAACGAATTAAACTTGGGGTTTCTTTGTTTTGCGACGTTGACGATTGTGGAAGATGAAAAACGAAGATCAAGCGAGGTCCCTGTTTGGGATTTCGCTCACTGATCGACCCAAATGGCAGCAGTTTCTCATTTGCTCTTCTGGGTTTTTCTTTGGCTACCTTGTTAATGGCGTTTGCGAGGTTTGTTTCTTTCAATCTTCTTTTGGGGTTTCTTTGTTTTGAATCTTTTGATAATGGGTGTTCTTGATTTGTAGGAATATGTGTATAATCGTCTTAAATTCAGGTATTAATCTATCTTGTTGCTTCAATTGAGTTATTGTGTTTTTATGCTGAATCCCTTTTCTTACCAATTTTTAGTTCTGTAGTTATGGATGGTACTTCACATTTGTGCAAGGCTTTGTTTATCTGGCTCTCATTTATCTCCAAGGGTTCACAACCAAGCAAATGGTTAACCCATGGAAGACATATGTGAAGCTCTCAGCTGTTCTTATGGGATCTCATGGCTTAACCAAAGGATCCTTGGCTTTTCTGAATTATCCAGCACAAATTATGTTCAAATCTACCAAGGCATGTGTTCATTCAGGAAACCCTGTTGAGATTTTCAATGAAATGTTTAGATTTTGCCATTTTAAATTGACCCTTTTGCTTTGTAAAACTTTAGGTGCTTCCTGTTATGATAATGGGAGCCTTCATTCCTGGGTTGAGAAGGAAATACCCTCTTCATGAGTATATCTCTGCTCTTCTATTAGTGATTGGATTGATTCTCTTCACCTTAGCAGATGCACAGACTTCTCCAAATTTCAGTATATTTGGTGTTGTTATGATAAGCGGCGCTCTTGTTATGGACGCCTTTCTTGGAAATTTGCAGGAAGCCATTTTTACTATGAATCCTGATACTACACAGGTAAGCTTCGATTGCGTTCGTAAATCTACGTTTGATTATCATTTCTCTGTATTCAATTCGTTCAAGAAGCGTGCTAGATGTTTGTATTGTGAAACAACTGTCGTTTTGTTGAGGATTGTTGGGAGGGAGTCCCACGTTGACTAATTTAGGGAATTATTATAGGTTTATAAGTAAGGGATATGTCTTCATTAGTATGAGGTCTTTTGGGGAAGCCCAAAGCAAAGCCGTGAGAGTTTATGCTCAAAGTGGAGAGTCGTGATTTGTAACGTGTTTATGTTGTTTCGATTCTTGATATAACCTTTTGATATTGTCTTTGGCAGACCGAGATGTTGTTTTGCTCGACCGTAGTTGGCCTCCCTTTCTTAGTAGTACCGATGGTGCTAACGGGCGAGCTATTTCGTGCCTGGACTTCCTGTGCTGAAGTAAATACCTTCACCCAACTCTGTTAATGTCTTCTACTTTCTCGTTTGATGTTTGCCTCCATGTTTCTTCTTTTCCTCTAAGTCAACTGTTTATTTAGTCAACTATCCATTTGTTTAGCTCATTGTGGTTAGCATGTCTTGTCTGCAACTTAGTCAACATCTACCCTTAGCTCATATCTTGACTTGTTCTTAATGTATCGCAGCACCCGTATGTCTACGGAGTCTTGGTGTTCGAAGCCATGGCGACGTTCGTTGGGCAAGTGTCGGTTTTGTCTCTAATTGCCATTTTTGGCGCTGCCACAACCGCAATGGTACGTTCTTCTTCGAGTTCTATCGTACCGTTCAAGCGACGGGTTTTACCGTTAACCAACCGGGTTCGGGTTATGATTGTTTACTAACGTGTGCGCAGATAACAACAGCAAGAAAAGCAGTGACTCTTCTACTTTCATACCTGATATTCACCAAGCCAATGACAGAACAGCATGGGAGTGGGCTGCTGCTTATAGCCATGGGAATTGTACTGAAGATGTTGCCTGACAGTAAGTTGCCTTCAAGAACACCAAAATCAGCACACAGAGAAGAAGATGAGAAGGGAAACACACAAGATGAAGAGAAGAGGCCATTGGTTTGAATATATATAATCCTTTAATGGAGAGTTCTTTCAGTCTGTTCATCAATAAAGAGCTGTTTTAGATTTTTTTTTTTTTTTTTTTTTTTTTTTACTGAGGTTTTCCTAAGGGGTTATTATTATTATTTTTTTTTTACAGTTTTACAAAGTTAACTGAAATATAATGTAAAGTTTAGAAAAAGGAAAGAATATTTACAATACCAACAAGCTTATTTTTCATTGTTTAGGTTTGTATTTACAAGAATATTTAAAATTTAAATTTCAATATCATAATATAATTATTTATATTTATATATAAAAATCAGGACGTTAACGATAGATTCAACAAAAAAACGGGGACGGAGACAGAGAAAATAATCTCGGAGACGGAGACAGGAAAACAATCTCCGTCTTTGACCCCGTCTAGCTAACGAGAAAAAATATTTTTTTCATTTTTTTTATTCTTTAAATAAAATTAATTATTTAAAATATAATATAATAAAATTTTATAGTAGGTCAAGGTTGTGGGCTTTAGGCCCAGTTGTTGGTGGGCCAGATAAGGGGATGGGCTCCACATGGGAAGAGAGGACAAACAGTTGAGCAAAGCCGAAGGCGAAGACCACGTGGTCTTTCTCTTCTCGATGAACAGATCCAACGGCTCCAGTTGAAAGTTTGATGCGCACCTGATCCAACGGGTGACGTTAATGCATTTAATTAATTTGCATAAATCTCAGTTCCCCACTTCCGAAAACGTTCCTTTTCTCCTCTTTTGAGCAAGCTGCTCTGAAGCAAAAAAGTTGTAAAATTTTGGAAAACCCTAAATCTTTCACTGTTTTCCGCTTTTACAAGATTTGTTCAAATCATGAGAGGAACTAAGCGCTCTGGCTTATCGGATTCGAATCCCGACACTAACGATTCTGTGGTATGTTCCTTTTGTTATAGTTTTCTTTCTCCACAATCCCCTGAAACCTAGTTTGTTCTTCATTTTTCGTACTTTAGATTTTCAATATATTTGGGAGCTTCAATGATAATCTTGAACTAATTGTTCGGGTATGAATTTGTATAGAGCGTGTTTTGCTTCATTTTGCTATGTTTCATGGCTTTCGTAACTATGCTTGAGCATTCTTCCCCAATCTTTGGATTCTAACGAGTAGAATAGTTCCATGTACTTTAATTTCGTTTTTGGTCGGTGCTTTTTGTCTGCTTCTATTGGCTTCTGGATGCGAATGGTAATCTTAGCTTGTGGGGGTTTAAGTTACAAGGCTTACGTTTCATTCAGTTGTGTTGGTTTTTCCAGTTTTCTACTACAGAATAGGGAGTCAATGGACGACGGTTTTGTCGTTAATTGTTTTTCAAACATCCGTTTCTTAAAGCACTTCCGGATTAAATTACACGATGTCTGAAAAGCTTAATTTAAATTTCTCTCTTTTTTTCCCGAAAATTTAATGCAGTTTGGTAACAAAAGAATATTGGCGGGATCCTCGTTCGATATTCAGAGAGCAGAACCATCTCAACAACAGAAGACAAAAACACCTACACTTGATGTGCGCCGGGCGGAGTCTTCTCGGCAGCATGTGAGAGCACTTAACACTCAATTCGCAAGGTCTAACTGTGAATACCATAATTCGAAAGCGCTGCTTTTTAGTTCATTATGTTTTGCTATACATGCGTTGACCATATATTGTTAAATTCAAGTGAACCTCTTAATCATTTTGGATTTCCTGAATTTTCTTAGAAAGAAGTTTGTTGTACTTGCTACAGTTTATGATTTTAGAATGTTAGAAGTGTCAATATTTGGATTCCAAACCCATATGATACTCAATGTATATGACACTTTTTTTTTTTTTTTTTTTGCATACAGTTGGGTGCAGTCACAATTAACAAATCATCCAGATGAACTTTGGGAAGATGGTATCCGTGATTACTTGACTCATGCCTCAAGTATTATGGTAAGTGCTCATAATGTTTTGTTCTGTTTTATCTAAACTCCAGCATTGTTTTATATAAGTCCTGTATTATGGCTTTGATCATGCCCCTCAGAAATTTTGGAGACATGCAACATCTTTAACACAATTAGGAATCAATTTGATTTGTTTAAGAATTTGTGAACTTTTATTAACCACTCATCTCCTCTTTGATCTGGCAGAATGAAATGCACCCTACTTTATTTGCTGTAAATTTATTGCATCTCATGAGTTCATTTGTTTAAAGCGTATGAAGTTGAATTTTACACCAAGTGTCAGACTAGCATATCCAAATTATTTATCAAATCTGTATCCATGACTTATTTATTTTTATTCTTTTTGTATTCAAAGGAAAAGTTTAGTGATATTGTCGAGTGGCTCAAAGCAAAAGCTGTTGAAGGAGAAAGTTCACCTCCTACTGGATCTCTCAAGTCTGAAAAGAAAACAGAAACTGAACACAAGAAGACTGATGTAAAACTATTTCAAGGACAAACTAGTTTCGCACCTGCTAGTGCAACTACGAGCATTGCAACTTCATGGACCTCTGGGGCATTGTTCAACCATCAAGCCCCTAGCATATTTGGTAACATTACTTTGCTAGCTCTTAGTATTATTTTATTAAAGATTTTGGTGTCTTTATTGGGTGTTCCATGTGCTGAATTTTGTGTAACATGAAAAACAAAGTGGGAACCATATTTGTTCATCACTTTGGTTACTTCACTTGAAGTGTTATGGCTTATATATAAGCTTTATTTTCATGAGTAGTAAGACAAATTTGATAACTAGAGAAATTGTAATACAAAAGAGGATTTTCCTTTTTTTTTTTTTTTTTTTTTTTTTTCTTTTTCCCTATAATGATATATATATTTTATGTTAGATACCATAGAAAATTGTAAGAGATTGGATTTGACCCTATTTTCAGTAATTTCACATATGATCTCGTGATGTTTTTAGATACCAAAAATGTTACCACCCTCATGGCAACTTAAAGGAAATGTCACGAGTATAAATGCCCTTCGGAGCTAGGGCTGCCCACTTTGAACTTCAAATATCTGTCAAGTCTCCTGACTACTACCTGGTTACGATGTGATCTCATTGAATAAAGAAAGACTGACACTTTGTTGAATTACCATTTATCCCAAATGTTTATATTTGGTTAGGCTAGGATTAGTTTCTTTTAATGATATGAATCTTTCATAGTAACTAGGACAATGACCATACTTTTTATTATTTGCTGATTCAAGTTTTTGCATGTGATTTATTATCTTTTAACATTTAGTTATCATTGATTACTTGTCCTCTGTTCCTTTGTTTGGTATGATTAAGTTCTTAGACAACTAAAAGTAGCATGCTTTGTTATGCAATGCAACTAATATTAAACTATCCAACAATTCCTTAGTTTGGTTCTAAATTAACGCCTTTTCTTTTCTCTTTGGCAAGGATTAAAAAATTCAGTTCCTGCCAATGGTGTTTCTATTGGTCAAACTGCAGTCTCGAATTCAGAGAATGCGGATGACGGTGAGATTCTTGAGATTTTGCCCATTTTTTTTAGTTATTTCTTGATTGATTCTTATCTCTGTAAGCTACCTTGCTCATATTTATAATTTAGTAGGTCTATAGGTTAATCTTAATGTGAAGGTCAAACTGTTATAGAATGTTGCACCAACGATGATTGAGACTTGCAAATTATAAATGAGATAAGTTGTAAGATTGATTTAACTTGATATGAACGGTACTTAACTTTCAAATTTTGAGCTCAAAATGGTTAAATGGATTATAGATCATCTATTGTTAGTTCATTTCAGTTTTCTTGACTTTTCTTTTACAGAAAAGTTGGACTCAAATTTTACAGTGCCCAATTAAAGAGATTTCTCTTGCGTACAGGAGTTGCTAATGTATTTGATGAATCCTAATTGTTCTGTATTAATCCCAAGAAAAACTCAAACAAACCGAGGATACATCTTATAAAATCATAGTTTTCAAGGATTAATTATGGGGGAGGGAAGGAGTGTGGGAAATCTGTTAGGATTTGTTTATTGAGTCAGTGTGAATGCCTATAAACGCATGTAAATTCAGGGAGGGAGGGAGGGTATTTTAAATCCAAAGATGGTGTTGAGAGGATCAAGGATCTTAATTGGGAGTTGTAGTACATGTCTTTTTCTTTCCAGCTGATGAGACTTGTCACTTCATTTCACCGTCCAACTATGCAAAAAATTTCTGGCACTTAGTTGAAAACTTCATATTAAGATTAAGGATTTTCTTTCTTTCTTTTTTTTTTTTTGTTAAAAAGATTCAATTTAATTGACCTCAGGGTATCTTCCCTGGACTGGAGAATATTTGAGTGTTGTTTTTTAGTTTTAAAGTGCCGCTTTCTTAATTTGAGGTGTTGTTTTGGTTGTAGAAAATGACTTGGAGCAGCCAAGCAGCCCATCCGTAAAGAAGTCTGAAGAGAAAGGGGTGGTTGTAGTGCATGAAGTTAAGTGCAAGCTTTATGTGAAGGTATTTGTTTCTGAAAAGTGGAATTTAAATGTCTCTTTTCTGCATGAACTTCAACAGCGCAGGAAGTTGTTCGATTTCTCTTTGAGCTGTATTCTTCAACGTTTGCATTGTGAAAATTTGTTGCTCTTAATTTTATTTATATATATTTTTGGTTAGATGCGTGTTGACTTGATTTTATGACCTCTTACTGGAAGGGGGATCCCTTTTGTTTGATATTACCTTCTGGTAATCTCATGCTCTCAAAGGAAGAAAAGAGGTAGATGAGGACCAGCACTTAAAATGCATTGTACTGTGAGAGTTGAGACTGGAGAGCTTGATTGAGATATACTTGTTTCCAAACAAAGATTATAGTTTAATGTACGAGAAAGCATAAATTTAGTAGGTATATTATTTTGTGGTGGTTGTAAGGGAGGAATGGTGGGTATTTGATGTAAAAATGGTTTAAAAAATGTTATAGTAGTGGCTGCTGTAGGACAAGCTTTCTAAATATAATTGGTTTATCATGATCCAACGGCTTAACAGTTTTACGTCCCTCAAACGCTGATGAATTTCTGAAGTAAAACTGGAAAAAAAATTAAAATGATAGTAGTTGTTGCATAATGAATGATTTCCATATAGAAAATTTTCTGTTGATTAGTATTTTTCTTTTGTTTACTGTTGATTAGTAGTTGTTGCATAATGATAGTAGTAAGTAGCTTGCGTTCAATCCTATTCAAGTTTCTCAGTTTTTAGTAGTCCTAGGATCTGGATTAATTACAGTATTCATGACACCACGTTGTCTGTTGTGTACATCCAGTCAACCGATCCAACAGATAAAGATGCATGGAAAGACAAGGGCACAGGGCATCTTTCCATCAAGTGCAAGGAGGGTATCAGCAAGGGTACAAAGGAATCCAAACCAACAATTGTAATTCGAAATGATGTAAGGTTTATTGTGCTTAATCTTTACTGTTTGATAATACTTATTGCTATTCCCAGCTCTCGTTTTCTTCGGTGTCGGTTTGTTCTTTTTTTTTCTTTTTTCCCTTATCTAACGATTGTGTTGAATATTCTACTTATAGGTGGGGAGACTGCTTCTGAATGCTTCGATCTATCCAGGGATCAAAACAAGTACTCAAAAGAATTCCCTTGTTGCAATATTCCATACTTCGGTAAGGATTTATCAGCATCTTCTTACTTTTCGCCAACCTATTGAATTATTATTTGGTTTGTTCAATTCTGCTTCATATGCATCAAACAAGTAGCGTTGAACTTCTAGTCTGCTGAAGAGTTCCGATAGTTGTTTTCTATGGCTATATCTTGCTACCACCTTGACAAACGACTTTGATCAGTTCAATCTCATGTTCTATTTTTTTCTTTGAATAACATGGAATGGAACAATTTCACTCAGAACTAGAAATGCAGTTGGGGGTAGGCCTATACTTACAAAAATCTCTTTTCTTTTGTAGAGCGAAGGTGATACGAACGAAAATGGTGACAAAGATACAGTGGTGGCACGCACGTACTTGATTCGATTAAAAACAGAAGATGATCGGAATAAGCTAGCAACAGCAATTCAAGAATGTGCTCCCGCTCCATGACAGTGATTATTGAAGGTGGCAGTGTTTAGAGGTCGTTTATATCAGAAGAATTTTGTCTGTTTATTTTCTTTTCCCCCATTGGTGAAGGGGGGGTTTCTTCAGAAGACCAGATCAATTGATCTCTACCAAATGAATCTACTTAAGAGAGGCCGACGCACATGTACTATAAAGAGAATGAATGCTGTTTTATTTATTGTAGTAATACAATAATCCTAATTTTTTTGGTTTCTCAAATTCCCCTTACCCATCAATTGTTTATAATTGTAATTTAGTGGCGATCGATTTCTTGCCATAATTTTCGCAACCAAGATTAGGAGCCCGACTATTTTGTCGTTTTAACAAATATTGTTATCTTATTATAAAACTTAGTAAGCTTACAACAAAAGCGTTTGTAGTCCAACGGTTAGGATAATTGCCTTCCAAGCAATAGACCTGGGTTCGACTCCCGGCACACTTATTTCTCTTTTAAATTATTTCCTTTGTTCAAAGTTGAGGGATTTTTCTAAAACTAATTTAGCATATTGTATATGAAATATTACAGTAGTTTGTGTGATGTAATAATCTTGCTAAGTAAAATATGGCTTCTAAATATTATTTCTAAGGTATAAATTAAATTCAAAATGAACTTTTTCATCATAAATACCAAACTCCATGACCTTTTAAAACTTATTGAAAAACTCCTAAAAAAATTTTAAAAAAATTAATAAACTTTTAAACTTTCACTTTGAAGATATGTAAAATAAAAAATAATTTTGAGTCAGATAAATTTCTAACATATTAAAAAATTAAGAATCAAACTGATATAAAATTAAATTTTATATCTCATATATGCTAAGTTTGTAAATTTAGATATTATATCAAATAGTTAAGAACTTATTTAACAAAAATTTCAAGGACTAAACGACAAACCTAAAAGTTTCAACTCAAATATTCATCAATGAAGAATTTCATTGGGGTAATTAATTAATGCCAATTCCTAACAAAATCAAAATCAGATTCACAGCTTTATAAAGATTTATGATTAGAAGATCTAGTAGTCATGTTCGTTCATTAAATAAAAAGCTCATTTCTTTTTCCTCTCAAACTCTAAGACCACACCCAAACGAGGGAAAAGAAATCAATACACTCAGCCTGTAACTAAATTTCAGCAACAAGGCTAGAGTGAGTTAGGGGAGTTGTCGAAAGGGCCGCCAAGTCAATGCACAACTCACATTTCGCTTACTGACTACTTCCAAATATAACAAGCATCACAGTCCCAATACCACCTCTTTGAAAACTACGAAACAAGAAACGAGAACAGGTTTCACTTTCCTGAGACTGAAACATTGAGCAATCTTGGTATCATCCACTGCTTTCGGCATTCCTCGGTATGACTCGTTGGTAGGTGAATAGTTATAACGTAACGAAAATGTTAACAGACAAGTGATAGCCTAAGGGATGGAGTTGTTGGGATATGTGTGCATGATGCCCATCGTATAACTGATTCGGTCACGATGAGATTAAACTGATCGAGCTCGCCAAGTCCGATTGAATGATTCCTTTTGCTGGGAATGTTGGTTGCTCTAGACCCACCTAGTCCTCCCTTTCGAGTTTCTTTCCACTCCATGTCTCCAAACTTGTGCTTGGCTGGAATTATGGGTTCTAGCAGAAGAGAGAGCTTTCTCTTGATTGGTTCTGCATTTTAGATAACATGGTCCATTGTAAGACTAAATGATATTCAGAGAAAGCTCGATTAGTTCTTGCTTTGAACGAGCTATTGATAGAACTCCAAACATGAAGGAAATTCCATCCAAAGGCTTTTCTTTCATGTTTGTTCGGAGTTTTTCTTTTTCATTTTTTATGACCTTACCATATAATCAATAAAATGAAAGGGGCTTAGAAGTGAGAAAAAAACACACCTTCAAGAAGAGCTTCTGACAGTGACAAATTCGCTTTGAAACTGATCGAACCGTTTCCTTGATCAGCTGTTGAACATGGACTGAAGAAGGTAAAGCTGGGAAGCTTTGGAATTGGGGATGAGAATTCAGTGGCTGCATCTAACTCAACACAACTGCTGAAAGAAAATCCTCCGGGAACAGAACTAGGCGTGTCACCGGTATCCAAAAGGAACGAAGAGAATGATGATTTGCACGTGAATACAGGTGAATGCCCCATTTGGTCCTCACAAATAACAGCAGTTCCATCACTGAAGCTAAAATCCTGATTTCTAACGATGAATGGAGCGGGCAAAGAACTTATGCCCGTTTCCACCCATCTGAAATCTCGGGCATCCAACTTTTCCTGCTCTTGAGATACTTGGGCAGCATCTTTCATCCATGAATGAGCTACAAGAAACAGAAAGTACTATTTTTTTAGAGAGAAATTAAGATCAGCACATTTTGTTTGCATGTAATGCTTGAGCTTATTCCAAAATTGAAAGATAACACTAAGCCTAGGTTAATATATATCAACAGGAAAGCTCAAGGACTGAATTTGTCTGCCATGTTCCCATTCCCAGACCCTGCAGAAAACTAGGCAATGTTACAGCTAGGACAATCTATGGCTTTTGGACAGCCTTCCAACACGATGTTTGGCAATGCGCCAAAAGAAGATGCATCTAAGGGATCCAAGAAACAGAAATAAATCTATTGGTCCTCTTCTCTAAGTGATTGATTGTTGCTTTGTGAGATCCCACATTGGTTGGAGAGGAGAACGAAGCATTCCTTATAAGAGTGTAGAAACCTCTCACTAGCAGACGCGTTCTAAAACCTTGAGGGAAAGCCCAGAAGAGAAAACCCAAAGAGAACAATATCTGCTAGCGGTGAGTTTGGACTGTTACAAATGGTATAAGAGCCAATCACTGAGCGGTGTGCCAGCAAGGACGCTAGCCCCCAAGGGGGATGGATTGTAAGATCCCACGTTGGTTGGAGGGTTGAACGAAGCATTTCTTATAAGGGTGTGGAAACCTCTCCCTAGCAGACCGTTTTAAAACCTTGAGGGGAAGGCCAAGAGGGAAAGCCCAAAGAGAACAATATCTGCTAGCGGTGGGCTTGGACTGTTACATGCTTTGTCTCACGTTTTACATGCTTTGTCTCACGTTTTACTTAGTTATCTAAAAAGAAATCCAGCCAAATAAAAAAATCATAAGATTACCTAGAACCTCCTTAGCAGTGAGCCGCTTTGATGGATCCATACAAAGCATCCTGGTGATCAAGTCCTTGGCAGATGTCGACACATTATCCCAAAGATTAGAAGGAAAACGTAAATCTGCAGCTCTAACAGCTTCGAAAATTCTTGATTTCGTCTTACCCCAAAACGGGGGCATCCCACTGAGAAGGATGTAAAGAATAACTCCAGCACTCCAAACATCAGCAGCTTGGTTATAGCCTCCTGCAAGGACTTCTGGGGCGATGTAAAATGGACTCCCAACAGTACCATGCAAAAACTGACCTGTTTTCAGAGAACAAATGCTCATAATATATAATTTGAAGGATGGTTTTCTTCAGTTTATGTTAAATACTAATTGGAGATGAAACTTGTAGATAAGCTTACCAGGTTTGATATAGGTTGCAAGACCAAAATCTGCCAACTTAATTGGAGATGAGGAGGAGGTTGTGGCTAATAGAATGTTTTCTGGCTTTAGATCTCTATGAACAACACCATTCTCATGACAATATTTGACCACTTGGATTAGATGCCTAAAAATAAACCGAGCATCAGATTCCGAAAACCTGCCATGCTTCTCGAGCTGGTGGAAAAGCTCCCCACCAGCACATAACTCCATTAATAAGTGCACACAATCTTCCTCCTCGTACACTGCCTTTAGATTTACAACATTTGGATGCCCCGACAATCGAGACATTATTTCGATCTCAAGCTTAACACTTCGAACATCATCAACTGTCATCAATTTATCCTTGGCAATGGACTTGCAAGCTAACATCTCACCAGTCAGCCTATCAGAACACGATCGAATCACACCAAATTGTCCCCAACCTAATCGTTCCCCCAAAACGTACCGATCTTTTAAATTTGCAACTAGGGTAGTTTCTAAAATTGTTTCACTAAGGCTTGAAACTTTGAAACAGTTGTAGAATTGTACAGATTGCCCACTCTGATCACTTTCAGTTTCAGCTAAGTCCATACTAGGGCAACAGAGTTTAATGGCAGGACAGCTGAATAGAACCTCACTAGTATATCCTCAACTATCAAATCACCCTCGATGATGTTTCAGAGAATGTTTCTGAAACATCTGCCCATGAAAATTACAGAACAAACATAGAACAATACAGAGTCATAACCTCATCCTCGACCAACCAGGTTGAGCTAAGACTACCAAGTTAATTTGGCATACGAAATCCAGGTTTAACCATCAGCTTCCAGGTATAACCTAGCAAGTAAGGCGCAAGAATAACTATTCAGATAGCTCAATTTCCCCAAAATTTATCAGAAATCAAAATTAATAATTCAAACACACAACATCATCGAAATTCAACAAATAATTAGACACAAAATTTCATTCCATAAAAACACTACCAGAATCACGAGCCACTAAAACAAAATTCAAACTCAAAAGTTGAAAAAACGCCCAGAATCACACACGCACTTCAACTACAGATGAAAATCGAAACAGGCCAAATTCGGATCATAAGAAGAATCCAAACACAAAAACAACGCCATCATAAGTCCAGAGTGAGAAAAAATAGTTCAAATACGAGAAAGAAAAAGAAAAAAACACAAAGGGCGTACCAGAAGTATAATCCGAGCTCGATTCTTTCGCCTCCTTCAATCAAATGACTTAAACACACCAAGAATCAGAGTTGAAAAACCGGAAAATCAAAGGAACTGAAGAAATAATAGAAAGGACTCATCGAAATGGCTTCGTGGAACAAGTCCAATCCATCAAACCTGCATCGTTCAAACCCAGTCTTCATTTTCCCACTATTTCAAAAAGGCTCTTCTTTCTTTTACCTCCTTCTTCACCGGCTACCGGCTGAACCCGACCCCATTTCCCCCCACTTATAATTAATTAATTAATTATAATATATAAATAATCATTACATAAAATAAAAATAAAACATAAGCCAGATACATAAAGAGAGAGGGAAAAAGAAATCACGCCACAAAAGTTTGCCACGTGTCGTCAAGTTGTTGTTTATCCATACAAATAAGCTTAGCAAAATTACGGTTTTATCCTCACATGGACATGTGCCCAAATGATGGCCTTGGTTGCAATACAACTGGAAACAGCATTACTTTATTATTTTATTTATTTATGAACATTATCTCTCCTTTTTTAAATTCAACGACACTTTTATGGATACTATTATTTCTCATTTTAAAAAATAATAATAATTTGCTCAATTTTAATATAAAAAATTTATAATTTTACGTGATTTATTTAATATATATTCATTTATATTTGTGCTCGGGATAGAAAACGAGAGAAGAAAATGAAGAGAGATTTCTCCGCTCAGCTAAAAGTAATCGGGATGTGGATAATATTATCCGTTCCTATCTCCCCGACTCTTACTTAAATCTCTGTCCCGGCTATTTATATTTAAATGTATAAATATCAAAACTCAAAATATATATTTTTTTTTTCTTAAATTTTATATTTTTTAAAAAATAATAATAAATATATATTGCTGTTTTATACTCAGGTATGACGAGAGTTTTGTGGGGAACTTTTAAACTGGATGGTCACAGTACAGTAGCTGTCACATGACATGAGCTATAACACATCTCTGTCATGTGATGTTGCCACGTGGAAGAATATCAGTGGCTGTCGAACCTTTTGATTGTACGTCCTCGTGAGATTAGTACTACACGAACCCACTCGAATGGGAAATTATATATGTTTCCATAAATAAAAATAAAAATAACATTTTGTATCAAAATGTGCCTACATTTGTAAGGATATTTTCGGGAAAAAAAAAACACAAGATATATTTAAAAAAACGAATTTATTGTTAAATTATATATACATATATTTATTTTAATTTCATAGTTATTTTTTCTCTAATTAAATTTTAATAATAAAATTTCAAGTCATTAAATTGTAATTTTTTCTTAATTTAATATTTAAAAATAAATAAATAGATTTTTCTTTTTACATAATAATATTTTATTTTTTATTAAAAATAAAATTTTGAATTAAATAATTCAAACAGTTGGTGATTTAATTAGTTAATATGTATAAAAAATTAATGATTCGAATAATTAAATTAAATCTAACAAATTTCTTTGACTTTATTAAACTATTCAACTTGGTTTATAATAAATTAGGTCAAAGGTTTTGACAATCTTGCGTCTATTTTAAAGATCAAATGAATATGACCAAATTAAATTGACTTCCACATTCCAGAAATATTTGACTTAGAAGTTGAGTTCACTTTAGGGATATGGATTAAAAAAATATCTCAATCCATCCACGTAAGCTTTTTGGTTTTAATAATGATTCGTCACTATTCTAGAACAAGAGTAATACTCGCAATCATTTACAAGGCTTTTGAGCGCCTTAAATTATCTTAGGGTTTTATCAATTTAAATCATAAACTGAATTAATTCATATAATTCGGAGTGAATTTAATAATTTGAAACATAAATTAATATAAATTACATAAATTTAAATTAATTAAAGTCGGTAGGAACCAAAATTGGATTAAAATGAAAAAAAAATAAAGTAGAAGTACACACAAGCTCGATTGGGTTGGTGATTGAATGATCCAAATAGATTTCATGTTGGTTGAGTTGGTGACTGAATATGGGAATAGAGTTCACAACCTTAGTTGGATTGAGTTGGATCATATTATTAATTTTTTTTTTAAAAAAATTATTTATCTACAATACATATCACTGTAATAACGAAAACGCCCTAAAACTCAAATATGAAATATTTACAACTCACAAAACATTACTATTACATCGGTTAAAAACGTCAAATATTCTTAATAATTTTAAGACTAAATAAAAAATGATATCTAGATATTTGCCTTCTAATCAAATATCAAATATGATATAATACAGGTAAACTATAATTTAATACTAAATATCCTCAACAAAATTGTTACTACTTTTTTTTCAAAAGTACCCCTTGAATTTTAAAAAATTTCATTAATACCCGACTTTATATATATATATCATTACTTTTAAAATTGTGTTTAAAAAAATACCCATAAATTTATAAAAGTAGCATTGATATCCTCTTATCTTTATTAAAAAATAATAATAATAGAATCTTATTGTCAATATATAGATGGAAACGGTCTATCCACACCATACAGATTATCTAAGAACGTTTAATGTTAATTTGGAAAGTTTCTGAGTATTTTTAAAACATGTACTAACCGTTAAAATATTTTTTAATTTTTTAAAAAATTTAAAAGTATTAACAAAACCTTCCAAAACTCAAAGATAGTTTTTGAACACTTTTGAAAGTCAAAAGGTGATTTTAAAACAAAATATTAACGTTTTCCATAAAAAAAAAAAAATACTAACCATAAAGTATTATTGAACTTTTGATTAAAATATATATATATATATATATATATATATATATATATTTTAATTTTTAGAAGTTATATTTTTTAGATACAGTATTTTTTATTTATTTATTAATTTAGTCTAATTTTAAAAATAGGAAAAAGTTGGATTGAATTAAATTTAAAAAAGAAAAAAAAAAAAAAACAAAATGGGGGAGTTTAAATTTTTTTTGGTTAGGTTTGAGCCGTTAAAAGAAAAGGAGAGGTTTGAGGAATTTTGAAGATTATGTCGGAGAGGGAGAGACACGGAATAAAACATAAGGATATGGGAAACGAAAGGGAGCGGGGGATGTGTTTGATTTTGTTCCCTTTTTTTGTGAATCAAATTCTCTCAGGTGTATGACCCATGACGACCCTAATATTGGATAGACTCGATTCAACCTCGTTCTTTGTTCGATTGAGAACGATCATAATTAACTTTTAAACTGAATATTTCAAATGATGAGATTGCTATAAATAGCACGGGATGTCAAATACATATTTTTGTAGGAATGAAATTGAGTTCTTCAAGTGAGACTTTCAGTCTTGGCAAATTGAGCATCACTTTTGTCATTTCTAACCTTCAAGCAATTTTTGTGGTGGCATCTCAGCCCTTCAATAAAGTTTTGATCACATTTAATCGTGTAGTGACTCCTTACTCTTAAATAAGATTAATAGTTTTGATCACATTTAATCGTGTAGTGACTCCTTACTCTTAAATAAGATTAATTTAATTTTAGTTTTATTTCTGGGTTGATCTGAATTTTTGTACAATAAGGTGTTAATTTTTTTTTATTGCTTCGATTTTTACGTTTAATACGTCTCTATCATATTTTTATTTTTCAAGATATAATTGATCGTATGAATGTTAGTTTTTATTCATTATAGATAAATTTTGGGTTGGGCCCTTAATGTCCCCAATCTGTTAGGGCCCAGAAGCTCTTTTGGGCCTAACAGACGAACCAAAACAAAGTATTACACGTTTTATTTAATTTCTATTTTGATTTTTGTATTTATATTTGAAATTACTTTTTATTTTATAAATAAAATCCATGTTGTTCATGGATGTAAACGTTGCGTTTTGCAAGCAACGTGCAATATAAGATTCAGTAGAAAAAACAATATTTATACAAACTATTCATATATATTAAATTAATAAAAATGCCCCATAAATTTTTAAAATTTTTAAAAATATCTTTAAATCTTTTAAAAAATTAAAAAAAAAAATCCTTATTATTAATTTTGAATCAAAACTATTAAGATTTTGTGTAAAAAAGAATTCTTAAACTTTGAATGGTATTGCAAAAATACGTTAAATATTCGTTAATACCATATTTAAAAAATAATCACAAAATTTTAAAAATAACATTAATACTATTTAACCTTTATTAAAAAAAAGTTTATAAAAATTTGATTGTCAGTGTACGGAAATCATCTACCTATGTCTTAAAATCATTTCCAAACTTTTTAATTTTTTTTCTAAAAGTTTAAGAATGTTATTTTTCGAAAATTTATGAGTATTTTTTAAACATGGTAATTCCGTTCCGGTGCTAACGGAAAAATGTATATTTGAAGATTTTAAAATATTTAAAAATATTTTTAAAGTTTTAAAAAACGTTTTAGGATATTAATAAAACTTTTGAAAATTCAAGAGCATGTCTGAAATACTCAAGAGTACTTTTAATTTTTTTTTTTAAGAGTATTTTAAAAATAAAAATATTAATAATTTCTTTAAAAAATAACTATATCTATTAATTTAAGGGCGTTTATTTTTTGTTTGGATGAGTATTTTTATAAAGTTAAGCCTTAAAATATAAAATTATATTAAAAAAAACACTATAAAACACACTAAATAGACAACAGTTTTGTTTTCTTAAAAACATTTTTAAAATACTGAATTTATTTTATGGAAATTGATGTAACAAAATTGTTTATTTATGATTTATTGTTGAGATATTGAAGTACATGTATTTATTACAATAACAAAGGAAGGTAGAAAATGTTCCTCAATTATCAAATAATTGATTAATATAGGTGGTGGGGGCAGCTTTGAATCTTTGGCATCCACATGTAGAAATTGGTCCACATTCTTACAATTATTTATTTTTGCCTCTATCATTACGTCCCAATCTCGACCAAAAAGATTCACCGAACTCATACCGATTTTTAACTAAGAACGGAATAATTGATAAGAGGTAATTTGTAAACGAAAAAGATTCGTACACTAGTCATGTAACAGCAAAAGTCCACTGTCAGCAGATATTATTGAAAACACATCTGCTAAGGAGGAGTTTCCACACATTTAGAATGAATGTTTGGTTTCCCTTTTCAACTAATATGAGATCTTACAAATCACATCATCTCAAGTCACTTCATCACCTCATTTCGTTTATTGATCTAAAGTGATATTTGCATGTTTTTAACTATGAACTTTATTTATTAAGAGAATGAGACGATCGATAAGAGATAACTCAAATGGAGTAGCCTATTAACACGAAAAAGTTGTACACTAGTCGTAATAATCTCGAGCCACTTTATAACGAATCTCTTAAATAAATAAATTAATCGTTGAAACACGTGAAAACCTTTATTTTAATAAAATTAATAAAATTGACGAGCGAAGACTTTTAACTCTTTTTTGGTTGAATTTGTAATCACCCCACTTATTATTATTTTGAAAAATTGATGGTTTTTATTTTGGGAATCTTAATATTAAATAAATAAATAAAGGTCATATGGCTCACCCACGTGGCCTATACCCATACGCCATGTCGGAACTTGGAATAAAGATTGCACTGTTGTTCGTTTCAGACAGGTGGGACAGTGGGTCCCACCATAACAGACCGACAACATTTCCATGGCTTCCACCTGTCATCATACAACATTTAATGAGCCTACATGCCGTGTCTCCCCTACGGTAAATTTTCTTTTACTTCCTTGTTGGGTAATTTATATATATATATATAAAACTATATAATATATGGTGTGGCTTCCAATTATTTCTTTGGTAGGGCCAATGTTCTAACTTTACATTGAAAAAATGGGGGAAAAATCCAAACTTTAGGAAAAATATTATCCAATTATTTTTTTTATTAATAGCGAGGTGGAATATGATACGCTCATTTTCTAACTCATTATCATTAAAATAGTCATTGAAAATATTATTTATTTATTTTTAATTAGTTGTATTTTATTGAATATAAGGTTGCTCGATCGATCTCCAATATGTTACTTGATTTGTTTTTTTGCAAAAAAAATACATCAACGATCTCAATTCTTATTTGAGACCACATACAAGTGTGGATGATCCTAAAAACTTCAAAATTAAAAATATTTAATTTGAAACAATTTTATATTAGATGATGTCGGTTAAAATAAGTCAAATTAAACCCAACTTTTAAATACTAATATTAATTTTCATGCATAAAAATATACGACGTGAATATATTTATAAAATATATAAAGGAAATGCTAATGAAAATTAAAATTAAAACGTGTTCCGATATAATATTTGGAGAATATATTATTTATGAAATATATCTTAGATATTATATATTAATATTATTTCTTTTATAATTTGATTTATAATATATTTTATTTTATTTTCAATATTTAATTAGTTTATATTTTCGTATTAGTTGCTAGCTTGTATCCTATTTAAAGCTTAGGAATATGGACGAGAATACACACAAAATAATGAAATAATTGAAATAAGATAAAAAAATTTCAAAATAGTATTTAAATAAATACATAAATAAATAAAAAGCTATATTTCTTTTAAGAGAAAAGAAAGGGTTTGTACTTACAACGCATGTGGAGAGGCAATGAAAGGATTATAAAGGGAATGGATGGAAATGATTAGACGATGGAAAGCATATTATAAAATACAATTTCGGAAAGTGCTAATTTCCTCAATATTATAAAATAATAAAAAGGCAGTGATAGAGACTTATTGCAAGTTGGGGAATTGCAATTATTATTATTATTATTATTATTACGTATTTTTTCATAATTTCAAAAATATATTTTGCTGATAAAATTATATGATTCTATAATTTTAATAAATTTATTGTACACTCCAACGTCACGTTTATTAAACCATAAATTTATAAGATTAAAAAATCATAATAAAAATGTAATTAATGAAAAGTAAGATAAAATGGAGTTACGTCAAAATGATTACTTTAATGAATGTTCATATGAGTACTTTAATAAATATATATGTATTTATTATCCACTGCATACAAATGTAAAAGTTAATTTCAATTCTACACTTTTTTTTTACGTAGAATAAAAGTCAAAATTAAATGGGTCGGGTGAAACTATAATTCAAATCTTGCTTTCAAACTCTCTTTCAAAATCTGTCTGTCTTGTTATCTAAAACTTTTTTCTTGAACTGGGCTAGAGGCTCGAACATATGTCGCTGTACTGTAGGCAACACAAGGACCGAATGGACTTAACTCACTTGTTGCCGTGATAAGAAATGATATAGATCTCTGTATTACATATCCATGAGTAAAGTAGATTTCTGGCGTCTGATTATTTGTTACGGAAACCCATAAATCCAACCCGACGCCAACACCGTGACAACATAACGTACATCCCCATCCCGGTGGTTTTCTTTTTCCAAAAATTTCTCCTCTTGATTCGTCATTTTTCAAATTTCAATATCGCCGGTAGAAAAGTGTATCAAAACAAAATCAAGTTGCTGGAGAAGGATCCTGGTGTGTGATTTTCGGGCTGTTTTGATCCATTTTTCAGGTACGCGCTTTGTTCTTCGCTGTTATTTACTCGTTTTGCATGCTAATGTAGATCATTTCTCTTTTGCAGGAAATGATTCTGCCTTTCGTCTTTTACTTGATTTCGTTCTGTTTCCGTTTGTAGAAGTTCCTTAATGGTTGTCTAAGCTTTCGTTTGCAGCCGTTTCTGAATTCGAGTTTCGATTTTTTTCCCTCTATCTCTCAGGTAAGGGCGCTTCTCTCGTTTTCTCTCTTATGTTTGACTTGATTTGTAAGATTTTATCGTCGGAGCTTGTGGAATGTTTGATTGTTGTTGTTTTTTACCTTTTTTTTTCTTCGTTTCGTCTGTTTTAATACTTTGTTATTGTTGCGTATGAATAAGCATGCTCTTCTTAGTGTTTTAGCAACCAAACAACGGATATTTTTGGAGGTTAGTTAAACTTCAAATTCATGAATCATTCGTTCAGCTATGGAGTTGGATATTTAAGCATTGATTCAGCTTTAGCTTCTTATACTGTCTTAACTTCGCTCATGTTTTCTTTCATTTATGCCTGGCGTGTGAGGTCGTTTATCAATTTGTCGATCTAATCTTGAAATTATGAGATACTGCGATCTAATGAAATACAAATTTCTCAATCCTTTATTTTAAGACAAAGGCGTCTTTCTCAATAGTGTATTGAAGTATAAACTAAATAGGTGTGTCAAAAAGAAGATAAAATAAACAGCGCGGAATCTGTCTCATCGTAGTTTTTATGAGAGAAAATGTTTCGTCCCTTTTTTGGGTATAATCTTAGTCGATTGGATTGCTCTTTTGCACTATCAAGTGAAATGAACTGGAACTCCCATGAATATGAACTAGTTTAGTAAGTAATAGCATTCACTCTCATATATTTCAACTTCTTCCCCTGATACTTGATACTAAATTTTTGTATTTCTGTAATTATTAGATGGAGAGTATTTGATGTATTGTTAGAACTAGTATGGCTCATTGATCTGTACATTTTCTATTTTGATAATTATGCGATGGATTAATGACTAGTTAAGCTCATGTATCTACAAAAGATGTCCATTGTTTTTCAAATGGTATATAAATTTCTGTGAGTGAATTAAACTATATTAATATGTATGCACTATATATTCATTATTTTCACACAAAGATGACAGATGATCTGCCAGTTTTCTAAGGGGTAAAAGATGCCAGCCTAATTTATTGTTGGTACAATGGAATCTCACCTAACTATTTGGGTCACTTTATGTTTAGGAAGTGCTGAGAAGAGTTCAAGAAACTGATCCTAGTAAATGGGCATTTGACTGTGGTGTTATCAATAACTTCTTCCTTGCAGATTGTATCTCTGTGTATTCTTGGCCTGGTTTTAAGTACCAAAATTTACAAAGCAAGAGATGGTTGCCTTTGGAAAGAAGTTAAAGGAAAGACAGCTTGAAGAATGGCAAGGGTAAGTGTGATGCACCAATATCTGTTTTGCATTATTTCAGTTATCTTTTTTGGTGGAGTGTGCTAGCAACCAGTCTTTTAATCGATGGGAATAAATAGAAATTAAACAATGTCTCTTGAATAGAAATTAAACAATGTTTCATGTCGACATATAGATACTCTTTAACTTCCATTGTGGATTTCTATTATATTAACAAGATGACAATCATTTATGCAGAATCTCAATAAATAATGTTCTTGAGTTTAGTCATAGTCTTTCTAGTCTTTACTCTGTTGACCACTTATAAGAATGAGGCCAATGGTCCTTGGTTAGACTTGCATTTTACTCGAACAATAGTCTTTAATTCATCATCAGGATTATCCCTTCATAAATGTGGAGTAAGAAGTTGAGTTAAGAATTCAGCTGAAGTAGATTGATTAAAATGGAATATGAATTTTCTATTGTCCTTGCATTTTAGAAGGAAAGGAAAGAGACGGTAAATATTACTTTCTAAATGTGATTTGGAATTTTATGCTTATGATACTTCCATATTTTTTATCTTTTGAAGTATATATTTGCTTGTTAATTATGCTATTGCTGCTTTTCCTTTGTTTCACAATTTTGTTTTTGTCCAGATATTACATCAACTATAAGCTTATGAAGAAGAAGGTAAAACAATATGCACAACAAATGGAAGTTGGAACACAAGATCGTCGGCACGTTCTCAAGGATTTTTCAAGAATGCTGGACAACCAGGTGAATATTGCTCATCCCTTTTCTTGAGAAGAATTAGTTAAGGCTTTGATAAGTGATGGTGTATGCTAATAATTAATCTCTTTGTCATGCTTTTGTCCCCTAAAAATTTGTTGTTAATTTATTGTCTTGCTGGTATATTATTTAAATCCTGAATCTCTAATTTAACTGATCAGCATTAGGAATTTCTAAATTTTATTTGATATTGTTCTTTATGCTGTAAGCATAAAAGAACTGAATATGGTATCATGTCATCAATTTCAACACTCACACACACCGTGTATAAACCTTTTGAATATGACAGGAAGCAAAGTGCAACAAATTGTGTGGTAATTGGATAGTAGTCTCAGGAGTGCTCCCCCTTTCTTTTTGCAATTGTGTGTTTGTATAGTATGCTGTATGTACTCAACAATGCACCACCCCTTTCCTTCTAATTTACGTGGTGGAATACTTCTATGACTACAAATCATAAATATAGGTTTTAGCATTATTTTCTGAGCTGAAAAGCACATACTGTTTCTGTGCTGCTTTGGAACTGAATATTTTCTATATTATGAGATCGTGTAAATCTAAGTTATGTTCCCATCTGCTAACAACTTTGAAATTCATTTTCTGACAAATCAGATTGAGAAGATTGTACTTTTTCTGTTGGAGCAACAAGGCCTTCTTGCAAGCCGTATAGCCAAACTTGATGAACGGCTTGATGCTCTCCAAGAAGAACCTGAAATATCCCAAATCACTGAACTGCGAGAAGCTTACAGAGCAGCAGGCCAAGATCTTTTAAGGCTTCTATATTTTGTTGAGATAAATGCAATTGGTCTGCGTAAAATTTTGAAAAAGTTTGACAAGCGGTTCGGCTATAGATTTACTGACTACTATGTCAAAACACGTGCCAACCATCCTTACTCCCAGCTGCAGCAAGTTTTCAAACATGTGGTAATATTTCATTGTCTGATGCTGATTTTTGTATTCTTCTTGTCTCATTAATAGTCTTCAAGGAACTTCAGATATAATGTGTTGGAATTTTCAATATTGTTCTACATTCCAAATTGTATGTCTGATTTTTGGTTCAGGCGTCGTGATTACAGGCAGAAAAACTCGTAAGCTTAATTTTCATGAATTTTCACCGGCTAGAAATGAACTTGTAGGGAATAGGAGCTGTTGTTGGAGCCATATCACGTAACTTGCATGAACTTCAGGACCGCCAAGGAAGAAGCTATCTATCAATATATGACCAGCCTGTGATCCCTCTCCAGGTTGGTAGGACTTAAGCTCATTTTGTTGCTACTTGCTTTAGTTGTCAATGCTTCCCATAGACTTCCTAACAAATCTAACAGTAGTCTAAAGGTTACTTGAGCTATGTTATTTATTCCAATCCCCACATGCAGGACCCTGTAGTCGATTCAATTAAAGCTGCTGTGGACAGGTTAAGTAACTCAACAAACTTCCTAAACTTCTTGGCACAACATGCCCTCATTATGCAAGAAGAATTGCCTGCTCCCATTGAGGAACAAGTTGATGATAGCAATTACCACTTCATGTCTCTTATCTTGAACCTAGCAAATACCTTCCTATACATGGTCAATACATATATTGTGGTCCCAACAGCCGATGACTACTCCATGAGCCTTGGAGCTGCGGCAACTGTATGTGGTATTGTCATTGGAGCAATGGCAGTTGCACAAGTGTTCTCGTCAGTTTACTTCAGTGCATGGTCAAATAGATCTTACTTCAGACCTCTAATATTTAGCAGTGTTGCTCTCTTTCTCGGAAACACATTATATGCTCTTGCTTATGATCTTCAATCACTCTGGGTTCTTTTAATTGGACGTCTTTGCTGTGGGTAGGTAATCTATTTTATTTTTAATTTTTTTGTTGTTTATTTTCTTCTTTACTGAGTATTTAATTAAAATACAGTCTCTTATGGTGTCCACTTTTTTCTCTCTCGTCATAGATTAATGTTCAATGTGTTCTACAATTCCATATAAATTGTCTTCGGGGATGTCCTTTTCCTTAGCATTCAGAACCTCATATGGCCATGGACTCCATGCATCTGCACCTCCATAAAGTTCTACCTGCTCGTCACTAACCATACCCAATAAGGAAATGATTGCACGGAATTGCGCTAAATTGTTTGTTATTTCATATATGGTTCATTCCATTTGGATATGCATCCACAGTGTTTTATGGCATCTGACTACCAATAATCTAAGGATGCTAATGTCTCTAAGTTGATGTGCTGTTTCTGATATTAGTGTTTAGTGTAGGGAATAAATAATAATACTTGGCTTGTTTTTGTTATGTTAACCATTTTAGTCGGGACCTGTTCTATTGGTTGTACAAATGTGTCCTTGAGTTATAAAATGAAAAACAGTCTTTTCAGAATGGTCTAAACTATTTTGTTATATTGTGTGGCACAAATATTCTGAGACTCTCAAATTTAGAACGGTTTTGAACTATCCCTGTTGCCTTTAGTGGGGACAACAAAGCAGTGAGTTGGGAAATGTTAATACGTACTTATGACGTTTAACAGAACTGTACTCTTTTAATGCAGACTGGGGTCGGCTCGAGCTGTTAATAGGCGTTATATCAGTGACTGTGTACCACTAAAAATTCGAATGCAAGCATCAGCAGGATTTGTTAGTGCCAGTGCTCTAGGAATGGCTTGTGGTCCAGCTTTGGCCGGGTTACTTCAAACGAAGTTTAAGATTTACAAGCTCACTTTTAATCAAAACACTTTGCCTGGATGGGTTATGGCTGTGGCTTGGCTAATATATCTAATATGGTTGTGTATCTCATTTCGTGAACCTCCACGGGAAAATGAAGAGAATGCACCACAGGAATCAAATCAAGGTAATTTTATATGATAATTGTTCAATGTTGTAAATGTTTACATGAATGCATCACATTTTAATTTATCATTCTATTATTCTGGTAGGCACTTTCATACGGTTAGGTCAATTGCATGTTTGTTATTATGTCCAATTTCCTTTATGTGTTTTTATCAAAGTAAAAATAAACTTTATCTGGTCCAATTGAAACTTTTCACTGCTCGAGTACTCCTGGTATTAAGTTAGAGACGTCACTAGGACATCTAATTGCATATTTCTTTTGGAGAATAGTAATTTATTTTAGCTTCTTTTACAAACTTAGTCACTGAATTTTCACGTTCGTGGTTAATAGGTCTTTGAACTTCAAAAAGTTAATAGGTTTCTAATTTTCAGTTTTGATTTATTCGGTATCTGAATTTTAAAAGCGACTCATCGAACTTTCAAATTTCTTTTTTTCTAATAGGACATTGACATATTTAACATTTTCTAAAAATAAATATTTCTATTTTTATAAAAGAATGAATAGATTTATTAAGATCTATTAAACTCCTAAACTTTGATACAAACTTAAAAGGTTTGACTATACTTGTAATGTAACATTTATTTAGAATCAACTATTCCACATATCATCAAAACATGCTAAATTTATATATCATTATCAATGAACAGTTCAAAATGACACTCTTGAGAATGGTCTTCACCAACCATTACTTATTACTTCGCTTGAGAAGCCATCAGTTGAAGATGATGACCCAGAAGTTGATGACAGTGAAGAAGCTCCTGAGGAATCTCGCCTACCAGTGACTTCTTTTGGCGCAGCGTATAGACTACTCACTCCTTCTGTTAAGGTATCTGCTATAGTGTAGAAAGTACTTGGGCTTTCACATCATACATTTTCATTAGATTGACTGATTATTATATCTGGTGTCTTTATGGTGAATTTTAGCATTAGAAGATTTTAATCAAGTACTGAAAATTGGGTGACTGAAGTGCCGGTCTTTCCCATACCAACAATGGATTTCAATGAGTTTTGGGTTTGTGGCTTAACTTTTGGTGACACTATAAGTTTTCTAGATATGAAATTTAGAAGTTACATTTTGTTTGAGAGCATTTTAAAATAGAAATTTTGAAATGCTCTCAAACAGATTGTCACATACCATTCATAATAGGCATGGTTAAAGCCGAAATCGAAACCGTTTATAGTTCCCATGGGATTTGTACAACTGAAAAGCGTGGTTCACATCCCAAGTACATATAACAATCTAGCTACTGTTGTGAAACGGCACTTAATACTTCCTTTTCTTCTTTTTTTTAAGATAACCTATCTATCTTGCTAGCAACTGTTGTTTTGAAATGATTTTTTTTTTCTCGAGTTTGCATGTCATCATATTTTAACTGAAGATTTGATGTCAACAGGTTCAGCTATTGATATATTTTATGCTGAAATATGCAATGGAAGTTCTGCTTTCGGAGTCTAGTGTTGTTACCACATACTACTTTCGCTGGTCCACGAGCTCTGTGGCAATTTTTCTGGCATGCCTTGGCCTAACAGTTCTCCCAGTGAATATTTTTGTCGGTAGTTACATTAGCAATATGTTTGAAGATAGGTAATACTTCGAAAGGATTATGGGGAACATGTTTTGTTGATTTAAAATTTTCCTTCCCCTGAAGAACTATGTCATCTCTCTCTTGGAACTTCTCTCACCTATTTCATTTTATCTTCCTTGCAGGCAAATACTATTGGTATCTGAAATTCTTGTCTTGATTGGCATCCTCTTGAGCTTCAATGTAATAATTCCATACTCTGTGGTTCAATATGTGGGCTCTGGACTTATCATGTTTGTGTCGGCAGAAGTGCTTGAAGGTGAGGAACCTACTAAAAGTTCTCGAGTTTTTACAGAACTTCTAATTAATTCTGAACATTTTTCAACTTCTAATGCTATTTGAATGTGCTATAAAAGCTGCTGAGTGATAAAGCATTTTAGAAAACACTTAACATGTATTCTTTTCCCTCTCCAATAAAGCTAGTAAGGAAAATCTTTATACAAGGAAACTTAAAAAGGTTCTTAAACTCACCCTTCCAATCTAAAATTTAAATTAAAAAAAAAAAAAAAATAATCTGGGAATTATGTTCGCTGGGCGAAAAAAGTTTACTGGAATCTCTTACTTAACAAACCAAAAAAATAGAACATACAAGGAATTGGCGTCCAATAAGAGAAAACAATGGATATAAAGTCTTTTATTAACTGAGAATGACAATTTTTCTTTTGATCATGTCTAACACAGGTGTGAACCTCGCACTTCTCTCCCGAGTCATGTCATCTCGGCTCTCTCGTGGTACCTACAATGGTGGATTGCTATCGACAGAAGCTGGGACTATTGCACGAGTGATTGCAGATGGAACTATAACCCTTGCTGGTTACTTGGGCCGAAGTATGCTCTTGAATGTTACACTCATTCCCTCCCTCTTCATTTGTGTAGTCTCCATTGTTGCCACCTGCTACACTTACAACTCTCTATACTGATAGTGATATGGTTTCTTCTATCCGTCAAAATCCATAATTCTTTTCCTTGTCCATCCCTCCTCCATTTTTTGCACTTGCTAGTGCCATGTCTTGCAGGAAATTATCTCACTCCTTTGGATCATCTATTGGATTATAAGTTTATTGTTCTCACATTTTGTCCCCAACATATAGTTCACATATATGGGAATAGAGAAGCTTCGACCTCTTAGAAGTAGAGATGATATTTATGTGCATGCCTATGTTAGGCAGATTTGTGAGATTTCGTTTAAAGTTTATTGTTCTTGCTCCTAGCAAATGCCTTAACTGCCTGCTTATATTGGAAAAACACCCCGAGAGATTATGGACCACTCATTTACGCTTTAGAGTTACCTAATAGAAAAGCTTAGTTGAATCTGTGGTTGAAAAAGAGGGAGTGGATCTCCATTCCTTTCCTGTTAGCTGGATGGATGCTGCCATTAATGTAGGGAATCCAAACTATAATCTCATGCTAACTTTTGGGTCTTGACAAGCAGGGGACCGTCTCTGAGTGAATGAGGAGTTAGAGAAAACGTGATTAATTGTAAATTTTCATGGAATGTATTAGAAGCGTCATGGTAATTATTCTTGAGCTAACATTTCAGCTGATTAATTAATATATGGTACATTTGGAGACGAGAATTGGCAGGTGGAGTTCAACAGATTTTTACTACCATTTATTGTTTCTTGGAACTAGAAATTAATGCGAAGGGAATGGAAGGCTAGTTCTGCCTAGCAGAACAGTAGGGGACATGTTGAGACGAAAGTGAGCTACTTTCTAATCAGGTTGTTGATTTCAATTAAAGCCTCCTCTTACCGTACTTCACAATTGTTTGTTTTCTTAATCTATGTTCGGTGGGGATCAATCAAATCATGACCTTTAGGATGTTCATTTAATGAACTATAAGTTGAAATTGTCTCACTCACCATTATTACTCATTACTCACTATTACTCATTACTCACTAGTGTCGAAGTCTACTACTATCAAATATTGTTTTTTGTTTTTTTGTTTTTTACTATTTGTAACCGTTCAAGTCCATAAGTGAAACTTAATCTAGACATTTTAGAAAAATAAAAACAATGTTTCCATAGTTTATGCACAATGGATAATATTCTACTATTGTAGAGATAATTTGAATTATTCATGTCCATATATCCATAGCAAAGATTTATTGGATTGGCGAAGGAGTTCTATTAGATAAATATTAAATGGAAAGATGTCTATCTCTATTAGTATGATGCATTTTGGAAAATCAAAAGTAAAGTCGTAAAAGGTTACGCTACGCTAAAACCAGATAATATCATACCTTAACACTTACAAAATAGTTTTTTTTTCGAGATAATCTCATATTTTCAAAACTCGGTTATTTAACGTTTTGATTAACTATACTAATGCAGTTTCATACGCCATTAATAGATCCTATTTTTATATTAACATAAACTTTATCCTAATTAGCAATGCGTTTGGTGGGACAAATTTATTACATTTTATATCACTTTTTTTATTAAAAAAAAAAAAAAAAAAAAAAAAAAAAAAAAAGACAGTGAAGATGAAGTTATTTGGATCGTAAAATCATATTCATCCAATTCATTGCGTTGACATGCAGATGAATCCAAATCACTCACCCCAATATCTACAAGCAATTACTACAAACATCTCTCTCTCTCTCTCTCTCTCTAGATCCGCCATAGCCAAAAGCTTCTTCTTCCTTCCACAAGCTCAAGCTGCAGGTAATGAAGGACTTTCACATTAAATTACACATCGAACCAGTCGGACTATTTAGGAATTTCACATTCTCTGCATTTTCTTGAAATCTCTCTACGATTTCTCCGGCGATACAGAGAGGCGTCCAAGGAACTCTTTGCACTCTCTTCAGTTCCTCCCCGTCGCAATCGCCCTCCGCAGCTTCTATATAAACCAACAAATTTGTTCTTCCTTTAAAATTAGAAATCAGAGAGAAGAAATGGGTTTTGCATGGCGGAATTTCTTCTCTGCTGCTCTTACCGGAATTCTCCTCTGCCATGTCTGTTCTTCCGCTCAAAAAGGTCCCAAATTTGAAATTCAATACCTTTTAACTTCTAATTATTTTAATTCATTCATTCAGTTTGATCTTTGAGTTTAATTCTATATATTATTACTTCAAATTTTAGCTAAATTATGAAAATAAAGAGCCATAAATTCTCTGTTTAAAAGTTCCTCTGTTTTTGCAGTTCCCAAATTCGATTTCATGCGAAATGCAGCAGAGGCTCCGGCGGTGTCACACTACGACTACATAATCGTAGGAGGTGGGACGGCGGGATGTCCGTTGGCGGCGACGCTGTCGGAAAATCACAAGGTATTGCTGTTAGAACGCGGTGGTTCTCCGTACGGAAACTCCAATATCACCAACTTATCGGCCTTCGGCGCCGCACTTGCCGACCTGTCGGAATCTTCGCCGTCGCAACGTTTCGTGTCGGAGGACGGCGTGATCAACGCTCGCGCACGTGTCCTCGGCGGCGGAAGCTGCCTGAATGCCGGATTTTACTCACGTGCGTCACTTGATTACGTCAGGTTCTCGTCGCACTACAAAAGTACACGCAATAATTTTTAAAAACGTAATTGAAATGAAATTGTGATTGGAATTGTTTGATAGGGAGGCGGGATGGGACGCGAAGTTGGTGAACGAGTCGTATGAGTGGGTGGAGAGGGTGGTGGCGTTCGAACCGCGGATGGGGAAGTGGCAGTCGGCGGTGAGGGGTGGTTTGGTTGATGTGGGTGTGGTGCCTGATAATGGGTTCACCTATGACCACTTATATGGTACTAAAGTGGGTGGCACCATTTTCGATCGTCACGGACATAGACACACGGCTGCTGATCTTTTGACCTATGCCAACCCTCCTAATCTAACCCTCTTCCTCTACGCCACTGCACATACCATCCTTTTCCAAACTAAAGGTAACTCAAATTACCCCGTTTTGCTCGGGTTGCTATAATTTTTATGTTTAATTGTTTGCGAGTTTTGCTCGGGTTGCCCTATTTTTTTATGCCCAATTGTTCAGGGGTTTTGCTCGAGTTGCCATACTTTTTATGTTGCGGGTTTTGCTCAGGTTGCCATATTTTTTTAGACTATGCTTAATTGTTCATGGGTTTTGCTCGAGTTACCAGGACTCTGCCCAATTGTCCATGAGTTTTGCTCGGGTTGCCATATTTTCTAGATTTTGCCCAATTGTTCATGGGTTTTGTTCGAGTTGCCATATTTTTTAGTCTCACCCAATTGTTCACGGGGTTTACTCCGGTTGCGATATTTTTTAGACTCTGTCTAATTGTTCACGGGTTGCTATATTTTTTAGACTATGCCCAACTGCTCATGGGTTTAGCTCGGGTTGCTGGGACTCTACCAAATTATCCACGGGTTTTTGTTGGAATTGCCATATTTATAAATTTTTAAACTCAGAAGTCAAGTTAATTATTTATTTAAAAGTTATTTTGTAATATAATTATTAATTTAAAATAAATTTAAATGCTGGTTTCCGTTTTTTTTTTTTAATAGGACGCAAAAGGCCAAGGGCCCACGGAGTGGTCTTCGAAGACTCGAAGGGAATCAAACACAGAGCGTACCTAAGGAATGGGCCTGAGAGCGAAGTAATCATATCAGCGGGCTGTCTTGGAAGCCCACAACTTCTGATGCTAAGTGGACTGGGCCCGGCCCAACATCTAAAGGCCCATAACATAACTGTGCTTTTGGATCAGCCCATGGTCGGGCAGAGGGTGTCCGATAACCCAATGAACGCCGTTTTCGTTCCATCCCCCGTTCCGGTGGAGGTGTCGTTGATTGAGGTCGTCGGAATTACCCATAACGGAACGTACATCGAAGCCGCCAGCGGCGAGAGCTTCGCCGGCGGCCCTTCTTCCAGAGACTTCGGCATGTTCTCTCCTAAGGTATGGATTTTACATACATACATACATACATACATACATATATATATATATATATATATATATATATATATTTTTTTTTTTTTAATTTTGTAGACTTTATAAACTAAATTTTTTTCATAAAATTTATGAATTTTGTGTTTTAATTGAATATTAAAGTTAAAAAATTGATTAGTAATTTAAGGAAATAAAGTTGTGGGCAGATCGGTCAGCTATCGACAGTGCCACCGAAGCAAAGAACACCAGAAGCCATAGCCGAAGCCTGGGAGCTTATGAACAAACTGGACGAAGCCGCATTCAGAGGCGGCTTCATCCTTGAAAAGATAATGGGCCCACTCTCCTCGGGTCATTTGGAGCTCCGAACCCGAGACCCGAACGACAACCCGTCCGTCACATTCAACTACTTCAAAGATCCGACTGACCTACACCGTTGCGTCGCCGGCATAAACATAATCCGGCGAATTATCGAGTCAAAATCCTTCGCCAAGTTCCGATACCAAAACGTGTCGATGGCGACGCTTCTGAATACGACGGCGAGTGCTCCGATCAACCTGCTGCCGAAGCACGACAACTTGTCGAGGTCGACGGAGCAGTACTGCAGAGACACGGTGATGACGATCTGGCATTACCACGGCGGCTGCCAGACGGGGTCGGTGGTGGATTCCGATTACAGGGTTTTGGGAGTGGATTCGTTACGGGTTGTTGATGGCTCCACTTTTCATGATTCCCCTGGAACTAACCCTCAGGCTACTGTCATGATGCTCGGCAGGTATGTTTTTCTTTCATTCCTTTTCCACCTAAATTACCAATTTCTCCCTATAATTTTTGGGTTCGGTTTTTATTTGGTTCTTATGATTTTAAGATCGAACCATTCACGTAAAAAAAAAAAGTAACTAAAATTACCTTCTATATTACGAAATAAAAAGTTAGTGATGAGACTAGTAGTGTTCATATGACTCGATAATTTGCTAATCCAAATTATACCATTTAACTTATATATATAAAAAATATATATTTATTTATTTATTTATTTGGATTGGGTTAAATTTATAGGATTGACATTTTCTTAACTGGCCAAGCTGCTGTTATAACTCAAATATATTATATATATATATATATATATATAGATATATATATTTATTTAGATTGAGTGAATTATAAGGTTGACATTTTCTTAACCGAGTCAAGCTGAAAATAGTGTTATAACTCAAATATATTTTTAAAAATATTAAAAACATTCTAACTTTTTAATGATTCATTTTGACTAGTAAAATATTTGAATTTAATGAAATTAGTTATTAAAATAAAATAATTGAACCAACTCAAAAATTAGAGAGTTTGATTGGGTCAGGTGTGAATTTCTTTAAATTAGTCTAAAAGATTTTTTCAACCCAACTATATATACCTAAATTAGACGCTATTCTATTTTTATTAAAGAATATTAAATTTTAAAAACAAAAATATATTTTTTATTTTTTATATCTTAACAATTTTTTTTTCGTTATTTATTATTTATTATTTATTTAAAAATTTTATACACTTTGTTTCTTTTCCATTTTTTAATTAAAAAAAAGTATTAATTGGTTTTTTAAATTGAAAGTCTTGAAAGTATACTTATAGGGAGAAAATCGTAATTTTGGATCAAATTAATGATTTAAACCTTATTAATTGTATTTTTTTTTTTTTATTTTCTTTTATTTTTGGCAATTTTGCAGGTACATGGGAGTCAGAATATTGAGGGAAAGGTTTGAGAGAAGCACTGAAAAAATAAAATGAGAGCGAAGAGAAAAATATTATACAATTACCATAATGCCCTTATCTAATATATTTTTCTTTGTGCCCTTAGTTTTATATATCTAATTTGTACTCATTTTAAAACATTATACAATAAATTATTTATGTCTTATTTATTTTTCTTTTTTATATGAAATATAATTTAGATGTAATATTTATGCTATATTTTTTCATTAATTTTAATATTTTTCTTATTTTCGTCCGCTTAACCTCGTCTTTTATTATTATTATTATTATTTATTCAAACTATTTAGTAGAGGGTCAATAAAATCTTCTGCAATTGATTAGTAATAAATATCTCGTCAATTAAACTATGCTAAGATATCAACTAGAGTAAAAAAAATATTTCAATAATGTGTCACGAACCATTTGAAGCATTGGCACCCAAAGACACGATAATTTTGAGTGGAAGTAGGAGAAAAACGGAAGAGAAGAAAATGAAAGAGGTCGAGTTTTATTGAGATAAAGAAAAGCATCTATCTATCTTCTCTCCAATAATAAGTCACTTTTTATCGCCATTGCTCGTTTTGGCCGCTTGATTTTTACGAACGAGCGAGATGAAAATGATGATGGGTCAATATCAGTAGGAGAAGAATAATGTTCGTAAGAGATTAGGGCTTTTCGGGCGAGAACAAAAGAAAAGGATATCCAATGGCATATGCTTAGGATCCAATATTCTTTGGTTTCCATAAATTTGAGTTCCCTATAAAGGTGTCTAAGTCGTGGCGCTGCATAAAAGTATAAGCTCTCCAATTCCCTTCATCGTTTGGATCATTGATTAAGCCAACTAGCAGAAGGGCTTCTCTCCTTTTGGCAGGCAAATGGGGTTGTTACCCTTTCATGTCCTGCCAAAGGAGAGTTGCCCTTCGTCTGGTTTTGCTTTACCTTTTAATGAATGCTAAACGGGTTCATCCTCGGCCTTCGTTTTTAGATCAATCGATTCATCGACCTTTAGATCTAAGGATCCTACCTTATGCACTCGTTGATGGGTGCTCTTATAGAGTCATCTTGTCTACAAATTTTGAAGGTTTTATTATTAGAGTCAGCAAATAATCACTCTCTATCTCTTTCTAGTTCTTTCAATCTCGTCGAGAGTTGTTAGAAGAAAACACAAACGACTTAATTTATACCGAGAAATCGATCACTTACTATCATTACTCTTCGGTCTTTTTATCTTTATAGCTCCATATTTACTTGTGGATTAGACAAGTTCTTTTCTGGTTTATGGTTTCTGTTGACTATTGAATAAGATATTATGATCGTAATCATAACATTGAGTATGCTCTTTTTTATTCTCGAAAATTCTGTAATACTATTTTTTTCTTATTTGAATTGATTAAAAGTTAACTTCAAAGACAAAGAAACAAGTATTAATTACTCGGGGATAAGAGCGTAAGAGTAAAGAATTTAAGAACGAGTAAAGAATTTAAGAACTAAATGAAAATCAAAATCAAAACTCGAGTAAAAATGTAACATTTTAAAACGAATGGACCAAATGGAATCTAAATCTATAATTATGAAATTATATCGGGACAAATAATTTTTTTTTTTCAAAAATCAATAAAGGAATGAATTAAAAAATTTTTACCATTGAAGAGTCGTAGATTGGGGCATATATCAATGGAATCGCCGTTGTTCAACGTCTCCCATAGAACAGTGAAACCAAATCCGTGGTGGGGAATGGTGGTCAAGAATCAGAATTTGATACCAGAATCCCAAGTGGAATCATGAAGTTCATGAATTTACTTATCAGAAGATGATCATGCTAAATCAATCAATCAATCATAAGCCTTCAAGCCTGAAGTTCTTGGCGAAAACCCATTAGGGTTTGGCTGTTTGTTCATCAAGAAATCCAATGTTTCATTCATGGAAAGTTTAATCATCATCATTTCCATTTCCAGAAGAACCAGAAAACTACAGAAATCAAAGAATAGATAACAATAAGGAAATATTTCATTTTCATAAGAGAGAAGGAGACAGAGTTTATGAGGCTTGAGAGCAGTTGGGAATCATTGATAACTACATTCAAGAACAATTTCAACCTGTAATATAGAAATCCTTACTCATGAAACACATAAGTTCTCAGTAATATATTATACCCAAATCAGCAAAGTTACAGATACCAATATGCTACATCTTGTTCTACATAGGATTTCAAGCTACTTTTATTCAAATGATGAACAAAATAATAGATATGGTATTCAAATATGGATAATAATCAAGCTTCTATGTTGTATGGGAAATCAAGGGGAAAGCTTTGATCAGGAAGTGGCTAAGGAGAAACACAAAGAAGATGACATATGGATCAGGAATACCAATGATCTTAAGCTGCAGAGGTTTTCTGATTTGGCTTGAAGACATTCTTGATTAGGGACTCCTTGATGGATAGGAGTTCAGGGAATTCATTCTTCAACTTGGTTGCATCGAGCTCGTTGTTGCTCCGTGGAGCGACGATCACTTTGGCTTGCTCCTCCAGAGTGAAGTTCTTCCATGTGAAATTGGGGTCAATGAATTGCTTGTACATCTCCAAGATCTCATTGTGGCTCACCACTCCCGGGTTGGTGAAGTTCCATATTCCAGTGAGGTTTCTTTTCGCCATTTCGATTGAGATCGGGAGGAGTTCGTCCAAGATCGTCATCGAGTTCGGGATGTCGACAACCTTCTCGTATCTGGTTATCTTCGTAATGAAGTTGCGAGGATTAGATAAGTCAGAGGATATGGGCATCCGAACGCGCAAGGTGCACACATTCTCATAGTTCTTCAGCAGATCCTCCACCTTTTTAACCCCCAAAATGTGAAAGTGACATAAAAATAGGATCAGCCCATCGGGTTCAAAGAACACATTTGATGCATTTTCATCAAAACAGCGATCAATGATCAGAATATTCAAGACAACTAAGTATAATGCTTTCTAATCAATGTAATAGCAATCCAGATCTAAAGAACATTCACAAACTCCGCCAAGCAAAAATCCAATCTCAAAATGACCTATTGGACTTGGAAAACAAATCCCTAATATCAAACACAATGATGGCGGATTTCAGTTGTGATTTCTCTAAATAAAACAATTCACTCTGGTCTTATAGATCTAAAATCAAAATTCAGAATGAATCTAAATACATACAACACGAAGTTCCAACAGAAGAGGAAAACAAGAACAACAACAACAATCAAGCAGTGAAAATCAGGGACTTACCATAGCTTTAGTCTTGGAATAAAACGATCCAATGAAGTTAGGGATTTCATCCTCCTTGAATCCAATCCCGGAATTGAGAGGATGCGCCGAATCGTACTCGAAAATGCATCCAGTAGCGTAATTAATCAAGATCAACCCTCTCTCACGGCACACATCGGCCAAACTCAAGGTTCCAACCACATTGGTTCTAATGGTCTCGACCTTATGCGATTCGCACCAGTCGACATTCGGGCGACCAGTGACTCCAGCGGCGTTGAAGACATGAGTGGGCTTAACGGCGTCGATGTCGGCCTCAAGGGAGACACGGTTCTCGAGGCGGCCAGAGCCATAAGCGAAATGAATTCCCTGTTGTTCACAGATCTTCCCAAGCAAACCGCCAATCCAGCCGGTACGGCCGTAAATCAAGAACTTGAGCGACGGAGCTGAGCCACTGTCAGCAAGAACACCCATGGCTGATAGCAGAAGGAACTGGATTGATTAAGGATTGAAGAAGAAGAAGAAGAAGAAGAAGAAGAAGAAGAAGAAGAGGCTCAGTTCTTGTCTTCCATCTGAATCCGGAGGAATTATTCATTAATTTAATAGTAATTAAATCGTTAATGTAAAAACTATTGATCATAAATGTTTTCAAAATTCAATAATATTTTTAAAAATTAAAAAAATGTATAACTTATTGATTTAAATTTAATATTTTATTATTATTTTGTTGTGGTTCTTGTGGCAATGTTGACTCCAGCCTGTTCCAACTTTTTTTTAATTGTATTTTATTAAATAAGTTTATTTTAATGCACCATGCGTTTTGCAATTTCAGATATAATTAAAGTCGAATCGAATTTTATTATTATAATAAATGTATAAAAATATATATTAAAAAGAAACGTGGCAAGTTAGTGGATTGGGTCCCGTTTCAGAGTTGTCTGGATTGGTGACATAGATCCACGATCCACAACGTGGCACTGATGACGTTTCACTTTGTATGACCTGTTCACCCATGATTGCTTATATTCTCATCTCTCGTCCAAGACCAAGAAAAATCGAAATTTTGTTTAATCATATCGCTGCTGGTTCGGTTCGGTTCGGTTTGATGGGTTTGGTTGGTTTTGGGTTTCCAAAAAAATAAACTGAATTTAGTCAAGTTGATGTAAACTTGACGGCACAACTTCTGTGGTGTCCCACATTCGTTGGAGAGGAGAACAAATCCATCATTTATAAGAGTGTGGAATCCTTCGTCTAGCAGATTCGTTTTAAAGCCTTGAGAGGAAGCCCGAAAGGGAAAGTCCAAACAGGACAATATCTGCTAGCGGTGGATCTGGGTCGTTACAATGGTATCGGAGTCAGACACCGGACGATGTGTCAGCCTTCTCGTTGTTCTTTGAAGGGGGGTAGACACGAGGCGATGTGCCAGTAAAGACGCTGGACCCCAAAGGGAGGTGGATTTAGGGGCGGTCCCACATCGATTTGAGGAAGGAAATAGTGGCAGCGAGAACGCTGGGCCTTGAAGGGGAGTGGATTGTGATGTCCCACATTGATTGGAGAGGAGAACAAATCACTATTTATATTTATAAGGGTGTGGAAACTTTCCCCGGGCCACAAAGGGGGGTGGATTGTGATATCCCACATTGGTTGGGGAGGAGAACAAACCAACATTTATAAGGGTGTGGAAGCTTTCCCCTAGCATACGCGTTTTAGAGCCTTGAGAGGAAGCCAAAGAGGATAATATATAATATCTGCTAGTTGTGGATCTGGGCCGTTACAAGTTCGATCTAGAGTGTTGCATCTTTTCGTATATGTCTTCATTAATTTCGTCTAACTCATCCAATGCGAACTTTAGCAGATCTATTTGCAATGCACTATCAAATCAAATCGACCAAACCATTAGTTAATCGATTTAGAACGGTTAGGGTTAGTGTTGTGGATCTCTCACGATTTGATTTTATAACTTTCTTAATATATTTGATGGTTTGACTCCAAAACCAAACCTATTTCACTCCGAGACATAAGAAAAATGCATCATTGCACTAAATATTATAAAATAATAATCTTATAGAAGTATTGATATTTGAATCTCCAACAAAAGAAAAACGGTATATATATCAATTTTCATGGGTGAGTATACCACCAAAACTGGTCTTATGAAAATACTCATAAAAATAATGTGACGAGCTTATCTATCTTGTAAACGTTCATTTCTTACTGAAATGCTCATAGAAATAATGTGACGGGCTCATGTATTCCATAAAAAATCATTTATTTCGTTATCAAAATTCCTATAATTGAATCATCCCAAGTTTCTAAATCAAATAAAAATAACATTATTATTATTTTTTTTTTTCATAATTTATTTTCACTCCTAAATCAAAGAAAAATTTTTGGAAAAAAATTTAAAGATGATTGATATATGTAATGAGTATTATATTTTAACCCATTTTTATCTAATTTAAAAGTTTTTTAAGTGTTTAGGGGAAATATTTGAGTAAAATGGGCTGGTTTGAGGCCCATGACAACCATGGAAGCCCATTATTGGCCCGCAAAGCCTCTCCCAAAATATTAATATAACTTCTTTTTCTTTTTTTTTTTTTAAAAAAAATGGTTCAATTATTAGTTATTATAATTTATTATTTTTAATCCTAAATTAATTCTTAATATATTGTAGCTGTAACAATAAGCGACAAAAAAAGAAAAAAAGAAAAAACTTGAATCATATATACTTATAATTGGTTCAAATTATAAATTTAATTAATTTCATTGTAATTGAAAGAAAATAGTAAATAAATTATATTTTCAGGATAAACCTAATTTCCAAACCATTAATAAAATTATTTATCTCTTTAATATTCACTTATTTTTCCTTTTGCATTGAATTTGATGTGTTAAAAAGGAACAATTTACAACCTTAAACAAAAGACATGTTAATCCAATCTCTGTCACAATGTTCTTAATCCTATGTTTCTGTCACTCTTTTTGTCGGAACTTTTTCCCAAAGCTATAAAAATATTTCATATAATTTGATGAAATTTGTTGTTTTTATTATCTCTTGCGCTTGGACTTCAAGAATGTCACTGACTGAGAGTTGCTGTGCCAGTTTCTCTTCCTTTGGTTGATGAACCAATTGTTTATTTGTTTCAGCTGTAAACCCGTCTCCTCCACCAGCTTCGACTTGTCGTCTTCCTGAAAATCGGGAAGACGAGTGACGTTGTAAAGATTCGAACTTAGAATTCATCGTTTCGAAACGAAAAGAGGGTTGTTTTGTTCGTTTGTTCGTTTGTTTGTTTGTTTAGTACTTACAGTTGGGTAAGGCCACTTAGAATGTTGCTGCCACCAGTTCTTTAAAACTGTAGTTGTATCCCCAGGTAGCTTCCCTGCCCTTCTTTTTCTCAATATTTCCTCTCTCACATCTTCAATTCTTGACTTGAAACCCTACAAAACATGTTCCTCCATTAGTTCTTTGTTTTTCCCTCTTAATCTCCAATGTAATGGGAAAAAGAGAACCTGTTTCAGCTCAATCTTTAGTTCTTGTCGAACTCTCTCCATTAATGATCTTTCGGATTCGGTCGGAAGCAGCGGCCCGAACCCCATCATGTCGTGTGCATCAGTGCTAGATTGATCGAGTGCGAAATCCATTGGAACGTCGTCGTCGTCATTGTCGGACATTGTTAAACCGGTGCCTTCATCAAGGTTTACTCCTGAAGGAACATGTTAAATAGCATACGAAGTTGGTAAAAGGCACTTCAACCCTTATTATCAATGTTGGATGATGGAAGTCCCACATCGACTAATTTAGGGAATGATCATGGGTTTATAAGTGAGGAATACTAACTCCATTGGTATGAGGCCTTTTGGGGAAACCCAAAGCAAAGCCATGAGAGCTTATGCTCAAAGTGGACAATATCATACCATTGTGGAGAGTCGTGTTCGTCTAACATGGTATCAGAGCCATGCCCTAAACTTAGTCGTGCCAATAAATTGGTAAATCCTCAAATCCTCAAATATCGAACAAAGAACTCCTAAAGAAAAGGAGTCAAGCCCCTCCTCGAAGGCAGTCAAAAATGACTAAGACTCCAAAGGAGTCGAGCCTCGGTTAAGGGGAGGCGCACTTTGTTCGAGGGGAGGTGTTGGATGATGGAAGTCCCACATCGACTAATTTAGGGAAAAGGAGTCGAGCCTCGGTTAAGGGGAGGCGCACTTTGTTCGAGGGGAGGTGTTGGATGATGGAAGTCCCACATCGACTAATTTAGGGAATGATCATGGGTTTATAAGTGAGGAATACTAACTCCATTGGTATGAGGCCTTTTGGGGAAACCCAAAGCAAAGCCATGAGAGCTTATGCTCAAAGTGGACAATATCATACCATTGTGGAGAGTCGTGTTCGTCTAACAATCAATACATGTTTGGTAATGGGAAATGCTTCAAATTTTCAAGAGTCCAAACTTTCATCAAAGCAACCCCCCCCCCCCCCCCCCCCCCCACACAAAATTGTTGAAAGCTTTACAGAAAAAGAAAACCCAGCTGAATTTACTTTAAGTAGGGTAGGTTTCAGAAATGGTAACCACCAAAGTCCACCACTAGCCAATATTATTCGCTTTGGCCTCGTTACGTATCGCGCTTGAAGTTTTAAAACGTGTCTACTAAAGAGAGATTTCTGCACCTTTATAAATGTTTCGTTCTCCTCTCCAACCGATGTGGTATCTCACAATCCACCCCCATAAAGGTCAGCGTCTTCACTAGCACACAGCTCGGTGTCTGGTTCTGATTCCATTTGTAACGTCTCAAGCCCACCGTTAGCAGATATTGTCCGCTTTGACCCGTAATTGTAACGTCTCAAGCCCACTAACAGTCTCATGGTTCTAGAACACGTCTATTAGCTAGAGGCTCACACACTTATAAAGAATGTTTTGTTTCTCTTCCAATCGAGGTAGAATCTTAGAGGAAGAGAAAAATTGAATCTCCCGCTAAAAAAGGACGACTTAAATGCCTAAACATTTTGAATGATAGTAATAACTTGTTTGACTTGTTTACCAAATGTTGGGCTCTTTTTCTAACCGATCCAAATTTAGCAGACCAAAAAAGCTGCCTAAAGTATAGCCATTTAGTTAAATACTGTCAGGATGAGCCTCCAATGCCCTTTAGGCGGCATAGGGTCCTTTATATAAAAGCTTGTGTAGGCACTTAAACCCTACACCACAGCCCTTAGGTCCTCAGCAGCACCCCATTGGCAGACACAGTAATGAATAGTTTCTATGTGTTCTACAAAGCAAAATAACTGATCATGAGCAACATGGCGGTATATAAATTGAGAACCTAGGGACCATTATAGGTGGACAGGTCTAAAACTGGCAAACCTATCAATAAGCAACAGATTACTTTATGATAACATGTCTACTTCCTTTAATCCTCCCAATCAACTACTTCGATGGCAACACTTTCAGCAAATTGTTTCGTTAATCATGTAACTAAAAAGTTCACTAGGTTGGGTATATCGATATCCTCAAAAATATTAGGCCACTTGAATGATTAAAAAGGACCCATTGGTGATTAAGGTGAATACAGGGTGAGTGTAGCTCTTACCATCTATATATGTTGGGAGACCCACAATGATTGGAGAGTGAAACAAAATATTATTTATAAGGGTACGAAAATCTCTCCTTAATAGACACGTTTTAAAAACTTTGAAGGGAAACCCAAAAGGGAAAGCACAAAGAGAACAATATCGGATAGCGGTGGGCTTGAGCTATTACAAATAGTATAAAAGCTAGACATCGGGCAGTGCCAGCAAGTACGCTGGCCCCAAGGGGGTGAATTGTGAGATACCACATCGGTTGGAGAGGGGAACAAATTATTCCTTATAAAAGTGTGGAAACCTCTCTCTAGTAAACGTATTTTAAAATCATGCGGCAGACGACGATGTGTAATATGGCAAAATGGACAATATCTGATAACATTAGGCTTGAGTTATTACAAATGATATCAGAGCTAGACAACTTAGTGGTGTGGCAACTAGGACTCTGGCCTCCAAGGGGGTGGGTTGAGATCTCATATTGGTTGGAGAGGGGAACGAAACATTCTTTACAAAGATGTGGAAACTTCTACCTAGACGCGTTTTAAAAAAAGTCCGAAAGTAAAAGCTTAAAAAAAAACAAAATCTGAGTAGCGTTGGACGGTTCATATGTACATACACACATAGAATAGAGAGAGGAAAAGGAGTAGCTAGCTAGGTTCATGCACTATCCTTACAAAGCAAAAAGATGAACAAGTATAATAATAGGAAGAATATTAATATTGTATAGAGTGGAACAAATATTGGCAAGGCAAGCAACCTTATCGGTTGGTGTCCTCACCAAACCCAACTACAATCTTGGTATGGCCAAGTAAGAACCCTTTTGCACCCACTTCCATGCCTGCTCTCACAGTGTCCTTCATCCTTCAAACCCCAAAACCAACCCCCTATACCCTTCCCTTTCAAATTACTCCTATTTACTTCCTTACCCCATCTCCCCAAATGCTTCCAAATTCAAACGGGTTCTAAGTTATAACTTCAATACTATAACACAAAGAATCCATATCTAAGTTCAAATCATGGGTTTCGCTTCGTTTTTCTTTATTGGATTTCAAGTGGGTTTTTAAAAGAACAGACATGAGCTATATACCTGTTAGAGCTTGTAGAGTACTTTCAATTTCACGGCAGGCCATAACAGCCTCCACTGCGTGAAATCTCACATGCTGTTGAAGCTGATCTTTGAAAGAGCACAAAACGATCATATACTGAGCCTGAACAACAAAAAAAGAATCCATCATAAAATGAAACCCAATTTCAACCCAGAACACAAAACAATCAAGACTCTCAACCAAATGAAAAACAAAATCACCAGAAAATTGTCGAGTTCCTGGCGGTCATGAGGCGACAAGGAATGAGCATTTTGATGAGAAGAAGCATAAGAGCGCAAAACATGATGCGATTGAGAAAGCTGAGCATCGATCATCGGAAGCTTATCAATCGGCGTAGCAACACGAAGACAAGCAACATGAGCGGAAAGAAGCTGCTCATAAAGTGGATGAGTAGCAATCTCCGCCTTGAGTTGGGCATTATGAACCCCCTCACCGGAAACCAAAACATCACCGCTAGACACACCAGCATTCATGATTCCCAACCCAGCTTCTTGCATTTCAAACCCCACAAAACCCGCAGTAGAGTAAAATTAACACAAAAAACAACAGTAATTAGAAAGAACAGAAGCCGCGAGGTGAGATCGATAGTGTAAATTGTTGGGATTCAATTTTGATCGAATTTGATGATGAATAAGAGACAGTTTGTCGTTAATGGAGTGAAATGAAGAAGAAGAAGAAGAGAGAGAGAGAGAAAGAGAGGAGTATATAGGGATCCGAGACAAAACTTTCTGCAACACCTCTGAGAATTTCAGAAAATTGTACAAACAGAGGAAGAAGAAGAAGAAGAACAAGAGAGAGAAAGAGAATTTGTTTTGTGTTATGGCAAAGGGGTCACTGATAACAGAGGCTACCGAATCATTAATTTTTTATTTTTTTTTAAAAAAAAAAAAAATAATTAATTAATTAAAGGAAGATAAAAGCTGCTCTTCTCTATGCCCGCACCCTGACACATTTTCCTTTTTCTTTTTTAATTTTGGTATTTAATTAATTTAATTAATTAATTAATTAATTATGTTAGGTTTAGCCTTTAGGGAAGATGAGACGTCCAAAAAAGACCTAAAATTGCCAAACCAATTAAATACTCAATAAGTGTTTATTTTGGTTTTTTTTTAAATTTTATTGGAGAGTTTTATTTATTTATTTATTTATTTATTTAAAATGATATATATTTTTTAAAAATAAAATAAATTATTGGTCCGATAAAGAAATGATTGGTATCCACATCTTTATTCAACCATCCTCGTTTTTTCATAAAAGCTATTAATATTTTTACTCAAATAAGCTAAAAGGAGGGTTGGTTTATAAATGTATATAAAATAATATTTCGTGAAAAATACACGAAATAAAATAGGATTATGTTATATTAAAGTTATGCCTCAATTAAAAAATGGTTGATTTTCGAAGTCATTTTTTGAAATTAATAGAGAGAAATAAAATAACAATAATAATTATATATATATATATATATATATATATAGATATATATTTGTTTTTCACATTTTCTCTCTCTTCCATTTTTTCCTCTCGTGTATATTTTGCACGCTAAAGTATTCATATGAATTGAAAACCAATATAATTGTATTTTTTGATCGGGTATCGATGAATTTTTAGAAAATAAAAAATTAAGTTAGTTAGTGGGTTGACATTTTTTTGTCAAGTCAACTCGACTAATTCGTAACAATCTAACTCAACCCAATTTTATTTTTAAAATTATTATAAAGATTTAAAAATATTAAGTTTGTAATTAATATTAATATTCGTGTTGAAACTTAGGAATATGATAGATAATTGAATTTTTTTAATTAAAAAAATCTAAAAATCAAATTAAATTTTGAATAAATTAAAAATTAAGGGAAGGGTTGGTTAGACACAAAACGACTACGTAACAAGCGTTTACGCGCGAAGTTGGTAGGGTGGGAGGGCCCCACTTCCATCAACTACCGGATAATCAGGTTTCTTGATTTGATGGGATGATACAAGCCGTTGGATTGGCCCCTTTTTTCTTTCTTTTTTTTTTTTCTCTCAATTTTTAAAAATTATTTTCGCGAGTCTGAATGGAGTATTAATTGGGCAAATCGGATGGGACATGTTAGATGTGATGTTTTAGATTAAATAATAATAATTATTATTATATTATAAATATACAATATATTCAAATATATATATATATATATACATATATAAATTTTTTTATAATTATTTATTTTTTAACTCACTCTTAAACAATATTCTCCACCTCCAAAATATATATTTAAATTGAATTTCAAATCTTAAATATTTTATAAATTAATATTTTGTTTAGTAAAAATAAAAATTTGATTAAATTACTCAAATAAATGTTGTTTGGGTTGAAAAAAAGTGTAAACTTGAACAATGGGCTGAGTCTAAAAAATGTCTCAACTCGACCCATCCTAACTCACGAATACCCTAACAAAAAGACCGAGAATAAAAACAAAAGTAAAATAAAATTTTCGTTATTGCCTTTATTTCCATTTTATTTTAATTCATATGCATTTAAGGAGCATTAATAGTCCATAGATATTGTCTTATTTTGACTGTATTGTCGTCAGTCTCATGATTATAAAATACGTCTATTAGTAGAGGTTTCTACGTACTCATCAACTCACTTACATTTCATTTTATGTATGTTATTATTATTATTTGTTAACAAAGCAACAAAACTATTAATTATTACTTACTTAAACCTACTTAACCAATCTCAAGAGAAAAATTACTTAGAATATTAGTTTTAGACCACTAAATAATCTATTAATTATCTAGATGCTAAAATAACATAATTATCATAAGTAAGTAATTAACGAATTAATGTAATTAATTTTCTTTGTCCTTTAGCTAGTTTGCATTAAAATTTAATCTATATGTAATCACCATTTTGAGCCGTCCGATTTCATCGATTGCGTGAAAAAATATATAAAACTTTTGAAAGAAAAAAGAAAAAAGAAAATGGTGGGTGGTGGAGATGGCGGCAAGTAGTGGGTGGGGTCCACTTCTCACAGCTTTTGCTCTTTTGTCGCGTACTCGACATCCCCTGACCCCACTAGATAGCGACCGTGTTTCGGTGGTCCCCACTTTTAAAATAAATAAATAAAATGGTAATATTAATTAACAGTAAATAAAGTGGTCAAAATAGGGAGTGGGACCCACACCATGTCTGAGCTTTCATTTTATTTGTTTCATCGGCTTCCAAATATATATAATATAATACTTTTTTTTTCTTCTTTTTCTTTAATGAATGTTCCAAAGTCAATTCGTTGGTTAAATTAATTGAAAACAATAATTAGCCAATAAAATAGAAGTGGGAGTAAATTATAGAGCTAATTTGGTAGGATAAAGTCAAATCAAACCCTTTTTTTTTTTTTTTAATTTATATTATTAAGCTGAAAAATATGGTTGAATAATTATATTTTAAAAGTTATTTAAAAGCATTAAAACCCTCTTCTTCCATTTATTGCTATTTTATTTTTAGTTTATATAGTAATAGTGTTAAGTGTATGGGATTTTATGGGATAAGGAAAAAGAGGACGGCAACAACATCCATTTGAATGGCGGACCCGGCCTGCGATTACTCTGGGCCTTCTGGCCCAAAGCTCAAAGCTCTTCTGGGCTAGGCTCTGACCCACACAGGGAAAGAAAAGCCCAACACAGAAAATCACCTAAATTTTAAGTGTATAAAATAGTAAAATAAAAAAATAAAACTCTTAATGAGGAATATAGGGTTCACAAGGATCATGAACACATATCGCTTAACTAAGAGAAGAAGGTTTATCTATGCTTAAACAAGTGTTCGACGAATTTGACCAAGAACTCGAACATTTCTTTCAGAAAGATGAAAATAATAGAACAAAATCCAAGAAGAAATACACATAAATTTCAGAAAAAAAAAAAAAAAACTAAAAAACAACGAGCCTTAATATTGCTAGTTTCAGTGCAAATTTGAGGAAGAACCTGATGAGTGGTTCGCCCAGAAATTAGTCCAAAGAGGACAATTCCTGCCAACGGTGGCCTTGGGTTGAACCCTTAAAAGAGTAAACATTATATTCCCTGTAATATTGGAATGTAGAAGTCTTCATAGGTGCAATGAAAGAAACAAATAATCATTTATACCACAAAGAGGGAGAGAGTGCGTACTTGGTTTTCCAATTGATGTTTAAGATACATAGCTCTGCGTTTCTTACATATCCTCTGATGTTAATATCCAGAAGAAAAGATTTTACGAGCCTACAGAAATGGGGGAATGGGATATATACTCCTTTATATACAAAATGGAAAACTGCATCCAAACTGTCGTAAGGAATTAGGTTAGTCAACAGCATGCGGTTCAATTGAGAAGACAACAAACCATTTACAGGGAACAAAATATAAATGATTTCCTACGGAATCTGCAAAGCAAAATTCACATCACACTGCACTTCTCCTTCGATTTCGTGTCAGTCCTTGACGAAGAAGATGGCGGGGTTTTGCCACTGGTTCCAGGCACCTGCAAAATGACTCTCAGATACAATTGCTTTTTTTCTTTTCTTTTTTTTGAAGTAAATGGGGAAATGGAGATAGAAATGGGGCGGGTTCTACAAAATTTTGAGAAGACCAAAAACCTAAAGAAAACTTCCGAGCAAGAATGTTGCAATATATGGTGCAAGTAGATGCAAGACCTAAACGAAATATGCTTTTTCTTTTTACTAATGAAAAATTAAATAATAGAAAAATAAATTGGATTAGATTGACAATTTCTTTTTGTAAGTTATCTTATAGAATTTTGGTTGAATTACAAGTTTAGTTCCCAACCTAGTTCAATAGATCCCCTAAACTTCAACAAGTGTATGATATAAATCATTTGAATTTTCAACTGTCTAATAAAGTTTTCAAACATAAAAAGTATCTAATAGATTTTTCTAATTTTCAACTTCGTCCTTCATTTAAAAAATACTCATATTTTAAAATATAATATTACCCTTGAGGCCTCTAATTATACAGACATGTGCAACGAAGGGAAAAGGGGGAAATCTACATGATACAGCTGGTTAATGGGATGAGTGGCTGAACGCTTACAATAAGGTGGGGACCAAAATGTGGGTTTATGTGGACTTGGGAAGCTAGCTAAAGGTACGTGAATTTTGAAGTGGCTGATTGCCTTTTGGGAGGAGAGGAACCGGCTCTCTTGAATAGCCGGACCCAGGAGTATTTTGTTCTTCAGCTTTTCCTTGCGTTTTCGAACTGTTTGGCTGATGATATTATACGGTGAACATTGTTGACATTGTTGATTTCCAATAGAACAGTACATTTCTCTCAAGTTCTTTATACCTACTATTCCGTCTGGTTTTTGGTTTCTAGTCTGATTTTATTAGTAGCCATGATTGGCGCTATAGTGCTGACTATGCATAGGACTTGTTCAGGTCTCAATGTTCATTCTAGATCACCACCATATGTCTCAATTTTTGTCTAACAATCTAACGGATTTCTACCGATCTCTACTCCAATGGAGGCTTTGAAACATTTATAAAAGGAAAAGAATAATATTGCAACTTTTAAAAGAATAGAGTATTCTTAAAATAAATGGCAAATTTCAAAGGTATTATTTTACAACTTAGCCAACTTAAGAAAGTTAAAGGACTTGATGAAGTTTAAAGTTTAGAGACTAACTAAATATTTCTTAAATTTTAGAGACTTCTTATACCAATTTTTGAAAGTTCAACTAAACTTGTAAGATTTTTAATTGGGGGGGCATGTCTTTTTGCTAGTTTCCTTCAAGATCACAACTATGGAAATCATAAGTGACCAGGTCCGGATGAAATATACCATAAAAAATAAAAAATGGATGCTGAGAATCTATGCCATGAAGATAAAGTAGAAGCATAAGCAAACTCTACCTGAGGACCCACAACCAGTGTTGAACTGCCGCCTGAAGATGGCTGCTGCACATTTTGTCGCTGTGGTTGTTGTTCAAACTCCTGCTGTTGCAGGGCTATTGCTAATTGTAGGTCAGAACTGCGACAAAAATGAAAGCAAAAAAATTTAATATCAGTATGATCATTCAGCAGTAAGCCCTAGTCTGTAAATCATATGCGTCAAATTTATTAATTAACAACTGACGGGAACTGGCATGTACTTGGAGTTTCAAGTGAATTTCTAAAACACTATGGTGAATGCTTTTTCACTGAAAAGAACATTCGGTATTCTTTTTCTTATAAAATCCAATTCCACTTTTAAATACTGGCAAAACTAGAATTTCTAGCTAACCAAACTATTATACAGTTCAGGAATGAAATCACACATAACAAAGATTAGGCGGAGAAAACCATTACTTGATTAGTTCCCTGAAAGATTAAGACCATCTAATCCGAAGAAACACAAACACAAGAAAATATGCACTGAAAGATTATCAGGAAGGGCTACACAAACAAAATTTCATATTAAAAAAAAAAGTTATACTTCCCTAGCATTAATTCACATGTTTTTGTGAGAAGAGTAAATAATACTACAAGTAACGAGATAGGAAGTTACTTAAAATCCAATCCGGCATGTTTCGCAGCATCAATGCTAGCAAGATAGTCCTGTAGCATGTACAAAATAATCAGTAAATTACTGAAGAAAAAAAAGTTGGAGCAGTAAAAAATTGTTTGTATATTTAAAACACAAACCGCTGTGCTTGTCAAAGCATTCTGTTCATCCCAAGACTCATTTGAATGACTTTCTACTTTGAATTCTTTGAAATTGCTCGTCATAAACAAAGTGTCTCCATTTACCTGCAAAATAAGTAAGGTTCATTAGTACAATTGCGGGGCCTGATTAGTGTTTGAAATAGCTAAGAGAAATATCAAGGTGAACATGCGAAGGACGTTTTCAAATCATTAAACTATCATTATAGCTTCCATGTCTACTTCGTTTTCATTTAAAATTTATTGTTATTACTATTTTAATGAAGCAAAGTGCCCCAAGTTATTTATGCCATGTAGAAAGTTCACTGCGTAGATTTACCTCATTTAGCTTTTCCCACACCAAATCAGGTTGATGAATGTAACCTTGGTCTGTAGCTAAAAGATAAAGCTGGCGATCAAGCTGAAGATGTGATGAGAAAAAATTGGTATCGATTGTTCAACTAAAAGTACGGGGTCAGCTAAATGTAAAAGCTGAACCCACCATTTTCATATTAGTAACTGTAAGCCAACAGCCCTAGGAGCCGGAAAAAAAAATTATACAATTTAAATTCTTGCTGACCTTAAACATGGTGCTGAAGTGATTATTACGGAAAAAAACACAAAGCTCACGCTCTTTAAGGCCATCTTGTAAACAGAAAAGGCTGCAAAAGCAATAATAATAACTATGGAGGAACTGTACGATAACAATGTATGAAATTGAGAACGACAAGCAGGAACCAACCCGTAAAAAGTTAACTGACTAGCATTATTCTTCAAAAAATTCCTAATCAGCTCCCCTGATAACAATTAAGAAGAAATTTCTCCCTGGTGAGTATAAGGGCATAAATATAATATTGGTAAGTGGAAGGATCATTAACTGGTATAAATCACTTCTACCTTGTTTTGGACTAATTTCATCCTTTGACGGTGGACTACAGAAATTTACAGAGCTTCCACAACCTTGTTCTGCAATAACTACTTCGCCTTCATATACAGGCTCTCGAACTTCAAGAACTGAACTTCCTGGATCCAATATACATTCCTCTCCTTCATATATGGGTTCGCTACCAACAATTGAAGTCAAACCTTCAGGTACATCAATACATTGAGTTTTACCACCTGCTGAATCTGTACAAGTAACAGATGGAGAGAGGCCAGAAAGTTCAATTGGGCCTTCCTTATCAACCGGTCTATGGTCAACTGTTTCAAAAGCAGCTGAAAAAGCACTTTTATCGTTCATGTGAGAAATATCCTCAGGACTATCATTCACCAAGGCACCCTCTCTTCCAGAACTGGTGACAGTCTCAGTCAATGTTTCATGATTGTCCTTCTCCAGCAAGTCAGGGCAAATCTTATGCTCTTCAGACTCAACAGTCCGATCAAGTTGCTTTCCCGCATCAGTCGTCAATGGTGAAGAGCTTACTAGCTCTGTTGCATTGGAAATAGGGGACACATCTTCATCAGTCTTGCTCAATGAAATTTTGCTACAATCTGCAATGGATGAATCTGACTGCTGGCTAAGATTATTGTCTGCAGCACAGGTGTCTTTTGCTACGGTCTTCACCACAGAATCTATGACTGAAACCTTTTCAGGAGATAGCTCCTCATCCAATTTAGTGGAGTTAGTATCCCCCTCAGCGTTGGCAACACCATGATTACTCATTAAGATTGGTGTTTCAGATTCAGACAACTTCAAGGCTCTCAATAACTCTGCCTCTTCTTCAAGATCCCCTTTTCTCATTTGTTGCTCATCAAAGACTGAACGAGGTGATTCATCAAAAGATCGAGCTTTTGAAAGACTTGGAGATGGTACCCCAAGTGTTGCTGTTGTTGCAGCTACAAAATCAATACAGTCATCTTCAGGATTGTTCGTACACTGACCCTCCATGTGTTGTGTTTCCAGAGCAACGAGCTCCTCCATAATGGCGTTGTAGGACTTGGAACCAATTGCATTAGCTGTATCATGATCCTACACGCAGAAAGGACTAGGATGAAACAAATGGGGGCAGGGGGTGCTAAATGAAAAGGTAATCCAAATGGCGGGCTAAAGATAGCAGACTGCTCTACTCCCACTATCAATAAAGTGTCTGAAAAGATTTTCAAAACATATATTTGAGTTTTAAAAATGGTAACAAACATGTCTTTGTGCCAACTGCCAACAAGTTCTATGGTGGTTCCATATCAAGAAATAAAAAGCTAGGTCATAGACATGGTGTATCCATCATAGTTCTTTAGTGGTCAAGTTCAGAGAATCCAAGTGACGGTGAACCCCGAAGGCTACCACCAAGCCTTCATAATCCCACATTTCTATTTTTTAAATAGTACCCCCCCAGGCTGATCAAGTAAAGAGAAATGTTGTAGAAAAAAATCTGCTTGCGTAAATTGATTTTCTTGGTAAGAAATCAGAATCAGGGTTTCTTTCTTCTCAAAAGAGTAGTTCTTGTTCTTTAGCTAAAGGCGAGTGATGGACCACTATTTGAAGGAAGAAAGAAATTTGATTCAAAAAAGTAAGTTGCAGTGGTTAAAATCTGGAAATGAGAACACTAGCTTTTACCACAGTTTTTTGGCTGTGAAAAAAAAAAAAAAAAAAAAAAAGCTCCTGATTTCAGAGCTCCACTCAGCAAATGGTAACTCATTTATGCCTTTTAGTTCAATTGAAGCTGAGATTACTAGTTTTTTCTCTTCTGTATACATCAAGCTAGATTCATCCCCCAGTATCTCACTGGAATGTTATTTCAGAAGCAGAAAACAGTTTGTTAATAACTCCTTTCTCTGATGAGGAAATATAAAAAGCTATTAAAGGTCTGGAAAAAATAATTAAATAAAGCCCTGGTTTTTTATAGATTTACCATTGAATTATTTTCTTTTTTATAACCATGAATGTCCAGACCAGCTTGCGCACATCTCAACAGGACAGCCTCTAACCTTACTGCATTTAGTTTCCATAGTAACTCATATATTGTTCAATCTTAGGTAGGTGGTCACCATGGCTTGAACTCATTCCCTCTAAGCTCTTTATTTTGCATGACCCTTCTTGACCACTAGGTCAACTCAGGGTGGTTACCATTGAATTCTTTATTAAATTATGAAATTTGTTAGAAAGGGAATTTTTCTAGACTTTTCAAGGAATTTTACACCAATGGTCATGTGAAATTTTGTTTAAGAGAGAAATTTATTTGTTTAATTCAGAATAAAAAAGTCCCTTTCTTCGATTAGATACTTTCATCCCATTAGTTTAACATCACCGGTTAAGAAGGTCCTACCTAAGGTTACTGATGAGCATTGCCTTCAATCATATCAGTTTCTTAAAGTGCTTTTATTGAGGTAGGAAAATCTTGGATCCCAAATTAATAGCCAATGAAGTTCTGGAGTACTTATAGGGTTAAGATGCCAAAAGCTTGGATTTCAACGCCTGACATTGAAAAATGTTTCTATTTCGGTTGATTGGGACTTTCTTGAAGTAACGAAATTAAAGTGTTTCAACACGAAATGGATTCAATGGGTTTGGGGCTACATTCACAATCCTTAATTCTCCATTGAATCTCTGCCATTCTTATATCTTGGTCTACCTTAATCCAAGAAATGCTTCCTTTACATGTTTCTTAATCATCTATAATTTGAATGCTCGTTTTCTTCGACTTGTTGGTTCAAAATTTTCAGCATTTGCAGCTTGCTGTGGATTTTCTCTTTGGATGCCAAAAGTAACATCCTTCAACTTGGTTAGGTCTTTCCTTGCCTTCGCTCTCAATTACTTTGGGTCAATGCAGTCAAAGCTTTGATTTTAGAATTATGGTTGGAGAGACGAGTAATGTTTGTACATGGATTGTTTTGAGTTAATTCATCTCAAAGCTTCTCCTTGGGGCTCTCTTACCAATTCTTTCATTGGCTTTTCTGTGTAGAGCTTTTGCTTAAATTGGAATGGTTTCGTTTACCCTTTGTAACTTTGTTTTCTATTTCTTCTCACTCCTTTTGGATTTTTTTTTTTTTTTTTTTTCATTTCTTCAATTAAAATTTTCATTTCTCGTTAAAAGAAAAAAAGACATTGATAAAGCCACATGCCTACAACTCAGCAATAGGGATGAAAACCAAAAAAGAGCACAAGAAACTATATAGTATTGTTAATTAAATTTATCTTAGTAATTAGAAAGAAAGTATATAAGAACCTGAGAATCAACAATCCAACCATGATACAGAGGGATATCCAACAAATCAAAAATGGCACATTCTGGAGTGAATTCAAAATCATCAATCCTGCAAGTACAACATTAAACTTAGTTCAGAAAAGGGAGACGAAAACAAAAAGACTAGGAGAGAATTAACGCCTATACTACCTCCTAAACTTAATATTTACATCTATCCCTGTTGCTAGCCGTGGCAGCAGATCAATGGCATCAGCAATGTTCTGTTGTTGATTCTCAACAAAACCAGCATCTTTGTTCTGTTACCCAACAAGAGACTATCTAAGAACCAAATAAGGTGAAAAAGGGGTGGGAGAAAATTTTCATAAAGTATGCAGAAGAAAATTATTTACATCAACATTACTATTTGAATCAATCAACCGTTCAGCAACCAGAGATAACAATTTCTCCTGCGACACTTCTGTTGCATCTGGACCCAAATTTAAGTTGTTCCGCAACAAGAGAACATTACCTGCAACAACTCCAACATGAAGAACCAACGTGGACTTTTGCTAGTCTAACAGAAAAGAACGACAAAAGAAACCAAATAATAATAAAATAAAAGAATCTTTATAGAATGAGTCTCCTTGGTTGCCTGAATATTGCATGAAACTTGTTCCTTTTAGTTTTCATCAATATTAAGCTAGCTAAAAACATCGAAATTTTCGAAACTATTGCTTCTAATACTTCCAAGAAAATAGCAAAACAACAAAATCCAACATAAAAGAGGTGCACAATATTCTGATAAGCCAGACACCGCATATACAATATTTTAATGCATAATTTATCATGTATGAAAAAAGTTCTTTATTTTTTTAGAGATTCCAGGGTCATTGAGACAGCTTCTTGTTCTCCTGCCAATAAATTCTACAAATGCACGAGTAAAAATTCTTCATTCAGAATGTTTGAACAAAAGAACATTCTATGATGAGATTTGAGAAGACCGTCAATTGGAAGTTCAAAACAGAACATAATGGATTCCAACATCTACCGACCACTGGGTGTTATTAGTTCATTGTTTTGTTTAGTATTAAACTGTTAAGATAGTATTTTTCAGTTTCAACATTGTTATTTGTTACTAGAGTTGTAATTAGTAGTATGTTACACTAAAAGAGCAGTGAGTGGGGTCTTTCCTCAGGCTATAGACATGGCTGCACTGTACATCTCATCACAATTAATGAGAGAAAGTCTCAATGGCTTTCTCTTCATTTTGTGATTCTTCAACACTGTTAAGAAGCAGTTGGACTGATTTGGATGAAATTAGCAGTTAGAATTTGATAGAACGAGCCTCGTTGTGTGTGCATTAGTTTGCAAATGAGCAACCAAGAGAACATTAAGGTATCGAAAATATAAACCATTTGCCCTCAAGTTTATGCCCTTTACATTTCAACTTTAAACACTTTGAAATCATAGTAAGTGCTGAGCGAATTCCAATATTTGTATGTACAGATAATAAAAATCTAATCTACAATGGTATGTTTTCATATGGTATCCTGAGGTCTTAATTTCAAAGTGAAGCTAATAATAAATCTAACCTTACTAGATTGCTATTTCTGATGAATCAAAAATATATATTATATCTTTTCAAAAAATGCTCATATTCTTTCGCTTCCATTATAACATTAAAAACAAATCCCAAAATACATGAATTAATGCCTATCAGGGAAGGGGAAGAGAGTAAGAGTAATAAACCCTAAAAATGGCTATTATTATTCAATATATAAATAATGAATAAACTAGTAGGCAGAGTGAATGGAATTAAAAGCAATCCTACTATAGGCGAGTGAGTGTTCGATCGTCCCTTAGAAAAACATGATCTCTAAGACTATTTAGCATTGGAGGAGACGGACTCATTAGAGCACAAGAACATCCAGCGATCAGAAAAGCACAAGGAATAACAGAAGCAGAAGAAAAAGAAAACAAAATCCAATTCCAAATGCAACTGATCCGAGAAAAACCATCCGCCGCAGAACTAAATCAACTCCGGGCATCCGAAAACTTTCACATAAAGCAAGCAAAAATGTAGCGGCAGCAGAAAAAGATAGCAATCGAGAAGTGAAACCCTAAGATGCGGAAGGTAAAGAAGGATAGAGAGAGATGATTACATATGGCGAGGAGAGGGCAAGGGCCATTATCGTTCTGGAGGACAATAGGCGTAGGGCGGCCCAGAAATTGAATAGCTTTGGTCTTATACACGCACTCTTTTTCCTTCTCCTTCACTGGCGGTTGCTGCTGTTCCTGTGATTGATTTGGAGGTTCGTCAGAGGAAGAGGGCGACGCCATGGCCGATAATCTCTTAGGAATTGCAGTCCCGTTCGCTCTCACAGTCTCTTACGCCCAGAAATGATAAAAGAAGAAAGAAATGTACAATAGACGACAGAAGGATTTCAGATTGTTAATTGCAATGGCCGTGTGTGACGGCAACGACCACCCGGGTTTATTTTTTTTATTATTATTATTATTTATTATTATTATTATTTAATTTCTTTTTACATTTTCTTATTCTTTCTCCTTTTTCCAATAAAAATAAATTTATAACGCGTTAAATAATAAATAATTAATTAATTAAGTTCTTACTTTTAAATTTGCAATAAAAAATATTTGCACCAGCTATCCTATATCCGTAGATGACATGGCATGGACATGAGAGGACCAATGCCTCGATAAAATACAGATGAATAGATATTCGAAATATCCCAATGAGATGAACGACACGTGAGCCCATTCTCAATGGCATGATCAAGTAAGCTACAATGGTTGACGACACCTCTATGACTTGGGATGGTGTTAAGATATGAGGATCATGTTGATTGGGAACCTAGATAATGTTGGATGCAACGTTGCATTGAGAGACTTTGGCCTCGAGTAGAGGCAAAGTTGAATTGAATGACTTTGCCTAATGTAGAGTATTAACCATGCATGTGCGGCTGTGTGTGTGGTCGAATAAGCTTGGATTCCACACAAACAATGTTCGATTGGTGAAAACAAATCTCCCCTAAGGTTTGACAAAGCTGCAAAATCAGGCAAAAAATGAATATGAGGCTTGAGTTTCCCTTAAGGTTAGTCGTGAGCATGTCAAGATCACAACTGCACACGGCTCAAAAAGTACGACCATGACAATTGTTATTAACAAATTAAAAAAATATCCATAAATTTTGAAAAGTAACATCAATACCCTAAAAACAATATTGAAAAGTTTGGAGATAATTTATGAAGGGTAAATAAATGATTTTCTTTCTCTCGTTACCAGGGAAAATGTTGCATTGAGAGACCTAGTGTAGAGGCAAGTCGGTAGTGTCACAGATGATTAAGCATGCACGCGCAGGCGGCATGTGTGGTCAAATAAGCTTGGATTCTACACGAGCAATGTTCGTTTAGCGAAAACAAATCTCACTTAAGGTCCGACAAAGCTGTAAAATCGGGCGAAAAATGAATATGAGACTTGAGTTCTCCTCAAGGCTAGTCGTGAGCGTGTCAAGATCACGACTACGCACGGTTGAACAAGTACGAGACTGACTGTTGGTATTAACAAATTTAAAAAGATATCCATAAATTTTCAAAAGTAACATTGATACCTAAAAACAACATTAAAAAGTTTGGAGATAATTTACAAAGGGTATGGCCTCCTTTTCAGTCTACATTGGGTCTCGAGTCGTGTTCTAAAATCCGAATTTTTGTTGTTTTCAAGTTTAATAGTGTCGGGCCCATTTTTCCGTTGTATTATCTTCGGTTTAATTATGTCTTTATCGAACGATAAAAAATTCAATTTGTTAATAAAGAAGTAACGACATTCGTATATGGAGTAGGTTAAAGGTTATAATTCAAACCCCAACATGCATCCATGATGTAATCTAAATGCGGTATTATTGTAATTTAGTTGAAGTAGGTAGTCCCATTTTTCAACAAATATTTAAAATAAAAAGAGACAAATTTCAAGATTCTCGTGGTATCAGTACAACATAAATCTTAAAATAAAATAAAATATATTCAATTTCATAATAAGTAACTATTAATATTATATTTTGGGATTTTAAAAAATAAAATAAGATAAAAAAATTATAGTGGGTTTAGTGGATAATTTAAAAAATAATAAATTCAATAAAAAAAAAACAAAACAAAGTTGAAATCTCAACTTAATTTATTTATATAAATATTGTGTAATTTTTATATAATATCATTTTTTTTTTTTTTTTTGGGGTCTAAGAGCATAAAATGTGTAATGGCGGCTAGATTCTAAACTCGACCACTTTTATTTTTCGACACCGAGTGACGTCGGAGCTGGAGGTACGAGAAGAGGGAGCAAAGGCATTGGGTGCGTGGGAAGAGAGAGGAGTTTGAGCTTAGCTCAGCCGTAATTGATATTCATTTTCTTCATCTAAATTTAATTTTTTTCAAATGTAATGTGTCAGACAATAGTTATACTACACTTGTTCTAACTTAAAAAGTCAGTCATATTGAAATCGTAAGTCAAATAAAAACTGACATGGGTAATGAAAGCTGACTACTAGCCACGTCCCCTATAATACATTTTTTTGACATTTTAGCACTGACACGACAAGAATAATAAAAATCTAACTATACATGGAAGCAAGTTAAAAGAAGTTTGGAATGCATATGCGATCATGGACGACACGTTCTGACCAAACATGACCAAGACATTTGAAATACAGTTACTGGCAACATGTCTTGGACAAGCATCACCATGACACTGTGCGAGAACTTACCCCAAACAGAGTGAGAAATCTCTGGAGAATAGAAGATGAGAATTATATTTCTTGAACTCGTCCCACTTTTATATATAAATATATATACATCGGAGTAAATAAATAAATATATATATATATATATATATATATATATATTTTTTTTTTTTTAAGGGTTAAAATATTAACCTTTTTATAATAGAAATTACACTAGAAAATATAATTATCAGTTTATTGAAACACTCTCTTCTATATATCTAAAGGCCTAGATTAATTATCAAGAAAGGTAAATAACTATATTTTAAAATCGAAATGGTTTGAGAATTTGGAAAATAGTTCTAAATTAACTTATTTACGTAATTACCTATAAAAAACAATTGAAAAAAAAAACCATGATTTGGGCTAAAAGTGAATGTTGACCCACTTCTTTTGGCCCAATCAAAATGAGTCGTTGTCTTATTTTTCAAAATTAGCTAAATTCAATAATCAATTTGAGATCAAATTTATTAAAACATTGAATTCAACGAAATAAAAAATAATTATCAGTAAAAAAACACAATTTAAGAAAATACAAAACAAAAAAAACGTGATCGTTAACGAACACCCTTATTACTAGGAACGAAGGGGTCGGCTATGACCCATTTAGTCGGTCCTCTATGGGGTCAAGCAAGGGTTGATTATGCTAAACACGTAAGAGGTTGGCTAAGCCAAGAGACTAGCTCCTTAGAGGATTGAGCAGGCCTAAGCGATCAAGTCTTGAAGAATCGATTGATACCTTATCGTATCAATCACATAGTCATTCATTTGATCAACAACAACAACACAAGTGTCTTGGAGTAAGTGTTCTAACAACTCAAGTCAATCACTAGTAGATATTGTTATCTTTGAATTTTATCTTAAGAGCTTATCCTCAAGATTTTTTAAAACGCGTTTGTTAGAGAAAGGTTTCCATACTCTTATAAAGAATGTTTTGTTTCCTTCTACAATCGATGTAGGATCTCACGATCCACTCCTCGTTGAGGCCACCGTCAGCACTCGTTTTATGTATAATATATTAAATATAAAATTAAAAATTAAAAATATGGGTAAGAATTCATCCCATTATAATTAAGAATTTTAAGGAGCAGAACAAATTTCTAAATATTCGATTTCTGAAATTTAAACACCAACTTGCTTTATTAAAGTCATAAACTATAAGTCCAACTTTTTGTTCAGTTTAAAGTGAATGCATATTTAACTTTTTGTTTTGGTACTTTTTCCGTTAAAATTAATAAAATTTCCTTAATGCCAAATAATATTTTAAAATTATTCCAACCCATTACACAAACATTCAGCTATTAAATAATTAATTTAGATCATTTCGAATATTTTTCCCAACTTATTATAAACTAAAACATATCGGTTATAATTTTATTTAATTCATTTTATGTGAAGTTATCGAACGATCGTAAGAATTTTTTTTCAATTTTTTATGATTTTTTATTGAGCATATTTAAAATAGTTACGAAACAATATAGGAGATTTTAAATAAAGTAAAAAAAAATAAATATAAAAGATGAGCAAGTAGTGTTATTAATGTAATATAATATAAATAAAAAATGTTTATTATTTTTGAGGTTTCTATTTTAAAATTGTTTTCATAAATTTTGGAAACTATTCTCGATATATTCACTTGGCACTAAAAAAAATATAAATATAAATAAAAAAAAAGAGACGCACCAATCAATATGGAAGAGCCACGTGACAGAGGACGATGGTGTTCCCGGTGAGTGACGTGGATGAATTTGATTGGTCCAGGTCTGAAGCGAATCGTACGGAACAATAAACCCCATAAAAAACTTATCGTACGGACAAATATTTGTTTTAAACCCCCAAACCGAAACAGCTTTTACGGTGTCCAACGAGTGCTCCAAATTTTACCTGCAACCCAGAACTACCTAAGTCAATTCCCCAAATTACCCCTCCCCCCCGTTTACATTCACCCGTTTAACTGGCAACCGACAGGAATGTTTGCTGTCCTCACTCCTCAGCTTCAAACGCCTCCTTTGCCTCTCCAAGGGTCACCGGCCGCAGAGGTTGTCTTTCACTTTAATTACGTGTCACCACATAAGCTAGTAGCACACTAACCCTCGTGCACCCAAATGTGACGAGCCAAAAAAAAAAAAAAAAAAAAAGGGTTTCTAAGTGGTCGTATTTATTCTGTTTGGTTTCTTTTTTTGGGAAGTTCTTATTTTCTTTCCTGAGTTTTCCCAAAAAAGAAAGAGATCAGGTTCTTCTTTGCTTCAAATTCTCTTTCCTTCTAAATTTCGTGTCTTTTTTTTTTTTCTGTTCTTTTCTTATTTATACCCCATTTCTAGGGTTCTTCTTGCCAAGATAACCCACACCCAAAAACCCCATAAATTTACTCAACTCACTGTTCTTCCATCTGGGATTCTCCGATTTGGTGCGTTTTTTTTTGCAAATTCTTCAATTTTCTTCCATTTTTCCAAATGGGTTTTCATTTTTGCTATCTGGGTTGTGATTATTTTGGTGTTTTTCTTCCCTTTTTAGTGAAATTTAGTTGAAATCTGACACTTTTTATGCATAAAGGAGGCGACTTTGAGGCAAAAATGGTGCGAGGCAAGACTGAAATGAAGCGCATAGAGAATGCCACAAGCCGGCAAGTCACGTTTTCAAAGCGCAGAAATGGACTGCTGAAGAAAGCCTTTGAGCTATCAGTTCTGTGCGACGCTGAAGTTGCCCTTATAATCTTCTCTCCAAGAGGCAAACTTTACGAGTTTTCCAATTTCAGGTACGTTTTTTTTCTCTCTTTTTTCCCGTTTCAGTCACTCTCCATTAATGTTCAAAATTTACTCATCAAACCTCTCAAATCATCGTCCTTTTTGGGTTACTAATTAAACTTTTGTACCTCTTTATTTCCTTTTGGTTACTCTCTATTTCCCTTGGTTCAGACCCCAGAATGATCACGAGTTTATAAGTAACGAATACATCTTCATTGATACGAGATCTTTCGCAAAAATCACACGAAATTATACTAAAAGTGGACAATATCATGTCATTGTAGAGATACGTGATTCCTAACAATAGTACTAATTAGGAGCCCTCTTATTGATTTGAGGCTTATTGGTTTGGAAGATTCTGTTTCTTGTTCGATAATTGAAGATAACTGTGTTTGGTGTAGCACGAACCGTCTTCGAATTGAGATAATATTTCATGTCAAACCCATTTGATTTTGGTTAAATCTAGGAACTTGTTAATGTTGTGAAATCATAATCATTCAAAGTTTATTTCAAATAATTTCTTTAATCGAGATCTACTCTCTAAATCTGTAACGGAATATGTTCGTGTTTATTTCTCGACGTTTGTTACTAGTCCTTAAAAGAAAGGACATTTTCATTCTCCAAGGTTAGGCTCGGACTTTGTAGATCAACAAAAATTTGCTTTAAGTAAAGATTAGTAGGTTGTAATTTAAGGAAATGCTAGGCCATCCCAAAATTGGAAGCTATACTCTATTAGGGACATGATTTGGAACATTTGGCTTCAAAATCCAATGGGACAAACAAAAATAATGAGAAAAAAACTATCTTTTTATCGATCTAAGCTAAAAATTTCTTTCCATTTTGGTTTTTTATTCCCACGCATGGCTTTGATGGCCATATCCCGATGAACACGGGAAATCTTGATCGTTCATTTGATTAAAGTTGTAAACTTTGTGGTAATCTAAGGCTAAAAGATTATGGTTTTGTTCATAGATATCATACTTAGGGTATGCCCTAAGAAGAACAAGATGTGTTTAATATCAACTTTCAAGTTCAAATGTGGAGCTGATTTTGTTGTTGTTGTTTGTTTCAGTATGAACAAGACAATTGATCGTTATCAGAACAGGACCAAAGATTTGATGTCGAGTAACAACACAGCTGTTGAAGATTTGCAGGTTGGTTTTCTTCCTATTACAAATTGATGTGTTGCTTAGAAGTAGAGAAAGTGAAAGATAAACGTGTATCAGAGTCTCGTTCGATAATCATTTGGTTCTTGAAAATTGTGCTTGTTTTATATCGTTCGAATTCTTAATCAAATTTTGAAAACAAAAAAGAATGAGGCTTTAAGATTCCGTTTAAAACCCATTTGGATTTGGACTTTTCGTTTCAGAAAATCAAGCTTATAAACTTCCACGGATTAATCTGAAATAGTTTTTAGAAGCTGTGTTTTAGTTTTGTGATTGTGTGATATCTCACGTTGGTTGAAGAGGCAAACGAAATATTCCTTATCAAACACGTTTTAAAACTGTGAGGCTGATGACAATATGTAACGGGCTAAAGCCGACAATATCTGCTACTGGTGGGCTTGAGCTGTTACAAATTTGGCTAAGAATTCAAGATGGAACTCATAAAACAAATTATAAGAAAACAAATAAAAACCCGAGTGGCTATCTAATGAGACTTCCTTTTCTTCTTAATGAGACGATTCGATGTATTATGAATCTATATCCAATAGTCGTTATAACAAGTCTAGATTCTTAGATATGATCCAGCGGTTAATCATGTTGTAACAGTTTCATCCAATAATTTTTTCGTAAAACGATACCTCGATGTGTTCTTGTTCCGTTTTTAGCTTCATGTTTACGATATGAACTGATGAATTTATTTGGACTGAAAGTTGGAGAAGGAACTCGACTCGTGTACCATCACTAAGAAGTTGGAGCACCTTGAAGTTAGTAAAAGGTTTGTGATTATTTCGATCGAAATCGTTAAAATCACCTTAAAAACATGCATTCAATCATTCAAAATGATTAAAATCATGTTTACGAGTGATCTTAACGCTTTCCGAATCACTTCCAAACATACCCTAATTCATCAAAACATTCGAGAGACGAAAATGAAGATCGATATTTTCGAACTAATGCAGAAAACTGTTGGGAGGTGGGTTGGATTCGTGTTCAATCGACGAGTTGCAGCAGCTCGAAAGACAGCTTGAAAGAAGCTTAAGCAAGATTAGGTCAAGAAAGGTAGTTCATCATGTTCATAGCTGAGTTTACTGTAATCGTTCCACGTCGGATTTTAATTTAATTGCATTTTGTCAATTCTCAGTATCAAATTTTGAAGGAAGAAATTATGAAGCTGAAGGAAGAGGTAATTTATTTATTTATTTATTTATATGAATAATGAATAAATCTTTCAGTAATATATATATATATATATATTTTAATCTAATAAAAATAATAAAAGGTTTATTGCAATTTTAATTTGGCACAGGAGAAACTGTTGCTGGAAGAAAATGCAGCACTGCAGGTGAAGGTTATGCAATCTTCTTTCTTTACATTATGTCAATTATTTTTAACCCTAATTTACTGTTTCAACTTATTCCGTTACTACTATGTTTAAAAAATAACTATGAAATTTTAAAATTTTTACTGTCAATATATGGGCGAAATTGTCTATTAACACCTAGTAGATTATCTTCAAAGTTTTTAATGTTATTTTTTTGAAGTTGGAGTGTTAAGAATATTTTTGAAATGTGATACTAATAGTCAGTGTAATTTTTTTTTATTTTTTATTTAAAAAAAAAATTGGAGGTGTTTTTGAAGTTTTTTTTACAAAATTTAAGAGTGTTATATGAAACTTTTGAAAACTCAAGGGTATTTTTGAAACATTTTTGACAGTTTAAATAAAATATTTATAGGTTTTATCCAAAATTAATGATTAGAGTATTTTGTTTTTTGAAGTTTAAAAAGGTATTTGAAAATTGTAAAAGTATTATTGAAACCTTTAAAATTTAAGGTGATTTTGAACGTTTTTCAAATTCAAAGAAAGTGAAAATTATACTACAGAAGAAAACTAAAATTGAAAATATTAATTCGGTTGTTTGAATTTCGAATGTTGAGTATCGGGAGAGCAGCTCACTCAACTTCAGTTACTCTTATAACCTCGGTTCCTTATTCTAAAACCTACCTTTCACATTTACGAAGGATCCCCTCTAATTTACATTATCCAGTTTGATTTTGCATCATAAATTACGTGCATTCAATTCCATCTTTGTTAACTTTGGAAGTTTAAAAAACGTTGTTTTATTAGGTTTAATCGTTTTTTAGACGTTTAATTTTTTTTTAATATGTTATTATCAAGCTACTTAATAGTTTCTTAAAATTTTTCAGATCGGAAGAGAATCGTTAAAAAAACAAGAAACGAAGCAGAGATCAGAATCAAAGGAACAAGACATAATGGATGTGGAAACTGAACTGTTCATAGGACTCCCAGAAAGAAGAACAACCACCAATGGCTTCCTCTAGATTTTCAAACAAAAACCCTTCAAAATTTATATTTCAAAACAAAAAAAGAAAAAAAAAATACAGAAAATGGTTTCTGATAAAATGTTTCATTAAATACTTTGAGGCAAAGTATAAACATGAAACTAAGTGCATATTTAGGAACTGTTCCTTGTTGGATTCTGTCTTGTTCTGCTCATGTTTATGTTTTTTATGGCTTATTTTACTTTAAATGAATGTCTAAATTTGACTAGAAATTGTTTATATATATATTATGAAGCTTACCATAATTACTTTTTCTTTTATTATTATTATTTTTAGTCAAATTAGAATTTGAATTCAAGAGGTATATGAACGGGGTTGAGTTGAGTTAGTTCATCCTTTATTCACCATCTCGATTGTTCTATTGGAGGGAGCAACCAAACCCACTGAACCTCGAGTTGGGTTCAATGATTAAGGAAGAAGTTGAATGAAAACATAGCCGAGAAGAAGAAGTCGAAGATGAACGAATAGGTAGGAGTGGAAACATAGTGTTATGGTCATGCTTGTCTAAGACACGTTGTCTATGGTTGTATGCCCATATTATGTCAAACCCTTTATTCATGACACATACACGGCTCCACATGACATGAACACACAAACACGTAGGTTGATGTAATTTGGACACTAAAGTAGGATTTAATTTAGAATGAGAAAAATAAAAAAAAATTTAATTGAAAGTTAAATTTCAATTTACAGTGTCGTATTTTCTTATGATTTTTTTTTTTTTTTTTTTAAGAATTGAAGTTTAATTGACACGTCGACTATAAAATTCCCGAATTTGGGGCCCACTTTAACTGGGCTGGATGGGCTCAAGTCAGATAAGCCCACTCAAAGTCAGTCCATATTGAATTTGGGCCGTCTTGAGTGGCCCAAACCTTGCCCAGAAGACTCCATTGGGCTTCTTTCCACCCACCAAAATGGGTCGGAGGTTCGGTGTTGTCTTTGACCCAGGGGCAAATAAGAGATTTCACTCCTTAAAAAGGTAAAACAAAACAAAAATACAATAATAAAAAAAAAAAAAAAAAAAAAACTTTTTTAGTGTTTATAAATTTATTTATTAAAAACCAAAGCAAAAAATAAATAATGATTAAATGAGTTCAATAAGAATTAAAATATTATTTAATGTAAAGAAAAATAAATAAAAAAAAGCATATTATTAAATTTGTATTGTTTTAAAGAATGATTTATTGAGCATTGGAAACTCTTTTAAAGGACGGCAGCAGTAATGCAAACAAATTAATCCTTTAAATCAACTTTATTTGGTGGTTTTGTCATATATTATTATATCTATTACCTATTTTTATTTTTCTTTATTTTGCTTTTAAATATATTAATATTCAAACCCTATACCAAAATAATAATAATAATATTAATAATTCATGTGGGACCCATCAAAAAGGGAATTATTGAACTAATTATATAATTATTATTTTTTTCCTATCAAATCTTCAACAAAAGTACATCAACCAACACGACAACAAGACAATGCGACAATTTTATAAATCTTTTATTATAAAATAAATTTATTATTTTTAATTATTTGAAACTTTAATTTAAATAGAGAAAATGCTTAATGGAAACGTGAAATGCCACGCAAGCTTTTGGAGTTTATAGTGCTTCACTTAGCCTGGTTGGTGTCATTTATCTAAAATAAAATAAATAATACATTAATTAGTTGAATTGGAAGATAATGATGATAGCTTAGGAAGGAGATTTAGTTTATTTTTGGAAAATATATTAATTTATATCCTGTCCCCATCAATATCTTCAACCAATACAAAATTAATATAAATGCTTAGTTGTGATTTTCCCTATAAATTATTATGAATTTTAAAGGTAATTTTAATAAAAGTTCTAAATTAATTCGCTCACATATAATTATTATTTTTTTCCCATATATATGATTTTATTTTTTATATAACCAAAATAATAATAATAATAAAATTAAAAAAAAAAAAGGCTTCTAGAATTAAAGTAAATAAATTAAGTGGGTCATTTAAAAAGCACTACATTGATACATGTTAGCCATTCATATAGTATGATATAACCTACAAACTTCATTTTAAAAATGAAAAAAAAAAAAAAGAAATATTTTTCAAAATTATGTAAAACCTTTGAAGTTGAACAAAAAATCAAAATTTTCACATATATATATATATTAAATAATTATGAATCCTATAAAAAAAAGATTTAAGATTTGAAACTATAATGGAAAAGAATAATACATATATACATGAATTATACCCCAAATATGTATGAATGAATCATATGAATAAAAAATCTCTCCTCACTTAAATTTACAAGTCACTGAAGTAATAATCAAAATATTGGATAATTATTTACTTAACTATATATATATATATATATATATATATATATATATATATATTTTGTATTGAAGTGGGGAAGAGAATAAGGGAGATTTGGGATCAATCTCCTCTTCGTGTAAGACTACAACAAAATCCTCACTTCCTTTTTCATCTACAGCTTTCTCAGATCTCATCTACCTTTGCTTTGGCTAATGCAGACCAGATTTGGTTAAGTTCTTCACTTTGAATCTTTGTAAACCACAGACAAAATCCTTGTCATTATTATTCCTCAAAAAAACATATGCTGCAACAACGTTGAAGGGTATGTGTTAAGAGCTGCCATGTTGAACCGTTCTTCTTCGATTGTTAACGGATGGTGGTTCGTCCTAGGAATGATGCTCCGATTTCACTGTCCGTGTTCTGCATTATGATTCAAACCCAGATGTGAGTTTGAGTTGACAATGAAATGGAACACAAGAAAGTCCTTTCCATAAGGATCCCAAGAACATAATGTCAGACAAACATGTGTGTATCATTTAAAAGTTTTCAAGACAGCTCAGTAGCAGCTCTTCGTTTTGTCTCACTATAACTTACTTAACTTGATCTGATCTAGAACAAATCACAAGTATTTCAGATCACATATGCAAGTAGATGATTTATTACCTGCGATTTAGGCGACGGGAAGACGTTCCAAAATCTCAGTGTTTCATCACCTGCCCCTGTTACAATGGTCTGCAAAGGAAAAGAACTCGATCAAAAAACAAGTAATTATCTTCTTTCTTCACATAGTTAGAAATGTCGAGGTCGAGGTCGAGATCACAGTACAAACAAGTAAATAAGCTACCTGTCCATCAGGAGATATGGCAAGATAAAGAACTCTGAAAGTATGGCCGGTCAATGTTGCCAACTGCATTAGAGCATACTTAAATTCAGATTGGGAAATAGCAGAATATGATTATGGTCGAGAAAGGACGGGAAAAAAACAACGGACCTTAGACATAGTTGGATATCTCCAGACTATTATCTGGTTTTGGGAGAACCCATGAGTACTAACAAGTTCATTAACATTCTTAGACCACGCGAGATTGCACACCTGTCACGTAAAACGAAGAAGGTTTATGTATTCCGACTAGGTTCTTCAATGATACATCCAAACCTCAGGATGAAGAAGGTATAAGGAGATTAAGACAAATCTTGATAGTAGACACTTGAACAACAACCTCAATGGTATAATTTTGATGAAACCAGACAGCATATATGCCAGATTGGGAGCAATACAATTACAAGAACATCCAGCCTAATAATATTACTACTAGCAAGAAGTCAACAATCGAGAAAAATTATTAATTTATGCCGGCATTTGATCTGCATTTCAAATAGATAGTTTTTTAATTACTTTAGGTGGAGCTTGGCATCAGAAGATTCCTTCTAATCCATGCTTGAATCACAGAAGAATGTAAGGAAAATTAATTACCTGACTTCCAGTGTCCATGCAGCTCAAATGTGTATTGGTCGTTGTGTTCCAAAAACGAATGCATCGGTCTGCAGTTCCGCCCCCTGATGCGAGTAGTCCATGAAGATGAGGAGACCATGCTATAGCTTTTACAGCAGCTGTGTGCTCATAAAATTTAAGTACTGGTTGGGTTGAATGTTGATTCCAAACGAATAACTGAAAGCAGATAATAACGAATATCGGTCATCGTGGCAGGAGAAAAAAAAAAAAAAAACTGCGACGATAGATGGAAGGAAACAGTATAGCATACTCTGTTATCGTTTCCGCCTGATGCTAATTCACGGTTATCGTACGACCATTTCAATCCACAAACCTACAATAGAACAGTTGCAATCTCTGGCTGAGAAACAGGTTAAAGAAAACAACAAGAGAAATGCAGATTGCCCCTAAGAAGAAATCATTCAAGCAGTAAGAGTAAATACAGACTCATGTCCAAAAGATTCAATGGGAAACATAAGACCCTGTAATTAAGTGGGAGCCAGGAGGAAAATAACATGTCTGTAAGCCTCACCTCTGATTTATGGCCAGATAGTTTAGAAGTAAAATCATCCTGAGCTCGAATATCTCGTTGAAGGATACTTTTATCCCGGCTACCGGATGATAAAAGAGACGAGCTCCAAGCTAAGGCCCCAACTCGTAACCGATGACCCTCCATGGTCCTAACCCTTTTACAGCGTGATGCATCCCAAATCTAGAGAGATGATCATTAGGGCAGGGGTTAATCAACACTGGAAGCAGGCACATAATCATATCCATCGGAATCTCAGTTATGCAAATCTCAAGAAATTAAACTTCCACAAGAGCTGAAGGAAAAAAGGAAAAAAAAAAAAAAAAAAACACACATTGAAGTTCATATGCAAGAACATACATAGAGTTAAACTAATCACCACTAACCTGGACTTTTCCATTGCTAGTGCCAACAGCAAGATGAGTTCCACGCTGTGCCCAGCCCACTGAACACACACTGTCATCAAGTCCCAAGTCACATAACTTGGTGACCTGCAAATAGAATGGTTCTTAATAACTAGACATCCATAAGCTACATAGATTTAGACATACAATGAAGCAACTCAAGAGGGTCGAGATCAGGTCATAACAGATCGATCAACGCACAGAGATGAAAGAAAAATCAAAGGGCAGGCAGGGGATTACCTTACTACTGCACGCATTCCATAGATAAACACAATTACCCAACCCAACAGCAAGCACATTATGCGAAGACCAATCCACAAGATTCAGATAAAAATCATCTTGAAGAGCAGGTGCATCCAAGACCTAACAATGCAGATAAGGAAAAAAAGATGGTTAGAGAATCCAAAGACCAATAATCCCGAAATCCTCGTAAGAAATTCACCTTATAAGGCGATCGAGGAACCTTCCGTGGAGTCTTAACAGGGCTAGGACTAAGCCCACGAGCCGCATCATCAAACCCAAAAGGCGAGAGGGAGTGCATTGACCTCCTAGTCTCGGTTTTATAGCGAAAAATATTATGATTAGGAAGGCACATTGGGGAGCTTCTCTTCTCAGGAGTAGCAGGAGGAACTACTCCAGAATCAGGGCCAAACAAAGCCGTCCGAAGAAGCGTAGCATAAGCAGTAGAAGTATCTTCGCGACCATCAGAAGCGGAATTAGAGACAGGGGAAATATCAAATAGGGCAAAATTGGAACCAGATCTACTTGGTATAAACCTATCAGAGTAGATAGCTCTGGATGGAGACAAATGGTGATTGATATTGATCATGCGGCCAATTTGGCGAGATGGAGTTAGGGTTTCAAGTGAGTGAGCAGCCCTAGACATGGAAGGAGGCAAATTGAGCTGCAAATTGGAGGAGGAAGAGGAAGAAGAAGGAGGTGAAGCCCTAGCAGATGATTGAGGGGTCCGGGCTTGATCTTCCATTGATTCTTCAATGGAAGAGATCTGGATGAAATTGGAGGAAGAGAGAGAAAGACAGTGAAGAGAGAGAAGTACAGTGATAGAGAGACAAGGAAAGGGACTAAGGAAGCATATGAAAAGGAGAAGGGGGCTTGTAATAGACGGAGACGGAGAGAGAATTTTGACAGCTTGGATGTAAGAGAGAGAAACAGGGAGTTCCCGGCAAATCTTAGGTAAAAGCTATAACCTTTTTCCCGGCAAATCTATGACCCCATTTGCCCTCTTATTGGATCAAACTGTTTCGGCCGACTCAGGCCCAGCCCAACTCTACCTTCTTTAATTACTATTTAATAATGCACAATATTAATTACTCTATCTTATTTAATATTTAATAAATTATCATTCTTTAATTTTCATTTACTATTATTTATATCCATCCTAAATTCTCCAACATGGTTGGTCGATTTACAGAAAAATATTTATAATAATCCCACCTCTCTATTTTAATTAAAAGATGTATAATCAAAATTTAATAGATAATTTTTGTTTTAATTTTTTTTATATTTAAATGTATGAATTCTAGGGATAAAAATGACTTTTCATTCTTTTATCCTCTATATTTTATTTATTTTTTTTAAGATTTTTTAAAAAATAATTAAATTGTAATTTTCCTTTTATAGAATTTTAGAAGAGAATAACTTTTTAAAAAGATTTTGAGTTAATTTAAATGAAACAAAGTGGTCTAAATTATTAAATTTTATAATTTATATTCAACAAACTCCTTTTATTTAATATATAATTTCTTGATTATTTTAATTTTTTTTTAACTTCATGACCGACATTTAAGAGGAATATTAATGCCTAAACTATTTTGTAAATTTACATTTATTCTACTAAGATATAAATTTTATTTTTAGAATATTATAATTATATTAAATTCAACTATGGGTTATCTTAAAATAATAATTAAGTGAGTGGAGTTTTCTTTTTTTTTTTTAAATTAAATTTTATTATTATTTTATTAAAAAAAGGTTATTCTTTATTCTATGGTTACAAAATTATTAATTTAACCATTTCTCAATTTGGTTCATTTGTTAGATTCTCAAACTTACCTTTTATGTAATAAATATTCTCCTTTCCATATAAGTTACTTAAATATTCTAATAAAAAAATATAGATCTCGACATAATTATTTTATCGATATATTTAAATGTATGAACGTTGTCGTAATGCAACGTGGTTGATGAAATTTAAGTGTTATCAGTAAAATCTGATCTAATAATAAATTCTATTTATTTCAAATGACATATTGCGAAAATAAGATCACATGTGCAGAGATGTTAGTCAAACAATAATATGATGAAACATCTATTTTACAAAACGATAAAGGAAAGTAGAATAATTTGAACTTCGAACTCGAGCGACACTTCTGTTCAGCCTAAATCAAATATCAATTTTTTGGTTAATAAAAATTAATTAATGCGTATATATATATATATATATATATTTGAAATGGGTTAATTTAGTTTTTTGATCTAATAAAAATAAGGAAAAAAATTTGGAAATTATGTAAAGAAATAATTGATTAAGATTAAAATGCAATAAATTAACAGCCCATGCAACCAAGGCCCATATTTACAGCCCAATAAAGACCCATATTTACTGCAGCCCATATTTACAGCCCAAATAATTCCAACCTTATCAGCCCTCCTTCCCATTTTCGATTTATTTTTGTTTATTTGTTATATATTTTAAAAAATGAAGAAGTTATTTAGTACTGATAATTTTTTTTACCCATGTTGACAATTATTTAAAAAAAAAAAATCAACAATAGGTGAAGGTGAGATGTTCTAATGAATGACCCCTTAATTAGTTCAATGCTCACGTTGAAAATTTTACACGGTTGAGTTATATACTATACATAGGATTGTCTTTTTCGACCGACCCTTCAAAGAATTGTTCATTTGGGCCCTTTTTCGACCGACCCTTCAAATAATTGTTCATTTGGGCCTTGGAGTTAACCATTGGGTTGAGCCAATTCGAGGATTTTAAGAGTATCGTCTCTAACTATTGATTTTGTCAATGGGCGTTAGGCCTCTTTGGTTGTGAGCGAGGAGGAAGCCTTGTGAGTTAGGTTTTGCGGTTAGTAAATGTTTCTAAAATCAAGTTTTTATTTATTAATTTTTTTTCTTGATTGATGGAAAGTGTGAGATCCCACATGAGAGGGGAACGATATTGATTGGAGAGGGGAATGGGTGCCAGTGAGGACGTTGGGCTATGAAGAAGGAGGGGGTGAATTGTGAGATCCCACATCGATTGAAGAGGAGAACGAAACATTTTTTTATAAGATATGGAAACTTACTCCTACCAAAATGCATTTTAAAAACTTTGAGCGAAGACCCAAAAAGACAAATTTTGCTAGCAGTGACTTGGGCTCTCTGGAATATTCATCTTAGTCATCCTATTATCAAGATACCTCCCATTTAGATATGGTATCATTTCATTTATGTACCAACGATTTTTATTTATTTTATTTTAGTTATGAGAGGTAGGTAAGTGGTTGAATCATTCATGTGAACCCTTAATCAGCCTAGGGCCATTTTTGAGTACCTATAAAAAAAGTGTGACCACCTATGTATTTTAGCCATTATTTAGCTTTTTTTTTTTTTTCTTAATGTAACAGTCCAATCTCACAGCTACCAGATATTTTTCTCTTCATGTTTTTCTTTTCCGACTTCCTCTCAAGGTTTTTAAAATGCGTCTACTGGGAAGTTTTTTTTACACCTTCATAAAGAATGCTTCGTTTCCCTCTTCAATCGATGCAGAATCTCACAATTTACTCCCTTCAGGGCTCAACGTCTTCGCTGACATTCATTCTCCTCTCCGATCAATGTGGTATCTCACAATCTACCATTGATGTGGGATCTCACAATCCACCCCCTTCGAGGCCCAACGTCCTCGCTGACACTTGTTCCCCTCTCCAATCGATGTAGATCTCACAATCCACTCCTTTTTTAGGCCCATCATTCTCGCTGGCACTAGTTCCCCTCTTCAATCGATGTGAGATCTCATAATCCACCATCAATGTGGGATCTCACAATCCACCTCCCTTCGGAGCTAGTGTCATCGCTGACACCCTTTCCTCTTTACAATCGTTGTGGGATCTCATAATCCACCATCGATGCGGGATCTCGTGACCAATTAAGTAAGACCCATAAGGCAATTGAATTGGAAAACATGTAAGATAAAGAGAGTATTGCATAACCCTAGCACGCCTTAGCCTCTTTTTGAAGCCTTTTTTTTTTTTTTTTTTTGGCTTGAAGAAGCATCATTATCATCTTCCACACTCCTAAATCATTCCAATTTCCCTACATTTGGACTCCATCCTTCAAATCTCTAACCCTTTTCAAAATGCTTAAACTACAAGAATTTATCATTGTTGTTATCCGTCAAGCTACCGACATACCATACCAAGCGAATTTAACTAAAATTTTATACGATGAACATATTAGCGTTATGTATAATGTCTTCTTTTACTATATGGTATAGTAATATAAGAACCGAGATTCAAACTTTAAGACTTTAAAGAAGGTCAGGTTAATGAGGTTAAAAAAAGTTTAATAGAAATTAATTGGGTTAAAAGTTCCAATTTCTCCTCTACATATTGACCTATGAGATCCCATTTCGATTGGGGAGCGGAACGAAACATTCCTTATAATAAAGGTGTGGAAATCTTTCCCTAATAGGCGTGTTTTAAAATCGTGAGACTGACACCGATATGTAACAGGCTAAAACGGACAATATCGACTAGTGGTGAACTTGTTGTTACAAATGGTATCAGGGCTCTGAGCGGTGTGCCAGCGAGGATGTTGGGCCTTCAAGGGGGTGGATGAACGAAGCATTTCTTATAAGGGTGTAGAAATCTCTCTCTAGTAGATGTGACCGTGAGGATGACAATAATATGTAACGGGCCAAAGCGGACAATATCTACTAGCGATGGAATTGAGTTGTTACACAAGCTATGCTTAAATAGGTTCGTTTATTTACATCTCATCAGTTTCCTCTTTCGTTTCTTCTTTCTCATTTGGTTCGTGAAGTGGAAAGATCGAAACAATAAAATAGTAGAAGAAAGGCAACTTTTCCTTCGCTTTTCTATTCCTTACATCTCACTATCATAACCTTCACAAATTGAAAGGAAGAATGGGTTTCTTCTTCTTCTTCTTCTTCTTCTTCTTCTTCCCTCTGCTTCTCACCATAACTTCATCAGCCTCATCAATGGCGTCCCTCAAAACTCAACCCCACAAACTCCAATCGACCCATCTTCTTGATCTCTACATCAGAGATTTCACATTGAATTCCCTCGACAATACAATCAAAACAGGGGCACTTCACACCGTCCCATTACCGGAAAATTTAACAGGCATCACCGTCGACACGGCCAGGTTCCGATGCGGCAGTTTACGGCGGTACGGGGCGTCGGTAGGAGAATTCCATCTGGGTGTCGGTGTTTCTCTGAACCCATGTGCAGAGAGAATCGTAATCATCCGGCAAAATTTGGGCTCCAATTGGTCTTCGATTTACTTCAACAACTACCATTTAATTGGGTACCAATTAGTCTCTTCAATTTTGGGGCTTTTGGCTTACAACCCTGGAAATTACACTAACACTTCAAGCTCCCCTGTTCCATTTGAGGTCGGAATTTCCACCGGAGAAAAACCCATTACCATAGATTTCCGGAATTCGACGAGAACGGGAAGTATTTCGGGAATCAGGCCGATTTGTGCGAGCTTTGAAAGGGATGGGAGAGTGACATTGGCGAAGGAAATTTCGCCGTTGGTTTGCTCTGCTTTGAGACAGGGGCATTTTGGGTTAGTGGTGGAGGAGGCAGAGCCGGTTGAACTGAGGAAGAAGGAGCGGCCATGGAAGGTGGCTGTCGGAAGCTCGATTGGGGCGGCGATCGGAGCGTTTCTTTTGGGACTGCTTTTGGTGGCGATGTTTGTGCGAGTGAAACAGAGGACGAAAATGGAAGAGATGGAAATTAGGGCTTATGAAGAGGAAGCTCTGCAGGTTTCGATGGTTGGACATGTCAGAGCTCCGACAGCTCCGGGGACTCGGACTTCGCCGTCGATTGAAAATGAGTACTTGCCTCCGTCTAGTCGTCGTTGAGATTTGAGAATGTAATGTTTATTCAGTTTTAGACCTATATTCTTTATTAAACTTCATTCGTTTTTTATGAGAGGAGTGAGCGGCTTGAACCAATCTAATTTAGATCAAGTTCAGACCTTCGGTTGAAAATTGTTGGGAGAGGACTTACACGTCGACTAATTAAAGGGTCGATCATGAATTTATAAGTACATCTTCGTTAGTACGATGTATGTTGGAAAAACAAAAAACAAAGACATGAAAGCTTATATTCAGGGTGGATAATATCATACCATTGTGAAGGTTCGTGATTCTTAACATGATATCAAAACTATTCCCTTAACTTAGTCATACTAATTGAATTCTCAAGTGTCAAACAAAGAAGTTGCTAGCCTCAAAAGTGTGGTAAAAAATGACTCAACTGTTGAACAAAGGGTGTACTTTGTTCAAGGGCTTCAGAGCAGGAGCCGAGCCTCGATTAAGGGGAGATTGTTTGAGAGCTCCACATAATTCCTAACATGGTATTAGAACCATGTCCTTAACTTAGTCATGCTAATCAAATTCTCATGTGTCGAACAAAGAAATTTTTAGCTTCAAAGGTGTAGTCAAAAGTGACTCAACTGTCGAACAAATGGTATACTTTGTTCGAGAGTTTCAGAGAAGGAGTCGAGTCTCAATTAAAAAAAGACTGTTCGAGGGCTCCACATGCCTCAAAGGGAGGCTCTATGGTCAAAAGTATAGTCAAAAGTGACTCAACTATCGAACAAACAAAATGTGTACTTTATTTGAGGGCTCCAGAGAAGAAGTTGAGTCTCGATTAAGAGGAAGTTGTTTGAGGGCTCCATATGATTTTAGAGAAGCTCTATGGTGTACTTTGTTCGAGAGAAGAATCACATCGACTAATTAAGAGGGTTGTATCACAAGTTTATAAGTAACAAATATCTCATTCAAAATGGACAATTATGAGACTTGATACGAGGAACAAACTCACCCAGGTTTAGATTTGAAGTAAACAACGTTGTATAATTACGAAAACAAATACAGAGACATGTCAATATCAACTACACGAAAGAGAGTTTCAGTACAAAACACCAACTTAAAGGCGACCTCTTTCATGTTCGGAAGCTGATAATTCTTCCATAAACAAACAATCAAACAGCTCATCAAACCAAAAACCAAAGAGCTAGAAACTGATCCTCTTCAAACAAGTCAACGGAAGTTGAGATTAGAATTATAAGTCAACCCAACTTGCCAATTTGAAGGAATGACATTCCATAAAGTAAGGGTCTCTCTTGTTGTGTAGGAAGTGATTCTGAAAGAGAGGCCTTGGCCACCCAATGATGAAAAAGCTTGGTATGAAGCTCCCCAGTTATGGCTCATTGTTATCCACCCCGTTTTGCTTCCTTTCACCGCCATTGAGTACACATCGCCGCCGCCGCCTACGTTCATCACGTACACCAATAACCAATACCCATTTCCTTGCAAGCTGAATCGAACGCCGCCTTTTTTCGCACACGGAACCCTACATTATGCAAATAGCTCACTAAGTTAGACATCACGACTCTCCATAACGGTACGATATTGTCCACCTTAAAGTATAAGCTCTCATAGTTTTGCTTTAGGCTTTCCTGTATTTCTTACTTATAAACCCATGATTATTCGTGGGTGTTGTGACAACTCACCTACGGTATGCGATAGGGACTATTCCGGCCTTCCACCAAGCGATCTTCATGAACGCCGGCTTGGCCATGTCGAAGTGAACTCTTGGTGGGTTGCACCACCCGCCTGCGTTCGAGTCCTGTGACCAATTTGGTGGGCATAGGTTTGTCGCCGTCACGGTGGTGTATTTCACGTTCGCATAGCATGCCTTCGATTGCACGCATTTGATCTGAAAGCATATCCCACAAGCGTAGCCATTGTTGAACAATGTCGAGCTTAACGCTACCGTGTCGGTTCCATAACCGTTCGTAAACAAGTTTCCATACCCACAAGCTCCTCCTACAAAAAGAAAACAATGGACTAAATCAAGTTCATCTGACGTAGTAGCTAGAATTCGAGGGTGTAACTTCTTCTGCACGAACCCATTAGCGAGATGGGCAGACCGAGAATAGGTCAAGGGCAACTTCTTTGTATGATGACATGATGTTAAATGTTAATTGCTTATATACGTAGGAGTAAAATGAGAGTGAAAGCTATGACGATGATTGCGTACCCATGGTAGCGGAGGCAGTTTCGTCGCCATAAAAGGTGGCATGAGCGAGCTTCCACGCGCTTGGTTTGAACACGGCGAGCGTTGGTCTGGTGAAGATGGCGAAAACCAATGGCAGGAAGAAGAAATTGAAGCCTAAAGAAGAAGCCATTTCTTGCCCATTGACCTGGAACTCGCAGGCCCTTTATATATTCTAAGCCACGACCAAAGGGAAGTGCACCTTCGTGACCCTCACGAAGATTTTTGTGTGTACTTTATGAAGTCAATTCATATTATAAACGAAAAAATTAATAAAATTAAAAAAAGGTTTTTAATTAGAGACGTGGGAGATTGGGATTGGACCATGAATTTTGAGACAAACAAAATAAAATTAAATAAAAATTAGAAGTATAATTAGTGGAAAATAACCTCAAATTTTGGGTTCAACGTGCTCGCAGGTTTCATCTCCATATAAAGTCTGCCACCCACTTAGCCTTGTATATATATATATATATATGTATGTATATATATGTATATATATTGATTGGATTGAAGCTTAATATAAAGAACAGGTGAAATTAATGATATTAATTAGTTTTTCTCTACCAATAATTGTGTCAGATAATTCTTTTTTGAATAATAAATTTACATATTTTTATTAATTATCAGAGTTAACAAAATGGAAAATTTTAAAATAGATATTAATAATCAACTTGTTGACTTAGAAAACACACATCAAAATATTTTTAAAAAGTTTCGATACGACTTTTTTAGGTCTAGACTAATGAAATTGTGACAATGCATGTCGATATCACTTAAAACTTAAAAAAACGACATGAAAGTTTTTAAAATATTAATATTCATAAGATAAATAAGCTTCATACAATTTTTCAACTGAACTTTCAAAAACAACACGGTTTTTATGGCATAATTAGGATCGAAGTCATTTCTTACTTTGTACTGAAAATGTGAGTATTAAAAATACTCAGTAACCCTATGCTAGGGTTAGATATGCATAACAATTAAAAATATACATGTGTACTTGAGGAACCTAAAATGTTCTAACAAACAAATTGGTCGATTAACCCATAATTGAATGTGTCAATTTGTCAAGGTACATGTGAGCGATTCTGGGTGGAATTTACTCTAATCGATAGGAATTGACACCCAGTCAACGAAGCAAAGCCATTCAACATGATCGGCATGACAAAATAAATAGATAATTTTCACAAAAACTTTACCCTCCAATTTGACTTGATTCAACCTCCGCTCCTATGTTACAAGTTGACTCGAGTGAAAAAAGACCATTTGGAGTTCTCGAAGTTAACATGGACAAAATTGAAGTGGAACATGTGGTTGACATAAATAACATTTGATTGATAATTTATTTGAAAACTTTATTTATTATTTTAATTTCATAACTTCGTGGTCATTTGAAGGAGTAGTTTGGAGTTATGGAACTTGCCATTATGGTCATAACTCCTGTAGTGATGATTCAAACAATTGTTCCTATATAATGGGCTTGTCTAGGAGGATGTTGATATCAGAATTTGATATCGAAGTATGATTGAGTTTTCTGTGTCACATTGTATTCTTGAGTGACATTTTGGTGAGAGTCTTTGTAGGGTAAGAGTGAGGTATTCACTTGTAACACTTTGATTATTTGTGATTAGTTGGTACCCGTAGATGTAGGGGAGCTTCTTCTCTCCGAAACACGTAAATATCTTGGTGTCTCTTTGTGTAATTCCGTTCATTATGATTGTGAGTACATTCGTTCCGCTTTCGCTACAACAATCGGTATCATAATTTTGTAGTTGTAGTATTAGGCACACAACAATAAATACCCCACCAACATAGGATGAATTAGGTAAGTGAAAAGAAGCTGGAGTTTGTGTTTAAAAGGTTTTAAGAAACGACAGTGTAAACTTAGCAACAAGTTCAATGGACAATATTATACAAAACCATTCATGTCCCACTTCAATTTCTGACAACATTATAATTTCACAAAACATTCGTACTACAAAAATCAAACAAAAAAACAAAACATGATGAATCAAAAAACACGACCCTATTCAATAATTTTTCTAATCTAAAGGAAAATATTCTAAATTGATTAACTTATGCTCAAGCTCAAACACATCGATGCTTGGATAGCAACCGTCATTTTCAACAACTTGACATTCAATAGTGTGAAGGTACTTCTCATTTACTTTGGTCGTAATGCAACTCATAATTTCAAGTCCTTCGGCAACTAAAACTCGAAGAATGTCGGAGACAGGGAGCCTATGTTGGATGGCTGTGTCTAAAACAACTTGAATTCCTAATTCATTTTTCGACCTCACCACCACCGAATCCCTCCGTGAGGAATTAAGCGTTTCCACCATACCGACGACCATATTCTCGCCGGAGAGGCTTTTCAGCTCGTCTCTTTGATCAGACAGTTGTCGGATTCTTGTCTGAATAGATTGAATATACTTAACCATTTCATACATGTGGTCGGATATAGAGCGCTTTCCCTACGACAAAAAGATGTTAATTTGTGAAAAAGAACATAACCCATTAAAGAAAATGGTACCTTGAGGTATTCAAGAGGGAGAAGTGAGCGAAGAGAGGAGTAAAGAGAGGACATTTCTTGTCTCCTTTGGCGCTCCACATCTCTATGCATAAGCTTCTTCCTTTTTTGTTCGTTGGGGTTGTCATCGTTGGAAGCGTTGGGCGGTGGGTTTGTCCGGCTGCTTCTTTTGGGCCTTTTGGACGCACTCTTATCATTCTCCAAGGAAGAGATGGAGGGGAACTGAGGAACAGAGATATTATCTATGCATGAAGACATTGAAGGGAGAGGGAAGAGTTCATCTCCCAAATCAAATGAAAATGGTGATTCAATATTGAATTCCATTTCTTAAGCCCAACACACATTAACCAATGCTAAAGGGTTCATGAAAATCACCCATTTATAAGGACGAGTTTCTTAGCGCGTGAGCGAGTGAAAACTTAAACAACGTATTTGTTGCCTGAAAATATGTATCTATATACTCGGTTGAACTATATTCAAATTGATAGTTTTTTTTTTCTTCTACAAAACTATAGAATAGTCGTATTTGTGGTATGATAAATTTTTGTTTAGTAATTGACGGTTATAAGAGTTTATATATTAATCATATTCATAAAAATAATTACGTCAATAATATATGTATTGTGGACAAGACACTCTTTCACCTTTTCGTTTTCGTTTCTGTTTGCTTTTTAGAATAAAGTGTACGAGTGTTATGAAATTATAAGATAGGTTTCAAATATAGTTTTGTCCTTTATAAATAATTTTGGTGAGGGTGACAAAAGCATTACTTTTTTTTTTTCAATAGCATGTCTCATACAAATTGACGACTTATTGTTCTAAATTATGTGGCTATCATAAACTGTCTTGTCTTGTATTCATTCTGTAACAGTTCAATCGATCAATTCCAATCTCATTCAGCATGTCTCATGCAAATTGACGATCATTGTTCTAACTTATGTTGCTACTATAAACTGTCTTTTATTCTTTCTGTGACAACTCAAGCCTACTGCACATATTATCGGCTTTTTCTTTCGAGTTTTAAAATGGATCTTCTCATAAAAGATTTTCACACTAAAGAATGATTTGTTCCCTTCTCTTTATACTTAGATAAGTTACAATCATCTTTGAGAAATTTCTAGTTCCTCTTATTTCACATGTGATTACGAGAATGATGTGAGATCCATCACTATGCATAAAATATTTGTATACTTGAGTGGTCTATTATTTCCATGCTTATTTGATTATTGAACGAATGACTAGAAAATTACAGTATCTATATTGAGTTTTTAATATTTTGTTTAAAAAATTTCTTTAAACTTTTAAAATGATCTAAAAAAATACTTTTTAACGTCTAGAACGGTTTAAACATACCCTAAAGTTTTCAAAGGTTTTATTAATACTCTTAAAAAAAAAAAAAGACAAAAACTCTAGTCACGGTTGTTCTTTCCAACTACATATGTAATCATTTGATTAGTTTATAATGTCAATTTAGTCGCCATATCATCATTATATTCCTGATTTAATATTCAATTTGTTTCGGCTATTTTTTTCTTTAACTTCGATTTGAGTGATATAAATTAAAGCACTAAAATTATTAGTAGTTAAAGGTAAGTTTGTAATTAAAATATTAATTAATTTAATAATTAAAATAAATAATTTGAAATTAAGGGTAAAAAAAAAAAAAAAAAAAGCCAACAATTTAAAATGTCTCTAAAATTAAAATATGATTAATAAGTGATCCATTTTTAATGTTGTATTTTATATGTTCTCTGATAAATTTAAATTATTTAAAAACTTAAATTGATATATTAAATATATAAAATAAAATTTTATACGTAATTAGACCCTAAATCTTTATTTTATCTCTAAAATTAAGAAAAATGTTGAATAAATTAATAAATTTGAAAATTAAAGAAATTAAAAAAAAAAACTTATATAAATATTTTCTAAAATATACAAATACAAAAATTTGGATGTCATAATAAAACGGTTCAATAATTTAAATTTGTTTTTATTTATGTATTGCAAATTCCAAATAGGTGTTTAAGTATTAATTTATTTATTTAAGTGAGTTGTTTTTCTCATAAAACAATTCTACTTTTTGACTTTAAGCCATAAAATTTTGAATTATTTTAGATGAATGACATAATAATTGAAATATTTGACAGATTTTAAATCAAATTCAACCTTATTATTTATAATGACAAAATTGCTCAATCACAAGAATAATTGTGTATAAGACTGTGGTTGATTTTTGCGTGATAATTGAAAGTCACTCCCTATATTAACAAGTTGTACCTTTTTTTTCGGGGGCTTAATTATAGAAACTTCATGGTTGAGTCTACTTTACTTGGAGTAGTTTATGTTCGGTGCCTCCTAGTAATTTTTGTAAGATGCGGGTGAATAAGTACAAAACATGTTGGAATGACTCGCTTGTAGAAATAATCTTCACTCTTGAGAAGTGAGGAGTAGGTAATGTGACCATATTGTAAGGGATGTAGGAGAATGTCGTTGGAGTATGAGTACTTGCTGGAATAACTCGTGTTGGTTTGTAGAAATAGTCTTCACTCTTAAGAAACCAGGAGTAGGTAACGTGACCATATCGTAAGGGATGCAGGAGAATGACGTTGGAGGATGAGTACTTGCTGGAATGACTCGTGTTGGTTTGTAGAAATAGTCTTGACTTTTAAGAAGCGAGGAGTAGGTAACGTGACCATATCGTAAGGGGTGCAGGAGAACGTTGTTTGAGTATGACGAGGATGTTGTTGAGGGAAGAATGGGAGGAAGAAAGTAGACATCTTACCATTTTTGTACATCAATATATTAGCCAATCACCACCCCCTCACACCCATAATTATTTACTCACAAGCCCTCGCCCACAAATATGTATTTAACAACACCACCCCACACTTTCCTTAATTTACCCACACGACCCCAACATCTTTGAGACAACAAACATGTGGAACCAATAATTCTATCCAATGGGGAATATTTGTAGTCCCGACAAATTATGTCGAATTATGTCGAAACTTTCACTAGTCTTTTCGTTGTTTGTCTTTTCGTTGTTTAGCGAACGATTTAACTACAGATATAGTCTAATTAAATTTTTAGATGATTTTATATCAGGAAATAAATTTATTCATCTTCGAAATTTTCGTTTATGTTCTAAAATTGAAAATTATTTTTACATGAATAATTTGCATGATTTCAAAATCTTATTAGTATAATTCGTGTTCCAATAATAATTTTTAAGGTTTATATTATATGCTCGATTCATCGACATATTTCTAAGCATGATTCTCGTGTAGGGCTATGAGCTCCTCATCCGTGGCCACCTTTCAATGGGGCAACCTTAATGCTGTCCTATATGTTTTGGTCACTCTCCTAGTGATTGGTTGATGAATATGTATTGAATTGGTAGGCTCAATGTTGACTGATGGTGTACCAACAGAATTGGATTGAGTTCAAGACTGATAGCTCAGCTTAGGTAGCTGTGGCATGCTGGCATTGAGACGCTGTCCCAAAAACTCTACGAATTTCTAATGAGGAATGATAGTGTCGAGATGTCGTAGGCAACGTCTTGATGCTATGGACAAAAACTTGAGTGCATGAATGTTTTTTTTTTCTTTTGTGTGCAACGTGACACGACACATGACACTATTTTCGTAGCATTGTGATGCTGCTGGAGATTGCTCGACTTGTTTGATGCAATTTTTGGTGTTTAAACAACTCTTGACAGCGTTTCACGTTGTCTCTCTTTGAGCCTTTTAGTTTCATTTTCTTAGTACTTTAATATACTCCGTAAGCAATCTGGTTGTAGGCTATTATCGCATCTTTATCCTAATAAATATCCACGAGCTTTCCTTAGGACTCTAAGAAGTTCGTGCCTAGGTTCCACTGCTATCTGAGCAACTAGGTACCTCAATGTTTCGAACACGTCTTTGAACTGAAGTGTACCCCTAGGGGTATGTGCTAGTTTTGATCTTTCTTTCCTATGACTTAAGTGGGTTGTCTTGCTTATGTAATGAATGACCAGTATCTTGGGTTGAGATACGACCTCATAAGATGTGATACAGTATGACTAGTTCTAAATTTGAACAACAATCTGACAAACCCTCCCATGGGACCGATGTCCATGGGGTTAGTTGATAGATCCTCCCATTGGACCAAACGTTGCCGAAGTTTGGGAGAAGCGATTTTCTGTGTGCCGATCAGCTATTAGGTCACCTACATGGTCCCACGCTCCCCTGCTCAGGAACGGGTTTACAACAAAGAGGTTCTATTTAGGAGACCCCTAGTCATCTCTACTAGGTTGTGGCATGTGTCGTGTTACCCTAATCGGCGACGCCTAGCTCCACAATATGGGAACAAGAGTAGAGTCTTGAGGTACGGTACTAGAGTGAAAATGGTAGTGGACAGACTGATGACACTATTCACACTACTATAACATGATGAGTTACCTTGGTCATTTTTTGTTTTCGTGGAGGCCTACGAGATTCTTAGGGGCTTCTAGGCAACTTAAATCTCATCTCTCATTTTCAAGATGCTAGGGGTTAGCTCTTCAGAGCTAATCCAAGTCTTTAGGTGCACACAAGTCCAGACCTCTAATCGCTGCTCACAATCCTAAGGTGTAGGATCTATTGAAAACGTTCGACCTAGGTCAACATGTAAATCGCACTACCTATAGCATACAAATCTTAACTTAGTTCTCTCATGCATGCTTTACTAGGGAGTTATACCTATTGATCACCTAAGAACGTATGGCATAATTTAAACTTCATCTTGGTCATATCTAGGGGTTGAGGTCTATTGGATTCCTAAGGCATCTAGATGGCTTTACACGAACTTCTAGCTCCAGGTTGCTCTGTTTTGACTCCTCGAGTCTTTCTTAACTTGGGAGCACTAGGGTCTAGACCCTCTAACTATCACTCACGATCCTAAGGTTCTCATTCTATTAGAGGTGTCCTGAAGTAGGTCACCATCTAGTCAACCTAACTCTAACGCCCGAGCTCTGTGCAGATAAACACTCTCTACAAAGGAGAATACAGTCAAACACCTAGAGCTAACACATACTATATCATCCACACATATAAGAAAACAAGTTCAATGGAGAGATAACGTCCATTAATCACCTGGAGCATATATCACAATAGCTCATCCTCCCTTCTAATACAGCAGAAAGCTTATAAATCAACATTCATCACAAATTTAATCATAGAGGCATTTTGGTAACATCTCACATCATGCATAAATAATCATCCATATTGTCTAACTTGTATTCTAGTCATGCATATGCTCTCTCTAGCTTTGCATAATACATAAAACAACATGCTTCTCGAAAATTTCAACCTAGGGGCATACCAGTAATTTTACCATACTCATCCAAAAATGCCCTTATGAAATCCTAAATATGCATTTTCTAACCACCTAAGGTAAGAAATGTTCTTATACTGGTGTTGTAACAGAAGCGCAAAAACAAGATCGATCATACTCACACACCCACAAACAAAAATTAAACAAAAAGACACAAAGATTTACGTAGTTCGGAGAGAAGAAATTCCCCTACATGCATAGGTAACAACCAATCTCAATAATCAAAATGTTTACAAAGTGTATATCTCACACTCTAAAAACTCATGAGATGTATGATATTTTAACAACAAAAAGAATTGAAAACCATCCTCTATTCAAAAACTCTCTCCCCTCAAGTTATTGTTACTGTTTCACTTATTTGTTTTGACATATTTTGACGGTGGGTACTAATAATTTTCTAATCTAAGGGAAGATATTCTAAATTGGTTAACTTATGTTGAAGCTCAAACACATCGATGCTTGGATAGCAACCGTCATTTTCAACAACTTGACATTCAATAGCGTGAAGGTACTTCTCATTTACTTTGGTCGTAATGCAACTCATAATTTCAAGTCCTTCGGCAACTAAAACTCGAAGAATGTCGGAGACAGGGAGCCTATGTTGGATGGCTGTGTCTAAAACAACTTGAATTCCTAATTCATTTTTCGACCTCACCACCACCGAATCCCTCCGTGAGGAATTAAGCGTTTCCGCCGTACCGACGACCATATTCTCGCCGGAGAGGCTTTTCAGCTTGTCTCTTTGATCAGACAGTTGTCGGATTCTTGTCTGAATAGATTGAATATACTTAACCATTTCATACATGTGGTCGGATATAGAGCGCTTTCCCTACGACAAAAAGATGTTAATTTGTGAAAAAGAACATAACCCATTAAAGAAAATGGTACCTTGAGGTATTCAAGAGGGAGAAGTGAGCGAAGAGAGGAGTAAAGAGAGGACATTTCTTGTCTCCTTTGGCGCTCCACATCTCTATGCATAAGCTTCTTCCTTTTTTGTTCGTTGGGGTTGTCATCGTTGGAAGCGTTGGGCGGTGGGTTTGTCCGGCTGCTTCTTTTGGGCCTTTTGGACGCACTCTTATCATTCTCCAAGGAAGAGATGGAGGGGAACTGAGGAACAGAGATATTATCTATGCATGAAGACATTGAAGGGAGAGGGAAGAGTTCATCTCCCAAATCAAATGAAAATGGTGATTCAATATTGAATTCCATTTCTTAAGCCCGACACAGATTAACCAATGTTAAAGGGTTCATCAAAAACTTGTACAAAACAATACTCCATTTATAACCACGAGTTTTTAAAGCGGGTTAAACTTTCTTTTTTACTCTGACGAGTAACGCATCTGTTACCTGAAATCTAAGAAAATTCACCAATTCTTTATGTTAGACGAACGCAACTCTCCACAATAGTATGATATTGTCCACTTTGAGTATAAGTTCTCATGCTTTGCTTTGTGCTTCCCCAACAGGTCTTATACTAACGTAGAGAGTATTCTTTGATTATAAACTCATAATCATTCCATAAATTAGCGGACGTGGGACTTTAATTTTTTTTTTTTTATCTGGAACATACAAAATATGCGCTGAAAATGGAGTGATGAAGAGCATAGATATTTGATTATGTGATCCACACATTCTCCCAAAATGCCCATATTTGGCACGCATCCCCGCGTCTCATGATTTTATTATTAATAATTCTATTTTCTCTTTGGCAATATAATAATAAATAAATCGAAATTTTAAATTTTTATAAGCTAATCAATTTAAAAACGTTAATGCATAATTATAAACTTTACTAAATGTAAAAATTATTATAAATTAGAGTGAAGGGTGTATTTTTTCATTTTAAATGAAATCAAATAAAAATATTTATAAACTATTAACAAAAATATCTATAAATTTTACTACAATATGCATGGCGTTTTAGAACATGTCTACTAAATAATTAAGGAAGTCATGCAAATGAGTAGTGATCTAATCTAAGAAGAGTATTTCAAGTTAGTCAACTTATGTTGGATCTTGGACGTATCGATGGTTCCAGCATTGACAGCTTCAAACTCAATAGTGTGAAGGTACCTGCCGTTTATCTTGGTCGTAATGCAGCTGATGATTTCGAGATTTTGTGTAAGTAGAGATTTTAGAATCATTGAAAGTGGGAAGCTATGTTGGGTGTCCGTGTCTACAACAACTTGAAATCCTTCCAATCTTGGCTTCACTACCACAAAGTCCTTTTTCGAGAATTGCAATGTTTCGACAGTATGAGTGTCTGAATCGTCCTTAAAAAGGCTCTTAAGTTCATCTCTTTTGTTGGTCAGCATTTGAATCTTGGCTTGCATGTTTTATATGTATTTCACTGTTTCTTGCATGTGATCGCATATTGATCGCTTTCCCTATTTCAAAACAAGAAAAATAAAAAGATGTGAACTCTATTAGGAATCATGGCTCTCGACGATAATATGATATTGTCCACTTTGAGAATAAGTTCTCATAACTCTGCTTTTGGTTTTCCTAAAAGGCCTCGCACCAATAGAGATCTATTCATTACTTATAAACTCATAATCAACTACAATCCCCCTCTCGAACAAAGTACACCATAGAGCCTCCCTTGAGACCTATGTAGCCCTCGATCAATCTTTCCTTAATCGAGGCTCGACTGCTATTTCTAGAGCCCTCGAACAAAGTACACCCTTTGTTTGAGACTTAAGTTACTTTTGACTACACCTTCGAGACTCACAACTTTTTTGTTTGACATTTGAGGATTCTATTAACATGACTAAATTAAAGGCATGTCTTAGATGCCATGTTAGGAATCACGATTCTCCATAATGGTATGTTATTGTCCATTTTAAGTATAAGCTCTCGTGGCTTTGCTTTTGGTTTTCCCGAAAGACCTCGTAACAATGGAGACTATTCTTTACTTATAAACACATGATCAACTCCTTAATTAGCCAATATGAGACTCCCTCTCAACAATGCTCAACAATCTGTCATATAATTGGCAATTAGAACCGGTTCTCCTATAGTTGTTTCATAAGTTAGTAACTTATTCAAGTTCGCATATTCTCCTAAAGTTACTCTATAAACATTTGGGTGGGTGATGTTTTTGTAAGTTTTCTTACCTTGAGATTTTCGAGAGGTAGAAGTAAGCGAAGAGCGGCGTTAAGAGTGGACAATTCTTGCTTTCTTTGGCGCTCAACATCTCTATAGATAATCTTCTTCTTTTTGTGTTCGACGTCGTCGGGCGTGTCGGGAGGCCATTTTTGGGGATTTGGGTGAGATCATAGCTCATCAATTTGAATAATGAATTTCTTGCTTACACGTTGTGATGTTCGAGTAAAGAATAGATACATGAATGAAACGAGATTGTATCCAAATGAAAGCGATCCTGAGAATAAGATAATTAAAAAAGACTTAAACGAAACGAAAGTTACTATCTATATCAAATAATGTGCACTTTCTTTTTCGATGGTCCAAGCGTAGTAACTCTATGGTATTTACATGTGTTGGATGATGGAAGTCCCACATCGGCTAATTTAGGGAATGATCATGGGTTTATAAGTGAGGAATACTAACTCCATTCGTATGAGGCCTTTTGGGAAGCCCAAAGCAAAGCCATGAGAGCTTATGCTCAAAGTGGACAATATCATACCATTGTGGAGAGTCGTGTTCGTCTAACATGGTATCAGAGCCATGCCCTAAACTTAGTCGTGCCAATAAATTGGTAAATCCTCAAATATCGAACAAAGAACTCCTAAAGAAAAGGAGTCAAGCCCCTCCTCGAAGGCAGTCAAAAATGACTAAGACTCCAAAGGAGTCGAGCCTCGATTAAGGGGAGGCGCACTTTGTTCGAGGGGAGGTGTTGGATGATGGAAGTCCCACATCGGCTAATTTAGGGAATGATCATGGGTTTATAAGTGAGGAATACTAACTCCATTCGTATGAGGCCTTTTGGGAAGCCCAAAGCAAAGCCATGAGAGCTTATGCTCAAAGTGGACAATATCATACCATTGTGGAGAGTCGTGTTCGTCTAACAACATGTAGGCGAAGACAAAACATTGACAATGTCTTCATTCTTACAAATAGTAATTGTCACAAGAGAATGTAAAGGTTATCGGGAATCCGAATTCCAAGACATACTTGTTACATAATAACTTATTTTTGTCTTTTAATTAAGTAAAATAAATAAATAAATAAAAGTACTAATTTAGTATTCTTTCGTACACCCTTTAGTCATATTAATTTTTATAATAGAAAATATAATATTAATAGCGTGAAAAATATAATAGTAAATTATTAGTAGCAATATATCATTTTCGGTGGACGGATATCTCTCTTGAATATTTACCTTGTTTATAGTTATAAACTTACAAGAAATATATTAGTGACCGACATAAAAATAGAATATTTAAGAGGTGTACATGTGGTACAAATATCGAGATTAAAAAAATAATTATGTAAAAATATTTAAATAGAGAAGTAAATTGAAATTTTGAAAAATTGAAATATTCAATTTAATTTGTAAATTGATATATATATATATATATATATATATATATATATATATATATATATATATATATATTAATTGGAAAAAAAATTAGGCTAACTTACAACTAGAAGACACAAATATTATTATTATTTTTTTTTAAATAAGCAAGCAAAAAAATTTAGGATATGTGTCTTGTATGTTACCCTAAATTTATAAACGTTTCCTATTGAGTGTAGGAGTAATCATAAGTTGACTTCGGTCAGATCAAAGTCAGATCAGGTTGATATGTTTTCTTTAGACTCAGACTTGATATGTTTTCTTTAGACTCAGACTCAACTGCTTGTATTGTAAATTTTTTTTAATTTAAAAGTTGGTTAAAATTATTTTCATCATTTATTTAATATTTTATTTTTATTATATAAAATATCTATTTTTATTTTAGGGAAATTAAAATTTCTAACTCAATTTTAATATATTTATTTATAATTCTATTTTCTTTTTCCATTGGAGAATGATAAATGGATTTATTTTCTAATTCTTTAAATTAATGGTTAAACGAACACCTTAATCAGAGTTTTAATTTAACTTCGAATTTTATTTATTAAAATAAAAGCATATTTGAAAATGCATATGTTAAAATCACTTTTAAACACGTATTCAAAATTAATTTTATATTTAATTTTATAATTTTAACACAATTTTTATACCATCAAAATTGATTTTAAATTATTAAAAATTTGTTCGAAATTATTTTAAAAACGATAAATGTTATTTTAACCATATCAAACATGTTCTTATAAGTTAGTGACTAAAATGTAGAAACTAAAATAATTATTTTCAAAATTTATGAATAATTGAAAAACTTAAAAGGAAACCTGAATGAAATGAGTGAGAAATGAAAAGTACAGAATAGAACCAAAACAACCTTTGAATAAAAATGATCCTAAAGAAATGATGAATAGAAAATGCTCAAAGAGAGCAACAGCTGGCATTCCCAATCCTATCTCCAAAAAAATAAACGTTGAATTTCACAAAGAGAATGAAATAGCTGACGGAGATGAGGAACATTACCAAAGTCCAATCTCGGCAAATTCCCGGCTGGAATTCCCAACCCTATCTCGAGAATTTCACACAAAAGGAGAATGAAATAGCTGGCGGGGATGAGGTACAAAACGGGGAACTGTTCCTCATCTCCGTCCCCGCCCTATAGACATAGACATTTCTAATAATGAGTCCAACTTCATGAAGCACAATTGTATTCCTTAAGGAACTAGTTAACCTTTTACATTAAGCAGAAAAAGTTGAATTGAAGAAGGAAAACATGTGTCTAAGGTTCAAGGTGAAGAGAAGACGCTAGCATTGTTTCAAAGAAGGCAAAAGCCCTTCCTTCTTAGCCATTTCATAGAGTCCAATGGCCATTAGAGCCTTCGCATCTGCTGTAACTCGCCACAGTTTTTCATAGGGAACAACATGAACCTTAATCAGCTCACCATGATCCCTGAGTCCGGTTTCCTTTCCTTGCAGCTCTGCAATTGTCTCTTTACTTGCAGATCCTCGGTACAAGAACAGACCAATTCCCTCATCACATCCACCCTAGCCACCAACGTGTAACATAATGTTTAGTATTGCTCATACACAAAACAACCCACAATGTACAAAACTAAGGATGATATTTGGATATGCTTTTTGTGTAATGATTTCTTTAGAGCATTCAAGAGTCGACGTGTACGAGAGGAAACTTTTTGGGTAATCATCGTCTGCAGAGAGAGTGAGACCCAATCGAATGTTCTGCAGAGAGAGTGAGACCCAATCGAATGTTATAGGCTGGTGTGAGGATGTGAGATCCCACATCCATTGGAGAGAGGAATGGGTGACAGCGAGGACGCTAGGCCCTGAAAAAGGTAGATTATGAGATCTCACATCGATGGGAGGAGAACGAAACATTCAAGGGTGTGGAAACCTATTCCTAATAGACACATTTTAAAAACCTTGAAGGAAAGCCTGAGAGGAAAAGAGAGGAAAAGCTGATAATAGTTCCTCATATAACTCTGCTTGGCAAGAAACTTAACTTAGATTAAGAAGTTTCTTGCCAGCCTACCTTATATTCCCAAAAGACAGTAGCTCTTAATAAAACATTGCAGTAAAACAGCAGATTAAAGATCCACGAGATCCTATGTCAGTTGCAGAGGGGAAATAAACATTCTTTATAATGGTGTGGAAACCTCTCCCTATGAAACGCATTGTAAAACTATGAGGCTGACGGCAATACGTAACGGACCAAAGTGGACAATATCTGCTAACGGTAGGCTTTGACTGTTACGGAGGAAAAGACTAGCCTACTCACGACTGGCAAATTTTGAAGGATATCAGTGAAAACGAACTTACGGGAGAAGGAAAGACTCTGCATCCCGTCGATGGGTCCAAGAAGCCAGTAAGATCGACCATGTCCTCAAGCTTTAATCGAATGCCAATTTCTTCTTCAACCTGCCATGATTACCACGTCAAAGCACACATCAAAAGCCAAAGAAACCCTTCACCCTTCTATAGAAAATACAAAGATTTCCTATAGAAAAGAGAATCAATACCATACATATTAGTATATCAGCATAAACTCAGGGAACCTTTTTTTTTTTCTTTTTTTTTTCCACATTACAAAAACATAAAGTTGCATCACATCAAGAGCGAGAGAGAGAGAGATTGGACCTCACGAACTGCAGTGCCAACAAAATCCCCCTTATCATCATCCAACATACCAGCAGGCAATTCCAACATGAGCTTCCCAACCGGAACTCTAACCTTAAACATAAAATTTCAACTCTGTGTGATCAAGATTCAACTTTCAAGCAGTGTTTCACAATATAAACAACCAAAAAATTGTGACCTCTGATAGTTATTAGCATCCAATTACATGGCTAACGATTTATTCTCAACAAAACTCATAAACTTCAAAGAAATATAACATATAAAACGAAATAAACATCTACCTGCTCAGTGAGGACAGCATAAGTTTCTCCTTCGCAACTCAAAAGGATAAGCACAGCAACAGCAGGTCCTCTCGCAAAAACAATACCTGGAACCTATACAACATTTAGTTCGTGGAAAACAACAGCTATGTCATAACAGCCCAAGCCCACCGCTAGCAGATATTGTCTTCTTTGGGTTTTCCCTTTCAGGCTTCCCCTCAAGGTTTTTAAAATGCATCTAACAGGGAGAGGTTTCCACACCCTTGTAAAAAAAGGTTTTGTTTCCCTCTCCAACCGACGTGGGATCTCACAATCCACCCCCTTCGAGACCCAACGTCTTCGTTGGCACACCGTCCGTTGTCCACCCCCTTCGAGGCCCAGCATCCTCGCTGGCATACCGCTTGGTGTCTGGCTCTGATACCATTTGTAACAGTCGAAGCCCACTGCTAGCAGATATTGTCCTCTTTGGACTTTCCCTTTCGGGCTTTCCCTCAAGGTTTTTAAAATGCTTTTCACACCCTTATATAAAGAATGCTTCGTTCCCTTTTCAACCGATGTGAGATCTCACGATCCACACCCTTATAAACAAGGGCATTGTTTTTCCCCAAGTTTATCATGAGAGTAAATCTAATTACATTAGTGCCTAATTGATTTCCTTAGCATAATACCAACAAATATGGCTTCATTCTGATTAACATAAAGGGAAGAGATAAGAATAGAGCATATTTCAGAGGAACTTTTTAATAAGTGATAGTAGTAACAGTGATCTAATTATAATTTATGATTGCTTACTAAATGAGTTAAACAGCTCCACACTTCACAAAGTGTTGTCCAAATAATCCAAAGTTATTTTGAATAACCATTGCTAAAATTCACTTCCCGAGTAATGATTATCTATCAAAATCGCCAAATACCTTCTTCCCGGTTTGCTTATCGTAGATATCGGCTTGAAATTTGAGAAACCCAATTCTGCTTCCGAACATATCAACTCCCTGAACAAAAAATTCCTCCATTACATTCGACCAAAAGTGGATTTCCCAAAAAAAAAAAAAAAAAAAAAACAAAGCTAAAACTCGATGAGTTTATTTTCCACCACCTGAATAAGAACGCGCTTCAGAGACATGGCTCCCTGGGCTAAAATCCCACTCTCACCTTGCAAGTTCATCAGCCATTGTTTGAACAACGATGAATCCACAGCATTCCTGCAATATCAAGAATTAAATAGTGCCTCAACAAAATAGTTCTTCTCTTGTAGAAAAAGACGAGTGGAAAAAGGGAATCGAACTTGCCGTAAATCGGAATCGGAGAGACCGGTTGCAGCGAGAATCTGCACAGGTTGCTCGTGTTGGCAGGGCATGGTGATGAATTGGCTTCGATTTGCAGAATCGGCCGACATTCGGCAAGAGAAGTATCTTAATCTGAAGGAACCAGTGTGAAGGAACGAGGAAGAAGATGAAAATTGCAACCCTTTGCGCAATCGCAGAGAAATGGAGGGTTGAAGAAACTGCGTCATTATTTTACTCGATTGTTCTCTTCTCCCTTATTTTTTATTTTTTTTTTATTTTCTTTTAAATTTATTCTCAAGCATAATAACAATAAAAATAAAAATAAAAATAAAAATAAAAATAAAAATAAAATAAAAATAAAAACTCTTCCAAAAATAATTCCTAATATAACTATTTAAATAGAAGAAGATAAAAAGATTATAATAAAATGATGATATTTCATAAGTTAAATTATAATAAAATTTTAAAACATTTAAATTAATAAATCATTTTTACACTTTTTTATAAAATAATTTTACCTCTAATCAATTATATAACTTTCATCCTAAATTTTTTATTTCATCTAATTATACTAAATTAGGGAAAAATGTAAATTAGGGATATAAGTATTTAACGTTGAACGGCATGCTATTTCACAAAAGTTAACTCTAAATGGTCGAGAGTAAATCTTAAACGATGAGCTCGGAGGATATAAGATAAAACATAATTAGGAATATTTAGTAAAAAAAGAGTTAATCATAACCATGGAAAGTCAAACTCTAAAGAGTTGACGCCACGTTAATAGTACATTAGAAAGAATCGAGAAAAAACTAAATTTATTCATGACTCGTCAAATTAGGAAAGCGACCCAATAAAACCCGAAACAAAACGTAATCAAATATCCGATGCTCAAACAATCAAAAGCAAAACAATAAAATAGATGAATGACATAAACATTCCCTTCTAAGCCATCATCATCCCAAGAATGGCAAGCACCACCGCGACGAACCCAATTTGGCCGGAGAGAACCGCTTTGGTTGCTGCCGATGGTGGCGGCGGTGCTGGCGAATTGGCTGGAGCCATATCCATCACTGTAATCACAAGCTTCTGACTTTGCCCACAGTGGCCATCTTTTCCACAAATGTACCATTTCTTTCCAGACTTTGCCAGAAAAATGGGGTCGTTTCCAGTGCTGAATGGAGTCTGGTCAGCTGGGACTGTGCAATTCTGGAAGTCAGAGGCGTTGACCTTGTACACATTGTGATCTCCTGCTGGGTACTTGAAAACTGAAAAATAAATAAATAAATAAATCAGTAAATATTATGAATCACGACTCCCCGCAATAGTATGATATTATTAGTTTGAACCTAAGCTCTCATGACTTTACTTTGGACTTGTGAAGAGGCCTTAAGTGTTGAGGATTATTAGGAGTGAGTCCCACATTAGTTAATTTAGTGGAAGATCATAAGTTTATAGGTGAGAAATGTTATGTACGAGACTTTTTGGGAGCTCAAAGCAAAGTTATGAGAAGTTATGCTTAAATTGAACAATATGCCCTAAACTTAGCCATGACAATAGAATCATCAAATATTGAACAAAGAATTATGAGCCTGGAAGGTGTAGTCAAAAGTGCCTAAAGTGTCGAACAAATAGTGTACGTTGTTCGAGGACTCCAAAGAAAGGAGTCAAGCCTCGATTAAGGGGAGGCCATTGAGGCTTATAGTGTTTGAGGGGAGGATGTATTACTTATTGATGATTTCCTAAATTAGTCAATTTGTGACTAAATAATGTAAAAGTCAAATTTATTTACGAACAACTTACTGAGGAAATCTCCGACGTAGAATGTCTTGCCCTGAGCCCATGCGGTGTAATTGACATTGGTGTTCCAGCCAGCGTCGTCTCCGACAGTGTAATTAGTGGCGAGAGCCGAAGGGGTGAAAATGGCGACAATGGAGAGGAAGAGGAAGAGATGAGAGGTGGAGATGGCCATGGGAGGAGATTGATGAAGTTGTGAGATTTGGAAATGGGTTTGATTTTTGGGTGTGAGAGGAGATGGAAAATGAGGCATATTTAAAGATAGGTGTGTGTGTGGGATGGGGGGCGCCGGCCATGGACGGCCGGGCTGCGGGCTGCTGAATGGGCGCTGAAGCATACAAGAAGACGGGTGGGGGTGGCTTTTGACAGCTTGTGGAGAAACGCCAGCGGCAATGCAACTGCTTAGAAAATTTATTGGAGATGTTTACAAAGGCATATATATATATATATATATACTTCTAATTGCATTGTTTCAACACTTGGATCTCTATGAGTTTACTCCTTAAAAATATAGTGGAAAGATGAAATAAGTCAAAAATACATTTGAATTCTTAATTAAATATTAATTTATTGTTTTATTTCAACGTTTTGGAAGGAAACAATAAAGCTCGGTGACACATTTGATGGCCCCAACGTTTTTTCTGCATTCCTATGACTACATCTTGTGCAATATGATCAAGTTACTTACTCCTCGCTTCTAAGACTGAAAATTATCCCCATTAAACGCCCTTAACTATAGAGTTCTTATGATTGAGGTACTAGATTTCTTTTAAGTCTTTCTTAGTCGTTTAAATCGCTCTCATTCGGATGTGGGATCGGTTTATTTACATACCCCTCTTTTACTCGGTGTCATCTAAACTATTTTTCAAAAAAACCCAACAAAAAGAATGATTATATAATTAATCAATTTTATGCTATATATTTGAATTTCCAACGCTAACCATGAGAGTTTCGTGGCTCAAGCAAACTATATCGTTGGCCTCTATGGTAGAATCAATCGGGGCTTGAGAGGCGGTGGTTTACCCTATGGCAGATTTCAGCGGTTCGAGTCCGCTTATCTCCAACTCGTGAACTTTTAGTCGATACAAAGCTATATGATAGAACTCCATTTTTCCAATTCGGCAGTTCGATCTATGATTTATCATTCATGGACATTGATAAGGATCCTTCCATTTAGCAGCACCTTAGGATGACATAACCTTCAAACGAATAAAGACTTACCATGGATACCTAGGCACCCAGAGACGCATAGTAAGCGACAATGATTCGGGGAGTTGAAAATAAGTGTAGATTCGAAAATTTCCGAATAGGTCAACCTTTCAAACTTATTGAATGTTTTTCGGTTGGGTTTGGTTATTTTAATTATATTTATAGTTTTGGTATCCCAAAGATGAATTTGGACATTTTGGAGCTTCATGTTTTAGTATTTTATATAATTAAGGATAAATTTATGATCATTTTTAAATATTCTTTTAAAAGTGTTGAAGTATAATCAAAATTTTAGATAAATGAAAGAACAGTCAAATTTATTGGTCTTGATATATTTATACAATGCTGAAAATAAATGCCTAAAATTTCAATCCCATGATCATATAATAATGCCAGCAAGAACGGCAGCCACCACCACCAAAACCCCAAGATAGGCGGAAACAGGGGATTTGGCAGCGGCACCGGACGGCGGCGGAGCGGTGGCACTCGGACCAGGCAAATGCGATGGTGGGATGTTTTGGCTTGGAGCTGGAACGATTGGCAATTGTGGGGTAGTTTGATTCTGAGCAGGCGACTGCGCTGAAGGAGAAGGGGCGGGGGGCATGGGTATTGGCAGAGCAGGGACGAGCGCCGATGGAAGAGTGGACAGGGGGTGAGCGAACTGTGGGACGCTGGCCGGGGGTGGCGGGTTCTCCACTGAAATGATGAGCTTCTGACCAGACTTACAGTCGTGGCCAATGGTTGAAATGAACCATTTGAACCCAGGAAGAGTCAATGGAACGAAATCGTTTCCGGTATTCAATGGCCGTTGATCTTTAGGCTTCGCACACTTCGAGAACGTCGAGACGTCTACGTCTAGCACGTTGTGCACACCTTTCTTGTACCTGAATACTGCAAAAAATAAAAAAAAATTCACATCAATTGGAGAGGAAAACAAGCGACTGCAAAGACGTTGGGCTCGAACGAGAGTAGATTGTGAGATCCCATATGGGTTGAAGAGGAGACCAAAACATTTATAAGGTGTGAAAACCTCTTCATAACAAAAGTTTTAAAAACCTCGAGTAGAAGCCCAAAATAGAAAGTCAAACAATTACAATATCGGCTAGTGGTGGACTTTGGCTGATACAGTTGATATCAGAGCTAGACATCGAGTGTTGTGCCGACAAGGACACTAGGACCTAAAGGGGTAGATTGTGAGATCTCATATCAATTGAAGAGGGGAACGAGTGTCAGCAATGACACCGGAGCCAAATGGGGTGGATTGTGAGAGTGATAATAGAAACCTCTCACTAGAACACGGAGTGGTGTGCCAACGAGGGTGCTGGGCTCTAAAGGGGTAGATTGTGAGATCCCATATCGATTAGAGAGGAGAACGAGTGTCAACGAGGACGCTGGCACCGAAAATGGGTGAATTATGAGAGAGATTGTGAAAATCTCTCAAGACACGTTTTAAAAACTTTAAGGAGAAACCTATCTATTAGCCGTGGGCTTATATTAAAAATTCTTAATTAAGAACGTAAAATTATGGTTTGAAAATTAAACTCTCTCTTCATCTTTGATTCATTTCGACTCGAAACAATAAAAAAAAAGTCGAATATACCAATTAAGGACAAACTAACAACAAAGCATGAACAAAGTTACCTAGGAAATCACCGACGAAGAACGTTTTGCCAGCAGCCCAAGACGAGTAGTCGACTCCAGTGGTCCAACCACTCCGATCCCCGACTGTATGATTGGTTATTGCCGAAACCTCATGAACCAAAAATATGGGAACGACGAGGAAGAAGAAGAGGAGACGAGAGAGGTCGGCCATTTTGAGATACCATTTTGGTGCCATGGGTATTTATAGACACTATTTATTGAGCCCTTTCATGCCATGGTCCCGACAACAAGAAAAGATAGGGTTACGGTTTTGGACCGAATAAGGTTTATATAATAAGGTTTTTTTCTATGTCATCTTATGTGTGTTCATAACCAAGGATGTTAATAATTTGTTAATTACTATGCCAACTATGCTCCAACTTCTGTACCTCTTCATTATCGATCCAATATTTTAAATTTTATCTCTCTCGATTAAAAATTTCCTATAAACTTTTAATTATGTCGCTATTACAAGAATAGAAAACCCTTAAAAACGCCCTTTAATTACAAAAAAATTCATAGAAAGAATTTGTTTCGTATATTATTTTTAATATTATAAAGAAGAACTAAACGTTGTGAATTATAAATTTTTTATATTTTAGATATTATTGTAACATGTATTATTGATAAGTACGATTTTTTTTAAATGATTAAAAAAAACTTCGATAACCCAACCCAGTACACTAGGTTGTGTGTGAACTATATTCGAGTTTGAGTCACTAATCCAACTAGCCCGAAATTACAAGTTAATCAAAAAAGGAAAAAAAAATCAGTCCAACCTAACCAGAATACACCTTTATTAAATATTAATAACATTTTTTTTTTTATGAACTAAATTATTATATATTAAATTGTTACAAAATTCATTTCCCAACTTACCATTTTTTAAAACCTCTATTTTTAGGAAAATAATAGAAATAGTATATTAAAAATGAAATTTGTTATGGAATGTAATTATATTTATTTTATATTTTCTAATAAATGATTATTGAAAATAAATGTGCTTTATACAGCTTATTTCTCTCGCACTAAAAGACAAAACAAAAATTTGAAGATTACGCAAAGGGTATTATCGTAAAATACTAAATCCTTCAAGTCCGAATTAATTCAGCTCCGCCTTAAAGCCAAAAGAATCGGCGCGGAAAATCCCGATGTAATATAAAATAATAAATTCTTTTATTTTTTTTGAAATTATTTTCGAAAGAAAATGTTCGAATAATTCAACCTTGTCCGCCGGGACTCTGCTCGTCCGTCGAGTGTCGGGGAAACGAAGTCCCTTGTGCCATCTTGGCGGCGGTTTCGGTTCCGGCGAATTGGAATGACTCTGCAATGACCCAGAGTCGATTATTCCGGACGCACAATTCTAAACCTGACGAAGAAGCAGAACCCGCCACAAGCTGTGGTGGAAGAGCCGCCATGAGAGTCGTAGTACCTCTGCAAAGCGTCGTTCAAGGAAGAGGCGGCGTTGTTTTGGGCTCTGTTATTCCGTGCGTTCTTTTCTACTTTCTTCAACTCTACTTGAAACGAAATCGGCCCGACCAGACCCGGGACTCTCCGCCGTCGCCGGAGGCGGATTGTTCAGGGAATTCATCGCTGTCGTCGAGTAATCAGTTAGTGGAGCTCTCTGTGCTCCCTCGAACATCGTCTCGGACCTTCCTCTCGCCGAGGTCGAGCGGGCATGTTTGCGTTTCGGGTCGGGCTAATTCGATTGCTAGAATTGGGGATTCTTCGATGTTCGTTGGAATGAGGAGGTTCCTGGAGGACTCATTTGACGAATTCGATAATCCGACAGGGATTATTCAGCTATCTGTTGCTGAGAATAAGGTGGGTGGCTTTATGCTTTTTTGTTGGTTTGAATATGTGTCAGCAAGATTAGTGTTCTTTATTTCTGGGTTTCTGTGTTGATGATTGTGGATGTTTAATTAAACGATGAAGTTATCCTCCGACTTGGTGCAAAATTGGATGACGGAGAATGGAAGGGATGCTATATTTGGAGGAGGGAATCATAATGAGCTGAGTGTAGCTGGGACTGTTCGTTACCAGCCTTCAGATGGATTGCCGGATTTGAAACTGGTAATCAAATTTTTGTCTTCTCTCTGTGATTAATGTTTTGAATTAGCTGCGTTGCCACTTGCCTGTATGAATTCGTTTTTGACATGGAGAGATTTAGTAGCTGAAGAAGTTTGACTGGCTCTGTTTTTATTCATTTTTTATTATTGTTCTTAGTATGATTTATGAATGGCTTTTGGAGACTGCAGAAACTGTTCTTTGGTTGTGTTTAGATACTGCAGAAACTCTGTTGAATCAACCTTGGAACACCATTGTGAAAGTTATACTGAATGAAGTGGTGAGATTTCAATATAGATGAAGAGTATAATGGTTAACATGTTCTATTGTTGTAACAACCCAAGCCCACCGATAGCTGATATTGTCCTCCTTGGGTTTTTCTTTTCGGGCTTTCCCTCAAGGTTTTTAAAACATGCCTACTAGGAAGAGGTTTCCACGCTCTTAAAAAGAATGATTCGTTCTCCTCTCCAACAGACGTGAGATCTCACAATTCACCCCCTTTTGGGGCCAGAGTCCTTGACACTCATTCCCTTCTCCAATCGATGTGGGTCCCCCCAATACACCCCTTTTGGGGTCCATCATCCTTGCTGGCATACTGTCTCGTGTTCACCCCCTTTCGGGGCTCAACCTCCTCATTGGCACATCTCCCGGTGTCTGGCTCTGATACCATCTGTAACAGCCCAAGCCCACCGTTGGCAGATATTGCCCTCTTTGGACTTCCCTTCAAGGTTTTTAAAACGCGTTTGCTAAACCTTATAAAAATGATTCGTTCTTGTCCCCAAGTGATGTAGGATCCCACAATTGTATTCAATTGAGTGCCACCTTTGAGCTAGGACCTTTCATTTCCTATATAAGGAAATTATAAATACTTTTCGAACGCTCCTCCGATGTTAATGTTTGATCCAGATAGTTATATCTCCTGAAAGCATTCCCTTTTTCATATTAATAACTTTACTGTTAGCTTTGTTACCTTTTCTTTGTTAACCTGTTAGAGAAGATGTTAGAACTTCCTCCATAACTTGTAGGCATTGCCATTTTGATTACTTATCCGCCCCACCCCCACCCAACCCCTCATTGGAGTTATGCTAGTACTAGTACCTCTTGTTTATTGTATTGCATTTGCTTGGTGAGTACCATATGGAGCTCCTTATAATGGAAGATTTGATTGGTGAGTACCACAGGCTGTGGCAAGTTTCATGTCTCAAGTTGTAGGGAACTCTGTCTCATTCATCCCTTCACAATTAGTATTAACAACTGGAGTGACCTCTGCAATTGAAACACTTTGCTTTTGCATAGCTGACCCAGGACAAGCGTTTCTCGTTCCAACGCCATATTACCCGGGGTACTTGTTCATCCTCTATCATGATATGTTTTTATAGTTTCATCTACAAAACTTATATTCTAAATCACAAACGCAGTCTGGACAACGATGTAAAGTGTCGAACTGGGGTGGAGATAGTACCAGTTCCGTGTCGCAGTGCCGATAACTTCAGTTTAAGCACAACTTCTCTTGATCGAGCGTTCCACCAGGCAAGGAATCGCGGCCTTAAAGTTCGTGGAATTATAATCTCAAACCCTTCAATTCCAGTTGGAAACCAACTACAAAGAGAAACACTCTACAACCTTTTGGAGTTTGCCAGGGAGAAAAACATCCATATAATATCAAATGAAATACTTGTAGGATCAAGTTATGGAAGTGAAGAATTCGTGAGCATGGCTGAAATGATCGACTTAGACGATAGCGATCAAGGACGAGTACATATTACATATGATCTATCCGAAGACATGTCACTTCCTGGTTTCAGAGTTGCTGCAATCTACTCTTCGAACGAAAATATCCTAGCTGCTGCTAGAAAACTGGCAAGGTTCTCATCTGTTTCTTCCATAACCCAGAACCTCCTTTCTTCTATGCTCTCAGATAAGCAATTCATCCAGAGGTTCATTCGGATCAGTCGAGAGAGGCTTGGAGAAACGAATCGTAAATTTGCTGCAGGTCTGAAGGAACTCGACATCAAATGTATCAAGAGCAATGGAGGTTTCTACTGCTGGGCAGATATGAGCAAGCTAATCGGCTCGTACAGCGAGAAAGGCGAACTTGAGCTCTGGGAAAAGCTGTTGGATATAGGTAAAGTTAATCTTACCCCTGGCTCTAGCTGTAGTTGTATTGAACCAGGATGGTTTGGATTCTGTTTTACAACTTTGATTGATAACGAAATACCTATCGTTATGGACCGAATTCGAAAAATTTCCGAAGCTTGTAAATCTTATACTTGAACTGCTATTATTGTTCGTTCTTAGCTTCCATAGTTTTCTATAGTAGAACTGGATATTTCTGAACCTTCCTCAGTTGATATCATGTTGTGGACTATACTTGAGTTCTTTCTTCTCGAAACGTCGGTCGTTTCGACCGTGTTTAGCTAAGACTCTTAATCTACCCAAGTAGAGAATCGTCGAAATTGATAGTTTTTCATTTTTTTTATGCAAAATAAAGGTACTAAAGCAATGAAACAAGCAAGACTAGCAACCCTGATGATAATCACATCATTTTCTCTGATTCAAATGTGGGAATTTTTTCTGAAACTCAGTCATTAAAGCTATGTTCTCTTGATGAAGGATATTGGCTTTCTCTCTCAGCTTATCATTCTCTTTGATTATGGTCTGATTCTTCAGATATAGCTGCAGATTCTTCAGCTCAATGTCTTTCCCCAGCTTCTCTTCACATCTCCTCCTGATAAACACAAAAACAAAACCCCCATCACTTTCAAATGAATCAAAAGGCCCCCAAAACATAAAAGAAGTGAAATGGGTTCTGTAAGAAAGCAACCTGGTAAGCCTTAGAACTTGAAGTTTGGATCTTTTTGATCGTCTCTTGTTCTTTGAAGTCTGAATTTGATGGAATAGAATACTCTGCGTTGCTCTGATGCACATTATTCTTCTATGCAGCTTCTTAACTTTTGCCCTTCCTTTCTGCGTTGAATAATGTAAGGAAGTTGCAGGGGAAACAGTAGGACTAAAGCCAATACTTATATAGACCGTGTAGACTCACGGGACACCATGTAACAGCCAAAGCTCATTGCTAGTAGATATTATCGGCTTTGGCTCGTTACGTATCGTCGTCAGTTTCATGGTTTTAAAACGTGTCTACAAGGAAAAGGAAGGAATATTTTGTTCTCATTTCCAACCGAGGTGGAATCTCACAATCCACCTACTAGTACACTGCTCAGTGTTTGCTCTGATACCATTTGTAACAGCCCAAGCTCACCGCTAGTAGATATTGTCCGCTTTAGCCTGTTACGTATCGTCATCAGCTTTACGATTTAAAACGGATCTACTAAAGAGAGGAAGGAATGTTTCGTTCCCCTCTTCTCATACCGAGTAAGAGAGATAGAGAAAGCAAATTGTACTAATAATGTGCTGGTGGACTTCTGATTAAGCATTCTTTATATAGGCTTAAATCCTTGGACATTGTTGATAACTAGTGACTTGTGACACTGCCATATAATGATGGAGCTCCAACAACAAAGTTAATCTTAGTCGTCGGTTCTTTTATGTGCCTCTTTACCTTAAGTATCTATTAGACGAGATGCTTAAAAGATGGACCCGAGCACGCCTTCATTATTTTGGTTTTGAATATGAAGTTGGGAAGAGTCAAATGGAACATTGAGGACCTTGAGGTGAGCCCATACTGAGGGGGTTGATGTGTTTGACACAGTGTGAATGAAGGTATGATGCTAATTTGTATACTTGTGTGTGACTGTATTTGCAATGAGCCTTCTTTTGTCCTTCCACATTACCAAAGCTCATGATGATGCTCCTCTCTCTATTCCTTCTTCCATTTCAATCATACTCTCCTTTTCTCCCACTTTCTTTCCATTTCCATTTCCGCTTCGCTCGGTGCGTTAATGATCGAGAGATCTCTAATCATCCATCTTGTTAAGAATAAGGGTATTCATATGATTTGAGAATCGGACTAATTTCGATTATCCAATTCAAATCATGAAACTTCTCCCATCAACGTGGGGTCTCACAATCCACCTCCCTTTGGAGCCCAACGTCGTTGCTGGTACATCACTCAGTCCACCTCTGATATCATTTGTAATAGCCCAAGTCCACCATTAGCCGATATTGTCCTTTTTGAACTTTTTCTTTTGAGCTTTTTCTCAAAGTTAAGTCTGTTAGGGAGAGGTTTCCACACTCTTATAAACAATGTTTTGTTCTCTTCTCCAACCGATGTGAATCTCACAATTGTGAATTCTATTCGAGTGGGTCGAGTCATCAACTCAACCAACCCAAAATTGGTTCAAAAAGATTTTCTAACTCAAATTGTTGTATGTCAAATTTTAGGTTGGTGTTACATGATAAAATAGTATATTATTTTATTTGTGATTTTTCATGAATATTATTTTTTTTTTAAGGAAGAAAAATAAATGTACAGAAAATCTCTATAATTGAACCTATTTTATTTTGATAGCTTACATTCAACATTTGGGACAAATTATACTTTAAAATAATTTAATTAAATAATATAACGTTGAAATTTCAAATATGATGTACTATTTATTTTGTTATTATAAGGTAACATTGAAAGAAAATTTATGTTAATGCAAGACATATAGTTCATTAAAAATAATAAAATTGCCCTTTTTTCTTTTTCAATTAATTTTAATCATTTTTAAAAAATTTTGTCCAAGAAAATTTAGGATATGAAACTTTAATTTTAGATATAAAAAATAAAATAAAAATTAACGCAATAGTTAATGAGTATAATTGAACACCATGAATAATTAAAATGACAGCAAATAAATAAATAAATTACTAATTATCACTATATTAGTGATTTAATATATGAAACTGTGATGTGATGCTGTGATGCTATTAGATAAATTTTATATAATTGGCAAAATTGTAATTTCTTGAAAAAAAAAACCATAATTACGAAAATAGCCTTACACCCTCTATTTCAAAATATAAAAATTAATAACTTAATTACATAACACATATATTTAAATTATAATCTTTAACAGCCTAAGCCGACGATAAATATACAATTTTGATATGTACTTAAAAGTCTTAATAATATTTATCTTTTTTTTAACTTTACAAAATAGTTTTTAATTTTTAGGTAATTTTCAAAATTTTCATAAATATTCTAAAATGTCAAACATGTGTCCATATATGTTTCTTATTAACAAAATTAACAATTTTTTTATAATCAAAATGCATAACATAAACCTTTTAATAAATTTTATAATTAATTACTAGAATAACTTAAAAAATTAATTACTAAGTAATACTTTTTCGATTAAAAATATAATCTTACATTAATTATTAAACTAATGCGTGTATAATCCAATGCTTGAAAATCAATACACTGATCATGTGGGGTAAAACGGGTTCACAAGAAGAACTCGAAAACCAACTATTTCTGAATAATTCCCCTTCAAACCAAAAGGTTCGCGGTCTCTAGGCCATCCGAGCCCGACCCTTTAAAAAAAAAACGTTATATGCCAATCTCAGAATAGCACCTAGCTATCACGACCCTTCAATAACATGGACCCCACACATCTAATAATAAATATAATAAGATTCATTTCCCTAATCGTGTGACTGGCCACATTCTAACACATTCATAATATTAAATAAAAACCCCAATTTTAGAGCAGCTGCTAAAGATTGTATAAAGCAAAAAACTCTTACTCAAAACGTGGGACCATAACCACCGGTTTAATTAGTTAAGTTCGAACCGAACCTGTTTGCGGTTCAGACACTTTTGTTTAAAAGGTGGGGTGGATAGGAAAAAAGAAAAAATAAAAAAATAAAAATACGTTAAAGAATATTTTAATATTATATATTTAATTCTCATACCAACAAGCCGAAAGATTAAATTACCAAAACGCCCATTCGTGTTCTCCAAGCAATCTTCACGAAAAACTCCATGAGAAAAACAACCGTCCGTATTCAGACATCCCAACCGTCCGTTTATATGATTATCCCGTGATTAGAATAATGTGAACGATCTAACGGTTGAAAATTGAGTCTACCGTAGATCTGGCGTATTGTAACATTACCCGCTCCAAACGCGGAAATAATGATAAACAAGGGATAGCTTGTTGAATTGGTAATTATCCTTATCGTTCCATCAGCCCCTAAACCTCACCATACTCGCCTCGTTTTTTCGCTGCTGCGATTCTTCGTCTCCATTCCTCGTTCACTCGGTGGGTTTTCTGAATCTTCGATTATATTCTAATTTCGGATTCGAATTTGTGTTCCAGAGGCAGGGTTTTGGAGTTTTGAGTTCCTTTGATCATCTCTTAGCTTAAGAGGTATGGATTTTCAAACGCTGTTTGACTTTGATGTAATCGGAATAATCTAGATCGCTTATGTTTGGATGTGAGGAAATTTTGGGTTTCTTAGAATTTTTTTCTTGGTTTCTCGTCTTCTTTGATTACTCTGATTTATGGGTGTTTTCGTTTTGATCTGTTTGATGATTCTGCGATTCTGTGCAAGTTATGATGCTGGTGGACTGGGTCGAGTTCTGATTTTTTCTAGGAAATTTTCTGGGTGTACTCTTGCTTGACGAGTTCTGGATTTTCTTACTGTATCTGGATCGAATTTTATTGGGTTTTTTTTGTTTGTTGATAAATTTAGGGTTTCAAGCATGAAAAGGGGAATTGATTACAGATAAGTTTGATTTTAGTCATGATTTTTGTGTCTTTTTGTTTTTTCTAAAATTACAGCGAATTTGGTAAACTATGGGTTCGGAACAGAACGATGGCACAAGCTACCAGCCATCGGAGCCGAAGATCTGCGCGAACAACTGCGGCTTCTTTGGTTCTGCCGGTACTGAGAATCTCTGCTCTAAGTGCTACAGAGACTCTCGAATCGAAGCAGAGCAAGCGGCTTCGGCAAAAGCAGCGATGGAGAAATCCCTTCAGTCGAAAATCTTAAAGCCGTCTGAAGGTAATTCTCCGGTCGTTTTCACCGAATCACCGGTGGAATTAGCTTCATCGACATCGTCCACTGGAATTCCCCTCAGCAGTTCCAACAAATCGCCGTTGCCGGATGTTCCTAACCGGTGCCGGAGCTGCAATAAGAAGGTGGGATTGATGGGGTTCAGGTGCAAGTGCGAGAGAACATTCTGTGGGATTCATCGGTACCCAGAGAAACACGACTGTTGTTACGACTTCAAATGTATTGGGCGGGAGGAGATCGCCATGGCCAATCCTGTGGTGAAGGCCGACAAGGTCGAAAGGTTCTGATTAGGGATTTGGGTATGGAAGTGGGTAAATTCTTAGTGGGTTTGTTGCTATGATTCATCTTCTGGGTTCTATTTTGCGTCTGTTTGTCTGGGCTGGTTGGGTTCACGGTGGATTTGGGGAAGCTCTTTGCTTGGTTTGCTGGAAACTTAGCTACTATGATCAATAATATGCAGTTTGATTCCTTGCGATTCTGGTTTTGTTTTCGTTTTCGTTTTGAGTAACGTTTTTCTCTAGTGTTTGTAGAGATCAGGCGGTGTTCTTATGAATATGAAGATGAACACGATCAAGCATTCTTCCGTGTTCTTCTTCGATCAAACTTGAATTTCGAAGCGATGGGCTTTCGGAAAGTTGAGACTTTGTTGTTGTGTGCAACCCATCTGCGGGAGTTGGAGGTTCTTTTGGCACGTTCCAAGTATTGGTGGAGACTTTTCGTAACGATGGACGATGGACGGTATCAAAATGAGAGTGATAACAAGTTATATATACCAATATGAAGCATCTTTTTTGGTGATTCAATTATAAGAACTCTAAAATTAAGTGTGTTACATGGAGATTGATTTTCGCATAAAGCATGTGAGGGGACACAACACGAAAAATGTACTCAAATCTAGATTTTGAATCTTAGGTATTAACCATGTCATAGGGACACATTCGAATCTTTGATATAAGTTCTTAATTATGTCGAAGGATTGAGGCCATCGGGACATTCAAATATATATTTATTATATCAATTAAAATTTTAAATTTTTTTTTTTTTGAATATATACATTAGATTTATAGTTGTTGTGATTTAGATATGATATTATTAGGAGAGGTAAAATGAATGAATTTTTTGCTAAATTATGTGACACAAAGTATTATAATTGAAGATTATTATTTGTAGAAGCTTGAAAATGGAAGGCCAATTATTGCAAAAATGAATTGAAGTGGTTGGTATTATATGTCAACATATACTTAATTACTACCTATCCATCTACCCAATATTTCATGTTCTATTAAGTTTTTGATAGTATACGTTTATTATACGTTTATTGTATTGGACTTTCTCTCTTTTCGACCAGACGAAGGATATATAAATTATATTCAATCGAGCTTAGTGTTAGGGTTATGCTCGTCTAGGACGTATTGTCTATAGCTGCATGTCAACCCTTTATTTGTTTTCATATTGTATTGCTTTACGTATTTTCTGTTTGTACGATCGTTCGGAGAAATCATGTTTGAGTCTACTAGACCTGAATTGCCTCAAAATATATTATAAGGGGACCAAGTAGTCATCGAACCTCCCTCAACCAAGTATTCTATTTTCTCTTGTCCACATGTTTTCAATGCAATTGACTCACATTACTTAATTTCAACTTGTTTTCTACAATTTCCCTCAACCACGTTTTTATAACTTTTTCTATCAAAACGTGGCTCGAGACTCGCCATGCGTTAGAATTGACAGCAAAGTTCAATTTTTACATGACTAACTTGTTCACTGAATGAGAACAAACGACACACAATCGCCAAGTCCACTGCTTTAAAAGTGCGATTGTGACCCTAACAATAGGTTAGGTTGAAAACTCCCAATTTTCTCTTAAATTCTAAAGGTGGTTTGGTGATGTTTCTCATTATTTAGAAACATTTTCAAAATTTTGAAAACAACAAAATCAAATTTATTGATTCTTGTTTTTTTTTTTTTTTTTTTTTCAAACATAAATAAATATATTATTTTTACTTTTAAGTACATTATAAATATAATATAAGCTTTTTTTAATATTTAATTTTTAAAAAATAAAAAAAAAAATGACTACTACACATGTTTATGTTTTTTTTTTAATAGAATGTAACGAACAAAAGCAAGATTTTCTTTAATAAAAAATAAAAAACGACAATTTTACTGAACGATTCCTTATAAATCTTTCAACATTCAAGCTTCTATCAACAATAAAGGCATCACCATAAAAAGCATATCTCAATAAAGTCTCTATGCTTTCACTTTCACGTCACCCTTTCTTCTCTATTAGGTCGGTTGTTCTTAATATCTCATTCATATCTATCTTCTAAGTCAAGCAAAGAAGATATATAATATATATATATATATATATATATATATATATATATATATATATATATATATATATATATTTTATGAGCATACATCAGTCGGGTTGGATTGAATTTAACTTTTATTGAACCAACATGCAATTTTGAAATAATTGGGTTAGTGATCCGAATCTTATTCGAGTCATTCGAATCACCAACCCAACCATTTATTTTGAATTGGGTTAGTTCGTGATCTTAAAGTTAAAGTGAAAGGAAATAAATGATAAAGGGCGCAGGGCCACTTGGTTTAGTGGAGATCAGGCAGCTACATGCTTAAGGTATGCAAATTGGTGGAGCAGAAGAAAAGGGTCTGGCTGTGGCTGTGGCTATGGCTGGTCGTATCTCTTTTTGATAGCCATGGTATGTTCAAAGAATCTAATGCCAATAAAACTTGACAGAAGTCGGCCTTGGCCGTACCTCAAGAGTGTGGAAACCTCTCCCTACTGGATCGCATTTTAAAAATTTGGAGAGAAAGTCCAAAGAGAATAATATCTACTCGCGGTGGGTGGACTTTTACAAATGGTATCAAAGTCAGATACTAAGCGGTGTGTCATCGAGGACGCTGAGTCCCGAACGGGAGTGGACATAGGGTAGTGTGCGAGCGAGGATGCTGAGCCCCAAAGTGGGATGTGCCAATGAAGACATTGGCCCTAAAAGGGGTAGTAAGATCTCACATTGGTTGAAGAGATAACAAAATATTCTTTATGAGGGTCTGTTAATAGACAGTTGTGGTATTGGGCTGTTACAAACCTTGAACCAAACTTGTTTGGTTTTATGTCTATTACATGTATAGGACACGGGTTCATCGTTTTTTTTTTTATACTTATGAATGACGCTTTTGTCTCTAACGAAATCGTCGAAGATTTGAATCTCCACTTTGTTTTATAATTTTATGTGTAAAAAACTTATGTTGACAATGTTATGTCAAGGGATCGAACTTGTAACTTCGTGATCGAAGATACGCATGTTAATCAGTGAGTTACATTGATATAATGCAAACGTGTTGGAAGAAAAATCGAACATGGAGATCATAAACGACCCTCAACTCACGCTATAATTAATCACCATCGAGAAGCTACAATAAATAACTACCTTGACTTCTAAGCACGAGAACAACAATCACATAGAATTACATAATGAATATCCCTCAAATTCAACTAGGGATTGAAATCTCTTAGAGAATTACAACTTCTTCCTCCTTCGAAATTCTGCACAATCACTATATTAACTCACACGAAACCCAACAAAAATAAAAATGTAACCAAGATAGGTTCGTGATACTATAAACATTTAGTGTCGAACAACACATCGAGTGAACACTTGTCATGTTTCTCTGCTACTATGTCTTGTTTTTGTTTTTTTTAAATAGAACGAAAAAAGTCACTTTTAGAATGAAATACTTCTCCTTTAAACTAACTTGATCGAGATCTAATCATTATGTTCTTTTTTTCATAAAATTTGCTTAAACATCACACACGTCTGGAATGTTTAAATTTTCATCCGAAAAAACAATATCATAATTTAAAGACTAATGGGTCGAATTAAAATTTAATAATACAATTTTAAATAGTAATTGTTTTAATTTTTAAATCTTTTATGTTATGAAATTTTTTTTTTTTTTTTTTAAATGCTGTGAGGTCAAAGTGGTAAATTCGGATGCCCATGATGAGATGATGATGGTTAATGGGTTATGCGACGTGATTGGTTTTGTTAGTTGATACTCTTCACGAGACGGAACCCGTAATTAGTTAATATGAAACGGCGTCGTGTTGGTGCACACGATTGATTCTGAGCTTTCTTCTTCAATTGCGTCTGGTTTACCCACCTTTTCTTGCTCGTCCTGTCTCGGAGCTTGAATGAATTTGGAGAGGGAAGCAAAAAAGGGTATTGGATTTGCATTTGACTGAATCTCATCCATCCCCCACACGGCGAAGGTCCACTTCCACTTCTACTGCTTGTTCTTGCAGCTCCCACGCTTCGTTTACTGCATTTTGGGGCTCTTCTTTTGGGTCCCATTGTTCTTTTCTCTCACTCTCTGTCTCTCTGAAAGCAAAAATACTCTGTTCTTCAATGATCTTGTAAACCCATTTTCCCAAATCTTCTATGTCCTCTTGCAATGGCCGCTTCTGGGGGTACTAGTAATAGAAATGGCGCCAATTCCAGAAACTCTCTTAAGCTCGATAAGCCCTTTTCTCCTAATTCCAACCCCAATTCTTCTCTTAAGTCAAAGTCTCTTCCCAATTCTGCTCTGAGACGCAGTAGCCCTGCATCTCTTGGTGCTGCCAAGAATGACGGTGGAGGTTTGTTCTTTGCTTTTCTGCTGCTTCTTTTTCTGTTTTTTGTCTTGTTTTTTTTTTTTTTAAATGGTTTATGGAGGTTTTGAGTTTAGATGTGTACGAGGAGAACTAAACATTTCTTATAAGAGTGTTGAAACCTCTCCCTAGAAGAGGCGTTTTAAAACTTTGAGAGGAGCCAGAAGGGAAAACTCAAAGATAAACTAAGGAAAAAGAAAAAAGAAATAGCAACAATATCCGTTAGTGGTGGGCTTGAGTTGTTACCATTAGTATTAGAGCTAGATACTAAGCATACTAAGTAGTGTGCTAGCAAGGACATTGGGCCCCAATGGGATGGATTGTGAGATTCCACGTTGGTTGGAGGGGAGAACGAAACATTTCTTATAAGAGTGTGGAAACCTCTCCTTAGAAGATGTATTTTAAAACCTCGAGGGATACCTCAAAAGGAAAAGTTCAAAGAGGAGGACAACATTTGATAACGGTGGGCTTGAGTTGTTACATGATCTGAGTGGGTTGAGTGGGTTGGTGCATCCAAGTGATTTGAAATTGAGGTTATTGAAAAAGGGTGATTTTGTGTTGATTTCTTGCATTGAAAAGCAAGAACTTCGTTTTTGAACAAGAATTGGTGTTATTCAAGCCTTTCAATTCATAAGTAGTTAGCTTTCCATAGTCAAGAAGGGTCAGTTTAATGATGTGATTTTCCTTTTTGACACATTGTTCAGTTCTACACAGTTCTAAGTTCATGGTTTTTTGATAAATAATGAATTGAGTGCAGTTCCTGGAAGAGTTCGAGTAGCTGTTAGATTGCGACCACGCAATTCAGAAGAATTGATAGCTGATGCTGATTTTGCTGATTGCGTAGAATTACAGCCAGAGGTACAATGAACCCAATATTACACTAATAAACACCTTTACCATTATTATACTCTTAATGGATTCCATCAGAAAATCACACTCTATTTCAGCTTAAAAGGTTGAAACTCCTGAAGAACAACTGGGATTCAGATACTTATGAGTTTGATGAAGTGCTAACTGAGTTTGCATCTCAAAAACGTGTTTATGAAGCCGTGGTGAAGCCTGTTGTGGAGGTATGTTTGCATTAAATTTTCAGTCGACATCATAATCTTTGTGCAACTCCCTTTGAGTGGCCGGCCATTTTTCTTGTCCTTAGAGTGTATTGGATGGCTACAATGGAACAATTATGGCATATGGACAGACTGGTACTGGTAAAACGTATACTCTTGGAGGACTTGGAGAGGAAGACACGGCTGATCGTGGAATAATGGTGCGTGCTATGGAGGACATCTTGGCTGAAGTTTCTTTGGAGACGGATTCTGTCACGGTATCCTACCTGCAGCTTTATATGGAGAGCATACAGGACCTTCTTGACCCTGCAAATGATAACATTTCCATTGTTGAAGATCCTAAAACGGGAGATGTTTCGTTACCTGGGGCTAGCCTTGTAGAAATTAGACACCAGGAGAGCTTTGTGGAACTACTAAGATTGGGGGAAGCTCATCGTTTTGCTGCGAATACGAAACTAAACACCGAATCTTCTCGTAGTCATGCAATTCTCCTGGTACTTTGAGGTCTTTAAATCTCTCAAAAACTGCTAGTAGTTCATGGAAATTTGATGTTTACTTCTTGTTGAAGGTACATGTAAAGCGGTCTTTGAAGGGAAGGGATTCAACTCTGGGAAGTGATATTGGTGGGCATTCTCATTTGGTTAAGACCTTGAAAGCTTCTATTGTTCGGAAGGGAAAGTTAGTGGTGGTGGATCTTGCTGGTTCTGAGCGCATCGACAAGTCAGGTGTGTATATGCTCTATGCATAGGTTGCCTTTTCACCACTCACTTTGTTAGGAATCACGACTCTCCACTTTGAATATAAGTTTTCATTGCTTTGCTTTGAGATGCATTCATTACTTATAAATTTATGATCAACCCCTTAATTAGCCGATGTGGGACTCCTCTTCCAACAATCCTCAACAATCCTTCCCTTGAACAAAGTACACCGTAGAGCCTCTCGTGAGGCCTATGGAGCCCTCGAACAACCTCCCTTTAATCGAGACTCGACTCTTTCCCTAGAGTCCTCGAGTCCTCGAATAAAGTACACCATTTGTTCGACACTTCAGTCACTTTTGACTACACGTTCAAGGGTCCAAACTTCTTTCTTCGACATTTGAGGATTCTATTGACATGACTAAGTTAAGGGGATGACTCTAATACCATGTTAGGAATCACGACTCTCCACAATGGTATGAGATTGTCTACTTTGAGTATAAGCTCTCATGACACTGCTTTGAGTTTCCCCAAAAGGCCTCATACCAATGGAGATGAATTCCTTACTTATAAACCCATTATCAACCCTTTAATTAGTCAATGTGGACTCCTCCTCTAGCAATCCTCAACGCACCAAACAAATTTTACCAACTAGGGTCTATTCAACAAATTTTACCAACTAGGGTCTATTCTTTTTGTGCTTACTTCATTTTAGATTTACATTGTCTTTCAACATTTTCATAAGAAAAGTTGCTTTCTCAATGATATCAATGTGTTTATTGAGGCAGGAAGTGAAGGACATACACTTGAAGAAGCCAAATCCATAAATCTCTCCCTGAGTGCATTAGGGAAGTGCATAAATGCACTAGCCGAGAATAGTGCACACGTTCCAGTTAGGGATTCAAAGCTTACAAGGTTACTCCGGGATTCATTTGGTGGTAAGATCTGATTTTGATGTTGTTTTAGCTATATCTTTACAGGTCAAATTTATAATCCTAAATTATGTTGTCATTATTGTTCAATGTGACTCTTATAGTCTCTTGTGTACGCAAAATCTAGTTTAAAACAACTTTGCAAATATCATGGTGAAGCATCCGGTTTGAACAATCAATGGAATGGATAAGGCTAAGATAAGGGTCTGTTCATAATCCCTATTCAAATTACATGTTTGACTGATTAAGAGAGTGGGGAGGGATTAAAAAACTCGTCAATTCTTCCCTTCGTTCCTTTTATCTTGGACATCTTGTTCAATCTGGTGAAGGAGCAAAGCCGAGGTTCAGATTTTCGGTTTCTTCTTTTCTTACCGTTCAACCTGGCGAAGGATAATTGTGTTGTAGAGTGGATTAGCAGCATGTAAAGGCAAGGGTTTGCAATTTCGTTTCAAAAAATCCTTTATGTGAGAGGGTCATGCCCCTTCAATGCTTTCCTCAATAGATCACCAATCTTGAAATTCATCTTCCTTAAACTTCATATGAAAAGCAGAATCTAAATGGAAAAGGATCAGCATTCCATATTTACTCATTGGTTTTGAATTTATCAGAAGAGATAGCTAGAATCTGGGTTAAAGATTAGAAACTGTCCCAATCCAACTACCAATTATCTACCTACTCATAATCTACGTCGTCCTGCCAATATAAACATGATCGAGCGGACATTGTCGAGTTGGGATCCCTCCCTCCTTATCACGCTAGCCGGAGAAAAGGGGAAAACGGACGGTAGAGACATGGTTCGAATTTAGGAGACTGACGAGATTGAGTCCCCACCTCGAGTTCACATGCTCCAATTGGATTATTTTTACGAATATATCCCAACCTCCAAACATTGGCCTCTCTAATTGTGTTCCTAGAACAGCTAGAACTTGGTTTTACTCATTGGATTTGAATTCTAATCATGATATCTGGCCATGCAAAATTTTAACAGGAACAGCTAGAACTTCACTGGTTATTACTATTGGTCCATCACCTCGCCATCGTGGAGAGACTACAAGCACAATAATGTTTGGCCAACGGGTAGGTTATGGGTGCTTAGTTTTTGACAGGTTAATAACCATTACTCTCAGTGTGATCTATTCCATTTCCAAGATTCTAATTTCTAAAACCTTTTACCCCTCAGGCTATGAAGGTGGAAAATATGGTGAAGATAAAAGAAGAATTTGATTACAAAAGTTTATCAAGAAGATTAGACATTCAATTAGACAAACTGATAGCCGAACATGAAAGACAGAAGAAATCATTTGAGATGGAAATTGGAAGAATTACCAAAGAAGCACAGGATCGCATATCTGAAGCTGAAAGAAGTCATTCGAATGCACTGGAGGTAACAAGGGTCCTTTTAGATTGAAAGACCTTGAATGATATTGGGTCCTTTTAGATTGAACAGTTTCATGTCTGTTCTTGAATGATATAGGGTTCGGTTGAGTGTGCTGATGAGGAAGCTGAGGAGCTAAAGAATTTGGTTAAAAAGGAAACGCTTTTGAGGAAGGCAGCTGAAGAGGAAGTTAGCAATCTAAGAACTCAAGTAGCCCAACTGAAGAGATCAGAGGTATGTTTTGGCATGCCCCACCTCTCCCACTTTTTACATAAGGCTTTTAATGGTGGCTTTTATGTGCTAGACATCTTGCAATTTGGAAATCTCTAAGCTTTGCAAGTCTCTGGAAGATGAGCAAAATCAGAAAAAGAAACTAGAAGGAGATATAGCTGTTCTACAAACCCAGTTGTTGCAATTGAGCTTTGAAGCTGATGAGGTATGTTTTGGGTTAGTGTTTCTTGATCTTGTTTGTGTAGCCTTGTGTTTTGACAACAGCCTACTTTATTTGCAGACCAGTAGGCGACTGGACAGAGGTGAGCCTGGGAAAGTCCTCGGTTCTATAGATTCTCTCGTGCAACAAGTTAAGCACTCACAGGCTCAAGAGCCTGGAAATGGGGAGAAAGCTTCAGTTGCCGAACTCTTTGAGCAAGGTATAAGAACTACAAATCTCTATAATAGTATGATATTGTCCACTTTGAGCGTAAGCTCTCGTAGCTTTGTTTTTTTGTTTCCTCAAAAGGTCTCGTACTAATGAAAATGTAGTTCTTAGTTATAAACCTATGATCACTCCCTTAATTAGCCAATGTGAGATTTCTTTCCAACAATTCTCAACAATCCTCCCCTCGAACAAAGTACACCATAGAGTCTCCTCTGATGCCTATGGAGCACTCGAACAGTCTCACCTTAATTTAGGCTCGACTCCTTTCTCTAGAGCCCTCGAACAAAGTACACTTTTTGTTCGACACTTGATTCACTTTTGACTACACTCTCGAGGGTCCCAACTTCTTTGTTTGACATTTGAGAATTTTATTGACATGACTAAGTTAAGGGCATGGTTCTTATACCATGTTAGAAACCACGAATCTCCAGAATGGTATGATATTGTCCACCTTGAGCATAAGCTATCATAACTTTGTTTTTTGTTTCTCCGAAATGACTCATACCAATGGAGATGTATGATCATTCCCTTAATTAGCCAATGCGGTAATCCATCCCAACACTTCTATCACTTTATTTCAAGCTGTTCATTAATTCTATAATATTTTGACAGTGGGACTGCAGAAGATCTTGTCGTTGCTGGAAGCTGAAGATTATGACGTCAGAATTCATGCTGTGAAAGTGGTTGCAAATCTAGCAGCTGAAGGTACCAAAAATCATTACAATGTTCACTGACAATCTACATTACTTCTTTGCTGTTCTTTCCTGTCTTTTAAAAGATACTCTGACTTGAAATCGTTAGGCTTGATTAAAGTCAATATTGAAGCAGAAATGGTCTGTGGCTGTGATATTCAAAGTTGGGGAGGAAAACGAAACATTCTTTTATAAGGGTGTGGAAATCTCTCCCTCGTAGACGCGTATTAAAACTTTTAAGGGAAAACCCGAAAGGGAAATATCTGCTAGCGGTGGGCTTTGGCCATTACGCTTCTTGTAGTTCCCGGTTTTGGAATGCAGCATTTTAACTGTCAGCAATGAACAAATGTATTATAGTTCTTACTGTGAAAAGCGCAGTGATATGCTTACCTCAAAATATGTAGAAACAAATCAGCAAAAGATTGTAGAGGCTGGCGGCCTTTCATCCTTGCTGATGCTACTCAGAAACACAGAGGATGAGACGATACACAGAGTTGCTGCTGGGGCAATTGCAAATCTGGCAATGAATGGTCAGTTTGTATTCCTTGTTGGACCCTTGATTCCACTTGCTTTTCTGCTTTTTTAGGCTGAGATTTCGTAGCTCCTAAGTTTTGCCTTGTCTTTCCCATCAGAGACCAACCAAGAGCTGATTATTTCCCAAGGGGGCATTAGCTTACTGTCCATGACGGCTGCCAACGCTGAGGATCCCCAAACCCTTCGTATGGTTGCCGGAGCAATCGCCAATCTGTGCGGCAATGGTATGTGTTGATCTATGCAAATTTATGTTCATCATTTGTTCCTGCTGGTCTAATATTCACAATCCGACATCACTCTCACTACCAGTTATAATATTATGTTATCCAGATAAGTTGCAGAAGAAGTTAAGGGGCGAAGGTGGTATCAAGGCATTGCTTGGTATGGTAAGATGCAGACATCCTGATGTTCTTGCACAAGTTGCTAGAGGAATTGCGAATTTCGCAAAGTGCGAGTCGAGGGCCTCTATACAAGGTAAGCCTTCAAGTTCGGGGTCTCTGTTAGGAATCACGACTTTCCAGAATGATATGATATTGTCCGCTTTGAGTATAAGCTCTCATGTCTTTGCTTTTGGTTTCCCCAAAAGACGTCACCCCAATAGAGATGTATTACTTACTTATAAATCCATGATCATTCCTTTTACTAGCGAATATGGGACTTCCTCCCAACCATCCTCTCCTCGAACAAACTACACCATAGAGCCTCCCATGAGGCCTATGAACCCTCAAACAACCTCTCCTTAATCGAGACTCGACTCCTTTCTCTGGAGCCCTCAAGCAAAGCTCGAACAAAGTACACACCCTTTGTTCGACACTTGAGTCACTTTTGACTACACGTTCGAGACTCACAACTTTTTTGTTCGACATTTGAGGATTCTATTGACATGACTATGGTAAGAGCATGGCTCTAATACCATATTAGGAATCATTGACTTTCAAAATAGTATAATATTGTCCACTTTGAGCATGGGCTCTCGTGTCTTTTCTTTCGGTTTCCCCAAAAAGACCTCATACCAATAGAGATGTATTCCTTACTTATAAACATACGATCAACCCCTTAATTAGCCGATGTGGGACTCTCCACCAACAATCCTCAACCGTCTCGGTCGCCTGGTTCAATATAATGTGAACTGATCGTGGTTTGGGTTGTTGAAATGAACAGGGAGCAAGGCTGGAAAGTCTTTCTTGATTGAAGATGGAGCACTCCCATGGATTGTACAGAATGCCAACAATGAAGCATCAACGATCAAACGACATATCGAACTGGCACTCTGTCATTTAGCACAACATGGTAACCTCAATCCCTCGATCTCTCTGTCTTGTCTGAATTATGTCGCTTAGCTGAACCAGAAACCTCAAAAAAAAAAAAAAAAAAAAGAACATAAACTTGAAGCAAACCCACGACATTGGTGATAATGCAGAAGTGAATGCAAGGGACATGATGAATGGAGGTGCAGTGTGGGAACTGGTTCGGATATCGCGGGACTGCTCACGGGAAGACATAAGGAGTCTTGCGCATCGAACATTAATATCCAGCCCCACATTTCAAGCTGAAATGAGACGATTACAAATAGATCATTGATTTGACACAAATATTCTCCTTTATTATCACAATCATTTCTGAAATGGCACCAAACTCAGCTGCCCAATTCTTGTCATCAAAGTAGTGTAGAGGAACACTTGGAAGCTGGCCTCATCTCTAATTTCAAACTTCAACTGTGTAAATTCATATACTAATTTTTTCTTAACAACTATGAAATTTGTATTATTTAGTCCCTAAACTTTTAATTTCATCGTAGATGCAAAACATGAAATAAAATTACAATATGATCGATTACTAAAATGGCACGTCTGTTTATATACATCGATCCATCCAATCTTTTTCATTCGATAACCAATTATTTTTGAAGAAGTTTGATTAAAGAGAAATGAAAACAAAACTAAAAGTGTGGAAATGATGAAATATTAAACAGAAACCAAGAGAATCAATCTCCATAATTTGAGCCGGCAAGGATATAGGAAGTTGTGCTAAGAGTTCTCAAAATCAACCAACACCTATGCCTATCATTTTTTGTTTCTCTACCAACAACTCACTTCCCCAACTATTCAACAACACCAGACCCACTTCATAATTTTAAACCCTAAATCATTCACTTCCCCAATTCTTCTACCCAAAGCTTCCTTTTTTCCATCATGGGTCTTTCACAAACATCCCAAAAATTGTAAATTTTCAAAAAAGATCCAATTTTTTCATGTGGGTAAACTAAATTGGGAGGTGGGTGCATTAAATTTGATCATAAATTTGGGATGTAATCTAATATGATTACCTACAAGATCAAGAAATAACCTGAGAATTAAAGGAACAAACTTGAGACATGGAAAAATAATTCAAAACAAAAACAAACCCAAATTAATTCATCTCCATTTTTTTTTTTTTTTTTTTTTTTTTTGTGGGTTAGTACGGTGGACGGGAATTTGCCCAATAAGCTGCTTCCGATGGTGGCATTTGAATTGAATTTAGCAGATTCGGAGGCAAACCTTGAAACAACGGCCCATTTCCGTCGCCGACGAGTTGCTGCTGTTGTTGGGGCTGTCCAATTTCATCGGGAGACCCAATTCCGCCGCCGCCTTGCATCGACGGAAGTGGCGGCTGGTCGTCCTCCTCCAACGGGAGCCGTTCATAAGCGGCGTTACTAAACGAGGCAGCCATGATGACGACAGGGCCAGAAGCGATTAAAGTACCGACGACGCTACCGCCGACGACTTGACCCTGGCCGCCGGCGAGGTAAATGGTTAAGGTGGTAGCGGCAGGAGGAGCCGGAGGAGGGAGGAAAGACCCGGCAAGGGACAAGATCTCGAAACGACCGTGTAAGTTGACAATTGCACCGGGGGAGGCGGGTTGGCGGAGAGTGACGTTGGTAACGGTGCCGGTACCACTCATGATACAAACGCCGCGTTGTCGGCGGCGAGCGAAGGTAGCAACACTGTCGACGATGTCGCAGCCATCGGTGACCTCGATGACATGGGTCCGAAGGGCGTTAGCACTGTCACGAGTAATGATAATAGGGGGTTTGGGTTTGTTTTTGGATCCGGCAGGTCTGCCTCTAGGGCGACGAGTGATTTCTCCGTCGGGATCTCCACCGCTGTTGGGGGCAGAGTTGTTGGGGTGATGGTCGTCGTCGCGATCACGCTTGAGACGGCTGGTGGTGGCGCTATGTTCCTCTTCGGAATTGTTGTTGTTGTGGTTGTTGTTGTTATGGTGAAACGGAGTCTGGAGATGGAAATCTCGGGTGTGGAAGGGAGGAGGAAGGGAGTGAGCATCCATGGAGTTTAGGGTTTAATTTAGAAACTTGAAATAGAAATGGAAGAAACCCCAAATTGGGAGTTAGTACAAAATGCATACAAAGGATCCCAATTGTTGAAGATTTGGAAGAGAAGAAGAACAAGAAAGGAAAGAGCTTTGGGTTAGGGTTAGATGGGAAATGTGTTGGGATTCGTTAGAGCTGCGTGCTTATGCCTCATGGGACCCTCTCTCTCTCTCTCCTCACGTTAATTCCTTTTTCTCTCTCTAATCAACCTCTTAATCTCGGGTCCGACTTCCCTTAACTCGAGTGTCATATGTGTACGAGCTTCCAACTTGGTTCATCTCCGAGCTATATCCTATTAGGAGAGGGTTCGCTCTAATACCATATGTAACGCATGATGTTTAGGTTCACCTTCGAGTCATATCCTCGTTAACTCAAGTGTTACCATGTTTTTACTAGCTTCCAACTTGGTTTGTCTTGGAGCCATATCCTATTAGGATAGGACTCGCTCTAATACCATATGTAACGTCTGGCACATGGTCAGTAAATTTTTTGAAGTATTTAAATATTAGGAGTCCTTATCCAAATCAAAAAGTCCTCTTATAAACTGTAAAACTCCACGGTTCCGGTTGACACGTAAGTTAAATATTGTAGAATAAAACCCCTAAAATTATTTTTTTACTTTTAATTTTTTACATTTTTTCTTAAAGGAGACCCTCACATGGCTACAATTAAGTTACAACACTATCATATTTTAAAGAAAACGACAGAAAACACGTGCATCTAATGTGAACAATTCAACTGCCACGTGACTGTTCTTCTTAGATATTGTTTTTTCCCAAATTTTTAGTTAAATTATATATATATATATATATAATATCCATGCTTTAAAATTTTAAAATTAAAAAAATAATAATTAAATCTCCACAATATATCAATTGAACTAACAACTTAGAGATGCCTTGACAGATATGACAACAAACTTCCATATAGAAGTAGCTCGCACATGCTCGATAAAGCTTTCTTCGAAAAAAATACATTAAATTAGTCCGTTCCACCGAACCTTTTAATTGATTAAACGTCTTATAAACATCACTTAAATAAATATATCAATTATCATTTTAAAGGTCGATAATTCAAGAATTAAAAAAAAAATAGCTATTTACTATTATTTTTAATGAAACAGACATAACTAAACTGCAGTAGAAAATGATTGTTTAAAAAATAATAATAATAATTAATGTATTTTAATTTCAATTAATACTCCATCACGGAAATTTAATGCTAGACGAAGTCAAGCCACTGGGTACAGACAATGCTTTAACAGTAATTAAACTATTTTTTAAAAACAATTATTATTAAATAAGTTGGGTCCACATAAACGTTTTGCCACGTGTAATATCCCCCGCTTGTTTCGGGTCTATTTCACGGTAACCGGAATCCCCCACACAACTTTTCTTTTTCTTTCCTTCTCTTAAAAAAATAGGCGGTTTGTTTTCTTCCTAAATATATTAAATTTAATTGTTTAATTTTCTATCCAATTTTAAAATAAAATATAAAATTATAATTTTTATATCGGACCCGTTATTAAAAAAGATTAAATAACATTATCTACTTTTACCATGCACAAATAAATAAATATGAATTTAATTTTTTATCAGCATGCTCGAAAAAGGCATATTTCTACCAAATTTTCGAGATAATGTAGTTCATTTATCGAGAGATTATAATTTTAATTAATTGCTCATAAAATGAAATAATTTAAAGGTAAAGTTGGAATTTGAAGAGAATCTAAATTTGGTTAAGGAAAGTCGTATAGTTTTTAAAATATTATTTTGTGTCCCTTAATTGTTTATATTTTTCATTTATATACTCCAATCATCAAATAATTATTGTTGGTTTCTTTTTAAAAATAGAAAATTAAAATTGTAAGTCTAATTACGTGAAATAAATATATATTTCATATTTAAGAATTTAAAATATATATTAAAAAAGGTGGGAAATTATGAGGAGAGAGAAAGGGAGGGGGTTTGACCGCATAATCCAGAGTGTTGGGGGAGGTAAAGACGCGTGGGGTGCGCTGACAAACACCAAGCTTATATTAAAATATTAATTTTAATCCCTCCCATCCTTTCTTTCTAAATACTCTTAATACTTTTACAAATTTTTTAATTTTTTGTTTTTATTTTTATTTTATTTCAATAGATTCTTCACCTTTTAAAAAAATATATTTATTGAGTTTTCAAATTTTGAATTCCGTCTAATAATTTTTAAATTTTCATATATTTTTGTTATATCTCTATCAACCGAACAAATGAATTATTCCCTCCACCCTAAATTATGCCTTGTTTTCCCTTCTTCGATTATCGTGTGTGAGCATGCGTTATCAGACGGGCTCGCACACTCTCTCCACATCTGGCTTGTTGAACCAACACACGCTAACGGGCTCTTTATCGTACATCACAAAGTAAAAAGTCGTCAATATATCATGGTAAACATAATTTTGATAAGTTATCTTGATATTTTACTTAATTAGTCAAAAAATATGGTTACAGACCAACCCAACTCAATCCTACCTTACTTTTAAAATTTTATAACATTAAGAATATTTGAGTTTTGTTGTTCGGATATTAAAGCTTTAAAAATAATTATAAAAAAAAAAAACGGGACAATTCAACCCAACTTAACCCAGAAAAGAAAGGTTGAACTAGATTGAATTGTGAACTCTGTTTCAGTTGTTCGAGTCACTCATCCAACCAACTTGAAATTTAGAGTTGATCCAAAAAATTTCTCGTGTACACAGGTAACAAATATACGAAATTAGTAGAGGAATAAAAGCAATGTAAAGGGGGGACATTACAAAGCTCCCACCCTCCTTCCACCTAAAACTAATATCTCTTTTATTTGTGTCTGCAACTTCCATGAACGCAAACTCATGCACCACAAAGATGCCTTCTGTCGGTCTCTTTCTCATCCTCCAATGCCCCTATCATTTACACTTTCTAAACACACAATTCATCATCGTGGACTACGTATTTACAAGTTACAACATATCACTAACATCTTCTACGAACGTCCAAGGTTCTTAACTTGTATAACAATTTTAAAAATGAGATAGATTTGAGTTGTATTATTGTGAGATTCCACGTCAATTAGAGAGAGGAACAAAACATTTCTGATAAGAGCGTGGAAACAATGAACCGAAGACGAAACATAACAGACTAAATTTTGAACATAAGAATTAAGAAAGTATCCATAATTTATGAACAAAGGAATCCATATTTACAAAAAAAAAAAAAAAAAAAAAAAAAAAAAAAAAAAAAAAAAAAAAAAAAGGGTCAAGTAATTAATTAAAAAGGGTAAATAATAAAAGTGGATTTGAAGAGGTAAGAGATGGAGGAAAGGTGGGCATGTGAGAGGCAACAACAACATGGCTGCAATTATGGGATGCTTTCTGCAACTCTTCTCTATCTATCTGCACCTTCCTCATCTCAAGACATTGTATATTATAATATTTTGAGTGTGGAAGATTTTGAGGAAGAGCCTTACATTAATTAATTAAAAAGATGATCTAGTAAGAAATACATCTCTATTCGTAAAGTATCATATCAATGAATACAAAAAATAACCCAAACACTAAATTATCGTACCATTGTGGGAGTTTACGGTTCTTATCACTAACATGCCTCGTTTTTCCGCTACACCACACTGAAAGCTCAAGAAACCCACATGATTTCTTTTCCAACTTCGTCCTTATCGCTTCATTCCTAAGAAAAATGGTGAGAAAATAAGCATAATTTTCTGTCCATATATTAATGATGACTAAAGTTTAATAATATTAATGTTATTTTTTAATGCTCGAGTATACTAAAAAATGATATTTTCAATTTTGAAAAAAAAAATTAATAGAGTATAAAAATATTTTTAAATTAGTTTCCCACTATTATTTATAATATTTACACAGAGGAAATATAGAAATTATCAAATCAATTATATAATGATATTATAATGATTTGATAGTTTAACTTATTAAAAAATGAGGTTTCATATAATATTAAATTAATTAAATAAATAATCAATTAATTAACCTTAAAAGCTCCAAAATACTATTTAAGATACGCTTCATTCTTTGTACTTGGATTTGGGGGAGAGAAAAATAAAATAAAAAATAAAATAAAATAAACGAAGAAAAGAAAAATTATAAATTAAAGGATTTCAAAAAGGAAAAAGTTATTTACGGCCGCAAAATCTTTAATCCGTTGTACGGACACCCAAAAAGAAAAAAAAAACTACAATATTTGGAAATCTCAATTAAAAAACCATTTAATTTCTAGAAATATTTTAATAATCATATCTTTATGTTGGATATTATAAATCTATTTACAACTATAGAGAGAGAGAGAGAGATTTTAATTTGGGAGAAAAGTGACCAATTTTTATAATTTAAGCCAAAGTATGAACCATATATTAAATTTATACGTCGTGTATAAAAATAAAGTTTAATTTGTAAATAAATGAAAAATAAAAAGATATCAATTGGGCTAATAGTCTTGAAAGCCCAATACGTTATGGGCTTTAAACACCGTTGGCCCATGCCCTCAATTATGGATAAACTCGTAACTTCCTTTTCATTATTTTATTTTATTTCTCACACCCATAATTGGTCCCACTGCCACCTTAGTCTCGTGAATGTCACGTGACCTTCCTATTTTTAATCAATATTGTCACGCTTGCAAGGGGGTACTTCTTTACTCTATACTTTCACACCATATAATATAATATAATTAAACAACACCTTTCAACTTTCATTCACAAATCCACTCAACAATTATAAATTAAATTTTCAATATATATAAGTAATTATTCTTATGATTAATATCTAAATTTGAAAATATTGAAATAATTTTTATTGATGGAAAAATATATGTGATGTTAATAATTTAGGTTTGTAATGGAAGCTTAGAAGGCAAGGAAGCAATATTGCAACTAAGCACGTGACAGTTTGCTTGAGTTACACGTTTTCTGAATTTGCTTTCTTTCATTCCTTCAGTAGAGTAGTCTCACGTCACCCGTCTTCTACTATCTTCTTCTCTTACGGGGAATCAACACCCTCCATCTTGTTAACATCAGACGGTCCATCATTCCGTACGTACGATAACGCCCCAGTGCTCTCTATCACCCAATCCGAACCCCAACCAACCATAGCCTGCCACTTGGACAAGAAAGAGCGGAGGTGGAAGCATGCGTTGATCACGTGATTGAGAGGGGAAAACAAAACATGGTGAGATAGGGAGAAATCTGCGGCGCCATCGTTTTTTCGAATTTGGCGCCACTCCCATCATCGACGGTCAAAAAGCCGTGCCGTCGTCCACGCCACCCGCATATAATGGCGGGACTTCCTATATATATATATTATATATATATATATATATAAAAAGAAAACCTCCACTGGGACCTACTACCTCCATCGTCTTAGCTGTTGACTACCTGTCAGCTCATCTTTTCTCAACCCCCCACCAGGGGTCGGGTCCTTCAGCTTGTGGGCCCCCTTAATTAGCGGGAACCAACCTAGTATTCTCCCGCCAACTCAATTTCTTTTTATTATTTTATTATAGTTTCTTGTGTTGAACGCCAGCCACTCATTCATTGCCACGTGTCCTATTGTCCGGACACATAACGGCCGTGTTTCTTTCGTTAATTCGCAGTTAATTTCAAGAAACCGGAATGGGCGCCGTAACGGACCCACTCTTCTCCACACGTCGGATGCAAAACGGGGTTACGTCAGCGAGAATGAGTAGTATTTCTCCCGTCGAGCCAATCAAAACCTGCCACGTTGAAAATGAAAGCAATGTGTGTAAGATTACGAAATTACCCTCGGAGAAGATTCATATTTTCAATTCAAGTTGTAATTGTTTATTTATTTTTATCCATATGTCTTTTTTAATATTTAAATTGTATTGGTAAGATCAAAGAAATTAAATAAACGGGGCAAGAGGACGACAAGGAAGGGGTCGGGGGCAAAGAAAAGGCGGTGTTGTCACGTGGGGACGTCATTAGAAAATCCAACTTAATTAGGAAGCTAAAGAGGGTCTTGAAGGGAACAGTGGGACCCATTCATACCACGTGGACGATCCCCACCATCACCTTCAATTCTACAAATCCGCCACGATTTTATTTTCTTATTTTGGTACCGTACCGACCCCCCAAATTTGAGTCAAATGCAAGCGAAAACGTCTCTGATTAAATCCCACGCGGCGTCCTACGTGGACTCAATCTTCAATCCTATTGGACTCACTAACCCTTTCCTTCGTGGTTAGGAAAAGAGAGTGGTCCCCTGCCGCGCGTGGGGATTTAAAATGAAAGTGCCACGCGCAAGTCACTGCGGCTATTCTCACGCCTTTGACGCGTGAGCGCCCAAGCCAATATTCCTTATATAAAAATATATTTTTTAAAAAAGGGAAAATAATAAATTAGTTGTAAATATAAGTGCGACCATCCAGGAGGCAAGGAGTCAAGGCCTAGGCGTGCTTTGCGCTTCTAAGAGAGAGAATACTGACTCTTCTAGAGAGAAAAACATACTTTCAAATTGACGGGAGGTTTCCGGCGACTGTTGCTGTTGTCGATCGTGGTTTGCTCCGACGGCTAGGACAAGTAACGCGAACGGAAGTTCCAAGGTTAAGCTATTTTTGAGAGAGCGTTTTGTTTCGGTCGACTGGAGAAATCGCTGTCTTCGCTGCTGCTTCTAGAGATTATCACGAGCGAAATTTGCGTTTTGAGCGGTTGAATTGCTCTCTTGTTTTCTCCTTAACAGCCTGAATTGTAAGTTACTATGGTGGAGATGGAGTGGCCTGGGAGTCTTGATGAATATTCAAAGCTTATCAATCGGATGAACGCGCCCAGGTTTGTTTTCTTTCAATCTTTTGCGATTTCTCCTGCCTGCAGTTGCAACCATTGCCAATCGTTCACTTTACGAATGTTCTGTTTCTGTAATAGCATGATTTTCTGGTCAACAGTAGGTTAATCTTGCCGTATTTTTATCGTTCTTTGGGATTTCTCTCGTTTCTTTCGATCTTTTAGTTTTAGGGTTTAATTAGTTTTCGATTTGCAAATCTGCTGGTTTCCTTATCGGTGAACAGCGTTTGCTAATTTTCAGCACCGTAATCTTCACTTCCCTTCTGTGAGAGGTTTCTTTCCCCATACGTTTTCAGATTCGGTCCGACTCCGATTTCTGCGTTCACATGCTTCCAACTGAGAGGAATTTAAAATTACCGACCGGAAATTTCTCCTCTCTTCCATCTTTGAACTTTTCAAACTTTCTAGACTATTTTGGAAGCCTCTATTCTAGACATAGCACCGGTTTTCATATAGTCTTGATTAATTTATGGTTTGTCTGACCCTGTCCAGCGGCATCATTCAAACATCTTTCCCGAGACTTTTCAGAGATCCATGTGGCTTCGTATTTGAAACTTCAAAACTAGGGATATAGATGACAATTAAACTTGACGTAACTTGACCGATTGCTACCTCTTTTGCAGGGTTATAATCGACAATACCGTATGCGAAACTGCGACTCTGGTCAAGGTCGACAGTGCAAGAAGACATGGAATCCTCTTGGAAGCTGTACAAGTGTTAACGGACTTGAACCTTTCAATTCAGAAAGCTTACATTTCTTCAGATGGAAGATGGTTCATGGATGGTATGCTTAAATGGCATTTAATGCTAATGAATATGCATTTGATTCAGTCTTTTTTTAATAAATTCATTCTATTAATTTTGCTTGCAGTTTTTCATGTGACTGATATTGAGGGAAATAAATTAACCGACCAGGGCGTTATTAGCTACCTTGAGAAGGTAATTAATAGGATCCGAACCCCAATTAATTTTGATCTGTTTCCATTAATGTATTGTAACTTACTTGCGTTGATGGGTTGTCTTGTAGTCACTTGCAACGATTCACTGTGGCAAAGCTGCTGCCTCAAACGATTTCACAGCCCTGGAGCTAACTGGGACAGACCGTGTCGGGCTTCTTTCGGAGATATTTGCAGTGTTGGCTGAGCTTCGATGCGATGTTGTTGAGGCTAAAGTGTGGACTCATAATGGCCGAATCGCTTCCTTAATATATGTCAAGGACTGTAATTCTGATTCCCCTATCAATGACTCCCAGAAAATAGACACCATTGTTGGACGTTTGAGGAATGTTTTGAAAGGCGATGATGACATTCTATATGCCAAGACCTCGGTCTCCATGGCGGTCACCCATACTGAAAGAAGGTTACACCAGATGATGTTTGCTGATCGTGACTATGAAAGGAAGCCTGTTCTGCAGCATAGTGATGATGATTCACCTGTAGTGACAGTTCAGAATTGGGTTAAGAGGGGTTACTCAGTTGTGAATGTTCAATGTAAAGATCGAATGAAGCTGTTATTTGACGTTGTTTGCACGTTGACCGACATGGATTATGTAGTTTTTCATGGCACCATCACTACAGCAATGGATACAGCATATCTGGTAAATGTTTTTCCTACTTTCTGGGTTCATATTATTTCATATGATGGTTGAATCATCCGGTTATTCACATCAACTATCCGTCATTTCGTATCAGGAATTTTACATCAGGCACACTGATGGAACTCCAATTAGCTCCGAGGCTGAAAGGCAGCGTGTCATCCAATGCTTACAAGCTTCCGTGGAGAGGAGGACATCACAGGTACATGCGTTATTCGATCGTGTTATTAACCAAATTCCTCGTTACATTATACAAAAGTTGCAGGCATCTTAACTGTTTATGATGTGTGTATGCTACAGGGTGTGAGATTGGAGTTGTGCACAACCGACAGGCCATGTCTCTTAGCGGACGTTACCAGAACATTTAGAGAGAACGGTTTAAACGTCACAAGAGCAGAGGTATCGACTTCAGCAGAGGTAGCTCTAAACCTCTTCTACGTAACGAATGCACATGGGAGTGCTGCAGATGCGAAAACCATCGAGTCTGTTCGGGAGAAAATTGGGTTGAGCAGCTTGAAAGTGAAGGAACTGCCGTTGATTTCTCAACAAAAGACAGAAGGGGAGGAGCAGGCGGCGGGTGTTGGTGGGGCCGTGTTGTTATCTCTTGGGAGCATATTGAGAAGGAATCTATACAACTTGGGATTGATCAGGTCATACTCGTAGGAATAATATAATAGCAGAGCATGGAAAGTTAAAAGGAAAAAGCAGATTTGTCCATATGTCTAGTTTAGCCTAGCATATTCTTTGCTTGAAGTTTGGTCATATTGTGTACATAAAAGAAGCAACATTTGAAGGAAGGGAAGGGCTGGTTTGGTCGGCGAAGAGGAGAAAGAACAAGAGAACTGATTGTTATAGGTCTGCCATCTGCTGCTGCTTGCATAGGTTGTATACAGCTTAACACATTGTACATAACACCCTTTTTTTAAGTACTTGAATCAATCTTTACCTTTTGTTTTTTTCTTTTTTTAAATCTAAGTTACAATGTATTATTTTAAAATTAAAAATAAATTTAGATTTTGGGCCTCGGCCCATAGACAATGGGCCTTGGATAAATATTTTGAAAGCCCATAAGCTCATTTCAAATTCAAGGCCCAAAACATCACCTCGGCCAATTTCTGCAATTGATATAGACTACAAATAAATAAATAAATAAAATAACTATGAATTTGTGTTAATTACTCCACAAGATATTGCTATTATATAGCCATGAAATAGACATTAATAGTCTAAGCACCACTTAATTTCTTTTTTTTTTAAATGTAATTAATTAATCTTTTTCAAGTAATGATTTTCTCTTTCATAAAGAAAAGTTTTCCACTAATTAATCGAAATTAATAAATTAATTATTATCCTGGTTTATTTTATAAATAATTAGGTGGGTTTGTGAAGTTAAATAAATTAAATGTTAGGTAGGATTACAATAAGATGGCTAAGATGGAAAAAATAACAAAAAAAGAAAATATTATTTATTTTTTTTTTCTATTCTTATTAATATTACATAAAATTGTGAATATTTATTCTTTTAACAAAAATGATTATCAAATTTATTTTTATATATTTATTATAAAGTAAACAAAAGAACAAAAAAAAAACGTAAAGATATGATTATTAAACACTTCTCTCCTTATTTTCTCTAAAAAAACAAGAAATGTAACGTAGAGTGAGAAGGAAGAAATATAATATAATAAGATTAATAAAACATATTAATAATATGATATAATTATTAATAAAATAACTACCGTCGATCTTATCTAAATCCACTTTAATTCAAATTTATCAGTAATATTATTTTATTGGGTATGGGGATTTTTTCTTTTTTCTTTTTTCTTTTTTATTTTTTCTAAAAAATAAGTTAGATACTTTTTGGATAATATTTATATGTATAAAAAAAACCGACACATTATTTATTTATTTATTATTATATATTTATATTTATATCTACTTCGTCAATGGTAATGGCCATATTACTAAAATATTTTATTATATAATTGAAATTGGATTTCTCCCATCTTTATTTTAAAAAATAATTTTAGCAAACATTAAAATAAGAAATATAAATTTTGTTTATATACATTTACAATTTATGTTTATTTGGTGTCTCTAAGGTTTTGATCTTTTAGATTTGATATATTATTATTATTATTTTGTAAATTAGATCTATTAAATTTTAATTTTTTTAATTTTTTTTTTACCTAATCTAATTCTAATATTTTATTTTTTAAAAAATAAAATAATGATAATAAATAAAAGAAAGAGGACTTTGCTACCTCTCCACTCATCCTTAATGACCTCGAGTTTGTCGATTCGTATCTCCTTTCAACTCTATCGTCCTCTGGCGTGTTGCAAAAATTGCTAGTGTTAGAAATCATGGCTCTCCACGATAGTATGATAATAAACTCACATGGCTTTGCTTTGGGCTTAACCAAAAGGCCCATGATCTTCTGCTAAACATGACTCACTCCTAATAATGCTCAACAAATAGGACCAACAATTTCACTGTGTGAAAGGAAGACATTCAAAGAAGGAGAAGTTAGTGTCAAAGATTGAACCAATGAACCATTATGGCTGAAGTTGATTTGTTGGCCGATTTGAAGGGCATCCACACACACTTGAACTCGTCTCGATGGGGGACGTCGTGAGAGAACAAAGCAAAGCTTGGTTGAACTTGATTGAACATTGTACTGTCGGGGAGGCAATATTGAGCCTAAAACAAAAGAAGGTAATAGTGAATTTTTATACACTTTCATAAGTGATAGCTCTCTCATTTTTCAATAAAATCACTTGATTCTTATATCGATAGGTTCTATTTGACTAGTCTTAAGAGTTCTGTGAAGGAACCAAACGTTTACTTAGAGCGTGCAAACCAAACGTGAAGAAGACAAAATATAAACAAAAAGACACACGTAAAGAGGAGAACCAAAATCTAGAAGAGGAAGACAACAAGTCTAACGTTGTTCAGTTGGAATTGTCCAGTCCTCACTTCCTAATCTTAACCTTGTTCAGATAAGAGTGAGAGACTACATAGTTAGATGAAAAACTATTAGTAGAGTGTCGTTACCTCCGTTGTGAGACCAAGATCATGGGTTAGAACTAACGCCAAGGACACGTCTCAAGGACCTATGATACAGGTCTAAAACGACGTGATAATGAAGGGACTAACAAAATGATGATCTAAGATATCTTAAGAACTTAAGATGAACTCTGAGAGCTAGATATTCAGATAGAACCAAGAAATTAGACTTTGATACCTTTCGCAAACTTGTACTTGAGAATAAAGTAAGAATAAAATACTTAACGGATAAATGAACGAAACGAAACAAAATGCCATAAGACTTAAGAACAAACTAAGAACAATCAACAAACTGCTTACTGAATGTTTTTATACTCATTCTTGCTGCTTCAATTTCCATTTCAAATGAAGCTTGACAAAGTGGTCGAGCCAGAGCACTTACACGAGCTGCAGGGTTATAGAGGTTAGACTAGATAAGTATGTCGTATTTCTATGCTTTTTACCGACTCAACTTTGATGTATATTGAAAGCATCTATCGTTAAAAGTGTTTGTCATTGCAAGTTGTATCATTCTCTTGCTCGGGTGGTTTGACTATTGTTTTATTTTAATTTCTTTAAATTAATCACGAGTTTTAGATTTATACGTCTTTTCAAACATTCATAAGGAAGTAACGACTATACACGCTCGTAGGATTATAATTTAAACTTTTAATTTTATGTCTAATAGCTAATGACTATTAAGTTCGCTAATTTATTCAATACAATACAAAATTGTGCCCGGGATAAGTGGCATGTAATTTAAAATAGACATTGGGTTATTAGGGATTATAATTTTTAATTACACCACAACTTATGTTGCTTTTGTTTTAATTAATGAAACATCGTGTTTTTATTGAATAATAACCACTTTAGTAATTTTAATTGCTAAAAATCATGTGAAAGAAATGATTGTACCCAACCACAAAATTAAGTAAATAGAAAAATATATATATAATCAAAGTAATTAAAAATATTAAAGATAATTAATAAATAATTAGAAAAAAACTAAATAAAATTCAATTATATATATATATATATATATAATTAAAAGAAATTGAGATCATAATTTTCAAAACTCTATATTGAATAAAAATATACATTAAAAAAATAATAACGTATGATATTGAAAATACAAAAGAGTGACACTTATGAGCGGTTTGGTTAAAGATTTTGTTTAAGACGTCTGAAAAAATGTCAGTAAAAAGAATGTACGAGAATAGAATATCTAAAAGTCAAATAACGGTAAAAAAAATTGTGTTACATCAAAAAGTATTTATAACAATTTTATTAAATTATGTAATAAAAAAATTAATTTTTGTTAAAGTAAAACTTCATACGAACTATCTACGTGTCAATAAGATCTTTTGTATTTAGCTAATTATGTGGGCTAAGTAGCTTACTCGATAAAAATAAAAAAATGTTTGATATAAAATGGATTCAAATGGTTCTCGAGTCCATAAGTTTAGATAGTAATATGGGTGGGGTCTTGAACATATTGACTTTTCCATATCTTCATCGTCTTAGATTGTCAAACCCTAGATCTCATTTACTATCTAAACCCATTGACTCAAGACCCACTTAAATCCGTATTCTCAATCATCCATTTGACCCACACGATCAATTAAATATAAAGATTGTCTGATTAATATGTATATACCTAACTTTCACTCGTCCAACCAGACAAGGTATTTATGAAATTTTATTAAAATAATAAAAAAAAAACATTTAAATTATAATTTCTTTTTTAAGATGAAATTGCAACCATTAAAATTAATTTTCTTGGTTAATTTAGGAATTTAAAAAAAAAAAAAATTGATTAATTTAAAATCTGAATTAATTAATAGTATGGGAATTCGTCTTATTCCTAAATAATATATATATTTTTACCGACTTTTAAAATATTATTTTCAATCTCAGGCAACTGTACTTTGACAATTCAACCACGAATTATTTTTTACATTAAAAAAAAATAGTTATATTATTTATTTCCCTTAATAATACAAACAATTATGGCTGTATTAAAAATAAAGAAAAAAAAAGCTTCTTTTTATAATAATAATAAATAAATAAATCTTGATTTTTTTAATATATAAAAAAGTGTCAACAGATTCCTTTTTTCCTCCAATAATCGTTTCGTGTTCGGTCGGCCAAGAAAATGTTTATGTACAATTTATTTATTTATTATTTTAAATTGTAAATTATAATAAATGAATGAAAAATTAATAATAATAACAACAATACACATGGTCTTGATTTAATTTTTTTTTTACAAAATGAGAAAATTATGTTTTTAAAATATAAAATTTCCAATAATTTGAAATTTAATTTTTTTAAAAAAAATAACTTAATTTATTCTTCAAATTCACATTAGACTTTTTACATAATAATCAAAATAAAATATTTAAAAGTATAAAAAAAATAAAAAAAAAAAGGACAAAAATTAAATAAGGGAAGAGAATTCCTTCAGGCTTTGGCAACCTCATATTTACTTTTCTCTTTACCAAAACAATATATTATTATAATAAAAACAAATATTATTATATTATTTTAAAATTAAAACGATAATTATTAAGCGTTGGTTCTCTAGAAAAAGTAGTCCCAGTTATTATTAATATTATTCTTTCAAATTGCTACTTTTTCAGAAACAAAATAATAATAATAATAATTATTATTATTATTATTATTAATTAATTAATTAAAAAAATCACCCACCCACTTTTGAAAAATCAAATAAATTTTATATTATTATTCCTCTGCCGGATTCCCAACTATACTCAATTACCAATTTTTTAACAAATAAAAAAATAAACCCTTAAGAAAATTGGTTTCTTTATGGCCATAATTCAATATTCTTTTTAATTAATTAATTAATTAATTAATTAATATTTTGAATCTAAATTCGACAGTCTTTGGTGAAGTTAAGTTAGGCCTCTAATTATCTAATCTGCACAAACAAGTTTTCATTTCTGACCATTTTCCCATTCAAATCAAAACCTGAGTTTCTTTTTTTTTCTTTTTTTTTTTTTTCTTAAATTCTATTTTTAATGTTTTAATGTTTTAATGTTTTTATTTTCCTGAAAATAGATCAGCATGCTGTAGGCTTTGTGTTGAGCTTAACTGTTTATTTTTAGCAAATCTCTTAAAGTAAACAGTCTTTTTTTGATGTTTTTCAGTTCTTCAAATTTCCTTGCTCTGTTCTTCCGTTCTTCAAATTTTTTTTAAAAAAATTAATATTCGTGTTTCTGGGTTTTGATTTTGAGGATCGTGTTCTTCGTGTTCTTCGTGAGGGGATGGAAATTAGAGAATGAAAAATGAGTTTTGATAAATAGTTGAGGAAATATTTGTTGGGTTTTCCCTATTTTTGTTTTTTTCTTTTAAGTAATGGAGGGAAGGGACGGTGGTGCAAGTAGTGGGGTTACTGTAGTTGGATCAGATGCTCCGTCCAAGTACCAAATAGCTCCCAGGACCTCCGATAGCCCACCGCAGAGCGGTGGAGCAACGCTGCCACCGGCGACTCAACCAACTTCCACGCTGTCGGCCTCGGCGCAGGTACCTGCGCAGCCTACGCCACCCACGGCGGCCTCCTCTGTTCCGGGAAAGAAGAAAAGAGGGAGGCCGAGAAAATATGGACCCGATGGCTCTGTTAATATGGCTCTGTCTCCCAAGCCGATATCGTCGTCGGTGCCGCCGCCGGTGATTGACTTCTCGGCGGAGAATAAGGGGAAAGTCCGGCTGGCGAGTGGTGTGAGCAAAACCAAATTCGAAGTGGATAATTTAGGTAATGGGAGTGGATGTGGGTCCTGTATTGGGATTCTTTGATTTAGTTCTTGTTGGTCTGATTCTTAAAAGATTGATAGCTTTCTAATTTGATCTGAGAATGTCGGGATCTTTTTCTTTTTTGTTGTTCTTGTTTGATTAGACTCCATGATTTGTCACTAAATGTGTCGTGTCTTTTGCAGGCGATTGGGTGGTTCCATGTTCTGTTGGTGCAAATTTTACGCCTCATATCATCACTGTCGATGCGGGCGAGGTAAAATGCTCATTCAAATCATTCATTTCTTTAACTCTTTGATCCATACTTTTGTGGATGAACTATGTGACTAAGTTTTTCTTGTTACTTAGGATGTTACAATGAAGATAATATCGTTTTCTCAACAAGGGCCTCGAGCGATATGCGTTTTATCTGCTAATGGTGTGATCTCGAGTGTCACTCTTCGTCAGCCTGATTCGTCTGGAGGAACATTAACATATGAGGTGATGCATTTATTGTATCCTCTTGGTTAATCAGTTCTGAATGAATTCATGAAGTTTGTGATGTTTTTCGTCTCTTGGATCTTCTTGGTATGCTTTTCTTGGTTCGATCATGTTTGTTATGTTCTGACTTAGGTGGTTGATTCGTTCATGGGACTGTTTACGAGTTGATTCATGGGGCTTTAATGTTTTTTCCCATGTTATAGGCAGTAAAAACCTTATTCCGTACGAGGTTACAACTCATTGCTAGTAGATATTGTCTTATTTGTGCTTTTTCTTTTAAGGGCTTCCTCTCAAGATTTTAAAACACGTTTACTAGGAAGATTTTTCACACTCTTATGTGGGATCTCACAATCCACCCCTTTAGAAGCCAACGTCCCTGCTGGCACACCATCCGGTGTCTAGCTTTGATATCATTTATAACCGTTCATGCCCACCGCCAGTAGATATTGTCCTCTTTGAGCTTTCTCTTCGAGGGGTTTTTCTCAAAGTTTTAAAACGCGTCTAAAAGGGAGAGATTTTCACACCCTTATAAAGAATGTTTCGTTCTTCTCTCCAACTGATGTGGGGTTCGAATCACGATTGTTCGTCTCACGTACTTCTCTGTGAAAACGCAGCTGAGAGAGGATAAAGTATACGATTAGAATGTCGAAAATATCTCATATCGATCTTCTTCACTTTTTATTCACAGGGTCGATTTGAAATACTATCCTTATCTGGCTCGTTCATGCCGAGTGACAATGGAGGAACTAGAAGTAGATCGGGTGGAATGAGTGTTTCCTTAGCAAGTCCAGACGGGCGTGTCGTAGGCGGTGGAGTTGCTGGTCTATTAGTAGCTGCAAGTCCTATTCAGGTACGGTATTTCTATGTTCGATCCGTTATCGATATGGCCTATGAGCTACGAAAAACTGAGATTTCGCTTATTCTTTGCAAAAATAGGTTGTAGTAGGGAGTTTTCTTTCTGGAAATCAACATGAGCAGAAACCTAAAAAGCCAAAACAAGATACTAATTCAACTGCTCCGCCAACTGCTGCCATTCCAATATCTTGCGTCGACCCTAAGTCGAACCTCTCGCCGTCCAGTCCCTTTCGTGGCGATAACTGGTCGACGCTGCCAACCGATTCGAGGAATAATAAGCCAACTGATATCAATGTATCCCTACCCAGTGCTTGATATCTAAGCTCCATACCTCATTTGCCATCAACAACAAGCTTCTAGTTGGTGGATTCCTCATCTTGTGTTCATGCTCTCTGTAACTTACCATTGTACTTCCTATGTAGAATTTCGAACCGCCCCACGTCCCCTGTGGATCCCCCTCGGTTAGCTTTTCACTTGGTAGAGTAGTTATAGGCTCCCCGATGCAGCTGTGTTGAGTTGAGTCAAGTAGAATAGTTTGATATAATGTGAACGACTTTTGCTCTGTTTCATACTAATGGATTGTGATTTTAAATTTCGTTCATTTTTGCTTGGATTCACATTAGATTTAGATTGAAAACTCTTTTGGTCGAGTTAAGAAGATGAAGCGAAAGAAACCGTTAAAATGAACAAAAAGCCAATCCATAAGCTATGAAGGATCACATAAGAAATTGATTTCAAAATATTAACAAAAAAAAAAAAAAAAAATGAAGTCAACTATAATCAACATCAATAATATATATATATATATATATATATATTAATGATTTGATTGGTGTAATTACGTAATTTGATTGAACTAATCAAATCAATATTATAAAGATTGATTAAGCAAATTAAGTAAGAGTGAATCCATGCATGTATTATTATTATTACTATTATTATTACTATTATTATTATTATATCATTATTTCTTTTTTTACGTGTTTATATGATTTAATGACGGATCAACCAGGACTATCAAACTCAAATCATAAAAGTTGGACTGAATTGAGTTTTTTAAAAATCGAAATTTTGATTTGGTTTATGGGTTAACATTTTTTTGGTCAAATTAATCTGAAAATAGATTTACAACTCAACTCAGTCCAATTATAACTTTGTGAGTCCAATTATAACTTTGTCATTAATGTTAGTGATGTGTTGTGACTGATAAATATAATTTTTTTAAATAATTAAAAAATAACTCAACCAAATAGAAAAAAAGAATTTAAATAAGAAAACGCACAATTCTGTTGATTTATTGGTCAAACTGGACACAAAAATAGATACGAAATGAGTTTCAAAATTGCAAAATAATCTTTCACTTTTTAGGAAATTCTCACCTTCATACGCAAAATTTCGCTGCATGAATTTTAAATGATTAGAAATATAAAAGGACATTTTGGTAATTATCTATTACCATTCCAATTCTAGATATATTAGAGCAACACCTCGTAAACAACATCAAAAGAAATAGTATTCTCATTCTCATTGATTGCATTCCGATTTCAATCTCAACCCCCTTAACAAGATATGAACTTTCAGACATAAACTATAATTAATTAGTTGTGTGCTCCATGTGAGGCTAAGAACAGCATGTGAACTTTTGGTTTAACTCTAACCAAGCCCTGTTCCGGTATCCTTGCGAGGTGCATCAGCCTTAATGCGAGGTGGCCTAACTATACGGTCTATGAGTCCATAATCAAGAGCTTGCTGAGCAGTAAATCGCTTCATTCGATTCATGTCGTTGTTAATCTGCATTTATTCATTGACAAGGTTGTTGAGGATTGAGGATTATTGGGAGTGAGTCCCACATTGGTTAATTTAGTGGAAGATCATGAGTTTATAAGTGAGGAATACTATCTCCATTGGTATGAGGTCTTTTGGGGAAGCCCAAAGCAAAGCCATGAGAGCTTATGCTCAAAGTGGACAATATCGTACCATTGTGGAGAGTCGTGTTCAAACAAAAGTCTTCACATTCCTCAGAAACATTTCAACTATGAATGTGATAATTTTGCATGAACGTAGAAGATCAAGTTTCATAAACAAGAAACCGTGTTGGTCATCTCCCTGCTAATATGTTTCATTATGAATAAAGATATGCTATATGCTAAGGTGTGGACGAACTGACCTTTTCAATAGGCTGGCCTGTTTTTTTAGAAAGCTCATCATAAAGATAATCCCTGATTCTCAATAGCTCATTTGCTTCATTTCGAATATCATCAGCCTGCCAAAAGGATTTTCAAACAAAAATGTATCAGAACAAAATGTTCAAAACTTAAGACGGGCATATGTGATCAATTTGCATGACATTATATAACAAATTAAGGATACCTGGCCACGTGCAGCTCCGGAAGGGGGTTGCAAAGCAATTCTTGATAGAGGCATGGCAGAGCGGTTACCCTAAACAAGGAAATGTGTGGTTTGATTTATAAGAGAAAAGCGAAGAAACAAGAAAGTAGGTTCAACCACACAGATAGAAGGGAGGCTAACAAGCGGGGAGACAGTTTTCATTAAGAGCATGAAAATTCCATAAAATCCGTACATTGGGGGCAGCTAGACACAAGTAATGAGCATTTCCAAGTTTATTGGATGCAAATAAAGGGTTGAGATTTGTTTATCAAGTCACAAAAAAATATTTCTTGATGGAGTTAAAATGATTTAACCGGCTGAAAAATAGGGGTCACTTTTACCATACTGAAGATCTCCCTACAAATTCCGAAGGCATAGTTTGTGCAATACCTACCGCCTTACGGCACTAAATTTTGTTTGACAATACAAATTGAAGTATTTACCTTTTCTCCAGCTGCTAAAAGAAAGACTGCCAGATTATAGGCATAACCCACGCAATGGGTAGCTACAGGACTCTGCAAGCTCTGCATTGTGTCGTAGATGGCCATACTTGGAGTTAGCTGCAAAGATGCATGGTTTCATTAGGAAAATAATGCTAAACGAACCATTAGAATATAACCAAAAGAGAAGGAAATATAACAGAGAATTACGAAGAACCTTGTCCCAATAAAAGATATGTATCTCACATCTCCACCTGGGCCAAAATATGTACATATAGAGTTTTTTGGAAGTTTCAATGCTGTCAAGATATAGTATTGTGGCCAAAATTTGATTGCTAAACTCTTCATCAATGTTTTGCCCAATGAAGACAACTCGTTCTCGATACTGAACACAAGAAGAAAGTTGAGATTATAAAAAATCAGTACATTCTATTCTCTTTTTTTTTAAAAAAAAAAAAGAGTTGATTTTGACATTCATAACTTCTAGCTAAAAGAAGTTTACTTTGGTATAATTGGACAGGAAAGAAACAGGAAATGAAGTAACAAAATGATATGACCTGCAGCAGCAGCATTCTACTGTGAATAGTTTTACACTGATGTTAATAGTAAATTTGTGATGAATTAATTGAAGCCATTGAAACTCATGTGTCATGGTGGTGAGTCCCATAATGTCAATCTAAGATTTCGCTCAGCCTCAGGTGGAGCAAAATTACATAACTAGATCTATCACTTACTAGGGCATTCCACAAATCAACCCATTGCCAAGTTCCCTCGCCAGGCACTCTGTAAGGCACCCCGCGGTGTCCCTATAGGCATCATCTGAAATTGTGCACGAGTCGTCTTTGTGTTATACGTCCTGCATGTCAAGTATGAATAGAAGAAATGCATTGACTGCCATACGAATACAAGTAGGATAGGATGCAACTGAAACGCCTTCTCTTTTCATTTGTCTTAAAACTTTTTATTTCTCTTTAACTTTAGTAATCCTAATACCGAAAGCACCAACCAGTAGAATCGGAATCCCCTTCAAACACTAACAAAGGTTTGAATGGAAAATATAAAAAAATAACTAAGATCTATTTGATAATAATTTTGTTTTTAATTTAGAACACTACTTTCACCTATAACGTTCTTTGATGTTATCAACTTTCTGTCAACGTTTTGAATTTTACTAAAAATTCAAATATTTGTTTAAGAAAGGTGAAAACCGTACTAAAAAATGTGAGAAAAAAACATAAATTACAAAAGCAGAAAGCTAAAAATGAAAGCACTATCCAAGAGGCCTAAATGTTCACAAATAGGTACATAACATATGACCACGTTACTCCAAACACTAAAATTCAGCAACTGAAGGAAAAGAAAAAACATTCAAAGGGCCCAAGAAAAGTAGTGCAATTCCTATATTCAGTAGAACAGTCGTAATATTCGATCATTTCTGCACACTACGCAAAAAGAAGGGATTTCAAGTCAATCTCTCCTGACTCCGTGCAATAATACCGCAAGATTTTTCAAACTGTGAAACATGATGTGTAAATAGCCGTCATATGAGGTAGGAGTTGAGAGTAATAAAGCAAGCCATTTCAGCATAAAAAATAAGTACTACAACGGTGTACTTCCACTTCTTCATCCTTGAAAAGCATAGATGTCATGAAATCCAAGATTTTCAATTGTTTAATATCACCATAATTTAATAGGATATTTAATTTTGAAGAATGTGCTTCCAACACAGCAAAAAAAAAAAAAAAAAAAAAAAATAGCGCTACAATTACCTGGCTTGTAAACTTTTATGAACTTTTCCATAGAATTCAGCAGTTATATTAGGTTTTGCTCCTCCGAATGGACCTTAAAATTTGAATAAAAAAACAGAAGCATTTGATTAACGAGCGGTGAAACAGGTAAGTGACATCACGAGAAGGAAAGGATAGCAAGCTCACTAGCAGATTGAAGCTTTAGTCCCGAGAAAACCTTCGTCGCAACGCTTGCAAAATTAAAAAAACCAAAACGAAATCAGGCAAGCGTCGCGAATAGCATCAATTTTAACTGTTAATCGGAAGAGAGGGAGAACCTGAGAGAAGGCTGGGAAACATTAATCTGAGGTTGAAGAAACTGAGCAGAAGAGACTGCCATTACTAGTCGATAACAGAGCACACAATGCGAAAGAGGAAGACCCCTTTTGGGTCTGATTCCGAAGAAGATGAGACAGTGCCGAAGGAACAGGGGGAGTCAGAATTCTAAATTGGGCCTTTTGGTATTCTATGACAGACACTAAGACCGATAGATGGTTGGTGGGCTTCAGAGGCCCATATCCCATAAGCCTTTCAATTGATTTCTTTTTTTTTTTTAATTCAATTAAGTAACCAATATTTTTTCCAAATAAAGTTTTGTATTTGAACAATAATTCTAAAATTTTAAAATTTTGAAACGGCTAACTAAGAACATAAACTGATTATACACCTGAGTTGCAGACGTTTCTTTATTGAACGTCCCATCAAGTTAGTACTCATGATATGGACGTGAAAGCATTAACTGCAAGCTTGTGAAGAATCAGAGAAATTAATTGAAATTTTAAGAAAGAGCCTCGAGAGTTTAGATGTACGCCAATTCCATATAACCAGTGTGTAACAACCCAAGCCAACAAATATCGTCCTATTTGGGTTTTCCGTTCTCGGCTTTCCCTCAAAGTTTCTACCCCCTTATAAGGAATATTTTGTTCTCCTCTCCAACCAAGGTAAGATCTCACAAAGTGGATGGTACAAGATTGTTTTCAACCTTTTTCCATTAACTAAAACATAATGATAATTCGAAACCAAGATGTCCCTAACAACGGTGTCAACATGAGCATAACTCAATAATAATAAAGACAATGTCGGAGGTTGAACCTCCGATCTCAACCCAAACGCATCTACTAAGGAGAGGTTTCCACACCCTTATAAGGAATATTTTGTTCTCCTCTCCAACCGATAAGGAATACTAACGAGAGTTTAGATGTACGCCAATTCCATATGACCCGTGTGTAACAACTCAAGCCCACCGCTAACAGATATTGTCCTATTTGGGTTTTCCTTTCTCGGTTTTCCCTCAAGGTTTTAAAACGCATCACTAAGGAGAGGTTTCCACACCCTATAAGAAATACTTTGTTCTCCTCTCCCACCTCCGATCTCCGGTATTTGTTTATAAATGCTTTCTATAAGCATAACAAGAACAGCATGATAATAGATTTTAAAATTTTCATTTATAGGCAGCAGAGAAAGATATCAGTATATAGTAGGAATGAAAAGAAGAAGAAGAAAAAAGCTTTAGAATAACAACACAAGAAGATACCCTAGGGAGTAAGTACACCAAGCTTTGTAGTGAGGCGCACAGTGGCTTTATCTCTTACAAGACAACACTTTGCTTGATCTATTCAAGACTCATGATCCTCCAACGCACTGTAAATTAACCTGCAAAGCAGAGAGAGAGAGAGAAGATGTTAATGATGTTAAAAACTAGGATTCAAAATAAGAAAACGCTCTCTCCAATTGGATTACCAAAATACGGAGAGGAAGATGAGAGAAACAAGATACACGAGTTTGAAAAGTCTTTGCTTTTTCTCCCAAGGTAACTGGTTAAATATCTCAGTAACATCTACCAGGTGCTTCCGCTGAGTGTACCTGATCATGAGGACACCACACATTAGACAGATCAACAAGCTTGCCATGAATTACCAGCAACGAAAAACTCGAGTATTAAGGCATATGCTCATGACCCAATCTCAAATATGTTAGTTAGGCTCATCTTAAATGATATCCACCGTAAGTTAGTTCCAGTCATACTACATATTTGTAACGGTCCAAGCCCACCACTAGTAGATATTATTCTCTTTTGCTTTCTCTCAAGGTTTTTAAAAGACGTCTACTAGGGAGAGGTTTCCACACCCTCATAAAGAATGTTTTGTTCTCCTCCTCAACTGATGTGGGATCTCACAATCTACCCCACTTTGGAGCCCAGCGTCCTCATTGACACTCGTTCCCTTCTCTAATCAATGTGGAACCCCCCCAATCCACCCCCTTTTGCGTTGGCACATCGCCCCATGTCTGACTCTTATACCATTTGTAACGAACCAAGCTCACCACTAGCAGATACTGTCCTCTTTGGGCTTTCCTTTTCGGGTTTCTTGCGTATGCTAGGGAGAGGTTTCTACACCCTTACAAAGAATGCTTCGTTCTCCTCCCCAACAAATGTGGGATCTCACAATATAAATCTCCAAGGAGACTAGCCATGAGACCTTAGATTCTCAACCATCCCAACACGATAACTTATCTGAAAGCTAATGTTATTAATCTAGATCTCAGAAGAGACTGTTGGTGCTTTAACACAACATACATTCAAACAAAAAAAGGTTGCGAGTTCACTACTTAGATGCTTTCCCCAGCTATCCACTCAGCACTTGGCCACCGAGTGTTTAGCAGGCATGATAAGCTCTCCTTCTCTCTCATTAGTATTGTTTTATAAAACATGATAGGCCCTCTCTTTCAAACATTGAATTCAAAGCCCAGAATGATAAATGAGGTTCTGATAGGTCAAATTGGCAATCAATATAATGCATATACCCCAAACTATGCAACCATATCTCTAATATAGCAAACAGTCCGATCAAAGATGTAAGAATTAGAGAAACTTACAATCTTATATTATAATAGAGGTAGGGAACACAAAACAATGACATAATCCAATGCCCTGTTAAGAGATAGAAGATGCACAAGACTCCTTGAGTGATGAACTCAGGCATAACAACTTTGTTTATCCGTGATGAGGAATCATATGGGTTGATATAATCAAACTCAAGATCAGCTAAGCACATTAGCTGCAGCAAGTTTCAAAAGCATCATAAGTTCCTCAGTTCCAACCTTGTTTTAGGCAATTAACAATACTGTATGTCAATTATTCATATGTAGGGAATTACGATATCAATTCTATAGAACTAGCCCAATGAACACATGTAAGAATCCAAAAGAAAGTGTAGCTAGTGTTTATATCTAGAAATCAAAGGGCCTTCAAATCAAAAATCAATCTGAAAGCATGACATAAGAATATTCAGGTAAGTCTGTAGATGAGAATTAAACAAACAGAGCTTCGAATAGCAAATCAAGAAAAAGAGACAGAAATTTTAGGGTTTAGAGAGAACCTGGAAAACGACGAGTATAAGAAGCGCAATGATAATGAAGAAGGAGAGGAGCCAGACGTAGATATCAGCCATATTAATACCCTCAACCAACTGCCCGTGTCTCGTCGCTCTCCCTGTGTGTCCGATTTGAAATCAACCTCAACGCCGCCACATCGTTACCGGCCCACATGCGCCTGCGGAAGCGGAAATGGATTGAAGGAGGCGGTGAAGGAATTATAAAAGAAAACCGTGCACAGTGAACCCTGCCGGAGCCTAATCCCGACGCGCAAAGGACTGATCGCTTCTGGATGATCTAAATTTATCAAGGCGACCGGAGGTCTCCGACAACACCTTTTTTTCAACTGCTTCCTTGTCGTAGAGGCGATTCCTCCTGAATTTTTTTTTTTTTTTTTTCCTTTAATGTTAATAATTACTCCATTAAAAATAAAATTTAGATAAAATTTTTACTTGTATTAATGAAACCTTAAACACTAATAATTTATACTATATACTAAAAACGGTTTTAAAAAATGAATTTAGACAAAATTTTGGAAAAAGAAACAAAATGACATTAATATTTTCATTTATTCCAAGAATTCAGGAAGAGGGGAAGATGGAGTGTTTTTCAATGAAGGTATTTAAAAAGAAAAATAAAGGTAAAAGTATTAATGAACGTTTTTCATCAAGTTATTAATAATAATTTTAAAAAATTAGAGGTATTATCGGATATTTTCTATAACATTTTTTATTTATTGGAGATTTGAACTTTTGACACGATGATAACATATGTGAACTATATTCTTGCTCTTTATGGGTAAGAACGTGTATTACGTCCATATTTTACAAGTTCATTATATATACTTAGAGAATATGCATATTTTGAAAAAGTTGGATAGTTACAAAATGACCAATATCTGAGTATAGCTCTAACTTGCTGAAATATATACCAAAAGATCATAAGTTCGAATCTTACCTATTTTATATCATCAATTAGATGTCACATCAATTGGATAGGAAAACGAAACATTTTTTTTTATGAGGGTGTGAAAACAAAAACATCTCACTAGGGTTTTAAAATCGTAAGGTTGATAACTGGACAAAGTGGATAATATTTGCAGTGGATTGAGCAGTTACAAATGGTTGAGCCCCTATGGAAATGGATTGTAAGATCTAGTATTGGTTGGAAACCTCTCCCAAATGGACCCGGGCCAACAATTACAAAATTTGCTGAAAGAATGTGAATAAAAGGTTTGGTATAGAACTCACTTTCTATATACCATTACAATCTTGCAACAGTACAATGTCTATAAATAAGAATAATATGCTATATACTATGTACAGTTTATTTTGAAGATGTTTTAGGCTTCCCCTCCTATAAATCTAAGGGTTTGGTGGACAAGAAAAAAAAGAGAGGATACAATACAGAAAAGAGTGACATATTTAATATTCTGTGTTACTCTTCAGAAACATGTCTAATTCTTGGGGTTAGACTCATTTCACGCAGATTATGAAGTTCCAGAGCCTTCTTGTTCTTCTTACAATTTTGCCCATTTTCCTTGCAATGAAGCTAGAAAGCAAGAACCCAGGAGGAATTGGTGAAGCAATTATGGTTTCTTTGGTAATCTCTTGAGTGCAGCCAGCTGATTCTCCGCCATTTTTGGCATGAGAGCTATTGCTGGTTCGAAGATAGAAGCTTCTGCTACCAATTTCTCCAATTATTTCTGCCCTGTCAAGACCTGGGCAGAGGAGAAAACAGAAGCGTTTAGTACACATTGGATCAACTTCAGACTGCCACTCAATGGGGTTTCTCAGGAGAGTGTAAGAGATTTCCAATGAATTGAAAGTGAACAAAATTTGACATACTCCGGAGGCTGAAATATGAGTGATGCAATTCATAGGAAGATGCTGAATCTCGTTCAAGTTTTGGAGTCCTTCCTTCTTCACTATATTTAGCAACAACAAGCTTGATCGTCTCCTCCACGCTGGATCCGAGTTTAACCATGGCTCGTACTGGCCCAGGGCTCCCTTCAACAGTCACATTGATCACTACCTTGGCGTCTTTCTTGTAGCCCTGCATTGCAGAATCGCGCTTCAATCTCTGTGTTTTTCTATGCTAAAATTGACTCAATAAACAATGGATTTATGAAGCTAATTTCAGAAAAGCCCTAAGCAGCCGATCAATCATTGATCCGAACACACGATTACAGAGCAGAAAAGGCAAGATCAGATGATTACTTAGACAGGAAGAAAGGTTATGTATCTCAGGAATTAATGTCGAAGAATGAAATAAACAAACCGAACACGAAGAGTAAGATTAACAATGACGCATTATCTATTCCTCCTTTTCTGGCTATTTGATCAAAAGCAGAGTTCACGGATTCGTAATTGGAAATCAATTGAAATCAATTGAAATCAATTGAAATTGATGAAGAATTTCTTTCCGCGGAGACTGATAAATTAGGTAATTAGAAAAAATCTTGAACAGTAAGATTCGGAACCCTAACCTCGACGATTTGAGCGGGGGAAGGAATCAACAGAGGGGATGAAGCAAAGGCTTCCGAAAACGTATGAGGACGGAAAATAATAACCTCTTCCCCTTCCTTTTCAGACGTCATATTCCGATCATCTCCACTGGCGGCGGCGGCGGTCCAAAACTGGGGATCCGATGAGCATCTGGATAACTTGGAGGACAGAGAAGGAGCGCGATTCATCGGGGGAGTTTTCCGGTGGGGAGACGGAGAGAGATTCCGGCACGACTTGTTAGTGAGACGAGAAATAGCAGGAATTCTCCGACGGAAACTGCTGGTCGACATTAATCGCGGCGGTGTAACTGGTTCCGGTGGGTTTGTGAGGCGAAGGGGGAGTGGAAGTTGAAGTTTGCGGGAAGGGAAAGCGGAAGTAGTTGACAGTTCTGAGACAAATGGGAGTTACATGAAAGTTGCCTTCATCCGCGGGGTTTTGTTTTTGGTCCGAAACGCCGTCGTTTACTTAACGTCTAATCTAACCATCCAGGTGGACCCCTCACCTAGCCGACCGTGCCGTCATATTCGTATTAAAAAAAAATCTTTTCTTTTTTGAATTTAACGTGTGAACGTTAGAAAATACAATGGTTCTTTATACATGAACGAATTATTACTATTATTATTATTGCATATTTGACTTTAATTAAATACATTTTTATGAGTATTTAAATCTATTATAAAATAATCTATTATTCAAGGAATGTGTATTATTGCTATTAAACATAGAGAGAAGGATAGTGAAAATTCCTTTTTTTTTTTTTTTTTTTTTTACTTTGAATTAAAATAATGAATCTTTACGTGATAGCGATATATCATAATAATGCAATTTAGTACCTTTTAAATTATACATCTATATAACGTAATCTTATAAAAAATAATAATAAATTGTATGACGCATGTTTACACAAATTTTCAACTTAATTTAAAGTCGTTACTGTATACTAGTTTAATTTAAAAAGCTTATGCTAAGGGAAGGTTTCCACGCCCTTATAAATGGTGGTTTGTTCTCCTCACAACCAATGTGGGACATCACAATCCACCTCTTTAGGAGTCCAGCGTCCTTGCTCACACTCTTTCCTTCCTCCAATGGATGTGGGACCGCCCCCAAATCCACCCCCATTTGCTCGCACACCGCCTCGTGTCTACCCCCTTTGGGGAACAGCGAGAAGGTTGGCACATCGTCGTCCTTACTGGCACACCGCTCCGTGTCTACCCCCTTCAAAGAACAGCGAGAAGGTTGGTACATCGTCCAGTGTTAGGCTCTGATACCAACTGAAACGACCCGAAATTTTCAACTTAGTTTAAGGTCGCTACTGTATACTATTTGTAGCACATCGTCCGGTGTCTGGCTTTGATACCAACTAAAACGACCCGAAATTTTCCACTTAATTTAAGGTTGCTACTGTATACTATTTGTAACGGCCCCGATCCACCACTAGCAAATATTGTCCTCTTTGGACTTTCCGTTTCGGGCTTCCCCTCAAGGATTTAAAATGCGTCTGCTAGAGGAAGGTTTCCACACCCGGTGGTTTGTGTTGTCCTCCCTAACCAATGTTCGCCATCACAGATTCTCTCAAAAATTTTAAAAGGTATGCTAGGGAGGGATTTTCATGCCGTTGTAAAAAATGTTTAGTTCTCTCCCCAGCCAATGCCTTATAAAAAATATTTAGTTTCTCTCCCAACCCATGAACGATATCACAGAATATTTTACACCTAAACTCTATTTCCACATTCCTGCATGCCTAAAGTCAAAATTTAGCGAACTTATATATGTGAACTTATACTATAAAGCGTGTAAATTAAAAATTTGTGTTCAAGATTCAAACTTTTAGATGTTCAGATTTCAGATTGCTCCATCCAGCTACACCCAGATATCTTGGCAAATACTTTATTACCCATGGCTTTTCTCAGCCTCTTAGCATCATCCCACCTCTCCACAGAAGAGTATATGTTGGCTAGAAGAGACCGATATCCGGTTGTATCGGTCACCAACTTCGAGCAATTTCGAGCTGCGATCTCCCCGAGCTCAACATTGTTATGTAACCTGCAAGCATGAAGCAAAGCTCCCCAGACACCAGCATTTGGCTGCACTGGCATGCTTTGTATAAGCTCATGCGCTTCTTCTAACCGCCCTGCCCTGCCCAACAGATCCACCATGATTCCATAATGATCAGCCAGTGGCTCAAGTCCATGGTCCTTCATGGACAAGAAACAAACGTAACCTTCATCGACTAAACCGGCATGGTTATATGACGTAAGAAGCCCGGCATATGTCACAAGATTTGGGCAGATGTTTACACTTAGCATCTCTTCGAATAACCTGATTGCTTCAAATGCTTTACCGTTTATACCACATCCAAAGATCATAGCTGAATAAGAGACTAAATCCTTCTTTTTCAGATCATTGAACAGTTCAAAGGCCCTTTCGATGTTCCCGGATTTCGCATAAAAATCGACTAATGCAGTTGCCAAATGGTCATCTAATTCAATCCCAAGTTTTTCCATGTACGATTCAATCCAAGCACCATAATTCAGATTTCCCAGCTGAGTACAAGCAGATATAATGCTAGCAAAAGTCATCTCATCGGGTTGGATATTCACATGGGGTTGAAGCATTTGGTTGAATAACTTCAATGCTTCGTTAGGCATGCCATTTTGTGAATAGCAAGCAATCATGGCGTTATAAGAGAGAATCTCTTTCTCACCCATATTATTAAAGAGCTCACAAGCAGAACCAACCTCCCCAAGCTTCGAATACCCAGCAATCAATGTTATCCAGGAAACATTATTTCTGTTAGGCATTTCATCAAACATGTTTCTTGCAGACTTCATGTCTCCACAGTTCACGTAACCACTGATCATTGCATTCCAAGAAGCGGAACTTCTTTCCCCCAGTTGTTGAAATAAGCACGACGCTCGATCCATATTGCCAGAATTGGCGAATCCCGTCAACATTGAATTCCAAGATATGACATCCTTCACAGGCATTTCATCGAACACTTTCTGAGCGTCATCTAAGTTTCCAATTTTCACATAACCAGACAAGATTGAATTCCACGAAACCACATTTTTCTCAGTCATATCATCAAACACCTTCCGAGCAAAACCCATATCACCCAATTTTGAGTAAAAATCCACAAGGGCAGTTTGCACATAAACACAGCGACAAAACCCCAATTTATATACCTGAGCATGAACAGAGCTCCCACTAAACTTACAGGTAATCCTACCGCAAGCTCTCAAAGTCGAGGATACAGCAAAGGTGCTCGGATGCAGTCCCAATCTCTGCATCTGAACAAAATGGGAGATTGCTTCCATGAATTGGCCGTTCTGGGAAAAGAACCGAACGGCGCAGCCCCATGAGAAGGAATCTGGGTTTTGCGAATGACGAAGGATCCGTTGGAGATAACGGGATACGATTCTGGCGCAAGAGAACTCAGAACAAGTAATTTGACGGACCAAGCAAGACTCGAGATTTCGAAGCCCATTGAATAGAATTTGGGCATGAATCTGAGTTGCCTGCTTTACATTTACAGGTTTGTTCAAGAAGATTTTTAGCTCGGAAGCGAGCATCAAAATTGGATGCAGTTCTTGAATTTACGTGCTTTGCGTTCATCTGAGTCGTCGCTCAACGGGACAGAGCAGATTGCATAAATTCGCAAACTTGGGCAATACATTCTAGCAACTGCAACTGATGGAGTGATAAAAGCTTAGTGACTATTATTATTTAATTAAATCATTTTACCTAATTAATATTAAAAAAGTAGTGATTTTTTTTTTTTTTTAATAAGTTAAATTCATTTGAATGCATATGTAATTATGGAAATAGTGACTACCTAAATTTTGAATTAGTCAATAAAATTTTCAATTGTCAATATTTAAATAATATTAAATAATACTTGCTTAGATAATAAATAAATAATAAATTTTATTTATCATATCAACCAGCCCGTCTAGCTCAGTTGGTAGAGCGCAAGGCTCTTAACCTTGTGGTCGTGGGTTCGAACCCCACGGTGGGCGTTCATTCTTTTTTGCAATTAATGACACTAATTAGATTATTAATTAAAAATGGTTGTACATTATGTGTGGGCCCGTCTAGCTCAGTTGGTCGAGCGCAAGGCTCTTAACCTTGTGGTCGTGGTTTCGAACCCCACGGTAGGCGTTTATAATATATATTTATTTTGATTGGTTTTACATTCTTTTTTAACCTGTTGGGCTTTTCCTTTTTAAGTTGGGCCACGCTAACCCGACATAAAATGTATTAGGGCAACAGTAATCAAGTATTGTCAATAATAGATTTAATTTTTTATTTTATGTAATAAAAATAATAGATAAGGTAAAAAAGTCATTTTTTTTTTAATCTTAAAAGAAATTAGCGACCAAAATATAAGCATACTCTCGCATATCATCATAATCCTTACTTAAAAATGGTATCCACTTGTTCAAGTAGGAAGTTGCAATTATGACGTGGGATTGTAACCGCGCGGTAAATAAACTAGTGGATGGCCAATATTCCCCTTAATTTATTTTTTATTTATTTATTTATCCTATGATTATTACCCCCTCACATTAATAAATAAAAGAAACCGGATTTATAAAAGATGATTCTCTTATTTTAATCATTTGCCGAACTTTTTACGGCATTTCTACCTATAGGCTATCATGGATAATGTCAGCTACTTCATCATTGCCGTACACGTGTCTTTCTCTTTGGTAATCTAGTCGACATGTACGGTAATGGGCCCTACTTCTTTTATTGAATCGGAGCCCAATAACAGAGAGAAGCCCAATTAAGAACCATCATAATGGGCCGAGACCATGATTAATTTAACATGTACAGTATAAGTATAATTTTTTCAATAATTAAAAAAAATAACCCGACAATCGAACTCGAAAATAAAAAGTTGGGTTGGGCTCGGTTGTGAACTCTATCCATGTTACTCGGGTCATCAACCCAACTAAACAGAAATTTCAAGTTGGTCCAACAGATTTTCCCAATCCAATTTAAGTGGATCCGTGTACCTGTTTTTAACCTCGAAGTTGGTCTATTTTTTAATTTAATATTATTGAAATCAAGAATAATATACAGGCATTTTTACTGTGACAGCTGGCAGAAATAATTTTTTAGTTCTTGTAAAAAAATAAAAAAAGAAGAAGAATGGGCTTCTTCGGTCCATGGAGCTTATGGGTCTACGTCTGCTTGATCTAATGGGCCGAATGAGTGTTGTTAAAGCCCAGTTTAAAATGTCGGCCCAACCTCGTGGGGGCAAAATCGTCAATAGCCATTCTAATAATAAAATTACAAAAACTAGGTTAAAGTAGTTTTTATTTATTATTTGTAACTAAAAAGTGAAATATTTAAGAGTATTATAAATAAATCTGTCTCTAATGGTTGGGATTTGTTAATGAGGAGTCAATTTAGGGGAAAAAAAGTGTCCTATCTATCTGCCTTAATGCCTTAATGCCTTCCAATTTTCAGCCAACAAAGGCAGGTGGATTACAATTAGGGCTCCTACTTAACTCCCACCTTCCACCTTCTCCATTTAACCGCCCTTATTCAACGACGAACCCGAAATTTTAAATTAGTTGGATAGGTGACTACAGCAACTCGAACATAGTTCATAACCCAACTCAATCTGACCCTCTATTCCCGAGTTGGGTTGGGTTAGGTTCGAGTTGCTAACCCAACTCAATCTGACCCTCTATTTTCAAGTTGGGTTGAGTTAGGTTTAGTTATCGGATTATTCTTTTTTTTTTTAATTATTTAAAGATTTATATTTATATGGTATTATAAGTTAATGGTGTTGTCTAATCGTGATTATTATCTAAAACACTTTTTGTTTGGTAGAATAATTAAAGGCTAATCTACCATTGTTTATATTTATGCAATTCCATTTAGGAGCCTATGTTTTTTATAAACAATTAATATTTTTTACTTGAAAAAAGAGAGAAGATAATTATGAAAGTACCATTTTAGACATCCTACCAAAGATTAGTTCTAAATCTACCTATTACCATTTTTCTATTTCATTTTGCTTTCTTGTTTCTTCTACATAATCATCTTTTTTATGTCCCACTTTTAAGGGTAATATAGTCATTTCCTTCCTCTTATTTCACTACCCAATCTTAATATATTAGAACTTTCAAAAAAATATTAATCTATTTTATTTATTTATTTATTGGGCGTCAGAATACCACGACCCAAAATTTTAGGTTAGGTTGGTTGTATTAGTGAATCGTGCAATCCAAATAGAGTTCACAATCCAACCCAACTCAACCCAACCCTATATTTTTCAGATCGGATTGAGTTGGATAATCAACTTATTTTTTTATTAAATTATTTAATAAAATTCTACTTATTTACCATACATGTTACACTAATAAGTAAAATCTCGTCAACTTTTTACTAATATCAGTTGGGTTATAACCCTAATTTTTGGTTGGTCGGGCAAAATGTCAACTTATGAGCCAACTCAGTTTTTTAGTTGGTATTTTCGGTGAACAATATAATTAAAAAAAAAATGCAAATTTTTAAATAATATAATAAATAAGTTTAAAGTTATTTTATTAAAAAGTAATTTGAAAGCCACGTGCAACTCACGTGGCAATAAGGTATCCTCAATAAATGTTGCTATTTTCATCATAAAAGATCTCATTGCTATTTTAGTTATATTTCATTTTGTCAAAATTAGTGTTTATACCAAAAAAGTATAAGTTCGTATAAAAAGTCTTATATTTCTACTTTTAAATAATATATAAATAATTATTTTAAAATAATAATTGGATGAGAAATTGTAACGTCATCATATTTGTAGGATTTTATATACAACTTTTATTTGATTTGACACATTTTTTTAATATCATAATACCAATAATATACTTCTAATTTGTTTTAATAATATACCATTAATTTTTTAAACGAATAATGCTAATTTTAACGTTAAATATTTAATTTCCGATTTATTAAAAAATAAGAAAAAGGAAAAATGAAATTGGAGAAATTTTATGACTTTATTAAAAGAAATCATTTCCAAAATTCTTTTTTTTTTAATAAATAAAATAAAGGATCAAATTATGACTTTATTATAATTAAAAAAATGAAACAAATATTTATAAAAGAAATGAAAAAGGAAGAAACGGACAAAGGAAGCCCTACCCCACGAGACCCACAACAACAATATAAAAGAAAATAAAATGTTATTATTATTATTATTATTTATTATTATTTTTTTTAATTAAGAAAACATGAATGGAGTGCCTAAAATAACGAAACCCAGTGAAGCGCGTGGAGTACACTCTCCAATCAGGAGAGATTGGTGAGTATGACACTTATACAGTGTTCTCGTACGTGAGGTTGAGATGCTGTAATTGCTGATGGGAGAGTTTTCCTTTCACTGCGTTGTTTCTCCACGCGCATTGGTCTGCGCGTTGACGCGTGAGGTTTTAAATAGAGCTCTTTTATCGTCTCGGTCTTCTTATTTCTCTTCCTCGGAGTATTATTTTCCTCTGGAATTTCGTCTCAAAACATTTTGAAAATTTATTATTATCAATCAAAAATTGAGATTCACCCTCTTTCTCAAAACCCCCGGATCGGCGGCTTCCGCCATGGAAACTCGCCGGGAAATACAGAGGCGGCGTCGGAGGGGGGGGGGGGGGGGGGGGGGGGGAATGAATGAAGTCTAGATCGTGACAGAGAAACAGAGTTGATTTTTGAAAGTTTGAAGCTTTTTTTGTTGGGTGGCAATGGCGTCTACATCGCCGGCGGCTCCGGCGGCTCCGGCAGTGGAGTCTGGGAGTTCCTCTGCGGATGAGGTGGCTGCGAAAGCCGTACACAAGCGATATGAAGGACTGGTGACGGTACGGACGAAGGCTATAAAGGGTAAAGGGGCTTGGTATTGGGCACACCTCGAACCTGTTCTCGTCCACTCCACTGACACTGGTTTGCCCAAGGCTGTTAAACTCCGGTGCTCCTTATGCGACGCCGTTTTCTCCGCCTCAAACCCATCTCGGACCGCCTCCGAGCATCTCAAACGCGGCACTTGCCCCAATTTCAACTCCCTCCCTAAACCCATTTCCTCTGTTTCCCCTTCCTCGTATCTAACGCCCAATTCCACTTCTCCGCCTCCTCTTCACCATAACAACCGCAAACGAACCTCCTCCGCCGCCGCTGCAGGTGGAGTAGGAGGGTCTTCATACCAAGTCCCACCTCTTGCAATTGTGGATCCCTCGCGATTCTCTGGCGGCGGTGGCGGAGGTGGGGCTCTGTTGGCTCAGCAGCCGCATTTGATGTTATCTGGAGGGAAGGAGGATTTAGGGGCTCTGGCTATGTTGGAGGACAGTGTAAAGAAGCTGAAGAGTCCAAAAACTTCACCTGGGCCAACGCTGAGCAAGACCCAGATTGACTCCGCACTTGAATTTCTCACCGATTGGGTGTTCGAATCCGGCGGCTCTGTCTCATTTTCAAGCCTCGAACATCCCAAATTCAAGGCTTTTCTCAATCAAGTTGGAATACCCACAATTCCTCGCCGGGAGTTTAGAATTTCGCGACTGAATTCCAAATTCGAGGAAGCTAAAACAGAGTCCGAAGTTAAAATTCGAGACGCCATGTTTTTCCAGCTCGCCTCCGATGGGTGGAACGACAAAAACTACGCCCTTGTCGGAATCGACAAGCTTGTAAATCTCACCGTGAATCTCCCAAATGGTACAAGCTTGTACCGGCGAGCTGTATTCGTCACTGGCTCTGTTCCTTCCTCGTACGCTCAAGAAATCTTCTTGGAAACCATCGCTGATATCAGTGGCAATGTCGTTCAACAGTGTGTAGGGATCGTAGCAGACAAATTCAAGGCTAAAGCGCTGAAGAATTTGGAGAATCAACACAACTGGATGGTTAATCTCTCATGTCAGTTCCAGGGATTTTCCAGTTTAGTTAAGGATTTCAGCAAACAGCTCCCATTGTTCAAGACAACGACAGAGAATTGCATAAAGCTTGCTAATTTCGTTAACTACAAGTCACAGGTTCGTAATTCCTTCCATAAATTTCAGCTGCAAGAATACGGGCATGCGGCTTTGCTCCGAGTGCCACCCCGAGACCACGACAACCTCAAATTTGGGGCTGTCTTCACATTAATGGAAGACATTCTGAGCTACTCTCGAGCTCTGCAGCTGGTTGTGCTGGATGAGGCATGGAAAAATGGTTCCATGGAGGACCCAATTGGTAAAGAAGTGGGAGAGTTGATTGGGAATGTGGGGTTTTGGAATGAATTGGAGGCAGTTCATAGTTTGGTTAAATTGGTCAGAGAAATGGCTGCTGAGATAGAGACAGAGAGGCCACTGGTTGGGCAATGCCTTGGATTGTGGGATGAGCTGAGGGGGAAAGTGAAAGATTGGTGTTCAAAGTATGAGATTGGTGAAGGGGGTGTTGAGAAAGTGATTGAAAAGAGGTTCAAAAAGAACTACCACCCGGCATGGGCGGCGTCGTTTATACTCGATCCGTTGTATTTGATAAGGGAGAGGAGCGGGAAGTACCTGCCACCATTCAAATGCCTGAGCCCGGATCAAGAGAAGGACGTCGATAAGCTCATAACTCGACTCGTGTCGAGGGAGGAAGCTCACATTGCATTGATGGAGCTAATGAAATGGAGGACAGAAGGGCTTGATCCAGTATATGCAAGAGCTGTACAAATGAAGGAAAGAGACCCTGTAAGTGGGAAGATGAGAGTGGCTAATCCACAAAGCAGTAGGCTTGTTTGGGAAACTTACCTTACAGAATTCAAGTCATTGGGCAAGGTTGCAGTGCGCCTCATATTCCTTCATGCCACTTCCTGTGGCTTCAAATGCAACTGGTCTTTGTTGAGATGGGTGTCTTCTCATTCTCATACTCACCAAAGCCCTGCTGCTATGGACATGGCACACAAGTTGATATTCATTTCGGCTCATTCCAAGCTCGACCGTAGGGACTTTTCCACCGACGAAGACAAGGATGCCCAGCTATTCTCCCTACCCAACGGCGACGACGATCATATGCTTAATCAAGTTTTCGCCGATTCCTCCTCGGTGTAACCATTTTCCATACTTACTTTTTTTTAGACTCCTAGGATTTATTGAATTCTTTTCACTATTTTTGGGGGATGTAGGGGTGGAACCAACAGTGTTGTTCATATGAGATTCACTTTTGTATTCCTCGAAACGCATTCGACCTTAGAGTAGCCATATCTTGTTCATATCTAAGTTGAACATTCTGGCATTTGCCGAGGCGGTATCGTTGCCGAGGCGAACGGGGGAGAGGCTGTAGCACGGGCAGGGAAGGCAGAGAAAAAGCAAAGGAGGAAGCTTTTTAGCTGGAGAAGCACTTGGGGAGTGATTGTGTTGATACTTTTAGAAGCTGAGTCCAAAATTGTCCCTTTTTTTTTGTGTGTATTTGTGAAAGACAGTGGAGACCCACCATTGTAATCAAGCAGTGGAAGTCATTTTCGAAGCTTAGACAAAAACCAGAGGGAAAAAGGATGAGAGGGAAGCGTTTTGCCATCAAATCAAAGCCTTTTAACATTCTCAAGTCCTCAATTCTTGACGGTTTCTTTTCATGCGCACGTTATCTACTAGCACCTTATGATCTCGACATTTTTCTACATCATCTGCAACATGGGTCGCTTAACATTCACTTGCGTCTCCTGCAACATGACCACGTTACCTATTAATACTCGATGACCTTGACATTTCTCTACATCCCTTACATCATACGACCATATTATCTCCACATACCAACACAAGTTTCTTCAGCATATCTTGTCTTTACTCACATGCTAAAAATTTCAGGAGGTTGCCCAATATAAGATTATTTCTGAGAATATTTGCTAAAATCACCCCACCTAAACGATGGTGGTGAAAGTTCTTTATATATAATTATTTATAGAATCAAATAGAGAGCAATAAATGGAAACAGGAAATACGATGTTAGCCTATGATCCATGGTCAAATATGATATATATAGTAATTGAAGGCTAAATATCATCAACAACTTCATCCTTACGTTTGAAGTTCTTAATAATATTCAGAGTGTCAATTCATTCATGTACTTTTAATTTATTCAAACGTCATACTGTAGTTTGTTGAACACGTGAAAGTATCTCAATTTGGTCACTACCATACAAAACTCAAATGGGATTAAAAATGGATGCTTTCTAATTTGAGTTCAAGAATTGCATTATTAGGGCTAATCATGTTTAGGGCCTAATGCCCTATGCTTAGGACATAAGGGAAATAATTTATCCACTAAATTAAATAAAAATGTAAATAATATTATTTTTGATGCTTTGAGTCACAGCAAAACACAGAATTTGAGTCATTTGACAATGGCTACTCATCAACCAATTTCAATCTCTTTTTCTAAACCAACAATCCTTTATTTTTTTAATTATTATTATTTTTTTTAATTTAAGCTTATAAAACTCTATTTTTTAATACCAAGATTTAAAAAAAAATTAATTTAAAGATGAAAACTAATAAAATGGTGTGAATATTACTATTAAAATTCATTTTTACTGTGAAGTAAAAAAAGTAATAATATAATGTTTTAGGTTTAGGGTTGTAATTACTGATTTTAGTGGACAGACAAATAATTGTCGGCAAACCTCACTCTAACGTTGACTGCTCACCAGCTCACTTTTTTCCTTTTTTTTTTATTTATTTATTAAGAAAAGTTATTTAAAAAATATATAAAAATATTATATAATGATTAGTATTGGACGACAGCCTCTCCTTTATACGAAAGAATCTTTTCCCCCTTCCAATGTTTTCTTAATCATACTTTTTTTCTCTCTCTCTCTTAATTACCCTATGTTTCATGTTTTTGTATTTCATTTTTTAGCCAATATTTTTAAACGCGTCTATTAGAGATTGAGTTTACGGGAGCAAGATCGTAGATGGGTTAGAGAGGAGAACGAATGATATGAAAACTTATCCTTAATAGATACGTTTTAAAATAGTAAGGCTAACGATGATACATAATGAACCAAATTTGATGATATTTACTCACAGTGAGCTTGAACTGTTACACTGGAATCATGTCGAAATTCTCAATGATAAATTTTATTAAAATTTTTAAAACATTCTAATAAATTATAAGTAGAAATAAAAATATAATATAATATTTAACAGAATCGAAATATAATAATGAGAGAAAAAAATAAAATAAAATGACCAAACTACCCTTCATTTGAGAAGAATAATTAACTAGTTTAAAACTACTTTTTGGTCATTCAAACACAAATTTACTGAAAATATAATCCAACGAAATATTTTTTTAAAAAAATCAAATATCTTGCTATCTACAATAAATGAGGCTATTTTTGTTTTGTTTTTTTTTTTAATTATAAAATAATAATTTAAATAAACTTAAATGATTTATAAAATAATAGTTTCTACTTACTACTATTTCAAAGTAACAAAGTTATTATTGACTAGACGAAACCAAAACACAACCTTCAAACTTGTTGAACAGCATCTCACCAAGTTCGACTAAATAACGATCAACTTTATAAAAACCTTATAGTATTTTGAAATCTCGCAACATTGATCGTGGTAACTCTTAGTTTATTATATTTTCTCGAGAAATAATACTTACTTCATTAACTCGTTATAAAGAAAGAATAAATTTGAGTCGGAATCAAACGACAAAGAAAACTAAAGGGACCATCTTTAGAAAAGGTTAAAAGTTGATTAGATGAACAGAGGGTTGTTAGGACTATTAAAGTTCCTTTGATTATTGATTGAAGGACATATGCTTTATAACAAGGTCAAAGTTCTCAATACCACCTCCATTATGGGGAAATAGATAGAATCTATGTTTCACTCTCTTAATAATGCAAAGATGTTGTTATAGGTGTGGATATGGGCCGACATTCCCGAACGGCCCAAGAAACCCGAAACGGAAGGGTGCGCTTGCAAGATTGGATGACCAAGCCCACGAGCGTCGCTCAATGCCTAAAGAGTGCAAACAAAGTCTCACGTTAGTTTCTTTGTTAGTATGAATAATGTCAAAAAATGTCAATATCATATTAATTTGAAATATATGTGGAGGTTTGTGTCGATATCAATTGGTATCAGAGAAGTGTGGTCTAACCCTAGTTGTGTATCAGAAAAAATCTTCACATGTTGAGCAAAAAAACATTAGTGAACGTCAATTCGTGCTTCTATATCTAGTTGCTTGTCAATTTATTGTGTCGTTTAAATTCACAAAAAGTAAGAACTAACACCACAATCACAAATTACAACAAGCATCACGTACAAACTTTTATAAGAAATTGAATTTAGAACACTTTTTTATTTTTAAATTTAAATATAGTATGGTTAATTCTGTATGATTAAGTATAGTTCAGTGAATAAAATATTATTAGATAATTTGATTCTTTACTTCGCCATAATTTAATAAAAAAAATTCAAAGATATCATAAATTTCAAACGGAACCATCTTTAGTTTCTCTATAAAAAAAAAATATTTTAACCTAAATATTTTGAGTTGGGTTGAATTAAATTATAAACTTTCAATTTTGTTAAATTGAATTTTAAACTTAAATTATAATGTTACCTTCCTATCAATTTCGGCTAATTCGTCTACGAATTTTAGTATAAAAATCTTTATAATCTTATTAATTTTAATACAATAAAGTTTTACTTTAAAATAAGTTTTATCCTATGAATAACTTTGCTAAAGTTTATAAAATAAAATAATAATAATAATAATAAAAAAGCTATAATATATATATATATATTGGAATGAAATAGAATATTAAAAATTGCAATATTTTTTAAGGTTTAAGGTTAACATTTTGACACTGACCGACATTTTTTATTTTATTTTATTTATTTTTAAATTTCATATAAAGACTTAAGTAGAAGGATAAAACTGTAATTTTACACGGAAATAATTTATTTTCTTGCGGATTCTGATTCGAAAATGAAACAACTATAAAAACGTCCACCAGACACGTGTCGCTTAATAAAAACTCCACGTTTTATCATTTAAAACCACAACTTTCATTCCTCAATTTCCCTCCAATTTCCTCCTCTTTGCTGGGCACCGATGACCGCTCGCAGGTTCCAAATTTCTGCACCCTGGCCCAACTCTCTCTCCGCCGCGCCACCGCTGCGTTTTTCCGACCAAACTACCGGCGACTCGGACTACTCTTCCAGTTCCCTTGCCTGTTCCTAAATCGTACCATTATGGCCTCAACCCCCTCAAACTCTGTTCAATCGGGTCGGATTCGGGTTTTGAAAGATGTAACGGGTTCTCTCGATCGACCTGTGGGTCCGGTGGTTTATTGGATGTTTAGGGATCAAAGGGTGAAAGACAATTGGGCGTTGATGCACGCCGTTGATGAAGCCAACAGAGCCAAAGTTCCTGTTGCTGTTGCCTTCAATTTGTTCGATCAATTTTTGGGGGCAAAATCTCGGCAGTTAGGGTTTATGCTTAGAGGTCTGCAACAACTTCAGTATGATCTCGAAGAAACACTTCAAATCCCTTTCTTCTTGTTCCAGGTGAGTTAATTTGCCGTAAATGTTCATCATTATCCCGTTTTAGAGAACCTGGGAAGACCTAATTTGTTGATTTAGTTTAAATTCCTGAAATACATTTGTGCGATTGTCGATGCTTTACAAATCACCATGATTTCTGGTTTTGTATCTTTAATTTCTTTGAGATTTCGATAATCTGCTAGCAAGATAAGTTGCCATGCGCCATTGGAGGTGCAATCAGAAGAGCTTTATCTTTGATTGCTTCAAGTTTGTATCACTATGACTAATAATTTTCAGGGTTGGCATTCTTAAGGGGGAAGCTGAACATACTATACCAAATTTCATTAGAGAATGTGAGGCTTCACTACTGGTTACAGACTTCTCGCCGTTACGAGAAGTTCGAAAGTGTAAAGAGGAAATTTGTAAGAGGGTAGATGAATCAGTTAAAGTTCATGAAGTTGATGCACACAATGTGGTACCCATTTGGATTGCGTCTGAGAAATTGGAGTATAGTGCAAAAACTTTAAGGGGCAAGATAAATAAAAAGCTCCCGGAATACCTTATTGACTTCCCTGCTCTGCTTATACCAACTAGAAAATGGCCTTCCACTCATAAGTTTATTGATTGGGACAGACTTATTGATGATAACATGAGGTTAGAGCATTGTTTTCTTTTGATTTATATTGCTTAAAGTTTATTTAAGTTGACATTTCCCTGTTACCAGGAAAGGAGCAGATGTTCCTGAAATTGAATGGTGTAAACCAGGGGAAAAGGCTGCAATGGAAGTATTGATGGGCAGGAAAGATGGGTTTTTGACTAAGAGGTTGAAGAGCTATGCAATAGATAGAAACAATCCATTGAAACCTAGGGGGCTCTCTGGCCTCTCCCCATATTTGCATTTTGGTCAAATATCCGCACAACGCTGTGCCTTAGAAGCTCGTAATGTTCGTAAACTCAATCCACAGGTAATGCAAAGAAAAGGGTTTGGTCGATCCATTTTTATCATTTAATGCAATACTATGGTGGCGGTGTGAGCTTGGAAGTATATGTTCATATCACTGTTAGCTCCTTCTTGAAAATGTTTCTTTTGTGAATCTGTTTCAAAAAATTGATATTTTGTATGATTCGTTCTGTGTTTTCTCTTTTGCATCATTTATAAGGCCGTTGATATGTTTCTCGAGGAGTTGATTGTTAGAAGGGAACTTGCTGATAATTACTGCTACTACCAACCGAACTATGATTCACTGCTCGGGGCTTGGGAATGGGCACGTAAAACCTTGATGGATCACGCTTCCGATAAGCGAGAACATGTTTACACGTAGGTGAGCCTTGGTGCTAATATTCAATTGTAACTGGTTTTGAAATTATGCAGTTGCTGTTGAATTTTCAGGAGGGAGCAACTGGAGAAGGCGCAGACTGCTGACCCAGTTAGTATATGAACTGATTAGATTATTTTCTTTTCTTTTCAATTTTTGCTGTTAAAAAACTCACATTTGGCATAACATTTTTCAGCTCTGGAATGCTTCTCAGTTGGAGATGGTCTTCCATGGAAAGATGCATGGTTTTATGAGGCAAGTATTAATGAATTTTCCAGTCAATGACACGCATTGTTTACCTTTTACCTCTCTGCTATATGCTCTGCTTGAAACATTATTGTTCTGTTTTCCTCTTTCTTTGTTCCTTGATGATAATTTTGTGCTCCCGAAGTCCTGGAATGTCATATAGTGAAATTCATGCACAGGATGTACTGGGCCAAAAAGATTTTGGAGTGGACAAGAGGACCTGAGGAAGCCCTGGAAATTTGCATATACTTGAATGACAAGGTATATTGTTTCCAGTCTACACTTTTATGTGCTTCTATTGAAGTGGTGAAAATTGCTAATCAAGAACGCGGCGTGCAGTATGAAATTGATGGGAGGGATCCAAATGGATACGTCGGGTGCATGTGGTCGATCTGTGGCGTTCACGACCAGGTTTATCATCACTGTTTATATTTTATCAGCTACTCTTCTTCATTATTTTCTTGCACATTCTTCTTGTTCTCCTTGAGCAACCCCAGCTTCACTGAAATCAAGAATTTTGTTTCTCATCTTATATATAACCTGTCGAGGATTCTGGGGAGTGGAGACCCATGTCGGCTAATTAAGGGGTTGATTATGGGTTTATAAGTAAGGAACAGATCTCCATTGGTACGAGGCTTTTCGGGGAAACCAAAAGCAAAGCCATGTACCATTGTGGAGACTCGTGATTTCTAACATAACCAACATATATTTTATATTCAGTTTGAACACGAGAAACATATATTTGATTTTATATTCTTTTCCCTTTGCAATGTTTGGTGTTTCAAGGGCTGGAAAGAGCGACCCATATTTGGGAAGATACGATACATGAACTTCGCTGGGTGCAAGAGGAAATTCGATGTGGATGGCTACATTGCTTATGTGAAGAGAGTTGTGGGTGAAGTGAAGAAAAGAAAAGCAGGGGAGGTTGTGGTGGATAGAAAGGCAAAGGAACTCCGATGCTAGTAACCGTAGTGACAGTTTCATGAAAGAGAACATATATAGCTCCTTAACTACTCATTGTAGTTTGTAACTCGTAAGCCATAGTTGTGTCAATCCTTCCCTTTTGCTGATGACGATTAAGTATTTGTACCAAAGCAATGATATAACCATAGGCCAGATTTCAACTTGGAATGGCAGCAGACGGGGTACTAAGTTTAGGGAAAGATTGGAGAGATGGGTTTGTAATGATTCATGTGGGAATTGTTCTTGAAGTTGAAAGTGTTTCATCTTGACTCGTTGATTTTGTTCAATGAGAACTACATATTTATAGAAGGAATCACGAAACGATCCATTGAGGTAAAAAATTGAGAGAGTCGAAGACGGGGAATGAAGTTGGATGCTCGCTCGCCAGAATCGGGTTGCAGATGGTAGGAAACAGCGGGTACAGTTGTTTTCTTGGAATTTATGTTATAAAATCTGATGATTAATGATTTAATAATAATAAAAAAAGATTATGTTCCAGTAATAACCCAAAAGATCTATAGCATATGAATTCAGCTAGGTATACTAATTGGAGACATGTGAGGTGAGTTTATATAAGGTTGAACCACAAAATATTTAATCTCTCCTTATAAATCTGGTAATAGATAAAATTAATATTTCATGGATGATCATAAATGAATCAATCTTAATTTTGAGTGAGTTATAAACTATTGTCTACGAGTGTGTGCTTCGCTCACATGGGTGAGTGGTTTTTGTTGCCAATTCAAAAAACCTATCAGTTGGCGACGACTAAATAAGAAGTTTGAAACATAATTTCATCACATGTAAATCGTTACTTCACATATAGGGTAAGTAAATTAGTAGTTCTCTAAGTACTGATTTTGGGATTTTAACCATGAAACACCTGTCATTGACTCAAGAGAAGCATAGTTTATGGTTAGATCATGACCAAATTGTTCATTAGGTATAAAATGTTATTACAAGGGTAAACAAACTTTTGACCCAATTACGAATAACTTGTGAATGCTCGTAATAATTACATCATTTGACACAATTTATCCTACCATGTATAAGAGTGCATGAATGAAAATTGATTAATTAAATAATTTTTTTATTCATGGCTCATAATTTGTAGGTCGATAAGGTCTCCTTCTTGCTCATAGTAATATTAAAATGATCGATTTAGTTGAAAGAAACCTTCTAAATGTTCATATTAATATTCAATATATTATATATATGTTATGTATAAAAGAAGAAAAATATATTTAATTTATAAAATAAAAAAAAGTTGAAATTAATATTTAATATATTAATTATATTAAATATAAAATGAGAAATATATATTTATTGTAGTTGACTAATAATTAATGTATATAAGATATCTTCGATATTTTATATATTCAAATATATTATTTAAAATTTGATAAAGATTTTATTAAAGTCCAATATAACTATTGGGTTCTAAATAGCTGAAAATATGTTGTCACTATTCAAGTTAGCTAGGAAGATGTTGTCACTATTCAAGTTATAGTCGAGAATATCTTGTGGAGAAAGTTCTATATCTCGTGGAAAAATGAAGTTTCGTTTGGTTGAAATACATTGAAGAAACTTCATATCCACGATTTTAATATTCGTGGTTAATTTACATACTTTATTCTTATTCTTACAAATTAGGATCTAATATTTCTATTATATGAATGGTTCATTCCCTTCAAAAGCATGATTAGGTATCCATGATTAGTATTTTACTGTCATCTCTATTGATGACGTGAACCATGAATGATATGTGTATATTGCTAGGCAAAAACGATTAGGAGTACCTCTAATCGTGAACTTGACTCAACTATTGAGGGTCTGCACAGCATTTTCAGTAACTACCTATAATGATTTGTGCCGTGTGGAAACTATTAGCCCATTGCTAGTTACTATTCTGATCAACTAGGATACTATGAGGTGGTACAGACAGGGCGGGTCTTAAAACAAATAGACCTTTTAGAGACATAAATATGAGTGGGGTTGATTACAAGATCTCTCACTAATTCTTAGTCGTGAACTTGTTCAGATAAAGACAAGGACCACATTGGTAAACGAACATTTTCAGGCATGATGACTCTCCCCTACCCGAGATTAATAGGGAAACCCCAATTAAAACCTATCATAAAAATTGTCTCAACTGACAATGTTCATAGTGGTATGACGAGAATCATGAGTTGGAACCAGAACGAGGTGGCACATCGAGTACCTATGATATATAAGTTAATGGAGATGCCTTGGAACCCTAAGATAAATTCGGAACCAATGAACCAAGGAGAGCCCTTGGTTGAAGGATGATTTTTTTTTTTTTTTTTACCATGGGAGAGAAAAAAGACATAAGCAGTAAAGACAAGAAAAGACAAGAAAAGACAAGGGTTAAGAGAGAATTATGAATTCTAAGTTTCAAAAGATTGAACAGAGTTGCAGAAGAGACCGCAGCTTCACTCACATGGTGGCGCCCCCTTCTTCTTCTTCTTCTTCTTCTTCTTCTTCTTCTTCCTTGGAGGATCTCTGTTCTTAAATAAAATGGCATTAATTTATTATTATTAGTCTTCAACACTAATTAGCAGACCACCACACTACCAACTCTAGAAATCACATCTTCGTATTGCTACTACAAAGAAATCATCTTCGTATTGCTACTACAAAGAAATCAAAATGACCTACAGACAAACCAGACTACGGTGACAATGCGGCGGCGGTTGCGGCGGCGGCGTTGTACCTGCACAACACCTTGCATTTGACTACGCTGCCGTATACATAGAAACCAGGGGCGATCATTATTCTGACCACCGACGGAATCAGCTTTCTGGCCTTCTCTCCGCTCATGTCCTCCATGTAAACGGAATCGAAATCCGCCTCTTTCTCCACTCTGAAAATTGGCAGATTCGGATGTACGGAGTTTGCCAGAAGGTGTAGAAGCCACACGCTCTTTGACGCGCCGAAGAACGCCTGGAGTAGCGGCTCCGGCCAGGCTCTGTTCCATCCCAGCATCGCCACGATCTCGCTCATTTTCCGGTCACAAAATCGGCTGAAATCCTCGCTGAAATGCTTCGTGCCCTTGCTTAGAACTTCCTCCCACGTTAATTCATGGAGAAAATTGAAACATCCGAAATTCGCGTCGCATCTTTCAATCGGATTGAGAATCTGAGTCGAGGCGTTCTTTTGAAACCCTACCGATTCGAAATCCTCGAAGAAAGCTTGGTTGAGGAGAGCTTCCAGGTAGAATAGCAAACTTCTAGGGTTCTTCGAGAACGAGATTTTGATATCGTAAGGTTGAAGAAGAACGGATATTCGTTCATATACTTTGGCTCCGACGTGACGGAGTTGCAGAGTGAGTGACCGGCTAAGAAGCCGAATCGACGATCGAGATTCCGATACTGAAACTAAGAAATGTTCTATTACTTGCTTCTGATTCATCTGTTGTAAATCCTGGATTTGATGATAATTCCCAATTTGGCAAGGCGAATTGACGCTACATTCTTCGATTCCGGATTTCAAACTGTGGCAATACGTCTCCAGTTTGTTCAGTTTCTTCTCCAGTTCAGCCATGGCGTATTTTAATCTAGAAGCTTCCATAATCGCCTCGTCTCTCTTCCTCGTCGCCTGAACTAGCTTCTGCGAGAGCTCCGTTACGGCAGTCCTCCATTGCTCCTCTCGAGCCGTTAGAGCAGAAGATTCATTAATCGATTTCGGACTCCTTCGCGTCAACGACGAAATTAATGATTTGAAAATCCCATTAGGGCTCGCCATGGAGAAATACGTCTGTTTATTAACGCCATTGTTGTTATCCAAAGGAACGACGGAGATTTTCTCCCGCGCGTGAGGACGACACCGGTTACAGGAGACCGGACCATCGGAACTCGACACGGAATCCGACTCCGACTCGGACCGTTTCTTAACCGTCTCACGATTGAGCGGTGTAGAGTGAAGGTTCGGACTCGTTCCCCGGTCCGTACATCCGACAGCGGCAGTGTTCTGAGTCCGATTCTGAGCAGCAAACTCATCCTCCCGTTCTTCCCTCTCGCATTCTTGAATCTGCAATGAAACTCATGATATTCCGTAGAAGAAAACAGGGGGAATCTTAGAATTTATGGTTTGAGAGACTCACCGGCGTGAAGTGGGGGCGTGAGTGGTGTGTCGGAACAGCAGAGGAGGAGGAAGGAGAGGAATGGAAGGAAGTGGGTGAAGGAGGCGCCATGGATGAAGAAGAAGAAGACGAAGAGGTTGGTGGGAGAGGAGGAGGAGGAGGAGGAGGAGGAGGAGGAATTAAGGGCATTGGCGCGGCGTTTGGTTGTCTCTCATTTTCTCGGGCTGCAGTTTCGTCGTGTTGTAATCATGATTATGATTCACAGAGAGCAGAGAGATAAGAGAGCTTCTCAACCCTAAGAGATTAAAAACAAAACGCTCTGAAATTTTCTGGGCGCCGAAGACCGGAAAATGATAACTCCTATGGAACCAATTTTCCATTCCCCAAAACCCACACAATGGGAAAATCCAAATTATTATTATCCTTAAATTTATAAAAATATATATTTAAATTTTAAAATTTTAGTTCCTCCTGAATTTATAATCAAGGAATACTCTCTTTATGTTTATAATAATTTGTGTGGAAAGATAAAAGTCCCACATCCACTAATTTAGAGACTAATCATGGATTTATAAGCGATGAATACTAACTGTGGGAAAGCACAAATCAAAGTGGACAATATCATACACGATTGTGGAGACTCGTGTTCATATAACAATTTGAAAAGAAATAGTTGAAGTGATTTTAAAATATTATATTTTTGTTTTTTTTGATAGGTAATGAATGAATCCAAAGTTTTATTTTATTTAAATTTGAATTTTTGGATAAATGTAATGAGTCCAAACTTTAAGTGCACGAGTATTCCGTAAATTAAATAATGATATATAGTTGAGAAAAGCTAAAAAAAAATAAGAGATTCAATAATGAGATTCTATATAGGCCGCTTCGGCTACACGCTAGATTAGAATATTCCCCCAATCCCTCATTTTGCCACATTCATTCATACAAAAGGAATCACGTTTAAGTTTTATTTTTAATATTCAAATTCTAAACGTTTAGAAATTAGGGACAACATGAACATTAGACATCCAACCTGTAATCGAAATGACCCAGTTAAGCTATATTCCCTTGAGCTTAGTGGGGTAATAAGTAGTCTTTCGTAAGTAGAAGTGTAGATTTTCTTCGCCTCACTTTTTGGGTATATCCCGACAAAAAATGTGAACATTGGTGAAGGAAGGTACAAGGATGATTAGTAGCTGGTTCGAGAAGATGATGAACTTATTATATTATATTTTTTATTTATAAAATATTATTAAATTTATTAGTAAGAAAGAAGATGGGGAAGGTGGGATAGGGAAATAAATGAGGATGGTAGAAGTGTTAAATGAAAAGGGATTGGGAAGCATTCAATGTAAACAACTGCTTTTCTCCCTCCATCTCTCCTCATTTATTATTCTAACAGTTTATCTTCATTAGTACGAGACATTTTGGGAAGCACAAAGCAAAACTACGAGAGCTTATGCTCAAAGTGGACAATATCATATCACTGTGTAGAGTCGTGTTCATCTAATACATTTAATTTTAATTATCAACTCAATTTACATTCTAAATAGTTTTAAAAGTGGTCGGAGATTAAATTTATATATATATATTATATGAAGAACCAATTTGAAAAGATACGGTACGATTAGGTTCTAAATTATATTATCAATGGATCATTATTTAAAAACTAATTATTTATACCAAAAGTCAACAATACCTTTGGTGAATCCACTTTTTTCCTCCCAAAATATGAATACGTTTATATTATCATAAAAGGATAATTTCAAAATATAAAATATAAATTTATTATATTGAATTAAAGGTTAGAAATAAATAAATAAATATTTTACGAACTATATATTTATTTTTATTTAAAATAAAATGTGATAAATGACTGGAACCAATCTTAATAAAAAAAAATGATAAAGAAAAATTATGATTGGATTGAATCGAATTTATTATTTAGTAAAAATTATTTGAATTAAAAATTTTATCGAAAAATATTACGCCTCAACCCAAACATCAACCTCTTTAAATCGTCAATTTTCATCAAATTTATTAATCTACAAATAAGTTAAAATGAGGCAAAAGTTAAAAAATATCTCCTTGGAAAATTCAAGAGGCTACTTTATAGATATAAAGAAATATCACTAAAAATAATAAAAAGGACTTAATTATTTCCTATAAACATTTTAAGAAATAAAAATAAATGCCAAGGTTAATTAATTTTTTTGATATTTTTTTAATTATATATTTTCAAATTTTAATGATAATTAACATGTATTTTTTTAATTCCTTTGGTTTATTATACTTAAAAGTAATTATTTTACGTTAATTACGTCAATTTAGTAATTTTCTTCTCAAATATAATTGGAAAGGAAGATGGATAATAAATGGTAATATTAATTGAAGATTAATTAACTTCAATCATTTGCTCATTAACTCAGCTAAAATCAATTAGCTGGATGAAAATGTCATTAATATTTTTTTAGCTCAAGTAAATGTTAATTTTTTAGAATATAAAATGTGGTTTATCACTCGATGTTAATTAATTGAATTTTTCTTTAACATTTCAAATTATTTTAATAAAATTTGAATTAGTTGAAAATGAATAAATAGACAACATTCAACATTTCTATTACATAAATTACACTTTCAAAAAACTATATTCAATAGTCATTGAAGTTCATGATGTTCATACGTCGTGATATTTCTCGATATGAAAATGGGTATTAAAACCAAAGACTTAGAAACAAATAAAGTATGCATTGAATCATAAAAACTATCAACAAAAGATGGATACCCACGAACTAACGTCTAAGTATCTATAAACAGGGCTGACTAAAACACCGACGAAGAATAGAATGCCTTAAAGGAAAATATTATGCCTTTTTCTCATCTCTAATTAAATTAGAGTTCACCCATAAAAATTATTCAATTTGATCGCTACATTATAACTAATTCTCGAGAAATCAAAGAGATGGGTAATAACTACGACTTTGATAATTAAGAGCGTTAAATTATGATGTTTAGTTTCTGTTGTAGGAGAAGAATTATGAGAGAATTGGGTGGGCGTCTCATCCATCAGCATTGCATTCTGACGCAGCTGCCTGGCCTTTGGGTCTCGCGGCTGGTCCTAATTTATAACGGAACCCAGCCCCACCCAGAGACGCAGGCCCCAGCCCTTCTGCCACTGCAACCAGCCTTTGCCCCCCAAACCCTGGATTGGATATTTGTTGTATTCTCCCGCATCCGCATCACTGCCCCCCACTTGCATTTGACTCCCACGTAATCCCCTCACGGCACCCCACATCTCACAAACCAACGAATGCAAACCAACCCCATTCAAATTCGGAAAAGTCTACCACGGAGACGTGTGATTTCTTTATAAACTCATGATCATTCTAACGATCAGCCAACTTGGAAATCCTTTCCAACAATTCTCAACCGTTCTTGATCGCCTATCGTATAAACACTAATTGTCATGCATATATACATGTTTGAGTATGGAGCGAACGTCTTTATTTTCAAAAGTTGAAAGTGATCTAAAACAAAATTTGAGACGATTGCTTCTAGCTATTGTGTTAAAAATGCGACTAATCTTAAAATTAACTAAATAAAAGGAATATTGAGAATACAGAGGCAATGTCCTAATCGGATTAAGGTTTGAAACAAACAAGTTAAAAATTGTGGTCCTAACTGAAAATGTTTGTTAAAATTACTACACGTACTTGTTTGTGAAAGTTCTCTATTTATAATTATCAAATAAATTATCAAGAATAAAATATTTTATTATAATAAAGAAGCAAATATAAGGAACCATGTTTGTAGAATCTTGAGTGAGGTATCCCATTGTCGGTCGTCGGATATTTCTTTTTTCTTTCTTCCATTTTGAATTCTTTTCTCCTAATTATTCCAAAATGTTTCTTATCGGCTCTGAAATCAGAATTCCGATCATCTTTGCGGCTTGTTTTCGATACCGATTTCCGCCCTCCGTGATTTTTCAAATCGGTTCGGTTTGCGAGATCAGGATTCAGGAGCAGCAATGTCTTGCAATGCGTGCAAATTCTGCACGGCGCTGGGTGCATTGGTTTCGATTATGATCCTCTATGTTCTAGGTATAGTCGATCTCTCCTATTACGCTCTGCTCGTCGTCAACTATGGTCCGCCTCTCTTAGTTCTACGGACCTAATTCTTCCAATTTCTTAAGAGTACGAACTTAAGATTAGCTTCTACATTTGCTTTTTTTTCTTCATTTGTTTCTGCTGAGACGAATTTATTAGCTTGTAGAATAGCGTTATGCAGAGAATAGAGTATCTCTGGGATTCTTCTTTTCGGTTTGCCAGAATAACACAAAAGAGAATGAACACTTTGCCTAATTCTGAAGTTGGAATGATGTGTTGTGGTAATATTTGTATGTTCATCTTTAGAATAGCAAATGTATATTTCATAAAGCTTTAAACCTTCAATTTACCTATCTGTTTATGTAGTTGGTGATGCTATTCTGTTGCTACTTTTCTGTTGTTCTAACAAATCCTAGGTGTGTTCCACCGCCCCGTTGCCATCACTGTTTTGTTTGTAAGTTCTTCGATGTTTTCCTATAGAAGTTTACTATGATTCTAGCTGGTAAACAAGATATAAATACTGATTATGTTTTGTTTGGTAGGTGGAAGGTGTGTACTGAAACTGGACCATCATTGTGTGTTGGTCGTCAATCGTGTTGGAGCAAAGAACTATCAGTACTTCCTGCTATATTTTGTAGGCACAACAAGATTATTGGCTTCCTTCTGATCTCTAGTTCCTTGTTTCCATGGTTCTCATTGTGTTGGATGCTCGCTTATGATACCTATAATGTAACAACCCAAGTCCACCGCTAGTAGATATTGTCTTCTTTGGGATTTCCCTTTCGGGTTTCCCCTCAAACTTTGTAAAGTGCCTTTGCTGGAGAAGGGAACGAGTGCTAGCAAGGACGTTGGGTCCCGAAGGGGTGGATTGTGAGATCCCTCATCGGGAGGAGAACGAAACATTTTTTATAAAGGTGTGGAAACCTGTACCTAGCATATGCATTTTAAAAATCTTGAAAGGAAGCCCGAAAGGGAAAGCCCAAAGAAGAGATATCTACTAGTGGTGGACTTGAGCTGTTACATATAATATCCCATTCGATGCCTCTTATATAATCGTGTATGGGTGGATTCTAGATCTTCGGCAATTTTTCGTTGACGTAACCTGACATCATAGATATTCTAAATGTTCTTTAGAGATGTTTTCTGATTGCGTTATGGTAGCATCACGTTTGTTTTTATGATCTGTGTAAGACAACAACGTTTTATCCTTTGAGTAGTTGAAAATGTTTCTTCTTCTTGTTTCAATAGTTAAAATATTTCAACATTCATCTCTAATTTTAGCTGCTTGTTCCATACAGTCTTGAATTTACCATTTGCACCGAGTGTTATGAGATTTCTGATATTGCACGTATCACTGGTAGCAGTCAATACCACCAGAATTGAGGTAAGGCCTTCTAGAAGTAGTATTTTGTTTGCTTTGCTTTTAAACATTTAACAGGGGCTGAATTGGTCTATTGGATATTTGATTCACCATTGCTAGGTGTCACGGTCATGCTTGTCCAAGGCATATTTGCCCTTGGTTGCATGGCAAACCCCTTGTATTGTACCACTTTATTGCTTTCCTTCACCGTATTCATGATGTATAGTTTCCTTATTGTATTTTCTAAGTGTATGACGTTTCGAAAAAAAATTATCCACACCTGGTAGATCAGAAATGCCTTAGAATGTACTATAGGGGATGTGATTAGTCGTCAATTCTTCCTACCCGGAATTATATAGTATCTAAATTGTTGTGTTGCCTTCTTTGCTTATATCCTATAACAGTGCTTTCTTCATTTCTCTCAATCTTGCTTTTAAACTCTCATTCTAAAATCTCTTTTTTGTTTTCTAAAACCTTTTTAAAACGGGACCAGAGGCTTGAGTATACGTCACCCGACCAAAGACGACACGATTTCGAGTTGGTTGACTCACTCAGTGGTGAGAGTAAGTGTCGCATAACCGCTTGCAAGCATCTTGTAAGAATGCGATTGTGACACCAAGCATATGAGAAGAAAACCACTAAAGCATATGAGAAGAAAACCACTAAAAAATGGCACCATGGCCTTGGTCACCGAAAATTTTTGAGCTGGTATCTTCTTCACAACTCACTGGCCTCTTCCTTGCTGACATTCACTTATTCACTTATTGATGGTAGATCTCTCTGTTGGTAGCTAGACGCTAATTTTACCATATTGATGTCCATATTTAGTTACAAGCTACCCAAGTTTGTAGAGGCTGTTACTCTCTCACCAGCGTTGCTTCCTCTAGTACTTACTCTACTGCTCTCAGCAGATCAAACTCCCCCTATTTCTCATCTCTTGCAATATGCTGGAGTTCTTTTGCCAGTGATGCTAAATGAATTCATGATTCAGGTGTTCAGAATGGATTAGAAGTACTGGTTTATCACTGCAGCTTCTCAAGATGACCTAAAGCAGAAGCATAATCTCCAAGGCATCGAATATCCAATAAGGTCAGACTTGAATCTACTTCAGGAATTCTAAAATCAATCTCAGAGTTCAATCCCAATGATTTTGCGGATTATTATTAGTAATAATTTGTTAAATTGCTTGATCTATTCAACCTCATATTACAGTGAGTCAGTTAAGGATGGCCAGGGCGGCGGCTGGCTCCCTCCATGTGCATGTGAAGGGAGGAAAGACAGAACTGGCGTCAATAAGTTGGAGCTTGAAAAACAAAATCTCCAAAATTTCTGACCATTATTAAACGATGAACTTGTTGAGAATTGTTGAGAGTGAGTCTCAAATTGGCTAATTTAGGGAATGATCATGAATTTGAATTTATAAGTAAAAGAATATATCTCCATTGGCATGAAGTCTTTTTGGGTAAGTTCAAAGCAAACCCACGAGACTTTATGCTCAAATGGAATAATATCATATCATTGTGGAGAGGTGTGATTCATAATACAGATGTCAATTTTTTCTTGAGATTTTCTCGTTGGCAAATGGATTGGAGAGAGAGAGGAGATAAATTGTTCATTGAATATTTTTTTTTATTAACATGCAAGTTAATTTTAATTACTTTAATTTATTATTTATATTATTAGTGAATTGTCTAATATAAATAGTTTAGTTAATTAAAATATTTTTAAATTAAGTCTACTAATTTAAATTATTTTTGCATAAGATAAACCTATATAATAATTTCATATATATTTATCTTATTAGGAGAGAGTTAAGAAATGTGCATGAAATATTTGATGGTTTTGTTATATTTATTTGTAATTAAAATTTTAAAAATATAGAGTGAAATTTGTATGTTAATTTCAAATTGTTTAATATGGGGCCAAAAAGTAAAGTTAAAGATGAAGAAAAATTAGGTAGAAAATTCATCATGATGGAATTTTATTAATTAAAAAAAAAATGATTGAAATTTAATAATACATTTAATTCTCAAACATTAAATAATTACATATCTAATTTAATATCGAACATTTAAATCATTTAAAATTATATGGCCGTATTTAACATAGCATTATGTTAATCTAAAATAGATATATAAAAAAAATCATATAATGATGCAATAAATTTTAAAGTGAATCTGATAAATACAATTTGAAAAAAAAAAAAAATGACAAAGAAAAATAGAAAACTTCTATTATACACAAATGACAAAACTGTATTCACAAGGGTGGAAACGACACCGTTTGGCGTGGAAGAGAAGTCACTTCCGAATGACGAATTCCTCCCCTGATCGTCGATCAACATGCTTAATCCACTTTCCCTTCCCTTCGCCGGAACCTGAATTCGCTCCGCCCGCCGCCACATGCGCTATATCCAAACCCTTTCCCACCGGCAGAAACGTCGATCGAACCAACCGCCGCGTGCCGTTATCCGTAACATTCTTCCATCTGAAACTCGAATCGCTTCTCGAGTTGGCGTTCTTACAAATCAAAACTGCGCCTCTAGAACTCAGATTCGCCAGTTTCAGAACTCGACTGAAATTCCTCCTCTGGCTATCCACCACCATAAAATCTATACCTACCAGTCCATCCATCACCTCCTCCGGCTCTCCAACAATCACTTCAGGCACCGATCCCGCTCTCTCCATCGCTCTACAATATTCTCCCCTCGATCTCTCATCAGGAACCACACACACATGTCTCCCTCCAACGTGCCGTCGAGCCACCGCCAGACCTATACTCGTCGCAATCGCTCCACCGCTCGACCACGTCTCCACAATGAACTGCGCGCTCCATCCCGCCGCCATCGCAGAAATCAGTTCCGCAACGCCAGATTCTTGTTGGAGATCACACTTCACATAAAACTGAAATAAATCAATCATAAGCTCCAGAAAATCGCAAAAAAGAAAAAACGAAACAGAAATCGGAAATCCGAAACGAAATCTCTTACAGATTGAACGGTGTCGATGTAGGCCTTGGAAGCCGTCTCAGGGGACCAAACAAGCTTCATATCAAAATCACCGGTGCGATTCTTTTCTCCGCCGATTGAATTCAAAATCTAGGGTTTTGTGTCGCTCCCTGTCGCAGTCCCGGTTCCGTTATAGTGAAAACAGGAACGAGTTTCCTTTTGTGAATGAGAAAGATACCAATTCGGGGGTAGGGTTTTTATTCTCTTAACGCATCAAATAAATAAATAAATAAATAAATAAATAATATATGTGTTGACCGTTGACTTTTGCCACATTTTTTCCGACGTGGATAGATTAGATTACCACCGTGGTTTTCTTCGTTCTTCCCCCAAATTTGTCAACCAATATCTCAAAAATAAATAAATAAATAAATTGTTGGATTACACTGTGGGATTGCTGTACTAAATTTAAATATATCGCCGACCTTCAACTTAATATTATATATTATTTTTTTAAAAAAATCAAAATTATGTTTTTTTGTCTTTTTTTTTTAAATAATAATAAATAAAATAAAAAAAACAGTTAGGTTACCTAATTTAAAAAAGGGTAGTTGCAAACGTGGCCGAATTTTAAGAATGTAAAATTAAAAGTAAGATTTGTTTTATAACTAAAATCAATTAAAACTTGTGAAGATTCTACTTTTATGGGAGGTGACCTAAAATATGCTTATAGGCTTGGATGAATACAGTGAATGTATTTAATACTAAATTTTTAATAGTCTCCGCCATTTGTCCCATTTTCCTCTCCGTTTCATTAACTGGTTTCATGCTAGAGATGGAAATTATCAGAGATAGTTATGAGATGATATCCTTCCAAATGTGATGAAATAATCTGTATTATTATTTTGTCTCGTGCCTCTAGGTAGTTTTTACCCACCTTTTTGTATCACACGGGCCAAATTAGTAAAAAATTAAAATTTGTATAAAGTATATGAAAATATTATTTTTATTAATTTAGCCTTTTATATTACTAGAAATTAAGATGCATTTGATCGTGAATTAAAGTAATAATATTATTGAATTGTCAAAATTACTTTCTGATCGGTTATTCGAGATCTTTGGTGTCTCTACCCACGATAAAAATAATGGGAGCCGTTCCTTATAGAATTTGTAATTTTTATTTTAAATATTATATATTCATGAATATTAGAAAACTAAAATTTCATTTTTTTTTTTTGGGGTAAATTGATGCTCCAACCATTTTTAGTTTTATATTTTGAAAAGTCAAATTATGAGTTGAAAATATATATATATATATATATATATATTTAAAACCTAAAAAAAAAAAATTAAAAGAGTAAATAGAAAATAAGAAATAGAGTAGAAGCATCGAGAGAATTTCCTATAAATATTCAAAGTAGAGCCGGTTCAATTAAGCCGACCCATGCGTTAGTACTAAGCAGCCTTGACTTTTTTTTTTCCTTAAAAAACATTTTTCCTTAATTATCTTCAAAGAATTTGTCTATGTAAGACGGATTCTTTCCATTTTCCTACCAATATATGTTGAATTATGTGATAAGGATTACGGTGTTCCAAATATTTCAACTGGACCTATTACACGATCTAAGACAAAGAAGATTCAACAAACATTCATTCTTCATCTATAAAATTGGATCGACTCGGTTCAACCACCATTTCTAGAATTAGGAGTTGATACGATTGACGAAGGACAATTGAATATTTGCACGGTTGAAGTTGAAAAACTTTAAAATGTCAACAACAGGGTTTGAACCTACACGTTAGTATGTTTTAGTGGTTAAGGAGACAGACTTGAAATCTGTTTGGCTTCACTCGTGTATAGGTTCAAACCCTTTCCAAGTTGTTGGGTGTAATAGGTTCGGTGTAATAGGTCAAGTTGGAACATTTAAATGTTTTCCAACTTCAACAGAGCCGATCCAATTTTGTAGATTCGTGTAATAGGTCCAGTTGGAACATTTGGAACACCGTAATTCTTATCATCATGTTTTCCAAGTTGTTGGGTGTAATAGGTCCAGTTGGAACATTTGGAACACACCGTGATTCTTATCATCATGTTTTCCAAGTTGTTGGGTGTAATAGGTATAATTGGAACATTTGGAACACACCGTGATTCTTATCATCATGTTTTCCAAGTTGTTGGGTGAAGAGGAAAGGATTCATGGATCCTTCTCGAATCCAAACTCAGAGCGGAATCAGGCTCCACCCAGCGCGTATGACCCAAGATGATCGTCGCTGCAATCCAAAATGTGAATCGTCAACGTGACCCAATGAACGACGCACGACCTAGCCTAGTGCGCTAGACCCATGCAGACATAAGAATGACCCGAGCGCCCGAGTGACGTGACCGACCCACTTGATAACCTGTACGACCCATCCCTTACACGTGCGCGCGTGCCCCCTCTCGACTTACTTAGTGGCTTGATTGACAACTTATTTTCGACTCGACTCAATGACTCTAGCGGCATGAAAACAGCGTGAACAACTCGGGTCTAAGGTTTTGACATCGATTCCTACATTTTTTATCCTTCCAAAACTGATTTTGACCTTATCAAAGGAATTTAAGGTTGAAACAAACTTAAGGGACGGGCTAAGGCCAACCAAGTAAGTGGCTCTCATATCGTTTTTCTTGAATATTTTTAGATGAATTATATTTTTGTTTTGAATGTGTAAGTCCATGACATCGTTTATGATTTTTTTAATGAATGTTTCCATATAAGAAATGTCAGATCATGCATACGGTAACAACCTTACTGTTGAATGAAAGATAGAATCATTACAGACATCATTATAATTCACAAAACTTAGATCTAATTTAAACGTAGCGATGTGAACTCTCAAATTTACTATTAAAACACGTATAAATCAAATGGGTGTTACTTTTCGATCCACCTATTAAAAAACGACAAACCATGCATACAGTCAACGAAAGAGACCCCACACATAAATCTTGATAGAACATAAATTTGATAGTGACGAGGAAAATACATAGAAGTTTCTAGGAAGAGAGAGAGAGAGAGAGAGAGAGATTTGGGAGGATTGAAGATTTTGAATAACAAATTAATCACGAGATTCAGGTCGGTAGGGCTGGCAATGGCAAAGGCAAAGGCAGATTCATCATCAAACTTTGACTAAGTATACAGACCGCCCATTGTTCCCTTAGTTCACAAAACCAAACCTAATAAATTTACAACAACACATGTCACTGTCTCAATTCAACCATATCCTATGATCCTATGATGTTCCATATCATTAAACACATTAATTATATATACTTTATTTTATTTTATTTCCTATTTGACATTTCATGTTTTTTCTGTAATCTTACATTAATTCAAGTTGTATGATGCTGATGGACAACAACTAGTTAAAATATAGTATCAGGAAGTACCGCTTGTCGAACCTCGATATTCACGGGCTTATTAGCTAAATAGAACTGTTTATTAAAGTCCCTGATTAGCGGGTTAAGAAGAAAATCATGAATATATAAATAACAAAAATACGAGAGCAAAGTGGACATAACATACTATTGAGGAGATCTGTAAGAAAAAAATACTACTTTTTTTGTGCGATCAACGTTGAGATACTATAACTTTCGGTGGTATTTTTTAAAAATTAAAAATTAATAGAATTTCATATTAATATAATAAAATTTGTTTAGATTTAATAATAAAGTTTGGGACCCAATAAGCTATGTCATAAACCTAACACTTTATTATATAAAGTTGAATTAATTGTAAATTTAGCATAATTTAATTATGATTGGAAATTTTGTAAGCATGTAGGGTGTCTAATCAATAATTATTATAATTACCTTTTAAGCAATGGATTTATTATTATTATTTTAATATTAATGCACTACCGATGGCAAATACATATAATAAAATTTTATATTAACTTACGTAGGTTAGTCTATTATAAATTTAAATTTTATTAAAGAAAATTAAAATTAATTTTTAATAAAATGAAATTCAAAATATAAAGACGAAAATGAAATAATATAAAACGAATTTGCTCATTATTATTATTATTATTATTATTATTTTGAAGTTTTGAAAATACAATTAATAATTTTTTAAAACAAAACTTCATATATAATTATTCAATTGAAATAAAATTAAATGTATATTTTAAAAATAAATAAATAAGGAGCGGTGATGTAAATGTGGGCTTCAAAATGAAAGCCCAATACTTGGAGCTACAGACCGATCACATTCCAGTGACAGTATAAAAGGCTCTGCGAAGGCCTTCTAGGGTTTTGGTTATTCGGCCGTCGCGGAAGAGCAGCTCTTGTCGAACTGAGAACTAGGGCCATCAGAGTTACGCTGCCGTAGACGATAACCATGGGTCGTATGCACAGTCGTGGGTTTGTTTCTAATCCCCCATTTGTTTCTGATTCAATTCGATTTCATTTGTTGAATATGGATGAAACTATTTACAACATTGACTCCATTTTTGCATTTACAGTAAGGGTATTTCTGCCTCTGCATTGCCCTACAAGAGGACGCCGCCGAGTTGGCTCAAGATCTCTTCTACTGATGTACGTGATTTCTTGACACTCTTATTATCTGTTTGCCTGATAGTGAATGCTGTGGGAAAGTTCTGAGTCTTTTTTTTTTTTTTTTTTTTTTTTAAATCTGTTGAAATTTGAATTTAGGTTGAAGATAATATCTGCAAATTTGCGAAGAAGGGCTTAACCCCTTCTCAGATTGGTGTGATTCTTCGTGATTCTCACGGTATCGCTCAGGTCAGAAGTGTTACTGGGAGCAAAATCTTGCGTATTCTTAAGGCCCATGGTATTCTTCTTTTCCATATCTTGCTTGACGTTTGCGTCTGGGATTTTTGTTTGTTTACGAGCATTCTTGTCTCTGTAGGGCTCGCACCGGAGATTCCAGAGGATCTGTATCACTTAATCAAGAAAGCTGTCTCCATCCGCAAGCATTTGGAGAGGAACAGGAAGGACAAGGACTCCAAGTTCAGATTGATTCTTGTGGAGAGCAGAATCCACAGACTTGCTCGCTACTACAAGAAAACCAAGAAGCTTCCACCAGTTTGGAAATAGTAAGTTTACTTCGTATGCTGTTTGGTTAGACTGAGAGTCATTCCACATTTCATATGATCAATCTAAAGAATGTAGTTCATGGTTATGGATTATCTTTGATGTGGTGCTTTATTTTGAAACTATCAAATGATTAATTTAGATTCTTTTTTGTACTATAACTATTTTCATTCTAATTTTGAACTATCCTGCACCGAAGCTCCTGGTATTAAGCCTGGTCTATAGTTTGGGTTCTTATTACTTTATCTAACTGATCGAGAATCATTTAACTTATATGACCAGATAAAATTTTATGTTGACATGTGCTATGGCTCACAAACTATTACTCAAACATCTGACAAGAAGAAAGAATTTGAAAGAAACAGAAAAGAAGAATATTTTGTTTGTTATCCAAGGGAAAGTAGTGTGGATTTGTTAGCATTTTTTTAAAAAGAATTTGGGGTTTGTTCGGCATACCTCTATCTGCTATGTTTAACAGAGTGAATATCAAATTTGGAAATGGATGGCCTCAAATTTTACTTGTGCAATAGGGAGTTCTGCTTATGCATGTACAAATCTTATTGACTAAATTAGGATTTAGACCTTTGTTTTCATGTGAGTTCAGTTTCTCTGAATCTGCCAACTATTTTTAATAACCAGTTGCTAATCAATCATTGCAAAGTTGGTTGGCTTCAACTTTTGATGAATTTTCCCTTTAGGCTTGTGTTTTAAGTCACATATTCATGTACCATATGAAATGAGTGGACTTCTACTCTCTCTGCTATGTTTAACAGAGTGGATATCAAATTTGCAATATGTGGTTTTATTATCAAGGGCTGGATGCAATTTTCTTTTATTTGTGTTCAAGATTATAGTTAAAACGTCCAAAGCTTATTGACTAAATTAGGATTTAGACCTTTGTTTTCATCCAGCTTTAATTTTTCTGTAACTTCGAACTTTTGGTTAGATTCAACTTTTGATGAAGATTACCCCTCATGGGTCCATAACTGGTGTACTTGCCTTTCTTGGATTCTTTCCTTTTATGAATTGTTGGATATAGGCTTCTTAAGAAAAGTGTAGACATATGGTATTTCATGATATGCTTACATGTGTCCATGATTGATTATCAACTGCTTTATAACATTTGTTTTTCGTTGCAGTGAGTCAACAACTGCCAGCACCCTGGTTGCATAATTTTCAGTTAGAGTGATTGGTGGCTATATGACTCCATCTGTGATCGACTCAGTCGTTGTAAGGTCAGGTGGATCAGTGAAAGTTGTGAGTTGGTTTTTATTTATGGAATCTGTAGCTTCAATCTGTGATCGACTTCAGTCATTTGTGAGGTCAGGTGATTTAGTGAGAGTTGTGACTTAATTTTTATTTATGACATCAATTTTGACTTCTGTTTTTATTTAGTATGGAATCTGTAGACTTATTTAGCCAGATTTGAAAAGAAAACCAGTAAACACGGTGTTGCTTAGATGGTGGATCTTTTAATAAATTTCTTGAGGCAAGTTTGAAGAAAGCGCATTGGATTTTTTCTTTTGATGGCCAATACGATCGAAACCATCAATCTAGCACAAGTATTCTTCTTATGGACATGCACTACTTTGATCTTTTGAGGAAACAACCGAACCCACCTATGTTAACTATCCTTGTGAAAAATATTTTGATATTTTGTTTTTGGATTCAGAATTATATGGATTTTGTTGAATTATTCATAAAAGGGTTTTCTATGATTATAACGAAAATTATTAACGAGTTCTTGATACATGACAACCAATTCTGAAGTCTGCCCCATTTTGTTCTTGATGCACGACTACCAATTCTTGCCAGGTTGGCACACCATTTAACGCCTCAAGGTTGTCTATTTATATAATTATCAATATGATGAAAAATCCTACATCCAAGCAGTTAAATTTTGCACCATTTTTGGAACTATTGATCAATTTTGTATAGTTCTTTTCTGTTTCTTTTTTTTTAATAATTCATGACAGTCCAGAAGAAAAACAATGGAAATGTACACTTCATCGAGGAACACTTCTAATATATGTTGTTTTGATGACTGCCGATTATCCAAGAGCTACAATATTTCAGCAATAGTGAAATAAAGGACATGGGAATTAAAATTTACAGCAAATAAGGTTCACAAATGTGAAAGAAAAAAAAAAATCAAATGAATTTAGAGGCAGCGTGAAACAAACAAAACACGTGACGACATTGAGCACCAGAAAACGTTGATACCCAAGACTATGTGCAGCATACCAGTCTACTACTCCTACCAGTTCGGTATGAATGACAACAGGTGACTTGAACCAGCATCCTTCATGCCTAGCATCAAACAACCTACATAAATCATCTGAATGTAATGTAGTAGTAATACTGCCACGAGCACTTTATTTTCTCCGTGAGTAGATAAAAGCATCACATTAGCCAAATAACAAGCTTCAGCATTGACAAGTAGACGATCCTCTATACTATGAGATTCAGAACTCTCTGGGGCTGGAGGTGTCTCGTTTTCGGAAGGTGAACTTCCATTGCGTTCATTGTCATCCTCGTGTGTATCATCATCACCACCTCTTTCATCCTTCTTTTCACTAGGACCACTATCACTATCTGCTTTTGGGACAACCTGAACTAAATCTGGCCGTGCTTCTACCCCAACACGTCTCAAGTGCAGCTGTCAAAGACCATTTAAGATAAGATGGGAGCACATATGAATGTAAAAATGGAAAAAGAAAAAGAAAAAGAAGCAGTACTGGGCGTCATATTTACCTGAAGATGCAAGTTTACTTCATCAGGGCGTGAAAGAAATGGGAAATCGCCCCCTGTTTTCAAGTATGCTCTTCTGGCTTCAGAATATCTTTCATTCAGTTGATCTTTGAGTTGCAGTGGAACCGCACAATAGTCATTTGTCTTTGAGGGTCAGGTAACCGTGTCATGGAAAAAAAAAAGACAAAGTGAGGCAGAAAACAAGCTATTCAATCACCTTACATAAAACTTTCAATGCTAATAGGCAGAATTATCAAGTTAAAAGCACATAGCATCATCTAATCAGGACATCAAATTACAAATAGAAACTAACGAATATATCGGAAGTATAGAAGGCATACATCCATTATGGTAATAGACGAATCTGGAAGAAGAAGAGGTCCAACTGAGGCATCATCAACTGTTAGGGTCAGCCTTGAAGCCAAATCTTCTCTAGAAAGCATTTCCACCTGAACTGATGATATTAAATTCAGGGCTAAAGGAACTAGTCAATCAAATTGTATAAGCAATCTGCACAAGTACCATCATCTTTAACTGAGAAAAAAATGAGGCCCTAAAGGTGAAGAGAGGAACATACATACAATTCATATCACAAATAATAAAGCTGCTAATGTATCCATAAGAGGTGTCTATATGTAGATAAGGGACCAAAAATCTCGGAGAACTTGGTAACTACAGCTGAGAAGGTTCAACAACATTATTGTAAATGCAACTTTTATACTGGGAGCTAATACCATGACACAGAATATTAGGGATCCACAACATACTTCATTGGAATTACTAATATATTGACATCCACAAGAAATAGAGAACCATATAGAACTAATCCATTGCCAACTGAACTGTGAGGGGAAGAGAGAGAGAGAGAGCGAGAGAAAGATCCCAAGCAACACATAGTTTCTTAAAGAGTGGAGGAGGAATAAAAACTTGCGACTAAAGGTTTAAGACATGAACTGCTTAATTGAGATGGTTGCATTGTTTTCAGAACCAGAAACCAACCCAACATCACTAACTTGCCAAAATGGATGCTAAATGCTAAAAAGAAAAGTTGAGTACGCTTCATAAAATCAATCTTATCAAATAAATGATACTAATAATTAAAAACCATGATAATAGTTAACTAAAAATAAGGTTTCAAACTTCGAAGTACCTGAGAAACAACAAAGTCTACAGAATCGGCGATAAAAGGTTCATGCGGACCATCACGAATTCCTGTTAAGACATACCTTTTCAGCAAAAAAGATGGGGCCCAACTAACACTGCATAAAGCAATACCAAAATCATGCGAGTTAATATTGAAGGAAAATTTTATACTGAATAACAACAAAAAATTTGAATGAAAGATTTTGGATCGGGAACATGTAATTTACAAATTTAGGGTACGTCAGCAACATATTGTTACAGCATTAAAGCTAAGGCTACAAAAATTGGACAAAATAAAGCAGAACACTCTCTGGAGAGAGTTGAAAAAAGTTGAGGGAGATGGAAAGGGCAAAGGAAATAAATATATATGCCCAAGTCGCCAGTATTAAATCCATTGTATAATATAAAGTAAAGTGTGCCAATGCCTTCACTTTCAGATCAGATATTGCAACTTGAGAGTGAAAATGGTTATACAGAATCTCCCGTGTATCAACGCACACGAGGATTTATGTTCCAAAAACGGAGGTTTGGGGATAAAGGATAGAAAGATCGTAGCATTGCTTTCCAAAGAGTTATAGAGGTCTCCACCTTCATGGGTACAGAAAATTCCAGATAGGATGGAGGTCCAAAATGTGATAGGGGATCAACAAAAGCCCAGGGACACACATCAGAATGCATTCCCTTCAGGCTGGTGCTTTTTTAGCCTTCTCAGATAGGAATTGGCAAAAATATTATTCTGTAAATGCAACCAACGATGACTAGTTTTTAAATGGCTCACTAAAGGAGAGGCTCGCAGGGCCCACATAAGCAGTTTAAAACATCCTCCAGCCAGCAATGTGTTGGAAGTATCTGCTACAATAGGGCTGATCAAGATGCTCAGAAGTTGAATAGACTGTTTGATTCGAGATTCAAAACTTCCAGCTGTGTAATCAGAGAGAGATTAGAACATGGCTAGTATATAGTCCTGCCAGGCATTTTATCATGTAAATCGTTATTCTTTGGCATCTATTAGTATCACAAAATGGAGATAATCTGGAAGCAGAAAATGCCCAAAAAATCAATTAAATTTATTCCTCGGAAAAGAAGCTTCGGGGAAATTATACACGGCAGAAATGCTAAAAATGGCTATCCTTATCTAGCCCTAATTTCTATTTGGCAAACCTTCGTAGAAACAGTCTGAAAGACAAGCCGAAAATGCCCAAAAAATCAATTAAATTTATTCCTCGGAAAAGAAGCTTCGGGGAAATTATACACGGCAGAAATGCTAAAAATGGCTATCCTTATCTAGCCCTAATTTCTATTTGGCAAACCTTCGTAGAAACAGTCTGAAAGACAAGCCCACTGTTTTCGCCACTGTCCTTGTAAAATTAGTTTTCAGAAGAAGCTTCCGTTACTTGCAATTAGCTGGTGTTCCCGCTTTCTGGCAAAGGAACTTGAGCAATTTCCATGTGGATTTCATCTTAGAGGAAAATGGGGCTTGTGGTCCAATGCCACAAAACTTTTCTTTAGGAAATGTGATTTTGGAGGAACCATAGGATTTTCAGGGAAGCATCTAGAGATTAGGAAGAAATCTACAACTTCGTCAAATTTTGTGGCATCTAAATGATGCATTCTTTCCAAATCGTTTTGTAACCCTACAAACTTAGGAATGAGAATCGGACATTTCATGTAAGCTCCCTTCCCTTGTGGTTGTCCTTCTCTTATACTTGAAATTTTATCGATGGAAAAAGTCTCAAGTTTCTCCACTCGACAAGATAGGAACATATCTAATTTGTCCAAAATTGCATTTCCAAGTTTATAGTAGCAGAGACTATGGTAGTAGCATAGAAAATATTTTGGCATCAATAACTTACATAATAACAAAAGTTATAGATCTCATAAATCTGTACTCAGTAATGAATAAAATAAATTTAGAAAGAAAAGAAATGGCACCAGGAGCGTACATTGGAGCCCATGGCATTGCTGCAGAAAAACTTTTAGTCTCGATAAACGAATTAGATAATATCAAAGATTTAACACGTCTTGGCCGATGTTGAGCGAAAAGTTGTGCTAGAAAGCCCCCGAGTGAAGTGCCATAGAGATGTATCTGTTAAAAGCACAGCTGTTAAGCTTTAGAAGTCTTTAGTTTGCCAATCATTTCAAAACCATGAATATTGTATATAAGTTGCAATAATGAACAATAAAGTCAGTATCTATTATACCAAATTGATTAACAGAAGCAGAAGAGACCTGCTATCATCATAGAAGACGTCTACTATATCATCATACAAAATTGTCACTTTGTCCCCATATCAAATCTATCACAGATGAAATCAGTCAAGAAAGTTAATCATGCAAATTTTTTAGAGGTCATTAGGATAAGCCAAATCCATTATATTACATTATAAATAACCAAATTCAAATGATACTCATAAGCTGAAGTTGGTGTTACAAAAATTTTCCTTTTCATACATTCTAAAATCAAAATCTGCTCAACTTTATGGAACCTAGAAATATTTCTACTCCGCTCATAGGTTTATGGCTATGTATCATAACAAATCCTAAATAGTGGTTCATGTTCGGCAAAATTTTGTTTCTAAATCACAGCTTAGCTATTTCAACTTAAATATAACAACCTCAGCAAATGCACCCATTCACACAGAAAATAAAATATGAGTCAGATAATATACAAGAGAATAGAAAAGAGTTGTATTTATGACAAGAAAGACAAAGGAAAATAAAATAACATTATGAGATTGACATAAGCAAAAACCTTACATGATGAACATCTATAGCATCCAAGAACTTTTCAAATGCTTGAATCCACTCTTGATGATTCCATACACGTGGAATATCAACAGAAATTATCCGATAACCCTGTATGTAAGAAATGATGTAATTCAGCAATATTCGCCCAATATATTTGAATGCACAACTTCAGAAGTAATGGTAATAACAGAACACCTTAGATTCACGAGCAAAAACTAAAAGAAAGAAAAAGAAAGAAAATATATACGTGAAATCCATAAATTCAATAATGCCACTCAGATAGCAGCAATTCCATATTATTATGCAGGATGAAATTTCTTGACACAAACGTTATCTACTTCAAAATTAATTGATTTGGGTAAAGGTATCTACAGTCAAGTTATCATAAGCCATAATCTACGCAGAGACCTGTTTGCACAACAGGAGAAAGGGTTGAGCTCGTAAGGAATAGGTAAAGGTCATTCTAGGGCGGCTTTACTTAAAATGCTTATGGCATTAACAACCTAGTGTGCAGCGGTATACACTGCCCAGAGACATTAGCCTAATGGCTTTATTATACTAAATTCTTTTCTCTACAAGGGAAGGAAAAAATGCAGGACCAATTGCATTGATACTTGAGGAGCATTTCTAGCTCATGCCGACAGTAAATCTGAAGGATAGCATAAAATAAACACCCTACATAGTTGATGTTCTCTGATCTCGACAGAGCAGCGGAAAACACTGAAATAGAAGACCACGAATCGAAATAGCAATCGAGGACGGGGACAGTGGAATAGACTCCCAACATATTTCAAATATATATATATATATATATATATATACTTTTTTGGTGAAAATATCAACGTGAAGCAGCAGTACCTTCATTGACAAAAACATAATTTGTTTGTAATAGACATCTGCCGTCCCCGCTATTCCAGGAAGACAGATAAGAGGCGGTACAACTTTCGGACCAAAATCATAGTATCGCCATTGTTTGGTGCCAATCTGCAAGAGTAGACATAATCATCTGAATAAGAATCAAAAGAAAGCCGAGTGAAACCTAAAACCGCAACAGAAAAGAAAATCCTCACTCCTAAACTCAAAAACAGCTATCCGGAAACCTTCGTACATCAATAACTATCATAATTGGACAAAAACAAAGGAGAAAACAAAGTCGTCGAATGAAATCAATGCAAGTAATTGTAGAATCACAGGGGATAAAGAAAACCCTACGAATTCGAAATCGGAGGAGAAAATCGATAGAGAAACTTACAGGAATCCGGTGAAGAGGGACCTGAGATTTGAAGTAGATGAAATCGCCGGGCGCCGAGGAGACGCCTTTGATTCCCATAATTTGAAAGCTCTAAAACCTCTCTGTTCTTCCTCTCAGAAATTCTTGGATTTTATTGGGAGGAGGAATTCGGGTTGATAGCTAGCGAAGCGAAAGCCAGATGGGTGGGCCCACTCTTCCAAACCTATCATTCTTTTTTCACAACAAAACCCCTTCCCCCTTTCCTTTAACCGCCTCTTGCATTTGCTTTTTACACCTTTTTATTCTTCTCGTTTCTGAATATCCCCCAAATTTGTTAATTTATTATGATTGGGATACTTTCTTCTTATCAAACCACTCCTCCAACTTTTTATATTTTCAATTTCCTCCCCAGTTATTTATTTATTTACTGTCTTCCATTTTTTGAAAAACTTATTTTTAGCCCCTCTGATTATAAAAATGTTTATTTGTTACTTTTTAGGAAAGTTGATCCAATAATGTTTACAGAATATAGGGCAAAATCGAAATTAAAGAGTAAAAAATGGATTTTTTCTTTTCAAAAAAAAGAAAATGGTAAGTATTGGGCTTGGGCCGGATGCTCTTACCTGATTAAATGGGCCTGTTTTATCTTCCACGTTTTGGAAGTTTTTTTTTTTTTTTAAAAAAAAAAATTTCTTTCTTATTTATTTAATAAAGATATTCGTTAAATTCATGGTAACAAAAACTATTGAAATAGAAATTTTTTTTGTTTAAACAAGAAATGGAAAGAAACCCTTAAAACGGTGGGGTTGCGCCTGGAGGGCCTACTAGCTATAAGTCTATGATGATGATAACGATGATGAAAGGGACTGGTAGAATATGTAAACAAGAAACCCTTAGAACCTTACAAACAAACCCTCTAAAAAAGATGAGCTTAGAAGAATTGATATGTGAGAATTGATGGCTCAATAAGGTCAAAGAGAAAAGAATTTTATAGTTTCTGTTTTTTTTTTTTTTTTTTTTTTTTCTTAAGTTGAGCTTAAGTGAACCTCGGGAATAGCATAGGAAAGCCTATATATAACTTAGGAATGTACTCGTAAGTATGAATAAGACACGACGAATGGATCAATAAAAATAAGATTTAGGAAAGAACTAAGAAAACTATAAGCAAGTTACTTATTTTTTCAAATGAAGGCTAGATAGAGCGATCAAGAGCATGCCTAAATGCAGGGTTTTAGGGATCAAGATAGATAAGTGGCTTGTATTTCTCATACCTTATATTTTTATGAACTCGGTTATATATTTTTACCAGTTTGTCGTCTATCAATTTGTAAATTGTGCTCCTATTGTTCTTCTATTTTTACATAAATTTCATTAAATGCAAGCACGCTTCAACTTTCATATCAGTTAGTGATAGTTCATGGCTTGAGTACAACCCATCGAAGTTTCATGCGGTTAATCCTTATGTGAAAATTCGGGTGGGTCATCTAGGTAGTTCCTGCCACCAACTTGTTGATTTGGACCCACCGCTGGGGAGAGAGCGTTTACAAATAAATAGTGATCGTTGCATCCAACCATTATAACGGGACAAGATTGAAGCCTACTTGCTACTTCTGCCCGATCATAATGCTTGTATACTTCGATCATCATATAGCCAAATCACAACAATCTAATATTCATACACCAAACATTATGATTTATTTTTACTAAATTTAAAATTACTTGCACACTAATACGTTATTCAAACCAAATAGAGGTCCAAATTGGATAGCCTTGGCGTAGGAATAGCAACCAAAGGGTTCAACTTCTTGTTGACAACTCCAAACTTCTCATCGAAATCAAGCACTGAATGTTGAGGCAATTCCCACTCAAAAGCATGCAACAACGACGCCAATATGAGCATCAACATCCTCTCAGCCAAAGGGATCCCTGGACATGACCTCTTGCCATATCCAAACGGGCTGAACTCCATGGCACTCCCACCAAGCTCGTATTTCCCACCACCTTCATTCAAGAACCTTTCTGGCATGAACTTTAAGGGGTTCTCCCAAACTTTAGGGTCTCTTAGAATGGCCCAAATGTTGCAATACATGGCGGAACCCTTTGGGATGGAGTAGCCCTCAAGGGTGATTGTGCTGGTGAGGCTACGAGGCACCAAGAGAAATATAGGTGGGTGTAAACGAATCGTCTCTTTGACCACTGCATTTAGAAAGCTTAATTTGGGCATGTGAGATTCTTCTGCTGCTGCGTCTAAACCCACCACTTCTCTTAGCTCTTCTTTCACTTTCTTCATTGTGTTTGGATGCTGCATTAGCTCCGCCATCGCCCACTCAATTGTTGTCACTGTTGTTTTGGTTCCACCAATGACCATGTCCTGTTACCATACACAAATGACATGTCCTTAATAACTCGATTGGTGTAGCCAAATATGAGCATCAACGGTTGTATTTGTTGTGAACATACACGTAGAAAACACTAACTAGCTTCCAAATTTTTTTTAATACCAAAAATTTAGTAACGGTTAAAGACTACTAACCTCCACAATGGTTTGTCCATTTTGAGCATAAACTCTTGTGACTTCAAAAAGCCTCATAATATCCTTACTTATAGATGATCTTAGACTTTCTCCCAACCATCCTCGTCAACTACTACCAATTCTATTGGAGTTTATTCATTAGTAACTTATTATATTAAATCTACGGACAATTATAATTATTCCATAAGTTAGTTATCTATTTAGTGCTATCGATTCTACTCAATTTACTCCATAAATTAGTCCATAAATTAGTAACTTATTCTACTAAGTCGAGTTAAAATCGTACCAATAGCAAAGCCTTGAGTTGGTCATCTGTAATGGGGTTTGAATTATCTTGGTCGTCCTCGAGCTCTAACAGCAACTGCAAATATCCTCCCTTTACCACACCATTTCCTCCCGTCTTCCTCTGTTCTTCAATGGCGGTATTCAGAATCTCATCACAAACACGCATCGCCTTCTTCGTTCTACTCGCAATTCCCTGCAAATCAAACCAACCCAATATCGGGAAAATATCCGACAAATTAGGAGTTCCAAGCAGCACCGCCAGTTCATCCATCACTGCCCTGAACTTAACATCCAAATCAATCCCATCCTCTCCGATCAGCCGCCCGGAGTCGCCCCATGTCATTGCCAAAACCGATTTCATAGTAGCAAGGAAACCCACTTTGCCGATGTCTATTGGGGTTCCGGCCGATTCAAACACGCCTTTAATCACTTTTCTCACCTCTTGTCTTCGGACAGAATAAGACGCATCGAGAAATGATTTGCTAAGCATTTTCCGGACGAAGATTTTCCTCAGCTTCTTCCAATCGTCGCCGTCCTGGGTGAAGACAATGCCGGAGCCGTCGTAGCTGCAGAGAAGAGCACAAACGGTGGTATCTCGGTTGGGGAAGACAGTTTCGTGGTGGCGGAAGGCTTCATTGATGGAGGAAGGGGAGTTAAGAACGACGCACAGCTTGTTTCCGATCCTGAGCTTGAAAACAGCGCCGTAGATTTCGGCCAAATCGGCGAATGTGCGGTGGATATTTCGCAATAAAAATGGAAGGTATCCGACCAGCGGCAGGCCACGGGGGCCCGGAGGCAAAGAGGGACGCCGGACTTTTGATCGGAACCAGAAAAGAGCAAAAGTGACGACGGAGACTAAGAAAATGGCGGTTGAAATTTGTTTGACTTCATCCGAATCAAGGGACCAAAATGAGCAGAGGAAAGCAGAGATTGACATTGTAATTACCGATATTTGGAGTCCAACTTGAAAATGTCGAACTAGTAGTAGCCTTTTATAGAGTTTTTTTTTTAGCTAAATTAAAAAAATATTTGAAAAAATATAAATAAAACAATAATAATTATTGTTAATTCTAATTTAAATCAATTAATTATAGGCCATTATTATTAATTATAATTATAATTTAAATCAATAAATTATACTTAGTCAGATTAACGTCATCAAAATTAAGAACAATAAATAATTAATAATGATTAGTATAATTATTCAAAATCAATTTTTCTAAGCAAACTCATGTTAATTAATAACTAATTAATTAATTAATTAATGATTTTAGTCAATATGCAACTTATATCCTTTTTAAGTCTAGACTTTATATGGAATATTTAATTTAATAGAGCAGTCATAAGTCGATATATTTTTACAACGGTTCATGTTTTTTTTTCTTCAAATAGTTATTGTTTAATCAAAGATTGATTTACTTTTTTTAATTTTTGTTGGAAAAAGATAAACGAAATTATAATATAATCAAATTTTATTACTACAGTAAATTTAATGTGACAACTTTGTAAGAGACCTAGTCGTAACAAATTTATTGAAATACTGGGTTAATAAGCGAAACCAATTGGTTAAGATACTTTTAATTAATTTTATTACTAACAAGTGTAAAAATATTGTTAAAGTTGAATAAATTTGCGATTAAATTATAACTATTTCTTATATAAACGTTTTGAATGATCTCTTAAAATTATATAAATTGAATTGAGTTTATTTATAAATTTCAAATAGTTAAAAAATAATTAGATATGAAATTTAAGATTTTGAAATTGAGTTTTTAAAGTTATTTAATTAAAAATATTTAAAATTAAAAACTTTAAATTTTGTAATTTAATTTAAAATTTTTTTTGTCAACAATCATTATCCAATTTAAATAAATGATTACGTAAATGTAATATTTTATAATTTAAAAGATATCTAAATATCTGGCACTACACGTCCTCTACTTTTGTTTTATTCGTCATAAAAGCACATGTGACGTACACCGATTTTTCTTATAAGATTATAAATTTAATCTTCAAATTTAAATTTATCTTTAAATTATAATTTTAGTCTGACATATGCTTTAAATTTATGTTTAATAAAGTAATTATTTTTTTTTAAAAAATTAATTTTTAGGAATTTTTTATATAAAAAATTTGAAAGTGTAAGAATATATTAAACATTTTTTAAGTTAATTTAAAAAAAAAAAAAAAACACAAAACAACTTGTAATTTAACTATATTTTTAAAATACTAAAATAAATGACCAATCATATTCTTAATTATTAATTTAAAAGGTAATAATGACTGGGGATAATTTGTCTGCCTCCAGACATATTAATTTATTAGACACCATTAACTCCTAAGTTTGGTTGGTTGTTTGAATTATATTTTTAATAATTCAAGCGATAGCTGTTATAAGGTTAAATTAATCCAAATATCTTGTCTAAAAATACTGTTAAATCTAAAAAAATTTAATTGATTCCTCTGATTTATCTAAAAAAAATAAATAATAAATAAATAATAAATAATGATGGTGTTAATATAACAAAGCAATTTGAATCTTAGACACTTTTACAACATTAATTATAGTAAATAACTAGTATGTTCATAAGTATTAAAACTTAATGAGTTTGAATACTAACCTTTTGTAGTTCAAACTCCTTTTTCCTCACGAACCGGTTTCGAACCACCACTGGTGTCTTCTTCACTATCCTCCAACCTTAGAACGGGATTGTGGAATTCGATGAGTTACTAAACTTGGGAGGGATTTTGTATATATGAAGTGAGTGTTTGTGAAAAGTTTTTCTCAAAGTTTTTCACCAAGAAGAAGAAGACCTTCCGTGTACCATGATCACTTTATTTAAAGAGTCATGTTTGCATGTTCATGCAAATTTGAGATCACCAAATTTTGACACTCAAAATCCCACTCAAATGTTTGGGATTATGTGAAGAAGCATGCATGTTTGAGTTAACCAAATTTTGACATTCAAAATTTCACTCAAACTTGTGAGGTTTATTTGGCAAGTATGCAAGTTTGGTTAAACCAAATTTTGACACCTCAAAATTCCACTAACATGGATTTTTCCATTAAACGAAGTCAACATTTTGACTTTTTTCATTTTAATACAACCATTAATTTGAATAATTAATTTCAAATTAAAGTGATTAATTAAACTATTTAATTAATATTTAATATTAATTCAAATGCCAATCTCAATCAATTCCGACACATAATTGATTAAGATATTTAAATCTTATTTAAATATCTCAGGTTCTCTCTTTTTGTTTAATTCGTAAATAAAACAAAAATGCGGTTAAATATATCATATATATATGTAGCGCATATTCCCTAATTTGAATTCGAACACTTCGAACTCACTCGTCACGCTGTTTTATGGTTTAGTCCGATATGAGCTAGCAGAGGGACCTAATGGACCTATAGATCATGGGCTCCAACGATCCAAGATTAACCGGTTAAACTCATTAACCTGGTTAACCAACATTCGTTAACTACTAGGACACTCCACTATAGCCTAGTAGTTGCACTCCCCTCACTATAGATAAATTTCTGTCCATTTGATATAACTATGATTAGTAAGTCGATCATTCACATGTTGTTCGTAGCTAGAGCTGGGTCAATTTACCGTTTTACCCCTGAAGTTACTGCTTGTTCCTTATGTCTCACTGATCCTCTAATGAACAATTGGTTTGTGGTCCAACTAGTAAATCAAATCCCTCTCAGGCCAATGAGAGGGTGGGGCCCCTTGTTCAAGACCTAGAGTCAGTGCTTAAGGGAACTACCTCTCTTCTATCCCTAAAAGTGGGTAGGAGTGAATTCCGTCTTGCACCTCATATCCCCAGCCATTCACCCAGTCTTACCCCTGAAATGGGAGGCCTATTGAGTTAGCAAACTCGAGTCACTCTCACCCATGCAAATCTAAGGATAATTCCGAATAAACAGGAGTTCATGGTTAGCTCAGGATTAATATCGAGTTACCTAGGTCATCGAATGAAAAGAAAATCAGTCTCAACCGTAAATGACATTATAAAGTGAGAATGATTTTCTTCATGGTCCGATCTTATGCAATACTCATTGCATAGGACGCCCCCACTCACATGTCTCCACATGTACAATTTAGTGATCACATTGTTTATATCATATACAAAAGTGGGCCGCATCCATAGTGTCCTCAGAATAAGGTACTCTATACTATAGATCATTTTGACTATATACTTGAACTTGATCCACTCTTATGTCTCAACGTATAGTTCAAGTAATCATACTATAGTCAAAGTATTCTTAATTTATTGGATTTAGATTAATGATTGTAAAGTTCATGTTTAATATGTCACGATTTGTTCATATATGTAATAATAAAGCTGTCATATGAAAACAATTAGAGGTTCGTCATCTAACCCCTAATCGTAAACTTGATTCTATAGTTACTTAGATAGAGTATAAATTGTAAGGTTTGAAGGAACAACAATGGCAGAAGCAGAAGCCATGGATAAGCTTACTGATACAGAGTAGGGTCGGATAGTCTGGGCGTCGGGATGAGAACAAGAGGCGTCTTCATCTTCAAAACAATCCCAAATTTCTCCTCAATTTCCAGTTTCTTACCCTCTTCCAGTTTCCAATTAAAGGAATGCAAGAGCGTAGCAAGCAAGTACATGAACGTTCTTTCCGCCATGGCAATCCCTGCACAGTTTCTTCTGCCGGATCCGAACGGGAAGTAACGAAAATCACTCCCGCCGAAATCCCACTTCTGGTTGTTCAGAAACCTCTCCGGATCGAACACCAATGGATTTTCCCATTGGTTGGGGTCTCGCTGAATGGCCCAGACATTGATGAACACTCGAGAGCCCTTTGGGATTGTGTATTTGGAGATGATGGTGGTCTCACTTGGGGAGTGTGGCACTAGCAGGGGTAGAATTGGGTGCAAACGCAATGTTTCTTTCATTACGGCTTTTAAATATGGCAAACTATGAATGTGGGACTCCTCCACCATGTTGTCTTCTCCCACCACGGCAGCTACTTCTTCCTGTGCTTTCTTCAGAGTTGCAGGGCTGTTTATCATCTCTGCCAGCGCAAACTCTATGGTGTTTGACGATGTGTCTGTCCCCCCAGTCACCATATCCTGCCCACACAACCCCATTTCCATTTCTCAAATTTTTGTCCACAAACATTAACTAGAAGTTAAGGAAGTGAAAGAATCACCGACAATCTTCACAATTAAAGCACTTGGTCCACAAACCTAAAATTTGGTCCACAAACCTAAAATTTGGTCACAATTTGTAAACTACTACTAATGGTTGTATAGGTTAGGCATTAATTGTACTAAGTCTGCTAATAATTCTACTAGTTACTCTATTCTACTAGATCTACTAACAATTCTTGTTACGGCTTCTTCCTCTAAATGATAAGTTTAAGTGGACTTCTCACGACATTGTAGACAGCGAACTGCCCACATCGCCGCAATCCGAACACTTCACCGGACCATTCAATCGGTAGGAGCGACGGGCAGTGTGTACAAAGGGCAGAGGCATAGCCAACACGAGCTGATCACTCTCGCGTACTAGGAATTCCGGGTTGAATACCAACCATTGTAATGATCTATCCCATTAAGATGAAATTTCAAAGATTGGTCAAAGCTATAGACTCGTTGAATACATCTAAGATCCATAATTTACCGACTTGTTTTAAGGAATCAATTAAAAATTATACAAGTTAAAGCACAATAAACTTGTAATATAACATAAAAAGAGGGATTAAAATGAGTGTTACCATGAGCAAGGCTTTGAGGTGGGTGATGGTGAGAGGAGTTTTGGAGTCGCCGGAATCTTTCACCTCAAGTAAGAACTGCAAGAAATCTTTACTCTTGGCACTCTCGCCGTCCTCCCCACCGGCAATTTTCAATCGTTGATTGATCATGTTCTCGAAAATGGTATCAAATTTGTGAGCAAGCTTATGCATCTTCTTTTCAATGCCTTGGAGATCGAAACGAGCCAAGCTCGGAAAAAAGTCCGAAACATTAGGCTTTCCAAGTAGCTCAGTCAAGTCAGAAACTGTCTCTCTGAACTCAGCTGCAAGGCTATCCCTCTGGTCCCCCTCCATTATCCCACCCCACAACATGCTCGTAACCACATTGAAAATCGTCAAAAAACTCTGTTCTCCAACATTCACCGCCGACCCGCCTCGCCCGTACAGGATAGCGACGGTGTTTCTGACCTCTCTACGGCGGAGATCGTATACGGACTCCAAAGTGGCGTTGCTCAGCATCTTGACCACACAAACTTTTCTCAACATTCGCCACTCGGCTCCATATGGGGTCCAAGCTATGTCGGAACCACCGTACGTGGCGGCTCTCCCAGCCTGAGGAACGTCACGATTGGCGAACGTGACATCGTGGTCTTTCAAAATCTCGCGTGCCACGGAGGGTGAATTGACGATTATACCCACCTTATTACCCAATTGGAGCTTTACAATTGGCCCGTATTTCTGCCCCAAGTCTCTGAAATAGGTGTGAAGTTCCGGGTCGAGAAACGGCAGGTTTCCGAGCAGAGGAACTCCCAGAGGACCTGGTGGCAGAGTCACGCGCCGACGCGTAACTTTAGTATAGAGGAAAATTAGTAGACCGGCGAAAAAGACGGTGAAGAGGAGACGGGATTGGTTATCGGCGGCGTGAATCCACCGCCATGGGAGCAAGAAATTGAGGGAATCTATGAGGGTTTGAAGAGAATTGGAGGTGGTTTCCATGGCGGAGTGGCAAAAGAGGGAGAATTGGGTGGAGTTTTGTAATGTTGGCGAAGGGCGGCAGAGTTTTGGTCACCGTAGAAATTCGGTGGAGATAAGACAGATCAGGAATCTTTGGCTCTGCTCTCATCTTCCAGTGGGATCAATCAGTACCGTTTAAGGAAAAAAAATCTCTTTAAATTTTTAAAATTATATATTAAAATTAAATGATGATAAATTTGTATTATATATAATATTGAAAGGGTTAAAACGTGACACGTTTGTTGTAATGTACCTGTTTTTCAACCTTCTTTTTAGGTTTACTTCTAGACTCCCTTGGTTGGAATGATAAGTTTGATAAAACACATGGCCTTATAGGTAATGATAAGTTTGATAAAACACATAGACTTATAGATTGAAGCAACCTTTGGTTTCTTCTTAAATTTGTTCTTCCCTTCCTTTTTCTCCCTTTGTCTCTCGACCCATTGATTTCTTCTTTATTTTTTTTTTTGTTGTCAATGCCAATGGATGTTTTTATAAGACGTTGATAGTCTTTCAATGTTATCTAGGTACCACATGCTCGTCTCCACTTGGTCTTCTCCATCTATGAAGGGGTTCGCCGTAACCTTCTCTTCATTGAGCATTAACAAGCTGGGCATTTTTTCGACCAACATTAATGCGGGTTCTTCATCATCCGTGACCATGAGGTTTGTCTTCTCATCGTGCTTCTTGTTACGGTGCTCTGCCGCATAATGCTCGTATTTTCCACAAGAGTAACCGTTGATCATACTCTTATCCTTCTAGGGGTTGGAATGGTCATGAATTTGTGAGGTATTATCTTGATCTCCTCTGCCACCAAGTCTGTGGCCATGTACGCGACCACGTCCACAATCTTTGTTTTCCTTGTCAGGGCTGTTGTCACGTCCCCTTGTACCTGAAAAAGAAAAGTCAACCACATCTTTCTTTTTCGTCCGTGTGAGCCACTGCTCATGTGTGAGTAAGAGGTATTTCTCCTCCTCTTTGTCTTCGTAGCCCCAAAAGCTCTCCTCATGGACTTTTAGATAACCAATGACCTCCCCAACTGACATGTTCTTGAGGTCGCCGAACTGCTCAACGGAGGTAACAATTTGCATGAATCTTGGGGCAACAGCTCGAAGGAACTTCTTGGCGACGAAAATCTTCTCCACCTTGTCACCTAACAAATGGATGTCGCTGACTATCATCGTCAACTTCATGGCAAGTGAAGGACTGATCCTTTTGCGCTAGTACTATTGCAAGACTGGTACTTGGCGGCTCACAAACAACGTATAGACTGATGGTTGCCCATAACTCACTAGCTCTCTTTTTCAGGCCCTTTCTAATCTCTTTCTAGTATGGTTCCCCTACGATCACACTGAATGTCCAGCTTCATAGAGCTTCTCTATCTCCAGCCCACAACATAGTGTAAAATTAGAATCCTTTCATCAAGCACCAATTTCTTTTCTCTCAACGTTTTTAGACTCATCCTTCATGTGGATATCATTGAACTCACTCTTCAAGGTTTTCACTTTTGCTTCGTTAACTTGATACGTTCCACACCCACATGCATCATTTGTAGGATCTCTCATGCTGCCTTTGTAGAGTCCTTTTCTGTCAACATGAGAATGATGTCCTCCGAGACTGCTTGGTAGAAGGCAACAAGGGTCATCCTGTCCCTACGCTGCTCGACGTCGTTATCATGCTCAATGGCGTCCCACACACCTTGTGTCTGTAAGTTAACACGCATCTTTATCAACAATGTTGTGTAGTTACCCTTCGTGAATAATAGGTACTGGAGCGTTATTCTCCCCTCCCTTCCGCTCTTTATCGTTGTCACATCTCCTCCGGCGACTTTGGACGATGGTTGTCCGAATTGCCAGAGTGAGCAGGTGATGGTGAAAGGAGTTTTGGAGTCACCAACATCTTTCACCTCAAGCAAGACCTGCAAAAAATCTTTATTCTTGGCACTCTCGCCGTCTTCCCCACCGCCAATTTTCAATCGTTGATTGATCATATTCTCGAAAATGGTATCGAATTTGTGAGCAAGCTTGTGCATCTGCTTTTCAATGCCCTGGAGATCGAAACGAGCCAAGCTTGGAAAAAAGTCAGAAACAATAGGCCTTCCCTGTAGCTCAGTCATGTCGGAAACTGTCTCTCTGAACTCAGCTGCAAGGCTATCCCTCTGGTCCCCCTCTACAGTCCCACCCCACAACATGCTCGTAGCCACGTTGAAAATCGTCAAAAAAAACTCTGCTCTCCCACATTCACCGCCGACCCGCCTCGCCGGTACAGTTTAGCGACGGTGTTTCTGACCTCTCTACGGCGGAGCTCGTATACGGACTCCAAAGCGGCGTTGCTGAGCATCTTGAGCACGCAAACTTTTCTCAACATGCGCCACACGGCTCCGTACGGGGTCCAAACAATGTCGGAACTGCCGTACGAGGCGACTCTCCCAGCCTGAGGAACGTCACGATTGGCGAACGTGACATCGTGGTCCTTCAAAATCTCACGTGCCACGGAGGGTGAATTGACGACTATACCCACCTTTCTACCGAGTTGAAGCTTTACTATGGGCCCGTATTTACGGCCCAATTCTCTGAAGTAGGTGTGAAGTTCGGGGTCGAGAAACGGCGGCCTTGAACTTCCAGACGGATCAATAAATGCTTCTAACAAAAAAGAAACTCTCATAATTTAACCTAACCTAAGTACATATTTTTAAAATTTTCAATTAGGTGTCTATTAAAATTAATAACTATTATTATTACTACTATTATTATTATTATTAAATAAATAAACAAACAATTAGGATAGGACATAGGGGACGGTTAAAATGAGTATTTTCTACGGTATTCACCCATATGGTTAATGTTGGTGAATTAATTATATTATCTCTTTTAACTTTTTGGGTTTATTAAAAGAAAAAAAAAAGAAGACATTTTTGTGTGTTTTGTTTAATCAACGTAGGATCTCACATCTTCTCTATATTGGTACATGAATCAATGTATGAGAATTAGTATTATTATGTCGGTACAAAGTTTTGTCTAATATTATTTTTGAATGTGAAGTCATTACCATTTTGGGTTTATCCAGAGACAATGGAGAGAAAACTTTGTAAGAATGACTTTTTAGTGTGAGAGTGTGACAAATATAGTTGTAAACACTTTGATTGTAGTAATTAGCTAACACTGTGGGATGTAGAAAAATTTCTTCTCTTTGAATCTTGTAAATCATTGTCTCTTTATTTAATTTACATTTGTGGGTAGGTGAGTGTAATCGATCTTGTTTTTCTTTTCTCTGAACCTTGTAAATCATTGTATCTCTTTATTTAATTTACATTTGTGGGTATGTAAGTGTAATCTATCTTGTTTTTGCTTTAATTACAACAATTGGTACCAAAACTTTTGGAAAGCTCTCACATTTGTCTTTAATAACAACTAGTGTCAGAGCATTGTGGTGGTAGCATTTTCCTACTACAAAAATATATAGATAATTGATCCGAGTGGACGAGTGGAAGATGAAGATGAAAGTAGAGCCAAAAATTCCTTATCCGTCTCATGTCCACCGAATTTCTAGGGTGACCAACACTCCGCCGGCCTTCGCCAACATTACAAAGCTTCACCTAATTCTCCTTCTTTTTCCACTCCGCCATGGAAACCACCTCCAATTCTCTTCAAACTCTCATAGATTCCCTCAATTTCTTGCTCCCATGGCGGTGGATTGACGCCGCCAATAACCAATCCCGTCTCCTCTTCACCGTCTTCTTCGCCGGTCTACTAATTTTCGTCTATACTAAAGTTACGCGTCGGCGCGTGCCACTGCCACCAGGTCCTCCGGGAGTTCCCCTGCTCGGAAACCTGCCGTTTCTCGACCCGGAACTTCACACCTATTTCAGAGACTTGGGGCAGAAATACGGGCCAATTGTAAAGCTCCAATTGGGTAATAAGGTGGGTATAGTCGTCAATTCACCCTCCGTGGCACGCGAGATTTTGAAAGATCACGATGTCACGTTCGCCAATCGTGACGTTCCTCAGGCTGGGAGAGCCGCCACGTACGGCGGTTCCAACATAGTTTGGAACCCGTATGGAAGCGAGTGGCGAATGTTGAGAAAAGTTTGTGTGGTCAAGATGCTGAGCAACGCCACTTTGGAGTCCGTATACGATCTCCGCCGTAGAGAGGTCAGAAACACCGTCGCTAACCTGTACGGGCGAGGCGGGTCGGCGGTGAATGTTGGAGAACAGAGTTTTTTGACGATTTTCAATGTGGTTACGAGCATGTTGTGGGGTGGGATAATGGAGGGGGACCAGAGGGATAGCCTTGCAGCTGAGTTCAGAGAGACAGTTTCTGACTTGACTGAGCTACTTGGAAAGCCTAATGTTTCGGACTTTTTTCCAAGCTTGGCTCGTTTCGATCTCCAAGGCATTGAAAAGAAGATGCGCAAGCTTGCTCTGAAATTCGATACCATTTTCGAGAACATGATCAATCAACGACTCAAAATTGTGGGTGGGGAGGACAGCGAGAGCGCCCAGAATAATGATTTTTTGCAGTTCTTACTTGAGGTGAAAGATGCCGGCGACTCCAAAACTCCTCTCACCATCACCCATCTCAAAGCCTTGCTCATGGTAACTAATTTTAATCCCTTTTTTATTTTTTTATAGGTTAATATTACAAGTTCATTCTGAGCTGATTGTTAGGAATCTCGACTCTCCGTAGCGATATGATACTAATGAGATGTATGTTTAAAGTTTCTTTGCTCTAAAAGATCTCTACACTCGAGTGGTTTATTTGCTTCTTGTATTTGTTTTTGACATAATTCAATTTACAGTCAAATCCAACCTTTTATTTAAAATAAGATAAGATTGTGAATAAGAAAATTGAAGTAAGAAATTTGAGAAATGAAAATGGGTTGTGTTGGTAGGATATGGTGATTGGGGGGACAGACACATCGTCAAACACCATAGAGTTTGCGCTGGCAGAGATGATAAACAACCCTGCAACTCTGAAGAAAGCACAGGAAGAGGTAGCCGCCGTGGTGGGAGAAGACAACATGGTGGAGGAGTCCCACATTCATAGTTTGCCATATTTAAAAGCCGTAATGAAAGAAACATTGCGTTTGCACCCAATTCTACCCCTGCTAGTGCCACACTCCCCAAGTGAGACCACCATCATCTCCAAATACACAATCCCAAAGGGCTCTCGAGTGTTCATCAATGTGTGGGCCATTCAACGAGACCCCAACCACTGGGAAAATCCATTGGTGTTCGACCCGGAGAGGTTTCTGAACAACCAGAAGTGGGATTTCGGTGGGAGTGATTTTCGTTACTTCCCGTTCGGATCCGGCAGAAGAAACTGTGCAGGGATTGCCATGGCGGAAAGAACGTTCATGTACTTGCTTGCAACGCTCTTGCATTCCTTTGATTGGAAGCTGGAAGAGGGCGAGAAACTGGAAATTGAGGAGAAATTTGGGATTGTTTTGAAGATGAAGACACCTCTTGTTCTCATCCCAACGCCCAGGCTATCTGATCCCACTCTGTATCACTAAGCTTATTGGTATCTCCAAACCATACAAATTTTGATACTAATACAGTGCACATATTACAAAATTTGTATTTTTAGTATGAATGTATGTATTTTTTGGAATGTTAAAAGAACCACGAACCCATCCGGTATGAATATATATGAGAAAGATGTTGAACACAACTCTTTGTGGAAACACTCTCCCTTTATTCACACCAATTAAGAAGATATCACAGGATGTCTACTGCACTTTACTAGTCTCAAGACTCCATTCTTTTTTTGATTTGACATTTAAATCTTTTTTGTATTGCGTTTTGTAATTGATCCTTCGAGTACATGCAAATAATCAATAATTGGATTCATATCATACATGGTACAATCACTTGGTTTTTTAATTTGCTAGACAACAATATTTAATAGATCGATCGAAGAAATTTGTATATAAGCTAATACAATCTTCTTGCCAATGGTATAAAGCTTGATCACTTCATGGTTGGTACAACATAATTACACTCATATTTAATTTGATAGTCAATTTGGTAGGTCAAGAAGATCACTTCATGGACCGAGTGAGCCCAAGCATTAAACACTTAAAGCCATGGCTCATTGGGCCTAAAGTTGATCGGTCCAGAAGTTCAGGGTTATAAATTGAAATTTATAAATTAAAAAAAAAAAAAAAAAAAAAAAAAAAAAAAAGGTGTAAAGTAATTAAATATGGCCATTGCTTAATCATTCCAATTAGCACTTAGAGATTAGAGAGAATCTTAGCTGTGTGGGTGCCTCTCCAACTCAATAAAATAAAATAAAAATAAAAATATGATAATTATAATAATGGTCCTAACTTAATTGTAACGTTGGTGAATTAATTACATTATCTCTTAAACTTTTTGGGTTTATTTAAAAGAAAAGACATTTTTGTGTGTTTTGTTTAGTCATGCTTTTTCCTACAAATTAAACTATATAAGTTTAATTATGGGTCCTTTTTAGGTAGGATTTTATGAAAATTATATATATAAAAAAAATATATATAGAATAATATTGGAAGAAATTAATAAATTGAGAAAGTAAACCCCTTCTGCCCCCTCATTGCCCTCTGGTTTCAGAAGCACACAGTTTGTATTGAGTTTTATCTTTTTGAAACAAATTTTAAAGTTCATCGATAAATAAATAAAATAAACTTTTTACGTGTCAATCATTTCTTACACGGACAACTTAATTATGGTCTAAAAGTGTCTTTTTTTTAAGTCTTCGAAGAATTTGAATGAGAGGTGTTCAAAAAACTTGATCCAAACTCAACCCAATTCAACCCGTTATGAATTTATTTGGGTTGAGTTTAATTTAAATAATTGAAAATTTTATAGACGAATTCAAATTTACTATGATTAACAAAAAAAAAACATTTTTTTGGCTTATAATACAATTAGATATTTACATTTTTTTTTTTTTAATTTTGAACTCGAACAGTTTGATTAGGTATAACTCAATCTAATTCGATCCAACCCACGAACACCTCTAATTTAAACATGGTTTAGTAACGTGTATATAATCATACGACCGTTACTATATTAAAAAGAATATGTTTTTAATTAAAGTGCTTGCAAGGAAACACAACTCAAATTGTAAGGAAAAAAATTACAATAAGAGTGGGAAGATTATCCTTATCCCTTCTGTTTCTCTCACTTTATTATTACAAGAATAAATACACAGACAAATATACATAAATAGCAACATGCATGCTCTCCTCTCTAGACACTTTACATAAACCAAAACAAAAACATTATAACATGTTAATGTCTCATGTTTTTCTGTCACTTTAATAAATTACCCTAACAATAAATAAAAGACATCTTTTTTTTTATCCCCCAAAGTTCATGTACATGCTACTTTGTAACATGTGCATATTAATTACATTTTCTAGTTTTTTCCTTCCATTTCTGTTGTGTTCATGAATTCAAAATCATTAAAATTGTCAAACCCAAAATCATGGATACCAAAATCCTCACAATCAAGAAGCCATGAACAGCTCTCTTCCCACACAAACTTGCCTTCTTTTGCACTCGTTGGTGGGCTATTGTTCCAAAGTGTTTCCTCATCAATCCAGAAACCGCTGTCCGTGGTGATCGAGCTGCTGTTCTCCAAGCTGCTGTCGTTCTCCGCCGTGCAATGGTGGTTTCCGGTGGAATTTTCTGTCTGGCCTTTCGGATCCTCTGGCTGTTTTTGGATCGGTTCGTGCGTAATTGGATCGATTCCCATCTTAATCAACTTCTTCTTTATGTGAGTGTTCCAATGATTCTTTATTTCATTGTCGGTTCTTCCCGGTAATCTGGCCGCTATCTTCGACCATCTGAAAAAATTAAAAAAAAAAATTGATTTTTTTAAAAATTTTTGCTTTCAAGCTCTTCAGAGAGAAGCAAAATCTGTTAGGAATCATTACTCTGCACAATGATATAATATTGTCTACTTTGAGCATGAGTTTTTCATTATAAACCCATGATCTTCGATTACATTAACGAATGTGGGACTCACTTCCAATAATCCTCAACAAAAACGGACGGTAAACGACGGAAGAAATAAACAATAATTTGTCTCAAAATCAATGCTTAAGATTGAAGCTTGTTTTTTTTTCCAACCCTCTACTTGAAAATGTGTAAAAAAACTATCTTTTCAACTTGAAATTCAAGAAAAGGTGGTTGAGAAGGAGGTTTGAAGCTAAATTGAGTAAAAGGGTACAAGAAAAATCAAAACTTTTTTGAAAATTGTGATTGAATTCATCGAAACATGAACCCAACCTGTTTCCAAGGCGAGCATGAAGATCAATCACCAATTGTTCTTCAGCTTCAGTGAGAAGGCCTCGCTTAAGGTCAGGGCGGAGGTAATTGGTCCAACGAAGACGGCAGCTTTTGCCGCAGCGGCGGAGGCCAGCAAGCTTAGGGACAGCCCGCCAACAGCACTGCCCATTAGTGAGTATAAAGTTGATGAGCTTCTTGTCTTCCTCGGCGGTCCAAGGCCCTTTTTTAACGCCAAGTTTGTCGCAGCATGGTTGCCTGCCCATTTTCAACACAAAATCGAATGGTTAGGGTGCTTTGGTGCGTTGTTTGAAGCACCTAAAAGGCTCTATAAAGGCTGTCTGTGTTATGTGTGTGTGTGTGTTTGTTCTAAGGCTTTACGTTGCAGCAGCTTAATATATACTACAAAACACACACACGCATGAAATGGGAGATTAATTAGAAGGATGAAGATTTTGAGGTCCACCATTTTTGCCATGAAAAAGACAGAGGAACTACAATGGCAGTGTTCTGGTGTGGTTAGCTCCACTAAATGGAGATGGGCAGCCAAATATAGAGCTTACACATGTTAACATTCTTAGGGTGCGGAACTTCTCCCTAGTATATATGTTTTAAAACCGTGAGACGGGCCAAGACGGACAAAATCTGTTAGTAGTGAATTTGTGGTGTTACACAAATGGTATAAGAGCTACACACTAGGCGGTGTGCCAGTGAAGATGCTAGACCCCACTGTTGGAGAGGGGAATGAATCATTCTTTATAAGGTGTGAAAACCTCTCCCTAACATACACATTTTAAAACCGTGAGGCTGATGACGATACGTAACGGGCCAAAGTGGACAAAATCTGCTAGTAGTAGGCTTGTGGTGTTACACAAATGGTATCGGAGCCACACACGGGACAGTGTGCCAGTGAGAATGCTAGGCCCACGGTTGGAGAGTGGAATGAAACATTCTTTATAAGGGTGTGGAAATCTCTCCCTAGCATACACATTTTAAAACCGTGAGGCTGATGACGATATGTAACGGGTCAAAGTGGACAATATTTGCTAATAGTGGGCTTGGGCTGTTACAAACAGTATAAGAGCACGATACCGGGAGGTGTGCCAGCGAGAACGCTAGGCCCTTAATTGGAGAGGAGAACGAAGCAGTTTTTATAAGGGTGCGAAAGCCTTTCTCTAACAAACACGTTTTAAAACCGTGAGGCTGACGACGTACATAAATGCCAAAGCAGACAATATCTATTAGGGGTGAGCTTAAGCTGTTATAAATTTATTTTAATTTAATTTTCATAGTTTAATAATTATTTGAACGAGAAAACTTTATGAGCAACACTGAAACGATAGTAAGTGGCTAAGGCAGTCGTAACTTCCCAAATGTGTGATGAGGAGTTGTTACTATTGTTGAACTCGAGTATTCTTCTTATAAACCGGTTCGTAAAATGAAAAGAACTCTAACAATAGCTCGTAAAGATATTAATATTATTTTTTAATTTAAGGTTGATAAATAAAAGAAAAAGCTTTTCCCTTGGTGAACTTTTACTCCAACATCTCATAGGCATATACATCACCCATTTCGTCATATCTACGTTTACGTGTCCTTTCTTAAAGTAGCGACATTAATATGGTGCTGCCATTTGCCACTGGAGGGCCCAAAACATAGCTACCTTTTGCACTAATAATCCAATGCACACAACCTGTTCGATGAATTGGTATCCTCAGGGTCAGCGTCCCAGACACCTCAAAGCCTTGGTGTTTGGCGTCTGCGGAACCTCTCGACACCCTAGTGTCTCTCCTAGTCTGCTCTGCCTTAGGTCGTTGCGCTACGGTACTATTGAATGATAGTAGGGGGAATAAATTTTAGATAGAGCTAAACCATATCATTCTTTAAATTGCTAATGAGTTGGTTTCGTGCAAGATTTAACATATATATATATTGAATCCTTAAATTATGAGATTAGACCTTAGGATGCATTTATTATCAAAGAATATAAAATGGATTTATAAACTCACACATTCAAATATAAACTAGCTCAGTTTTTTCTCCATTTATGAAATTAAATACGTATACGTATGTTTATAACAGTCCAAGCCACTACTTGTCAGCTTTGAGCTTATCTTCCATTTCGGGTTTGTTCTCAAGGTTTCAAAATGTGTCTACTAGAGAGAGGTTTTCATACTCTTATAAGAAATGTTTCGTTCCTCTCTTCAACCATTGTGAGATTTCACAATCCACCCTCTTAGGGGTCTGTCATCGCTGGGACACTGATCGATGTCTAGCTCTGATACGATTGGTAACAACTCATCGATAGTTTTAAAACACGTCTATTAGAGAGAGGTTTTCCACACACTTACACGGGATGTTTAGTTCCCTTCCCCAACCAATGTGAGATCTCACAATCCACTTCCTTTGGGGGACCAACATCCTCTCTGGCACACCACCGAGTGTTTTGCTCTAATACCATTTATAACAGTTCAAGTCCACCACTAGTAGATATTTTTCTCTTTAGACTTTTCCTTTCGGGTTTCCCCTCAAAATTTTAAAACGCGTCTATTAGGGAGAGGTTTATACATCCTTACAAGAAATGTTTCGTTTCACTCTCTAACTAATGTGAGATCTCACAATAGTTTCATTCAAACCCCTTATGATCCTATTTGAGATATAATGTAGTGTTTAATGTTCCATGTCTAGGATTCATGCTAAAATTTAGAATTCAAATCTAGCACCCAATAACCTTAACATTCTCATACATCCCTACAACATGACAACATTTACCTACTTGTCTTGAATTACTTCTAAAAAGTGGAGACAACCCCACAAACCAACACAGAAAAACATGTTGAAAGAATTCACGCTAGCTTATAAGGATAGTTTTCAATCTTAAAAGCAATTTAAGACAAATAAGTAACATGATCATATCATATCATAAGGGATGTAGGAAAATGTCAAAGCCATCGTTATCGAATTCAATTTCAAAACCCAAGTCTAAACTCTAAGCATGGAGCATTACACAGCGTGAGTTATCTTAAGTGAAAAGGAAAAACCTAAAGTCCATGGTGGCTATAAAAAGTGATTTTTTAAGTTTAGGTTCTTTCCATTCGCTATTTTTCAACTCGAGAACCGATTTTTTTTTTTTTTTTTTGAAATATTCACATGTGTCTATATATATATATATATATATATTTAATGTCACCTCTCAATAACAGGGCACGAAAAGCATATGGGTGGTTGATATAGATTTCCACTTCTATTGGCTTTTGACTTGTGTCTCTTGGCGTAGGTTGGTGGATATGAACATCGACCCTTTACCCTACAAGTCTTCATAAGAAACAGTGACAAACAAGAAGAATATAAAACTTAGAAAAAAAGAAAATATATGTACCATCGATTATACTTAAAGCATTCAGTACATTTTGTTTTAGTTACAATTCAAACAGTCATTTTCTTGACATAATTTGGGACAAAATACCGATGATATTCATAGGCCAAGTGTCTAAACAGGACATAAAGAACATATAAAAACAAGTTACTTTGATGACACTACAAAGAAAGAAAGACCATTTGACTTGATTAAGTATATAAACATGAACAACACTTGCTATGTTCCTACGGTGTCCCATCCTGTCATTAAACTAAGCAAAGCCAACCACGTAAGAGTTTTGATTGTTTGGTTTGTTTTTTTTTTTTTTTTTTTTTTTTTTTTTTTTTTTTTTTTTTCTGTTCTTGTTCTTCAAAACATTTGATGTTTTTAATAATGTAATGTTTAAGAATATGGATAAGGTGAATGTTGCAATTGTAAGTTAGGGTTTTGTCTAGGGGAGAGGTAGCTTAGGAAAGCATTTATTGCTTCTATTACTTGAGAAGATTGAATTTTTAAGGTTTCAATTATTTAATTTTCTATTATATATATCAAAACCCACCTTACGAATAAATGGAGAATTTTGCGAGGACGAAGATAAAAATAAGAGGTTGGGATAAGGACAAGGACAAGGACAAGGACGAGGAAAGCTTCCTTATTTCCTACTTCTCTCTTGATGGACATCTCTGGTCAGCGGTGTTGAGGCTTCTATGAAAAATGGACCATATGAAAAGTTTGCATTTATTCTAGCTTTTCACGATCAAGTTATAGGATCGATCTCTCCCAAGAGTAAATATTAACTTAGAAAGAAGCTGAGATAGAGATGCGTCGAGTAGAACATCTAGAGACAACAATAATAGTCATCCTCTATTCTCCCTTCTCAACAAGCAACGTTAATATTTAACTACTTGAACTATACGAACTATACTCGCGTTTGTGTTAGAAGAATTTGATTAGGTCAAAATAGTTAGAGTATCGTCCCGTCTATAAAAGTCAAGTTCAGTATTCAATAATATCATCACTTCAAACTTCAATGGTTTATGTTTCTGGCTTAGTTATGTCAAAATCTAACACTTTGTTGGTCGAGCTCAAGCTTTTTTTTGAAATTAAAATAATTAGATTATAAAAAGTTGAAAGAGAATAAAGATGATATATGAATATTAATTGAATGTTTATAATATTTTTTGTTAATTTTGTTAAAGAAGATGAGATGGATTATTTTAGCCTAAAAAAATGACAAACTTTCCCACCCACCATCCCACTTAAGTTGATGATGAAGTATTCAATTTCAAAGTACATTAACCACATCCAAAAGCGACCCTTCAGCTACCAAATTCAAATTCTTTTTTCTTTTTCATTAACAAATTATGAACTTAGGGAAACTCCACTTTCATTGATTAGGGTTTTTAATTCCATAAGCTTCTAATTAAAACCTCATTTAATAACGTCATTACTGGGTAAGACAATCGTCATTAATCGTCATTGAAACTCAGAAACAACCAAGGAAGAGAGGTGGAAGAGATGTGTTTTCTGAAGAACTTGGAATGAAATTGTGGTTCTTTTTGGGTTTGGAATTCAATCATCTTGGAGTTTAAATGAAAAGTAGATATCAACTTGGAGTTTAAATGTCTATGATGTTTGGCCCACACCTTGATCTTGATGAGTATCAATCCTTAGACGTCTTTTCTTTCCTCCGACTCAAAAAAGAAACATTCAAATAATGTAATTTGATGCTTCTTTGAAATTCTGTCCACTCCAGCGATTGTCATAATAGATCCACTAAGTCTCACATTGACTAATTAAGGATGATCATGGATTTATGAGTAAGGAATACATCTTTGTTGTTACGAAGTCTTTTAGGGAAACAAGAAATAAAGTCACGAGTGCTTATGCTCAAAGTGAACAATATTATATCATTGTGGAGGTTTGTGATTCCTAGTATGACATCGAAACAATGCCCTTAACTTAGTCATGTGGATAGAATCCTGAATATTTTGTTCGAGGACAGGATTGTTGAGAATTGTTGGGAGAGAATCAAAATTGGAATTTTGAGCTTATGCTCAAACTAGACAATATTATATCATTGTGGAGGCCCGTGATTCCTAACACTCACCTGTCTATTAAATTATTCTTTTCTACCACCATCATTTGGGAGCAAATTTTGACTTACCTTCCCTCTTTCCCTTTAATTTTTATTTTATAACCCTTTTTTTTCCTCATTTTCAAACTTTACGTAAAGTTGTTTTTAAAAAACTACAAAAAAAATACAAAAAAAAAAAAAAAAAAAAAAAAAACTTATATAAAAAGTTTGAAAATGTGATGAACACATAATAATAATAATAATATATATATTCAAAATTATCATTTTCACTTTAAATTAAAGATTAAATTAATAAAGATGCCTTTAAATTAATAAAAATGTATTTAAAATTTATATTTTATCTAAAAAATACTCTTAAATTCAAAAGTTCCAAAAAATACCATTAATACTTTATTTTAAAAATATTTTTTAACTTTTAAATTTTCAATAATAACCTCAAAAAAAAATTTAAGAGATTAAGAGGGTATTCACCACATAATAATAATAATAATATATATATTCAAAATTATCATTTTCACTTTAAATTAAAGATTAAATAATTAATAAAGATGCCTTTAAATTAATAAAAATGTATTTAAAATTTATATTTTATCTAAAAAAATACTCTTAAATTCAAAAGTTCCAAAAAATACCATTAATACTTTATTTTAAAAATATTTTTTAACTTTTAAATTTTCATTAATAACCTCAAAAAAAAATTTAAGAGATTAAGAGGGTATTCACCACATAATAATAATAAATAAATAAATATACAATTATTGAAAGAAAAAAAAAAGAGAAAATGAAAAATTTGTGAGAATTTTTAAAAAAAATTTAAGGATATTTTGAAATTAAATATTTTTTTAAGAGTATCAATGAAACATAAATAATTTTAAAGTTTGACGTGAGTTGATTTTATCCAACCAAGTTAAACAACTATGTTGACTTTTGTCCAATCAAAATTTGACTTAGATTTGACATGTGGTGTGATTGAGAAGCCAATCCATTTAATGGTCTATTTATTCCAATGATTTGTGATTAAAATAAAATAAATCATAAATTATGCTTCTTTAAATATTTAATATCCCATAAATATTTATTCTCACTAATTCCTAAAATCCCTGAACCTTAATGATAAAAATAAATTATAAATTTATTTAGGCTATAAAGATTATGGGTATTTAAAATATTCCTTAATATGTATGTATGTAACGAATATTTGAAATAGTTGCGTTTAACAATATTTCGATTAAAAAACTGTTAAATAATTTCTATTAAGAGGGGCAATTTTGTAAAGTGATGGGTTAGTTGGTGAAGGAATTCGATGAAGAAACGCCAAGGCCCAGCCCATTTATTGATTTTGAGCCCATTTGGTCTAATTATGTTAAATACTTTCAAATTTACTAAAAAGCCCATAGTTTAATTATTATTTAGAAATTGTGTCTACTTATTTATTTATAATTTTAAACTATATTATTCGTTCGAATGCACAATTTTATATATATATATATATATAATTACCGTCTTTGTTTAATTAAATAATGTTATTTTTAAAATTTTATAGATATTTTTTTAAACGGATAGGAATGGTTCTATCCATATTATTAACTATAAGAATATTAACTTTTTTTTTTTAAAAAAAAAATTAATTAATTAATTAATTTTACCTATTTAAATATAATTATTCGAAATGATTATGATATGAACCAAGAGACATCAATCATACAATATGCTTCAATGAAGATGTGAAGAAAATATTGTTGAAATTGTCAAAAGATATTTCAATTCATGCCATATTGAAGAAAAATGAAGTTTCATGTTATAAATTTTTGGTGGAATACAATTTAGAGTTATTGTATTTATTTCAAGACTTTTTATTTACTTTAAGTTACAATTACATAATGGTTAATTATGGTCATTAAGTATGACTGTTACAATACCTTTAATAGTTTCATTTTGAGACTTTTAAAGCCATATTTTTAAGCAGACTTGAAAAATATGGTAAAAAAAGTATTTGTGCTTTCCTTTAACCAATGACTAAGTTTCTTTGCAATGGTAGTTTAGGTTGCATGTAGAATTATTCAAGCTCGACATAATCAATCTTGCTTATGGAATGATTCGAATCTCAAACAATGTTCTTGTCTTGAGATATTCGATCAACAAGATAATCCAAATCTTACTTCCCTCGCAGTGATATCCACATATCAGATTATATCTAAGATTTGATTAAATTCGGAATATATGAAGGCTTTCTTAGGTTCATAGGTTTGATGAAGGGTTACAAGATCATGATGGTTTGGAAAACCTAAACCCACTTTAGCTTTGAAAAAAATGTTTTTAGCAGTAACCAATAATAATAATAATAATAATAATAATAACAACAAATAATAAATACATCATGTGGGACGTGTCAGCTTTTTTATTCATTTTTATCTCAACCCAACCAACTTTTTGTCCCTTTTCTTCCTTTTTCAATCTTTATAAAAATAAATGTTTAACTCCACCAATTAAACATTTGGTCGTAGTCTAGTTTATATTGTTGAGAGAAACATTGAGTTAAAAGTCTAGTCTTATATCTTTCGATTAATTTGTCTCAGAAACATCTTATTCGGTAAACTCACTTGCAAAAGATGGGTTAGATATTTCTTGTCTGGATACTTATTCCTAAGTTTGATTTTGGTCCAACGTTATAAAGTTTTTGAGTTATCAACCCGATCAACTTGAAATAAATAAGAATATTTATAAAATGTAGGACGAAGTTTGAGAAAAAATTAATCTTAAAAAAATATCTAAAATTTAGCTTTTAATTTTTAAATTGAAACCAATGAAATATGAATAGTAAGTGTTCCACTAGATCGTTTACATTTGGATTATTAAGATTTTTTTTTAAAAGAAAAACCACAAAAATATTTAAAAAGAAAAAATGATTATGTGTATAATATTAAAAGCTTCTCAATAAATGTGTTAGCAACAAATCAAGATGTCCTTCTCAGGTTTTGTGTTAATTGAAGTGATGTTATAGCCCATTGGCATACCCCACACATTCTACCATTTTCTTTGCCAAAATATTTACGAGAGTAAAAATAATAATTACACTAATTCTAGTTAAACTTATTTATTGTCTTCTCGTCGGAGTACAGATTCAATTCGATTCAGTTGAGTTGAACTAGTGATCCAATCCTCTATTTTAACCTCGGGTTATCTTTTTAATTATCTAAAAAATCTTACTTATCTATAATACATATTATATTAATAACTAAAATCTCATCAACTTCAAATATTAAACATTTATAAGTCACACCACATCCGGTTGTTATAAATGTTTATGTAACTTAGTTGAGTCAGATTGTAACTCTATTTTTTAGTTGCTCAGATTAGTCAAGTTGACCAGAGGATGATTGGGAGGAAGTACCACATTGGTCAGTTTAGAAGGAGTCCACATTGGCTAGTTTAGGAGTTGATCATGGGTTTATAAGGAATACATCTCCATTCGTATGAAGCCTTTTGGGAAGCCCAAGTATGAAGTCTTTGGGAAGCCCTTAAAGTGGACAATATCATACTATTGTGGAGAGTCGTGATTCGTAACAACTATGCCCTTAATCGATTAAGGTCTATATAAAATCATATTATAAATTTTGCCAGTGTAATGATTTAAATCTCAAACAAGTATTTTTTATTTAAAATATTCGATCAACAAGATAATTTGAATAAGAGAACTGTGAGCCGATCTCCATCCTCAACCGGTTCGAAAAGGATTTTTTTTGTAATGCGATCTAATTTGACATAGTGTCCTTGCAGAAGGCCGCATGGGCCTTGGAACCCACAGGTTTATGGATGTATTTGTTCACCACGCTGTCAGTGACCCCATGTGTCTCCCTTTCCTTTGTATGTTCTTAATATTTTATAATGTCACTCCATTTTCATACTCTTTTCTACTCCCCATTTTCTCCTTAAATTTCAAAGCTTTTGGTTATTGTATATATGGTTAGTATTGTGCCAAATAGTTTTAGATTCATTTTTTCCTTTTCTTTCTTAATTAGTGTAGGGTTGAGGAAGTTGTGTTAATGACATGAATATACACAAAATCCACCCAATTCAATACCAACTAATCCAGACCTAAAAATCAAACTCGTGACCCAATATCGATGTCCTAGGCATGGAGGAAAAAAAAAAGGCTAAATGCTTAAAGTTCACTTCAAGCAAGGTTGGCGTCTAAGATTTAGAATCTGGATTTGACACTTGATGACCTCGACAAACCGCTGCATTCCTTACGACATGGTCAAGTTACTCATTCCTCGCTTCCAAGAGTGAAGACTATCCCTACAAACCAATACGAGTTATTTCAACATGGTTTATTTTCACTCACATGCATCATATAAAGTTTTACAGGTGGTCACCTAACATAGAATTGTTCAAAACAAAGCGAATTTAACCTTAAAATTTCTATGATTGAGCAATCGAACAAAAATATGTACCTTATTTGTATAAATAGTGACTAGCATTCAAATAGTTATCATTCAAATGTGGTATTAAGCTCATTTATGTACTCATCCTTTACTCACGTATCACAATTAGGGTGTCACATTTCCTTGCTACCAACTTATATCTATAATAAGGAAAATATAAACTAATTAAATATTAAAAATAAAATAAAATATACTATCAATCAAATAATGAAAATAATATTAAGATATAATATCTAAAATATATTTCATAACTAATATATTATAATATATTCTTCAAATATTATATTGAAGAGGTCAGCAATAGCATCACACGAGAGTGAGAAAATATTTCAGATTTTTTAAATATTTTAATATAGAAAGGACGAAAAATTCAGATAAAGTCGAATAATTATTTCAGTATTATCCTAAAATGAAATATCTGCGGAGAAATACATGGTTGATATTGAAGGAAATATTCAGATTACAAAAAAAAAAAAAAAAAAAAAAAAAAAAAAGTATTTTATTATTTCCTCAAACTAAAAAATAAATAAATAAACAGCATTTATTTTATTTAATATTTCCATTTTTTTGTTCACAAAATTTTATTTTTTTAAAGATCAGAACATTATAATACGAAAACAAATTCTAATACCCTTCATATAAGTGTAATCTTTTTACCTAAAATAAACAACAAAAAAAGACTTACTTAATTAATTTTAGTTATTATATCGTATTATTTAATTATTAATATTATTTTGAATTAGTTTAAGGAATAAAATTTATTTGTTTTAATTTAACTTGATTGATTATTATAATTATATATTGAATAATACTAAATTTAATTTATGATAGGCACTAATTTATACGGTTACATTAATTAATTAGCTATAACTTTTATCAACAAAAGTTGTAAAATCTATTTTTACAAAAACACATATATTATATTCAAAATTAATTTTAAAATAATTAAAAAGTAGGTATAAAAACACTTCTGAAAGAAAATAACAATTTAATTCTTTAATAATAATTTAGTCTCTATATTTTATCATTTATAAAGTTTAGTTATTTCGTAAAAAATATAACTAAGATTTTTAAATAATTAGGATTAAAAATTATAAATATTAAAACAAATTGATACTTAACTTTGAAAAGAATTTGTTATATTTTGTAAAAAATAATTAATTATAATTATTTGATACGACACTTTCTAAAATAGTTAATAATTGAAGAAGAAATTATATCCGTACGTAATGATTTTTTTTTTTTAATGAATAAACTTGTTTATTACGTTAAAATATATAGTTTCATTAATTTTTAAATTAAGCACATTATATTTATAAAATAAGTTAAATTAGAACCTATTTCTTACATCAATAAATAATATAAAATCATTCAACGTACAAAAATCTATTTATTGAAAGATAATTTTGATTTTGACGTTTGGCCCTCAATCAATGAGAAATGACTAATATTTATAGAAATTATTTTCAACCTCACATAATTTTTTTTAATAAGTGCTCAAATAAATTAATTAAAAATAAATAAAAAAAACTTAAGTTTTTAATTTTATTAAATTTAACCTTAAATTCAACTGTCTCCACTAATTCACCCACAAATTTTAAAACTTACCATTGAGCTAAATTTACCCCACTATTTTTTAAATTGAGATATTATATTAATAATTAAAATTTTATAAATTTTAAATATTAAAAATTTAAAAGTCACAACAAGTCATTAACATCGGCTACTAACTTCATATTCTTAATCTTTTTAAAAGTGAGGTAAGGTTGGATTATAACCTAATTTTTAGATGGGTCGAATTGATCTAATTACAAAAATCAATTTGTGAATCGATCTAATTTTTGGGTTGGATAATCTAAATTGATCGAGTTATCATGTCATTTAAACATTTTTAAATTCATATATATATATATATAAATAAAGGGACGGATTCAAATTCGAAGAAAATTAAGAGTGCAGTTAATCTAGGACGTACTTGGCAACAATCAGTTTGATACATATAGTTTGATATTCTTTTCATGAGGACTATCATTTTAAATCCTCATATATCCTATTAATTATGTAATTAAATGATATTTTAGATATAATTTTGATTTTGGTACCTCTGACATCATGTTTTTTCTCTTAATTATCAAACATAATCATGAAATGTATAGAGCCTAATTTAAACAAATTTGATTGAAGAGGTGTGTGTGGAGGAGGTGGGTCCATTTCTTTGATCATCTTCAATAATCAAGCTAACTAACATCGTACCAATTGTTTCAATTCTGTCTCAAATTCACTCCAATTTCATGTTACCATTTTCCCTGTTTGTGGGAACCACGATCTTTAATTACCTAATTCCCCACCATAAATTTGGTTCCCCTTCTTCTCCAGATCTTCATATTCCCTCCCACCCAGATCTACACCAGCAAAACAATGGGGAATTTCCATTTTTCTCTTCCCAAATTCCTGTTTCTCCTCCTCCTCCTCCTCATAATTTCCGACCAAATTCATGTCTGCTCCGCCGCCGGAAGAACCCACAAATCCCCTGCTAGATTCAGAACAAACACAGAGTATGTGAGAACCTCGTGCAGTGCCACTTCATACCCTCGCCTCTGTTACAATTCACTCTCGGTGTACGCCGGCAAGATCAAGACCAACCCCAAGACGCTATCTCTCGCTGCCCTCCATGTCAATCTCGCCTCCGCCCGATCCACGGCTGTGGCAATGAGAAGACTAGCCAAAACCCGTGGACTACGACGGAGAGACGCGTCGGCAATCTCCGATTGCATAGAGGAGGTAGGCGACTCAGTGTTCGAGCTTCATAGGGCGATTCGCGAATTGTGTCGTCCTAGAGGGTATGATTTTGGGGCTTTGATTAGCGACATTGAGACATGGGTTAGCTCTGCTCTAACCGACGAAGAGACGTGTATGGAAGGGTTTGGCGGGCGGAGTGTTAGTAATAGGTTCAGTGTGAAGGCTAAGGTCCGACGGCACATTGTTAGAGTTGCGCATTTGACCAGCAATTCACTTGCTCTTATTAACACCTATGCTTCGTCGGCAGCGGCGGCCCAAGGCGTTCTGCCCTAGTCACTTTTTATCTTGTTTGTTTCTTGGGAAAGTGAAAAGGAAAATTTGGATATTATGAGATTAATAATGTAATTACTATCGTGTAATTCTAATGTTACTATTTATGCAAGTATCCATTACATCCGATTGCCATATGAAATTTAGAATTAGTCAAGTTTCAGTGTAATTAGTTCTACTCTTATTACCGACCATTTTCGCTTCTCTACCACGTTCATCAATTCATTATTTAAAAATTAAGAACTCCATTCGATAGAATAGATATAAGATCTTTAAATGAACACAGACAAAAATAGGGAGAGTATATATTAAAAATTATAGAGGAATAAAAAAGGAAATATCTTATGGGTCCACTCCACCTTCACATTAATGGACAATGGCATGATGGATAAGAGTGGCCAGTTGCTGAATTGTGACATTATTAGCCATGATGGGCCCAAGTACGAGCTTGAGCACCTAATGGGCTGGGCCTACTTGGTGCGATCCAGCCCACTGGCTTAAAAACAAGAATTTATGCAAGATCCCAAAATTCCAATTTTTGTAATAAAAAAATAATAAATATCTACCGAAAATATATCCCTAAGGTATGAAATTATATATATTCTTACGGATGAAATTAGTCCCAATATAAAAGGATATGAAAGCCGAAAGAATGTAGGACGAATAGGCTTTGCAAGTTTGAGCTCTATCGAAATTAGGGTCACTAAGTTAGTCTGGGCTAAGTCGAGCCTTCGATTAAGTCAAGCCTTGAGTTGACCATGTCCTAGGCCGACTAGGTCTAACTAGTTCAATATTTTGAGGACATGTTCCACTAGAAACAGGTCGGGTATTTAAATACGTTTTGAAAATTTATATATATTTGAGGTTGAAGTTGTGAGGAAAGGGAAATGGTTTGGCAAAAACCACATCCTATAATATGCGGTGTGGAATTGCAAGGCTATGTGGCGCCTTCCAAGCCTGCTCTTTGCCAAATCCAAACTGGCATGTCCCACAGCTCACTTTGACACTTCTGCCCATATTTACAATCCAAATTACGAAATTGCCATTTATAGCTTTCAATCAAACACCACCACGCAATGTCTACAATTGGAAGTAAGATTTTTATGCTCCAAGAATGTTTTGGGCAAATTATATTAAATAAATAAAATATAGAAAAAGTTATAGTCACTAGCCATACATTGCTCAGGATTGACGACTAGAGGCGCAATGACTTGTGAACTCGACTTTACTATTGAGGGTCCGTATAACATACTTAGATTAACTGCAATGATTTGTACTTTGTTGGAACTATTAGAGGCTTGTTAGTTAATTCCTAATAGTAAACTAGCCTTGATCGACAGATATCCATAGTCGTACATTTATGATTATGAGTAGGTCGAACTTGGATTATGCCCTAAAATGCATGAACTTAATGAAAACCTTATAAAAGTCTCGAGGGTACGGTTATAGGTCTCAAACCACTCCTCATTGTAATCTTGTGTAAGTACGAGGGTTGCCTCCTCCTTTATGATTTTTAGGTTGTCGAGCCTATTAAAGAGATGCCAACTAAACTCTATTAGAGAATTTAAAAACCGTCCATAACGGTAAATTGGAACTTATAATGGGTTTGCACCCCGAATACTTGTGACATATATCAAATCAAGATAGCTTTAGAGCCTGAAGATAAAACTTATGAGCTATTAAGCTGAGAACCGCTTATGCACTAATACCCAAGTTGAGCTCAAGGATAGCCTATAAAGATGAAAATGATTGGATAGGGCAATTGGGATATTATTGTGATTGTAGAAGGGTAGTTCTGGAAAAACAATTTCTAAACTGCAGAAATTCGATATGTTATCTACTGGTTGTAATCCAACGCACCCTTTCACGAACTCGGAAAACTCCATTGCCGTTCCAAATCTCTCTGAGAGACGGAGAGCTAGGAAGACGACGATAATGGCGGCAGAGTCAGTGAGAGCGGCTTCTTCAGTCTGCAGTTTCAATGGCTATCAGAGAAGGCCTGCAAAGCCTCTCTCTCGAACTCCCTTTCTCATTCGTTCTTCCCGACCTTCTTCCTCCTTTACTCTGTCTTCCCGCTCCCAATTCTTTGGTAGAAACCTTCGTTTCGCTTCATCAGCTTCATCCAAGCTCTTTAATCAGAACAGACACAACCTCTCTGTTATTGCCATGGCTGCCGAAGGTATTCTTTCTTGTCATCATTCTATCGCGAATATTCAATTTTAAGATTGGCTGTCGTATTTCTTTTGTGCATGAGTTATAAATTCATGAGGCTTCTTAGCTTTTCAATGGATAGGTTGCTTGTTTTCAACATTCCTTCAATTTTAATTTGAATTGCTCTGGGTCTGAGAATGAGGCTCGAGTTCTAAGCGTTATTGTTAATACTCACTTGATATGTTAAATTATAAAACCCTATAGAATTGGATGTGTTCTTATTGATTAGGACTATATTACGACTCTTAGCTCTTGGTTTCAATTCTTTGTTTTCCATTTTCTGCGGGGGTTTCCTGAATAATATTTATGAAATCTTGTTCACTTTTGAGATTTTAAAAAAGATAGGTCGCCTTGGTTACAGGTTTAGCTACTAGAGAGTTAGAAAGGCATAGGAACAGCTATCGGGCTACGATCACATGCCGACCCTCCTTGATTCTAGTGAAGTTGGAAAGGGAGAAATCCCATTCGTTCCTTCCGTCGGGTTCCGTTATAAATTAAATATAGTATATCCAACCTGAATCAGCATAGTTTTTTGTTTTACTCCTCGTAATTCTTCCTCAGCCAAGCTTCGGCAGAATAACAGAGCAAGTAGAAGTATCAATAGAATAACAAAAATCAAATTCTTGTGCTGAGTACTGTATTTTTCTAGTTTAATTGTTATCTAAGACAGCAGCCTACTCTTTCACTGATGCAAGTTATCTAAGAAGAAAGTACTCAACGGGGATTTACTTGTTTTCATCTTTTGTTTGTAGATGGGAAGCGCTCGGTCCCGCTAGAAGACTATAGGAACATTGGAATCATGGCTCACATTGATGCTGGTAAGACAACTACAACTGAACGTATTCTATACTACACAGGAAGAAACTACAAGATAGGGGAAGTACACGAGGGAACAGCTACAATGGACTGGATGGAGCAAGAACAAGAAAGAGGAATTACCATTACATCTGCTGCAACTACCACATTTTGGAACAAACACCGCATTAATATTATCGATACACCGGGTCATGTCGATTTTACCCTTGAGGTGGAGCGGGCACTTAGAGTTCTGGATGGAGCAATATGTCTGTTTGACAGTGTTGCTGGAGTTGAACCACAATCTGAAACTGTGTGGAGGCAGGCTGATAAGTATGGAGTGCCAAGGATTTGCTTTGTCAACAAAATGGATCGTCTTGGAGCCAACTTTTTCCGAACAAGAGACATGATTGTGACGAACTTGGGTGCTAAGCCACTTGTTATTCAATTACCAATTGGCTCTGAAGATAGCTTCAAGGGTGTTGTTGATCTTGTGAGGATGAAAGCTATAGTTTGGTCAGGAGAAGAGCTGGGTGCAAAGTTTCAGTATGAAGATATTCCAGAAGACCTTGAGGATCTTGCTCAAGATTATCGTTCGCAGATGATTGAGAATATTGTTGAGTTGGATGATCAAGCCATGGAGAATTATTTGGAAGGAATCGAACCAGATGAGTCTACCATTAAGCAGCTTATTCGGAAGGGGACGATATCTGCTTCTTTTGTTCCAGTGATGTGTGGCTCTGCGTTTAAAAACAAAGGGGTCCAACCATTACTTGATGCTGTTGTGGACTATTTACCTTCACCAGTTGAGTTGCCACCCATGAAGGGAACCGACCCCGAGAACCCAGAACTGATAGTTGAGAGGGCTGCCAGTGATGACGAACCATTTTCTGGTCTAGCTTTCAAGATCATGAGTGATACGTTCGTAGGATCACTAACATTTGTGAGAGTCTACTCTGGTAAACTTTCTGCAGGGTCTTATGTATTGAACTCAAACAAAGGAAAAAAGGAAAGAATTGGTAGACTTCTAGAAATGCATGCAAACAGCAGAGAGGATGTAAAGGTTGCCCTTACTGGGGATATTATCGCTCTAGCCGGTCTTAAAGATACCATTACCGGTGAAACCCTGTGTGACCCAGATCATCCCGTTGTACTTGAACGGATGGACTTCCCTGACCCTGTGATTAAGGTTGCAATCGAGCCGAAAACAAAAGCTGATGTTGATAAGATGGCAACTGGTTTAATCAAGCTGGCTCAAGAAGACCCATCATTCCACTTCTCGCGTGATGAAGAGATAAACCAGACTGTGATCGAAGGCATGGGAGAGTTGCATCTTGAAATCATTGTTGACAGGCTCAAGAGGGAATATAAGGTTTGTATAAGTTGCTTGATACTTTACTGCTAGCCATGAAAATCTTTTATTGCTTGAAAAACTTTTCTTGTAAGAGCGAAGTTAACAGTAAAACTGGATGCTTTGATTGCTTGGTTTAAACAGGTTGAAGCTAATGTGGGAGCACCGCAAGTTAACTACCGAGAAAGTATTTCTAAAATTTCAGAAGTAAAGTATGTGCACAAGAAACAATCAGGTGGTCAAGGACAGTTTGCTGATATTACAGTGCGGTTCGAACCAATGGATGCAGGCAGTGGATACGAGTTCAAAAGTGAAATCAAGGGTGGAGCAGTGCCAAAAGAATACATTCCTGGGGTGGTCAAGGGATTGGAAGAGTGTATGAGCAATGGTGTTCTTGCTGGCTTTCCTGTGGTTGATGTTCGTGCCGTGCTAGTCGATGGTTCATACCATGATGTAGATTCAAGTGTCTTGGCCTTTCAACTTGCAGCTAGGGGAGCTTTCAGAGAAGGGATGAGAAAAGCAGGTCCTAGAATGCTCGAACCGATCATGAAAGTCGAAGTTGTCACCCCAGAGGAACACCTAGGAGACGTAATTGGAGATCTCAACTCCAGGAGAGGCCAGATCAACAGCTTTGGTGACAAGCCCGGTGGTCTCAAGGTATGCAACAAACCTAAATGCCCTCGCACAACAACGACAAAAAAAAAAAAAAAAAAAAAAAAAGTGAGATCCAACATCGATTGAAGAGGGGAACGAGGCATTGCTTATAAGGGTCTAGAAACCTCTCCCCAACAGACGCGTTTTAAAACCCTGAGAGGAATCCCAGAGGAAAAACCCAAAGAAGACAATATCTGCTAGCGGTGGGCTTGGGCTGTTACAAATGGTATCAGAGCTAGACACCGGGCAGTGTGCCAGCGAGGATGTTGGCTCCCAAGGGGGGTGGATTATGAGATCCCACATCGGTTGGAGAGGGGAATGAAACATTGCTTATAAGGGTGTGAAAACCTCTCCCTAACAAGCGCGTTTTAAAATTCTCGGTTGGAGAGGGGAATGAAACATTGCTTATAAGGGTGTGAAAACCTCTCCCTAAAAAGCGCGTTTTAAAATTCTGAGAGGAAGCCCGGAAGGGATAACCCAAAGAAGACAATATCTGCTAGCGGTGGACTTGGACTGTTACAAATGGTATCAGAGCCAGACACCGGGCGGTGTGCCAGCGAAGACGCTGGCCCCCAAGGGGGTGGATTGTGAGGGGCTTTGGCAGTTACAAAAAAAACTTCCAATAACCTCACATAATCACTTTCATTAATGAACTATTATACATTGAGTAGAGCATATGATCAACAAAGTTTCTAACAACGCAGGTCGTGGATGCGCTGGTTCCTCTAGCCGAGATGTTTCAATATGTCAGTACGCTGAGGGGGATGACAAAAGGCAGAGCTTCGTACACAATGCAATTAGCCAAGTTTGATGTTGTCCCTCAGCACATCCAGAACCAGCTTGCTACCAAAGAGCAAGAAGTTGCTGCTTGATTTTGCTTCCTGTTTGGAAAACAAACTGCGATTCTTAGTCTTTTCAAGGAGGGATTTGTGTTCTATTATTCATTTGTGCCATATTTATGCAAGAATCGCTGTTCCAGGAAGTTTTGAAGAGTGGCCTCCCAAACACTCAGCCCTCCTAGCAAGGTGTAATTATTCAAAAACTTCGCCGTCCGATCCGTTAAATGCGACCCAAATGCAAACAATTTTGAATGTATAATCCATTTCTTCATCAATGAAGCCAGAACATCCATTTAGACTCTTCTTTGGTGAGATTGGTGTGACCTCTGACCCGAAAGAGGTTGCACGTATCAGTTACTGTTGACCTGTGTTCTCTGTAAGTTCTTGATTGTTTTTTTCGGTTGGTATGTCTTTTCAATCTATAATTGAAAATTTAGAACAAAATCCGGTTTGAAATGATTTAGAATTGGAATTGAGTAAATAAAAAGTAAAAGCTATAGGAGCAACAAAAGAAGTATAAAGGAACCATTACGAAATACTTTTCAAGAAAAAGGAAAAAGAAAGAAAGAAGGGATGAGTACTTAACAAGGAAAAAGGAAAATGAAAGAAAGAAGAGACGAGGGCTGAATTGAACGAAGGATAAGTGTGACAAGATCACTCACCCCAACAACATGAACAGACAAGAACAAATCCGTCACACACAGACACACCTGCTAGACCCATGAACAATCAGGTCCCACCAGCTGCAAATTCCATTCCTCTTCGTGTCCTTCTCTAATTTTGCATGCCTCTGCTCACACCGCCCATGGCCTTCCTTCCATTTCCCCATTTCAGTGTTTTAATCCACCTCCTTCTCTTTTGAGCTAATTTAGATTTCTCTCCATGGCCTCCCCGTCTACCTCCTCTCTTCTCTTCTTGCTACTTCTGTTTCTTGCTTACGGTGGCGCCAAGGCCGTGCCATGGGACCGGTGGGAAAGGATCATCCGAATGCCGACGGAGAAGGGGGAGCTGGTTGATGATGATGATGATGCTGCTGATGATCAAAAACTGGGTACCAGATGGGCAGTTCTTGTAGCTGGTTCTTCTGGGTTTGGGAATTACAGGCATCAGGTATTTCAAATGTGAAAACTAGAATTTGAAATGGTTTAATTTGATATCTGAAGTCATGGGTTTTCTTTGGATTTTCGTGTGAGTAGGCAGATATCTGCCACGCTTATCAGCTGTTGAAGAAAGGGGGCTTGAAGGATGAAAACATTGTTGTGTTTATGTACGATGATATTGCTGGGAATGTCCTGAATCCAAGGCCTGGAATCATCATCAACCACCCACAAGGACAGGATGTTTACGCCGGCGTCCCCAAGGTACATAAATTTGAAGGCCAGTTTAAATAGGAGGATAAAATTCATGGAAATGAACAGATGAGCTAAGGAAATTGTTAGATAAAGAAACCCATAAGCTTAAATTGATAGCTCTCGAGGAATTTTGTACAGGATTACACTGGAGAGCAGGTCACTGCTCAGAATCTGTATGCTGTTCTTCTGGGCAACAAAACTGCTGTTACTGGAGGGAGTGGAAAAGTTGTAGACAGCAAACCAAATGACCGGATTTTTGTGTACTATTCCGATCATGGAGGCCCTGGAGTACTTGGTATCTGTTCTAGAACAAACTAATTGAACTGATATCATTTGAATTTGTTAAACTAAGCCACTGCATACTCATTTACAGGCATGCCCAACTTGCCTTTTGTCTATGCCATGGACTTCATTGAAGTGTTAAAGAAGAAGCATGCTGCTAAGGGCTACAAAGAGATGGTATGAAGAGCATTTATATTGTTAGATGGTTGAAACATTCTGTAATGTTGTATTTTTCCAGGTTATCTATGTAGAAGCATGTGAGAGTGGGAGTATATTCGAGGGCGTAATGCCAAAGGATTTGAATATATATGTAACGACAGCATCGAATGCTGAAGAGAGTAGCTTTGGAACTTACTGTCCGGGAATGCAGCCGCCCCCGCCGCCGGAGTACATGACTTGCTTAGGAGATTTGTATAGTGTTGCTTGGATGGAAGATAGGTAGAGAAGACTATTTTGTTTTGAAAACACAACAAATCACTCAACTTTTAACATTTGCTCATCGTTTTTCCCAGTGAGACTCACAATCTGAAGAGAGAAACAATTGACCAACAATATGAGACTGTAATGATGAATCTTTCTCTGCCATTCGTTTACATTTTCTCTTCGTTATATTCACCATAAAAGACTTCTGTTCATCAATCTTCAAGCATTTGTGCTGCAGGTGAAGAAAAGAACAGCTAGTCCCAATGATTTGAATGCAGGATCTCATGTAATGGAATATGGAAACTCGAGCATTAAAGTGGAGAGGTTGTACTTGTATCAAGGATTCGACCCTGCATCGGTGAACTTGCCTCCTTACAATGGCGGGCTTGAAATGAAGACTATGGAGACAATTAACCAGAGAGATGCAGACATCTTCTTCCTGTGGCAAATGGTAACAATTTCAGCTGCAAATACAATCCTTAGACAATCAGAAACGTGGGATTTCGTTTTTCCCGAATTAAACTATAGCTGTTTTGATATCCTTTGCAGTATAGAAAATTGGAAGAAGGAACAAACGAGAGAGCCGAAGTCCTCGAGGAAATTAGGGAGACTATCGCACACAGAGCTCACTTGGATGGAAGCATCAGAATGATTGGTTTTCTTCTGTTTGGACCAGAGAGCGTTTCCAATGTTCTTGATCATGTGAGAGCTTCTGGTTTGCCTCTTGTGGATGATTGGACATGTCTCAAGTCAATGGTACGATTCTAAACTTTCTTTAGATCATCCATTTATAAGCTTAATTTTTAAGAACGAGTAAAGGACGATGAGTCTAGACGTTCTCATTCAAGCTCTCCACCAGGCCGTAGTACTAAACATCCATCGGCATCTACTTCCCTTGATAACCTTCCCACGCGTACCCATGTCGAGTTTATCAAGCCTTGCAAATTGTTTGAACTAACATCCCTTGTGCTGTGCAAAAAGGACCGAGTCCAAAAGTTCTCATCTAAGCTCTCCACCAGACCATAGTACTAAACATCTCTCGTCTTCTTCCCACGCGTACCCATGTCAAGTTCATCAAGCCATTCAAATCGTTTCAACTAACCACATTCCTGCTCGTTTGAATCCTCATGATTTTGGAAAATTGCAGGTGAGAGTGTTGGAGGAGCATTGTGGTTCACTGACCCAATACGGAATGAAACACATGCGCGCAATCGCAAACATATGCAACAAAGGGGTATCAGAAGCATCAATGAGGGAAGCTTCAATGGCGGCCTGTAATGGGCGGAGATATAGGGGGCTGTGGCATCCTTCAAATAAGGGTTACAGTGCTTGATCTGATCAAGGACACAAACCCATACAATACCATACACCCTTTTGTACAAAAATGTCACAAACATTTTCATATTTTATAGAATAATCAAAAGGGACAGTCTTGCTCTGTAATCTCTATAATATATGTTTGTTTATCAGTGGAAAACCGAACCATCCACACTTTTCCGTGAAAGTTCTCAAGTTCCAATGCTAATTGGTCTCAAGCTTAAAGCACTTGAATTTGTTATTTTGTGTTCAAAAGATGGGAAATTGAGATTATTAGTATAAAACAAGATTTATTACATATACATATGTCTATTTAGTGGCTTCACAAAGACCAGTGCCTTCGTCGCAAAAACCGTCACGATTAAGCAATTGTTGCGGCGGTGCGCTGAGTAGCGGAGACGACGGTGTTCCATATGCATTTCTGCGACTATTTCCACACCCTAAGCTTGCCCTCGTGCTCACTCCCGTCACTGGGTTCGTCCCACTCGCATACTTACAAAGTGCCTAAAAAAAATTACTACGATTTTAGATGGGAAGTATATGTGTTAATCAAACTATATTCAAAAGATTAACCTGCTTTTGGGGAAGGTCGATGACAGCATCACTAAAGTCAGCACCCACGATAGTGGCACTGCCTAGATCGCTCCGTGTTAGCACTGATCGAACCAACACCGCATTTGTAAGATTTGCTTCATTCAATACCTTAATAATTCGGAAGTAAAGTTACTTCCTTAATATAATTCAATAAATAATATATTTTAAATTTAATTCCATAAATATAAAATAATCACATTAAAAAATAATTACCATACGATCCATCAATGTGTCACTCAAATCTGCGCCTGAAATAATAAGAAAAATTCAACACATTATTGAATTTCAAAATAATAATAATAAATTGGTAAATTAGAGAGTAATATTTTTTTTTTCATATGTTCTTTCTTTATTTTTCACTCTATTTTTCTTATTAAATTGATTTTTTTTTCTAATTATTATGTTTCGGCATTAATAATAATAATAATAAATAAATCAAAACTCTTTTTTTTTTTTTTTTCGTAATTGAAAAAGAGATATTTTTCTTTTCCGCCTACAGCTTCATCGCTTCGTCTGAGCAGTACGCAAACCCTAAAATCTGAGTGACATTGATCCTGATGAGCGGATGACAATCACTTTTCTGGATTCGAAGGTTGGATCTTCCTATCAATGTTTTATACTTTTTTCTCCTCGATTTCGAAGCAGAGTTCTGAAAATCGTGCGCATTTAATTCTTCATCTTGTTTGTCTGAATCTTCGTAATCTATTCTTGATGAATCCATGAATGTAATGCGTGTATAAACATAAGTTTTCTTTTGCTTAACATGTAATTCTAGATTTTTGTTATTTTGATTTTGTTTTGGCTAGAGGTGTTAGATGGAGTCATCAACTCAGGAGGTTTCAATGGAGGTCCAGCAACAAAAGATTTTTGCTCTTCTTGATTTTGTGATGGAGTGTAATAGGAATCATAGATTAACTTCTAGTGTGTTGGAACCAGAGAACTACCATGTTTCCATGATGAAGGATGCAGTACTTGATTCTGCAATAATACTTGACTCTCTTACCGTTTTAAGTCCTTCTGAAGATGAGAATGAGAATGCCAATGTTCCAAAGGAACATGTTCCGGATAGATTGCCTAAGTTTCATCCACCCCGGAAAGGTCTTTCAGCGGTTAGAAGCTTTCCTCCTGGGTGTGGAAGAGGTGCTCCCCCAGTTAGAATTCAACATGGCTCAAAATTCTTGAAGAATGATGGTTCAAGAGGTGAAAACAGAGATTGGAATGTTGAAGCATTAACCAAAGGTGCAAAGAAATCAAGTGCTGCGAGTTTCTCTGCAGCTCCAATCACTCACAGGAATGTGTCTGAAGACCATAAAATTTTGGAGGATCCAATGAGGAAGACACCTAGGAATGAGGATGGAAGTATAGAGGGGAAGTTTTTTAGAGAATTTGATCATGTGAAATCCAAGCAAGGAGAACTTGCAACTGGCCCTGAACCTATGGAAAATAGGGTTGTGGTGCAGGGTTTGAAGGCAGCACCACATTGCCCTTGGAGACAAAGCAAGAGGACGTTTAAATCCAATGCCAACCAACAGAATAGTTGACTCTGTGATTTTATATATACATCCACAGAATAAGTTATATGGCATACAAAGTTTTGGCAGCTCATGTTTAATGGTTTCATTTTCATTCAGGTTCCTATGATAATTAGTAACAAGCTTACCTGAGAAATTGGTCTTGTATGCAACAGCCTTTTCAAGATAAGCGCCATTGAATGTACAGCCACTGAAATCTGATTCTCTCATATCAGCAGATGTGAAATTGGCTCTCCTGTACAGTCGTTAGATTCAATGATGAGCACTGGGCACTAAGTATATAGATTGCTCCTGAAGTTATCATTTCAAAGCAAAGAGCCAATGACTTCACTTTATTTATATATCACTTATAGGATTCCTTTTGCCCCCGAATTTGAACTACATGTTCTTTGCAATTCTTCCATTGTGACTAGTTTCAGAACAGGGATTGTAAGAATCAAAGCATCATGACACAAAGAAATGATGAGACAAGCGGAAAACTACCTGAAATTTTCGTTCACATGCACTGCTTTTCTGTTCATAGAAGAAATTTATGGATTAGCAGTATAAGCAAGTGTTGTTCAATTACTTTGCAATAAAGGAACAGATCAGAATTATCTGAAAGCCTAAAGACCTGAGATCTGCGGAACCAAATTGAGCAGCGGATCCAATCCCGAATTCGCCACGCGTATCGGCCTCATACTTGTTGAGTTCAGCAATTGAAGGCATGCCTGAGCTAAAACTAATGACTGCAGCAGCAGCCAAAGCAGTTGAAACCCACTTTTGCCATCTCTTTGGCTCTGAAATCTTGCCAATGTGTTTTCTCTCCGAACAATCTTCCTTTTCAAGGAAATTCAAGTTAGAGAAGACAACAAGCACGGAAGACGGTAGCTGCCATCAAAACAAGGGGGAGAAGAAGAGTACCATACTCACCTTGAGTTTGATCCTTTTGTAAATTTACTTGAGAGACAATGGAAAATGGTTTTCTGGGTTGTAGAGAACTCGGAACCTTTGATTTAGAGGAAGATGAGGGTAGACATTTTAGTGATAGTGAGGAAACAGAAGAAAGTGCCATGAAGGGCTGCAATTGGGGTCTTCCTGCGCCAAGAAAGTTAAATATTTTGCTGGAGGAGTAGAGAAAAGAGGAGAAACAGGGGAAAGAAAACGATTGGAGAGGAAAAGTTTTAGATTTATCAGTTTCCTTCTGACTTCTGGATAGGATTTGAACACATGTTCCCTTGTTCTCTGGGGCCAATGGGTTAGCCACTTGTGAGTTTATTCGCCAGTCATCTTCTTCCAATTACATTACAGATAAAGTGGATGGCTTCTTTCCAATCTTTTTCCACAGGTACTCCAAAATTTCATCTTCTTTTTCATCAGAGTTAGTTGTGGGCTGAACTTTCTTTTGAGGGCTTAAGGCCCATATGAAATGGGCCTTTGGGTGTAGGTATAGACCTCACTTCAGGCCCATTGGCTCAAAATATACAGATACTGATCCTTTTTTACATTGTTCCAAAAAATTATCTTTGGAGTATTTTCTACACGCAATTGGTTTATAAAAATAAAAAATAAATAATGTACCAAATTATTTTTAAAAAATCTATAAAACTTGATTCTAATAACATTATAAATGATAGTTTTTAAATTGAAATAAATGGTGATTAAGATCTTAATTTTTTATATAGTTGAAATTATGTCGTAAAAGATTTTCCATAGACCTTCCAATTTTTAATTTATGTCAATAATTAAAAAAAATTAAAAGAGTGTTTTATATAAAAATAAAATAAAATAAAATAGTTTATAGGTTAAAAAGAAACTTTTTTAAATTTAGAAATATAATTGAACCGTACTATAAATCTATAAATAGAAACAATAAGTTAGACTTTGGCTTGCTCGGGTCATTATGACTACACTTTCTCTCCCTCAAAATAACCTTCAAAAAGTCATTCCTTCGATTGTAGATACACAACAATTAATAGCTCGGTTCAAGACTCCGCCCCTTTAAGAGAGACGAGGTAGAGCTAAGAAAAAAGCATTTGATTTGAAATGATTTGTAGCAACAAAAACATGGAATGACGGGACCAACACAGAGAGATTGATAGGAAGCTGAAAGATCCTCACATCCACAGAGCCTACAACATCCAAATAGCTCACTTCCACAGCCTTTTCTCTTTTGTTTCTCAGTCAACACCTTTTCCCCCTAAGTACCATCCATATCATAATGCATACATCCCTGAATCTATATTTTTCAATATACAATGCAACCAACCAAAGTGGACAATATCGTATTGGTTAGTGTAGGTCCGTGTATGGGGTTTAAACTTTTGTTTGTAAGTAGGGTACTGAGAGCTCGAGGGTTGTGCTGTTTGCAGGGAGAGAGGCAATGGGGAGCAGAAGGAAGGACTTTGGTTCAGATTCCTTTGTCTGCCCTAATCTCACCTAACCCACAACCCTTTTTTACTCTTTCTTTCTAACCAAAATATTATTCTTTTCACTCTTTAGATTTGGGTTTATATAATTGAACTTAAATTTGTGTTATATGAAATTGAGTTGCCTAAATCAATAGGCACTTATTCGAGTTTATATCAACGTATTCTCACTTCAGAGAGAAGTACACGGACGGGGTGAGATAGAGAAGTCTTCCCTATCTTTGCCTCATATTTCAATTCTCATCCTCGCAAAATTCTTCATTTATTTTCATAGGAATTTGGAAGAATATATTCTCATTCTCGACCCTATTTAGCTAATGAGAAGAAACCTCTCACCATTTCCTCTCATGTTCCTCGTTTAAATAGAAAATGATCTTAAAATTTGTTTATTTTTTTCAAATATAATATTTTAAATATGAAGTTGGAGAATTCGAATGGAAATTAAGTTGTCAATAAAAATAGCAATAAAGAATTTTCTATTTACTAAACCCTCCATGTTCGATTGGAGGCACAATTCTCTAGACGTTAAACTAGAAAAGCAACAAGGGGTAGAAAAACAAAAAGAGAGCAAAACGAGGGGAGAAAAAGTTAAAAAAAAATAAGGTACAAGGACCAATAAATAAATAAATAAATAAATAAATAAATTCTACATACTTGATGATCAATATTTTATTAAATTCTTTTATTTCCCTTTTGGCTTTGTTCATTAAATCAAATGTGATTGCGGCTGTCAAATTAATAACCCTTTTTCTCCATCCCCTCTTTGAATCTTGACTTGTAATGCAAGAAAAAAAAAATCAAAAAATCAAAAAATCAAAAAAATCAAAACTTTAAAATTTTGAACGTTGTTTTTAATGGTTTCTTGAAATGGGTTTGTTTTGTTTGTGTTTTGTAGTTCAAAATTTGAATTGGGTACTCAATGGTCTGCAAAAAGGCAAGCAATTTGCTTTAAAAAAAAACCCATTCAAGAAGTGTCCACAAACAAAGCAAAGCAAAGGAAAGCAAAGGAAAGCAAAGGAAAGCAAAGGAAAGCATAGCAGCAGGCAAAGGACTCTCCCTCTCTTCACGCCTATGGGTTTGCAGATAGAGAAAAAGAGATAAAATAGGGTTTGCTTCTTTTTTTGTTTTTCTAGGGAAAAGGGCTCTCTCTGCTATGCCTCTGCTTCTAACCTCCACAGGCCACAACCACATCCCCCAAACACTTTACCCACTGTCCATGGTCATGCTTTCTGAGTTCCCCCAAACCAATTACATAACAAATATCAAATATCATACCTAACTCTAATACAAGACTCATGTTGATACAATCTTTTAGTGTCGAGCATGTTAGAAATCACGACTCTGTGTATGATATTGTCTACTATGAGCATATAGGCTCTCATGACTTTGCTTTGGACTTCTCCAATGAAGATAATATTCCCCACTTATAAATCCATGATCTTTCACTAAATTAACTGGGACTCACTCCTAATAATTTTCAATAGAGCAAATCTTTGAAGATATAGTTCATAATAAAGATCCCTGGTATAGATCTCTATTGACCATATCTTGATTTAGAGTAGAGGCAAAGTCGAACTAAATGACTTGACCTAAAATAGAGGCAAGTTAGTTAGAGTTGCAAGCAAGTGAACAAGCACGAACGTGTTAATTAAAGGGTTGATTTTGGGTTTTAAATAAGGAATACTATTTGTATTGGTACGAGGGTTTTTTTGAGCAAACTAAAAGTAAAGTCACGAGAGCTTATACTCAAAAGGAACAATATGATACTATTGTGGAGAGTCGTGATTTGTAACCGCAAGAACAACATATATATATATATAGTTAAACAAGCTTACTATAAGACGTGATAAACATAACCGAAAGTTGATATCGTACCATTATGGAGGTGGAGGTTAAGAAAGAAGTGGGAATTTGAAGAGGGAAAGAGTGGAGGGGGAGTGTAACCAAATTAGTTAAGATAAACGCAAAGGAAATGGGTATAGAGGAAAAGACAAAGGTGGCATAAAGGGCATCTCTGCGTTCTGATATGGTTTTTACTGACTTAAATACATATCTGTCTGTGTAAGGAGGGAGAGAATGAATGGTCAAATCACCCCAAAAAAAAACAAGAACCCTAATATTAAATGTTAATCAAACCTAACCCTTCGCTTCAACTTTCATAATATTATTCTATCTTTTATTGTTTTATTGTTCATCACCATGATGCCATAAATGAATCAATTGTTTTTTTGTTTTTTGTTTTTTTTTTTTAAAATCTTATCATGGTTGTGTTGTGTCGTGTCATGTCTGCACTGTCTTTTCTACATGTTTTGTTGTAAGCAAAAAAAAAAAAAAAAAAAAAAAAAAAAATCCATTTTTTTTTTTGTAAGTAAATAAAAACCAACTTCTAGATTTAGAAAATGAACAAATTCCATGGAATTTGTGTCGGTACAATGCAACATATGGAGTCCTATAGCAAATCGATAAGGTTTGAAGGTTGAAGAAATTAATAATAAAGCCTCCCTCCAAGCTAAATTTCTATGGTTAGAGCTATAAAAATCACAAATCTTCGTTGATATTGTTCATTTTGAGTATAAGCTCATAGATATTGTTTGTTTTGGCCCGTTACGTTTCACCGTCAGCCTCACGTTTTTAAAACGTGTATACTACGGAGAGGTTTACACACGCTCATATTTTGTTTCCATCTCCAACTACTGTGGGATCTCCCAAGTTCTCTTTTGGAGTTTCCAAAAAGACTCGTACCAATGTAAATGGCATCCCTTCACAAATCTTTGGCCCGTTAATTAGTCAATGACTCCAAGAGAGGGAAGAAGAAACATCTCGATAGAGGGAGAGAGAGCTAAAGGGTGAGGAGTTTCCAAACGGGTTTCAAAAACTCGTTTGCGAGCAACAGTGAGAGTTGTTAGGTTTCAATCACGAACAAAGTGGGTGAGAGAACTCAAGAGGGTTTGGAAAAGAGAAATAGATGGTTGCAAATATTAGTAGAGGCTAGGGTTTTATTCAAGAGAGAGAGATACATACACACGATTTGATTCGGTTCTGTTCAATTCAATTTAGATAGAGTTTCTTAAACATAACCGTTAGAAAGAAAATGCACTATCATAATAACCATTAAATAGCTTAGAGTAAAACTCAATAACTTCTTCAATTTAAGAGCATCGTAATTGACGGGTCGTAATCAACTTAAAAATGATAAATTTATATGACATGATATCCATAAATGTGGTCCTAGAAAAAGGATATGAGGAGAGGGAAAGAGATAAAAATAGAAGATGGGAGGAAAAACATCACACAAAATCTCATGATGGCGCTATAATTGAGCTATGATGGAGGGAAGTGAAGAGAGAAGAGCCCTAAGGAAGGGCAAGAGATGAGCAAAGAGCCAAAGAGAGGGCGACCTAATTGTCCAACAGGAACAACAACAACAACACACCAAGAGATTTGTATTATTTAATCTTTGTTTTGGGGGTTCGGAAACTGAGGAAACCTTTAAAGAAATGGTCCAATTGAGACCACACAAAACCACAACACAACACCCTCTTTAACTTATGAAAACAACAGGTGAGTGTGTGAAAGCTATCTCACTCCCATGCACACGTCCCTTTCTGCCTCCCTTCGCCCACATCTCCCGCTCTTTCCAACCATACATGCATGCATGCATGCATACATACATACATGATGATGAGGCTATAAACCAACGCCAAGAACATTGATGCCTACTCTCTATTCTCTCAACTTTGTTTCAAAACTCATTATCAAAGCGAAAAAAAAAAGAAAAAAAAAAAGAAGGCAGATCCAAGGAGGTGGTTAATCTGTCAATCCCATCAATCAGTCAACCAAACACGACCAATCATCAATCATCAATCAAGATTTTATAAAAAGCAAAGGCGAAAATACAATAATCTTGATATGTCATCCTCTTCCTCTTCTTCTTCTCCTACTTCTACTGCTACTGCTACCACTACCACTACCACTACCTTGTCTCAGCAGCAGCTGCTGGACCACCACCTTCCCGCCGCAGCTGAGCAGCTCTGTTATGTCCATTGCAACATTTGTGACACTGTCCTTGCGGTATCATTATCATCATCATCATCTTTTCTCTCTCTTTTTCACTATTCGTTTTCTCTGTTTCCATATAAAGCTTCTTCCTTTCATATTTTTTTTGCCCGTTTTGTGTAAAGTTCTAATCTTTTTGTGATTCCTTCTTCTGGGTTTTGGTTTTTGGTCAATTTTGAGGTGACCCATGTTTCATTTTCCCCTTTTTTTTCTCAAATTTCTTTGATGGGTTTCTCTTAATTCGTTGATTTCAGGTCAGTGTTCCTTGTTCTAGCTTGTTCAAAACTGTGACAGTGCGATGTGGACACTGCACCAATCTGCTGCCTGTCAACATGCGTGGCCTGCTCCTCCCTTCACCTAATCAATTTCATCACCTTGGCCACTCCCATAACATTCTGGTTTTAAAAAAAAAAAAACCCTATATTTCCTGTTCTTAGCTAACTCTTACTTTCAATTTCATCTCACGTTTGATTGTGTTCTTAGGAAAACATCCCCACTCCAAACCCCAATTATCTGATCAACCAGTTTGCAGCCACCAACAATTTTGTAACGCCATCTCGTGGAGTCATTGATGAGCTCCCCAGGCCCCCTGTCATCAACAGACGTGAGATTTTGTAGCTTGTTTTTTTTCCAAGTTTCAAACAAATTAAGAACAACATAGAAAAAGATCATTAATTTAAGCTCTGTTTTATTTTTTCAGCTCCAGAGAAGCGACAGAGAGTGCCATCTGCATACAATCGCTTCATCAAGTGAGTAATGATTCAAACAAACAAAAAAACAAACAAACAAACAAACAAACAAACAAACCCTATCGATTTCTATCTCTGTTTCTTAGTGAATGAAAAAAAATTGGATGCAGGGACGAGATCCAACGCATCAAGTCAGTGAATCCCGATATATCCCATAGAGAAGCCTTCAGCGCCGCTGCTAAGAATGTAAAAACCAAAGCCCACAAAACAGAACAAAATAAAAATCTTATCTTTATTAATGTTTTGTCTTTTTTGTGTGTGTGTGTGTTGGCAGTGGGCCCACTTTCCACACATTCACTTTGGTCTCATGCCCGACCAGACAGTGAAGAAAACAAACATCCGCCAGCAGGTAAGAAAAGAAGAACACATATTTTTGTATCAGTGAATTCTGATTCTCCTCCTTGCGTTTTGGAGATATTTTGTTGTGTGCAATATTATTGTTTTTAACAGTGGAAGTGAATGGAAACACATGAAAACGTGTTGCAGGAAGCAGAGCAGAGTGTTTTAATGAAAGACAATGGAGGATTCTATGCCTCAGCAGCAGCCAACGTTGGTGTCTCTCATTTCTAGCTCCCATGGATATGTGTTTTTGTTTCAAAATTCGCCCTCATCTTTGCAGCTGCTACTACTACTATTACTCAAGTTCTTATCTTCATGGGTTTGATATGTAATTTGCCTTTTGATGTTATGATGTGATCATTATGACCATATTTGGCTCACTACTACTTACTACTACTACTACTTAATGCATCTTGTTGTTGGTGTAGTGATGACTTCATATTCTATATCTAATCTTTATCTTTTGTGAAGAATTTGCGTCTTTCAAACATTCAATTCTAGTTCAAATTATCATTCTTTTCCTTCCTTTCTATATTACCACGTTTAGGACGTATTCACATGCTTCCTAGAAAGATCGTCGATCGCTAGAAGGAGGGTTTGAACCTCCAACCTTGACACGCTCTAACCAACTAAGCTATTACAAATGGTATCAGAGCTAGACACCGGGCGATATGTCAGCGAGAAGGCTAAGCCCCGAAGAGGGTGGATACGAGGCGGTGTGCCAGCAAGGACGTTGGGCCCTAAAAGGAGGTGGATTGGAGTGTCTCACATCGGTTGTAGAAGGGAACGAGTGCTAGCGAGGACGCTAGGCCTCGAAGGAGGTGGATTGTGAAATCCCACATTATTGGGGAGGAGAACAAAACACAAGGATGTGGAAATCTCTCCATAGCAATAACGTTTTAAAAACCTTAAAGAGAAGCACGAAAAGAAAAATCCAAAGAAGACAATATCTACTTGAGCCGTTATAGCATAGATAGATTAGGTGTACTCCTTTTTTTTTTATAATTTAACATTTATTATATGTAAAATTTAAGAACGAGTATACATATAAATATACATATAAGCCATTATCTTATCTTTCTAGAGCTACGTAGACTCTCTAGTGCGTCCATGTGCATGCGTGTAAACCACGCGTCAAAAAGTGTTATGCATTCAACCCTATCTAAAACTAAAAGTTAAATTAAATGACAGTCATGAAATTAAGTCCCAACAATTAAGATACATGATGTTCGTCAAAAAAAAAAATTATTTTTAAATACTCATTGTTTTCGTAACAATTTTTCATGTAAAGGCAAGGGAACAACGGCCGGTCGATTGCTTTTGTTGTGAAGGTCTTGAAAAGACATTACTCTTAAAATGGTAATTTTTGCTTAAATAGTATCTTGTACTAATCTAGACAAGCACGATAGTTTAGTTAGTTCATGGTTTCCATGTTTAGGTTCAGTATGATTTCAATTCCATTGATGGACTTAAGAACGAAAACTATTCACACAGGCCATCGTGAGTCTTTACAGGATGTTTTTGTCCTCATTCATGTGTATCTTTAGAAAATGTCTAGGATGTCACCAAACATAGAATTATAAGTAAAAGTTTCAATTTTATACTCAGGATTACTCTCATTCGAATATAGTCTCGATACATTCATGTACCCCTCCTTAAGATTACCTCACTAACATATGGATAGCTATGTCACATATATCAATGCCTTCTAATGATAGACTATTGATGAGGTGTTGTCATAAGAAACTCTAAAATTTTGACCTAAAGTTTAGTCTTTGCTTTGTTTGTTATACCAAACACTTGGCTCTGTAACCTACATTTTCTGTCAATCATGTATAAAGATGGAGACTTTTGAGGAAGTTTTGATAGCAATCTGAGATTGAAGATCCCTTGGGTTTCCACTAATGGGGCATATAGCTTTTACAATGGCCATCTGAGATCTGATGAAGCACTGATACCCACTCAATTTCCAGAAGAAAGAGAGAGATAACAGACCAAAATTTCCCAAAGTACTTCCAACATAACATGCTTCCCTTCTCCAAGACAAGAAAGTTGCCATCTTTTACGCTACAAAGGCGGAAATACAACAAAAAAAGGATCTCCAAGCCCACTTCTAGCTGATATTGTCTTCTTTAGATTTTTCCGTCTACTAGGGAGAGGTTTCTACACCCTTATAAAGAATACTTCATTATTCATCCCCTTTCGGGGCCAGCGAACTCGCTAACACACCGCTCGGTATCCACTCCCTTCGAGATTCAGCGTCCTCACTGGCACACCACCAGATGTTTGGCTCTGATACCATTTGTAACAGTCTAAGTCCACCATTAACAATATTGTTCTGGCATGCTTATAAAGAATGTTGAGATCTCACAATCCACCCCCTCCGGAATCTAGCATCCTCGCTGGTACTCATTCCCCTCTCCAATTGATGTGGGATCTCACATGAGGCTTCATGACATGATTCTTTTCATGGGCGTGAGTTGTAAAAGGCAAAAGCAATTATTGAACAAAAGGGTTCAGAGACAGCACCAATGTGTGCGCCTCTGGCTGATGCAAAAGGTAACACTTCTGATGCTTGCTTGACCCTCCATAGATTCAGTTTCCTGAAAGAAATTAAAAACAGCTTTGGATTTATCAGTATCTTTGTCTGTTTCATTTTCCTTGGAACAAAATGAAATCTTCAAGTTCAACTACGACATGGTAGCATGCATGCTCCAGCAGTTCCACATTTCAGCTTTCGGTTAAAGCATTTACTTATCAAAAGAAGAGACCGCGACTTAATGCATAGTAAAAAGATTGTTCATTGCCACCAACTAAAAAAGAAACACAAACCCAGGAATTCTGACTCAAAAAAAAAAAAAAAAAAAACAAAGAAAAAGAACTGTCTCACAGCTGAGAACACAACAAAAAAAGATACCAAAGGAGTGAATCTCATGATTATTTGAGATAAGAAAGAGAAGCCTTCGTTCAACACAACACACCGATACGAAATAAGGTGTCTCAATCATACTATAAAGACTTTATGGTAGATGATAAGATATACACGAATGATTTGCATGGTAGAGTCATTCAAGTAGATTTACTTGGGTTGATTTCTTATTGGTTTTGGGATTTTGGGATAATTTAGATCTAAAGGTCTTGCGCTTCGACAAGATTCTTATATCAAATCCCGAGTTTTATATCATTCTACCTTGTTGATCTTTTTAGATTGGTCTTTTGGCTTGTTGATCTCTGGAATGAACCCTTGCCTTACTGATTTTCTTGAAGAATCTATTGAGGTTTCAAACCAAATCTGTATGCAATCATGAGATGAACAACAAGAGCAGACTTGTTGAGAAAATTCACCCAACAAATAAAGACTTATCTTACTCCTAAGCACAGGCAACCAGCTTTGTGAAGTGATATAGCATAACAAACAAAACTGAAATTACTACAGCATAAGTATGATGGATACATGAGACAGCAGTGGTAATGAAAATAGATGGATCATTGAAGGTACAGTTCGTGTATCATGACTCGAGAATCGAAAGAATGATTAATCCAAATCGAATGGACAACGAAAATCAAAGATACATCTTCTACAGCTTGCATGTTGGAAAAAATGCTATGCAAAAATCATGAAAAATTGGGTATCCACAAGACTTACAGACCTACACACACACTCAACCACAAACCCGACATGCCCGACAACTTACTAACACGAGCAGGCATAGAGCAACGATGCTTAGCGCAAAGCAGATATTACAGTGGAGAAGATTGTCAGCAGAGTGAATAGCATCGTCAATTTACCGCCCATGATTGGTGTTGCAGAAGAGATATCTTGTGGCCTGAATATCAGAAACATGTAAATATTTTTCAGAATCATTCAAAGTTTCAGTTTCCAAGAGATAGATATAATTGAAAAGGGTATATAATTGAAAAGGGTATAGTTCCATACTTCTGTAATTTACCAAGCTGACCACAAAACAGTGCATTGTCTGGCATAGGCAGTTCAGTTTTGTTAGTCGCCTCAGGATTGACAACCCGAACGTATGTCTCTTGCCCAAGATACCATGAGTCGAGATTTTCTGTCCTGATGTTCCAAACTCCGACATTGTCGAGAGATATCAAGATGGCTGTCCATGCTCCCGGATAAACCTAGACCACGAGATGAATAAGTCGGGGGTATAACATAATACGGTAGATGTCAATATACTACATATAGTAATATGGAACACACACTACTACACATTTAGTGTATATAACCAACTTGCTGACATGAAGTTAAAATATACAGCCCAAGTCCACCACTAGTAGATATTGTCCGCTTTAGCCCGTTACGTATCACCGTTAGCCTCACTGTTTTAAAACGCGTATATTAGGGAGAAGTTTCCACACCCTTATAAGGAATGTTTCGCTCCCCTCTCCAACCAATGTGGGATCTCACAATCCATCCCCTTCGGATCCCAGCGTTCTTGCTGGCACACCGCCCGATGCTTGACTCTGATACCATTTGTAACAGCCCAAGCCCACCTACTAACAGATATTGCCCGTTACGTATCACCATCCGTCTCACGGTTTTAAAATGCGTCTACTAGGAAGAGTTTAACACACCCTTATAAGGAATGCTTCGTTCCCATCTCCTCCAACCAACGTGGAATCTCACATAAAAGGTATAAATCATATCTGAGGAGCGCACAGAGGTTTGTTTATGGAAACTGCAGAATCCCCCAATCAAACTGTACCTGAATTGTTGAGCGAGCTATTCCATCCCATTTATTGTATGTGCCCCTGCTATTCTCAGTCCACTCGCCATAGTCCATCCTGCATTCATTCAATCACCGAGTGAATATAAAAGTAACCATAGCTCATTACTCGTGCTAGCAAAGATAGATGATAAAACGTACCCCACGACAAAGAAGGCGTATCCGTTCATGTGATAGCTCTGCATCTTGGTGTCGTTATTCTGCAGTACAATCTCCATAAACCCTCTATAGGTTCCATTAATCACTGATGTCTCTGTCTTTGGTGGTCCTGTAAGTGGCCTAGTGGGAAAGTCGAGCTTATAAACACCCTTTAACTTGAATTGGTCAGCCAATCTGATTGGTGTGGATGGATTGACAAACGAGATTCCATTTAGCGTTGTTCTCTGTTTGCCACTGATCGACACAGGAGGTTTATTTTGCAAGACGTAAACATCGGTAACATTAATCGAGCCATATCTGAATGATCCTTGAGGATTGGGACGAGCACCACTTGCGGATACATTCCATCTGCACAAATTGTTAGCCAACTTATTAGAAAGCACAAAAAACTAAGGATGCCAAAGAAAAACAGAATGTTCATAACTTCCTAATTTTTCTGATAGCCATGATTTTGGACAAACCTGATTGATCTTGCCTGGTTCATTGAGAAAGTTTTATCAAATTCATCATTTGGTGCTTCCGGAAGGGGACCAGCTGCCTTTCCTTTGGAATTAGAGTAATGCAAGATAGCAACACCGGTAACTCTTTTCCAAAGAGACTCGTTGACAAACCGAGCACTAGCTACAATGTAATAATCAGTGCTCGCGTTCTGATCCATGGTTACCAAAAATGAATATGACTGTCCTACATGTATATCTAAGCTAGTATAATTCTGTTGCACTGTATATGACCCCTCTGTTTCTGCTAATAGAAGATTGTGGTTTTGTATCCTGAAATTCAGACTAGTAGATATTCCAACATTGTGCACGCGAATCCGGTACGTCTTCCCTGTTCAGCATCATCAGGAAACCCATCAATTTAACACTTCTCCACCTTACCAAGGACTTACTAACAATAATAGTATAAGTAACTCTGCATAGACAACGAAATGTGCTACTATGTCGTATTGCATTCATCCATACAGTATCAACAGCATCCAACTCTAAAACAGATGTATATGACTTACAACTAGTCTTATACTCTCCTTATCAAGTCGATGAAACGAATAAACAAGTTAAGAGGAAGGATTGGTTAGCTGACATGCACATAATTGACATAATATCATTTTGAAAAGTCTGATAATAGGAGATTCAGCTCCACTAAACATGGGGGTGAGCCTCTTAGAGGGAGATTTTTCTTCCCACATATTCAATGCACCCAGTTGAATTTGTAAGGGGATACCTCTATTTAAAGAGATTACTATGTGTGGAGCCTACATGCTATGAGCTTAGGGAGAGTTAGCTTCTCTAGTCCACATTAATTGAAACTAGAGCTAGTAATCTCATGTTCAAAGCCCCTTAAATGCAAGCAAGGAGGATGTTCCTTAGGAGAAAACTAGGAAAATTGTAACAGCCCAAGGCCACCGCTAACAGATATTGTCCTCTTTAGGCTCTCCCTTTCGGACTTACCCTCAAGGTTTTTAAAACGCGTCTGCTAGGAAAAGGTTTCCACACCCTTATAAAGAATGCTTCATTCTCTTCTTCAACCGATATGGGATCTAACAATACCCTTATAAAAAATGCTTCGTTCTCCTCCCCAACCAATGTGAGATCTCTAAAAAAATAATGCAAGACGATATTTGAACATGAGGGTGTCCCCATTAGGAGCCAAAAACCTGCTGGTTGAGTTTGCCAACCAGGTTGATCACCCGTAGGGATGGACCCAAACAAAATAGGCTAGAGGGTTGCCCTCTCAGGCTAGAGCCTAGATGATGGTTAGTAGTAGATTGGTCTGTGTCCACAATCAGGATTAAGCCACTTGTTCTCTACTAGCATCTAACATAGAGGTAGAATTTCTGAGGAAATTCAAGTGAGTGAATGATATCAGAGAAGGCAAGTTAAACCAAATACAAAGTAAGCACACAATCTTTTTCTCTTAACCAATTATGCTGAGGTGTATTAGCGTTACCTGGATGAACTTCAATTGTTTCGTGTTCGATACCATCAGGGACTAGCGTGTCGTTATATCTGTAAGGGCCTTTTCCATTGATGAGAACACCATGTGGCATTCCAAGATCCTTCCCATCATCAAGGGTTTTTCTCAAAGCCTACATACCAATCCAAAAAAGTATCAATATCAAGCACACTACATACCTTTACAATGCTACAATTAGGTAGACCAGGCATTTTGTTCCTTCAGCAAACACTAACCGTGTGATTCCTGGTGTACCAATCACCAATCAAAATTACAATGTCTCCATCTGGGGTAGCAAAAGGAATGGGGATTATAGGTCTGTTGTTAATAATAATGCCACCGAATCCACCCGACGCTCTCTGGAAATGGAGCGATGGAAAGTAAAAGAAGCTCCCTATCTGATCCTTAACTTGAAACTGGTAAGTCCAGTTCCACTTGGGAGGAATTGGACAATTAGTTCCAAGAACACCATCTTGCCATGAACTTCTCCGCTGTTGAACTCCAGACCTATTACCCCACAAATCAATTTTTCCATTCTCAAACTAGCTCTACAATCATAAATCATCATAAACTGCCACAGAATAAACTAGACATTAAATCAAACAATACCAATGCATGAGGAGGCTCTCATCCAACTTGTTCCGGACATTGATAACTACATTGTTGTTGGTAGTTACATTGATAGGAGGACCAGGAAACTTCCCATTTATAGCAATAACCTGCAAAATCCAAAGCAAAAATCACAAAAATTGCTTAGATACAGCCTTCCTTCAGTTACTCTCGGCTCAATTCAAACAATGTGCTCTGTTTCTCCAAAACAGAGCAGCTTATGAAGAAGATCTAGAGCTAAAAATCCAAGCATTCTTAAAATCCAACACAAACCCATCTGCCATTAAACTAAAGAGACCCCCCAGAACTGGAAAAAAAATGGAAGAGGGAAACAAGATCCAAAGAAAACAAACCTGTTGAGGAACACCCAGAGGAGAAGCAGTGATGTAGGAGACTTCAAAATTAAAGAAAGCAAACGGATCTGCAGCCGAGGAAAGGGTTACAAACAGGCAAATAGGAAGAAGAAAGATGAAGAATAAGTTACGAATGGGAGCCATTCCACTGAATCTTGAGTGGGTAGAACACGAATTAAGAGATGAAAGACTTCACTGTGTTTACATTATCAGGGGAGAGGCCTAAGAGAGCGTTGAAAATGGATAGAGAGAGAAAGAAGGAGAAGAGGAAAGGGATGAAAAACGGCTATATTTCACTGCTTTTGATAGTGGAAGATTGCAGAGCTTTGCAGTGCTAAGAAGAGGAGTGCGTGAAAGACAGAGCAATCGTGTTGGCTATTGGTTTTGTTAATGGGGTCTGTTGGCAAGAGGGCCTTGGTTCTGTCGGTCACCAGTCACCACTCAAACCCCCCAATTCCCGTTCAAACCAACACATGGGAGAGAGAAAGACACACCCACACCGCGTAAGAAAGAGAAACGCCAGTAGTCGGTATCATAGAGATTGAGACGCGGGATTCCATTTTTTATTTTATTTAAATAAAATATATATTCATTAAATTAGACTTAAATTAACGTATTAATCAAAAAAAATATTTTTTTAATTAATTGAAATATGTTGAAATTTAAATTTCATTACACTTAAACTTCTTTAAATATGCGCATAATTATATATTAAAAGTTAAATTATATATTTAATTTCTAAAATTAAAAGTTTATATATTTAATATTATAAATGTACGTATATAAATTACAAAATGGAGGGATGTCGGGGCAATTAATTAAATGGATGGAAAGGGAAAGAAAATAACAATAAAAAAAACCAAAACAAAGAAACAGCGGAAACGGGACAGCGTATATAAAATTGGAATAACGTTTAAATCCGTCTGAGAGCGCCACGTGATTGCCAGCCGTTGAGCATTTAGTGGGCCCCCACTATAAATGTCTAAGCTGTTACTTGTGTGGGCCACCCCTCTCCTTTCTTCTACTTTCTGGCTGATTTGCTTTTTTCTTTTTTCTTTTTTTTTTTAATAATTAAAAAAAAAACAAAAACATAATATAATCAAAACTTCATCCATTTAATGTTGTCTTTCTTTTTTTGTCACCCTATCTTCCTCAACTCGATCATTATTAAAACTCTACATTAAAAAGTTAATTCATTTTATATTATCTTGCGTAACAACAATAAATTAACATACCAACCACATTTCTTATACTATCTCGCTTCGTGAGTTGGGTTAAATCGAGTCGAGACATAATCTAATGGTTCGAATTAATTTTGTATCTCAATTTTAATATATACTCGAACCAACCCATTTTATAAAATTTTCATTTGTTTGAATTCAATTTAATCTAAATAAATTTATAAACCAGTATAGATTAGATTGAATTTATTAAATGCTAATAAATTGAATTAGTTTAATTTTTTTAATTTAAAAGGAGTTAAATTATTAGACAATGTATTAAAAATAAAATGAACTTGAGGTGTACGAAAGGGAAGCCGTGCAATTAATTTAAAAGAGAGAAAGTACACAAATTTTTTTCGTAAAGAAGAAGAAAAGAGGAAGAGAAAAATAATGACGTGGCGGTGTAATTATTAATTAAATTTTGTAACAATTGGAAAATAATTTAGTGGATAAAGTTTAAATTATTGAGATTGATATTTAAGCAGAAACAGGGTAAACGGTTAGGGCAGGCACGGGCAGGGGGCAGCGTAATCGGGCTGTCATTCAGAGTGAAGCATCCATATCTTGTTGTACAAATTTGATTGGCCCAGTTTACACAATTGGTACTCTTTTAATTTTTTTTTTTTTTTTAATTTTTTTTTTTTTTACTGCGCTGTAATATTTGTTGAATTTTTTATTTGGTATATAACTTTTTAAATTCTATGCCACAACTTTTAATTTGGTATATAAATTTAGTATGACACAACTACACTGAGATAAAGTAGGTTTGACTTCATGCAAGATAAATAAAGGGCAACCTTCAAGTGGCGCCCATCTGGTCACGTGAAGGTTAAGATTGGTAAGTGTTATGATGCGATTAAAAAAGACAATGCATCATCCAACACATCAAGAGTGTGTATTCAAGCTAGGTTGAAGTATACACAAGATTCACACAAGCTATAACTTTAGAAAAGTCAAAGTTTTGTTATGTGTTTCGACATGCGATTCTAGAGTTAAGTCCGTTTATATGAAAGATAAAAGCTCACCAAATTTGATGTCAATCGAATACTTGATAAACGCTGCACGGGGCCATATGAGTGCTCGCCAAAATGACGTCTACTCGAGAATAATTGAAAATACCTCAAAATGCAATATAAGTTTTTTTCTTTTTGGTAAAAAGTGCCATTCATTTATTGGGTTTGAGATAAATGATATAAAAATACATCGGTTAAATTAATTTAAAAAAAAAAAAAAAAAAAAAAAAAACAATCTCTAACCTATCCATTTTTATTTCAAAAATTTAATAAAATTTTTAAAAGTTTCACTAATATCTCAAAATAAAAAATAAAACGATTAATATCATGTTTTAAAAGCATCCAAACTTTTAAAAATAACATTAATATCTATCCTAGTTCGTACCATAAGAATATCTTTCTAATTTTTTTAAAAAATTAGAGGGTATTAATGAAATTTTTTAAAAATAAAGAAGTAAATTGTTAAATTAAAATATAAAATTTATATTTGTATTATAATGTAAGTTTTATAATAGGAGTATGAGTTGGCATAAAGAATATATAGATTGAAGAAGAGAGGTGGGTGTAAAGTAGTTGGTGTATGATTATTCATCACCCATTCACATGTAAACGTGAAAGTGTTGATATGCCAACTCATTATTGTGTCCACCTCATGACCCCACCAAATCTTTACATTATTACATGCCTATACCTATTTTATGTCTTATATCATCCATTTAATTCTCAATTTTTGAAACTATGTTAGCATACCATTATATTTTTGTTTGTCAACTTTACATTATATTGGGTAACATTTTTAAATAAATATTGGGTAGCCGTCCAAACTCACTCTGAGTAGACATTCTCTTCTTTAGGCTTTTCTTTTCGAGCTTTCTCTTAAAGTTTTTAAAAATGATTTGTTCTCCTCCCAAATCGATATGTATTTGAGCCAGACACCAGTGGTGTGCTAGAGAGGACGCTGAGCCCCGAAAGGAGATGGATTGTGAGATCTTACATCGATTGGAGAGAGGAACAAGTACCGGCGAGGACCCTGGGCTCTAAAGGGAGTGGATTGTGAGATCTCACCTCGATTGGAGGGAGAACTCGCTAGCGAGGCTCTGAAGGGGGAGGGTGGATTGTGATATCCTACATCGGTTGGGGAGGAGAACGAAACATTATTTATAAGGATGTGGAAATCTCTCCCTAACAAATGCGTTTTAAAAACGTTGAGAGAAAGTACGAAAGGGAAAATACAAAGATGACAATATCTGCTAGCAGTGTGGTTTGAGCATTGTATAATAAAATAGAAATTATGCATTAAACACATTTCTTGGAACCAATTTTTTTAAAAAAATAAAAAAATTTAGGAAACACCACTCATTCCATTATTAGCTTGCTAAATCTCCCTATTGTTGATTGGAAACTGGAAACGAGCTTTCTCCGCCAACGTCCTTTCATTCGCCGAAACTTTCAAAGTATCTTTTTGATAGACGTCCTATTTTTAATTATTTAGATTTATGGATTGAATAAACCCAATTAAGTAAAATAAAAAAGAGTAAATGAATTAGCCATACATATATAGCTTGTGTCATGCTTCTCTCTACTTTCATCAAAATTTTTCAGAGAATCCTATCCCGCGCATTCTCCATGAGAATCCCAATCTTACCCTTACAAAAATAAATGAAAATTTTAGCAATGATGGAAAACGAAAGAGATAAAGGGTGAAGAATATTGGAAAGACTTCTCTATTTGAATGGCTCGTCTAAACTTATAAACATTATTTTCAATTATAAACTTATTTCAGTGGAACTTCGAGAGTGCTACTCAATGTAAATAATAATATTATTAAATTTAAAATATAAACTTATAAAGTATGGGATCAAATAATAATTATAAAAACATAATAATTACATTTTTTTTTTCAACAACTTGGCCACATAAATCGGAGAAAGCTGTGAAATGCTTACACAAAAAATGGGCAAGCATAATTATAACCTTTTGCCTTTAATGTTCTCAATGCCTTTTTAAACCATATTCTAAAAGTTATACCTCAAATTATTTATTTCCCATTTTTTTATGGAATATATATATATATATATATATATATTATTTTCTAAATAATTAAAAAAAGAGAAGGAAAATGGCAAATGAATATTTATTTTATTCCCAAAACATTCATGCCAAGTAAATTACAGATTTAACATCTTTAAAAAAAAAAAAAAAAAAAAAAACTATTCTCATCAATCCCCCAAATAAACTAAAAAGAATCAATGGAATGTGAGGAATACACTTTTCCAACACAATTTTACTAACTCGATTCGACTCAACTCAACACTCGATCAAACAGTTTTACCTCTCACGCACCCTTGTATACGATCAGATGCAACAATGAAACCAATAGGAACAGGTAGAACGGTATTAAAACAACTGAATTTTTAGACGAGTCGTCTCCACCGGGACGATATGGGCGTATCAAAGCAGGATTCATCTGCCATACAGTGATCGAGGCTGTCACGTCGGTATCCTCTGCATTGTTGAATACGAATAACCGAGCAGCACCGTAGATCGCTTTCGTTGGATAAACTCTTGATGTGATGCAAGTTCTCCCACCTTGAGCAAAACTTTCCACCACTGAATGATCAACCTGGATGCCACACATAATTCAGTATCAAGTCTCATGAACTTGCTGATATGTTTATATGAAGGGAGTTTTTGAACTTACAAGTATTCTTAAAGTGAACTTTTCATCTTCTAGCACTGGAACAGCACTTCCATATATTGGCTTGAACACGTCGCTTGCCTCAGAGGATCTGAAGCGCCAAGAACATTGAGTTTAATATCTCCTTGGACAAAACTGAAGTGGAGGAGTACTAATTGCATACCTTGATTCATCAGTGCAGAAGAATGTCTTGAGACTACCATTTTGGTCTTTTGCAACATAGAAGTAGACTGGAGTATGCTCGCTCCGGCTCTCGTCTGCAAGTATCGAAAGACCGAACGGTCCCAATGCGCCACGCTCCGTTGCTCCACCACTTGTTTGGCAGCTGAATTCTACGTTTGTTTCGGTTGCTTTCTCCAATGCTTCCTTATCCAACTCGAACTCGGCTGATATGTCTAACTGTGGGATACAACCTGCTTGTTAGTGTAACAGCCCAAGTCTACCGCTAATATTGTCTGTTTTGGCCCGTTACGCATCGTTGTTAGTCTCACAGTTTTATCTTAGGGAGAGACTTCCACATCCTTATAAGGAATGCTTCGCTTCTCTCTCCAACCGATGAGGGATCTCACAATCCACACCCTTGGGGGCCCAGTGTCCTCGTTAGCACACAACCCAGTGTATAGCTCTGGTACCATTTGTAACAGCCCAATCCACCGCTAGCAAATATTATCCGCTTTAGCCCATGATGTATTACCGTCAGCCTCACGATTTTAATACCTGTCTTCTAAGTAGAGGTTTCCACACCCTTATAAGAAATGCTTTGTTCCCCTCTTCAACTAATGTGGGATCTCACAATTCACCCCTTGGGGTCCCAGTGTCATCGCTAGCTCTGGTACTATTTGTAATAGCCCAATCCACCGCTAGCAAATATTGTCTGCTTTGCCTCACGGTTTTAATACCCGTCTACTAAGCAGAGGTTTCCACACCCTTATAAGAAATGTTTCGTTCCCTCTCACAATCCATCCTTTGGAGGTCAGCGTCCTTGCTGACACACAACTCAGTGTCTAGTTCTAACACCATTTATAACAGCCTAAGCCCACCGCTAGCAGATATTGTTCATTTTGGCCTGTTACGTATCACCGTCATCCTCACGATTTCATATAACGAATGCTTCATTGTTGTCTCCAATTGACGTGGGATTCCACAATTAATAAAGAAAATATATATGGAAGGTGTGATGGTAAACAAACCTGAGTTGCTGTGCCAACGTCAAGTGGTAGCACTGATCCTGCCTTGACCACCAAATTGTTGAAGACATAGCTTTCTTGTCTCAAGCTTTCTACTTCCTCGACTGGCCATTGGAGTAGATTGGTCCCAGTTTTATTATCAAACAAGATAGTTCTTGGAATGCTCTGCAAAACATCATTGTATTACAATGCTATCAAGAATGAATTGGGAGCTAAGAACAGAATCAAGTGGCTTACTTGAACTGATGCCCATCCCTTCTGAACATCAGCAAATTCACTATCCGACTCTCCAATCCAACCCCACAACACTCTTCTTCCTTTGTTATGGTCATAGAAAGACTTGGACGCATAGAATATCCCATAGTCATATCTCAAGCCAATCCCAACGTCAATCTTGGGATCATCAGGAATCCAAGTACCAGTCTTCTCATCATATGTTCCGAGCGAATAGTAATCGTGTCGATCATCGTCAAGGCTCGTCTTCATAACATGCTTCACCTCGGGTCCATTAGCCGACGTATCCAAGCCATAGTTCTCAGTTTTAGATACAGGAAAGAAGTCCACACATTCCCACATTCCAGTATCAGAAACAGCACAAAGCAGATTGTCCAACAGATGAAAGCGTTGGAAGTCTTCAGTTTCATACAACAACGAAATCCCAGTTCGATTGACCTTCGATCCGACCGCCAATCGCCATTTCCCTTCCGACGTGAGCCACGCAGTCGTTGGATCACGGAAGTCCTTGAAATCAATACCAGGTGGGGGAACAAGAACTGGATTGCCAGGGAACTTGACCCAATCAATGAGCAAAGGATCAGATAAATTGGCTGGATATGCCAGATTTTGAACTTGGATAGACTCTTTTGTGGAGCCAGTGTAGAGCATCATGATTTGACCATCAGGAAGAACAGTGGCGGAACCAGTCCAAACGCCATTGATATCATACCAATGATCTGGAAGCAGGGCTATTGGAAGGTGAAGCCAATGAATCAAATCCCTTGACACTGCATGCCCCCACACAATGTTTCCCCACACTGCAGCTTGTGGGTTGTATTGGTAGAAGAAATGGTACCACCCCATGTGATACAATGGACCTGTAACGTTTTCAAGTCTCATAAAAACTCAAAAGAAGAACACACACAATGCTGAATGATAAGGCAAAATGAATATCTCTTACCATTGGGATCTGAGACAGAAACAAGTAGATTCCCCCAGAAAGCGCAATCAAAGAACCAGAAACAAAGAACACAAATCACATTTCAATCACATCAAACCCACATAAGAATAAAAGTACAAACAAGAAAGAATTCATTATTCAAATCCTCCAAGAAAGCGGGAAAGAAGAAGAAAAAATACCATTCATCCAATTCTGCTCTGGTTGGAAATGGAATGCCGTTCTCTGCCACGACAACATACTATTATTCCAAGGAAACGAAGTGACACTCCGGCCAAGAAATTGGGGATTTGCCTTTTCCGACACGCCGACCGACACCCCACGTGAGGACGGACGAAATATCTTCGGCGACTTGGAGATTAAGTAGGAATTTCCTTGCAATTTGGATGCAGGTCCCATGCCATTCTGACAAATAATGGCGACCAATAAGCCAACCAAGAGCAACCCAGTAAAAATGTAGACGCCTCCCTTAAAGGGTCGGCGGCGAATAGGCGGAGATTGAACGGGTTCGACAGGTTCATGAGGAAGAGGATTGTAGAAGGGGAGATTTTGCTGCGGATCAGCGGTGGCAGGGAAAGCAGAAAAGGGATTCAACTTCACCATGTGAGTATTGCAGAGATGTAAGAAGAATGAGGTGAGAAAGTTGAAAGGGGGAAAGAGAGGTATAAATGGGGAATGCAGGGAGAAGGGGTGTTGTATTGTCGTTTGGCTGTGCTGTAGAGAGAGATAAATCAGCTTAAAACAGAGCCAAATGTGGAGGTTTGACGAATATGGAAGGAGGATTGAAACAGCCTCAGCCATGAACATCTTCCCTTCTCTCTCCTTATTTCTTGGTTTGTAATCATTCAATTATAATATAATGATTTCTTACGGATCATCTCCATCTCATTCTTCTCTTATGATTCAATCAATGTCATCTCAACTTCTTTTTTTCATAAAGGTTTTAAGCATGTGGTAGGAATCACTACTGTCTACAAAGTATGATATTGTCTACAGGCTATGTTATAATAATCACGACTCTTCACAATTGTATGATATTGTCTACTGGCTATGTTATAATAATCACGACTCTTCACAATCGTATGATATTGTCTACTGGCTATGTTATAAGAATCACGACTCTTTATCATGGTATGATATTGTCCATTGGCTATGTTATAGGAATCACGACTCTTCACAATGGTATGATATTGTCCACTAGCTATGTTATAGAAATCACGACTCTCTACAATGATATGATATTGTCCACTTTGAGCATAAGCCCTCGTGGCTTTGCTTTGGACTTCCCCAAAAGTCCTCGTATCAATGGAGAGAGTATTCCTCGATTATAAACCATGATCATTCCTTAAATTAACTGATGTGGGACTTTCATTATCCAATCGGCTATATTACTACATTTTCGTCAGTTTACTTTGCTATTATTTTATATAACTATTAAGTTTTTTTTTTTTTTCTTTTTCTTTTTGAAGTTCAACGATGTATCGAAATGGGCATATTCGACCTCTAACTCTTCATTTAATAGTACATACTTTTTCCATCATATTCAAGCTTTAGTTAAAAGTGGTAACATAACTTTTAATTAATTAGGCATGAAAAATTGAACTATTGCTTAATATATATATATATATATACTTTTTTCATCTAAATTTTAAAAATAAAATAAAATAAAATAATTATCTACCGAAAGTAATTTAGTTAAGATATATATATTCTTTATTAAAATATAAGAAATTCAGACATATATTAATTTAAATACCATTCAAATAATTGAGACATATATCTAAGAATAGCAACAGTAAAGCTATATACCATATAAAATGAGAATTATAGCTTAATTATTATTTTTCTATATTAAAACTATTTTTTTAATAATAATAACAAAAAAGTATGTCCGGAAGACTGCCTAATTAATCAATTATATTATAAATTTTGATATTGTGAAACTACCTCGAAAAAATAAGAATACTGATACACATTTATTATTTCTTTTTTTTAAACGCTAAAATAACTTTACATGATTAAGAGCTTAAAATAGTAATAATATATGTGTTGATGATATGATTAATTGTCGGTACGTTATAATTACATGCATATGATGTAAGCGCTATAGATGAAGAATGAAATGTTTCATGAATTGAACATTAAAAATATATGAATGCATGTCTAAGATGTGAGCATGCTATAAATGTTAGTAGAAAGGTTATGCTTACAGTTTATCCAGACATGGGCTATATATGAATAAAGTTAGTCTACTAATTTCCAGGAAATTTTTTACCAACGCACTGTATGCTAAGTTAAGAACAATAAAGATTACTAAATGTTAGATTATATAATGGTACAGGCTGTCAAAGAAATGAGTAGACAAACTGTATTTGACTGAGAGCGAGTCTTACATGGATCCAAAAATTTTAAATAAGCTTATAGAGAGTCAATAACTTAAGCTAGAAGTAGCTGAGATACCTCTTAACAAACAAACGAACCTAGTAAAAGAAACTAGGATTCAGTGATGTGATGCAGAGCGACCGAGATGACAAGACAGCCGAGCTAGAGGGTTTCAGAGGATCATTTTTCAAGTTTGTTTTATGTACATGTGTTTTTGTTGTTTATAAATTTATACAAAATGTTTTGATTTATGGTTAGTGGTTAGTTTTCAAAGCAAATTATCTGTCATTAGCAGGTGTTCCAATATATATTATAGTTTTTACTATATATAATGAAGATGAAGAAGACAAAAAAAAAAGACGGCGCAAGATCATCAAATTCGTTCAAGAAAAGTCAAACGTGTCGTAATTTTTATCGACAATCTAAACTTGAAGATGAAGATATTGATATCACAAATACTAATGATTCTGACCAATCATACACAAGAACCATCTTTAGAATTAACTATCCATTGATCCACAAACCAAATTTGTTTATAAATTATAAAACCAAAGGCGAACGTTATTTGATGAGATTTATCACCATAGAGATCGTGAAAAAACTGATACGATAATTTTTTAAAATTTATGGACTAAATAGACACGGATCGAGAAGGGAAGGTACATTAAATTAAGGAGCAGAAGCAGAATTATTTGAGTCAAAAAAGAAAGAATGAAAGTTGAGTTATAGTGTTCAAAATCTCTAAAGCAAAGAAAGCCAAAGAAACAAAGTAGAAGCCAAGGGGGATTGGATTGTCAAGCTCTAGTGTCATTGTCATTGCAGCAGTTTCAACCCCATCTAATAATTGCAGACCCCCAGGTTAGACCTGCTCCAAATCCTGATGTTGCAATTGTATGTCCTGCCTTCACCTTCCCGCTCCGAACCGCTTCGTCCAATGCCAATGGAATCGAAGCTGCACTTGTGTTCCCGTAGTTTGCCAGATTCGATATCACACGTTCTGATGGAACCTCTAATCGACTAGCAACCGCGTCGATGATCCTTTGGTTTGCCTGCATATTCATCAACCAACATTCTAACTTATCAAACTGTTCAAATTACAGACGATGCGAAGTCGGAGTATCAGATACCTGATGTAACAACAACCAATCGATGTTTGATGAATCGAGACCAGCTTTCTGAAGGGCAGCCTCGATTGACTGTGGCACACAGCGGACCGCAAATCGAAACACCTCCTTGCCATTCATTTGAATACAAGAATATGTGACATTTCTTGGAGGAAAACCAACTACAGAGCCATTAGAACCCAATTCTTGATCCATTTCTTTTTCCTTGATCCCAGCATTCAAATGCCTGTTCCAGACTTACGTTTCGTAACATCTCACAAAACCGATAAAATGGAACGAGGACGAATATCAGAAAAAAAGCATACCTTTGGCCATCCCCATCACTATGCAAGTCAAAACCAAATAAACCATCTTCCTCAGTATCACATGCCTGAAACCAAATAAGTTATTCAAAGGAACTCTTAATAAACGTCAGCAATCAGTATGCGATATACTACACATATCGGAATCTTATTAGCAAACAGTTGCTGTCGTATACCGACCCATTATAGAACTTTTACCTGCACGAGTACAGCACCAGCAGCATCTCCAAAAAGAATACAGGATGCTCTATCAGACCAGTCGACATAGCGAGAAAGAGCGTCAGCACCAATGACAAGAACATTAGAAAATCCACCTCCTGCAGTTACCAGGTAAGGAGGTTTATTATTCCTTTAAAACCCAAGGTGGAAAATGATCCAAGCAACAAGAACAAACCAGGACTCTTTACCCCTTATGTGACTACAAGCTGATACTAAACCCAGTAGGAATCCACTACATGCAGCTGTTATATCATAAGACAGAGGATTTCTTTTACAACCAAGAGCTTTTTGGACCTGGGAAGCAGTGGAGCATAATTAGAAAAGCATAAAGTTTGAATAAATCCAGTAATATCGAAAGAACAAAATCAACTGAACGCCAAAGTTCGCTAAAATAGGATAATTTCACTCAAACTACGCATCTCGGAAAACTACACAGATCAATCAGTACAATAACAAGGCACAGAAATGGCCAATCTTGTAGAATGGGGTAGGGTGCATAAGCCAAAGCTAATACAACTAGGAATTATACGAAACATCCTGACCGACATCCATAAGAGTAAAATAGTTAACCAAGTTAGTTATAGGACGGAACCAACAAAATGAACCAGCCAACAGAATACCCCTCGATACTTACAACGTTAATAATATTTATCACAATTCTCTAACCAAAGGTTGAAGCAATGGTCACACAAGCATTCTATCAGTTAATCCTTAATACATATTTGTGACACTGTCCTCACTGGGCTTGGAATAGTTTGAACTCACAACTTTCTTTTAGGATACTATATTTTTAACCACTAGACCCAAGAGATTAGGTTGATAGATCTTAAAAAATCCATCAAGCTCTCCCACCACATTGGCATAACCATTCTTTGTGCCACCGAAGCAAGAAAAAATTTCGAAACAGTTGGATAAGGATCCATAAATGAACAAATATTATGTGAGATACCACATCGGTTGGAGAGGGACACAAAACATTCCTTACAAGAGTGGAACCCTCTCCCTAGTAGACACGTTTTAAAACCTTGAGGAAAAGTCCGGAAGGGTAAGCCTAAAGAGGACAATATCTGCTAGCGGTGGGCTTAGGCTGTTACATATAAAAGGTATAATATTGGGATCAGAAAGACGTTATATAAGTATAACTAATAAACGAGTCATCCAACAGTGCATACTCAAGAAATAGTCAGAGTTAATGGTTGGGTCTTGTAAAGAGGAGTTTCAGCACTACCTACATAAACTACGTTGAGTTAAGGTACCTGGCCAAAATCTAGCCCAGAAGTTCAGTTTTAAGGCAAGTATTTCATTAGCATATGTTCTATTTATTCTACTTCAGATCCATTAATAGTTCAATATTGGGATAAATGATCAAATGAGCTTATACATATACCTGTGGAGCACTCCCAAAAAGATCCTCTGGTGTTGAAGTGCACATTAATATCAAGTCCACATCATCAGGATCAACCTGAGCCATTTGAAGAGCTCCCCTTGCTGCCTCTGCTGCTAAAGCTGTCAGGCTTCTATCTTTTCCTGTGAATCAGAAGTGGAAAGCTTTAAATCTTAAAACCACCATCCCATGAACATATAACGCTACGAACCTCATAACTAGAAAGCCATGAAGTTTTCGAGTAGACACTCCGTCGTTCAAAAGAACTCATGAAAGGCTAAGCAACTTAGGATCATCATAAAGAAGAACTCCTTTTCCATATTCTATATTGTACAAGAAAATCAAATAATAAACGGAAATAATTGGCTAGGAAAATCCATATAGTAACTAAACTAATGATGTTTACCCAAAGATCAAGCCCAAGATTTAAGAATGGCAGCTAGAATCTAAACAAAAACCGAATGAAGTTATGCAAATGGTGGTAAGTTTTTCATGAGATAGCACACACCTGAAATCACCCTTCGATTGCGAATCCCGGTGCGAACAGATATCCATTCGTCATTTGTATCAACCAATTTGGCAAGATCATCGTTTGAGATCTGAAGGCTTGGTACAGCTGAACCACACCCAACTAGCTTGCAGCCTCTACTGACAAGCCTGTAAAAGTACATGTTTTTCCTTAACTATGACTGACTGACTGAATCAGTATAAGATCATCTACAGCATTATCTTCAAACTGAAAGTCCCATTCCAGTAAAATACACAAAACATCAAATGATGAAGCCATTTATAACCTTTTATTGAGGTACCAAACGTTTTTATCATAAGGCCAGAGCTTATCCAATATACCACAGCAACTAGGTCAGCTCAAATAAATCATGGGCTCAAGAGTTTCTGCTAATTGGTAGCTAAATGATGATTCAATAATGGCTTTTCATGCGCCAATCCATTCAATTCATTGATTTAAGAGACCCAAATTAAGTTCCACTAACAACTTGTAAACAATGCAAGCAATCTCAACCCAAAAACAAAAGAAGCAAACAATCAAACCACATGCAAATTGAAGAGGGAAAATGAGGAACAGGGATTTACCTGGGCAGGCGAGATTCAGAAGGAGAAGCTCCAGAAGAAACCTTCTCTGTCCCAATAGAACTAGAACAGAATATTACTTTGGATATTCCATCAGATGATCTAAACCCAGATCGAAAACTGGGTACTAACGGCAAATTCCTGGGCCTTAGACTCGGGAGTGATGTTGCAAAGAACCCAGATGTATTGGCCATTTCACCAAACACTTAGAACCCACAAGATAGAAATAGAGGGAGAGTTGGGAAAGTTACAAGAACTCACAGCAAGCCGAAAACGGGATGAAAACAGCATCCAGAACCCATAAGAGGGAAAAGATCAGAACGCCGATTTCGAATGCTTAATCTGCAGAATCCTTGAAATGTCCGCGAGAAAAAAGAAAGACGCGGGGAGAAGGGGAGAGAGAAATGGGGCGATTACTCCAAAACCCAAATAGCGGACTGTCCAATGTTTAGCGATTGTAGCTCAAAAAGAAGGATTCAGACACATTTCCTTGCCCTTCCCCCACCAAGATTTGATTTTTTGATTTATAAGTCTCTAGTAATTAGTGGGAAACAAATAAGAAAACGTATAAATACTGCCCATTTAACGCATAATCTCGAGAGTTCCAAAATGTAAAGGAATTTTAAGACCCTAATGTTCATGATCTAACTCCCATTTTCCTTCTGGGATTTGTAGGCTACAAAAAAGTCCAACAAAATGGAGATGCAAATCCATTTCACAATGTAAATGTAAGGTTGAAGGTTGTTCACCTACTTTGTTTCTTAAACCACTTAATTCTCCATTTTCTATATTAAAATAGTTCTCTTTCTACTGTCCATCAAAAAAATGAGGTAAAATTTTTGAGACCGTCCATTCAAAGATAGCTAAGCAAATAAGGGCAAAAAATGTTTAGTTCTCTCTCAATTCATGTGTGATCTCATAATATCTCCTTGGGGCGAGCGTCCCTGCAACCATTTGTAATGGTATACTCGCTGACACATTGTCTCCTCTCGATTCTAAAATGATCTATTAAGAAAGGTTTCCACCCCTTGTTTCATTCTCCCCTCCAGTAGGATCGGACCGTTATACTCGTTATTAAATTAATAATTTAAAAATAGGCTATTTATACAAATAATAACTTATTATATAAAATTATTATATCTCTCTTCTTAATCCACCAAACCTATTAAACAATATAATGTATGAATATTGCTATGTGAATCTAACCCTTATCTCAACTAAGCTTAATTACATTTTTTAAAATAATAATAATAATAAATAATGAATGAGGGTAGTTTGGGGAGAAGGTGGTTCGTTTTTAATTATTGGAATCTAACCAAGCTTTAACCACACCAATGGTTTAATGTAACCAAGATAAATTTGTGTATTATACAATGGTTATTAGATTCATGGTGGCAAATGTATGTTAATTTGACTTTAATTTAATTTGGAAGTTATTGGAATTTTTCTTAAATTTTTTTTTTTTTAAGTGTGTACGAAGTAATTACCAATCCGGATGAAACTCTTGCGATCCGGCTATAAAAAAGAAAGGTGCAACTTGTTGGTATATAGTGACTTTTAATTCTTTTAAATTTTTCTTAATTTTCATGTCATTAGGATTGCTCTCATTTGGACATGTTCTCGTTTTCATTCATATACCCCTCATTTATTTGAGTGTCACATAAACTCTCTGTTTATGGGAAGGGTGACATTTTCCTAAAGAAGAAAAAAATCTAAACGGTAATGAGTTAGTACGATGGGTTTGACCCAATAAATATTGATAGTCTCATCTGCCACAATAACACTTTCACAATTGACAAAACAACCATTGTGTTACTCTCACCTTTTGAATGACAGCCAACTAAAATTTTTGACAGAGAAAGAGAAAAATATTACTGAATGAAGTATGTGTAAAAGTAATAGGAAAAATACATAATTAGCGAGAATTAAATATGTGCAATTAGTAATAGGGTTCGAAATGAACATTTAACCACCACCAACACACATGATAAATATGATCGCGATACATCAATAATAAACCCAATAATTTAAATTGATGAGAAATCGTAGTAATTTTTTTTTTTAAATGACCAACTTTTTTAATGAAAAATGTTTAGGAGTGTTCCTATTACTAATAATTCTAAGATTTTTTTTTTTACTGTGTGAGTTAAAGTAAATTTTTGGAAAATCTAAAATTTGGGTCATGGTTTGACATTTTTTTTATTGGGTCAATCTAACTAACCCGAAAATAAGGCCACAACTCAACCCTACTTTAAATATTATTAAGAAGATTAAAAATAATTGACGTTTGAAATTAATGTTGGTGATATATCGTGACATTGTGCATATTTGACATTTTAGCATTGTGAGATTTTAATTATTTAGATAAGATGTATCGTAGATGACTATAATTTTTAAATAATTAAAAAAAAATAACTCGACAACCAAACCTAAGATTGATTGGATTAGATTGTGAGTTCTATTCGAATTTTTCCCGTCACCCATCCAAAATTTTGAGCTGGTTCAAAATATTTCTCTAACTCAACCTGTACAGGTTCACCTTCTATTACAAAATTTAAACTTTCCTCTTACAAATTTATATTTTCTTTTTATCTTTCCTTTAAAAAAAAAATATTGGAATTTGATCGGGATTATTTAATCTCTATATAATATCATTTATTACTATTTCTATCTTGATTTTAAATTTAACGCCAAAAACTATTAAATTTTATATGGTTGTAAATTTCAAAATTTTATATGCATAGATGGGGTCTGATAGAGCTCGAATTTAGGGTTTTCCGCATCAAGAATTCAAACAAGGGAGGAGGTGAAGTAGTTCAGTCGAATGAATCTCTCTCTTAAAGGTTTGAAAGTGATTGAGCAAATCTTTTTTTCATTTGTTTCGTCTTGCTTGAAAGCGAGAGGAAAGAAAAGAGAAGATCAAGAAGCCGAGGGGAAGGGAGACACATCGTATGAGTTTTTGTAGGATCAAGAGAACAGACCTACCGAAAAAAGGAAAAGGTGAATGAGTAAGTAAGTAGCGAGAGGAGAAAGAATAAATAGGTTAAGGAGTGAAGGATCATGAATTTCATATGCTTTGTTTACCGTTCAAGAAGAATGGGTGGGTGACTCTCATCTTCTTTTAACTCACAATAACGGAACAAGTGGTTAAGGATAATTCATCTTGAGTTGAGTCTGTGTTTACAGTTCTCGAATAAATAGGTGAAGGAGAGAGCTAGTTTACTCTCCTGTCGAATTTTGTAGAGTTAAGTCTCTCACGTCACGACCTTACATTTATCAAACAATCATTTTGAGAAAATGGTGAGTATTAAAAGTAATTAATAAGACACTCATTCATCGGCGTTAGATATGCACATATACACATATCAACAAGTGACCTATTTATTTTATAAATGGATCACTTGCTCATGACCTGTCTTAGACCAGGATCGTTTAGCTCGATCTTAAGGTATGTATCACCCTCATATACACAATTCTGTGTGCACCATCTTCGTACATACATAACACATAAGCTTGTACTACTTTTGTAATCTCTAGGGCCACATTTGGTGCACACAACTTTCGTACATAAGTGGTATCACTTTCATACGCACACATACATGATGTCTTACAAGTATAAAATATCAGTTTTAATGCATGATGCAACATCATAATCATTCATTTCATAAGCATTTAAAATCATAGCTAGAATTCATCTTTCGATAAAATATTATCATCATTCACATGACTAGCATACATATATTTTGAAATCATCGCAAGTACTCATACATTAATATTATCATGGCAAAACATACATCAAACAGTTCATCCAATCATTCAAAGGTCAATTTGAATCATACTCCCTCATATCTAACTCAATCCTATAAATAAAAACTTTAACAAAAATCTCTAATAACTACTTATCTTAATTGAAAATTGATTTTGGAGTGAAATTCATACTTCCCCTAATCCAAAAATTTTAAAATCTTTGAGATAGGTCTTAGAAGGAGAATAAATATTAGTATTGTTGAAATCGGCTTAAAAATAGTTAAAAAGCCAAACCGAGCTTAAAATGAATAAAACGACCTAAACCTAGAGAACTAGACATAAATTGAGCTAAACCAAAAAACGTTAACCTAAAATTGAAATGGGTCGACTGACTCAAACCTAAACTTGAACCTAAGCTCAAACCTGAATCGATTGATGATTGATTTATTTTTGCACCTTTTTCGTATCTGTACGATCAATTTCTTATAATATAATTATTAAATTCAATCAATAGGACAAAAGGAGAGTTTTTTAAGATTAAAAAAAAAAAATGCATCCCTCGTTTAAATTAAATGCATTGCCTCAATTACAATAAATTTTGGGAAGAAAAAGTAAATGAATCTTTACATGTAAAAAGAAATTATAACAACTTATGCCACAACATTGAATAATATTAAATAGTTCATAGAAATAATGGGTCAATACAATAAAAGCAAAAACGGCGAACATTATGAGGAACGATGGACGGTTAGGATTTGATACAGCATGAAGACACAATGTGGTTGAGTGTAGAGGATTGAAATACAAAAGTCCGGCTATTGAAGGAAAGATGTTACCGTGTAGGCGACCGCACCGTATGGGATATGGGTACTCTCTCTAATTTCACCATGATTTTGTGACTACATTAATTCCTCTTAGCTTTATAGGATGGACCCATCCATGTGATGTAAATTCTTCTGAAATCATACTAAAATAATGAATCTACCACGTCTCGTTCGATGATGTAAGAGTTAAGATCCGAACATTTAGTTCTTAAGATGAATGTATTATATTTTTATCTAGTTGCATATTTATATATACATTTTAACATGAGTTGGTTTGATAGTCATATGATTTGGGTCGTTACGTATCATCGTTAGCCTCACGATTTTAAAATGTATACACTTACTATAAATGTTTTGTTCCTCTCTCCAACCGATACGTAGCGGAAGTGTGGTGGGCCCATAACTCAGAAGTCTTAGAATCGAAACTTTGTTGTTGTTAGATCCCACCTTGGTTGGAGGATAGGAGACTAATCGAGATGCATTAATAATCATTTAAAAGTGTGTAGGATATGACGCTAATTGAGATGCTTATGTCAGTCTGAACATAAGTTAGTGGATAAAACATTAATTATTATCTTAAGAGTTGATGATTTGATCTCAACCCATAATTATGAGATGCTCGTAATTATTTAATTTCTATTTTAAAATTTTGAATTTAAGCGCTAAATTTTTTGTTATGTTATTTACGATTTAGGACGGTTTCCAAAATTTAATAAATTTTTAAAAATAAATAAATGAAATTAGGATAAAAGAAATTGTGAAAAAATAATTAAATTCTGTTGGAATATTTATTTGGGGATGGTATAAATAATGAAAAAAAAATGATTTTCTTTAATTTAGCAAAATAAGTCAAATTTGGAAGAGTAGAATTTAATGGATTAATACGAGGGCAGTATGGTCCATTAAGTGTTTGTTGGTTTGAATGGATAAGCTTTTCAAATCTCCAATTCTATGGGAATTATTTCTAAAATTACAAAACAATAATAATGTAATGATAAGAATTTGAGTTTTGTTTATATATTATATATTATTTATTTTGGTAAAACAAAAATCTCCCACCAAAATATAGGTTTAATTATTTAACTATAAAGCAATAAAAAAAAATAAAAATAATTTTATTAAAATTGAGCTGAGAAAAATAATTGAAGATAGGGAGCCGCCATTTATACAAACATTTAAACCGATGAACAAATTTTAGTAGAAGAAGAGTATATGCAATGATGTGGTCACCATTTTGAAATAATTTATTTTTGTGAAGAAAAAAGAGAGGTTGGAATAAATGAATTTAATTGGCCTCGTGATTCCCATTAAATCATCATCTTTCTCTCACAATTCAACCAAAATTAAATTATACATTGTAACGCCTTCAACTGTTCATCAATCTCTGCTTCCATTAGTACTTTCTCTGCATCATCTTCTTCTCTTATTCTCTGCTCCTTCTACAACGACTGTTCGTACGCCATCAAAATATGGTCATTTTCTCTCTCTATCTCTTCGTTTCCTTTCTGGGTTTGGTTCATATTTGTTAAGGAATGGGTTGGGTTGGGTTTGTGTGTTTGATTTGCAGGTGGGTATGGTGGGAGTAGTAGGAGAGGATAATTCTTCTTCACTTCCCCAATGGCTTCCAATTCTCTTGGGGGAGAAGTTCTTTACGCCATGTTTACTTCACTCCTCTCATTCTAAGAGGAATGAAAAGACTTTCTTTTGCTTGTGTTGCTGCTCCGCCATTTGCTTCTCTTGCTTCTCTTCTCACCGCTCTCATGCGCTGCTTCAGGTCTATTCTAACCCATCTCGAGCCGATATTATTTTGTTCCCTAATCTATTAGCTTAAGCTTTTGATTTCATGGGCAGATAAGAAGATACGTCTATCATGAGGTTATACGGCTTGGAGACGCTCAGAAGTTGCTCAATTGTTCCCTTGTTCAAGTAAGTATGTGAATGTTAGGAATTACGAATCTACACAATGATATGATATTGTCCAGTTTGAGCATAATCTCTCGTGGTTTTGCTCTTGGTTTTTCCAAAAGATCTCGTACCAATGTAGATGTATCCCTTACTTACAAACCCATGATTTTTTTCCTTAATTAGGGACGTGGGACTTTTCTCCCAACCATCCTAATTAAGAAATTGATCATGGGTTTGTAAGTAATGTGGTGGATGTTAAGAATCACGAATCTCCACAATGATATGATATTGTACACTTTGAGCATAATCTCTCGTGGTTTTGCTCTTGATTTTCCCAAAAGATCTCGTACCAGTATAGATGTATCCATTACTTACAAACCCATGATTTTTTTTTTTCCTTAATTTAGCTATGTGAGACTTTTCTCCCAACAATTCTAATTAAGAAATTGATCGTGGGTTTGTAAGTAAGAAAATACATCTTCGTTGATATGAGATGTTTTGGAAAAACCAAGAGAAAAGTCAGAATACCGAGAGGTTATGCTCAAAGTGGACAATAGCTGTGATTATTAAATTTGTGTTGATAACTCTGATGGGTGAAGTATGTTTCAGCCATACACAACCAACAGTGCAAAAGTCATATTTTTGCAACACAGAAGGGGAAAGAGAAGGGCATTGAGAGGAGGAGGATCGGGTAATTTGTGTATCACATGCTTCCGTACACTTCAATGTCCTTATCTCTTCTGTTCTCTCTCTTGCAAGGTCTTTTCTTCGTCTCTCAAACACTTCAAACACTAATTTCATGATCTTATGCTTTAAATAATCAATCTCTTTTTCGTTTTCTCTCTTTAGATCAATCACAAAACTGAAATAATCAATAAAAAACACAACAATTATGATCGCCTTCTACCGCCATCCACACCAGAAGAAACCGCCCCGGCCCCGGCCCCGGCCCCCGCCCCCGCCGCCATTAAGTTAGTTAAGAAGAAGCGTAGCTGTGTGAAATCGTTAGCCACGGTTCTGTGTCAACCCAGATGCTTCCCCGTCGTCTCCGATATCACCACCGTCGTCAACCGCCGAAAGGGTGTTCCTCAAAGATCGCCTTTATTGTGACTATTGTGACTGTGCGACACTCACTCGGATGAAATAATGTAATTAATTTCGTATAATATAGTGAAATTATGTCCCCAAATGAGAAGAGTTTTTTTTTGGGCTCATTAACGTGTTTCAATTTTGTAATTCGCACGTGTCTAATATTTGTGGCTTGTGCCCAAATTATGCCATATAGTTTATCAATATTTATAAAAAGAGTTTGTGAAACATTTTTTTCAATTGGTTTTTTATTTATTTTTTATTATTTTAGCCGACCAATGAAATGGTCGGAGATCATATCTTAAGTCCAAACAAGTAGATATGTAGGGCAGCTCTTACATCTTGTCCGTTCAAGCTCTTACAGCCCGTCGAGCTACCTACACTCGAGGCCACCAATTCGAGTTATTTTATCTTCTAGAGTATCAATTCTTAGACGAGCATTGTAACAGGCTCAAACCTACCGTTAGCAGATATTGTCATTTTTGGTTTTCCCTTCCAGACTTCTTCTCAAGGTTTTAAAATGCGTTTGCTAGGGAGAGGTTTCCTCGTTGGCACTCGTTCCCTCCTCCAATCAATGTGGTACCCCCAATCCACCCCACTTCGAGGCCTAACATTCATGCTGGCACACCCTCTCGTTGGCACATCACCCGATGTCTAACTCTGATATCATTTGTAATGCCCCAAGTCCACCACGAGCAGATATTGTCCTCTTTGGACTTCCTCTTATAAACTTCCTCTCAAGGTTTTAAAACATGTCTGCTATGAAGAGATTTCCAGACTCTTATAAAAATGTTTCGTTCTCCTCCGTAATTGATGTGGGATCTCATTGGCATCTCGTCTAGGAGGCCATATAGTTTTTCTTAATAATAGAATATTTAAAGATATTAGACATAATTAAAACTTTAAACCTTATGAATGTAGAAGAATTTTGGAAATGAAGTAATGTAATAAGAAATATTCTATATTTGTTTATATTAAAGATGAGAAGACAAAAAGGCTTGGGTAATTGTCACATGCCTAGAGGCATGGGTACTTACAAAGGATTCGTCAAAGATAGTAAATAATTTGATCACATTAAATACACAAAGCAATAGCCTCATTAAGTTATAAACTAGGTATCCAACACACCTCAACATTAAAGACACAAATCTACAACCTTGAACTCCTCATCTATATTGCTATATTATAATGATAATAACATTTATATTTTACACAACTTGATACTCATCTTAGTTGTTAAGATGCTATAATTCATGGTCGGTCAACATAATAGAGTTTTGATGCAAGTTATTCAATTTTACAATAATGTAGTACATTCAAGACAATAAAATTTAAGATTTTAATGTAATGTCTCCTAGAGGATTTCCATCAAAAGTTCTCCCAAGCAATGGAAGACTACAAATTCATAAAAATCGAGACTCAAAACCCAAACTCCACCTAGTTCAGAATTAGATAAAAAAATAATAATAATTCGGTTAAGGCCAACCAAGTACGTGACCTTACTATCAGCATGGTCATTGTTGTTGACACATTTCTCGTGGTTCTGCACGTGTTATATATTTGATACGTGTGAATTTTTTATGAAATGATATGACTATGATATGATATGTGATTGGTATGATAACTCTTACAGTATGATGTGTTCAATGATATGTTTGAGATAGGATACGAGAAGTTTGCGATAAACGTAATGTAACGATTGTGTTATATGATTGTTATGATATGTTATGGTGTGATATGTGGAAGGCAGACACGAGTTGTGTTATATGATTGTTGTGATATATGATATGGTATGATATGTACATGATGAGAATTGTTATGTCTAGAAGCATGGAAATGTTATGATATGACATATGTATGTAATATGAATGATATGATCTAATTGACATGCAAAACGACGAACCAACATGAAATACAACCCCGATATATACATGAAAGATATGATAAATGATATGACAAAATGATATGATATGATATGAAGGAAGACGCTAGCAGGGTTATAATAAATGATAATGAAAATGGAAAAATGTTGGGACATCGTGCATCATTATGTGCTCATGCATTAGGGGATATCTCTTATCCTTGACGATAGTACGGACGTGTACGCTACGAGACAGGAGAACTGTCATTATGTTTATCATAAGGCTTTCGTAACGGTCGCTATTCCTAACGGGTGTCCGGCATCAATAGCTACCAGAGAATGCTCGCCCGACTAGAAAGGGGTCCAGGAGGTGTGCGAACCGACTGGTGGGTTCATACTCGCAAGTGTGAAACGTGTGTAGGGAAATTAAGTACACATCCAATTTCTCATTAAGATAGCCACTATAGGAAATAGACTGTTATGATAGGTCTCATTCATGAAATTGTATGTATTTGCATTTTATTCGATAGGAGGGTCGCTTACTAAGTATTTCTTAAAATACTCCAGCTATGTGCTACTCTTATTTTCCCGGTAAAGGCAAGGCATCCTTGTACGGCTAACAACGACATCGCAAGTCGAGACCATGACACATGCATAGGGTAGTTGTATTTATTTTCTTAGACTTAGGTTAGAATATGGTATTTTTAATCTTAACGGTTATTTATTTCATTTAGTATTTCGTTTTGTCGTTTTAAAGATGTTTTCGAACACGTAAGTCCATAACAGTGTTTCATGAGTTTATGTTTCATGAATAAGTTTAAACGCTTATTTCTGCATAGAAATGATTACGTTATGATGACGGTAGTGACTCTAGGTAGGTAGAAATCTAGGGTCGTTACACCTCCCCTATATCTTAAACTGATTTATTTTGAAAACACCTAAACTAAATCGTTACTAGAATCTTCGGGCATTAAATTATGAGATTGAAAAAATAACAATAATTATAATACTTAGGTTTGAAGTTCACTAGTAACGGCAATGGGACCAAGCTATAATATTTAGAACATATGGTTCACGACATATTTTTTAGTAACTCTAAAATTTAATGCGTTTGTGTGTTTGTTTTTTTATATACCCTTAATTACTTTTTTGCCCCTCCTAATTTGGGACATAAATATCACTTATCAATGCTCAATTATGGCATACAAATGTAACACATGTATACTTCTTGAAATTTAACGACCATGGAGGGTATTGGCGTAATATGGACCCGTAGCTACTTCTACGATTCCTCCTAGACAATTAAATATATTAGTACGAGGAGAAAGTATTTGCTTGTTATATCATTTACATTCTTCGTCTTGATTTTAAAATCTTTATTATTGTAAAAATTAATAAATACACACAAAAACGATGTTTATGTTACATGTTATGTCTTAAGACTTTTGTGCTTGTGTTATGTCACTTATTTGGTTGTTGTTGGATGAAAGTCCCCCGTCCGGCTAGGAATGATCATGGGTTTATAATCAAATAATACTATCTCTATTGGTATGAGGTCTTTTGGGGAAGTTCAAAGCAAACCCATGAGAGCTTATGTTCAAAGTGGACAATATTATACCATCGTGGAGAGTCGTATTCATCTAATATGGTATCAGAGCCATGCAGCCATGTCAATAGAATCCTGAGACATACTTTGTTCGAGGGGAGGTGTTGGATGAAAGCCCCACATTGGCTAATTTAGGGAATGATCATGGGTTTATAATCATAACAAAGCCATGAGAGCTTATGCTCAAAGTGGACAATATCATACAATTATAACTTTCTTGTTGTTATTCATGAAAGTTATGTTATGAAAGAATAGATGTGGTACGTATACGAGCCTGCTTGGGGGTCCATGCACGTGTGTGTGTCGTGTATAGAGGAATATTACACATCTAATTTGGTCCGACTGAAAGATGAGACTAAGTCCATGATGATGATGAAAATGATAGGTCTCGAACATGATTGTATATCGTTGCATTTACTAACCCCACTTATTGAGTATTTCTTAAAATACTAACATGTTACTCTTATTATTAAAGATAAGACACCATTATATAAACATTAAATATTCTTAATTTTCAAAATAATAAGGTTAGGTCGAATTGTAACCCTATTAAACCGAAAAAAATAAATTTGATAACCCTTAAGGTTTAAAAATATGTCTACCTAGGGAGGTTTCCATACTTTTTTAAGGAATGTTTCGTTCAATCTCATAATTCACCTGGGGTCAGCGTCCTTGCTGGTACACCACCATGTATCTAATTTTGATACCAATTGTAACCGTCCAAGCTCACTCCTAGCAGATATGGTCCTTTTTTAGCATTCCCCAAGATTTTAAAGTGCGTCTTCTAGGAAAATATTTTCATGTTCTTGTACAAAATGTTCCGTTTTCATCTCCAACCAATTTGAAATCTTAGGTGTCGATAGCTCAATTTGTTCAATCAAGTTCATTCCTTGCAAGAGGAGAAAACCATTATAAGAGATGAGATGAAAGTTCTCTTAGAACATTTTATCTCAAACGGTTGAATACGTGAAATTTAAATTTTTCAAAAATTGTTGAACATCGTCATTATACTTTTGTTGGTATAATATTATTGTTTTTATTATGATATTTTATAATATTTTGTTCTGAAAATGATCTTTTTCTATTACAAGTGGAATAAATTTTAAAAATAAACAAATACTAGAATCCAATCTTTTTAAGAAAATCTCTGTTCGATCTCTATAAAAATGAATAATTTATTTTGCAAAAATGAGAATTGAAATAAGTGACCAATGGAGATGGAAAAACCTATCCATCTTATTGGATACGACTCCAAACATTTTATTTTAAAAATCCAAAAATCAAAAACAAAATATTCACAAAAGGAAGCCTAAAATATTAATAAATTACACCTTTTGAACGAAAAGTCTCGAAGAAAACAAGAAAACATAAAGCATTAAGTAAAAGGAAAAAGAGAATCTGATAATCACACTGCACTTTGAAGAAGGTATTCAAGCAAACAATAATAGCTCCTTAAAACACAAAGAAGAGGAAGATCCAGTCTTTTCTTTCGGAAACTAAAACTTTTATCACCCACTACCATCTTTTATCGGGTATCTCAAAATTCACTCTAAACTAAAGAAACGATAGGTCTGATCCAATGATATAAAAATTCTAGCGAGTAGGTTAGATACAAATTAGGTTGGAGACAAGATTACGAGGATAATGAAGTGATTGATATAAAAAGGTATGATTTTTGATGTGTTTAAGGAAAATAAATAAGAATAGGTAGATAAGTGAGGTAATGAGAGAAAGTAGGGACAAGAAGATCTTAGAGAGCAATCTTCCAAGATCTCCCATTTCTCAACCTACTCATCACTCCCATCTTCATCAATTCCCTTCATCTTTGGGCCACCTACCCCCTATATAACCCTCCCTATACCCTATACTTTATCTCCCTAACCCTCCCGGGGCCATTCCTAACCCTCCCTAACCCTCCCGGGGCCATTCTCCCACGGTCGGTTTTACTTATGTAGAAAGAATTACACGATATTTGTAACAACACGTCTGTCTAAATTGGTTCACTTATAAAAGTTTAAGATTTAAATTCATACCTAAAGGAAAAAAAGAAGATGGGGTGACAAAAAGTACAAGTTGGTGAAGTTATTAGTTGATGTCGGCGGTGTGTGTGTGGGTTTATTGCTATGTAATAAATAAACGGAATGCCGACAGTTGGGAGAGTGTCGGTCTGAACTTCAGCAGCCACTCTCATTAACAACACACTCCCATTTGTTATCTTCACATATTCTATTCAATCATTATTAAAAATCTCACCTTTTTTTTTTTTATAATTTTTTTCTAAATTAAATATATTATTATACATTTCTCAAATTTCAATTTATGAGTAGGCACGTCATGGGTTGAGTTAGAGAAATCTTTTGGATCAACTCGAAATTTCGATGGTGACTCGAATAATCGAACTATAGTTCAAAATTTAACCCAATTCAACCGAGTTAGATTGTATCGTCTAATTGTTAATTATTTTTTTTTTAAATTGTAATAAGAAAAGAAATAAAGGGGCTGAAAAAAATATGGATCGTACAAAATGGCTATGTCCAATGGCATCCACCTCCACTACTTCTGGTCTGCTCTTTCAGACAAACCAAGTGGATCATTACAACTCGACCAAAAAAAAAAAAAAAAAAACATTTTTCGTTGTTTTAATTTTAAAATAATTAAAAACAAACTAAGTGGACCAAATTTATTCTAATTTTATTATTATTTATTTTTTTTTTTTTACAGTTTTGAATTTAATTTCAAATGGTGATTTGAGATGGAAACAAATGTTTAAATTTGTCGTTGAAAATTAGAATTTATGATTTGAAATAGACTATTCATATAAGGATTCAAATTTTCCCGTGATTGATTTTACTTGCACGTAATAAACTAATTATATTTATTGGATTGAAAAATTGAACGAAAATTTGATTGTGGATGTCGCCAAATTTTATTTTAAGAACATAGTCATTATAATCTTATATATATATATATTTTAAAATCTAAATTTTAACTTGGCCTATGAATATAATATCTATTTATTTTATATCTAAGTCATTCAATGGTACTTCAAGTCTTAAAATATTATTCACGAGTGGATAAAGGGCTAATAGAATAATATATCATATCCTATTTAGATGGTACGAAGATTAAATTCAAAATTCGAAAGAAGTTGAAGGACTAAGAACGTTCTAGAAGAAGAATATCGTCGGGATCTTCTTTACAGTTATTTTTTAACTGATCCTAATTTTTATAGTCAGATTTCGATGAGGATGATCAAATCCTGTTGGTGGGATTAATGATCCTAAGAGGAAAACCACTTTCCCAAATTTGAATAATAAAATGAACACTAAAGTGGAGATGATATGTTGGGATTTTGTATGATACTACCAAATTGCACATGGTGGATAAGAACCAAGTTTAGGCAGCTGCATGTTGCTATTATATTTAATGTGTGTATACATATATATAGTCACAAAATAATATCACCCCGATTTGAAAGCAACTTTTAGATTCTCGTATTAAAACATAACAAACAACTTAGTTTAAAAATAAAGTTACATCCTTTTTTTGAATTTTTACTCGAGATTTTAAAATAACATTTGTGTACTAAGAAGAGATTTTCATATTTTTATAAGTAGGAACAATCAAGAAAGTGACCATTTTTCCATCTTATTTAAGCCCAAATCCCCTCTCTGTTTCTTCTGTCTCTTCGACCCATTTCCCTTTCTTTGAGCTGCCGTCTTTCACCCACCCATTAAGGGACAACAATGTCAGCTTACAAAGACGAGGATCCTCGCATCCATGGCATCAGGACTAAGATACGTGTTGTGCCTAATTTCCCTCAACCAGGTTTGCCCATCTTCATATTTCTTTAAAACCCTTGCTCTGTTTTCTGAAACTCCATGGATTTACGGCATGTGTCGGCCAATTGAAGTTATTTGTCAAATGGATTCTGGGTTTTGTTCTTTTTAAGGATGGAAGATTTGGGATGTTTTTTCCTAACCCTTTTCTTTTTGTTTCAATGGGTTTTGTCCCCTATTATTTCCAGGTATCATGTTCCAAGACATAACCACTCTGCTACTCGACCCCAAAGCATTCAAAGATACTATTGATTTGTTCGTCGAGCGATTCAAAGGGAAGAACATTTCAGTTGTTGCAGGTGAAAAGGAAATAAAAGAAATATTCTTTATTTACTTTTTCCTTTTTCCTTTTCCATTTTTGAGTAAAGATTAATGTATTCTTGCTTTGATGACGATGATCCATTTTTTGATTGCCCTGAAGATGGCGGGGTCCATTTTTTTTTTTCAAGAAAAGTAGCTTTAAATGATGCAAAAACGCCCTCATTGCATGAATTTCCGGTTGTTTTCTTATAATGCTTTTGGTACTTATTAATCATTGATGAATGGAAGTGACTGTGGGTTTTGGGAGTGATTCTTTGTCTGATTATGAGCTTTGTTAGTGGGCTGTGTCAATGAATGTTGGCTATGGCCATTGGTTTTTTACCTCATCAGCTAATATTGGCTCTCTCTCTAATGTTGGTTGGCAGGAATTGAAGCTCGAGGTTTCATATTTGGCCCTCCCATTGCTTTGGCTATTGGAGCAAAATTTGTTCCTTTAAGGAAACCGAGGAAGCTACCTGGTAATCATGTATACATGTTATGCTCTTAATTAAGTGTTCTCTTCCTCCCTCTGGCACAGACATGTCTATGATCTAGAAAACTCTTCCCCCTTAGAGTTCTGTTTTTGTAATATGTAACACATACATGAGATGATCTTCACACTCCTTTTCTTGGGTTCATGTGATTTCATGCATTATACTGATACTTTCACGGGCATTAAGTTTTGCAACAGTCCAAGTCCATCGCTAGTAGATATCGTCCTTTTTAGGTTTTCCCTTTCGGGCTTTCCCCTCAAGGTTTTTAAAACGTGTCTACTAGGGAGGAGTTTCTATGCCCTTATAAAGAATGTTTTGTTCTCCTCCTCAACCGATGTGGGATCTCATAATCCACCTCCCTTCAGGGCCCAGCGTCCTCACTAGCACATCGCTCGATATCTAGCTCTGATAACAACTATGACGGCCCAAGCCCACCGCTAATAGATATTGTCTTTTTTGAGCTTTTTCTTTCGGGCTTTTCCTCAAGATTTTTAAAACATGTCTACTAGGAAGAGGTTTCAACTATTAAAGAATGTTTTGTTCTTCTCTCCAACCGATGTGGGATCTCACGATCCACCCTCTTCAGGGCTCAGCGTCCTCGCTGGGACTCGTTCCTCTCTCCAATCGATGTCGGATCTCACAATCCACCCCCTTCAAGGCCTAGTGTCCTCGCTGGCACATTGTTCGGTGTCTAGCTCTGATGCCAACTATAACGGCCCAAGCCCACTGCTAGCGGATATTGTCCTCTTGGGGCTTTCCCTTTTGGGTTTTCCCTCAAGATTTTTAAAACACGTCTGCTAAGGAGAGATTTTCACACCCTCTCAACCGACGTGGGATCTCACAAGTTTTCACTTGGCTTAACCTTTTTCTTCCTCCAAGTTTCTCCTTATACCATCAAGAGAAAGTGGTTGTTCTTGTTAGTACTTAGACCTTTCATATTCCACTTAGAATACATGCTTGCAGCATTAGTTGATTCATCTTAAATGCTGGATAATTTTTTCCTTGTGTATCAATAATGAATTTCATTCAACTATCTCCATACCAGGAGAAGTTATTTCTGAAAAATACACATTAGAATATGGAAGTGATTGCCTGGAGATGCACGTTGGAGCTGTCAAACCACACGAACGGGCCTTAGTGGTGGACGACTTGATTGCCACAGGTGGCACCCTTTGTGCAGCCATGAATTTACTTGGTGAGCTACCTTTGATATTGTCATACAAGCTACGTACGTATTTTTGTATTTTATCCACTAAACTATACTTAGATTGACATATCCGTCCGAGACTATCATTTTGGGTCGAGATTAGATGCCTTTGTTTTGTTTGATATGAAGTCTAAGCCCCATTGAGCCCTGAAGCTTTAGTAAAAAGACAGTGCATAAACAGAGATTCTGTACTTGCTGCAGAATTTGTCTGTTTCAGGAAACAAACCAAATAATTGATGTTATAGTTCAAATCAGCCGACTCTAGTGAGCTTATATGATGAAACCTGGACATGAAACCAAATAGTTCATCGTTTTTAAGGAATTTCAGAACCTTAACTGCTGCTCATTCTGTTGTCTGGTGAGCTATGTCAGAAAAATAAACATGTTTTTGTAATCTAAATGTTTTGTTTTTCAGAACGTGTTGGAGCTGAAGTAATTGAATGTGCTTGCGTCATTGAATTGCCAGATTTAAAGGTGTGCTTGATTCTTCAAACTCCTCTTGTTTATGGCTAATAAGTCCAAAGTAGGTGCAATAGTTAGTCAGATTTCATCGTTCTTCTATCTGTCGGATTAGACAAATCACGCCATTAGATTTATGACAGTGATAGAGAAATGTTGGACTTCTTAGATAGTCACGTACGATTAAGACAAACACGTCATTAAAATTCTGTTTGAAATGACTTTCCAATTGCTTAAATATCCTATTTTTAACACTTGAAAGCTCGTTTTAAGCACTTGAATAGCCATTCCAGTATGGCTAAGTGAATTGAACCAAATTTACTACTGGGTCGATAAGCTTCAAGAGTTATCTCAATGATCATATGTTTGTATATGAACTGTTGTGTTGATGATGCAGGGTCGGGAGCGGTTGAACGGGAAGCCATTGTTCGTGCTAGTAGAGTACCATTAACTCGAGCCAATGTGACAAAAACAAACCACCATCATCCCTTTCAACCTCTACCCCACATCCAAGAAAGAAAGGAAAAGACAGGAGAATCTGTTCAAATGCCATTTTCACTGACCAATGATTTGGTAGTGAGTTTGGGTAGGAGCCTTACACCATTCAATAGTGAAAAGGGCTATTCTGATAGATATGCTTGTAGTTGAACACTGTGCTCTTTTACCCTGTTTTTCTAGTTGAAAACAAACTTAATATTTTGAATTAGAAAGTGTTTCATTCAATCAACACAACGTCGAGTTGAGTTGAGTTTCGATCGAGAACGAACAAAGGGATGATGAAACTAATTGGGTTGCTTTAATGCATAGAACTTTGGTTGAAAGGAATCATGGATGTGGAATGTGAAGCTGAAGATTATATTGTTTAAAAAAGACAGTGAAATGGCAACATCTGTTTTAGTTAACATGTTCATTTTGTGTCAAAGGAAAGGAAAGGAAAGCAAGGTTTTGCCATTACCAGCGTGACTTGCGCTACACCTAACACTCCCATTTCGAATTTGGATTTCAAGATCAACACAAACACCCTATCAACAAAGTCCCTGTCTCCATCTCGCTAGTCGCTACCCAACAATGAAATTAGTTCCTAATGATTGATAGTTGTTAGTTATTTTATCGTAATTTGACAATAGTAGAAATGTTTTTAACGTAGAGAAACACAAAGTTGTGTGAAAATGTAACCAAACATTATCGTCAGTGTCATTTTGTAACATCCCACCTCTGTTAGAGAGAGGAACGAAGTATTCTTTACCAGGGTGTTTCGTTGAAACTTTTTCTTAGCGTTTTAAAACCTTCAGAAAAGCCCAAAAGGAAAAACTCAAAAAGAAGTTGGACTCTTACAAATTGTATCATAGCCAAACACTGACCAATGTGCAAGTGAGAAGGCTTAACTCCAAATGGTGGATTGAGCGGTCCCACATCAATCGAAAATGGTAACGAGTGGCAACAAGGACCCCATTGTGAGATCTATAAATAAGGTTAAAGTTATGGAATTGGAATATAATTTACCAAATTCTAAGGAATAAATGCCATAAATTTTGCATTAAAATAAATATATTATAAATACACAAAAAATAATTAACATTTAATAATAACAAAACAAGAACCGTAAATATTGGTTAATTAGCATTTATCAACACAATTTTAACATAACCACACATTAAATTGACGAATTTAAAAGAAAAAAAAAAGACCCAAAAAAGGAGAAAAATTGTGTGGATAAATGCTACATAATCAAAGATGAAATTCAAAATATTACCATTTCATCTATAAAAAAAAAACCCAAAATATTAAAAAAAAAAATTATAATAATGTTTTTGCATTTTAAAAAAAATATATATTTTTACAATTTGTAAATGATGAGAAAACAAGGGAGAACCGCACGCGAGTCCAACACCAATAACTCGCCGTTATCCCCACTCACTGAGTCGACTCCAACTCCGTCTTCCATAAACGGGTCGGGTTTCATCACTTGTTTTGACACCCGACCGGCGATTACCCGACATACCAACATCGCCCTTCTCCCTCTCCCTCCCCCACCGTTCTCGTGGGCCACTCCGCTACCGGCGAAAGTACAAATTGCTGCTACCGATGACGACCCTTTCACTCCAGGGAAGCTCCACGCGCCGCCGTATCCATCGTATTTTGCGCAGTCGGATGTTGGACCCATGCAATGAAACCTCATTACCTCGTTCCCATCAGCGACGCAACGGGCATTCTCCTCGTCGGCGGGACATCCCATCGCCGCTTTATCTTTGACCATTTCGCGATACTCTTCAAACCGAGCCACCGTCTTGGACCCATTCTGGACCTTGAAAATCATCTCGATCCGACCCGTAAACGCCTTCGGGCTCCAGCTAGTGTGGAAGATTATCTCAACCACGCTCCGGGAATGGTGCCCCTCCGGCAACTCCGAAAGCGCCGGAAAGATAAGATCGTCGGCCCTAATTATCGGACGAGACGAAACGCTCGTTCTCGGCCGGATGCAGGGACTCAAACCGGGTTCCGATTTCAAGAGTCTCGGGTTTTTGGGAACCGGTTTTTTCTCCGGTGGCGAGTGATTGGGGTTCTTTTTCTTGGATTTGGTGGTTTCGACGACGTCTTTGAGGCTCTGAACGCTCTTCCGGCAACTGGCGCTGGGGATTAGATTTTTAGGGGTTGGATGATAAACGTCTTGGAAGGCTCTGGATTTGCAGTGAAGTGATTTGACCCACGCCATAAACGGAGCTCAATGAAACACCGCCGTCGTCGTTGCCGGAGATTCGCCGGAATTTTTTTTTTTCTCTCTGGAAAAAGAAAAAGGGTCAAGTTGGGTATTGGGTCTGTCTCATTCTCCGTCGCTCTGTGTAAAAGAAGTGGAAACGGAAGGAACACTCGCAGGCGCCATAATAAATGGAGCCTTTTATTCACTACACCTCTGCACCCATCTCCAAATGACTAAATTGCCCCTCATCTCAATTTTTCTTTTTTCTTTTTCTTCTAATTATATTAAAATTTCGGGTTTAATTTATTAATTAATTTATTTTCAAATTCAATAACTACGGCAATTTTAATCTTTTATTTTTCTTATTTTGTTTTTTTAAATTTGTTGATTTAAGTTGAAGTTTAAATTTGTAAGTAATTTTTTTGATAAATTTTAAATATTTCAATTTCTTATAAGACATAAAATTCACATTTTTAAATTTTATGAAAACAAATTAAAAAAAAATTATCAACTAAACTTAAAATTTAATCTTTATTATTTTATTAAATTAATTATATATCACTTGAAAATAAAATAGATTTTGTAAATCAATATACAAAATTAAGTGTATATTTATATTTATTTATTTATTTATTATTGTTTTGGTGATGGTCTTATCTTTAGCCACGTGGACCGGTCTGATTTTCTCTAGCAGAGGAGAACAAAAAGAAATAAGTTTTGTTTTTCAGAGGCTTTTGTGGTCCCCACTTTCTTTTTTTTTTTTTTTTTTTTCTCTTTACCGTTGGATTCATTTGGATCCACATGATTAGGTATTGATGGTGATTAACGTTAGGCCCTAATCGCACTTGATTATAACTCTTAATCTCGAATTATTTTATTTTTAAAAAAATTAAATTTACACCTTTTTCAAATTTATGTATAATAAATTTGAGAAATTTAAAACACTTAAAACCCTAAAAGTTAAAATTTTAATTTTGATGAATTAAAAAATTAAAACGGATCTTATTTTTAATTTATTATTATACGTTTTGTTTTGAGAGTGCAAACAAATTAATTATAATTAAGCTCATTAATTTTATTTTCTCTTCCCCTTTCTCTCTCTATTCAATAATATTTAATTTCCATCAATTTCATTCTCTTCGGTTAACAAAATTGACCGTAAATAAATACATATTTTTTTTTATAAATATATTCATAATTAATTTTGTGATGCTATTTTGTCTATTTTCTCCACTAGAAAAATCTTTTTCGATGTGACACATCAAAAGAATTATTTTTTATAATAAAAATTTTAAATCTGGTCCAGCCGATATGATTGGCCAAAAAATACTTCATTTTTAAATATATATATTTGGATTTTATTTATTTATTTATTTATTTATGATATTGTGGGGGTGGTTTTAATTTTTAATTTTTTTATTTAAAAAAAAAAAGGATTTTTATGGGATGAAATGAAATGTATGCGTGGATGTTGGAATTTGAGCTATTAGACAGAGAATTGAATTTGAAACAAAATTGGTCAACTGAGTTTGAGGAGACAAACACTTTAATTTCGCATTTATGTCTCAAACCCCACTTCCCACTTCCACTTCTTTTTCAATTGTAACTTTAACCACCTACTTCTTTCTTACTTACTTTAAAAAAAATTACCATAAAAGTTACTTTTATCATTTTACCTCCCTAACTAGGTCATACATGTTTCGTCGATTTAGGTGGTGAGGAGTTAAATTACGATGTAGGCAAGAATAGAAAATACGTAGTGATGGATGAAGATGAATACAATAAACTAGTCGTAGATAGCTTTGTCGGTCCCTTCGAGGGTCTTATGATGTTAGAGATGAAAAGGATCGGGATTTTGATTATAAAGTCGTACACTCACTACAACAAATGGAGGACAAAGTGAACTTGGTAATAATAAGAAATAAAACGAACGACAAACAAATATTGATAACTAATTTGAAAATACCTATGTATATATATATCAAATTTTGATGAATTACATAATACCATGAGAAAATTAGACATAAGTGATTTACTTAAGCTAATTACTAAAACATTACGAGGCTATATGAATATGTTACTATGTAGATAATAGTGATGAGTTTACTAGCTTACCCTTAACTGTGAATTGTCAAGATGGGCCCTCATAATACTCTATTGACGTGTATATGAATGATATGATGCAGGGATGATTGGAGATCCATAATCATGAACAGTCAAGACATGACCCACATTGGTATCAGATGATGAGTTGATAGATGAGCATCAAAGGGCTAGATGACGAGAATCAATGAACTTCAAGGAGTACCCACGAGCTAGATTAGGAAGAGTGAGGGTATTTTCGTCCTTTGATGGGCTATATGTATATATATATATATATATATATATATATATATTGAGGAATCTTCCATGGAAATTTGAATTAGGGAACGGGAGGGGAGAGAAAAGAATAGAATAGAAGAATAGAAGCTTTGTAGAGAGAGAGAGAGAGAGAGAAGCACTGAAATTTAAACTATTGAGTCTTAGGAGGGAAATTAATTGTGTTGTTTGAATTAATTAATTAAATTCATATTAGGTTATTATTATTGGCATAGGCATAGGGTGTGGGATTTACAAAGCTCAAATTTAATATAATAACCTACAAATTAATTGCATCAAAATTAAATAAAAGGGTTTGGAGACCATTGCATTGAGATAATCAAACTCCATAATTATTTGAAATTAATGATTATGTTTTTCTTTTCTCGTTTAATTATTATTATTCAATATCTTTTCATTAATTTTTCTAAATTCTTAGCTACAAATTTCACGTTAGAGCACCTTATCTCTACTGAATCAGCCAACCTTATCTCTACTGAATCTGTTTTTAGGGTACCCTAAAACAAAAATCCATTTTCGAGTTAAGAACCCTAATCCAGCCAACTACTTTCGTAAATTCAAATCAAAACCCATTTTCAAACAGAAAATCTTAACAAAAAAAAAAAAAAAAAAAAAAAAAAGAATGAGGGAGCGGGGGCTTTCACGTGTTCTAATCCTCTGAGCTATAAGTCTCACCTTGTCTCCACTGAATCTGTTTATAGGGTACCCCACCTTGTCTCCACTGAATCTGTTTATAGGGTACCCTAAAATAAGAACTCATTTTCGAGTTAAGAACCTTAATCCAGCAACCACCTTCGTAAATTCAAACCAAAACCCATTTCCAAATAGAAAATCTTAATCTCATAGGTCATTATAAATATCACTTGTAATTAGATTAGAAAAAACAAAAAGGAAAGAGAGAGCAGGGGCTTTTGACAGCCTTTGGTGTCACGCCTGCACCCACAAATCTAATTTCAATTCAAACTTTGGTTTTTACCACATTCAAACTTACCATTTCCCCTTTTTCTATTCCTACTTTTTTTTACCCTTTTTTACCTCAGACATTGGTAATTATATAATGATAATAATTATGTAACATTAAATATACGAAAACCTATAGCATCAATTAAGGGACCTTCATGGAGTTGACCTTTGACCATAAACTTTGAGTTAAATTATTATAACATATATATATAAATTCAAACCCTAAGCTTAAAATATTTAAATAAAGTGTTCGGTTTTGCAATACACGCTAAGATATTTTATGTATGATTTTATTTTCATACCAGGGGAATGAAATAAATAAATAAATAATATGAAATAATTATCGATCAAGAAAATGTAATTTAAAATAGTTTGTAAAATATATTCAACAAAGAAGCTTCAGTTGGAAGTATGATTTTGGATCTTAAGCAATTATAACAATATCATTACTTCTAATTATTCAAATCATAATACTAATTAAAAGAAAAACAACATTATTTTAATTTTTATTATTCTCTTGTTTTGATGCTCCTTTATCAATGCCACATTTTGTGGTGAATAATTCTATTTTATTATATTCTTAAATTATTATTATTTTTAATTAATATAAATTATTTCAGAGTAATGAGATGAATAAAAGGTGTGTTTTCAATTTATAAGACAAAAAAGTGTTTAAATATGTTTTTTTTTTTAATTTAAGAATATATTTTAAAAATTAATTCATTAGGTGAAGAGTAATTTTCATACAATAATTTTATTATTATTATTATTATTATTATTCAAGTTTTGTTTTTTAATATATAGTATACATTATCTTGATAATATTTTATGTAACAAATAACATCGAACTTAAGATATTGAATTTGACTATTTGTAATATTATATATTGGATAGAAAAATAATCAAAATAAAATTAATAAATATGAAAATAATAATAAGTTGGTAGATAATAGTATAAAGTTTGGTAGAAAATGGTAGGAAGCATATAGATGTTTGGTAGGTTTGCAACTTCATTTATCAATGTATGATGTTTACCTCTCATCAACCACTTCCCTGTCAAACCGTTGCTTCAATAACTTCTATGATTGAGCTTGTTAGTATATGATAACTCTCATTTGAATGTGATCTCGGATCATTCATGTATCCCTCATTTATATGCATGTCATGTACCCACTAGCTCCTCAGAATTGCTCTCAGTAGTAAAAATAAGATCGTTACATTCAACCATAAACACTTTACAAGCATTCACTACGTCAGCCCTTGCACCAGAGCATTCCACCAATTTTTGGAGATGCCTACGTCTTTATTAGAATATTACCATACAAATTGCAAATGATATACGATTGGTCAATAACTCAAAGAATACATAAACTTATAACGATAATTTGTAAATGAATGAAGAATATAAGTATAGATAACATGTGGTTTTGTCTTAAAATCACATGGAATTTAGGCAATGTTTGGAAACATGGAATATTATTGGCTGTCATTTTCTCTCTAATTTTGGAGACATTCATCAATTTGTTTAGTGTATAAAAAGAAATCCAAACTTATGAGTTGTCTCTTTGTTGCTTTCACAAAAATTCACATTAATTTAATTTTTATCGTCTTATACATTTTATATTGTAGTAGGAATGTAAACATGGTCTCACGTTAATACAAATTTTTCATAAGAACAAATAAAAATAATTAATAATAATGTGAGATCTCATATTGATCGGAAAAAGGAACAAAACTCTTTTATTTTTCAACTCGGGTTACTTTGTTAATGATATTATTGTTGATTTTTTTTCCTTTTTTAGGTCACTTTTTATTTTTAATAATCTTTCATTTATGTTGATCATTATGTTTATGAATATTATAGATATATTTATATTTATATATAAAAAGAGAAATTTATGGGGTGAGTGAGGAATGGATTGGGGTTGGGGCGAGGCTCGGGGCTCCTCGATCCATTCCCTATTCCTCAACGCATTTAAGGGTCGAGTCTCCACAAGCCACGGCTCATTCAACCCATTTAAGGGTAAGTCAAATAGACATCTCTAATGATTAAATTATATACAATGGCCAATCATTACTATTTAAATTTAATTAATATATTGAAATTAAATTAAAATGGTGAAATTAGAGTTCTGGTTAAAAAAATCTAAATTAAAATCCCCCATTTGGATCATGCAGATGGGCCTTCAAGCTGGCCCATTGGGCTTTCATATACAATTGGGCCTTTAACTTTCACTGATAGAGAGATACAAAGTTTTTCACTGGGCTTGGTTCTATTAAGGAATTAATACAATTAATTAAAAAAGTACATTATAATAATTGGGAAAAATAGAATATCTACTTGTACTTAATCAGCATATTATAAATTATAATTTTTTTTAATTAAAAAAACAATTATTAGATTTGTTTGTGTTAAGGTACATAAATTATATGTAATAATACCAATATAATAAAAACAAATTAGAATAAATTATTGGTTTTATTTAATTATTAGATTTCAAAGAGTATTCTAATTAGAATCTAAATGTCTTTCTCAAGTACACGACATTGACCCCCAACTCAATTTTATAATATAATTAAATTATTATTCAGCAAATAAAACATATTATGGTTAATAAAGTACTTTTTTAATTAACAAAAATAAATGGGGCCATCTCATAATTTAATTTAACAAAAATAAATTAATTATGTAAACTTGGATAATGTGATAAAATTGTTGGAGTTAAAATAAAAATAATTTATATTTCCTATTTTTAGATATTTTATTTCAAACCATTTTACCAAAAACTTTAAAGATTTAAAAATAAAAATTAATGGTGGGCTGAAACACTGAGGTTACGACACGAACTTCTGAATTTTTTTTTTTTTACCTCCCTACCTCAATTTTACCCATTTAAACATAGTTCAACTGATTTCTTTTTATCGGAAATATATATTTTATTCAGTAGAGCTATGCTCATATAGTAACTGGTTAAAACATATATCCACGATTAAAAGGTCATGTTCGATTAAAATATTCTTAACTCAATTATTTAAAAGTACTCATAATTTTTATTCAAAAACAATGGTAAATATTTTTTTTTATAATTTTTTGAAAATTTTATCAATATTATTAAAATTTTAAAAAATTTATCAATATTTTTTTTTAATAATGTTATTTTTATTAGTCAACATTCACACTATTAGCATCCATTGAATCACGTGCATGTGTGGAAAAATCTGAATCCAAAAGGACAAAATTCCAAAACCCTAAAAGTATTGAGAAAAAAAAAATATATAATAATTTCAAAATCTAATAATTTTGCACCACAAAAATTATGGCATCTGGTAACACCAAAAAACAGAAAATATTTAATTAAAAAAAAATGAAAATATTTAGGGTGCTTTATGTAAAAGCAAGAAAATAATAACAAAAGGAGTAAATTCTATAAGGACAACACATTTATAAATATACATCCGCCCCAAATCAATAAATGATTATACAGCTTTGTCTATCACACACATAACATCCAACCCGATCATAAATTTTTTTTACTTAGCCCTAATAATTATGAACGTACGAGTCATGCACACGTGCCATGTCGGTGGAGACTCGAGAAATAATAATAATAACGACGACGACGAAGAACAGTTACGAGGGGAGAGGGCCAGTTGGTGGCTTTGGTTTCCCAGCTGGATGTTTTTGGCTTAGTAGATGGTGATGGTGAGAAATAGTTCATTGTTTGGTACTCTACAAACATGGATTTGATTGCCCTTTTGTTGCTTTCTTTGTCACAAACCCTTCTTTTTCTATTCTAACAATCATTCCATTTGTTTTCTATCTTTCTTTCTTTCTTTTTTCGTGTGCGTGTGCGTGTCTGTTAGGGTTGGATTTGAGTTCAAAAGTTGGTCCAATTTAGCTGTGTTGGAGTTTGAGACATTCGTCGTCTCTATTCTCTGTAAAGTTTTGTTTTATAGTACTAAATCTGATGACAAGTTATTCGTTGCATGGTCATCACTTTTTTCTTTCATCATACATCTTAATGGTAACGAGATGCCCACGTAATAATGATGATTTTAATAGTTTTATACAAGATTGTATCTTCTTCAAAAACAACTGTTCGAGTTTATTCCAATAGCTCCCACATGTGAGAACCTAATCATCTTCCTCCTAGTGTTATCGGCCAACTGTTCGAATAAGTATACGTCTGTCTCTTAATATAGGGAACAAGTCCACGTAGCTTACGAGTCATTAGACGAGCGTGTAGACATCTAAAGTACTAAATAGTTCGATCGGAATATTTAAAATGTGCTAAAAAAAAAAAAAAACTAAACTAAACTAAAAAAATAGACATATATTAATATATATCATTCAAATCATACATTCATTCACCTAACTTCCCATACTCGATTTGCTTCTTTATTTCCCCATCTTGTTTGCCCCACATTTTTATTTTATTTTAAGCCCCACTCTCTCCTTTCTATCCCCACAAATTATTTATATCACAAATAAATAAATAAATAATTGAAATAAACGTTTTTAAAATTATTTGTTATGTTTCATTAATTCTTACATGATATCATGTGAATGTAATTCTTACCTGAAAATAGTAAGATATAGATAGGAAATTTAATATGTTGATTAATTTATTGCATTTATGGAAAGAGTAGGACAAATAAAAAATAAAAAAATAAAAAATAAAAAATAAATTGTCGCTAAAATTTATGCAACATATTATATTAATTAATATCTACTGTTATTTAATATATTAAAAAATAAATAATAAGAATTAATGAACTTAATTAAAGTTGATTAATGGTTTTATTTATTTATTTATTTATTTATTTAGTTGTTAGATTTAAAGAGAAACATAAAAATTGGACGCTACGCTATGGATGGGTTGGATTTGAAGACACCTTTTGCCTCCAAATATTAAATATAAGGGACTCGGGATTAGGGAACCTTACATCATATTCTATGATATCAAATATTCAAATATATTAATTATTATTATTTTAAAAATTTATAGTTCGATCTCACCGCTTATATTATTAGATAGAAACGCTTGTCTTAATTCAACAACTATTTTTAATCAGCATTTCTAAAAGTATTAAGTATTTTATTTTTGAAATAAATTACTAATATTTTTTTTTTATGAGAATGAATAATTATGATTATTTTTTTATTTTTTTAAAAAATTGATAATTTTAGAGGAAAAATAAAAGTTTAAAAATAATTTTTATTATATGTATTATAAAAAGAGTAAGAGAGTGAAGTGATGTGAAATGGATGGTTGTATAAAAAATAAAGACGGGATAATTGGGTTATGAATCTGAGCTGTCAATCAGGCGTGGCACACACCTACTACGTGGAGCCCGCGCTGTACAATCCCACGTGCCACGTGGTCCGTTTTAATTAATTGTTTGTTAATAATATTAAAAGAAATAATAAAAAATTGTGAATTACGTAAGGGGAGTTAGAATCCACCTCGTTTTCAAGGCATCCCAAAACTTTGTTGTATCCACCGTTGCGTCACTTTCATCATACCAATTCCTTTGACCAATCCAACACACCCCCACCAGATCTTCTCTCTCTTCAACCATTTTTACTCTGTTCTCACTCACATCCATTTTAGTAAAATTTTTAACTCGTCATCCACTCAGGTTGAATTATTCGTTTTCCTACATGAATTACCCATCCTCAATGCTTAGCAGCTCTATAGAGCGCGATGGACGACGACTTAGCCAACGGCCTCAACCGTGCAAAGACTCGGCAAACCGAAAGTATTTGGAAGCAGGCAACCGGTCCGGGCGCTATTGAGCAGCTCCGACCACGGACCGTTGAAGCGGATTTGAATTACTTTTGGTATTCATATGGATGCGCATCGTAACTTATGTTTGATCAAACAAAGAAATTAGTGAAGGAGAAAAGTGAAAAAGAATAAATGAGCCATAAATAAAAAAGAGAGTTGAAGCAGCTGCCAATTGGCATGCCCGGGTTCGATCCTCGTCTTCCATTTCATAACCCGAATTATAAATCTTAATAAATATTTAAAAATAAATAAATATATGTATTTACAAGTCGATGTCTAAACTCAACCCAAATCAGGCATACTTTGATATTAATAATTTAAAAATTTGAATTAATAACTTATTAGATATAAAATTAAATAGGAGCGAAACATATTATTAAATATATTATTTATAAGAATTTATATAAAAAAAAAAGAAAAAAAAAAAAAAAAATACAGAACTTTGGTAATCTGTTTCCGTTCGGCCTGGCTCCTTTAATTTGCTCCTCTGCCACATCCTCCTTCATGTCCCACTCTCTGCCTTCTTCTTCTCTCTCTCTGTTCGATTCTTTGCTGTATATATAAGTAATCTTTCACTAAATTTCCTTTGTTCTTCGCCATTGATTTCGACCCAATTTTGTTCTCACTCTGCGACGCTCTCACTCACTCTTCTTCAATGTAATCTTCCATTTGTTTTTTCTATGATGGGTTTCTTTCATCTTCATTATCTTCTTTCTTCTTGTTGCAATTCATGGGGTATTTGAGAAATTGATGAGGGCAAAAGGGATTTGAGTCAAATACGAGATTATGAAGGTTAAGGAAATGCATCCTCTGTGCTGCATCTCGGTCGAAAGTTTTGGAATCGGATGTGGTGGCGATGGAGACAAGTCCAGAGACGAAGCTGCGGCGTTGGCTCTGTCTAGGACGAAGAGCATGCCGTCGAGTTTTGCGGCGTTTTCCGATGGATCTGATGGGAATGTTATCAGACGGCCACTTGGATCCAAATCCACAGTCGCTGGAGTTCTTCAGAAGTGGACCAATTACGGCAAGGGGTGGAGATCGAGGTGGTTTCTCCTCCGTAATGGGGTATTATCCTACGCGAAGATTCGCCGGCCGGAGAATCTGAACCTTCTTTCCCCCAACGACGACGTGCGATTGATCGGAGAGAGTTCGAGCAATCGGATTCCAAGGGGAGATGAGAAAGACAGAGGGAGGCAAAAGCAGCGGAAAGCGGTGGGAGTGGTTCATCTCAAGGTATGAAACTTAAGAACGAGATTGGGGATTTTTGACAATTTTTACACAAAAACACGATCTGGGTTGTTCTGATATGATCCGATGATCTTGTACAGAGCATCAAACTAGCAATGTGACATGCTTTTTAGGCCAAAAATTTGGCGCTGAAGAGAGAAATAGCTTGTGTTTTTACCCATTCATGGCATTTTGATTTCTTCTCTCTTTTTCTCTCTCCCTCTGAGTCTGATTTTGCCAGACACTCAGGAGGCGGCATTGAAATCTGAGCAAAAAGCAAACGCGTGAACTACAGGTTTATAGCATTGTTCGTCGTATCTCCTCCTGCGCTTACTCTTTTCTGGGTCATCCTCTGATGAACTTAATTGCAAATTTTCACAGTTTTCTAACTGTTTGTCGATGTCTAGTGGGTCACATCCCACAGGTGGATTAAGGGGCCATTTCAGAAGGCTTATTGTTCATCAGAACGCTTGCTTCATTTCTCTTCATTTTTCTTGCTTGGATTTGAAATCTCCAACCATCTTTATCTTCCTCTCCAATGAATTGCACCTTTTCCCTCCTTCCTTTCACTGTTTCTGAGATTGATTGCTTACTTATTTTATGGTTGTTTTCCACATCCGTTTTTTCATTCCTGCTTTAGCCGACACCTCAAAAAGGGAGGATAGATACCCTTTTGAAGGATTGTGTTTATTGATTCTTTTGGGTACAACCATTTAAAGAATTTGGTCTAAGCGAGTTACTATGTTGCTTGCTCTAATGAACTTTTTAGGCATTGGGTAGGTTTTGTATTACTCTCCAGCAGATGTTTCTGTTCATAGTCTTCTGAGCTTTGTTTTGGGAGAGGCAAATGTAGAAGAATATGTTTTGTTATGGCTTTGCTTAATTTGAATGTGCCATTTTGTAATATCTGAAATTTGTTAATGCAGATCGGATCATTTCGAGAGAGCAAGTCGGATGATAGGAGGTTTTATATATCCACTGCTACGAAGACTCTTCATTTGAGAACTAATTCGAAGAGTGACCGAGGTGCTTGGATTCAAGCCTTGGCTTCTGATCACAGCATATCTCCTTTAACGAATTATAATCTCTCCCCGGTGCTGAGTGATTTATCGGTATCAACTGGTCGATTAACGAAGCGTTTAGTTGAAGAGGGAATCAGTGAAACTCTTGTTAAGGACTGCGAACGGATAATGCTCTCCGAATTCTCGGAAATTCAAGGGTATCTTCAAGTTCTATGTGAAGAACGATATAACCTGCTTGATACAATTAGGCAGTTGGAGGTAATGGTATCTTTTGAAGCTCTTTTCCTCTTCGGATTGTTAGTATTTGGTGATCGTAATATCCATCCACAATTAACATTTCAGGACTTTTCTTATTCGGATGCATCCTAGGGCCTGTCCGTATTAAATGCATATCTATACACATCTAACTAAAGCCGATATCTGGTGAAGCGAATGTTTTTAAGTCGATTACTTCATGTAGCACACATGCTAAAGATTGATCTGTTCATGGACAAATTAAGTGTGTAGATGCCTTAAGTTTAACATTGGAAAGGATTGTGTATAATCTAGGCATTGCTTTTCTTTTCATTATAAGTTTGTCTTTGTTCTTAGACAAAGCTAATTCGGAATTGTCTTCCCTTTGTGGCACAACGTCTTGTCTTCATTGTTCGAAGAGTCCAGTTAGGGTCAATAGATTGATTCGTGGTTGAGTTCATATGGTTCAGTGTGTGTATATATGTACTCATATGCTACTCCTTCGCCTTACATATTTGATTTTACCATTGAATTCAGGCTGCTAATTTTGAAGCTGAAGCTTCTGGAATGAACGATGGCGAATTCCAACTTACGAAACACGATCTTTCTTCTGAAGAACGTGGAAAATATAGTGGTTCGTTCCCTTCTCTTTTCTTCCCCTTATTTGATTGAACTCGGCATTTGCATATACCGAATTGTTTCTTATAAGACAACAACAAGATTCAGTAAACTATGATAGACTATGATAGCTCTCTGTTTTGTTAAAATTTAAAACATATGGTTTGATGCGCGTTGACATTTTCAATGTTCGATGCGATTTAGAAAAACTAAACCGGTTATGTCGATATATGCTGATTTTACTTGTAAATTATATATTAGTTAGTGCATTAATCTCAATTATGCATAAAATGTTATAAACTTCATGGAGTTTATACTTGTATCTGGTTTGTAGAATGCAGCACCACGGAATCATCAGACGATATTGAGAAACAAGAAATCGAGGAGGAGGTTTCGGACGAAGATGAATTGTCCTTTTACGATACCAGAGATTATTTCGCTGAAAATTCTGTCGAGGTCGAGCCATATGACGTAGGTTTAGGTGGAGTTAATAGCAACACTGAAAATTATCATTATGACAATGCTGACAGAACGCCCGATCAGCTGGAGTTCCAGAACAAATATTCACACATTCGAAGACGTAAACAGCTTCCTGAACCGGTGGAGGAGGAGAAACGAGTTAGCCTTTGGTCAATAATCAAAGACAATGTAGGAAAAGATCTGACAAGAGTATGCCTCCCAGTTTACTTCAACGAGCCGATATCGTCACTGCAGAAATGCTGCGAAGATATGGAGTATTCTTATCTATTGGATCAGGCATACGAGCAAGGAAAACAGGTGAGCTTTATAAGAAGATGAAAAGCTCTTAAAAATCTAGTTATACAAGGAAATGTAGGATTTGGGAACTTGTATAATGTGCAGGGAAATAGTCTACAAAGGATTCTGAACGTTGCAGCTTTCGCGGTTTCGGGGTATGCTTCGTCGGAAGGCAGGCATTGCAAACCATTCAATCCGCTGTTGGGGGAAACTTATGAAGCGGATTTTCCAGAGAAAGGGATTCGATTCTTCTCCGAGAAGGTGAGTAAATGGGATAACAAATTATATGAGAGTATATGATGAGATAATTGTAATAGTAATTTGAAAATGGATGTGTATTTATGTAGGTGAGTCACCATCCGACTCTGATAGCATGCCATTGTGAAGGGAGAGGGTGGAAGTTTTGGGGAGATAGCAACCTTCAGTCCAAATTCTGGGGAAGGTCGATTCAGCTGGACCCTGTCGGAGTTCTCACACTTGAGTTCGACGACGGCGAGATCTTCCAGTGGAGCAAGGTATGTGAACCAAAACCCCATACTATACTTTGTTTTACTTTGTCGAGGATAATTATTGAATAGGTAGCCTAGAATTGGAGAGGGTCTATTGCTTCATCTCATATATAGATTACTCGTTCATAGTCTGTGAGATCTCACATTAGTTGGAGAAGGGAACGAAGCATTCTTTATAAGGGTGTGGAAACCTCTTTCTAGCAGACAGCGTTTTAAAACCTTGAGGGTAAGCCTGAAAGGAAAAGCCCAAAGAGGACAATATATGCTAGCGGTGGGCTTAGACTGTTACAAATGGTCTCATAGCCAGACATCGAGGGTGTGCCAGTGAGGGTCTTAAAGGGGGGTGGATTGTGAGATCCCACGTCGATTGAAGAGGGGAACAAAACATTCTTTATAAGGGTGTGGAAACCTCTTCCTAGTATACGCGTTTTAAAACCCCTGAAAGGGAAAGTCCAATGAGGATAATATCTGCTAGCGATGGACTTGGGCTGAACTTACTTGGGCTGAACTTTCTTGATTTCACACGGAGGGTCGTTCAAGAAATTAATAAGAAAAATGTTTCCATTAATTTTTTTGGGTCAAGATCAGTACAATATGTTATTTCTTCTAATGTACGTGAATAGAGTCATAAATCTCATTTTATGGTTTCTTTTAGGTAACAACAAATATCTATAATCTCATCCTCGGGAAAGTATATTGCGATCACCATGGAACGATGCACATACGTGGCAATCGGGACTATTCTTGCAACCTCAAGTTCAAAGAGCAATCTTTTCTCGACCGAAATCCTCGTCAGGTATGCTATATAGTTTGTTGGTGGCAGTTCTCATTCTTTTTCTTTTTCGTAAAAAAGAAACTAAATCCAATGTATACTACATCTGTGTAGGTTCATGGATATGTCGAAGACGTAACGGGGAAAAAAGTTGCAACGTTGTTTGGGAAGTGGGACGACAGCCTGCGTTATGTAAATGGTTATGAGAATGCAAATTCAAAGATTCATGATGGTAGTTTGTTGTGGAAAAGTAGCGAACCGCCCTTGAATCCGACTCGATACAACTTGACTTCATTCGCGATCACTTTGAATGAGCTGACACCAGGGCTCAAGGTATAACCAAACATGATGTGTGTTGAAAAACAGTCATTTAGCATATGTATTTGCCTCTACCATACACCCTTTTGTGTATCTCTAATTGTTTTGTATAGCTTTGTCTGATCCTGGATATTTGATCACGGATTAAGGAGTTGCTACCTCCAACGGATTCCAGACTCCGACCAGATCAACGGCATCTGGAAAACGGCGAGTACGATAAAGCCAATGAAGAGAAGCTACGGTTAGAACAAAGGCAAAGAATTGTATGTCGAGCTCTTCGTTTCATTCGTTTTCTTTTTATTATCTACATGTTCTCTGCTCTTGGTGATTCATAGCGGTTTGTTTATGTCAGTCGAGGAAGTTACAAGAAAACGGTTGGAAGCCGAGATGGTTTCAGAGAGAGGGTAAAGCTGGACCGTTTCGGTACGTCGGGGGATATTGGGAAGCGAGGAAAGAAAGGAAATGGGATGATTGCCCAGATATATTTGGAGAATTGAACCAGGAGAGTACAGCAAATTAGAAGAATGATAATCAGGATTCAGGTCAGTATTTTTCTTTCTTAGTTCTATCCAAAGCTATGATCTGGTTATTATATAAAGTTAAGAACATAATAAGATTTCTTTTAGGAAATAACACAATAAGACATTGCCCCAACCGGTTGCGAGATTAGTCGAAAACACATAACTTTAGCTGGTTATCAAACACGATGTTTGTTTAAAACTTGGTTTGATACACTTTGGCAGATATAGGAGAGGTAGGATAGACGAAGACCCTCGAGGCCAATCGATGGAGCATCGACGGGGAGTTGTGGCCGATTGGAGCGGTAGCAGATTTGTGATACAGAACACGATATGAACGAAAATGATATAATGAATGATATGTATGCATGGGCATTTTGGTTGTTATTTTTGAAGGTTTAATGTCTGGGATTAGGTGATAGATAGCTTCACAAATGGATGTAATCTGTTCCAAATGTGAAGGGGAGAATAATTGTGATGATATTGCTTCCTCATCTCTTTCATTTGAATCTTTAATTTTTCTCCCCACATCCCAATAAAAGCTAATGCCTATTTTTCTGTCATACAATACTTCTGTCAAGCATTGGAAAGTATGGGGATTTGGCTTATAAGTAATACAAATACTATTTTCAAAATGGTTATGGTCGATAACCGATCCCAGTTAGGTTTGAAAGTCCAGCCCATAAAACGCTAGTGCCCAGCTTGTGTGTGTACATAGTGTCACCGTACCTGCGGTAGCGTAACTTTGACATGCTCACGACCAACCTTGGGAGAAATCCAATTGTGGCTTCTAGGAGAACTTTTTCTTCGCTAACTGAACATTACTCATGCAGAATCTAAGTTTGTTCGACAACATACTTCGCCTGAGCATGCATGTTCAATCATTTGCGACGCAGTCGACTTGCCTTTACACTAGGCCAAGTCATTCTACTCGACCTTGCCTCTACTTGGAGTAAAGGTCTATCATGTATAACGTCGTATCCCATCATTTTATCTTGGTTCCCAAATAACATCACCTATTTGTCTTGACGACATCCCAAGTTACGGGGTGTCGTCGGCCATCGCAGTTCACTCGTTCATGCCATTAAGAATGGGCCCACGTAAGGTTCATTATATTAGGACATCTCAAACATCCATCCAGATTCTATTGGAGCATTGGACCCTCTTGTGTCCATGCCATATCATTTACGAACTTTGTATCGGATAGCAGGTGTATGATCTAACCTCCGATACATGGGTTGGGGCGCAATACCGAAACACCCTTGCTACTGTACTGTTCTTGAAAAACTCATTTTAAAGAAAGTCGTTCGAGACACTCGTCTTACAATGGTTTTTGTAACCTGTGCACTCAACCCAACACGACGTCGCAACTCGCACCCCTCTTTGACGGCTCGGGTTGCTCCATTTTACCATGTTCCACTATTTTATGGCCTTTGCCTACCATTTTTTACCCTCCCATATTCAATTTTCGCATTTTTAAAAAGGAATGTAAGCTAAATTAGAGGTTTAATTATGAATAATATGTAAACTAGGTTGTTCGACGTGTGTTAATCCAGTGTCGTGAATTCACGTAGGTTGACTTGAATTTCAAAAGAAAAATTTGTGCTAGCTCCATTTATAAATTAGAGAATCCGGTTTAAGCTACTCAGGTAAGTGACTTCACTACTAATTTGGTTGGATGAATTGTTTGAAGCATGAACGACGTGTAATGTGTGGCCCTTGCACGTGTCGTACCTTATGATTATTTGAATGTTTGTTTATTGTGTTATGTCGTAATTATGAGGCATCTCATGTTCTAGAATATCATGTTGACACGTTATGCCATTGATGACTGTGTTATGTCATGAAAGTGTGGTATCATGTTATACACTATATTACATATGAAATGAACAAAAATTTGTCTTGCATCACATATACATGCTATGATTTTAAATTGTGGGGACTTCATGCATATTGTATATGTTCACGTGCATCGAGATACTTCCCTATTATGTATATGATTAGCACAAACGTGTACACTACAATATTATAATACAATATTATGTACACCATGACACTATGCGCCCTCCCTTCCCTCTATGGTATACCGACAGTGTGAGTGTATGCTAGTCGAAGGTCAGGTCCAGGGGTGCATATACGACCTCGTCTAGTGGTCCATGTGCGAGTGTGTGGACCGTATATAGAGAAACAAGGTCATGAAATGATGTTTTATGATACGACAAGAACCAAACATAATTGCACGTGATTGCATTTCCTAACCTAGCAGTGAAGTTACTTACTGAGTATTTCTTAAAATACTTAAGCCACGTACTACTCTTAGTTTTTCAGGTAAAAGTAAGACACCGTTGCACGGATGACAATATCACGGTGACGACCATGGGACCGAAGCTAGGGTACATAAATTTCACGTTGTTCGTAAAATGAAGAGTCATTTGGAGACTAAAATTAATTATAGAAATTATTAGAGCTTGGCGTAGTAGCAGAGAAATCATTAATTAAAAAAAAAAAAAGTTGAATTTCAAAATTTAATTAATAAACTAAACCATCCTTAAAAATTGAAATTAAACAGCTCAACACATAGATGGTTCCATTCCATCTGTAGTGTTCCCTGGAATTACTACATAAAAAGAAGATCCTATGCATTATTTATATACTTAAATCGATTCCCTCCCTTTAAAATAAAAACCATCAATATATTAATCATGAATTTGCATGAGATTTGATTGAATATGTGTCAAATAAGTTACGAATATCAACTCGAGTATTGCTCGAACACCTCAAAGATATTATCGTTAATTGTTGTAGGTTTGAATCAATATCTCTTAAACATGGTTGTCACCCATCAACCACAAATAATTGCTTCTATGTTCACAAATTATCGATCTCAAATAATAATTTTCGGAGCATGTTTGAATTGACTTTTTAAGTGTTTATAAAAGTATTTCTATAACGACCATAGATTTCTACTAACCTTGGTCGCTACCGTCATTATAACATACTCTCTTATATGAAAACAAACATTTAAAGTTTTATCATAAAACACTGTCTTAGACTTACATGTTCGAAAACATCTTTAAGACAGCAAAAGAAAATACTGAATAAAACATTAAAAGTAAAAAGTACCATATACTAACCGAAAGTCTAAGAAATGAAATACCACTATCATATACATGTGTCATTGTCTTTCCTTGTGATGCCGTCGTCGGTCATACAGGCGTGTCTACGTTCCTCCTCACGTCAACATATTTCATTGTTTAGGAGGAATTACGCTAACTTGTTTTTTTAGTACAAGTAGCTACGGGGTTTGCTATGACTTTTTACTATCGTCCGACCGTTACTGAGGCTTTTGCTTCTGTTCCTGTATCTTCCAAAAGGAAAAAAGATCTCTGAGAGCTGTTTCCTGGATCCGAAAGAGAGTACTTGGGTTCTCCCAATAACTAAAAAGTGTAACATGCTTGAATCTAACTGGGGTTTACGGTGACATGACTTGAGTATTTTATTTTATAAAATAATTACTAACGGATCCTATGAAGCCAAGGAATGCAAACACATGCAACTCATGATTACAGACCTATCATTAAGACTAGACCTATCATTAAGACTATCATAAATGTGGCCTCGAGTCGGGATAAAACAATTTTTTTTTAAACAATTTCGAGTCGGGATCCTATATACTTTTGTTGATTAATAATTGTGAGGGCTAACTGGGTAAGGATGTATATAAATTTCAACTCTCTATGAATCAAAATGTCAAACAAAGCTTAAATTAATGAAGTTGTATGCATAATGAAATGGAATATGCATAGAAATTGGGAACTCCAGCTAGCCAAAGCAGATACTCCTTCCCCCAGTTGAGATTCTATTCCAAAATTATATCTTATAGCAACATAATGATATTAAAACTATATCTTATAATAACATCATTACATTATTCATATATATGATCACATAATTTGAGACACAAAAGACAATGAGATCCACATTATAAGGAACTGCAAACCCTCTTTCTCCTTATTATCTCACTTCATTCATGTGGATCTTCCCATTGCATTCTTTGGCACATGGGGTCCTTTGAATCTTCACATCATGATTTGTTTTCTCAAGGATAACGTACACGAATCTCCTTGGGAATGAGTTTAATTATCTCGATTGGCCTATGAAATTTGGAAAGTTGGGTCTATTGAAGTCATCTCATGTCTCTAGACGCGTAATTCTTAAATAGTATATAGTCAATGTATCAGATAAGCATTAGAATTTAGGAAATTATTAAAAGCTTAAGTACGAGACAAATGAACACAACTTTAATGAAACTGGGTCATAAAGAATAATCTCATATTTTAATTATCTCACCTTATAAAATTCAAACGTTTCAGTGTTTCTTACCATTTCAAAGATCGAGAGTTCATCTTGCAGCAATGAATTGTGGAAACACCCGAACTTTTCGATATTATATTAGAGAGAACTTCAAAAGGGATTCTCGCTTTTCCTTGGCTTTTTGGTACATCAAAACTTTACATAATTAAAAAGCATAGGGTACCCCTTAAAAGGGTTTGTTCTAAACTTGTATAGTTGAGAGAAAAAGGCACACACAAAGCAAGAGAGTGGATAATACATTAATGGGCAGATGGGCCACAGTCCTCCAATTCAATGCCCTCATCAGCCAACCTCTTCTCCTTGTACACATACCACTTAGCACAAATCAAGAACACCGCCAAATTCAACACACTTAAGATCGCCAACAGCCAATAGAAATCATAAAGCTTCCCTTCATTGAGATTGTCCGGAATCCATGGATGCCCATTTTCAGTCACTTTTCCCACTATTGTAACCAATAATGAGCTAAAGAAGAACCCTAAAGCAAGTGTGCTCAAGAACAGCCCTGTGCTCATTGTCTTCATCCCTTTAGGGCACTCTCTTAAGAAAAAATCCAATTGCCCCATGTACGTCAACGCCTCGCCTGCATACACAACCGATTAAAATTTTACGTTCTAACTTTTTACGTATAATCGAACCAAAATGCCAAAATGAGGGAAATTTTCTCACCTGCTCCCACAATTAAGAACTGTGGACAAAGCCAAAACACACTCATTGGCACCTCAGCCATTGGCTTGAACACCAATCCATTTTCCTCCACCACCCTCAATCGCTTGATTTCGGTAAGCGCGGCGGCGACCATGGCAATTATCGATAGAACCAACCCGACCCCAACTCGTTGCAGTGGGGTTAGCCCTTGTGGATTCTTCAAAATTCTCGATGCTATTGGGACGATGAGTCGGTCGTAGATCGGGACGGTTACGAGGATGCTAGCAACGAAGAAGGCAGTGAGGGAGGCTGCCGGAATTTGAAAGGATTTTCCAATGTGTCGGTTCATAGTAGTGGCTTGGGAGACAGAGAATGTTGTCATTTGAGCATAGACTGTCCAGAAAATAATGGTGGTTGCCCAAATTGGTAACATTCTAAGCACTAATTTAACTTCCTCAATGTCTGTTAGGGTTGATAAATTCCACTTGTTCACTACATTCCCAACTATTTCTTCATCCTTGATTGCTGCCTTATCCAAAAATCTACACAAAAAACCAACAAATTCAATATAAAAATGTAATCTTTAATATAAATTCATGATTATCTATTGATTTTTGGTCGAAATCAAACTTGGGTTCAACCAAAGTTTTCAACTTTTTGGTCATTTTGATTTGTTTTGATTCTTTTTCACACAACTTGGAGAGCCAATCAATTGAGTTATATATATATATATATATTCATGAAATAGAATAATGATAAAAATTGTGGGCTAGATGCCTAACTTTATAATAAATTTATTTCTTGTGTGAAAATTGAAAATACTAAATATAATAAGCTCAATTATGGCAAACTTCCAAGTGTTGAAAATGTTTTTTGTCCTAAGCTTGTCGGGTTCCTGTTGGATGGGATATAGTTTTTTAAGTTATTAAACTGTATAATTGGTGACCAAAAGTAGAATTTGGGATTCAATTTTCTTGGCTTATATGATACAATAACGTATTCGGAATGCCCACGAAAACTATGTAATAATTCATTAATCACCTTTACAAGTAAGTTTATTTAAATAAATTATCATATATTATACCCAATATATCAACTATTTTAGTCGTAGTATCACCACGTATCAAAAATACATTCATCGTTAGTTCTAGATGAAAATCATTAATATTTTGTTTCAAAAATACTATTGAACTAAAAAACACTCTATTTCAAAAGTTTCATTAATAAAGTTAAAAAAATGTCATTAATGTACAAAAAAAAAAAAAAAAAAAACATCTATACATTTTCAAAAGTAACATTAATATCCTTTTAACTTAAAGTGATTTATGAAGTGTAAATAGATGATTTTTTCGATATACTATAGGCAATAATTTTTTAAATTTCTTTTTTGAAAGTTTTAAGGTTATTTTTAAAATATAGTATTATCCAAAATTAAGGTATTATTGGGAGTTAAAAAAATTATGATTGTAGTTGACTTTTTTAAAGCGTTAAAACTGAATAAACTAAGAAACCAACCTGAACTGCTTGCTGCGGGGCAACTTCTGTTTCTTCTTCCCAGCTCCGTCGACGGCGTCTTCGATTTGGTACAACGCCGATGGATCCGAGGGCAAATCCATCCTCCTCTTCCTCCATGCTGCAACGAACACGGCTGCGATTTGTGTCAACGGGCTACCGACCAACTTTTTAAACCGGTATCGTCGAGTCCCGGACAGGAACACAACCAATCCCAACACAATGGCACAAGCACATATCCCATATCCCCATTGCCTGCCCCAATTATCTTGAATGTAAACAAGAATTGTCACAGCTCCAAGTGATCCAATGCTTATCAAGAAGAAGAACCAATTGAAGAAAACCGCCGTTTTCGCTCTCTCCTCCTTATCCGTTTCGTCGAATTGATCGGAACCGAACCCTGAAACGCTCGATTTCAAGCCACCGGTGCCGAGTGCCGTTAAGTATAGTGCTGTGTGGAGAATTGCCAGCTGCTTGCTGTCCGCCGGAATGCATGGGGTTGGTGAGAGCCCCGGTGAACATTTTGGCGGCCGGAGACTTGGAATTATGGTGGAGATGGTTAAGAGAGTTACACCCTAATTGAATCCACAAATTTAAATTAAAACATATTTACACAAAAATAATATTAATAACGAGAAAGCGACATAAATCTTACAATTGCTTGAACCGTTGCGAAGATGGAAATTGTCAGATACCTTTAAGAAAAAAAAAAAAAAAAACGTTCTATAATTCCAAATCAATTAAACACGACAAAAACGGAAGAAAAAATTGAAATTTATGAAAGTAAATAAATAAAATTTTGAAAAATTGATGTTATTACCGTCCGAGAAAAGTGTCGGCGACAAAGCCACCGAAGAGACATAGCATGAAGGAGGTTCCGAGGAAGTTGGTGACATTGTTGGCGGCGGTAGCATTGCCTAGATGCATTGTTTCAGTCAAATAAGTGACCAAATTGACTGCAATTCCCAGCGTTGTAAGCCTCTCAACCCCTTCTGGCCCTGCAGATTTTTTGAAGAACTAATGAGTTCAAAAGGCTTAAGCTTTGCATTATAGAAAGGGAAGATTAATGATAATGGACCTAGAATCATGGCGGCCGCGACCCAGCCCCCGGTTTTGGCCTTAATGGCTGGCTTGCCGGTGTAGTCCCAGGCATCTGAGAGGGTCTTTTCATGAGTTGTTTCTGGGAGAATACTCATGGTGATGAAGATTCTGCAATGGATATGTATGTGTTGCAGTGGATGAAGATTCTGCAATGGCGTTGGAGGGTTTTTATAGTGCGAATTTCATACCTCGTGACGTATAATAACAAAATATTCTATTCTATTATTATATTCTATATTGTGTTTGAAGTTTTCAAAATTTCTATTTTTGTTCTTCTTTTTTTTTTTTCTTTAATCATAATTTGAAGTTTTTATGTGCATTTATACTTTATATTAGTTGTTTATTCCAATTAAAAAAAACAAAATGATTTGTGTAACCTCACAATCCACTTCATTTGGAGTCCAATGTGTTTGTTGGTATTCGTTCTTCTCTCCAATTAATGTGGGATCTCACAAAAATAAGTTCAAATGGGATCAATTACTATGAATTTAAAATCAATTCCATTGCAGTTTCAAATTTTACTTTACATTGATTTATTTATTTATTTTTAAACAGTTAATTAAAATTTGCAATTCAATATCAATATATTTTATAAAAAATTATATTTGAGTGGTCGGAAAATACATAATAAAATTAAATAAAACTAATGTGTATATATATTTAGTTTAAAATGAACGATAAATTTGGATTTTCCTTATTCGATCTAGTTTTACGAGAACACGACTGTCCACAATGGTATGATATTGTCCACGTTGAGCATAAGCTCTCATGGCTTTGCTTTAGGCTTCCCCAAAAGGCCTCATACCAATGGAGTTAGTATTCCTCACTTATAAACCCATGATCATTCCCTAAATTAGTCGATGTGGGACTTCCATCATCCAACATGGGGCACAGTTATTTAGTTTGAGTTAACCAAGTCTATGTTTGTCGTGTATTGTTCTATAACATTCATCAACATTCATATGTCTATTATTATGAAAACCTCGACTTTTAGAAGACTTACAATTTAAGAGAGAAACGGGAGCCAAAAGTGAAGAATTTAAAGAAGAAGAACACAACAATGGGTTTACAAAAATTTATATAAATAATTCAAACCGTTCGCACCAACCCAACCATTGAGTTTATTATTTCATAGGAGTTGTTTGGATTGAAAAAATATATTATTCGAACAATTGGAATGAGTTTAAAAATGTTTCAAGCCGACTTAACTCACCTCATGAACACTTAGTTTAGGAAATTCGGCGGGCCAAACGTGAAAGGCCAAAATTTGAAAGGCCAAAATTTAGATTTTTTTTTTTATAATTATTTTCACGAGTCAAGACAAAATAAATAATATATTTATTGAGTTAAATTGAATTGAACGAAGGTACGGTTGAGATTTGAACTCCCAACTTTCGAACGAGAAAAGAATAGTATTTTAATCGCTTAAATTTAAACTACTAAAAACAATATTTTAATAAAATAAATATCACTTTTTTGAAATAGATAATTAAACCAATTTTAGGTCATTAATGATTTAATGTTTCTAATATTTTTCTTAATGCATCTTAAAATTAAATTTCTTTAAAATTATTGACTTTTTTTGGTCAATGTCGGTTGAAGTGTATGGAGGTGGATAAGGTTGCATAAATAGAAAACTAAAAACCAAAACGACACATCGACCTCGCTCAAAGTGGGACGACACGTATTTTGACTCACTGAGTTAGGTCGGCAAAAAAAATAAATACTAATAATACTAATAAGACTACTAATTATTATTATTAAATAAATTTAAATTTTAAAACAATTAAGTGATTTTCAATATTTGAAAAATAAGTTGACTTTGTGGGTTATGTACATATCCGCCATTGCAATAGTTGTTGAGCCTACAAATTTACAACATTTCATAGTTTTTTTTCTTTTTTTTCTTTTTCCTTTTTAATTTAACTCAACTTGGGTATAATATAATTAAAATATATATATATATCAGAGTCCGAGTCTCGAAATAAATTTGTTTATTGTTTATTATAGACTAAGCATGTTAAAGTTTCGAGCATTAAATTACTATTTTAAAAGTAAAATATATTATCATTTTCTTTTAGTTCAAAGGAACGGAAAATTTTCAATAACTTTTGTAATGTCATGTTAACAAGTTGAGTTAGAGTCATGTCGGGTAGAGTATATTTAAGCTTATATCTTATATTACTATTATTTTATCTTCCAAGTTGATCTTACAATTAAAACGCATCTATTAAGAAGAAGTTTTCACACCCTTATAAAGAATGTTTCGTTCCTCTCTCCAACCGATATGAATCTCACCATCTACACTCTTTGGACCCAGCGTCCTCACTGACACTCGTTCCACTCTTCAACCGATGTGGGATGTCACAATATACCCTTTCGAGGTCTAGCATCCTCACTGACACTCGTTTTTCTCTCCAATCGATATGGGATCTCACACACAGAGCTTAGATATTAGATTCTGAGAAGTATTCGACATAATATTGAAATGAAGCATAATTTTTTTTAAAAATGATTATCAAACCGACCCAAATAGGTGCAAGTCTTTCCTACCCGTACCATATTGTATGATTCTTTATTAAAATTTCTTCCAACTATAACTTATAACAATATCAATATCACGTCACAAAAACATCAAACCTAATTTCATCTGAAATATTCTCAATAAAATAAATGAAACTCGAAAGCATATTCTAATGTTTAAAACATTGACATCATGGTTGAAAACAACCTTTCTCACTCTTATTATCCTCGTTTCGATTATAAAAAGAACCAAACACAAACCGACAACAACGTTGAACATTAAACTAAGCATCAAACTGAAAATAACAATAATTTTAAAGAACAGAATTTCGTGGGTAATCTTTCATGTGCTCCAAGAGCCACACTCAAAATCAGAAAAATAAAAAGGATGATTTAAAAAAGTCAAAGATTTGACCACTGCAAACCAATGGGTTTCATTGATTTTGGCCCCTAAGAGACCAACAAAATTAAATTAAATAAGAGCCAAGGAACCTCATGGACAGAAGATTGCCACTTGTGCTTAAGTTACTTGTCCATGGGCTTCCCTTAAAACGTCATTTCATTTTAGTCTCTATACAATATTTTAACCGTTATTAAAACGGTGAACCAAAATAATATTTTAACTTTAGTTTAATATATCTCTTTTGAAATTATGATAGCCACGCACGTTAACAAATAAGATTTGTTTAGCATGCACATACGATATCATTGGCTAGTTGTAACAGTTCAAACTCACCGCTAGCAGATATTGTTCTCTTTGAGTTTTCTCCTTATAAGGGGAGGTTTCCACACCCTTATAAGAATGTTTCGTTCCTCTCTCCAACCGATGTGGGATCTCACAACCCATCTTCTTTCGAGTTCTTAGTGTCCTTGCTGATACTCGTTCCCCTCTCCAATCGATGTGAGATCTCACAGATGATAAGCTTCTAACTTTTGCCTCTAAATTTAAATTATATACAAGCAAACGTGGAAGGGATGTAAATTCTACTTATCAAATTTAATTTTTATTTGTTTTATATAATTTTATCGTTATGACGTGTCATCGTAGCATCTTTACTATATATATATCATAAACAATGATTAATCGAAAGTCAAAATAACACTAAATTAAGAGATTTTTGTATTAAATTAGATGAATGATGGAATTAAAGACGGGATTATAATGTTAATTATTGATTTAAAATGGAAAAAAAGTGGATTCCTAAATAAAAAAATAGCAATGATTGAAGATTAATAAATGAGTTCATAAAGAAAGGAGTTTGAAGGGAGGGATAAGGAGTCATGTCTAGACATGATTTGAAGGTGTTGTGCTGGAAATGGGCAACTGAATTAGAGCTGGATTAGGCATGGGGTAAGGGTTTACCTAAGTTTTTATTTATTTTTTATTCATTTATTTATACAAAAAACATGGAATGTAGGGAACCCTAATTTTTTAAGAACAATGCTGATTATGAGAGAGATTGTTCCTCCAAATCTGACGTGGAACGATCCGTGTTCATATATCTTCATTAGTAGTAAGATACTGTCTACGAACGTAAGCTCACAAAACTTTACTTTTATGATTGAACTACCAGAAAACAACGTGCATGATATGAACCAAATGACATCAATCATATAATATATTTCAATGAAGATGTGAAGAAAAATTACTTTAAATTGTAACCCACCTAAAATTTATAACATGAAACTTCATTCTTCTTTTAACGTGGCATGAATTAAAATATCTTTTGATAATTTCAACAATATTTTTTTCACATCTTCATTGAAACATATTGTATGATTGATGTCTCTGAGTTCATATCATGTTGTTAGTATAATTATTAGCTTCTAATTCTTTTAAGCCTTTCATAACTATCATATTCTTAAGATCGTACTGATTAGAATATGATATCGACTTCATTTATATACCCGTCCTTTACGTCACTAATATAAATAATAAACCTTCTAACTTTGTGTAAAAGACTTATTTACTCATTTAAACAAAAAAAATTTAAATATTTAGAAATATCAATCAATATCAACCTTTTTCATAAAGTTGAGATTTATATTTTCGTGAACATCAACCTTTTGAAGCTTTAGGTCATAGTTTTACTAGCTAAATCAAAATGAATATGGTCGGTTAAAATATTTGATCATAGTAGGTTCAAATTATCACTATTACATGTCATATCATACTTAAAACCTCGATCGAATATCTAATATTTACGATGAATTATGCTAATATTTTTGAAAATTTACTCTTATCCAAATCAAAAAAATCATATAAGTATTTATAATACAAATCATATATGCTAATATTTTTATAATATAGTATATGGTAGGAAGCAAGATTATTATTAACACATGCAATTGTATACGCAAGTATTTTAATTTGTAGCCACCCGAATCTATAGAGTAATGTTTTTTTAGGGCAAAGCTGAGTATGAGAGAGATTATTATTATATAATATGGTTGTAATGTGTGACCTTTGATAAATATATACAAAATTCCTTTGTTTCTTTCTGCTCGTGAAGAATAGAGAGTGTCGGGATATAATTCTGTATTTTTTTTGTTTAATTAAATTGAAATGTTGACTTTATTATATGTATTATAATCTATATGTAAATTGAAAAACAAAACTTTAATTAATGATGCTTAAATGATGGTCTCGATCATCACACACTTGTAATTTTCTATCTTAAACCCAACGATTATCTTCTTCATATATAAATTAAAAATATAATCTAATAAATTTTCGTGCAATGTTTCTCAATAAATAAATATGTTGAAATAATAAGATAAATTACTATGATAAAAATAATATGTGTTCTCTTTAAAAAATAAATGAAAAAGATAATGTCTTTTGCATTATAAATATATCATACCTATCTTTGTCTTTACTCACATGCGTTCGAAATTCCTATGTTTGAGCTAGAGAGTGATTTTTAATTCTTTTAAGTTTTTGTTAGTTATTCTATCATCAAAGTACTCTCATTCATATGTAATTTTTGTTCATTCATGTACCTCTCATTTACTTGAGTGTTACGAAAACATTGATCACTGTATTCATCTTTTTTTTTTATAAAAAAAGGCTTTGTTTTCTCCAATTTACACTAAATTAATAGCGTTTGTAATGAACAAAACTGCTGGTGTCCACCAAAAGTTGTATTAACTCATAAATTGCATACAAATAATATAATTTATATCTTGTATATTGATTTTATACATTTTTTATAAAGATCAATTTCAAATGTGGCCTATTAGCTCAGTTGGTTAGAGCGTCGTGCTAATAACGCGAAGGTCGCAGGTTCGAAACCTGCATGGGCCATAATTCTCAAAATAATGTATTTTTTATTATTTTATCAGGGAAAAAGGATTAAATTTACTACAATTCAGTAAAACAAATATGGCCTATTAGCTCAGTTGGTTAGAGCGTCGTGCTAATAACGCGAAGGTCGCAGGTTCGAAACCTGCATGGGCCATTTATTTCTTGATTTTCTCAGGAACAAAAGAGTAAAATTATTTAATTTAGCGTAACACCGAACGTGGCCCATTAGCTCAGTTGGTCAGAGCGTCGTGCTAATAACGCGAAGGTCGCAGGTTCGAAACCTGCATGGGCCATTTATTTTCAAAACAATATATTCTTTATTATTTTAGGGGCAAAACCGTAAACTTACTTTAATTTAGTGTATTTTCTCCTGGGGTTCGTGAACTGGAGTCTGTGGACTGCTTTCATATGATACGATAAGGTTTTGGTGTGCTTGAGAAAGAGCCCATTGGGCTAAAACTATATCAATGACTATACTATAAAGATTAAGTCCAAATAATGGTGCAATCAATTTGTGATTTAATTGCTATTTTCGTAATCCATCGTCGAACTTATTCCTTCCACCGATTTAATTCTCAACATTATGCCTTAAATAGGATTCGAACCTCTATACTCCTTAGCACAAAATTTTGAGTCTTGCATGTCTACCATTTCACCACCAAAGCATCTTGAAAGTGAATCATAGCGAGACTAGTAACTTGAGCATATGTCGTCTATGAATTTGAGTTGGCTGACTCACTCCGTGTTGAAAGAGGGTGCCACACAATCGCTTATAAACGTACCAAAAAAGTGCAAGTGTGATACCAAGCACCACACTAGTGTTCGGTCACCTCTTGTCCAAACCAATAAATTTATTATTGAACCACGTGCATTTGTTGCAATAATAATAAAAGCGAAATTGGAAATGTATGGAAATATAAACGATTACTAATAAAAATTATAAAAAAATGTAAAAACAATAATACTTGGTATCTGTCAAGAAAATAATAGTATTTGGTAACTATTTCATTAAGCAACCATTGACTTAATTCACATAAATTAAACGACGTGGTTTTTCCAAGGATATAACAAATTAAAATACAAATAATAAAATATTAATTTTATGGAATCTCATTTGAAAAAAAAAAAAAAAAAAAAATCTTTTCATGCCATATTATTTGTCGAACACTGCCACGTGCACAGTTATTATTCGACCTCATAATTTCTTCTCACATGTCACATGCTACATTTTTAAATAATTTAATTAATCTCCATTTGATAGTTTAAGCTATTAATACTAATAATAACTAGCTAATTATCGATCATAATTTAATGACAGCTATTTTCTTATAATTAATATATATATATATATATATATATATATGTACTGATTTTCCACAATAATTAAATTAAAATATCCCATTATTATTGAAGGATTAACATGTCAATAAAGCAATAGATGTCGTGGAAATTAAATTATTGGGTTAGTCTTAAAGAACATGGTATATATGTCATATTTATTTGTGCTACGATTCAATAATATAAATAATTATAAATTTATATTCTAAAATAATTAAAGTAGTAATCACGTCTTTAATATAATATTATATCCCATTATTTGTTATGATTTTTGTAATTTAATTTAATAAATCTTTAATTTTTTATTTTTATATTTCACATATTCAACATTAAATAAAATTAATAAATTTATTATACATAAAATTAAATTTATTTTCTATACCATTCTAAACTTTCGACTTTGTATTTAATGGTCGACTGTAACAGCCTAAGTCCACCGCTAGCAGATATTGTACTCTTCGAGCTTTCCCTCTTGAGCTTCTCCTCAAGGTTTAAAAATGCGTTTGTTAGGGAGAACTTTTCATATCCTTATAAGGAATGTTTCGTTCTTCTCTTCAACCGATGTGAGATCTCACAATCCACCCCCTTCGGGGCCTAATGTCCTCTCTGACACATCGCTCGGTGTTTAGCTCTAATACTATTTGTAATAACACAAGGCCACTGTTAGCTACTATTTGGGCTTTTCATTCTAGGCTTCCTCTCAAGATTTTAAAATGTGTCTGTTAGGGATAGGTTTCCACACTCTTGAAATGTTTTGTTCCCCTCTCCAACCGATGTGGGATCTTACATCGACTGAGGCCACTTTGCTATGAGTTATATCTTCTCAAAATTAACAGTAATACCTCCTCGGTTGTAACATGTTTGAGAAAAACCACCAATTCTCGCAAAATTCACACATAGAAAACTTAACATACACTTGATTTTCTTTGAGGGTTCTTAGGATTTTTTTTTTTTTTTTTTTTTTTTTGCAAATGTTCCTCGTGCTCCTCTTTTGTCCTTGAATACTCTGTTCTTCGAGTCCATGAACATTATTGGTGCATTCACAAGGCCAAAGAACATCACATTGAACTCATAATGTTCGTACCTCATCTAGAATGTTGAAGCTGCATTACGCACTTCATTTTGAAATGTAATATTTTATGGATCGCAGTGTTGTTCAATGATTTGCATTATTTGAAAATTCTATGTGAATCATTTTTTTACGAGTCAAAATTAATCTTTGTTCCTTGTACGTTATTACCCAAAAGGTTAGCTTTTACCATGGGAAATTAGTACACCAAATTATAATATTACGTTATTTTAATTGTTATATATGTTTCGTAAATTGGAATCTTGAATTGAATCTTTTGAGCTAGGTGGCAAATTTAAATAACATCCATTAATCGACCAGATTCTATAACAAAATCATACAATTTAAAGTTTATAGGTATAAGTGTAACTAAGGTTTAAAATGACGAGATTAACAATAATGTAAAAACCTTAATTTTACAAAATACCGATGAAAATATCAATAAAATTTCATATTAATTTGTACCATGACCAAGTAGAAATATTGATGAAAATATCGACCACAAAAATTTAATACCCTAGACATAGATATATATTTTTGAAAAGGTAAAAAGATTGAAAGACCTCATTGGTAGAGATGTCAACGAGGTGGGGTGGAGACCGAGAAAACCTTTCCTACCATTTATATCATTCTCCATTCTCGCAAAGTTACACATTTACTTTTGCTTGGATAGGGGTGGGGATTCACCACGAGAAACTGATAGGGATTCGGTTCTCTGCAAGTAATTTTTTCCGTTTATTATTAATTAAAAAAAAACTATTTTAATATTTTTATTTTTCAATATAATCCTTAATAAAAAAAAAATCTTAATAAATCAAATATCCTATTATAATTTTTAAGAATTCAAAATTTAATATTTTAAAATAAAATAACTAAAATGATATTGAAATCTCTAATTTTTGTTATGATCCATCTCAAACTTCAAAAATTTTAAGCTTAGGTCGGTTCATATTCTACGACATCTAACTATAAAATCGAATAGAAAAGAAATAACATAGTAGAAAAAACACCCATTTTCATTTCCAAACCCTCTTATTATATACCAAATCACTTCTAGACCTATGAACCTATGAATTTTAAAAACAATAACCCATTTTCATTTTGTTTCATATCACCCAAAATCTGGATCTAAGTCAACATTTCATGTTCGTTATGAGCCCAAAGATTGAGGGAACAATAAAAGGAAAATTATGGGTCCCCATCTTAGGAAGTGTCCAAAATTAAGTCTGCCAGCTAAAATGCATATCACACACATGAATGATGGAGTTATCATTATATTTTATTTATCATTCAGCTTCCGTAAGCCCTATAAAAACCCTAACCCATCTCCATTTCTCCCACACCAATCTCTCACCTCACAATTACCTTATCTTTTGGTTTACATTCAGTTCAAAACAATGGCTTCCAAAGCTACTGCCTCTCTCGCCTTCCTCCTCGCTCTCAATCTTTTCTTCTTCTCCCTCGTCTCGGCCTGCGGTAACTGCTACCCTAACCCCACACCTTCCCCTGAGAATGGAAAATGCCCTAAAGACACTCTTAAGCTAGGAGTTTGTGCCAAATTGCTCGGCGGTCTGGTCGATGCAACCATCGGCAAGCCACCGGTGACTCCCTGCTGCAGTCTGATCAATGGCCTAGTTGATCTTGAAGCTGCGGTGTGTCTTTGCACTGCCCTTAAAGCCAATGTGTTAGGAAAGGACCTCAACATCCCCATCTCCCTCAGCTTGCTTCTCAATGCCTGCGGCAAGAAAGTTCCCAATGGATTCCAGTGCTAATTTACCATCTTTGTTGCTTCAATAATTATTCAATATTGGTTAATGTCTTAAAATAATTACAATTGTAGCTCGCTTCTTTGTTTTGCTTCATGTTTTTTACTTGTGTTTGAAGGTCAATAAGTTCACCTATTGGTGATTTGCTTAGTGATCGATGTTTTAATATATTAAAATGAAAGAATTTATTATTTCTATCTTCTTTTCCTAATGCTTCCACCAAAATTTTGTTCAACTTCTTCCGATGAGGAAATTCAAAATGACCAACTCTATCGATATAGACACCCCATGCAATTTTACGATATTTTTTATATATGGTTGTGTCCAATTGTCTTACAATATCTATCGACTTGGTTAGTTCGACGATGATCGTCCATATCATCGTATATCCTTTCGAAATTCGCCTATGATGAAGCTATTACTATATTTTCCTGTTTCCAATCTAGAATATTTAGGGGTTGTAACATCTCTATCGTCCTTAAGTCGTCATAACTCATCAAACACGTGCCACATGAATTCTTACTTGTTGACACATTAATAATTTCCTAACATTTTACAATAGTTTGCTTCCCCGCTTCCTTGGTAAGATGTCATCATTATACTCCCTTAAATTGTTGCACTTCTTATTACCAACCATATGCACTCCTAAGCGTTGTGGTTGTATAGCGTCTTTTCCTTGAGGGATAACCCCATGGTACATGTTTTTTTTTGTACCGAGGACCTTGATTCCAAGGTTATTGTCCCCTAGACACTCTTCCTAGGAGATTTATAGGGTCCTATGGTCATTGAACAACTCAATTCTAACCTATGCCCTAGGTTTTATGCGTTCCCTGTGACAGAGCCTAATACCTACATCTAAAACTTCATGTGCTCCCTACAACATCGTCTGAATATCTACAACAGAGCCTAATACCTACATAGTCTGTGTCATACCATGTTGCATTGTACATAAGGAGGTCTTTAGGGTATCTTGAGTTCTAACTTAGGAGTTCTTTGGTAAGTCTTGAGGCACAACCATGGCAAGATTCTTAACATGTAAGTTCTAATCCATATGAGTCATAAACAATTCTGTAACCTACATAAATTTTTCATAAACATCTATATTTCATAAGCATCTTGTCACCTAGTATTCAGGCAAACCTTGATTTCTTATAAATAGTGTTTGGGTAGTTTCATCTTTTTCTTCATGGGTGGTGCCCAAACATGTTCTAATTCTCTCGTGAGGTCTCACATGATTATCCTTAAGCTCATAAATAAGTCTCATATAAAGTTTCATAACATTTGAAGTCTTTTTAGGTTGTTGAAACATCGGGGTATTTTGATCATTTACCACTTCAGATCTTGGTTTGAGTTCTTAACTTATTCTAATAACTTCAAACCTTGCCTAATCCATTTAAACCATGAAATAAAACTCCTAAAAATTTTCTGCTATTTAGAGACCACTCGAGTTAAAAACTAGTGGTGTGTAATTATAGAGAAATTTTGGTCATCTTACACCTATCATTGGTTTAGCCCCTCAACGTAATACAATAACCACAAATTTCATGCATAACCCTACCGTGTTATATTAAGCCTTCTATTAACATTTCATGAGTAGGGTAGTCCATTTTAGTGGGTTATTTTAAATTCACTTGCATTCTCAGCCAATTGTCCGGTTTAGGTCTTTGACTTTCAGTTCTTGTCTTAATTTTTCCATAGTTCTTTCACCATCTCGTAAATTTCACACCTGAAATTGACTCGGATTCGACTTTAAACTCACAATTAGAATCCATCAAGGAGATTCCTTCATTTCATTAGCTTGTAAAATTTTCCTTTGGCAAGCTCAAATCACTTTTCCCCTGTTCCTAACAACACGGTGATTTCATAGTTACATATGTCGTAGTGATATAATTTTTCTTTGACACTATCACTCTCGATGTAACGACCCTAAATTTCCACATACTCAGAGTCGCTACTAACGTCTCATGCTCATTTATAATGCAGAAATATAACTCTTACATGAACATAATTGATAACGTAAACTTAAAAAAAAAAAGTTTAAAACAACTTCTTCTCTGGAAAACACAGCCATGGTCTTACGTGTTTAAATATGAAATACTGAAATTTAGAGAAAACAAAAACAAATACAAAATAATTTAAAACAATGAAATGCAAAACAACTTATTCTAACTTAAGACTAGAAATTTAAATATGAATCTACCCTATGCACACGCCACAGTCTTTGCTCGCGATGCCGCTGTCCTCCGTACAAGTGTGCCTTGCTTTTACCTGAAAAATGATGTGGCACACGGCCTGAGTATTTCAAAGAATACTCAGTAAGTGGCCCCACTATAGGGGTCATGCAAATGCAAACACATGCAATCATGATTTAGGGACCTATCTCTAATCATCTTAGGGGTGGCCTCCAGTCTCGGACAAATTGGATGTGTAGTACTTCCCTACACACAACTCACACGTGCGAGTGTGAATCTCCAGGGCGCTCGCACACCCCCTGGACCCTCTGGTCAAGCTAATATGTAGCGAGGTCCGGAGGTCAGCGGAACCCCATAGTGTCATGCGCCTCATGAACACCCTCATCTGTGTGCATTCGCACTTATGCGCATTCGCGCTCATCATACGGTGCGCGTCCGCACTCATCATCTCTAGGGGAAGTAGCCCTATGCTTATGAACATACAATATGCATGAGGTCCCTCTAAATCCATCATAATATCTCTTCTGACACAACCCTCTAGTCTCATCTCTTTGTTACTCTAGGTAACACATACTCGTGCATATTTATATTAATATCATTTTCACGCTCTTAGGGTTGTGTCCTATGTCGATCTAACGACATAATGCAATATGGCACTCATCATCATATAGCATGCTCAATATGGAAAACATCATCATATTAGGGTAAACGTCACGCAATCATCATACTCATCATATTGCCACAAAGTGCATCAAACATATCAAGTACGACATTCATCAAAATATATATATACTGAGCACATCATCAAGTATCGTAACCCGCAGATCATCATAACTCATACATCATCATAAGTCATACATCATCATAACTCATATATCGCATCGTACGACATAGTTCATACATCATTGTAATTCATACAATTTTTAGCCTATCCTATAGTAAGGCCACTTACCTGGTTGGCCTTAGCCGAAGTATTCCCTAATTTATTTAACGTAAGCTCCCGTTCCTCGAGAACTACACCAAATGTTGCCAAGGTTTGCTTCCTATCGCATCGTTCGTCACCTTTTATTTTAGTATTTCACATTTTAATGAATAATCCAACTAATAGTGTCAAATACGGCTCTAAACGGCCTCAATAAAAATCGAATTCCATGTTTTCATTGTTTCTAAATTATATAGAATAATAAAACTTAAAACTTAAATTAAAGATATGTCAATATTATTAATATTTCAAGCGGCTTGGATAATTCAACCTTTAATGTTATATCTATAGATACAAATATATAATAATTTCTCATATCTTCCATTTTCCTTCTCTCATCTTATTTCTCTTCTATGTTATATTTTAATTTGGTTCACTGTACTCGATCTGAACAGTATTTGCCAATTTCAAACCGATCTAATTTTCTTTTCTTTCCTAAAATCTTCCCTTTTGTTTTGTTTTTTTCTTTTCTTTTACCTCTATATATTTTTTTTTTTTTTTTTTTTTTTTTTTTTTTTTTAAGAATTTCAATTCTACCTCCCTATCTAATTATTTTAAGCAATTTAAATCTAATTCTTTTAATCCTTCTTTTAATCCGTCTCTTTCTTTACCGGAGTTTAATTCTATAATTCTTTTAAGTAGTTTTTTACTGGAGTTAACCATATCTAAATCATTTAATTATCTAAATAGTTTAATTTTGTTCAGCAGTTTAATTATATTCCAAATTTTGTTTGACTTTACTATTTCTAAATCCAATCTTCCTCTCTATCCATGTATTGTTTTTTTTTTTGTTTTTTTTTTTTAATTATTTGATCTGTTTTCCCAATCTTCCTCTCTTTTATCGGTTTTTTTTTCTCTTTTCATCAGGTTTTCAAATCTTCTTTTATTTATTTATTTATTTATTATTATTATTATTTTTTATATTTGAATAGGTTTTCCAAATCTTCCTTTTTCCTATATTCCTCTCTTTCTTATCTATCTATTTTTTTTCTGACCAATTTTAATGGACTGGATAGATAATTTCTACTTCAGATCATTCCAACAGATAATTTCACAGATAATTTCTAAATTTCTAACTCAGATCTAAATAATTGCTGATATCTTTCCTTAAAAAAAAAAGTAAATCTGACTACTAACCTTTCTCGAGAGACATCTCTCTTCCTTTTATCTGCCTACCATCTTTCCACCTTCCTTCTCAATCTCTCCATTCTAACCATCTCTCCATCATTATTGTCTAACCATCTCTCCATTAACTATCTCTCCATTATGTTTGTGTTTCTGTTTTGTTCGTTGGATTATTGATACTGGATGAAGGAAGTATTTTAGGGGAGGGGAGGAGAGATTTAAGGAGGGGTGGTCAGTTTTTTTTCTTCTTTATTTTGTTATTTTTATTTTAATATATAAAGCCTCGGCGTTACACTCCATATCTATAGTAGTCTATAAGTTCTAATTGTCTACCAAGCCTTCTTGGTCGTTTCATTTGAAACAATTTATAAGTACATGAGAGTACATCCTTTTTCGTGTTTCTAGTCACAACACTACATTGTTTTTCTAGATTTCACGACATTTGATTGAAACATTCTAACATTCCTCAATAAAATCATTTTAATGCGTATACTAGTGTTTAATAGCTTATTAACCTCCTTTCGTGAGACTATATATCTTCACCATTACAATAAAAACCTTACTAAATCTAAACATGTTCTAAATCATCGATACATTATGTAGTACTCACATTTCAAGCATAGTAAATCAACATATGTACATTATTTACTATCTTTCATAAGGCATACCTGACAGTGACAAAGCGTCGCTGCAAGGCCATGGAAGCATTCCGGGCCTACATTGTAGGGTAATTTACAAAATCTATAAGCCTAGAGCTTTGATACTAACTTTAGCAACCCTATTTTTTATAATAAAATGGAGAAGCCACTCCATGCATGACATGCCTAATATTTCATAACGATGCCATAGACTTAAACGTTCATACTAAATTCATTTAAAAATATTGTTATCAACAACATAGCGGAAAAACACATCACATGAATTAAATAAACTAAAACAACACCCCATTTCCCAACTCCTAGATCCGTGCCAACTCGCAAGCCACTCTGATCTGCATGATCGACCTGTGATCGAGCTGTGGCTGGCTCAACTTGGCGCGCTCTAGCATCTCTGATCGGTGCATTTGGCTCGATTTGTCTATTTTGAGCCCCCTTTGACATCTTTGGATCCTTTCCTATCATTTTTACTCTATTGGGAGCCAATTTTGACGTTTTGAGAGGATTGGTTACTTACTTTGGATACCACAAACTAACCTTGGTTCTTCCACCATGTTTTGTCCTCACACACATATTTCTTAAAAAAAAAATCATAGAATATCACACAACATAAAATTACTCTAAGAAAAACATGCTTAATTTTGTATATCTCATGATTGAGTCATCTAAAAGAAATATTCACCTTATTAATATATATAGTAACTTTTAAACTTTAAGCCTTTCTTAGCCATCCTATATTTAAACATCACTTTTTTTTTTTTTAATGTGATCCTAGTTCATTTATGTTTTCATTCTTTACTGAGTGTTAAAATTACATATATATCTCTCTAGCTTACAAATACACCCAATTCTAATATACATTAATTAATTTGATTAAATTTTGTAATTTTCATATATTATCTTATAATTTGGAATCTGGAATTGGATGTGAGAGCTAGGTGGCAAAGTATTAATTTATATTTGTAATTGAAAACAAATATGTATATGGGAGTGTTGTGCATATGAAGTATTATACAATAACAACAGAAAATATCATTCTAACAATCTCTATATATTCATATAATAGTATGACATGTGAAGCATCTCTATTTCTTTATGAAACTGATCATATTATATGTTTTATTGTTTTTCATGTGGTATCGAATTTAAATATCATTGGCCCAATAGAGGTATGCCACATCATCATAATTTAGTAAACATTGTTAATGGTAATCAATAAGCATCTATATGAAAATCATATAATTTAAAATGCCTAGATATAACCAAAGTTTAAAATATCGATGCTAATCTGAAAATTTAAATTTTATGTAAATGTAGATAAAAATGTTAACAAAAGGTCGATGTGAACGAATATTTCTTTAAAAATAAAAAAATAAATATTATCAATTTCATGAAGGACATACTTTCAAAACTTATTAGAGAAGGTTCATTAATTCTTTTTTAAGAAAAAAAAACACCATAACTAATATATGGACTAAATTTAATGGTTATTGCAATGGCATGAACTCAAATAGAACAAAGTCTATTGAATGGAGAAAAAAAAATGCCATACAAGAAATTTGAACTATATTATTACCTCTTCAAATGCTAGGATTAAATAGAAAATTTAGAGATATGTATTAAATACGGAGTTGGATTCTTCAAAGAACAGAGTTGCTATTCATGGAAGAGGAAGTGGAGAGAAATTTCTTTGTGTTAGCTAAAAGGTTCTAAAGATAAGAATATATTACCCTTCCCATCTTCACCGGACACCTGTCCAATTCCCTCCTTACATTTTACTATGAAGTGTTTAATTTGATTTCTACAAAAAAAAAAAAAAAAAAAAAAAAAAAAAAAAACATTATGAGTGAAAATTGATATAGAAAGCGAGGATGAAGATGGTCTCAAACATCTTGGAAATAAGAACGCGTTTACATTTTGCTCCAAATCACGGGAAATCTGGATGAAGTCAACATTTCAAGTTTGTTATGAGCTCAAAGATTAAGGGAAGAACAAGAGGAAAATTATGGGACCCCATCTCACCAAGTCTCCAAAATTAAGCTGTTTCCATAAACTTCTGAGCTCTTCAACTCTGCCAGCTAAAGTCCTTATCACACATCGATGATGGAGTTATCATTATTTTTTTATGATTGTACGCCACTTTCAGCTTCCATAAGCCCAATAAAAACCCCAACCCGTCTCCAATTCTCCCACACCAACCTCTCACCTCACAATTACCTTACTTTTGGTTTCCATTCAGTTCAAAACAATGGCTTTCAAAGCTACTGCCTCTCTCGCCTTACTCCTCGCTCTCAATCTTTTCTTCTTCTCCCTCGTCTCGGCCTGTGGTGACTGCTACCCTAACCCCACACCTTCCCCTGAGGATGGAAAATGCCCTAAAGACACTCTTAAACTAGGAGTTTGTGCCAAATTGCTCGGCGGTCTGGTCGATGCAACCATCGGCAAGCCACCGGTGACTCCCTGCTGCAGTCTGATCAATGGCCTAGTTGATCTTGAAGCTGCGGTGTGTCTTTGCACTGCCCTAAAAGCCAATGTGTTAGGAAAGGACCTCAACATCCCCATCTCCCTCAGCTTGCTTCTCAATGCCTGCGGCAAGAAAGTTCCCAATGGATTCCAGTGCTAATTTACCATCTTTGTTGCTTCAATTATTATTCAATATTGGTTAATGTCTTAAAATAACTACAATTGTAGCTCGCTTCTTTGTTTTTCTTCTTGTTTTTTCCATTTGTGTTTGAAGGTCAATAAGTTCACCTAATGGTGATTTGCTTAGTGATTGATGTTTTAATATATTAAAATGAAAGAATTTATTATTTCCGTCTTCTTTTCGTAATTCTACCACCAGTTTAACGAGTTACCTCTTCGAGCCTCAACTGCTTGATAAATTTAACACGCAAATACATAAAATGTCTTATAACAATTGACTTAGACATTCGGTTTGTTTGTTGGTGGAGAGCACCGTTAAGTGTTAAAATTCAAGTGCATGATCCATGTTTTCTAAAGACTGCACTAGAAATTAGAGGTGAAGAATGAGTTTTGGTCCGACTCTATCGACACAGACACTCCATTCATTCCTACAATATCTTTCATATACGGTTGTGTCCAACTGCCTACAATTTAGGTATCATTGTGTGAAAATTAGTATTTGGACTTGGTAAGTTTAACGATTATTGTCCATACCACCGTATATCCTTTCGAAGTTCACCTACGATGAAGTTCATTACTATATTTTCCTACTTTTTTTCTAGATTATTTAGGAGTTGTAACATCTATGTCGTCGGTAGGTCGTCATAATTCAACTTATCGCATGAATTTTACTTGGGTTGACAGATTAATAATTTCCAAACATCCTACAATAACTTGTATCCCCTCTTCCTAAGTGTTGTGGTTCTCTAGCATTTTTGCTTGAGGGATACCTCTATTGGTACGTGTTTTTTTTTTTTTTTTTACCAAGAACTTTGGTTCAAAGGTTATTGTCCCCTATACATCTCTCCCTAGGAGATTTATGGGTCCTACGGTCATTGAACAACTCAATTCTAGTCTATACCTAGGTTTTATGCGTTCTCCGCAACAAGACCTAATACCTGCATCTAAGCTTCATATGCTCCTTACGACATCGTCTGAAAGTCTTTAGGGTATCTTGAGTTCTAACTCTAAGAGTTTTTTTGTTAAGTCTTGAGGCACAATAAAAGCAAGATTCTTAACATGTAAGTCCAAATTGATATGAGTTATAAACAATTATGATAATATGCATAAATTTTTAAACATCAAATTTCATAAGCATAGTATTCATACAAACCTTGATTTCTTATAAAGAGTCTTTGGGTAGTTTCATTATTTTCCTCATGGTTGGTGCCCCAAACGTGTTCTTATCCCTCGTGAGGTCTCACATGATTAGCCTTAAGCTCATAAATAAATCTTATATAAAGTTCCATAACATTTGAAGTCTTTTTAGGGTGTTGAAACATCTCATAATTCTTACATGGTTATTTTAATCATTTACCACCCTCAAATTTTGGTTTGAGTTCTTTAACATATTCCAATAGCTTTAAACTTTGAATAATCCCTTTAAACCAAGAAATAAATTTCATCGTAAAAATTTCTGCTATTTAGAGATCACTCGAGTCAAAGATCGGTGGTGTGTACTATAGAGGCATTTTTGTCATTTTACACCTATCCTTGGTTTAGCCTCTTAACATAATACAATAACCACAAATTTCATGTATAACCTAATCACGTTCTATTAACTCTTCAGTTAAAATTTAATGAGCAGTGAAGTCCATTTTAGTGGGTTATTTTAAAGTCACTTGCATTATGAAAAAATTGTCCGGTTTAGGTCGTTGTCACCCTGTTCTTGTCTTAATTTTTTCATAGTCCTTTAAATCATCTCGTAAATTTTACACCTGTAACTGTCTCGAATTCAGTTTTGAATCTCACAATTAGAGTCGAGCCAAGGAGATTTCTTCATTTCACTAGCTTGTAAAATTTTCCTTTGACAAGCCCAAATCACTCTTTCCCCTTTTTGTACCAACACCATGATTCCATAGTTACATATTTCATGGTGATAGATTTTTTCTATGACACTACCACTCTCGATATCCATAATAGTCTATAGGTTCTTAGGGTCTATCAAGCCTACTTGGTCAATTCATTTGAAGCAATTTATAGTACAAGTGGGTACATCTTTTTTCGATTATCTAGTCACAACACTACATTGTTTTTTTAATTTTGGAGACATCTGACTCAAACATCTAACCTTATTCAGCAAAATCATTTTAATGCATATACTAGTATTTAGTAGCTTATTAATCTCCTTTTGTGAGACTATATATCTTCACAATTATAGTAAAAATCTTACTAAATCTAAACATGTTCTAACTCATCAATACAGTATGTAATACTCACAATCATAGTAAATCAACATATATACATTATTTATTATCTTTCATAAGGCATACATGACGGTGACAAAGTGTCACTGCAAGGCCATGAAAACATTCTGAGCCTACGTTAAGTCTACAAAATCTATAAGCTTAGAATTTTGATACTATCTAGTGCATGTATGAAAGGCCTAATAAGTGAAAAAAAAGTTAGTAAAACATTTCATAATAAAGCCATAAACTTAAATGTTTATATTAAATTCATTTAAAATAATATTGTTATCAACACATCACATGAATTTAAATAAATTAAAGCAATGCCCCATGACCCAACTCCCAGAGCTGTGCCAACCCGCAAGATGCTGACTCGCATGATCAACCCGTGACCGAGCTGTGGCTGGCTCAACTCGGCGCGCTCTAGCATCTCTGATCAGTGCCTTTGGCTCGGTTTGTCCATTTTGAGCCCCTTTGACATCTTTGGATCATTTCCTACCATTTTTACTCTCTTGGGAGCCAATTTTGACGTATTTAGAAGCCTGATTACTTACTTATTTTTCATTTCAAAGAGTGAAAACTATTCCAAAAGCTAACATGGGTTCTTTCAACATGTTTTGTCCTCATACACATATTTCTTAAAATAACTCATAGGAGAACACAACATAAAATTACTCTAAACAAAACATGCTTAATTTTGTAGTTCTCGTAATTGAGTCATTGAAAAAGAAAATGCATCTTATTAGTATGTACAGTAACTTTTAAACATTTTAAGCGTTTCTCAGCTGTTTGTTTAAAGAATCAAAAGTGATTCCATTTCATCTTATCATTTGGAATCTCCAATGGGGTGTGAGAGCTAGGTGGCAAAGAATTAATTTATGTTTGTAATTGAAAACAAATATATATATGGGAGTGTTTTGCATATGAAGTATTATACAATAACAACAGAAAATATTATATATATAATAGTATGACATGTGAAGCATCTCTATTTTCTTTATAAAACTTGAACTATATTAAAAGTATATTATTTGTACACTTTCCACATCTATGTTACCATTGGTACTATTGAACTGAGAAAAAAAATGTCATACAAGAAATTTGAACTATATTATCACCTCTTCATATGATTAAATAGAAAATTTAGAGATATCTATTTAATATATGAAGTTGGGTTCTTCCAAGAACTGTCGTAAATGAGTGAAAGAATCGCTTTTCAAACAAAAATGTAAGACAGACTGAAGAGAAATTTTTTTCTGTTAGCTAAAAGGGACAGAAAATGAAGAGTATATCCACCTTCTCAATTCCCTCCTTACATTTTATTTATGAACTAATCGATTCCGTTTCTATAAATAAATAAAGATGTAAAAATTAAAATAGGAAGCGAGAGGATGAAGATAGTCTCAAACATCTCTAACCAAATCAATGGTGATACCCGTGAACTTAAGAATCTTAGAAGCAAGAACGCGTTTTCATTTGGTTCCATATCGCGGGAAATCTGGATGAAGTCAACATTTCAAGTTAGTTATGCTCCCAAAGATTAAGGGAAGAAGAAGAGGAAATTTATGGGTACCCATATGAGGAAGTGTCCAAAATTAAGCCTGCCAGCTAAAATGCATACCACACATGAATGATGGAGTTATCATTATATTTTTTTATTTATCATTCAGCTTCCATAAGCCCTATAAAAACCCTAACCCATCTCCAATTTTCCCACACCAATCTCTCACCTCACAATTACCTTACTTTTGGTTTCCATTCAGTTCAAAACAATGGCTTCCAAAGCTACTGCCTCTCTCGCCTTCCTCCTCGCTCTCAATCTTTTCTTCTTCTCCCTCGTCTCGGCCTGCAGTAACTGCTACCCTAACCCCACACCTTCCCCTGAGAATGGAAAATGCCCTAAAGACACTCTTAAGCTAGGAGTTTGTGCCAAATTGCTCGGCGGTCTGGTCGATGCAACCATCGGCAAGCCACCGGTGACTCCCTGCTGCAGTCTGATCAATGGCCTAGTTGATCTTGAAGCTGCGGTGTGTCTTTGCACTGCCCTTAAAGCCAATGTGTTAGGAAAGGACCTCAACATCCCCATCTCCCTCAGCTTGCTTCTCAATGCCTGCGGCAAGAAAGTTCCCAATGGATTCCAGTGCTAATTTACCATCTTTGTTGCTTCAATTATTATTCAATATTGGTTAATGTTTTGAAATAATTACAATTGTAGCTCGCTTCTTTGTTTTGCTTCTTGTTTTTTCCTTTTGTGTTTGAAGGTCAATAAGTTCACCTAATGGTCATTTGCTTAGTGACTGATGTTTTAATATATTAAAATGAATGAATTTATTATTTCCATCTTCTTTCCGTAATTCTTCCATCAAAATTTTGTTTAACTTCTTCCAATGAGGAAATTGAAATGTATAAATATCTCAAATTTTACATACACATTGAATTTGTTTGTTAGTGGAGAGCAGTGTTAAAATTCAAGTACGTGACCCATGTTTTTTTTAGAGATTGCACTAGAAATTAGATGTGAAGCATAGGTTCTTATCCGATTCTATCGACACAGACGCTCCATGCAATCTCACAATATCTTTTAATAAGGTTGTGTTCAATTGTCCATAATTTAGATATGATTTTCTGAAAACTAGTATTTGGACTTGATAAGTTTAACTATGATTGTCCATATCACCATATATCCTTTCGAAGTTTACCTATGATGAAGTCCATTACTATATCCAGATATTGTAACATCTCTATCGTCTCTAGGTCGTCATAATTCAACAAGCACTTGCCGCATGAGTTTTACTTGTTCAAAGATTAATAATTTCCTAACATCCTACCATAACTCGTATCAACCATAAGTGCTGTGGTTTTCTAGCATTTTCCTTGAGGGATAACTCTCTTGGTACTTTTTTTTTTTCTTTTTTATACCAAGAACCTTCGGTTCGAAGGTTATTGTCTCGTAGAAACTCTCCCTAGAAATTATGAGATCCTATGGTCATTGAACAACTCAATTCTAACCTATGTCCTACATTTTTTGCGTTCACCGCAACAAAGCCTAATACCTGCATCTAAAGCTTCATGCGCTCCCTACGACATCGTCTGAATACCTACTTCCAAGATTTCATGCATTTCATATGATGTAGTCTGTGTCATAAGACCATGTTCCACTGCACATTTGGAGGTCTTTAGGGTATCTTGAGTTCTAACTCTAAGAGTTCTTTAGTAAATCTTGAGGCACAACCATGGTAAGATTCTTAACATGTAAGTTCAAATTCATGAGTCATAAACAATTCTGCTAACATGCATAAATTTTTCATAGACATCAATATTTCATAAGCGTCTTTTCACCTAGTATTCATATAAACCTTGATTTCTTATAAACAGTCTTTGAGGTAGTTCCATCATTTTCCTCATGGTTTGTGCTCTAAACATGTTTTAATCCCCTCGTGAGGTCTCACATGATTACCCTTAAGGTCATAAATAAATCTCATATAAAGTTTCATAACATTTGAAGTTTTTTTAGGATGTTGAAACATCTCAGAATTCTTATAAGGTTATTTTAATCATTTACCACCTCAAATGTTGGTTTGAATTCTTAGCATATTCCAATAGCTTTAAACCTTGAATAATCCCTTTAAACCAAGAAATAAAGCTCCTTGTAAAAATTTCTTCTATCTAGAGATCATTGAAGTAAAAGACGAGTGGTGGGTAACTATAGAGGCATTTTTGTCATTTTACACCTATCCTTGGTTTAGTTCCTTAACATAATAAAATAACCACAAATTTCATGCATAACCTTATCATGTTATATTGAGCCTTCTACTAAAATTTACTGAGTAGCGAACTCCATTTTAGTGGGTTATTTTAAAGTCACTTGCATTCTCAGCAAATTGTTCGGTTTGGGTCCTTCACTTTCAGTTCTTGTCTTAATTTTTTCATAGTCCTTAACTATCTCGTAAATTTCACAACGGAAACTGTCTCGAATTCGGCTTTAAACTCATAATTAGAATCATTTGGGGAGATCTCTTCATTTCATTAGCATGTAAAAGTTTCCTTTGGCAAGCCCAAATCACTTTTCCCCCTTCTCATTCTAACGTCGTGATTTCATAGTTACATACTTCGTTGTAGTAGAATTTTTCTTCGACGCTACCACTCTCGATATCTATGGTAGTCTATAGGTTTTTATTGTCTACCAAGCCTACTTGATCATTTCATTAAAAGCAATTTATAAGTACATGTGGGTACATCCTTTTTCGTGTATCTAGTCATAACACTACATTGTTTTTCTATGTTCCGAGACATCTGACTCAAACATCTAACATTTTGAAGCAAAATCATTTTAATGCATATACTAGTGTTTAGTAGCTTATTGATCCCCTTTCGTGAGACTATATATCTTCACAATTATACTAAAAATCTTACTAAATGTAAACATGTTCTAAATTATCGATACATTATGCCGTACTCACATTTCAAGCATAGTAAATCAACATATGTACATTATTTATTATCTTTCCTAAGGCATACTTGACAGTGAAAATGCATCACTGCAAGGCCATTGAAACATTTTGAGCGTAAGTTGTATGTTAGTCTACAAAATTTATAAGCCTAGAGTTTTGATATTAGCTTTAGCAACCCTATTTTTTATAATCCAATGGAGAAGCCACTGCATGCATAACAATGCAGAAAAGTTAGTAAAAATATTTCATAGCAATGCCATAGACTTAAACGTCCATATTCAATTCATTTAAAATAATATTATTATCAACAACATACCAGAAAAACACATCACATGAATTTAAATAAACTAAAGCAACGCCCCATGAGCCAACTCCCAGTTCCATGCCAACCCGCAAGCTGCTTTGACTCGCATGATCGACCCGTGATCGAGCTGTGGCTAGCTCAACTTGGCGCGCTCTAGCAGCTCTGATTGGTGCATTTGGCTCAATTTGTCTATTTTGAGCCCCTTTTGTATCTTTGGATCATTTCCTACCATTTTTATTCTTTTGGAGCCAATTTTGACGTTTTTAGAGGTCTGATTCACTTCAAAGAGTGAAAACTATCCCACAAGCTAACATGAGTTCTTTAACCATATTTTGTCCTCACACACATATTTCTTAAAAAAATTCATAGGATATCACACAACATAAAAATTACTCTAAACAAAACATGCTTAATTTTGTAGTTTTCATGATTACTTTTTAAACTTTTTAAGCCTTTCTTAGCCTTCCCGTCTGGAAGATCACTTTCATTCAATTCATTTATTAATTTGATTAATTTTTGTAATTTTCATATATGATCTTATAATTTGGAATCTTGAATTGAATGCGAGAGCTAGGTGGCGAAGTATTAATTTATGTTTGTAATGGAAAACAAATATGTATATGGGAGAGTTGTGCATATGAAGTATTATACAATAACAACAGAAAATATCATTCTAACAATCTCTAGATATTCATATTATTATATGACATGTGAAGCATCTCTATTTTCTTTATAAAACTAATCATATTATATGTTTACACATCGTGCAAAATTTAAATATCGTTTGTCCAATAGAAGTATGCCACACATCATAATTTAGTAAACATTTGTTCATAGTAATCGATAGAGATCTATCAAAATCATACAATTTAAAGTTTATTTTATTCCATATCACGAAAAATCTGGATGAAGTCAACCTTTCAAGTTAGTTATGTGCCCAAAGATTAAGGGAAGAAGAAAATGAAAATGATGGGTACCCATCTAAGGAAGTGTCCAAAATTAACTCCGCCAGTGCCAGCTAAAATGCATATCACACATGAATGATGGAGTTATCATTATATTTTTTTATTTATCATTCAGCTTCCATAAGCCCTATAAAAACCCTAACCCATCTCCAATTTTCCCACACCAATCTCTCACCTCACAATTACCTTACTTTTGGTTTCCATTCAGTTCAAAACAATGGCTTCCAAAGCTACTGCCTCTCTCGCCTTCCTCCTCGCTCTCAATCTTTTCTTCTTCTCCCTCGTCTCGGCCTGCGGTAACTGCTACCCTAACCCCACACCTTCCCCTGAGAATGGAAAATGCCCTAAAGACACTCTTAAGCTAGGAGTTTGTGCCAAATTGCTCGGCGGTCTGGTCGATGCAACCATCGGCAAGCCACCGGTGACTCCCTGCTGCAGTCTGATCAATGGCCTAGTTGATCTTGAAGCTGCGGTGTGTCTTTGCACTGCCCTTAAAGCCAATGTGTTAGGAAAGGACCTCAACATCCCCATCTCCCTCAGCTTGCTTCTCAATGCCTGCGGCAAGAAAGTTCCCAATGGATTCCAGTGCTAATTTACCATCTTTGTTGCTTCAATAATTATTCAATATTGGTTAATGTCTTAAAATAATTACAATTGTAGCTCGCTTCTTTGTTTTGCTTCATGTTTTTTACTTGTGTTTGAAGGTCAATAAGTTCAACTATTGTTCATTTGCTTAGTGATCGATGTTTTAATATATTAAAATGAAAGAATTTATTATTTTTATCCTCTTTTCGTAATCCTTCCACCAAAATTTTGTTCAACTTGTTCCTATGAGGAAATTGAAATGTCTAAATAAATGAGTGCTTAAACTCAAGAAAAGTAAACTACGGTTCTGAACAATGTATATGCCCTAGATGGGGTTTACTTCCTACTTAAGATATCAATATACTTGAATCTCAAATTCATATTTAGCTCATAAGTATACATATATATATATAAACGATGAATAAAATTGACTTCATATTAAACTTGGCAAAGATGGTATAAAATTGTTTATTAAAAAGAATACAACAATTAACTTAGGAAAAAAGAAAACAATTGCTTAAATGTAACCAAAAAAAGAAAAAAAGAAACACGACATAAGATTTTTTCAAAAACAAACAGTAGGAATCAAGTTTTTCTCATTCTTCCTTGAGTGGAATGGATTGTAATAATTTTAGATTTGATCAAACTTGATATGAACCAAGAGATATCAATCATACAATGTACTTCAACGAAGATGTAAAGAAAATGTTATTGAAATTATCAAAACATATTTCAATTCATGTCACATCAAAGAATGAAGGTTTATTGTTATAAATTTTGGGTGGATCATAATTTAGAGTAATTTAGAATTATGATGTTTCTTTAATGTATTTTTCAAGGGTAATCTACATAGTGGATAATTATGACCATAAACTATACGTAGTAGCTAATTATAGTCATAAAGTATGAATATTACATTCTCTTGAAATGTCTTATGTAAGGTCAAGAGTTTTATTTTGAGACTATATAAAGTCATGTATGTTATCATTGTAAAGAAGACTTGCAAAATGTATTAACAGGAGCATTTGTGCTTTGCTCTCTCCAATGACTAAGTTTCTTTACAATTATATGTAATTTAGGTTACATGTAGATTCATTAAGCTTGACATGATCAATCTTGCTTGTGAAGTGATTCAAATATCAAATAAGTGTGCTTTCCTTGAGATATTTGATCAACAAGGTAATTTGAGTCTTACTTCCCTTGTAGTGATTCCTTATTAAAACTGAGCACAAGTACCGCAAGCTCGCGTTCCTTCAGAATCAATATGCGTCGTTGGGATTTATGCCCTAAAACCTCGTAATTAATTATTTAGTTTTTAACAATAATATTATTATTTTATTTGTAATTTAATTGTTATCCATTGTATGAAAATCCAAGGTTATTAATGTAATCTTGAACAGTATATGGTTGACATACCAGAGGATCGTGTTCAACTAATAACCTAAAGAATCTATAGTATATGGATAAGGTTGGGTGTCTTATCCTAGTAACACTATTGATACGGCCCACTTTGTAATTGTTACAAATGATTTGATCCAAATTATTCATGTGGAGACATGTAAGTGGGGGTATCCTATACAATGAGTTTGTATAAGACTGAACCAAGAAATATGTAATCTCTCTTTATAAAACCGTTAATTGAGAAGATGAATAATTCACATGATGATCATATGCGGCTCGATCTTAATCCTGAGTGAGTTATGAACTAGTGCCTGTGAGGGCTTTTCCTTTAATTTACATGGGTGAGAATGACTTTTTTAGCGGATTCAATATGCCTACCATTTTGGGGGACTTGACTAAATAGGGAGTTGGGAACATAATATCATGAGATGGAATTCACTCATTTTCATATAAGGAAAGTAGATGAGTTGTCTTTTAAGTATTGATTTCGGGACTTGAACAATGGGGCCTCATCTTCTCATTGGCCCGAGAGGGACTTGGTTTATGATTGGATCATAAACAAATTGTTCATTAGAGAACCAGTGGTACTTAAGGTGAAAGATGTAATTACAGTGGTAAAATAGACTTTTGACCCAACTGTAATTAGGAACAACTCGTGAAGGATCGACTTGCTTGTAATGGTTATATCAATGGAGATAACTTGCCCTACAGTGCATAAAAGTGCAAATCTAGGTCTATATTGGAGTGACCTATAGTTAATGAATGAAAATTGATTAATTAAAGAGTTTAATTAATTAATTTTATATCATTGGAGCTTATAATATAATCGGTAGGTCCATAAGGTCCCCTTGCTAGCTAACGCTAAAAGTTCAATTTATTTGAAAGAAAATTTGAATGGTTCATATTAATATTTAATATATAAGATATATTAAATATAAGGAAAAATAAATTTAATTTGAAATGTCAAATGAATGTTTAATACTTTTCTTGTGGAATGTTGAATGTTGAAGAGCTTTTCCAAGGTTGTAATACTTTTCTTGCAATCTAGGGTTTCTACAAGGGTAGAGTTCTTGCTCTCCTATTTGTTGCTTTGTTTTAATTCTTAATAAAAATCAAAATTATTCCCAATGCTTCTGCTACGTAGATGAAGAGTGCATTCCTTTCAATGCGACATTGCATTCAGAGATCTGGCACCGAGTAGAGGCAAGATCGAGCTGAATGACTTGGCCTAATCTTGAGACAAGTAAATTTTGTCGCAGACGATTGAACATGCACGTGTAGTCAGCATGTGTGGCTGAACAAACTTGAATTCCGCACAAGTGATGTTCGGTTGACAAAGACAAACCTCGTCTAAGGTCTAAAGAAGCGACAAAGTCAGGTGAAAAATGAATATGGGGCTTGAGTTTTTCTCAAAACTTGTCATGAGCGTGTTAAGATCATAGCGCCGCACTGTTAAAAATACTCAATAAGTAGCCTCACTATTAAAGTCGAGAAATGCAATCACATGCAATCATGATGGGACCTATCATTTCATAAAACATCATGGTTTGACATCAACGTTTTAGTCTCAATTTTTCAGTCCAGACTAAATTGGATGTATAGTACTTCTCTACACACAACTCATTAGACTTGCCCTTCGACTAGTTTAGACTTGCGGTACCAGAAAAGTTGCAGAGGGAAATGAGCGCACATAATATCATGGTGTACATAATATTATAGTGTACGTTTTCGTACTAATCATAACGAGAAAATATCCTGATGCACGTGACATACAAAATGCATGAGGTCTCCATAGTTTTAAAGCGTGACATATATTTATCGTGCAACTTATACCTCCATTCTTTTCATGAAATAGTATCCCTATGAGGCATACATACATAGTACTTGCCATAACTTTCACGAATAACATATATAGTTTAGCAGTGTCTCACAAGCATAGACTGAACATGCTAACATGGTTTATATGACATGACTTATGGAGGCTCATGCATGATACAACATTGATAACATAACATAGTTCCATAAGATTGCATAACCTTATCATAGTATGACTTATAACATAACATAACTTGTATCATGACATAACATATAACATAGTAGAAATATAACATAAAACACGACAAGCAATCATAAAACACGACATGAGCAGGGGTCATAGGGCACACGTCATTCATATGACAAACAAGTCATCCAACCAAGCTAAGAATAAAGTCTCTTACTTAGTTGGCTTAAGTGAGAATTACTAATTTATCATTGGTGCTAGTCCGGATCTGTCCCTTAAAATCTGATTCAACCTTGGGCCCATGATATTAGGTTAAGGCATAATAAATGACTAACTCTCCAGTAGTATCAATTAAATCTACTTTTAGTTTGAAAAAAATAACTTAAATTGTCCAAACAGTTGTCAGAGTGACCTCAACCGCTTCTAAAAATGTCAAAATCGGCTCCAAAATAGTATAAATAGTAGGAAAGGATCCAAAGATGTCGAAAAGGGCTCAAAATAGGAAATAATCCAAAAATGACATTAGGTGTCCTTTTTATACACAGACAAACGAGTAAAAATGGGTACATGAATGAATTAGAACCACATCCGAGCGATTCTAAGGATTATAGGGCTCAGAAAGACTTTAAAGAATTAAAAGTTATTAATTATACCAATATAATGTACCTTCCTTTTCGGTGGCTTAATCATAGGAACTCCAAAATTGTGTTTTGTTTGCAGCAATTCCATGTTGGGCGATCTTTCGAAAATTTTTACAAGAAGCATGTGAGCGAGAACAAAACATGTTGAAATAACTGTGTTGATTTATGGAGATAGTCTATTATTCACTTTTAGAGGTTAGGATTGAGGAGTAAGTAATATGGTCATATTGCAGGGGATGCAAAGGAATGTCGGAGCACCAGGGGTCGAATTTAAATTCTAAATCCTAAAGTGAGTCATTAAATGATGTATATATCTTAATGCAATAAACTAAACTAGGGAATTAGAAATTACTACATTCAATTAAAAATATTAAGTTATTTTATTTGACTAATTTTTGTAATTTTCATATATTATCTTATAATTTGGAATCTCCAATTGGAAGTGAGAGCTAGGTGGCAAAGTATTAATTTATGTTTGTAATTGAAAACAAATATGTATATGGGAGTGTTTTTCATATGAAGTATTATACAATAACAACAGAAAATATTATATATATAATAGTATGACATGTGAAGCATCTCTATTTTCTTTATCAAACTTATCATATTATATGTTTAATTGTTTTTCATATTTTTCCACCCATTTGTGTAACATGTAGTGCCAAATTTAAATATCATAGGTCAAATAGAGGTACGCCACACGTCATAATTTAGTAAACATTGTTAATGGTATCGATAAGGATCTATATCAAAATCATGTAATTTAAAGTCCATATCACACCTGAATGATGGAGTTATCATTGTTTTTTATTTATAAGTTTGGTCATCATCGTACGCCAATTTCAGCTTCCATAAGCCCTATAAAAACCCTAACCCATCTCCATTTCTCCCACACCAACCTCTCACCTCACAATTACCTTATCTTTTGGTTTCCATTCAGTTCAAAACAATGGCCTCCAAAGCTACTGCCTCTCTCGCCTTCCTCCTCGCTCTCAATCTTTTCTTCTTCTCCCTCGTCTCGGCCTGCGGTAACTGCTACCCTAACCCCACACCTTCCCCTGAGAATGGAAAATGCCCTAAAGACACTCTTAAGCTAGGAGTTTGTGCCAAATTGCTCGGCGGTCTGGTCGATGCAACCATCGGCAAGCCACCGGTGACTCCCTGCTGCAGTCTGATCAATGGCCTAGTTGATCTTGAAGCTGCGGTGTGTCTTTGCACTGCCCTTAAAGCCAATGTGTTAGGAAAGGACCTCAACATCCCCATCTCCCTCAGCTTGCTTCTCAATGCCTGCGGCAAGAAAGTTCCCAATGGATTCCAGTGCTAATTTACCATCTTTGTTGCTTCAATAATTATTCAATATTGGTTAATGTCTTAAAATAACTACAATTGTAGCTCGCTTCTTTGTTTTGCTTCATGTTTTTTCCTTGTGTTTGAAGTTCAATAAGTTCACCTATTGGTGATTTGATTAGTGATTGATGTTTTAATATTATAAATTGAAAGAATATATCATCGTTTATCTTTTCATATCTATATAAATTGGAACTTATATTCATTAAAAAAAAAAACCCACTAAAATATAATGGAACGAAAGGAGTTCATGCATCATAACATAATCATATCACAGTTATAGCATAACTCACAACATTTATATAACTGATAACATAGCATATCTCACAACATGAGATAACATATATAAGAGCATACATATAACATATCACATGTTAAGCAATGAGAAAAGATGACATGTGTGGGATAAAAAGGGTACACGTTGTTCATACGGCAAATAAGTCATCAAACCAAGTCAATGATAGAGCTATTTACTTAGTTGGCTTAGGTTATCCTTGGTGTTAGTTAGGATCTATTTCTTGAAATCGGTTTCAACCCATGTGAACCCACCAAATCAGGTTAAGGCATAATAAACGACTTCATTCATCTAATGACATCAATTAAATTTATGTTCGGCTAAAAAATAACTTAAATTGACCATGTCATTTAAATCTATGTTCGGCTAAAAAATAACTTAAATTGACCAAGCAGTGGTCATACTGACCTCAAATGCTTCTAATTCTAATAATATAAAAAGTGTCTCTAAGACGATCCAAGAGAGTAGGAAATGGATCTAAATGGCAAAAATCTAGTCCCAGTTAGGTAATCCAAGCCAAAGAAGCTGATAGGCAAGCTAAGCCGATGCTGGAAAAGGAAGCCGGTTGGAGGTCGAGGTGTGAGTCACGAGTTAGGGTGTGCATGTTGCGGGCTGGCATTTGGTTTTGAGCTATAGGAGGTAGGAGGTTGGGTTGTTGGGCGCTATTGAGTTTGGAGTGGCTGGTGGGTGTCTTGTGTAACGACCTTAATTTTCTACTAAATTAGAGTCGCTACCATATACATGACATAACTTTTTTACGCAAAAACATTCATTTAAAACAATTTCATAAAATGATGTCATGCATTTGCATAAAAGTCTTAAAATAGCACCAAAGAAATATTAAATTAAAATAAAATCAAGGAAAATATTAAAAAGAACAATAACTGTAATAACCTATGACCTACAAAAATAAATGCAACTACCTTATATAGGTTTCATACTCATTGATATGACGCGCCGTCAACCGTACAGTGGTGCTTTACTTTTAAGTGAAATATAAGAGTAGCACAAGGCTAGAGTATTTTAAGAAATACTCAGTAATTTATTTTACTACTGGAGTTAGGAAATGCAAACATGGGGAGCGTTCTCCAACCCTTGGGCGACTAGATAGTCCTGTGGGCAAAGTTCGCTAGTTAACTTTCCATTAATGACGAGAACAGGCTAGTGCACATTATACTGTCTCCATCCGAGAGTGAGAGTTTTATGATGTAGCTGCTCAACCCAAGACACTGAATCACACTACTTAGGCAAATCAAGCTATCTCAGTCTAAGAACAAAAAAAAGTAGTTCCCTCTAAGAATGAGATTTGTTACCAAAAAGACATGCAACTCCAGGAATGAGTGAACCACCTCCTCCATACCTAGAGGGAGCAGCTTAATTACAACTTGGAACTTCGAGGCATCCCGCATGCTTAGATAGCCTTGGAAACTAGGTCTGAACTTCCTAAACCCTAGAGTAAAGCTCGTGGATACCTACTAGGGTTAGGATGCAATGAAAGCCTACAAGTAGATTGGTTACGAAGTATTTTATTCTCACCCGTCTTTTCTCTCATTTTCAAATGTTTATAGGCGGCCGGTCGAGGTGGATGAAAGTTTTAGAGTTGTGCAGTCAAAGAAGAATCGTTCCAGAGCATTATTTGGTTTCTACATTTCAAGTCATTTGTAATTTATCCAAAAGTAATTTCACTTTATAGTAAATTTGAATACACCGTCTTATAATTAAATTTTTACTTTGTATTTGAATTTGACGTTGTATTTATTTCAATTTAAACTTTATCAAATTTTAATCTTATATTTTATTTTACTTTTCCTTTTATTTGTTTTTAGTTTCCGTATTTTAGTAGTTGTCCGAATTTCGAAATCTTGAAAATTAAGTCATCATAATTCGTATACCTCTCTTTTACTTGATTTCCACGTAATATGTATATTATTATAAAGTTATTTTATTTGATTAATTTTTGTAATTTTCATATATTTTCTTCTAATTTGGAATCTTGAATTGGATCTGAACTAGGCGAGGAAGTATTAATTTATGTTTGTAATTGAAAACAAATATGTATATGGGAGTGTTATGCATGTGAAGTATTATATATACAATACCAATATTTTAGTATGACATGCGAAACATATCTCTATTTTCCTTAAACCACTTATTTTATATATACACATTTAGTGTTACCCTAATTTATGCTTAATTGTTTTTTCATATTTTTCCACCTATTTGTCTACCTCGTCGTGCCAAAGTTAAATAACATTCGTCCAATAGAGGTATGCCACATATCATAATCTAGAAAACATTTCTTCATCATCGATCAATTGAGATCTGTGAGATCCCATATCGATTGGAGAAGGGAACAAAATATTTTCTATAAATGTGTGGAAACATACATCTCCCTAGCAGACGTGTTTTAAAACTATGGAGCTGACGGTGATACGTAACAGGTCGAAACAGACATTATCTGCTAACGGTGGACTTGAGCTATTACAAATGGTATCAGAGCCAGACACCGGGCGGTGTACCAGAGAGGATGCTAGTGTAACAACCTTAGATTTCTATTTAACCTAAAGTTGCTACTGTATACATAATGTACTCATTTGTGTGAAAATAATAATTTGAAACTTCAACATAAAACACTGTCATGGACTTATATATTCGAAAACGTCTTCAAAACGACATAACGAAATACTAAATAGAATAAATAAACATTAGAATTGCAAACACCCTATTCTAACCTGAGTCTAGGAATTAAATACAACTATCCTAACCATGTCATAGTCTTGACTTGCGTTGTCGTCATCCGTCGTATACAAAACTTCCCTTTTTTCTGTTTTTCTTTTTTAGGGTGTCTTGCTTTTACGTGAAATAGAAGTAGCACATGCTTGAGTGTTTTAAGAAATACTCGGCAAGTGACCCTACTATTGGGGTTAGATGCAAACACATACAATCATAAATTGGACCTATCCTTTCAATCTGTATTTCCTTAGGCGACTATCCTAAGCAAATAATTGGATGTGTATTTACTATTCTATACATGGCCCACACATGCAAGTTTGGGCCCATAAGTTGGTTCGCACACCTCCTAAGCCCCTTTCCTAGTCAGGCTAGCATTCTCTGGAGATAATGTCGGACATCTATTAGGAATAGTGACCGTCGCAACATTATGATAAGACATAATGATCATTTTCTGCCTTGTAATGTATGCATTTGTACCATCATAAAAAGGAGATATTCCCTGATGCATGAACACACAATGATGCATGACGTCCCAACATTTTCTTTCATTATCATGTAAGACAACCCCTTTCGTTTTCCTTCATACCATATCATTTTACAACATAGCCTTTAAGGCATGTATTGGGGTTGAGTATCGTATCATTCATATTGTAACGACCCGAAAAAAAAAATAAAAGATAATAATAATAAGTAAATAATAATTATAAAAAAATAAAATAAAATAAAATAAAATAAAAGTAAATTATCGTCTCTCTCCACCTTCCACAAATATCTCCCCAACCCCTCCAACTGTAAAATGATCTGCAAAAAAAAAACAAGAAAGGAAACAGAAACAAAAATGGCAGATTTTGGGAAGGGAAAAATGGGAGAAAGAAACATAGGAAAGATCACAGATTTTGGGAGAGAAGAATTGGAGATGACCTTTACTTCAGGCAGATCTAATAGGAATGGAAAGAGATAGAAAAGTTATCGGTAAGTTAGATCTCATTTTCTTTTATTTTTGCACGAGATAGAAAAGTTATCTTAGATCTCTCTTTCAATTATTTAGATTTTTGGATATGGGATCGAAAATCAAAATTGGGTGTGTGAATTGCATCTAAATTGAATCATCATTTTGAGGAAAGAGAAGAAAATCATAATGGATGGATGCATAGCCATTTTTACTCAAGGAAAAATTAAAATAAATTGGAAAGGGGAAAGAGAAGAAAATCATAATGGATGGATGCATAGCCATTTTTACTCAAGGAAAAATTAAAATAAATTGGAAAGGGTTAATGACAGTAGTTTTAGGAAAGAAAAGAAAAATTCAAAATCATTTATGGAATTAATTAGAATCAGATTTCCACCTACATTACCCAGTTATTTAGATGTTAATTAGCAGTTAGAAATCATGTCACATCTTTGAATGAGATCATAGATTTCTTCTTTGTACCATTATTTAGAATTAGATCAACCTTTCATTTACTAAACTGTTAGAATTAAATAGGGAAGAAAAGAATTGAACAAGAATTAAACAAGAGGTTTGGAAAAGAATTAAACGGAGAGAGGTTTGAAATGAATTAAAGAGAGAAAGAGGAGGTTTGGAAAAGAATTAAGCCGAGAGAGGTTTGAAATGAATTAAAGAGAGAGAGGTAAAGAAAAATATATACATATATTTAATTAAGTACAGAAAAGAAGAAAAGAAAGAGGTAAAGGAAAGGAAATTATATATATTTAACTAATTAAATACAGGAAAGAAAAGAGAGAGAGACATTGGGGAGGAAAATGGAAGATTTGGTGAACAGAAACAATTTTACAGAGTAAATACATAGAGTAAAAAAAAAGATACCAAGATATATATATATATATATATATATATATATATATATATATATATATATATATATATATATATATTCAATACTCATAAAGTCTTTAATGCTCGCATGAAGTTTAGCACATGAACCCTTGTAGGAGTTAGAGAATTAAACATGAAATTGATGTTATGGATTCTTATAGGTTGGCTTGGATACAAAGGAAAAATTCAAACTTTCATTAAAGATAAATTGGTGACAAATGTATAAGCTAATCAGGTAAGTGGCCTTACTATAGGATAGGCTAAATAATTGTATGAGTTATGATGATGTGTGGATTATGATGCTTGATGATATGTGCAGTATATACATATTTTGTTGAGTGACGCTTGATATGTTTGACGCACGTTGTGGCATTATGATGAGCATGATGATTGCATGATTTTTACCTTAATATGATGATGTTTTCCATATTGAGCATGCTAGATGATGATGAGTGCCATATTGCATCATGTCGTTAGATCGACGTAGGACACAACCCTAAGAGCATGAAAATGATATTAATATAAATATCCACGAGTATGCGTTACCTAGAGTAACAAAGAGATGAGACTAGAGGGTTGTGTCAGAAGAGACATTACGATGGATTTAGAGGGACCTCATGCATTTTGTATGTTCATAAGCATAGGGCTACTTCCCCTAGAGATGATGAGTGCGGACGCGCACCTTATGATGAGCGCGAATGCGCACAGGTGCGAAAGCACACAGATGAGGGTGTTCATGAGGCGCATGACACTATGGGGTTCCGCTGACCTCCGGACGTCGCTACAAATTAGCTTGACCAGAGGGTCCAGGGGGTGTGCGAGCACCTGGGGACTCACACTCGCACGTGTGAGTCGTGTGTAGGGAAGTACTACACATCCAATTTGTCCGAGACTGGAGGCCACCCCTAAGATGATTAGAGATAGGTCCCTAAATCATGATTGCATGTGTTTGCATTTGCATGGCCCCCTATAGTGGGGCCACTTACTGAGTATTCTTTGAAATACTCAGGCCGTGTGCCACATCATTTTTTTCAGGTAATGGCAAGGCGCACTTGTACGGAGGACGGCGGCATCGCGAGCAGAGACTGTGGCACGTGCATAGGGTAGACTCATATTTGAATTTCTAGTTTTAAGTTAGAATAGGTTGTTTTGCATTTCATTGTTTTAAATTATTTTGTATTTGTTTTTGTTTTCTCTAAATTTCAGTATTTCATATTTAAACACGTAAGACCATGGCTGTGTTTTCCAGAGAAGAAGTTGTTTTAAACGTTTTTTTTTTTTTTTAAGTTTACGTTATCAGTTATATTCATGTAAGAGTTATATTTCCGCATTATAGATGAGCATGAGACGTTAGTAGCGACTCTGAGTATGTGGAAATTTAGGGTCGTTACACATATCATACATGGTCTTATGTCATATCATGCACATGACATATCCTCGACATATCATATGGTATCATGCACGTATCATATCATAAAATATGTCACAACATGTACTATATCGACAAACATGTTACACCATAACATATATTGTATAATCAACACGTCACATTATAACACGTGTCATAACATTAACATAACATATCATAATCATATCATTTTATAAACATATCATAGTCATATCATTTCATACACATATCATAATCACATAAATTCATAAACATTTCACACATATCAAGCATATGACACGTGCAGAATCACAGGGCCCCGAAGGTAGGTGTATCGTGAGATCCAACATCTGTTGGAGAGGGAAACAAAACATTACTTACAAGTGTGAAAAATCACGAGGCTGACTACATGTAGCGGGCCAAATCAGACAGTATTTGCTAGCAGTAGACTTGAGTTGTTATAGGATCTTGGACATATTTAATATTTTTAAATTTCATGAGCCTACACATACCCAAAATTTAATTATTTTATAATATAGACACATATTAGATACAAAATTGAAAATTTAGGAACATATGATTGTAAATTTCACAGAAATATTTTTTTCCAATTAAGAGAACTATTAAAGTTGAGAGTCAAAATTTGTAATTTAAACCAATGTATACTGTTGGTTTAAATATCATTTTGATTTCATTATATTTTAGTTTTCTAACTTTCAATTGTCCAAACATATCACGTAACTCAATAAAATATAAATTTAATCGTTCAAAGTTAAATTTTAATGAAATTAGTTCAATAATAATAATAATTTTCGTACTAAAAAAGAAATCATATGAAAATATTTTCAAAATATTTCAAAAAAAATATATTAAGATGAAAATATATCTTTTTGTTCATATCACCGAAAATGTGGATCAAGTCAACGTTTGATGTTAATTATGGGCCCAAAGATTGAGGGAAGAAGAAAGGGAAATTATGGGTCCCCATCTCACAAATCTCCAAATTTGTTGAGCTTGACCAAGGTAAAATAGGATGGCTTTGTCCTAATTACTTGAGAGTGTATAGAAACGAGTCAAGAGTCAAGACTGCTATTCCGAAAATTCACCATGATAAGGGACAAGGGATTATATGGGTAGTTTAATTCATGATGAGTGCTATTGTGTGTGGAAATGGTAAGGGGCTCCTTGAATAGGGTCATGGTAAGAGTGAGTGAGAGACCGCACAGATAGCTTAGTAGCTTGTCGACATGTAGGGTCACTCCTCCAGACTTGAGAGTCTATGATGGTTCCTAAGGAAGAGTAGCCAGTTATGGGAGTATTTGGGAGTTGTGCGACCAGGGAGTTAGCTTTATTTATTTTTACTTCTCTTTTTCGTAAAAAGAAAGGGAATAAAAACATTTATGCCCCAAACTTTGAGCTTATATCAATTTGAACAAAAAACTAATAAATAAAACTTCAAACTTGCCAACTAAAATCTGAAGGGAGCCCACTTGGGTTAGCTATCAATATATACAATAACTAATGCTTTCTTATTATTCTTTCTCAAATCATTTCTTCTCTCCTCAACCCTATAAGAACCCATCCATTCTCCCCTTTCTCCCACCACCAATACCTCAAACTCCCTTCAAAAACTTCCAAGAGAGACACCCAAATGGCTTCCAAAGCTACAGCCTCCCTTGCCTTCCTCCTCTCTCTCAATCTCCTCATTCTTTTCACTTGTCTCAGCCTGCAGCGACTGCTATGTCCCTACCCCTCCCATTCCCAACCCATGCCCTCCTACAATGCCAAACCCTCCATCTGCCCATGGAAAGTGCCCTAGGGACACTCTTAAACTCGGCGTCTGCGCCAAGCTGCTCGGCGGCCTCCTTGACGTTACCATTGGCAAGCCCCCTGTGACGCCGTGCTGCAGCCTCATCGAAGGCCTTGTCGACCTCGAAGCTGCTGTCTGCCTTTGCACTGCCATTAAAGCCAATGTGTTGGGCAACAACCTTAACATCCCTGTCTCCCTCAGCTTGCTCCTTAATGTCTGCAAGAAGAAGGTTCCCGAGGGATTCCAGTGCTGATTATAATCAATGTCTATCATAATTCTTGAGTTCTTCATGGGGTCTATTCCTCTTGGAGTTTGAAGGAATCAATAAATTAAATTTTTCTTATTTGTGAATTATGAGTAGTGGGCGCATTTTAAGATATTTTTAAGAAGTTTTAGATATCAGTCTCAAAGTCTTGAATTGAAACTAATATAATTTAAAAAATATGATTAAAAGTAGAATTTGGTCTCTGATTTGAAAGCAAAAGAGAAAAGCATCAAATGAAGAACAAAGTTGCATTTTATATTTTCAATGGATTTCCATTATAAAGGTTGTACTTACTATATTCAACAAAAATATAATGAGATTGTAACATAGTATGATATTATCTCAATCACTAAATAAAAAATACCTTTCGTAAATAATTGTGCCAAATTAATAGAGTGATTATTAAGTGTAGAAACGGGCGAACTCGTAAACTAGTTTTGGAAGAGACTTTGGACTACCCGAGTAGTTAGCTATAGTACAAGGACTCAAGTGTAGAAATGGGTGAACCTGTAAACTGGTCTCAGAGGAGATTAGGGACTACATGGGTAGTTTAAGCTGAATACTCCTATTGAGTGTAGAAGCGGACGGACTTGTAAATGAGTCTCGAAAGATATTAGAGACTACACAGGTAGGTGGTTTAGGGTGAATACTCCTATTCAGAGTTGAAGTGGGAAAATTTGCAAACTGGTTTCATAAGAGATTAGGAACCACATGGGTAGGTCGTTTAGGGGTGAATACTTCTATTGACTGTAGAGATAGGTCAAGGTCGATGCCGTGACTTCGTAAATCGATTTCAGAAGAGACTAGAGACTATACGAGTAGTTGACAAGGAGAGTGCCTCTATTGAGTGTAGGAATGAGTCGAGGCTGATGCTGCGATGCCGTAAACCAGTCTTGAAAGGAGATTAGAGACTACATGAATGGAAGAATCATGATGGTTGCTCCCAATGAATGTGGTAACGGCTCCAGACCTCGATAGGGCCTACGGCATGTAAGAGAACTTTCTAGAGCCTAGATAAAATCTCGTAGAGACTTACTAGGAATTGCTTGCTAAATATTTTTATACCTCCATTCTTTTCCTTTTTTTTTTTTTTTTTTCCTTTTCAGGTGTTCACTAGTTGCTAGTTAAGGTGGGTGAGCGTTCAAGAGCTGTGTGGTTACAGAGAAGGTCATGTCGGAGCGTGAATCCATCTTGTATTTGAGACGCGTGCAAATCTTTTAATCACATCCAACCAATTTTAATTTATGACAACAATGTTTAGTAGGGAAATACTCATTAATTTATATCAGATTTCTTTAGAATAATATATCCAAAATAGCATCCTATTTTAGTATGAATTTATTAGTTGAAAAGAGAAACTGTGAAGATCTTCAAGATTTTTGAGCTGTGATAAAGAAGTGTGTAACATGTCGACGGTTGACCGGCCAACGTGTGCCCCGGTAACCAACGGCCTGGGCACTAATACACTATGCATGCATAAAACACATATATTATGTTTATTTCTTATAATATACTTATAAATACTTCTTGATAATTTAATATAATGTCACAATTTGGAAGCTATCTGGCAAAGTATCATTTATGTGTCTCCAACATCATTATTCATTGGTTCACGGGAAAGATTTTCTTTTTAATTATAAAATCATTATTTGTGCTTCATAGTTGTAATAGAAATTATTCTTAATTAATTAATGAATATGCTTTATATTTATAAAATTGTATAACTCATAACTCATATTTTATGATATAATACAGATTATAACGTATTATATAGTACATTGAAGATACCCACTTTTGGACGAACTATTACAAACTGGCGCATAATAGAAGAATCGGATAAATTTTTTAAAGATCATTTGATATATAGACGGTATAGAAATATTTGAATATAAAACAAATTCTCCGAGAACTAAATGCAAAAATGTAAAATCATAAGAAATTTATATGTAATCAAAATACATAACTTGAATCTATTGGTCCCTTATGGCACAACTTTAGAACGCTCCTGATATCAATCGTTTTGTTTGTGTTCAATCTGTAAATGAAAAAGTAGCATGATTGATTTTGATGTTCTGACCCTATTTAATTCCTACTATTTTGCTGAATCTAGTTTCTATGGTTTCTCATGGGATATCCAATCAGATGCTCTCATCATGTCGTGATATCTTACCGTTCAATTTCTCAAAGTGCATCTACTCATCATGGTTTCACTGCAAGATCCTAAAGTGAATTGTTTAGCTCTTTACTATTCTCTACGTATCATAAATTTGTAAGGTGTGACCTCGTTCTAGTTTCAACTACTGATCGATTGAGACATTACAGAAAGCTCTCGATAGATACTAGTTTTATGCTAGAGATTAGCGAGTGACTGCCACATAGGCCTCATAATGTCATAGGGAGAACAACCTTCATGCTTACAAGCTATTATGTTCTCATAATGTCATAGGTGGCACGTGTCGTCATACATCAAACGAGTACCTAGCATATCCTATAGTAAAACCACTTATTTGGTTGGTTTTAGACGACGTTCTTTCTAATTTAAAATACGTTAGCTCTCGTTCCTCGAAAGTTGCTCCAAGTATCGCCGGAGTTCGTTTCCTATTAGATGATCTCGTTCCTTTCGTTAATATTTCACAATTCTAAATTAAATTCAACTTGAAATTGTGAAATAGGTCATCGTACTAACTATAATTACCTTAATTAGGGTCGTTACCATTCACATGCAATTCAATCTAACTCTACTAATGAAACGGATTTATAAAAACACGGCGGTTGTTCATTCATAAGTATACCCAAATTTGATAGGTAGATTGCTCAATTCTACCTAATTCGACCTGGTAAAATCAGGAAAGAGCTCATAGGCATACAATCACATGCCATATGGCCACTCAGAGAATGGTAGAGGAAGGAAATAATGAGGGAAGACAGAGAATAGAGAATGTTTCCATCATCAAACATGCCAGCTAAATTCCCAAGAGAGCCCACATGGGTTACCTATCAATATACAATAACTTCTATTTTCTTATGATTCTTTCACAAATCATTTCTTCTTTCCTCAATCCTATAAATACCCATTCATTCTCCCCTTTCACCCACCACCAATACCTCAAACTCCCTTCAAAAGCTTTAAAGAGAGACACCCAAATGGCTTCCAAAGCTACAGCCTCCCTTGCCTTCCTCCTCTCTCTCAATCTCCTCTTCTTTTCACTTGTCTCAGCCTGCAGCGACTGCTATGTCCCTTCCCCTCCCATGCCCAACCCATGCCCTCCTACAATGCCAAACCCTCCATCTGGCCATGGAAAGTGCCCAAGGGACACTCTTAAACTCGGTGTCTGCGCCAAGCTGCTCGGCGGCCTCCTTGACGTTACCATTGGCAAGCCCCCTGTGACGCCGTGCTGCAGCCTCATCGAAGGCCTTGTCGACCTCGAAGCTGCTGTCTGCCTTTGCACTGCCATTAAAGCCAATGTGTTGGGCAACAACCTTAACATCCCTGTCTCCCTCAGCTTGCTCCTTAATGTCTGCAAGAAGAAGGTTCCCGAGGGATTCCAGTGCTGATTATAATCAATGTCTATCATAATTCTTGAGTTCTTGATTGTGTTTTGATGTACGTGGTTTGGGATTCTCTCTGTTTTAGAATTTATTACGAATTATTATCGATTGTTCTATTTTCTTCATGGGGTCTATTCCTCTCGGAGTTTGAAGGTTTCAATAAACTAAATTTTGCTTATGGTTGAAATATGAGTAGTTAGCATATTTATGAAGAACAAAGTTAAAAGCCAAAGATAAAAGCATCCAATGAAGAACAAAGTTAGCATTTTATATTTTTCAATGGATTTCTATTATAAAGGTTGTACTTACTATTCAACAAAATTATAATGAATTTGGTCACGTGATCAGGTTATTCCGAGAAGCTAACCCTGAATGTCGTGTAAATGAGAGATGAGATGTAGTCTAACCTGCTTAGACACCCTATGGACCTAGTAAACCTCCACGGCATCTAAATAAGACTAAAAAATCTTAAAAGAATCTTGAAGTCACTTGAGTGACTATTGAGTGTAGAAATAGGCGAAACCTTAAACTAGTCTTTGAAGAGACTTGGGATTACGGGTAGTTAGCTATAGTATAGGGACTCCTATTAAATGTAGAAACTGGTGAACCCATAAACTAGTCTAGTAAGAGATTAGGGACTACATAGATAAATGGTTTAGGGTGAATATTCCTATCGAGTTTAGAAGTAGACGAACCTATAAACTAGTCTCCAAAGAGATTAGAGACTACACGGGTTGGTGGTTTAGCGTGAATAACTTCTACTGAGTGTAGAGATGGATCAAGGCCAATATCGTGTGACTCTGTAAATAGGTCTTAGAAGGAACTAGAGACTACATGAGTAGTTAACAAGGAGAGTGCCTCTATTGAGTGTAGGAACGACTCGAAGTTGATGTCGCGATGTCGTAAGCCGGTCTTTAAAGGAAACTAGGGACTACACGAATAGAAGATTCATAATGGTTACCCCCAATAAGAGTACATTCTAGAATCTAATTACAAACCAGTGGAGATCTATTAGAAATTGGATGCAAGAGAGCCTACAAGTAGATTGCTTACGGACTATTTTAATACTTCTATATTTTCTTTTCAGTTGTTCACAAGTTGTTGGTCGAGGTGGATGAGTGTTCGAGAGCTGTATGATCATAGAGAGGGTTATTACGGAGCGTCAATCCATCTTGAGTCTTTTCATTTTCATTTGTAACTGTATTCCAAACTCATTTTTTTCCTTTTATAATAATATTTCCATAATAACATCCTATTTTAGTATGAATTTTATTAGTTATTTTATTAGTGTCTGACATGTCGACGGTTGACCGGCCAACGTGCGCCCCGGTAACGAACGGCCTGCGCGGTAATCAACTAGTTTACTCTGCATTGCATGAAACACATATATTATATTTATTTATATATAATTTTGATAAATTTAATAATAATGTCACAAGTTGGAATCTTGGGTTGAATCACGAAGCCATCTGGGAAAAGTATCACGGGAAGGATTTTCTTTTTAATTATAAATTCATTATTTGTACGTCAAAGTTGTAATAGAAATTATTCTTAATTAATTAATGAATATAATATCATATAGTTTATAACATATTATAATTACATTGTAGCTACCACTTTTCCAAGATCTATAGCCACCAACGGTTAGAAACTGATGCATAATAGAAGAACCAGATAATTTTTTTAAGAATTATTTAAGAGATATAAGTTGCTGAAAAAGTTTTAATATCAATATATAGATAGTATAGAAATATTTAAATATAAAACAAATTCTCGGGAGACTAGATACAAAAATGTAAAATCATAAGAAACTTATTTGAGATCAAAATACATGACTCAGATCTATTGGTCTCTATGGCATAGCTCTAAAACGCTCATGCTATCAATTGTTTTATGTGTGTTCAATCTGAAAGCGAAAAAATAGCATGAATGAATATAAATATTGAATAATGTCTACTTGTAGGTCTCTAAATTATTTTATCTTGTAATTAAATTCTACATGTTAGGGGTCAGAAGGCTATTAGAGGACAATCACTAGGTTGTGCAAGTTAACAAGCTTTGGTAGGGTTTAGGGTTTTGAACCCTCTATTTGTTGGTTAATCACGTTCTTTCCTAGATTTGTCCGGACTATTTCAATGAATCTAGTTCTTGTGGTTTCTCATCATCTACCTAATCAAACTCTCTCATAATGTCGAGATATTTTTCATTCTAACTCTTCAAAGTACATCGGCTCATCAGAGTTTCATTACAGGATCTTAAGATGAATTGTTTAGTTCTTTACTATTCCCTGTATATCATAAATTTGTGAGTGCAACCCCATTCTAGTTTCAAGTATTGAACTATTGAGACATTACCAAAAAAATATATATATATATCAATTGATACTAGTTTTGTACTAGAGATTAGAGGAAACTCCCTCATAGGTCTCACAATGCCGTGGAGAGAATGACTCTCACGCTTACAAGAGAGACACCCAAATGGCTTCCAAAGCTACAGCCTCCCTTGCCTTCCTCCTCTCTCTCAATCTCCTCTTCTTTTCCCTTATCTCAGCCTGCAGCGACTGCTATGTCCCTTCCCCTCCCATTCCCAACCCATGCCCTCCTACAATGCCAAACCCTCCATCTGCCCATGGAAAGTGCCCTAGGGACACTCTTAAACTCGGCGTCTGCGCCAAGCTGCTCGGCGGCCTCCTTGACGTTACCATCGGCAAGCCCCCTGTCACGCCGTGCTGCAGCCTCATCGAAGGCCTTGTCGATCTCAAAGCTGCTGTCTGCCTTTGCACTGCCATTAAAGCCAATGTGTTGGGCAACAACCTTAACATCCCTGTCTCCCTCAGCTTGCTCCTTAATGTCTGCAAGAAGAACGTTCCCGAGGGATTCAAATGCTGATTATAATCAATGTCTTCCATAATTCTGGAGTGTTCTTGAGTGTGTTTTGATGTATGTGGTTTGAGGTTCTGAATTTATTACAAATTATTATGGGTTATTCAATTTCCTTCATGGGGTCTTTTCATCTTAGAGTTTGAATCAATAAATTAAAATTTTCTTATTGGTGAACGCATTTTAAAATATTTTTAAGAAGTTTTAGATAAACTAATATAGTTTAACAAAAAATATTAAAAGCGTCAAATGAAAAACAAAGGCATTTTATATTTTCAATGCATTTCGATTATAAAGCTTCTATTTAACCAAAATATAATGCGTTTGTAACATATAAAAATAGCATGTAGGTTAATTTAAAAGTTTCAAATTTTTCAATTAAAAAAAATCTGGATATACTCAATTCTAAGAATGTAATATCATAATTTTCACTATTTTATATTAAATCACCCCTTAAAAAAGAAATAAATATATAACTTCTTGACGCACTTAAAAAATCGATATCAATGTCAGAGAATATTGTTGTAGCGGAAGTAGAAGCGGAATCAAGATCGATCATACTCACGTACTCACAAACATAAATAAACAAAGAAACATAAAAATTTATGCGATTTGGAGAGAATAAATGGTAACTAATCACTGTAATTAAAGTGTTTATAATATATCTCTCACGCTCTCACGTAATAAAGTCTCACTTTCAAAATTTCTCTCAATTACCTCTTGACAAATACAAAATGACACTGACTCCACATCTCATAACAATGCTAGACAAACTTTTATATAGGTATAAAAATATTAATGCTCATACTTGCATCAAGATTATTCATGTAACAATATGAGAGAATGTACGGATATGGGAATAAACCAAATAAATCCAGTAGTTACATGAATGAACCACATCTTCGTAACAATTCTCAACCACTATGACATTATTTGGGTTTAAACAAAAGTAATTTTAATTTTATATGAATATCAAAACATTTTCCATCCGTTAAGGTCTAACATCATGTCAAATTTATATATATTTTGAAAGTATAGGTGTTAAAAATATTTAATATTAAATTATAGTTTACTGTATATATCATATTTAATATTTTATTATAAGACAAATATCTAGATATTTCTCTTTTATCATTAGGTATTTTTCCATTTATTGTTATTTTCATATCTTTTTAATTTATTTGATTATAAATACAAAACATTCTAACAGATAGCTATCCTTGAATTTTATTAATTGTTTTAATATTTGAAGGGAGAAAATGTGAAGATCTTCAAGAATTTTGAGCTGTGATAAAGAAGTGTCCGACATGTCGACGGTTGACCGGCTAACGTGTGGCCCAGTAACGAACGGCCTGGGCGGTAAACACTAGTTTACCTCTGCATACATGCAACAAAAATGTTATATTTATTTACAAATAATTTTTGATAATTTAATATAATGTCACAATTTGAAATCTTGAGTTGAATCACGAAGCCATCTATCAAAGTATCATTTATATCTCTCCAACCTCGTCATTGATTCACAGGAAGGATTTTCTTTTTAATTATAAATTTTTATTATTTGTGTTTCAGAGTAATACACATTTAATTGAATATTTTAGAGTGAATTGACGTTATAGAATTAGAGTTGTATTTCGTATTTCTACATTAGATTTAATAGTTAGATCTTAAATAAAATAAAATAAAAAAAAAATTATTGAAGGTGAGCTGGCTCCCTCTAATGATCCTTACATTACATTCATTGGAGTGACCCCATGTTTAGGTAATACCGCGCATACTCACGCAAATTGAAATGAGTTGACAACCTCCTAACCATCCCATGAAGTAACAACATCAACCGCACTTGATGTAATAACCCAAAACTAGAAAAGAAAGGTGAAATTGTCCGAAATTGTCCCACATAACTTAAGTTGAGAAGTGGTTTGAACTCCACTATAAACGTGAGAACCCTTACTTCATTTTATCATCTCACTTCAACTGTTCAAAACCAATCGGAGAATACTTTTCTGACAGATCCAGGCCAGCATTTTGGCTAATTTGGTTTGAGTATGATATGCTCGGATCATTTTCTATTAGTTTCAACTCTTCAGAAGCATTTAAAATTAATATAACCACCTTTTACCTAGTTTAAATTTTTGAAGTCTAGTTTAAATTATTTTATGCAAAATCCCGTTAATTTAAATTATTATGAATAAGTTTAAATTATTTTAATTCTCATATTAGAATGTTAATTTATAATTTTGGAACTATTTAGGTATAATTAAATTTTAGAGAGCAGCGTTAGGCTGACATTAAGGGGTCGTAGTAGCTTTAGCCTAAGTCAACCAAGTAAGTGATCTTACTATCGGCTCGGTCGGAAGACTTGTTTTATTATGATAACATGTGCCCAATAGCCCTTGCACGTGTCATGTATGTTTATATGATATTATGATGTGTTATGATGATGCTATGATGTTATGATGCTGTGAGTTGATATGACATTATGATGTATTATGATGATGTTATGATGTACTATGATGCTATAATATACTAGGATGATGATGCATTATGACATGATGACATAAGATGTATGATGATGAGATCACATAATATAATAATATCTCATATTACGATGATGTGCATGTAAAAGATGTCATACTGCATTATGATGAAGAGTTTTCTAATACACAGCTCCTAAATGTTATAAGTGATGAATATATGAAAACTTATGCATGCATGTTACCTAGAGTAACATGTGAAGAATGTGTAAGGTTGTGTCACGTGAATGATTTAAAATGAAAACTATAGGGACCTTATATGCATATTGTATGTTCATTTATATCTGGTTATTTTCCCTTTTATATTGTACCTTCGGACATTCGGCTACAACCAACTAGCTTGACTATGATGAGTCCAGGGGGTGTGCGAGCCGCACTAGTGGGCTCACACTCGCACGTGTGGGCCGTGTGTAGGGAAGTACTACACATCCAATTTATCCAAACTGGAGGCCACCTCTACAATTTGTCCAGATTGAAAGCCACCTCTATAATGGTTTTAAATGATATGTTCCTAATCATGATTGCATGTGTTTGCATTCCCTTATCTCACTATTGAAGTTTTCTTAAAATACTCAAGTCATGTGTTACATTTGTATTTCAGATAAAGGCAAGGCACCCCTCTCAGTTCACAGCGGCATCACCATTACACATGCATATGATAGTTGCATTTAATTTCGTAAATCATAGGTTAGTATAAGATATTGTTATTTTTACATTTACCTATGTTTAGTCTAATATTTCTTTTATATTATTTTAAGACCTTTATATTAAATTTGGAAGTCCATGGCATTGTTAGTTGTTTTAAAAGAATATGTTTGTATAAGAAGTTATATCATACATATGATGGCGACTTTATGTTAGTAAAAAACTAGAGTCGTTACACTTGACATGGTATCTAATGTATATATCCTTACCCGGATGAATCTCATCCATCATGTATTAATGAATCATAAATGATCCTTACTCATAAAGTCTACTTGAGAGCTCAAGGAACTCATTGATAATCCATTATTCACACGCAATTCAGTCCAATTTTGTTGACGAAACTCAGTTATAGAACCCCGATGATTATTTATGCATAAGTATACCCAAACTCAATGCCAAAGATCATAAATTATTACCACATTCTACCTAATTCCACCTTAAAAAAATCAGGGAAGAGCCCACAGGCACGTAATCACTTCTAGTTTCTTATTATTCTTTCCTCAATCCTATAAATACCCATCTACTCTCCCCTTTCTCCCACCACCAATACCTCAAACTCCCTTCAAAAACTTTAAAGAAAGACACCCAAATGGCTTCCAAAGCTACACCCTCTCTTGCCTTCCTCCTCTCTCTCAATCTCCTCTTCTTTTCCCTTGTCTCAGCCTGCAGCGATTGCTATGTCCCTTCCCCTCCTATGCCCAACCCATGCCCTCCTACAATGCCAAACCCTCCATCTGCCCATGGAAAGTGCCCTAGGGACACTCTTAAACTCGGCGTCTGCGCCAAGCTGCTCGGCGGCCTCCTTGACGTTACCGTCGGCAAGCCCCCTGTCACGCCGTGCTGCAGCCTCATCGAAGGCCTTGTCGACCTCGAAGCTGCTGTCTGCCTTTGCACTGCCATTAAAGCCAATGTGTTGGGCAACAACCTTAACATCCCTGTCTCCCTCAGCTTGCTCCTTAATGTCTGCAAGAAGAACGTTCCCGAGGGATTCAAGTGTTGATTATAATCAATGTCTTTCATAATTCTTGAGTTCTTAAGTGTGTTTTGATGTAATTCGTTTGTGGTTCTCTCTGTCTTAGAGTTTATTAAGAATTATTATTTGTTCTATTTTCTTCATGAGGTCTATTCCTCTTGGAGTTTGAAGGAATCAATAAATTAAATTTTTCTTATTTGTGAACTATAATAGTGTTTATATTTTTTAATAGTCGTTGGTTGAAAATTTTGAGAAGTTCTTAAACACAACTCTCTTAGGAATTAAAAGTAATGTAATTTTTAAAAAAATTAAAAGTAGATTTAGTCGAACATCATTATGATTAATAGGGACGTGTACACTATGATGTTATGATAGTATTATGTTACCATGATACTATGTGCGCTCCCTTTCCTCCGTGGTATACTGGCAGCATGAGTGTATGCTAGTTGAAGGTCATGTCTAAGGGTACGTATACGAGCTCGCCTAAGGGTTTGGTTGGAAGAATTGTTTTATGAATGATGACATGTGCCCAATGGCCCAGAATGTGTGATATGCTTTGATATGCGATGTTATGTTATGTGTCATACAAATAATATTATGATATAAATAAAATGTCATGTTATGTTACGATAAGTTATGTTATGCATGTTATGAGATGTCATGATGTACTATAATATGTTATGTTAAGTTATGATATGCTATGACATGCTATGATATATTCTGAAATAAGGAATTTAAGATGCACAACGTCTCTGCCATGATTTGAAAGTATGTTATGAATGAAATGATTTTATAACAGTTTTATGTATGCATATTACCATGATGCTACGATGGGTTGCTATTCTCAAAGGGTGTCCAACAACATCACAGAGAGTGATAGCCCAACCAGTAGGCCCTGGGGTGTGCGAATCCACCGGGTGGACTGTGTGTAAAGAAGTACTACATACCAATTTATCCAGATTGGAAAGCCACCTAAAAGAAGACGGTTTTAAATGATAGGTCTCATCATTCTGTATGTGTTTGGGTCACTTGCTAAATACTTCTTAAAATACTGAAGTCTTGTGTTATTCTTATATTTCAGATAAAGACAAGACACCTGTGTACAGATGACAACAACGTCACTTTGAAGACCATAGAACTTGTGTTAGGATTGTTGCCTTTAATTTATTTTGTAGCTCTAGGTTAGATCAAGACATCATTTGAATCTTTTCTTTGTTTTATTTATATTTCACATTGATTATTTTTAGTTGTTTTGTTTTAAAGCTTTCAATCCAACCGTATAACTTCATGACATTGTTTTATGAATTTTTTAAATGAATGTTTCTGCGTAACAAGATCACATCATGTATGTAGTAGCAGCTCTATTTTAGTAGAAAAATATGGTAGTTACACCCCTTGTACGGATGACGGCATCGTAGTAGAGCCATAAAACCAAATCTAGGATAGTTGCATTTATGTATCCCTTAGGTTAGATTATGGTGTTTTCGTTATTTTGAGTTTTTTTTTTTTTTTTTTTTTTTTTCTGCTATTTCCTTGATTGTTACTTTATTTGAAATGAATTTTACAAATGTTTAAGTTTATGACATTGTATATGAAATGTTATAAATGTACTCTTTCGCACATATTAGACATGTTAACTGTGAGGCTGACGACTATACATAACCGGCCAAAACGAACAATATCTATTAGAGATGAAATAATATTTTTTAATAAATTTATAAGAGAATCTTAAAAGTTTATTAATTAATTAGTTACAAAATAAAAGTACAATGGATATTTATCTCCAAGTAATCGCCTTAAAATAAGGGTTGAAGGTGACCCCACACTATGGTCCTACCATTATGCCATCCCCACAATTTGTCCCTCAGATCCAAATACTTTCTAATTTATTAATTATTATTATTTTTACATAAATACAAAAGTTAATAAACTATCATTAAATTAAAAATAATTAAAAATTTGAAATTGAAGGAACAAGTAGAATAAAATCCTATTTTTGTTGAACTTCAAGATTTTCTCCATGTTTTTTCATTTACGCCCACTTATTTTCCGTCTTACCGTCTTCGCATACTACTAGCACAGAATTAGCTGGAGCTTCTTCCTAGCGTTCTGTCATGATCGACCACTCCACGAACGAGCAACACAAGAGTCATTACCCTTATATATTAAGAGCAGTCGTAAGAAAAATCAAGTTGAATTGTTAACTACTCCTATTATTTACAAAATTGACTAGAGATTCAAGCGATGGCACACTGTTTATTCTATTTGATATAGGTAGAAAAAGAACCAAACTCGGTATGAACTCAAATAAATCAGTATCAAATCGAAATATGTCCACTACACCGACACGACATCCCTGGTGGAGCCACTTGTCATATACCATAGAAAGCTTTGGATCATATCAATATTTGCAGCTATGGATGGACTCAAAGGAGAAGAAAAAAAAAATGGGGAAGAGTGAGAGAATAATATTCCCATTTCAATCCACAAAGCTCCAAAACTTTGCCTAAACTTGTGAGCTTCTTCTTCAAACCCTGCCAGCTAAAATCCCAAGAGACCACACATGGGTTGGCCAAGCTAGTGGCATCATTATTCTTCCTTCCCTCAAACCCTATAAAACCCCACCAATTCTCCCTTCTCCCACCACCAATCCCTCAAAGAAGGCCCCAAAATGGCTTCCAAAGCTACCGCCTCTCTTGCTTTCCTCCTTTCTCTCAACCTCCTTTTCTTCTCCCTTGTCTCAGCCTGCAACAATTGCTATGTCCCAGCCCCACCCAAGCCAAAGCCATGCCCTCCTCCACCATACCCCAAGCCCACCCCTTCATCTGGCTATGGAAAGTGCCCAAGGGATACCCTTAAACTCGGCGTCTGCGCCAAGCTGCTCGGCGGGCTCGTCGATGTTACCATCGGCAAGCCCCCCGTGACCCCTTGCTGCAGTCTGATCGAAGGTCTTGCTGATCTTGAAGCTGCTGTCTGCCTTTGCACCGCCATTAAGGCTAGTGTGTTGGGCAACAACCTTAACATCCCTTGTTGAGATATGATTCAAAGTATTCAAAATCAAGATATGATTTAGAGTAGTTAGATATGATTCAAATATTCAAACTAACAAGATTTTAGGAGATTGTTATTAGATTTGAGTTTATCTAGATTTCTATGATTTACTATTTCTGGTCCACTGTATTAGCTATAAATACGGGAATTGTGTAACCCTCTAAGCATCGAGTCAGTAGACAATAATAAAGCATTGCAGCTTCTATCTATTTTATCCATTCCTATCTCTTTCACTATCCCCTTTCCAACAATTTTGGTATCAGAGCCAAGTTCGTTCAACACGAGGGCGAGTGATTATTTTCTTTTCCAAAACAAAAATGGCAGTAGTTGGTTTTTCTTTCTTTACACCATTGTTGCCAATCTTTAATGGTGAGAAGTATGAGTGGTGGAGCATCAAGATGAAGACCTTGCTCAGATCGCAGGAGCTATGGGACTTGGTGGAGTACGGGTTCATTGATATATCAGAACCCACAATTGAAGAAAAGGAGACACTAAGCGAAACCAAGAAAAATGATGTCAACGCTCTATTCATTATTCAGCAAGCAGTTCATGAGACTATCTTTTCACGAATTGCAGCAGCAACCACATCAAAACAAGCATGGTCAATTCTACAGAAGGAGTTTCAGGGAGATTCAAAAGTCATAACAGTGAAATTTCAATCTTTAAGACGTGATTTTGAAACTCTGCTCATGATGAATGGCGAATCAATTGCTGATTTTTTGTCCAGAACAATGGCAATAGTCAGTCAGATGCGTACCTATGGAGAGAAAATTTCAGACGAAACAATTGTTGCAAAGGTGTTGAAAAGCTTGACTCCAAAGTTTGACCATGTGGTGACTACCATAGAAGAAGCTACTAAGGATCTATCAATACTCTCCGTTGATGAACTGATGGGTTTGCTTCAGGCTCATGAGTCAAGAATCAATAAATCATCAGAAAGAAATATAGAAAAGGCACTACAAGTGGAGTCAACCAACAACGAAGGCAACGAAAAAGAAAATGTTTGTTTAGCAAGTAGAAGTTGTGGAAGAGGAGGATTTCGCAGCTTCCATGGCGATCGTGATAACAGGGGTAGATGGAGAAGTGATGGACAGAGACAATTCAATGAACAAAGAAATGTCATACAATGTTACCATTGCAGAAGGTATGGGCACACAAAATCTGATTGTTGGTATAAAAATCAACTAATGAATTTTGCAGCAGAGAATGGAGAAAAAGAAAAGTTGTTTATGGCATGCATGGATACGAATCCAAAAGAAGGTAATTTATGGTTTGTTGATAGCGGGTGCTCGAACCATATGACAGACATCAAATCTTTATTCCAAGAGCTTGATGAGACGCAAAGAATCAAGGTGCAACTTGGAAATAAAAAAGAGATGCAAGTTGAGGAAAAAGACACGGTGAACGTCAAAACCAGTCATGGTAAGATAAAACTCTTTGATAGTGATATAAAAGAGATTACAGTTGAAGTTTCTATCGATGAAGAGACAAGAGTCAACTCCAATGCATCTCCCAGTGGATCCACTGCAACACAAAGTGTGTCAAATTCATCATCTTCAGAATCACTTAACAGCAATTCCTCTCTTGAAGAACTTTCAGATGAGACACCTCCAAGGAAGTATAAATCTTTAGCTGACATATATGCATCATGTCAATTTGCTCTTACTGTTTCAGACCCTATGAATTATGAAGAAGCAACTGAAGACGGGAAGAAAGCCATGACAGTAGAGATGCAGTCCTTTAAGAAAGATGAAACATGGGATATGGTTTACCTACCAAACGAAAAGTTTTATGGAGATTTACAAGAAGAGGTTTATGTAAGACCGCCAGAGGGATTCATAAAGGAAGACAAAGAAACAAAGGTATACAAGCTGAGACAGACAATGTACGGGTTAAAGCAGACATACTTACGAAGGTCTTGTCAGAAGAAAAGCTCTGTACTTACATCTGCAACTTTGAATCATGGGGGAGTGTTGAGATATGATTCAAAGTATTCAAAATCAAGATATGATTTAGAGTAGTTAGATATGATTCAAATATTCAAACTAACAAGATTTTAGGAGATTGTTATTAGATTTGAGTTTATCTAGATTTCTATGATTTACTATTTCTGGTCCACTGTATTAGCTATAAATACGGGAATTGTGTAACCCTCTAAGCATCGAGTCAGTAGACAATAATAAAGCATTGCAGCTTCTATCTATTTTATCCATTCCTATCTCTTTCACTATCCCCTTTCCAACATCCCTGTCTCTCTCAGCTTGCTCCTTAATGTCTGCAAGAAGAATGTTCCTAAGGGATTCCAGTGCTGATTCTAAATTAGTGTCTTTTCCATTGGGAGTACTATGTTTTGTTATATGTGTTTGGATTTGGGGTCTGTTTTAATTTGGTTCATGGGGTTATTTTGTTTTTGGGGTTGGAACATGTTTCAATAAGTTTGCCTATTGGTAATATTATTATTAATGATTTCCCCTTTACTTTTTCTGCTTGCATATCTCTTCCCAAAAAAAAAAAAAACAAAAAAACAAAAAGAGATCGGTGGATCAATCTCAAACCAACCGCCAGCAGATATTATCCACTTTGATTCATTACGTATCATCGTTTGTCACACGAATTTAGAATAAAAAACGTTTCCACACCTTTGTAAGGAATGCTTCAGGCATTCTCCAATCAATGTGGAGTCTTACAATCCACCCCTTGGGACCGAGTATCTTCGCTGGCACACCACTCAATGTCTAGCTCTGATATCATTGTAACAGCCGAAGCCCAATCCGTCGCTAGCATATAATGTTTGCTTCAATCGGTTATATATCGCTATCAATCTCATGATTTTAAAACGCGTCTGTTACAAAGAGATTTTCACACCCTTATAAGAAATATTTTGTTCCCCTCTCCAACTGAGGTGGGATCTTACCATCCATCTCCTTAAGAGCCTAGCATCCTCGCTAGCATACTGTTCGATGTATGATTCTGATACCACTGTAACAGCCCAAGTCCAATTCAACCTCATAGTTTTAAAACGTGTTTGCTAGGGAGAGACTTCTACACCCTTATAAGAAATATTTCGTTCCCCTCTCTAACCGATGTAGGATCTCACAATCCACCCCCTTGAGAGACTAGCGTCCTTGCTAGTATACTGTTCGATGTATGATTCTACTATCACTGTAACAGCTCAAGCCCAAGTCCAAGTCCACCGTTAGCAGATATTGTACGTTTTGACCCGTTATATATTGTCATCAACCTCACGATTTTAATATAGCTATACTAGAGAAAGGTTTTTACATCCTTAAAAAGACCGATTCTATATGAGATCTAAGAGCGGATTTTTTATTATTATTATTTTGAGGAATTTAATATTTTATATATACACACATACATAAAAGCAATGAATTTGAAGGTCAACCCCTTTGATGATGGGTAAAATAAAGAAGTAGTTACATGTCGACAAGTGAGAGATCGACGTGTAGTTTTGTGATGGAGGGCATGGCGGGCGCCTTTGCTCTGCATGCATGCATATGTGTCATTCTGGCGCTTAATGTGCACAGAATACCACGGATCCTAACTTTCTCAACTTCACAGTTTTCATTTTGCATTAAATTAATCAAAATATCGCTTTATTTTATATTTTATTTCAAAAATATTTTTAATCTTTTTAAATTTTAATAATGCTATTACTTTTTACTTTCCGAAATTAGAGTATTAATGTTATTTTTGAATGTTCACCAATATTTATTAAACGTGGTACTAACCATTCCGTTCATATACTAACAGTAAATATATTTCTGAACATATTCAAAAAAAAAATATTAGAGAATTTAAAGATATGTTTTAAACAATTTTAAAATTTTAGTCAGATTAATTGAGCCTTTATTTTATTTGTTTTAAAGATATTGTCTATTTATTTAAGATTTCATGGGATTCCTCGACTCCCATTTTCACATCGAGATGGGAAGCGAATGAGTAATCGATTTGAAATGGGGAATCCATCGTCTCGAATATATAATTAGAGGCGTATATGAGTAAGGTTGAGTTAGGTGGAAGAAAGTTTCTAGACCAACCCAAAATTTTATCGGGTTAATTGGATTGGTGACTCGAATGGCCCGAACATAATTTACAATCCAACTCAACCCAACTCTCTATTTTCGAGTGGGGTTGGGTGGATTAGAAAATCTATTTATCTGTGACGTTGTGTTAATAACAAAAAGTTAAATTGAGTTGTAAACGCTATTTTTGATTCAAACCCGAATAGAATTTTTAGTTTTTCAAAAAGTTCAACCCAGCTCAAATTACAAATGGTTCGGATCGGTTCATATTTAATATATAATTTTGAAAATATTTATAGATAATAATAAATCAAATAGGTGCTAGAAAGGTAGGGTGCACCAAAGTTGGATAAACTATAAGGTATTTTCAATTTTATAAATTTGCAAGTTGCTTCATTGTTGGCCTCATAAATTCTTGGCCTTTTGCTTAATTTTCAAGTTGAAATTTATTTTTGTTTGTAATTAAGAATTTAAAAATAATATGTGTTGGATGATGGAAGTCCCACATCGACTAATTTAGGGAATGATCATGAGTTTATAAGTGAGGAATACTAACTCCATTAGAATGAGGCCTTTTGGGAAAGCCCAAAGCAAAGCCATGAGAGCTTATGCTCAAAATGGACAATATCATACCATTGTGGAGAGTCGTGTTCGTCTAACAATATGAAAAATTGATATTATAGATATTTATTTTAGCTGCTAATCATTCATACATATGGCCACATGCCTCCACGCCATACCTCAAATGTATTGCATTATCCTAGATTTCCCGTGAACCTCTTTTGGCTTTTATCAAAGAAACAACATTATAAAATTAATAAATTTCTAATTTATTTTTTAATTACAAATTTAGTTCATAATTAAATATATATATATATATATATATATATATATATATATATATCCTTTATCCATTTAGATTTTTATAAACTTTACAGATCTATCCGACACAATGAAAAGTTAAACCTAAAATTTAATTTTATATCTAATAAATCGTTCATTTTATTTTTTTTTTTAATTTTGAACTATAAGTAATGTAATCATGTAACGTTTGAGTAAAGCAACGGTACATGAATGAGCCGATACCATATTCGAATAAGAGTGATCCTGAAGATAAGATAATTAAGAAATGTTTAAAAGAATTGAAGGTCGCTACTTATACCAACAAATTGCACATTTCTTTTCGATGACCCAGTAATTCTATGTTGGGTGATGTTTTGAAAATTTTTCTATAATGCATGTAAGTGAGGACAAAGTATGTTGGAAGCACTTATATTGATTTAAAGCAAATAGTAAATAATGTGACTCTATGGACCGAGAGGTAGGAGAATGACAGTACCATTGGTACTGAATTCGAATTCCAAATACTAGGAAATACTCATGATATGTTCTTAAAGATCTATTTTGTGCTTAAATGGGCAAATGAGTTAGCTTGGATTTATATGGCAACATTATCTCTTAGAACATGTAGGTTAAGAAACTAAATATCTCATCCATTTTATTTTCTATTAAGGATTAGAATTAGAAATGCATGAAAGATATACTTTTGCATGGACCACCATTGTTTCGGCTACCAAGTTATTTCTATCTTGTTCGATATTATGTCATGTCTGTTATATAATGATAAGCTATGTCAGGTAATAAAACTATGTTATTTTGTGATTATGTCATGTTGTATAAAATTGTTATGAAACTATAATATATAATGCATAAATCTCTGTAGACCCTATCATGAAAGTTATGCTATGTATTACATAATGTATGGGAATCATATAAGCATAATTCCAACACTTATTATGTTATCGAAAAATGAAGGTTTATCTTGACCTCATGCATATTTGTGTGTCATGTGCATTAGGATACCTCTCTAATATGATGAATACGAACACGTATCTTACGACTTATAATTTTCGACATTTATGTTCGTCATGATATTATGCGGGTTCTTTCTCTCCGTGGTGTTCAGAAAGAACACATTAGCAAGTACTTGACCGACAAGTCAAACCCAGATGGTGTGCGAGCCTGTCTGGAAGCCTATGCTCACACACGTGAGCCATGTGTAAAGAAGTATTGCACATATAACCTCATTTGGTCTAGAAAGTTGTTTAAGATCATGCTACTATATTTCAAATCGATAGATTCCACCGTGTTACTTATTACGAAAGAGGGTGGAGGTCGTTATTATTAGCAGACAAACATGGACTCGACAAGATTAAGGTAAGAAAAATAGACCCCAACAACATGAAAATAACATTAAAAGGAAATAGAAATGTGAATGAATTCAAGAACACTTGAAACCATGTGCTTTTTTTCCACCACAATTAATAAGGAGCAAAGTGAATGAAATTGGTATATCCACAATACCATCGCCCAAGACGCTGGCCTTGATGGCGGCACAAAGGCAGGCAGCGGCTTCATAGTCAGCAAGGCCTTCCATGAGGCTGCAACACGGTGCTACAGGTGCTCCGCCCCCAACAATCACTTTGAGCAAATCCCAGTCCAGCAACATTGCGCACATGCTTATCTTAATACCATCTTCACCACATTTTTCACCCGCGCCAGGAGACGCCGGCGGAGTTAGAGGAGGAAGAACGGGTTCTCCATCGGCGGTAGGAGACGCTGCCGGAGTTAGAGGTGGAAGAATGGGTGGTGGGTTGGAGGGTGAATCTGTAGCAGAAGGTGTTGTGATGAGCGTGGAGAAGAGAAGATTGAAGGAGAGGAAGAGGGCAAAAGCAGAGAATGAATAAGGTTTGGAACCCATAATCTCTCAATATTCTAATTTTTTGTTATAAGCTATCACACGTTTTATAGAAGAAACAATTTGCCCTCTTACGATCAAAAGTCCTAGAATGATCATGAGTTTATAATCAATGAATACTCTCTCTATTGATACAAGGCGTTCTGGGAAAGCTCAAAGCAAAACCATGAGAGGTTATGCTCAAAATGGACAATATCATACCACACTGTGGACAGTATAACCGGCCAAATCATAGTTTCAGCTTTTATTGTTTATATTTACAAATAAAAAAGTTATGATAAATATTTGGTTTTTAATTTTTAATTTTTTTTTTAGATTGTGCTCGTGTTCTTGATCACATCTTTATTGAATTTTTAGCTAAATTTTAAATAATTACTTTTTTTTCGTTCAAAAAAACTCGATTACTCAAAAACTAAATCGACCCAATTGATACATTTTGAAATATGTACTTTTGGGTTGGATTATGTTCGAATAAATAAAAATTTTATGAGTTGGATTGGTTCGTACCTTCTCTTAAAATTAAATTTGGGTTAAATCGAATAACTGACTGAATTACTTACAATATAATTATATATACATGTATTTATTTTATTCTTATTTAATTTTGTATATAATTTTTTATTATTTATTCTCCCAAGACTCTTAAAAATAACTTCATCCATAGAGGGGTAAATCTTAATTAAATGTTTGAAAATAAATAAATAAATATTTTACGGATTAATCTCTCATTTTTATTAAAAATAAAAATTTTGAATAAACACAAATTTGTTTGCTAACCATTTATTTCTTTTTAAAAATTTGTTTATTTTCTTACACTTTTTTACCATAGTTTTTATTTATTTATTTTAACTAAATATTTTGAATTTTTACTGTTTCCATATAAATAAAATTGAATAGTGAATGCACCATGTCTGGTCTTTTTAAAGTTAGTACCAAACTCAAGAAATGGGATTGGATTTGAGTATTACAATAATTTAAACCAATTAAAGCTTACTACCAAACTAATTATAATCCACCAAATTTCTCAATTCATGAATTCTCAATTCAATATTTTATAAATACTAAACCGAAATTCATATGTATTATTTTCGATAAAATCAACTTATTTATATTAATATTTCATCATCTGATTCCTATTTAGACGTTTATATTAATATTTGCTTGCTCTCGAACTTAAAGTCGCAATTTTGGGATTTTTTTAATTAATTTGTTTCTAAATTCTCCATTTATTCTTATGAAATTTTATAAGAGAACTCTTTTATTTATAAATATAAAGTCTTGTGTGGGTTTGACTTAGTCAAATGCCCAACCCGTTTGACTTGGGCTTCGTTGGTTTGGATCCTAACTCTTTGGGCCTTTTTATGGAATTTGGGCTCAACTATTTGGATTTTGGTTTTATTGGATTTGGACACGATTTGGGCCTACTCCTTTGGGCTTTGGGCCCAAGCGAAATTGGGATGTATAGCAAAAAGTGGAAGCCCAAACTGAAAAATGGAAAAATAAATAAATAAATAACCACGGTTAATTCTAACGATAGCATTTTAAATACAATTTAAAATGAATCACTACCACCACTGCTGACATCAACTGAGATGGATCGATAATAAAAATTTTAAGAAGTTATCTCATAATGCTTTTAGTCATCCTTACTAGAATGTGTGATTGCAGAGTATCACAACCTCACTACGATAATAAGTTGTAAAAACTAAGATGAGACAAGACAAGTGTCATCCAATCACGTGAAGGTCGAGTAAGACAAGTATTATGATACGACCGAAAAACATAGTTCATCATCCTACACACCAAGAAGAGTGTGCATTAAAGTTAAGTTGAGGCATAAGCAAAGTAAAAGAGAACGAGACAACACAAGTGTCAAAGACAAGATCGAAGAGGGTCGAGTAGGGCCCGAACTATAACCTTAGAATCAGAGTTCGGATATCAATTTCGAGTTAAATCTGTCTATATGAAAGATGAAAGCTCACCAAATTTGGTGTCCATCAGATATCCAACGAACACTCCACAAGGCCATATGACCATTCTCCACATGACGTATACTCCAAAAAGACTAGAAATGCTTCCAAATATACTATAGGAGGAAGTATGATGTTAGCTCTCCACTACCTTTAGGTTCTGTGGCTTAAATGAGCTACCTATGGTACATACGTGTATTATAGTGTCGGTGAGCGTCAAAAGACAATCATCTCGAGCATCTTCCTTTGAAATTGGTACTTCGATAGTAGTATCGAACAACACGAATGTATCGACATTGCGGCGCAATCGATGTGTCAAAAGTTAGATATGTGAGAGTATGACAATTTGAACTTTAAAACTCAAAATAAAAGGTATATATTGACTAATGGAGAGTCACGTTAGTGTGCTCTCGTTTAAATATAGTTTATATATATAATTTGTAATATATATCCTACGGAGGTAATAGAAGGAAACATGATGAATCCTACTCCTCAAAAACAACTATAATATATCATTTATGGATAGAAAGTGTAAGGATTTTCAGATACCCAACTGGGTCTGCACCTGCAAGATGGTGTTGGCTGAGTCCCTCAGCCGTCCCGACTCCTCGTCGGTTAGATGCACATTGGTGATCCCCAATACTCCGCCCCTACCGAGCTGCGCGGGCAGGCTGAGGAACAGCTCACCTCCATTGATGCCGTAGAACCCTTTAGCAAGGACAGAGACAGGGTGGATCCTCCGCTGGTCACGGAGGAGCGACCGGGCGAGGCTTGCCACCGAGTAGCCGATCGCCCATGATGTGTAGCCCTTCAAGTTTATCACTTCATAAGCCCCGCCTATGACCTCTTTGTGAATGCTCTCTAATGTTTCCTTCTCGTAGGTGATTTGTTGATTCTGTAGAAAGCTCAGTATTGGCACTCCGCCCACGCTTATGCTTGACCATAGCGCCACCGAGCTGTCGCCGTGCTCTCCCACTATGTATGCCTTCAAACAAATATAGCCCCTTTTTAGCTTCATAATATAAATATCAACGCTACTTTCTCAGAAGCCATGTAGCTATGTTCACTAGACCTTATGATCTAAAATTGTACGTTATTTAAGGCGTTTGAAACATTATGAGAAAAAATTGAGTTAAGATCAATCGTTTTATGCTCATATTTGATGAAATTGACCCCACATTTTCAATAGACAACAGTCCCGAGCCATTTTTCATAGGAGTACTATTAACTACATTCTTCATTTTTCAGACGAGCTCCCATTAAGACGTTCAAACATACTTCTTTCTCGTTTTTATCTCTTACTATGCTCACTAGAGGATAGTAAGACCAAAATGAGACAAAAAAAACACCTATAACCATCTAACTTTAAAAAGTGCCAAATGGATCTCCAAACTTTCCCTATCTAACAAAATTCAAAGATGTATAGGAGTTTGAAAGCCTAATAAACATAAATTTGAAGTCAAATATCCATTAAATATTATTTAAAGTATAGTATATTGTTAATTATTGTGGTTTAGTTGCCAGAAATTAGGAAATTATCTTCCAAATTTCAGGGAAGCTTATTCTAAGCCACATTTGATATCAATCAATAAAAAAACGATAAAATCGAAAAGTTCCAAACCCTAGGTTGAAAGTTTTTCAGCAACAGCAAATTAACAATAAGCACTAATCGATTAAAGAAGGTAGAAGAAATGTCGATCGGAAAACTGACCTGAACATCCTGAGCGTTGACGTCGAGATGATCAGCGATGAGAAACCGAAACCTAGACGAGTCCAGATTCGTTCCCGATCCAATCACTCGATTCGAAGGAAAACCAGAGAGCTTCCAAGCAACATAAGTCAAAACATCCACCGGATTCGAAACGATCAGCAGAATCGTCCCGGGAGAGTACTGAACAAGCGGCGGCACGATCTTCTGAAACAGAGCGACATTCCTCTGCAGCAGATTCAACCTAGACTCGCCAGCGATCTGGCGAGCGCCTGCAGTGACGATGCAAAGATCGGACTCGGCAGTAACAGAGTAATCGGTAGAGGCGCTGATTTTAGTGCGTGGGAGAAAAGCAGCGGCGTGTTGGAGATCGAGCATTTCGCCTCGGAGTTTGTCAGGCTTGGCGTCGACAAGGACGAGTTCATCGGCAAGATCTTGAGTGAGGATGGTCTGAGCAATGGCCATGCCGACATTTCCAGCGCCGATGACGGAGATTTTGGTGTTGCGCTTAGAGGTGGACGGCGGAGAGGCGTCGCTTACAGGCTTGAAGAAAGCCTGCGAAATGTCAAGGCCGCCTGGACCTAAGGAAGATGCTGATGAACTCTTCTCCATTGTGAAACGTTTCGGAGATTGTGATTGGCGGTGATGTTTTTCACAGAGAACTTTACGGATTTTAAAGAGACGATTGGGTTAGAGGGAAGAACACGAAGGAGAAAGTTAGGAAAGTAAGAACAGTTTTCAGAGATTTTTCAACGATCAATATTCTTTCATTATTTTATTTGGCCGATGGTGGGTCCCACCACTTCCTATTTTTAGAACAATTTTTTTCATTCCAAAAGATGGGGGAGAGAGATTAAAACCACAACTTTTTTTTTTTTTTTTCAATTTTTCAATTTTTAGTTTTTAAATATTTAAATAAATTTTATTTTTGAAGATGATGCGTGACCGATGAAAGCAGACGTGCACTTGGCCAGAAGGCTCCGGGCGCAACTTGCGTTCAAAGACTTGGTGGTTCGCGGGATCTTGCAAATCACACCTAGTGGGAACGAATGCTCCCCCTGACACAAAAGTTTGTAAACACGTTCACAAGTCGTCTGATGTTTTGGCATCGACAATGATCTTTTCGCAAGTTCACTTATAGAAACTTTGTTACGACTTCTCCTTCCTCTAAATGATAAGGTTCAGTGGACTTCTCGCAACATCGCAAGCAGCGAACCGCCCACGTCGCCACGATCCGAATACTTCATCGGACCATTCAATCGGTAGGAGTGACAAGCGGTGTGTACAAAGGGCAGGGACGTAGTCAAACGCGAGCTAATGGCTCGCGTTTACTAGGAATTCCTCGTTGAAGACCTTTGAACATAAACTCTCATGACTTTACTTTAGGATTCTTCAAAAGGTTTCACACCGATAGAGATCCAACGTGTCTTAATTAATTTGATTAGGCAATTGACGGAAAAACAGTTATGAGACGATGAATAAATGGAGTGTTAGGTATTCATTGGCGAACAAAAGCATACGTGTAAGACACCTACTCCTCTTGAAATGTTTGGATTTTATAAATAATATTAATTATTATTATTATTAAATAAAAAAGTAATTAATTAATTAGTTAAGGAGGAATATTTAGAATTATTTAGTAACTATTATATTCTTTTCATTTTTTATAATAAAATACGAATTTCCAAGAAATCTAGATGAAGAGAGAGAGGAATTTTAGATCTCTGTCCCCATTTTAAAAATCAAACCTTTTTTTAATTTTAATTTTTTAATTTGGACTTGTTATGTTCAACGTAAAATAAAACTCTTGACTTTTACACGTGGAATTTTTTTTCTTTTTTCTTTTTTTTTTAATTTTAGAATTTAGTATTAAAAATAGAAAATATATATACATTAATTGCACTTAGAAGTATTATCATGTCATCGATGAACTATATGATATAAAATTGATTAGATTAAATACGGAGAAATAATTATTGTAAAGTTATAAAGACGTAATAATCGGGTTAAATGGATTTTTTTTTTTTTTTTATAATCTATTATAATTTTAAAAAATAAAAAATAAAAAAATTGGTGGGTGGAAATGTGCATGAAAAGGTGTGTGTAAGCATGTGATGAGAGAGTTTGAAAGTTTGTGGAGAAATGGGTTCCATCAATTACTCCCAAAACCATGAAGATTGAATAATGAGTTGAAGGTTTTGAGCTTTGGAACCATGGGCGGGACCAAAATAATAATTAATAAAACTTAAATAAAATTGTTAATTAATAACTTTAATTTTTCATAAAATAAAAACTATCATTATTATTAATCCCCGATTAAAAAAAAAAAAGTTAGAAAAAATTATTTTTGTTGTATATCTACCCGTTATAGATAATCTCTAAATATTTTTAAAAAAGTTTAAAACTTTATTATACCAATAATAATGATATTTTTGAAGCTTTTTTAAACATGTTTGAAGTTGTTTGAAGTTTTCAAAAATTTTAAAGGGTATTTTAAAACCATTTTTAAAGTTAGAGAGGTTTTTTTTAAACCTAAGAGTTATGAGCTTTGGCAAGGTTGACTACTGTTACCCACTCCCGCCCTACCCACTCCAGCCCCTCCTAATAGTCCTATTTTTCCTCCGGTCCCCCTACCCACTCCAACCCCTCCTAATAGTCCTATTTTTCCTCCGATCATAGAGGCTAAAAGATCTAAAAGCATTGTTAGTATCTATCACTAGGCTCTCCAGCATGTTGTCTATGAATAGGGGATGTTGTGCTACCCTCTCCAAGCATGTTGAAAATTATTCGGCCGAGAGTCGCTCTGCCGACTGGAACACTTAGAGAAGCTCTCGTGCTAACCACTCTGGATATTTTTGAAAAAAATATTAATATGTTTTCATCCAATATTATTTATGAGTGAAAAAATTTTGGGTGAAAAGAACAAGTATGGTTCAAACATGTGTGTGTCTACCTACAAAAGTTGAATAGATAAGTTGAAATTCCACAACCCCGTATGAGCGTTATGGGCTTGAAGTCTAATGCTCACATAAAGCTTCTAGAATAGTCCGTTCTACGATCAGATATCTTTATTATTTTTTTTTAATTGTGTTTATATTTCTTCATATATGCAAATAAAGAAAATTGTCTAGGAATTTGACTGCAAAAGCTTACCAAAATTATTTTGAAGAAACTTCAAACTTTAAAGATTAAAAATGATTTTTTTTTTTTTTAAAGTTATAATTAATTGAAACTAATTTAAGAATATTTTCATAATTCAATCTAATTGTGGTGAGTTTCTTTGAAATCTACATGCACATAAAGATAAGAAATGCCCCACAAAAAAAGGGGCACAAAAGGAATTATAAAGACAATATCTGAAGCAGGAACTTTTGGGTGTGGAGATGTTTTCACAATTTTTATTCATTATGTAAAGCTGTACAGGATATCACTTGCTAGAATCCATGGACTAGAAGAACAAGCAGCAATAGCAAGAGGCAAAGAGACCAGAAGAATAGAGAAGGAGATGACGACGACAATCAAGTCTGTCACACAAGCCCGCTACCACCCGAACCCGAACGTGTTCTCTCCACTGTAAGTAACATACAGGAATCCATCTTCATCCTTCTTCTCTTCATATATTGCAGACATGATTGCTCCTTAAGAAGGAAGGATTATGTGATTTGTTCAGCCACGTTGAGTATAACAAGTTAATAGATACTCAATGTTTAAGTTTTCTGTTATCTTCAATAAAATTGTTACTTGTGGGTGCTATGTGTACTAACAGTAAAATGTGGTGATTATGATAGATCATAGTCACATGACGTATTCCAGGAAGCAGCTTTATCGAAATCTGTTAAACGAACTTGTTGATCATGTGGAATTTCATTTTCAAAAGTTGTCCCAAGACATATCCTACAATATATAATAGAGGAAAAGGATGTACCTGTAGGAGGGAGGACATTGTCGACGAAGATAAAGATCGCTTTCTCTGGGCTGAGTTTAATCCTTTTACGGATGACATAAACAAACTGTCCGACGGTAAGGTCTGCTGGAACTAGGTACCTGCAGTCGTTGCATCAAAATCTTAGCTACAGAAAGAGAAAGAGGTCAAGGCATGGTTTGCCAATTGTGTTGAGGATTTTTGGGAGTGAATTCCCGCATTGGCTAATTAAAGAGATGATCATGGGTTATAAGTAAGGAATATATCTCCATTGGAATAAGGCCTCCTGAAGAAACCAAAAGTAAAGAAGAGATGATCATGGGTTATAAGTAAGGAATATATCTCCATTGGAATAAGGCCTCCTGAAGAAACCAAGAGTAAAGCCACGAGAGTTTATGCTCAAAGTGGATAATATCATACCATTGTGGAGGGTCCATGATTCCTAAAATGGTATCAAAGTCATGTCCTTAACTTAGCCATGTCAATAGAATCCTCAAGTGTCCAACAAAAAAGTTTAGAGACTCAAAAGTGTAGTCAAGGGTGAAACAAAGGGTGTACTTTGTTCGAGGACTCCAGAAAAAGGAGTCAAGCCAATCGAGGGAGGCTGTTTGAGGGCTCCATAGGCCTCCGGGGAAGCTCTATGGTGTACTAGGGGAGGATTGTTGAGGATTGTTGGGATGCACTATGGGACTATGGGTTTGTAAATAAAGAATCCATCTCCATTAGATTAGAATGAGGCCTTTTGGAGAAACCAAAAGTAAAACCATGAGAGCTTATGCTCAAGAAGGAGCATATCATTACCATTGTGAAGGGTCCGTGATTTAAATTGAAATTGTTCATGAGAAACTGAAGCATAATTTTAAGAACTAAAGAAAGGCCACTTTCAAAGATATGAAGAAGAGCTTTCAAGCATCAATCAAAAAGAGAAAACTCTCTTTAATTGCAGTCATTGAACATAAATTCCAACACAGAAGCATGAAATTCAAGTTTAAATGGATGCTGGTGATTCGTACTTCTTCTTATCAATGCTAGGGATGTCACTTCTCTCTGCCTTCTCCACTATAACCTTCAAACCATAAGAACACAATTATAACTAAAACCATTCATAAACAAAAATACAACAGATGAACTGCCTTTATCTCGAGACAATTTGCATATTCTCATTATAAACAACCCACTACTGCTAAACAAGTAACACCATAATCGTCACTGTTCGTTATCCACGTTTCAGGAACAAAATCAAAGAAAACATTATCATCAGTCGATTACTTCCTATCAACCTAAACATTGTTCAACTGATTAACGCAGATACATCGATAGCTTCGAATTCAGAACAAATTTGACTCATTGCCTAATAGAAGTAATTGATTCAGAACATCAAAGCTATGGCAAAACAAAATTTGAATATCAAGTTGATGATAACAAATAGGCAATCAAATCACGGTAACAAAATAATATCATTTCTTACTGGGATTCTATCAGGATATTTCTCTCTAATCCTTGCGGCCTCTGCTTTTCTTTTCTCTAATAAAACAAACATGGAAAACTTATCAGTTCTTATCTTATAAACTGAACTTTATATAATATTTCAAAGCATGGAGTAGAAGACTACCAAGATCATGCTCTTGCTTGAAGTAGCTCTTAGCCATCAGCGCTGAAACTACAATCCACAAAAGTCGGACTCCTTAAGTTTTAAATTTAAAAGACGCAATCACAAAATTATAAACAGTAGGTAAACTGGCAAAGCGAAAAATATGAACATTAAAATCAACACCCAACGATAAAAGGCTAAAAATCCCCATAATTAACGCAATAAATATAATCGTGAGCAACAGAATAGCGGAAAACAACCTAGAAATTCACCAGTCCGCTAAACTCGACAGCGCAACAAACTTTTTCAACTTTCCCAATCAACCAACAACAAGAAATTAAACTCACGGAATCGAATTCAAACATTCAATCATCGCATGATGATAAACAATCGGTGAATCAAAGAATAAGAAACTCAGCAGATGATCAAGTAGATCGTGGAATTGATAGAAGAACTAACAGATAAAATCAACGATCATCGACTGAGAAAGAACAAACTTACGAGAGAGTTGAGCAAAATCAATCGAGGAGCGAACGCAGCTGAGAGTAAAAATTGGAGCCAATTATCCGGTAACGAAAAAGGAAATGATTTTTGGCCGAGAAATTTTGCGAGAATCGAGCTTGATTGAATTACAGATAAAAGAGAGATGAGAGAGAGGGAGAGAAGCCTTCACGGTGGCGTTGCTTCGGTGTTCAATAATTTTTCTTATTTTTAAAACCATTTATCTGATTGTGATATTCAACTATTAATCAAATTTACTAAATTAATGAGCATAATAATAATAATAATACAAATATTATTTAGGAAGTTTGAATTTAACTATTTTTTTTAGCTTAATTATTTATGTCTAATACTTTCAAAATAATAAATTTATTATTTGAAATTTTATATTTTTAAAATTTATGAGTCTACCAACACAAAATTAAATATTTAAAATTTATTAAATACGAAATTTAATTTTGTATTCAATTAATTTTTTTAATTTTATATCTTATAAGTCCCTTACATATTCAAAAATAAAATTATAAATTAATATATTATATTATAAATTTAAATTTTATATTTAATAGATTCCTAAATTTAAAATTAGATATTTTTTTAATTTATAATACTAAAATTTTAATTTAATACATTTTATTTTATTATACAAAATCGAAGAAAAAAATAACGAATACAAACTAATTACATTAATGACTAATAAACAATTAAGTGAATAACTAATAAATAATATAACATAATATAACAAATACTAACTAATTAAATTAATGACTAAAACAATAATTAAGTCAAGAATAATAGATTATCATTTTATTTAATTTTTTTAGTAACTTTTTTTTTACTTTGATTTTAATTAATAATAATAATAATAATAATGAGGGGTGAATTAGTTGAATATTGAACTTTTTTATTAGGTTTTTTCCCCTAAATTAAATAATTATTATTTTTTTTTTTTTTTGTAGTTTTGAAATTTGAAATAGTTTAACTAAATTTTTTAATCATCTAATTCACCCACCCAAAATACGTGGCATTTCTGGTGGGCCCGATTCTACCTCCCAAGTCTTCCAGCAATTTATCCTTACAACTTAGAAGCACAAATTAAGGCACACAAAAGGCGCTTTTAAAATTTCCTTTTTTATGTTTCAATAAATAAATAAATATATATATATATATATACTCATTTTTTTAGAATTTTATTTTACAATTTATAAATTTTAATTAATTTATTTTTTTAAATATACTCGTTTTTATCAATTAAGTATTTAAATTTCATGCTTAAAAATAAGAAATTAAAGAGAATAACGCAATACCTTTCAACTTTGTATTTTCTCAACAAAATAATAATAATAATAATAAAAGCACAATATTTATTACTTTAAATAAAAATCATTAATATTTTATTAAAAAATATCTTTGAATATTTAAAAGTGTTTCAAATATACACTTAAAAAAATATTCTTCCATTTTCAAAAATTTAATTAATATCTTGGAACTTTTTAATTTTTTTTTAAAAATAACATTAAATTTAAAATAAAAAAAATAAAAAAAAAATGTATCCATGGTTAATACAATGTATTAAATATGTTCGTGAACTTTCAAAAGTAACATTAAATTTTTTTAAAATAATTTATGAAGTTTGACGATTTCTATTCATATCACGGAACTTTTTTTAATTCTTTTTTATGAAGGTTAAAAGTTTAATTTTATTTTTAAAATTTTATGGTATATTTTTTAAATGTATTAAAAATATTTTTGATTAATTTTCTTAAAAAATATTAATGAAACTTTTTAATGTTTAATTATATTTTTGAAATATATACAACTTTAAGCGTACTTTTATTAATATATATATTTTATAATTTAACCAAATGAAGGTCTGGTTTTGTTGAATAAAAAAATAAAAAAATAAAAAAAAAAAAAAAAAGAAGAGAAGGGGGTATAAAAGCGCCATGTTCCTGCCTCTCGGATTAACTTCTAAAACAGCGCGTAATCCTTTTCCGATTCTTTCACACCGCCACCGGAGTCATAAATTGAGTTTCAGAGGGTTTGAGAATTTCTCTCTGAATTACAAGAGCCTGACGACGTGCTTTCCCTCAATATATTCAAGCAGTCGCCCTAACGCTACTTTCAATTTTCGGGTAATTTCACTTCGACCTTCTCAATCTCTGATCAATTCAATTGGAAGTATTTATCCGCCCCGCGGCTTCTTCTTGCTTCCGATTCAGGTTTTCTTCTGCTAATTTTGCTCTAATTTTTAGGGTAAATAATGATTTCCTATCTTAAATTCTCTCCCGGTTTCCTAATCCGATAGATACAATAGATGAACGATCTGAGCTTTGAATTGGAAGATCAATGGTTTTTGTGAAGAGTCGAGTCGTTTTGAATTTCCGAAATATCGTATCTTAATTCTATTGGTGTTTGATGTGTGCCCTTGTTCTATCTGTTGCAAACGAAGAAGTTCCTATTTCTGATCTCGAAATCAAATTTAATTACGTGTTGCCTTAGAAACCCTAATTTTGGCTCCCTCGGGCTCCTTCTTTCCTTCCTGGTTAGTTTTTGCAGAATTTCTGGATGCTGTTTGGCAATTTGTTTTTTCTTTTTCATCTTCCTTTTGCATCCAATTATTGTTTCAGGCACTTATTTTTAATTGTTATAGCCTACAGGTGAATCATAATCTTAGTTTCTTAGATTTGGTGATTATGGGGGGTCATGGAGGTTTAAATATTCTTCCCCAAAAGCGATGGAATGTGTACAACTATGAGAACAGAGAGAAAGTGCGGCGAGATGAAGAAGCTGCAGCCAAAGAAGAACAGCTTAAACGTGAGCAGTCTAGGAAAAGGGATGCTGAGTTTCGTCTCGAGCAGCTTCGTACTGCACGGGGTATAGCTCCAGTAATTGACACTACAAAGCCTGTAGAAACAGACCTGAAACCTGGTCACCTAAATCTATTTGAAGGCATTAAGATTTTTGACCCAGTTAAGAGTTCAGAGAATGAGGGAGGTGAAGATGGGTCTAAGAAGAAAAGGATGAAGAAGGAAGAAGTGGAAAAAAGGGTTATCACAGCTGAAGATGAAAAGTATAAGTTAGGTTATGGTGTTGCTGGAAAGGGTGTCAAGTTGCCATGGTACCTTGAGCGGCGTAGCAAGGATGATGCTGAGAGTGATCAAAACGATTCATCGTCAAGAGTAGTGAGCGAAAATGTAAAAAAAGGAGGAAAAAAGACCTTGGAAGAATTGAGGGCCGAGCGTTTGAAACGAGAGCAGAAGGAGAAGGGAAGGGAGCGTGCTTTAATTGCAGAGAGAAGTGGAAAGAGTGGAACAGCTTCAAGGGAAAGAGATTCATCATCCAGAAGGTAAGGCTAAGCTAACAACAATTTTCTCTGTCTTTGTCCTTTACTTTGTTAAAGAGGTCATGTTAATCATGTCATGGATGATTTAGATTTAAGAAGGTTCTATTGTATTTTTTCAAGTTTTAGAGAATTTTCTTTAAATTATTAAGTTACAATTAGTTTCACTTAACCATAGGTAGGAATAGTCATTCATGTTATTGCTAGGAATAAATAGTCATTCATGTTATTGCTTTAGTATCACATTTTAGAATTGAAGAGAATAGAATTTCTATTTTAGCTTTGTTGAGAGCTAAGCTTTTACTCGGCAAAATTCTTGTGTTTCTATTGCATGCTAGAGTCATTGGTGTTTGATCAAACCTCTTATGGAGTGATTCGAATTATGAGTTTAGAAATAAGTTTTCTTTATTCTTGATCAATCCGTTCCAAAAATTTCTAATGGTGTTCTAAATGATTACATCGAAGGGAGTCCTACTTTTTCAGCGAACTTGAATTCTGCTTGAGAACTATGTTATGTGATAGGAATGTTATTAGAGATATATTAGTAATTAGTTAGGGAAGGTTGCATTCCGGATGATTATTAGGCCCTACTGATGGGTTTTGGGACGTCATTAGTGCTTAATCTTAGTTCATTAACTAATAAACTTGCCCGGAAGAATTAAGGCATCTCTCCTTTCTATGCAGGTGGAAATCCAGAAGATATGATTCAGGTTATCAGGATCATTAATATCAATCTTGGTTTTAGCTCGCAGTTTCTGAAGGATGCTGACTTCCAGTATATTAAGATGATTTCTTGAAGTACAAATTCCAAGTGTAAAATGTAATTAGCATCTTATAATGAAGATGCATTCCAAAGCTCTTAAATGAAAAATCCCGGAGGATTGTTTTATGTTCTAAGCACTCCTGAAAATTTTGATTCACTGTGGCTGAAATTTATCTGGGCACTTATGGAATGTGTAATTTGCAGTTCATCTCGACAATATTTGTGTACAGATAAGGTAACGTTCATCGATGTCGATGTTTTGTATCAGTATTTTTCTGTCATCTTTCTGCCATCTTCAGTCCGGGAAGCTCTCGTAGGACTTCGATGTGCAGCAAGAGTTGGTTTTTACTCTCTGGCGTCTAAGGTAACAGATTAGATTCATTTACTTAACACCATCGTGCTCATATGTAGTAATGGATTCAAGTATGCGAGTTCTTATCAATGGTATTGCAAATCATAATGGGATACAAAACAAGTTCTGTCCTCGTAAATAACGCAATCTAATGCCCGAGCTATGGATCGAGCTTATCAGGTGATTTGGTTCATTCTAAAATATAAACTTCAAATCAGGTAACAATGGAGGCTGTAAGATTATTAAATCAACAGTGTCACCAAATATAATAAGTTGAATGGCAACAGAAGGGGGGAGTAGAGGGGGAAAAAAACTCTTTTAAGTTACATTTAGAGTGTGCTACCTTGCAAATTCAGCAACTACAAATTCTTGAACACCACCTAACAATTTGCTACTTCAACAAATTAAAACTTGCTACAGATCCACCCAAAGAACATTAGTAGTTCCCTTCCTTTCATCATGGAAGATATAATGATATAATCCAGTTTGCTGCAAAGAGATTCTCAAGTCTTCTTCATAATATAGCCAAGGATGATTCCAATCAATCCGGTTAATATGATGAACAGGAAGGAGACGCCACCGGCATTTTTCCTGCCTTCACGCTTCAAAAGTTCCTGCACGATGCAGACGTCCAACGTAAGAAACTAATGTAGACCTGGTATTCTAATATTTCACGAAAATGAGAATCAAATTTGGTCATAATTTTATTTACAACCACACGTTCGATGTTATAGAAATATTTCATTTGCATAATCGTTGAACGGTATTCAGGCAAAGAGACGTAGAAACTTTGCATGTATATCTCAAAAGTAAAGGCATTGTTTCCCATGTAATCATATAGGAAACTTCAGCAAAATTGCATCCAGTGAAGCTTCAAACCATCCATTTTCTTACCAATTCCTGACGAAGCTTGTTATTCTGTTGCATGGCATTATTCTTTTCCTCTGTGAGTTTTGCTATGAGGGCTCTAGCCTGCACATGCCAAGTAGCCGTCAATACGCAGCTTGGTAGAAGCAGAAAGTACAGCATATGAATACACAAAAACACACACGTACACAAATAGCTGCAGTGGCCCAAGATTTAGTCAATCAAACCATCTGTGTAGTGCCAAATAATTTTAAAACATTTGAGAACCATGATAAAGGTTTGAGAACATTGGACAAACAAAGAAGAACAACAACATTTTTGTTTTAAGGAACAAGGAGAAGGAGAGATCCAAAGGTTGTTGGACTTATGAATTATGGTACTTTTCAGGTTTCAACGAAAAAATCTGAAGCGAAGGGATAGAGTTTCCCATAATATCTTGAAAGATTGAAACAGTTTGTCTATTGATAATAAACGGTGGGCAGACACCATGTTCTGAGCTTAGCTTAGGCATCTTTGGGCAAAGAGACTAACGATTGATTAGCTGTGTAAGAGAAATTAGTTGGATAGTGGCGCCAAGGAACAGAGAGTCCGTGGAATTTGACAATGTTCAACGAACAAACAAACCAAACTGAATGCATAAAACATACTTTGGAGAATCAATTAGTTGCCAGGAAACTTTGGAAACAGTTTAAATACAGAGCAACAACACAGGAACATACCATCACTCTTTTATCAATAAAAGATCGTTTTAAGTCAAAACAAAAATCGGAGGTTCGCTCCAAGTGGACGTATCCTATCCTAACTCTTTATTAAACAAAAACTTCTATCATGTAACATGTACACACAAAACTTCACAACTGTATCGTCAACTACCGTAGAATACTGTCCCAAGAAAATTTTGTTGTTTACTTCTCGGAGTGACACTCTAATCACAAGGTCATATATTAGCATCGAGTTCTATCTAATAAAAAAAAAATGGCATTAGTTGGAGAAAATACATCACAAGATATGCATAACCAGGTATCAAAGCTACAGAAAAGAAGAGAATCATCTATATCTGCAGGCATAAAACTATACACCTAGAGCATACCAACAATCATCCTATTTTTTACCTCGGCAGATTTATCCTGGGGCTCCGACCGTTCAACGTATCCCCTCGTGGCCTGCCAATGGAAGGTGAAGGTGCGTCAATCAACCATGCAGTTGAACGAAAAAGGGAAAAAAAAGAACCCAACTACTCACAGTGTTCAAATCAGCATCATTGAAGTTTCCATTCTCTGAAAAAGAACCTCTTGGGGAGGACCCTTCTTCGGAACCTTCTGGTACTGGAGAAGGTGGTTGCGGCCGAGAAACATAAACGACTTTCAACTTGAATTCCTCAACCACATGCCCAGCCTCCTTATTGAACTGCAAAACCCACGCCCTTAAATAAAAGTAAAATGCTAATACTAACCACAAGCTTTAAACATTCATCATATATGTACCATTTCTGCATTGATATCCTTTGCGGTTACGCCATCAGCGGTTTTAACACTCTGAAGGAGGAATTTGTCTTTGCATTGCATATCAGGAGGAGCCTCTTTCTGGGCTTGCATTGTGACTACACAACAAAGTGATCCTTATATCAGTAACCAAAAAACTTATTTGAAAATTAAGTATTGGAATGAATATATTTGGCATTTGGCACCTATAACGTCGCATGTTGATCGTGGCGAGACAATTCCAGTGTTTGGGCGAACGCAGTACTTTTTAGGGTTCGTAGTTTTCACCTAGAAAAGTATAAAATTCGAGTTAAGTGGACAACAAACACGGAACAAAGTCATCAATTACGAGCTTAATCTTTGCTAAATTTTCCAAATAATAATGAATTATAGAAACAGAGAAACACGCGAGCAAATTGAAAATCGACGAAATCAACAAATTTCACAGCGTGATCTGGCGCAGACAGATACATCAAGAGAGAGTGACAAAAATGAAAAAGAAAAGAAGTGATTTGGAAGTGCACACGCTTACATTCCAAATCCAGAACACCTTCATACTACAAGCACCAAATCACTTCACTGGAGAAAAGATCAATTACGAAATCACACAAATTGAATCAACACCAAAAAGATTCAAACGGAGAGAAACAAAATACACACCTTAAATGCAACGCAGCTCTCGGTCTTGTTAGACAATTGAAGGGAACAACAGATCTGCTTCTTCAATTCGACTAACCAGAAAGAAAAAGAAAAAAAACTACAACTAAAATTAAGCACAAAAAAAAAAAAAAAAAACGATCCCTCAAAATATTACAGATCCGCAACAAGAAATCAGTCCACCCCACCACCAAAAGAAGATGAACTCACAGGGAAACTTGAGCTCGAGAGGTTCGATGCTGAGGAGTTCTCCCGTACTCATTCTTGGAAGATTGAACCAGGAACAAGAGAGGAAGATGAAATTGAAGAGAGAAAAAGAATCTGGAAATGAGTTTGCTTGCGAGCAAGTTTCCCGAACCGATCGATTAAAGAGAGGAGCAACAATGGCGAACGAGCAACAATGGCGAACGTGCTGCGGCCAAGGGAGGGTGAAGCAAAACACGTGCCGCCCATCCCCAGTAACTCTTTCCTTTATTCGGCCGTTCGGCCCTTTTCAATGGGCCCTTCTGCCTGCTCCGTGGGCTTTCTTGTCGGCCCATTCAGCCTCCTTATTTAATTGTAAATTTGTTTAAGTAAATGAATTTGATGTGAATTATTTCATGACATTTAATTCATTTCTAAAATTATTTAAATTACCTATTTTGTGCACAAATAATAATAATAATAATAATAAATAAATATATATATATATATATAATGATAAAATTGGCAAATTAATTAATAGTAGATTATTTTTATTAAAGAAAAGTAATCCAAATGTACAATTATTTTTTTTTATAAATTTATATTTAAAATGTGTTTGAATTAAACGCTTATGATACCCGTATACTTATTTTTATACCTATTTTAATGGTTATTGAAATATAATTTTTTAAAATATATATTAAAATTGATGTCTTATTCTTAATTCATTATTTGAAAATAAATAAACAAAAATTTTACAAATTAGCATTTTATTTTTATTAAAAATAAAAAAATTAAATAAATAATCCGATAGACACAATGTTAGAATTCTAGCTCTTCATCTCACTGATAGCTCGGACCCACCTCAAAGGGTAGTCATATTAAAATTGCTCATTAAAACGTTCATCTTTTTCTTCGCATTCCATTAAAATAATAAACCAAAAACAAAGCCTTTCTATACTAAAAACAGCAATTCCCGTAGAAATTGACACAAAAACTTTGATTCAAGGAAGAAATAGACTCATATCAGATGGATGCCTCAACTTTGGTTAGAGATATCAAACATTTCTGCTGTTCATAGCATTGAACAATAATAAAGAACACATACTGACTGATGCTGAAGTGATCTGGTGTGTGAGTTAAGGCTTTATTTTCTCCAACAATTTCTCAGCTTCGATGAATCCGATCGATCCCAATGATATGTATTTTGCGAACTTCCACCTGTTTACGCCCCCGTTTCGGTTCAGAACCATATTGTTGGCATTTCTTGAAGCAATATCCTAAGCATATGTTGATAATGTGAAAGGTGAGAAACTGGTTACCTGGGTGTGTAAGGAAGTGCAAAACAATGGAGGTGTAGGTGGTTGACACTGTTCATTGGGGGCTGATGGAAGCCAAATCTTTCAGAAAAAGAAAAGAGAAGCATCAGTTTAGTATCTAAAATGAAAGATAAGAACTAAAAGTAGAGTTGAAATCAGAAAAACTAGCAACATTTAGTACTTCTTTTGTAAGGAACAAAGCATTTCGTTCATAAAATGAAGGCTTAAATACTAATGTACTTATGAATTTAGTTTATTTTAGTTCCGGTACTTTCAACTTTTGTTCATTTTTGTGAGATCCACATTGGTTGGAGAGGGACGTTGGGCCCTAAAGGGGTGGATTGTGAGATCTCACATCAGTTGAAGAGGGGCGTTGGGTCCCGAAGGGGGGTGAATTGTGAGATCCCACATCAGGTGGATACCGAGCTAGACACCAGGTGGTATGCCGACACAAACGCTAAGCCCCGAAGGAGAGTGGATTGTGAGATCCCACATCGGTTGGAGAGGGAAACGAAACATTCTTTATAAGGGTGTGGAAACCTCTTCCTGGAAGACGCGTTTTAAAAACCTTGAAAGAAAATCCAAAGAGGATAATATCTACTAGCGGTGAGCTTCGGCGGTAAAAATGGTATCAGAGCCAGACACTGAGCAATTTGCCAGTGAGGAGGCTGAGCCCTGAAGGGGGTGGAAATGAGGCGGTGTGTCAGTAAGGACGCTGGAACCCAAAGGGGGTAGATTAGAGAGTCCCACGTCGATTGGAGAAGGGAACAAGTGTCAGTGAGGATGCTGGGCCACGAAGGGGGTGGATTGTTAGATCCCACATCAGACATATTCTATATAAGGGTGTGCAAACCTCTCCCTAGCAGACGCGTTTTAAAAATCTTGAGGGAAAGCCCAAAGAAAACAATATCTAGCGGTAGACTTAGATTGTTACCCGATCATTAACCACACTTTGGTTCAGAAATCAATTGGGAAATAAGACCCTTCTTCTTTTTGCCCAATGAACATTGACCAAAAGATAATCTTAATAAAAATTCAAAAAATTACTGCAACTATCTTCAAGTATCTCAACCGAAAGGGTGTCCCTCTCCTTCATGGCATCTAGCAAATGAAGCTCAATGGGCAGGATATCCTTTCGCATTGGACGAAGTTTGTAGTACAACTGAGGAATTCACAACTACAGTACATAATACATCACTTAGTCCACCTCACAAGAAAGAACTAAACTGCTACCATGTACTATGTGTCCCTAAAGTAGCTTTTTAGGTGATCGGATTTCTCACACTAATAAAATTGTTCACAATGCATTGCCATCAACCAATGCAAATTGTGAGATCCCACATCGGTTGGGGAGGAGAACGAAGCATTCTTTATAAGAGTGTGAAAACCTCTCCCCTAGCAATCGCGTTTTAAAAACCTTGAGAGGAAGCATGAAAGGGAAAACCCAAAGAGGACAATATCTACTAGCGGTGGGCTTGGACTGTTACAAATGGTATTAGAGCCAGACACCGGGTGATGAGTCAGTGAGGAGGCTGAGCCCTGAAAGGGGTGGAATCGAGGCAGTGTGCCAGCAAGGACGTTGGCCCTGAAGGAGGTGGATTGGGGGGTCCCACATCGATTGGAGAAAGGAACGAGTGTCAGCGATGACGTTGGGCCCCAAAGGGAGATGGATTGTGAGATCCAACATCGGTTGGGGAGGAGAACGAAACATTGTTTATAAGGGTGTGGAAACTTCTCCCTAGTAGACGCGTTTTAAAAACTTTGAGGGAAGCATGAAAGGTAAAACCCAAAGAAGACAATATCTATTAGCGGGAGGTTTGGGCGGTTACTCGAATAGTTAATAAAAAATTTCATAAGTTGCTCAATAATAAGTCACAGGCACAAACTAGTCCAATGTACAATATTGTAAACCAAACAAATGACAGGATTGATAGATAGTGTTAGTTCATGGAAGCCCATGTTTTCATTAGTTTCATCCTGCTTTAGCACTTTCATGCATGAGTAGTAAAATATAAACACCGTTCTTCCTGCTGAAAACTTGCAACGTAAAAGGCTTAGAGGATTATCAGATTACCTGTGCTTTAATTGAGGGGAATCTTGGGATAGAAGTGTCTGCCCCACCTCTAACATGTGACTTACTGACATAAATAATCAAGACAGCCATGAGCACAGTCATTATAAGAAATTAGAAAACTGACTAAATATCTAAAAAAATGCCCTTGTTTTAGAAGACGAGTGTGAGATCCCACATCGGTTGGGGAGGAGAACGAAGCATATGAATACCTCTCCCTAACAGACATATTTTAAAAACTTTGAAGGGAAGTCAAAAAAGACAATATCTGCCAGCTTTGGGCTTGGACTGTTACAAATGGTAACAACCCTCTAATCTAGGTGCCTAAGCGGCAAGCGACCTTGGGGTGTCACGGTCACTCTTAGCATTATGCCTCTACTAATCTTCATGCAGGTTTTCGAGAACGAGAATATGGTAATACAGACAAAAGATACCAATATGTTTGATAAAGTTATAACATGTAACTAAACCTCTTGCTTTTTAAGGACATGCTTCCCCACCCCATTGCCCTCGCCTTTCCCTTTCTTTAAACAAAAAAGACATAAATGAAATGCAGTCACCAAAGGTTACATTACCAAGTGAGTAATCTTCAGCTCTTCTCTGGAGATTCCTAACTGTGGGAATGTGCTCCTTGGGAATTACCAAGTAATGCCTATAAAGTGGTAGCTCAGTGTAAGAATGTCTTGTATCCATGTCTACAACATAAGACGTTGATAAGATCCTTCCATTTAGCCTAGTAAGAAGAACAGTAGAAAGGAAAGAAATGGGGATTTCATGCAGATGACTCTTAGCTGAATGAACATGAACAAATGAAAAATGACAGTCCAAAGATTGACAACAACCCACTATCTCTTTGTTTCTTAGTAAGTTGTGCATATATCTTCTTCTAGACTCTCGGAAATGCATAATGGCAATTGATTTTCACTCTTAGTGACCTTATAGAGGCCATGTTGAGAATTGTTAGGTGAGGAGTCCCACATCGACTAATTAAGAGGTTGATCATGGGTTTATACGTAACGAATACATCTCCATGGGTATGAGGCCTTTTGGAGAAACCAAAAGTAAACCCATGAGAGCTTATGCTCGGACAATATCATACTATTATGGAGGTTCATAATTCCTAACCGGACATAGAGCGTCCGAGATGGCTACTCACAAAGGCATTTTGAAGCCACTCTCGATGGCCAATGAGAACATACTACAAACAGGTCATAGAAGTTAAAAACCAACAAACTACAAAGGAAAGATGAACGGGAGAGCATTTAAAAGACTATGATTGAATGAATTGAATAAGCTCAGATTGTTATCAAGGACTTCAATTCATAATCACATCCAAGAATGTTCATTGTAAACGATAAATCTACATTTTGCACTACTTTTGCTCACACATTCGAGGTTTAGATATATATGGATTGACCATTGAATATCAAGCAACTGGGTATGCAACAATCGATGAATTTTGTCTAATGAAGCTGATGAAATGCCAGAAATGAAAATGAAATCAACACAGAAGTATTTCAGATGCCCCATGTCGATTGCAAAACTGAATCAAATGTTAGAAAAATACCTGACGGCAGAAGGGTTTACATCTTCGAACGCAACAACTCTCTCATCCTGCAGAACCCATATATTTAATCAGACCCTTCATTCAATCGCCGGTATAAGAGAAGAAGAAACACAGAGAAACAAAAGGAGCAGACAAAATGAAGAAGGTTATTGGCGGTAGAATTAGAAGCTCGCTGGCAGAAAATGCAAGATGAAGCTGTTGCTGCCATTTTTTTTCACGAACTTCTCCGACCAATTTCCCAATTTGCACCGGTGCTTCTTGATTGGGTATTATGGCACCCGCGTGAAATAGATTTCGATTAAATTAAGTTGGATTAATTAGGATGAAATGAATGATTAATAGTATTGTTTTGCGTGATAGCAAAAAATGTGAACTTTATTTCTTAATTATTTTTATGTTATTTTTATTGTAAAGTATATAAATCTTAGTTAATTTGGGCGCCGCTTTTGCAGCCAAATTCCCAAATGACCATGATCTTCCTATTCCTCGGCCTCTCATGGCTACTTCTCTAGTACCCAGATCCTTGTTTCGCATTCTTTATCTCTTCCCCACAAGCCCTTTGACTTTGAACGCTCAATCGTTCAATCCCTTGAAGTTCTCTGCAAATCGAGCTATGAGTTCCGCGTCAACTCAGCGCCTTTTCCAGCTAAAATTTGATCCACTTACGGGTAACTCGGAGTGGGTAGTCATAGAAGAAGAGGTTGAGGGAGTTTCAGAGAATACCCAGAAACCCATTTTGGCGACAACTTCATATTTGGATATGCTTAATGATGCCACTAGAAACAGAGCGTTTCGCGAAGCCATTGATAAGACTATATCAAAACCTTGCCGTGTTCTTGATATTGGGTATTTTTCTAGTCCTGTTTTCAGCCTTCTTGCTTTGAAATCGAGGAAAAGAAGATGGTATCTTTTATGAATTGTGGTTTGCAGTTCATTCATTTGGTAAGAGACTGCCACTGATCTTTATAGGTTTACTGACGTCGTGGTTAATCAATTTTTTCCAGTGCTGGAACTGGTTTGCTATCAATGATGGCTGCACGGGCAATGGACTCTGCCGTGGGTGATTCCAAGGGAATGGTTACGGCTTGTGAATCCTATCTTCCAATGGTGAAGTTAATGAGGAAAGTCTTGCGTCTTAATGGGATGGAAAGGAAAGTTAAAGTTATTAACAAACGCTCTGATGAACTTCAGTTTGATTCTGATATCATTTCTCGAGCTGATGCCCTTGTGAGTATCATTTACATTCGAATAGCAACTTTCTTCTTTCTTTTCAATGATTGAGTCTGCCAATTAATTGAAGGTTAGTGAGATTTTGGACTCAGAACTGTTAGGCGAGGGGCTTATACCGACGTTACAACATGCACATGACAAGCTTTTAGTGGAAAATCCATTGACTGTGCCATACAGAGCCACCATATACGGCCAGGTATTTAGAAAGGCCTTCAATTGCTTCAAAACCTTTCATATCTTTTGTGCATGGAAGTTTCTTTTTTCTTTTTCTTCACTTCTTAGTGTTATGGGTCAAATTATGCAGTATGGAACTTGCATTCTTCTACATTTGCAGTTTCCTTGATGATGTGAGATTTCACATCGGTTGGGGAGGAGAATGAATCATTTTTTATAAGATTGTGAAAACTTCTTCCTAGCAGACATGTTTTAAAAATCTTGAGGGAAAACTCGAAAGGGAAAGCTCATATCTGCTAGTGGTGGGCATGGGATGTTACAAATGGTATCAGAGCCAGACACCGGGCGATGTACCAACGAGGAGGCTAAGCCCTGAAGGGAGGTGGACACGAGGCGGTGTGCCAACAAGGACGCTGGCACCCCGAAGGTGAGTGGAGTGGATTGGGGGGTTCCACATCGATTGGAGAAGGAAACGAGTGCCAGCGAGGACGTTGGGCCTCGAAGGGGGGTGGATTGTGAGATCCCACATCGTTTGGAGAGGAGAACAAAGCATTCTTTATAAGGGTGTGGAAACCTCTCCCTAGCAGACGCGTTTTAAAAACCTTGAGGGGAAGATCGAAAGGGAAAGCCCAAAGAAAACAGTATCTACTAGCGGTGGGCTCGGGCCATTACATATGATAAGTGCTTCACTGTACTAGAACTAAAGTGATTATCCAGATTTCAGATATATCTCAGTCGACTGCATGCATTCATGTGCTGTGATTGAATAGACTACAAATTTGTAATAATTTGATAAAGCTGTAATACAATAGTGAAAGTGAGAACTAGTTTCTAATCCAAAAGGTTTAAGAATCTCTTTGTTTATTTCCTTTCAGCTGGTTGAAAGCACATATTTATGGAAGCTTCATGATTTATACAACAATGAAGCTAAAGCATGTGATGCCATCCATCTCGTTCCAGAAGGGATGGATCCTATCATATGTGTTAAGCCACAGCAATATCCAATGCATTGTGATGCAATTGCCAAAGAAGTGAAGCTGGTAATGACCAAAAATCTTTACCTGGTTCTCATAATCTTCAAGTGTTTTTATTACTATTTGTTTCAGGGTTCATCCAGCTCTCAGAACCCTTCAGGGTTTTTGAATTTGATTTTTGGAAACGTCCAGAGAGTAAGGCTGAAAAGGAGTTGCATATCAAGGCAACTGACGGTGGAAGAGTTCATGCTGTAGTGTCATGGTAACCACTTCATTGTTCTTATAGTTGTTTTCTGCCAAACTGTTTTAAATGAACCACTGTGCCTAATTTCTATTATGTGTCTGCAGGTGGATGCTGCAGCTCGATCGTGAAGGAACGGTCTTTTATTCCACTGCCCCGAAGTGGATATCTCCTCCTTTCAACATAGGTGAGTCGTAGACGAGTCATAAGACACATTTTCCTTTGGTATGAATGCCAATTTTTTCTGCTATGGCCCAAAATCATAGACTTCTTTTTGTTAATAATGCAAATGGTTAATATTGGCATGATGTATTCAATCATTTTATGTGTAAAATCTATGTCTGACGGCAAGCATTGATATGGGGCGGGGTTAAAAAAGCTCATAAGGGAGTTGTACATTTCTGCCTTCAGTTTATATATATCTATATAAGGGTTTTAAAAGGTACTTTCTTTTGGAATTCAGTATTTCAAATCTCACATGTCAATCTAACTGATTTACGGTAGACAATCTGTAATGGCCCAAGCTCACCGCTATCAAATATTGTCCTCTTTGAGCTTTCCCTTTTGAGTTTCCCCTCACGGTTTTTAAAAAACGTCTACTAGGGAGAGGTTTCCACACCCTTATAAAGAATGTTTCGTTCTCCTCCCCAATCGATATGGGATCTCACAATCCACCCCCCTTTCAGGGCCCAGTGTTCTTATTGGCACACCATCTCCGGTCGACCTCCCTTCGGGGCTTAGCCTCCTCGCTGGCACATCGCCCAGTGTCTGACTCTGATATTATTAGTGGGGTGACTTACTGAGTATTTCATAAAATACTCAAGCAATGTGCCACCCTTATATTTTTTCAGGTAAAGGTAAAGCTCCTATGAAGGATGACGGTGAACACTAGAAAGACCATAGAAGTCAAGATAGATCATGATAGGGTAGAAGCATTGAATTTAATTAGTAGTTGTAAGGTGTTTTTAATGCAATTTGTTTTATGTTCCAAAAACTGTTTTGAATTGAATATGTAAGTCTATAGCTTTATTTTAAAAGCATTTCTTGTGAATTTCTACATATGTATTTAAAGCAATCATGCATGGATGGTAAGAAAATGAGAGGCGTTACACAATCAGACAAGAAACATGGTTTGTTTCTCAAAGATTGACATGACAGAGTGATTAAGCTTGTTCCATATTTCAACAGGAGCTGGTGACTGGTGTGACCATTGGAAACAGTGTGTTTGGTTTATCCCAGACAATGGTGTGTCAATATCCAAGGATGAACAAGTTCATATTTGTGCTTCTCATGATGAAACTACCTTCTCATATCATCTGAAAGCTCAAATCCCAAGAGGTGAGGCTTTGCAGCATGGCGACAATGCTGAGAATTTTAAACTCATATTGCCACCAGAAAGAATTGCAGTCTATGGAGATAGAGAATGGAGGCTGGCAATGTTAACGGCAATAACAAATGCAGTATGATTCCCTTCTCACTAATCCCCATTTTCTCCTTATTTCTTAAGCACATATGTGAGATCCCACATTAGTTGGAGAGGGGAACGAAGCATTCTTTATAAGGGTGTGGAAACCTCTTCCTAGTAGACGCGTTTTAAAACCTTGAAGGGAAGCTCGGAAGGAAAAGCCCTGTCATATTTGCTAGCGGTAGGCTTGGGCTGTTACAAATTGTATCAGAGTCAGGCACTGAACGGTGTGCCAACGAGGACGCTGGGCCTCCAAGGGATGGATTGTGATCCCACATTGATTGGAGAAGGGAACGAAACATTTCTTATAAGGGTGTGGAAACCTCTCCTTAGTAGACGCGTTTTAAAACCTTGAGGGAAAGCTCGGAAGGGAAAGGCCCAAAAGGGACAATATCTGCTAGCAGTGGACTTAGGTTGTTACAAACGGTATCAGGCACCAAACGATATGTCAGTAAGGATGCTAGGCCCCCAGGGGGTGGATTGTGAGATCCCATATTGGTTGCAAAGGGGAACAGAGCATTCTTATTTGGGTGTGGAAAGCTCTCCCTAGTAGACGTGTTTTAAAACCTTGAAGGGAAGCTTGGAAGGGAAAACCCAAAGAGGACAATATCTGCTAACGGTGAGCTTGGGCTGTTACAACAAACCACGCCGTGCAATATGCTCACATAGTTCTTTATAATTGAACTCCACTATCTGCAAAACATCGTTGTTATCATCATCTTTGAAATCTTTGTAGTTGCAAGGAAGATCTCCCTCTGCATGCATGATTGCAGATGATAGTGTTTTCTTAACACTCATGGTTGCTTGCCTTTCGAAACAAACACTTGTATTATCACTGTTCCCGGGGATTCGCGAAAAGGGTGCCAAGTATTTGCAGGCTGTTTCGTATGCAAACGATATCTCTATGGATAGTATAAAAGTTATTGAAAAGAGGAAGTCGTGCTTGACCGTGCACGATACGTTTGAGAAAAAGGTCGTGTATTTACTGACTCGCTTTTGCATTCGTTTTCCCCCTTACATATCATGATGCATGCTTCTCTTTATTGGAAAGTTCATTATAATTTTTGTTCAATCTTTAGGTTGACTTGCTTATCAGTGAACCATTCTACTATGGTAATGACAATGCACTCCCATGGCACAACCTGCGGTTTTGGTAAGAATTTTGCTCAGAAATGCAGTGGCAATGTTGTGAAGTTGGTTTCTTTATGATAGTTTTTACTCGATTCGACAAGTTTAGGATCCAAATTTCATGTTTGAATGCTTATATCAGTCAAGTTGGATCTACATTGGATCTAACCTAAATCGACCCATCTACTCAGGATGACTCGAGTAGATCTCATAATCCTAAGAGGCTCTGAATCCTGAACATCTCCCATGGGAGGGTTTTGTTTCTTTTTGTGTAACTTCAGTCAAATAAGTATAGCGTTTAACTTCTTTAAATTGATATTCCAGGAAGGAGCGAACGATGCTCGACTCAGTCCTATCTGATGATGCGCTAATAATGCCAAGTAAAGGCATATTGCGAGCTTGTTTCATGTCATTGCCTGTAAGATCTCTCTCTTATCTCGAAAGTACATGATCCAAACTGAACTCGTCTTCGTTATTCAATGGAAGTTCTTACTATACTTCTTCAATGTCGTTTCAAGGATCTATGGAGCAGCCGTCGTCGATTGGGAACAATCGAAGGCTTTGATCACTCTGTTACAAATGACACTTTAGGAGCTTGTGGTGAGTTACCTGAAGGACAAGAAGGCCCATGCCTGGCTTTTTACATTTGGCAGTGTGGAGAATACGAGGTAATCCTTGAATATAAAATCAACTTGTTTAAAACGTAAACAAATGAAGCTTTCTTGAACAGTGTAAGAATGTCAATGATACTGATTGGGTGCCACTGTCTTGAAAACTTTCAGGAACTCAGTGAGATATTTACAGTGATGGAGTTTGATTTCTCAAAACCAATAAGCCCCTGTAGTGGGAAGAGCCAGGTAATGCAATTTTTTCATCCCCAGCTTGCCTGGAAAATTCTTGTTGTCTCTTATAAAGTGAGTTTTAGAGTAGGGGAAAGCTTCCTCAAGATCTAGTAGACTAGGCCGTTTCAACTAACGGTCCAAGTCCATTGCTAGTAGATATTGTCCGTTTTGACCCGTTACGTATTGTTGGTAGCCTCACGGGCTTCTAAATCACATCTATTAGGGAGAGGATTTATTAGGGAGAGGATTTCACACCCTTGTAAGGAATGCTTTGTTCCCCTCTTCAACCGATGTGAGACCTCACAATTCACCCCTCTTGGGGGCCCAGCGTTTTCGCTAGCACACCGCCTAGTGTTTGGCTCTGATACCATTTGTAACAGCCCAAGCCCACCGTTAACAAATATTGTCCTCTTTGGCCTTTTCCTTTCAGGCTTTACCTTCAAGGTTCTAAAACGCGTCTGATAGGGAGAGGTTTCTATACCCTTATAAGGAGTGCTTCGTTCCCCTCTCCAACTAATGTGGGATCTCACAATCTACCCCCCTTGGGGGCCCAGCGTTCTCGCTGGCACACCGCCTAGTGCCTGGGATACCATTTGTAACAGCCCAAGCCCACCGCTAACAAATGTTGTCCTCTTTGGCCTTTCCCTTTTGGGCTTTACCTTCAAGGTTCTAAAACGCGTCTTGTGATCCCATATTGGTTGGGGAGGAGAACAAAACACCTTTTATAAGAGTGTGGAAACCTTCTCCTAGCAGACGCGTTTTAAAACCTTGAGGGAAAGCCCGAAAGGGAAAACCCAAAGAGAACAATATCTGCTAGCGGTGGATCTGGATCCTTATAAGGAATGCTTTGTTCCCCTCTCCAACCGATGTGGGATCTCACAATCCACCCCCCTTGGGGGTCCAGCGTTCTCGCTAGCACACTGCCCGGTGTGTGGCTCTGATATTATTTGTAATAGCCCAAACCCACTGCTAGCAGATATTGTCCTCTTTGGGTTTTCCCTTCTGGGCTTACCTTCAAAGTTTGAAAATGTGTCTGTTAGGGAGAGGTTTTTACACCCTTATAAAGAATGTTTTGTTCCCCTCTTCAATTGACGTGAGATCTTACACATAAACATACAAAATAAACATACAAATGGTGAGGAGTTGAGACCATACTTCATCTATATAATGAACATTGATGTATCTCTTTCAGGTTAAGGTAAGCAAGGCTGGAACATGTCATGGAATTGCACTGTGGATTGATTGGGTTATGGATTCAAAGAGCTCCATTGTCATATCCACAGGCCCAGGTATTGCCTTCAACTTTGGTCTGAACGTCTCATTTGATAACAAAAATGGATATCATTCAAAGAAACTTAAAAGAAAATTGATACTTACTTTAAAATGCTTCTCATTTCATCATGAACTGATTCAGATAAGAGATACTGGAAACAAGGAGTTAAGCTTCTTGCCAACCCCGTGGCAGTTGGAGCTCGAGGCTCCGCTGATGGCGTCGAATGCTGCTCTGCTGTCATCGAAGCATCCTTCGATCCATCAACGGGTGAACTCGACGTAAGACATTCTTTTTTGTAATACAACAAAGCTTTTGGCTCTCGATCTGAAACGGATGACAAAATGGTGAGTAAAGAAATTTTTGAAATGGATCAAAATGGTAATATGTTGAAGAGGTATGAATCAAGTGGACTCTCATATGATGTCATTCTGCATTTAGGTGATCTTTTGGCATTTTTGGTGAGAATTAAGATCATTTTGTAACTTATGTACTCTTAATAACACATGATGATGATGTTTAAGTTGATTAAATAGGACTTATAATTTTTATTGCAAAGTCATTATATCCTCCACTAATAGGTTAAAATTTGAATTCCTTCTTTCCACATGTTGTATTAAAAGTTTTATAATTATCTTTGCATTATAATCACGATTATGTTTAGAGTGTCTTATTTGAGTCAAGAATATCCAATATGAAAAAAAAATTTACCAATATGAACATAGCTCAGTGTCACGTATTTGTACAAAAATGATATTTTTTTGTCTGTAGAATAATATTTAAAATTTTAAGAATTTTTTTTCATTATATGATGAGATAATTATTAAATGATTTTACCATTATTTTTTATTTCATTATCACTTCAAAAAATCAATTTTGAAGTTTTTAATCTTTCAAAAGTGTTTAATAGTTCTATAAATTTTTAATAAGTGTATTCTTTGTCATTTTAAAAACTAAAAATTAAATTAATTAATCTATTGGTTAACTATTTATAAATTTTAAAAAATATTATTAAGCTTAGATAATTTTAAAACTTTAAAGACAAAGTTCAAAATTTAAATTTATAATTTAATCTACGGTATATTAAATATATTACAATAAAAGAATTTGAATTTTTTAATTCTAAAATAAGACAAATTTGGAAGGGAGAATATGTCCGCCGTTATATGTTTTTTATTTTTTTTCCTTGGTAATCGGAGAAAATAAGGAAAATAAATAAATAAAAACAGTGGGCCCCACGATTGAATATCATGATTGGAGCTAGTGGTCACACTCATAATGTAACCGTTTGTTTGAGCATTATGGGTTTCAATATTATTATTATTATTATTATTATTATTAACTTATTAATCTCGGTTTTGCAAATTAATTAATATTGATTTTGGTTATAATTATTTAAAATAAAAAAAAAATTGTTCATTTTATTAATTAATTTTTTTTGTTCTGACTAACTCGAAAACAGTGTTACAATCCAATCTTATCATACTTCTAAAAAAATTTAATATTTGTAATCAATATTAGCGATGTGACTGATAGATATTTAAAATGTATTATAAATTAAGTATAATTTTTTAAATAATTAAAAGAACAATCTGATAACTCAACCCGAAAAAAGAGAGCTAAGTTAGATTAAGTTGTGAAGCTTTTCATGTTGCTCAGATCATACTCTAATTTCGGGTTGGTCCAAAAAAAATATTAGTAATTTATTGAATTTCATTTCTCAATATTCATAGTTCTCAAACTTTTTTAATTTGATATCTGATCCCGACTTTTTTAATAAAGTTCTTATTGGATCAATTAATTCAAAAACGTTTAAAATATATTAATAACTTGAAAATTTTATGAAACTATAAAACATTTTCTACCTTTTAGATAAATTGATGCTAAATTTGTAATTTTTAATAAAAATTTAGAGGCATCCATATTATAATTGGTTAACTTCTAGAGGGTTCCATAAATATAAAAAATAAAAAGGTAATTATTTTATTATTCTCTGACATTCCGTTCTGTTTCCGTATGGGCAATCTTCAAATTAAATACATTTCTACTTTTTACACATCCCACCAATAACAATAAAATAAATGATTATATAATTTAAAGCTTAATTAAAATTTTATTTTTAATTTTTTTAATTTTAGTTCTCGTAGGTTGAAAATGAGTTCGATTTCGTCGTTACGTTTCAAAGTTTCAAACGTTTACTCGTTTTTAGTTTACTTTCTATAGTCCAATTCTTCAATCTCTTATATTTTTATTCAATATTTTAAATTTTACTGATATTTTATTAATTTTTATCGTATTATAATTATTTTTAATCGATTAATTAAAAGACTAAATGTCACTGGTTACGAATAAAAATGTAAAATCTAGAAATACCATACAAAAAAAATTCATATTTTAAAAGTAAAAATGTAATATATTATATTACTAAAAGTTCAGAGACTAAATGTAATATATAAATTTTAAATTAGTTTTTAGTCCTTTCTGTCTCTATTTAGTCAATAATATTTTTTTATAAATGGAAACCGTCCTTTTTCATAAGGTCTCGACCTCAAGTTAAATGAACGTTTCTAACTGCTATTGATATTTAATTATTATCGTAAAATTTGAAAGATTAGAAAAATGAATATTAAAAAGTTTGAAATAATATAAAAAATTATTATAAATACTGAAATGTGAACTAGAAAAAAAAAAAAGTAAAATTTTCAACCAAACCAATCAACATAATTGAGATTAGTGGTTGGGAGACACAGTCATATGATATTATTATTATATATAATAAAAAAAACTCATAAATTTATTCATTAAAAGTTTTCACGTTTAATGAAAATGAAACCACTGTTCGATAAAAACATCGCTAATCTAAAGAATGATCATGAGTTTATAATCAAGGAATACTATCTTCATTCAGAAGAAGCCTTTTCGGAAGTTCAAAGTGGACAATATCATACCATTATGGAGAGTCGTGTTCATCTAATAACCACGACGATGGGAACTTGAATTTCGACCTTAAAAAAAAAGAGTAAATTATCACCTGTTATTTATTTTTTTGTTTCTGGTTAATATTATTTATTTATTTTACTTTTAACCTTAATTCATTAAACTTTAATCTAAAATATATTATGAAATTTTGATATATTTTTTAATTCAACGAAACCGTGTAACAACAACCTAAAGATGCTAACTCGAATACCGTCATTTCAAATCCCAATTTTCATTTAAAATTTTCATGAATTTCTACACGAATCACAAAATTTGGGAAATTTTTATTTATTTATTTATTTTGTAATATAGCTTAAAATAATTGTTAAACGGATTAATTTTAATCACTCTCTCACATTCTTCCGCGGGAAAAAACGTTACTCTCTCTCTCTCTAGTAAATTCCCAAAAACAACCTCACTCAACAGCGGATATTACCAAAATGCCACTGCCGTAGTTGTAAGTGTATCCCGACCCAAATGACCGTTATAAGCAAACCCAAATAAATAAATAAATAAATAAATAAATAAAATTATTTATTTATTTTTAATTATTTTATTAGCGAAAATCATTCCATCCATCATCTCCCTTATATATAGATTTGCAGAACATTCCCAAATTCCCCAAACCTCTCTCTAAAATGGCATTCTCCCTTAACTCATTCTTCTTCTTCTTCATTTCCGTTCCGGCTTTCTTTCTCCTAGCCGCCGCCAAGCACCGCCGCCACCACTGGGTCGGACCCACCGGCCACCGCCTTATCAAAGTGGACGTCAACGGCATCTCCGGCGAGTTCCTCTCCGTCCAAGCCGCCGTGGATGCAGTCCCCGATTACAATACCGTCAACACCCTCATCCGAATCAGCCCTGGTTATTACGTGTAATGCCTCTTCTTTCCTTCACAACAAACCCAAACTTCATTATAAAACACTCATTATTTTCCATTTCATTTCTTTTCTTTTCTTCCCCTTTACGTATAAATCCTTCCCTCTGTTTTTTTACTAACTTTCCCCACACGCCTTTACCTATCAAATCTTTCTAACCCCATAACCAATATCTTCATCCAATAATTACGTCTATGTCGTCATCTTATTTAACTTGAGAAACAATATCTTGATCAATTGAGCTAGACCCGTGTCGTCGAGTTATATAACTCAATAGGTGATGTCTTGAAAAATTGAGCTAGACCCGTGTCGTTGAGTTATATAACTCGGTAGGCGATGCCTTGAAAAATTGAGCTAGACCCACGTCGTTGAGTTATATAACTCAATAGGTAATGTCTTGAAAATTTGATCTAGACCCGTGTCGTTGAGTTATATAACTCGGTAGGCGATGTCTTGAAAATTTGAGCTAGACCCATGTCGTTGAGTTATATAGCTCAATAGGTGGTATCTTGAAAAATTGAGCAAGACCCATGTGGTTGAGTTATATAACTCGGTAGGCGATGTCTTGATCAATTGAGCTAGACCCAGGTCGTCGAGTTATATAACTCGGTAGACGATGTTTTGATCAGTTGAGCTAGACTTGGGTCGTCGAGTTATATAACTCTAGACGATGTCTTGATCAATTGAGCTAACCCATGTCGTCAAATCATATAATTTGATAGACGTCTTGATCAATTGAGCTAAACCCGTTTCGTCGAGTTATATAACTCTATAGGTGATGTTTTGATCAATTGAGTTAGACCATGTTGTCGAGTTTTATAACCCAGTAGGTGATGTCTTGATTAATTGAGCTAGACCCGTGCTAGGAATTATACAATAAACTCAAAAGCTTTTAAGTTTGAGGGATTATAGGTATTATTAAGGCGTTTTGATTAAGGTTTTTTTTGGGAATGGAAATTTGCAGGGAGAAGGTGGTGGTGCCGGCGACGAAGCCGTACATAACATTTGAAGGAGGGGGAAAAGAGACGACGGTGATAGAGTGGCACGACCGAGCAGGTGACCGTGGTCCCAGCGGGCAGCAGCTGCGTACTTATAGAACAGCATCTGTCACAGTTTTTGCTAATTACTTCTCTGCCCGAAACATCAGCTTCAAGGTAAAAATAAATACCCCACCAACACTTTCCACTTCCCTGCCCGTGAACTTACTTGTCCTACATATTTCTACCATTTATTGAAATAATTATTTAATGGGTATTTCATATGTGGTTCACGTGACGGCAGAATACGGCACCGGCGCCGATGCCCGGAATGCAAGGGTGGCAGGCGGCGGCGTTTCGTATTTCCGGTGACAAGGCCTACTTTTCCGGGTGTGGATTCTACGGCGCACAAGACACCCTCTGTGACGACGCCGGCCGCCATTACTTCAAAGAATGCTACATCGAAGGCTCCATAGACTTCATTTTTGGCAACGGGCGTTCCATGTATAAGGTAATCTAATTTTAATTCCATTTAATTTTTTTTTAATTTCATGTATATTTTAAGGCTTTTAAAATTATAACAAAATCATTAAACGGCACCGTTTGATGCCTTAGGATTGCGAGCTGCACTCGATCGCCACCCGGTTCGGTTCCATAGCGGCCCAAGATAGAAACTCACCTAACGAGAAGACCGGGTTCGCTTTCGTCCGATGCAAGGTGACCGGTTCTGGACCTATATACGTGGGCCGGGCTATGGGCCAGTACTCCAGAATCGTCTACGCGTATACATACTTTGATGACGTGGTGGCCCACGGTGGATGGGATGACTGGGACCACACCAGCAACAAAAACAAGTAAAATCTCTTCTAATCTCTATTGTGTGCCCTAACGGCCCATGATACCACTTCTCTTCTCTAATATGGGCTGGGCTGGGCTTACCCATCGATCTATGATCTTGGGGCCCAGTCAGTCAAATTGGGCCTATACAGGCCCAATTTGGCAATTTTGAAAGTTTATTGTTTATTCATACTTACTTTTGGGGTGGTGCAGGACTGTATTTTTTGGAGTATACAAGTGCTGGGGCCCAGGAGCAAGTAAAGTAAAGGGAGTATCATGGGCCAAGGAATTGGAGTTTGAAGAGGCCCATCCATTTCTTGTGAAGAGTTTTGTGAATGGCAGGCACTGGATTGCACCCTCTGATGCGTAGGCAGGCACCTCTGCAATGCAATGCAATGCTTCATATATCATAATATGTATTTTTCATATTTAAATTCATTTCCAAATATTTATATTATTTAATTTATTCAAATTGTACTCCAGAATTTTAAAAAAAATAGCTAATTCATCATTTAAACTTCATTTACTTTAGGCTAAATCTCAGCTGAGAAACGGTTTTCGGCTCGAGTTGCCTGTTAAAAAACAGACAAACGGGTAGTACATGTAGTTAATATGAATACAAAACAAGGTACGGAACAAAGCAGATGCTCTCCTGATACGAAAACGCCATTTCCGAATGGCGGAGGACAGCATCAAAGCACCTATCCCGAACGAGGAAAATGAAGTACGAAATTAAATAACAGTGTTACTGTTGTATAGTACACAGCAACAGTATGATGTCGATATCATCCTTCCCAAGTATAGTCGAGCATATAAAGTACATACCACAATCTTCCTCCTGCTGCCTTTGTGCACTGATGACCTACGACTACCGACGACAATGGAGATGCAGAGGACCACCAAGCTCATGTTTGCCTAACCAGTGACGAGGTAGTCAACCATAAAGGCCAGCCTAAAATAGCACTTTCGTGTTTCGAGAGGTATGCGTCGTTTAAACTGCAAAATTTACAACTTGATGTCAATGCAAAGTTCAAATGCTGATAGAGACTTGTAAATTTCCAAACTTGTATTGTATCTCCATAGGGACAAAAGAGAGAGAGAGATCCTAACCATTCAACATCTGGTGTATCCAGCGTATCATTCCATTCCTCTCCCTGTTCCACAGCAGGGACAGCACCAGCTACAGCGGCCAAATCTTGTACACCATCAACCTAAAAGAAAATAGTTCATGTAAATAGTTCCAAGATCAGAACAGGCAATGAATTTTCTGAATATATCAACCTTTATCTATACATATATTGCTCTTGATTCCCACTCATTTTATTCTGATTCTAAGCCTTAGCATCCAGAAAGTTCAATTAGAATTCACCCAATAGACTCCAATTGAAAATGGCTGCAAACAAATAGATTATAACAATCACACTGCCCATTACCTACCACGGAAGTATATACAGCTCTTGTCGTGTAAAGAAAATGAAACTTACCTGTTGAGGATACGAGGCATAACCCGAATATGCACCATAAGCATATAAAGATGGATCTTGTACAACTCCATATCCATAAGCATCATAAGCTCCTCCATACCCATAGTAGGCGCTCCACTGGTTCGGATCAACTTGCTGACCCCAAGTAGCCAAGTCCTAAAAATTCATCACCATTTCATCAAAGTTTACTTAACAGAGTGAACTCTAGTTCACTATGAGCAGTACACAGAGCTGCTAACAGAAAGATAACGCGCATAACCCATTTTATCAAGGAGTGCACAAAAAAGAAAATTCAAAGCACTTTCCTTTTGTACCAAAGTCCTGCCGAGATAAAATATTTGAAAACAATATATTATAATTAAGATAATGATTGTGTCTGATACAGAGTATTTAGATGATTTTCTGTTATACTTTTCTTAGGGTATACCTCGTTTCCATACATTTTCTTTAGATCCTATTTTCATACCATTCTGTTTTAATGTTCACAACAAAAGAAAAAGAAAAAGAAAAAGAAAATTATTAAATATGATGAAATGCAAGCCTTCTTCATATAGATGAATTTCAAATTCACAGGCTAAATAAAAGACTGCTGTCCAAACATGCTGATATTTTATGAAGATTTGCAATCCAGGCATTGTTTTAGCACATATGGTTTGAAAGGAACCAAATAACTTTTGAAGATAAGTAGTCTTCTTTTTATTTTTTTAGAAATGTACAGCTCCTTGTTTCTTGGTGAGGCTTTAGTCACAGAAAATTCTTCTGTAAATACAACATTTCTACCATTGTTAACAATTGAAAAGCCTACTCATAGCTTCTTTTGGGAGGGGATTCTCACGACTGGGCCACCTAGGTTGTATCATTTTTCTTTAATTCATTCTCGTTTCTTATCAAAAATAAAAATAAATAAATAAAAGACAATACGCCTAATGTTTTATACACAAATTTATTGTGAACCCAAGCATTAAATTATAAACCGCATAATTATACATCACATCCACAGAGTAAAAGAATTTTAGTAAATCAAGTAAATACTTGTTCTGTACTGCAATAGAAGGTCAATTACCTGCTTGGCAGCTGGATTTCTACCCCAGGAAGTACGAACCACTTGTTGACCAATTATCTTTCCTTGCATCTTTTGGATGGCTTCTTCAGCTGAAGCCCTGCATGGACACACGTACTTAATCCAAGTCCAAATGTTCATGGTGAAATAAGAAGTTGATAACATATCTTTGAAAATTGTACGTACACAAAAGCTTTCTCCCTATTCCACAATAATTTTTTTCTTCCACTGACTATTATTTTTATGCATGGCCTTCTTTCGAGGCATAGGAACAGGAGCAAGAAAAGATGAAATTTAATCAACTTGCATCAATAAAATTATTCATGCTAAACATACCTCGTCCCAAACTGTACAAAACCACAGCCTCTCCCGGCAGGAATTTTCACATAAGTAGTCTCACCAAACTGCAAAAAAGTTTGCTTCAACTCCTCCTCTGTAATATTAGGATCCAAGTTACCAACAAATATCTGCATAAAGATCAATGTAGTAAGAGATAAGCACAGAAACCAGAGAAAATAACACTGTCACTTCACTTACAGTTGTGTTATTTGCATCGTAATCTGCTGGAAGCACAGGCACGGGTGTAGTGTAAGCTGGAACTGGGTACATTGCTGAGCCACGAGGCACATTGGTAAGTACGAGTTTAAAAATAGCAGTACCATCCCCTCCTAAGATTCTCTCTTTAGGTGAAGGAAAAAATAATAATAACAATGAATAAATTTCATTCGTGACTGACAGATGACATCTCCCATCAAGTTCGACATTGATTAACATTTTTATCCAAGAAAATCATAGAGATAAATTGTATTTTGGCATAGACATTATACATACGGAACAATCAACTTGACAAGTTTTCATCATAGATCCAAGAACACTAATTCAGCTAATATCTGCTAAAATTTCAGAATGGTCCATTTGTGCCTATTGAACTCCTAGCTCTAGGTTCGTTGATGCAAAAATGCTTAGCAGTATCCAAAAGAGAACTTTCAGTGAAAAAGGTGAAATTCAACTTTTTAAGCCAAATAGCTTCATATCTATGACTCCTCGTACAGATAGGAACCAGACCAGTTCATACAAATAGAAAACCTAGGAAGACCGGAAAGTTGGATGAAAAGTAGAAAAGATAGTACCCGCTCCATATGGAACAAAAAGATTAGAAAACGTGAGAAGTGATAAAATGAAGAAAAGGAAAGACAGTACAACACATACTCATTACCTTTACCTGGAGTATATTGCTGCTGAACACCAATGGTCTTTTTGGGTGTTGCTGCACTAATACGCATAGGTCGGGTTGAGCAATAAACACCATTCATTTCAGACATAGCTCGATTCCTTTCATTTTCATCAGCAAATTTTACAAAACCATATCCCTTTGAACGTCCTGTGTTTGGATCAGTCACAACTTTAGCACCCCTAACAGATGGATATTGAGCTCTAAAGGTCTCTTGCAACAGATAGTCTGTAACATCAGGAGCCAAATCCCCCACGAAAATAGAGTGCTCAGGGCCAGCGTCAGGACGCCTTTCTCCAATTCCAAAAGAGGCCCAATTCAACCTGAAAGTTTGCTCAGTTCCAGGCATCTGAGTCCCATTGTACGTCTGCAGAATTCTTTCTGCTGCTGCATGAGACACAAACTCCACAAACCCATAACCCTCAGGCTGCCCTGTGATCTTATTGCGAATAATTTTAATTGATATTACCTGCATTAAAAAAAAATAGAATAGTTCACAAATAACAGAACACTCTCTTTTCTCAAGCGGCTTAAAGTTATAAGCTCTTATTCAAATACAATAACACAAACAACAACTACCAGGCATCAAAAGTATATTTGTACTGGCCGTTGAAACATAACAACTACTAGAAAATAACTATAATTTTACACAATGACGTTTCGCTACCACGGCTCTCTTTAACATTAAACATCAAACTCATCCCCATTCAGTGGCATGAAAGGTCATAAGAGAGGCTTTCCCTACAGCTCAGCTCTCGTAGCAATAGACCAAAATACAAACACATTCTAATTTGATCACGCCAATTCACTTCCAAAGACCAGAAGAAAACAACTCAATTTCAGGAGAGCTTAATCGAGATGGCCGCCAAAATGTCATGGGCAGCTTCACATTGAACTGCAAAAGTATCTCAGACATATATCTAGTTGTTACTAGGGACATGCGGAATTTTGAATCCACATCCAATGGCTACGAAGAGGCAACCAGATTGAATCATTTTTCCTACTTTCAGACCTAGATAATAATCGCATACGCTATAAATTAACGAACAAATCCTCAAAAATCCATATACACATCTAGATTGAGAAACTACTGAAGTCCTAATGGGTCTATGATTAAAAGCAACATCATTAAACACAAAAGTGCCTAAAATTTTGAAGGAAAAAAAAAAAAAACAAACGAACCTCGCCAGTGTGAGCGAAGCAAGAACTAAGGTAAGACTCATCGACCCAGTACTGCAAATCCCCAATCCAAAGTGTTCTAACTTCCTCCACCGAAGTTGGTTGATGGTGCGTTGGTTGACTTGCCAGAGTCGCCATCGTATCTATTGACACATTATCTTTTACTTTCGTTCAACTTTCTGGTGTTCTCGTGTACCTCGTAATATGGTTTCTACAGTGTATGATGCTCCGACGTCGCCGTCTCTGCAAATTAATCGGTGACTCCAAAGATTTTGGCGCAAAGCTTAAAAATCACAATAGAAACATAATCAAGTGAAGATATTTGAAGATTACAAGAAAAAACCTGCGGATTCTCGTCACGTCACCAGCCACCTCTAGGGTTCCGTTTTCGCCTCGGACCTTCGATTGAACTCCGGAGTACAGTTAATGGCAATTATTTACCCTATTTTTTCTTCATGTTTTAAATTCGCAAATATCACTTTATATTTAACCCGTAATATTTTAAAATTGACATTTTTTTTAGTACGTTAAACTTCGGTTTCTATTTGATCCTTAAAATTTTAAAATTGATACATTTAATTATCCATATTTAAATTTTATTTCTCACTATGATCTCGATATTTAAAACAGGTTTTTAATTGGTCCTTGAGCCTAAAAAATAAAAATAAAACTCAACTCATAAATTACTTATTTAATTATTTTACTCGTTATATCATCGTGTAAATTGAGTATTATTAGAAGGTGTAGTTTTACGTTGATTAATTAAAGAAAAAAAATCATGAATTTATAAGTAAATAATATAATTTTTATTAGAATATAACTTAAAAATTAAAAGCAAAATTACCAGAGCTATGAAAATTTAGGGTTAATTTATTAATTATTAATTTTTTTTAATTTGACTTAAAATTAAAAAATTGTACTTTAATGGGTTAAAATAATTGTGTTTATTTGATTATTAAATTTTTTCAGATAAGTCTAAATAATCGTTGTATTAATTTTTCATATTATATATTTTTAAAATTAAATATCAACCAAAAAAATAATTAATTTGTTAAAAAAAAAAAAAAAAAAAAAAAAACATGTTACATAATCAAGGTTGTCTAGGAACATCATTGTGGTACTCATGATAGGGTAAAGCGGATAAATATTGGTGATTTGAAAAATAAAATAATTAATTAATTTACTTATGAGCCCCCAAAAGTAGAATATTTGTAATAATAGCAATGGAAATGGAAAATTGTGGAATTTGTAAAAAATAGAGGGATCAGAAAATAAAAAGGACTTTAATTACTCCGACCGGCAAGGTTTGCGTGTTGCTTGTCCCTACTTTCCCATTCACGCCTCTAACTTTCTTAAACCTCTTGTCGTTTTCGAACCAAATTTGCCTTTTTATTATTATTAATTAAATCCATTTAAAATTACTCCACCCGTCTATATTACATTAATAACTAAATCTCATAAAATTCAAATATCAAATTTTTACCAGTCACAATTCATCACTATAAACTTAAAATATTTTTAATTTTCATAATAATTTTAAAAGTAGGGTAGAATTGAGTTGTAACCCTATTTTTAGTATTGATCGGATTAACCCAACAAAAAAGAAATGTCAACCCATAAAACGAATTTGAAAAATTCAATCAAACCGTGTCAAAATTTAGTGCAACTTATTTTAGAGAGTATATTAATTATAGAATATATCTCACATTTTAGTAATCAGTTAATATTAGGTATTAGTTGGTTTGTTGTATCCTAAACATTCTGAATATCAATGAAGATTGAACTTTTATTCTATTATTTATTGAGTAATAATATTTTCAGATCTATTCATACTTTTGAGTGATACATATCGTGTCAAACCCAACCCAAACTTTATAGTTTGGATTAGCCTACTGATTCGAACACATCTAAACCTAAATTAACAATTTAAGTGGTAACCATTTTTATTTTTGAAGGGGTGATATTGAAATTTGGATATAATTTTTATTAATTTAACCTAATAATAACAACCCTGAAAATAGGAAATACCAGCTTTTTATTTTTTAATTTTTTCTTACTGGGAAAGAGAATATTTAGAAAAAAAAAAAAAAAAAAGAAAATATTTATTGGATGTGCTGTTTATTGTTCCTTTTGGTGGAGGAATGCTTGTCATCTACTCCTTTTAAGTTCCCAATCCCTTCTGTACTTTCCATTCCACCAAAAACCAAGAAAAAAAAGCTTTGATTTCATTTCGGTAATGGAGTCCCACATTTGCAAGCTCTGTTTCAAATCCTTCGCCAATGGCAGAGCCTACGCCGCCCACATGAAGGCCCATCTCACTGCCACCATGGCGCCACCACTCCCTCCGCCCACTCCTCCAGAGACCCACGGCGGCGTTCCCTCTTCCTTCTCCTCCTACTCCGCTGACGACGACGAATTTCGAGAAGATCCCAAGAGAATTTTCAACATTCTCCTTCAAGAAACAGAGAGCGAAACGGAATCCACAAACCCATCTCGGAAAAGATCCAAAAAGTACCGGAAACCGCCGTTGGAACCAAGCAGCTCTGTTTCTGATACTTCGCCGGAGGAAGACCTCGCCATGTCTCTGATGATGCTCTCACGCGATCGATGGATGAAACCAGAAACGAAATCATTGAAGGGAATTAAAAGGAAGAAAAAGTGTGGAAAGTGCACGAAATTGTTCCGATCTTACAGAGCTCTGTTTAGCCATGAAAAAATCTGCCAATTAGAAACAGAGCTCGACGAAGAACAGGAAGAACACGAAGAGTTAAAAAATGGGGGAACTAGAAGAGTCTTCAAATGCCCATTTTGTTTTAAGCTATTTGGATCAGGACAAGCCCTTGGCGGCCATAAGAGATCCCATGTTTTGAGCTCTGAAAACGCTGCTGTTAGTGTAAATGCCTCTGTTTCTTTGAAGCTTGAAATTAGTCTGATAGATCTGAACTTACCGGCGCCGATTGAAGAAGATGATTACAGTGTAGTTTCGGATGCTTGAGGAATTTGTTAATGATTGTTATTAATTAGTTGAATGGCCTGATTTTGATGGGTTTTGATCGTTCAAACAAGAAAACAATTCAGTTTCTTTTGTGGGTTTCTTGTTTTTTCTAGTAAATGGAAGAAGACGAAGGTTTAGTGAAAGAATTGGTCCAATGGGTTAATTAATTATGGGTCTTTCTTTTCTTCTTTATGTTTGTTTTGACCGTAGAAATGTGTTTACTTCGAGAAGACGAAGAAGATGATTAGGAAAGTTGAGTGGAAAAGTATTGCGAGTAAAGAGAGATTAGTGCTTTTTAAGAGAAATGAGTGAAACATTGGTATCGGATTTGAGACACAGCCCCGACTCCTATCAAGAGCAACAGTGAGGAATCTTAGACAACGAGTGAAAGTCCGACTCAACAATATTGCGTGAGCGAAAAAAGACAATGCCACTTGTAAAGATCTTTCGTGATACACAAATTCGAGAAAGAAGTCTCAACTAATTCCGTGTATATAATTTGAATTTATGCCACAACATACATATATGAATTATAATGAATAGATAAGAAAATTTATATATTACCAAATTATTATTGATTTTAGGGTATTGTGATAAAAATAAATTTTGAACTCAACTCCTAAATTTTTTATAAAATAAATGTTAAATTTCAAGTAAATTATTGTGTGAGCTAAAGTGCAAAAATTGATAAGTATTTTATTTTTTATACATGCGTTGTCACGTTAATTTTAATTCGTTATATTAAGAAAAAATTTAAAACAATTTCATGAGGTATCTTTTCGAATAAATTTATTTATTTTTTAAATTAAGAGATATAATTAAAATAAATTATAAAAGTTAAGTAGCATCTCGTATTATTTAACTTAAAATAAACAACCCATCCAAATAAGAATTATCAATTAAAGTTTAAATTTTAAATTAATACAATTGTTAATTTAAAATTTTAATCCATACAGCCAAAATTTAGGAATATAGTTAATTTTTTCACCAAAAAAAAAAAAAATCAAATAGAGACTAGCACAAAGAGCTTTTTGCATGGTCTTAAAAAGTCACCTCAATAATAAATAATTGATTTTTTAAATAATAATAATAATAATAATAATAATAATAATAATAATAATAATAATAATAAAAACAATGTTTGGTGATGGGGAGAGCTCAGATCCATAAAAGTTGAGCAGGTGGGCTTTTCCACCAACATGAGGCCCCACAATTCAGACTAGGCCCAATATACTATGCAATCTTTTAACACCCATTTACTAGAGATGTCGATGGGATAGGTCGGGCAGAGACAAAATTGGGGCGAGGTTGAGATTGGGGACGGAGACGAAAAATGTAATCTCCGTCCCCATCCTCATTTAAAAGAGATTCTCCTCCTATTCGGGGCAGGTTCTCAGGGAGCCCTAACCATGCGGGTTAAATGAACATCTACTATTTACGCATTTCATCACGTGCACCATACCATCACCATCTTACAACTAAACCATGTCATTACCTAAATTAATACTCAATACAATAATAATATGTCTACATTAAGTTTAATATAACAATCATATGTTTAATTTATTTGTTGAACCCATCTCGAGCTAAATTATGAACTTTATGAATCTTTTTTTTTTTTCACGCTTCCGTTAATCTATAACTCAATGAATAAGACACTAATTATTATCACAAAGATCGATACTTTGACTCCTAACCTCAATTGTTAAACTTTACATTATAAATCTTAGTTGTGTTTTTTTTTTTTCTTTTCTTTTATGGAAACTTCACTACAAACGTTATGAAAAGAAGATGTTAAACTTTAAAGCAAAACTACAAAAGAAACAATCCATTGAAAAGATGGGGAAGTGAATCAAATATCACACAAAAAAGTATAGAAAAGGGGGGGAAATTCCAAGGAATCCACCTTTTCCCACCATTATTCAAACTTAATTGGATTGCTCAAATTCCATTCTTTTTTTCTTTCACTTTAGTTCAATTCAAAACATAAAAAGATAATAAAATAAAAATTGTTGAGTGGGTTTTAAAAAGAATCAATTGCACAAATATTTGGAAAGTGTAGTTTTAGTGAGTCAGGTGTTGCATAGAGTGTATATTTTCTCCAAGGGCTCGAGAGGAGTCGAACCTCGATTAAACAAAGGTTGTTCAAGGGCTCCAAAGAAGTAGATAGGCCTTAGGAGAGGCTATATGGTGTACTTTGTCTCATGTGAAGATTGTTGAGGATTGTTTGAGACATAAGTGAGGGACACAATATCCATTAGTACGAGACATTTTGGGGAAACTAAAGTAAAACATAACCGTTTGAAAACAGAAACTAGACTCAAAATCGAGAGATGAAGAGGATATTTTTTTTCATTTGCAAAACATTCAAGACTCAATAAATAAGCCAACAAAACCAAGCATTTCAGTTGTAGGTGTAACCAACATGATCCAAAGAACCACTTCTAGATACAACTCTATTTTTCTTTCCAATTTCTTCTCTGTCATAGGGTTAAAACTTTCTATGCTATGACCTTGTTGCTTTTCATTTGACTTCGATTCTGCTATGAACTTAAGTGTAAAGTGGTAATAATTTTAAAAAAAATAATACAAATAAAACTCAAAATTGAAATAGTTAAACATGATGGTTTGAAAATAGAAATTAGACTCCAAATCAAGACTAAGAAAAGACGCAAGTTACAAGCCAACAAGACTAAGAAAAGGCATTACCAAATGAAAAATAATATTCTTCCCAAAAAGCAAGAAAAAGAATCTCTCCTTCAAAAGATTCACAAAAACAAAGGAAAAGTAATAAATAAAGGCACCATCTTTTCGATACCTTAGGAGTCTTTGTTTTGAAGCTCTATCTTTTTCCGTATAAGGTTGATTTTGAAGAAGAAATCAATTGCAACAAACTTTGGTACTAATGAAATTCTTGGATTGCAATCAAAGTAGTGTCCCCACGCCTAAAACACTAAAATCTAAGCCTTGTCAAACAATTTATTAATGGTGCTTAAGCTCAAATGGGTATCAAAAACCAAAAGAAAGGGAGCTGGATCAAAGTTCAAAATTTCTTGTTTTTCCCTCTCAAGCAATCTTTATCTTTAGTTTTTCCCTCCCAAGATGGAAAGAAATGGCAAGTGACTTATACAGTCGCTTTCAAAGTTCAAGAGAGTAAAGGTTTCCCAACACCAAACTCATCACTTTCATAGCCACTCCCATCACCGTAACCTTCTTTTCCTTTTTCCCCAAACCACAAAGTAGAGCCCACACAATATCAAGAACAAATCAGTAAGATTGGATGTTAGAATTTGGAGTATCTATCGGTTGAGTTGGGACATCTTTTTAGACCCAAACTCAACTCAACTATTCAGGTGGTAAAATTTTCAACCCAAACAACCCTATTAAACCATGAGCCCAACTCGAACATAAACTTTTTGGATTGGATTTATCAAGTTGTTCGGGTTATAAACTTTTCATTTATTAGAAAAACTTATGAACCAATCCAATTTAAAAAAATTTTCATTTATTTGAACTCAACCCCCTCTAACCAGAATTAAACTCAGTCGGCAGCTTACCTTTTGATTATTGTTTTCAAATGTCGTTTAAAAAATATCCCCATAGATTGGTTTTGTTGTTAAAGTAAAATTAAAAGAACACTCAACCAAAGGAAAACAGAGCAGCAGATCAACAGAGTGAATTAAACTCAGTCGGCAGCTTACCTTTTGATTATTGTTTTCAAATGTCGTTTAAAAAATATCCCCATAGATTGGTTTTGTTGTTAAAGTAAAATTAAAAGAACACTCAACCAAAGGAAAACAGAGCAGCAGATCAACAGAGTGAATTAAACTCAGTCGGCAGCTTACCTTTTGATTATTGTTTTCAAATGTCGTTTAAAAAATATCTCCATAGATTGGTTTTGTTGTTAAAGTAAAATTAAAAGAACACTCAACCAAAGGAAAACAGAGCAGCAGATCAACAGAGTGAGAATGATTAGAAGAAGAGTTGCTGTCTAACGTACCTTCAAATGGAAATAATAGTGTTCCCTAAGGTGGAGACAGAGAGAATGACGGAGAAAACTGTTCCATTCCAATGGCCTGAAAATTGACACCAAAACTGGCCCTCTTTTCTTCGTGCCCATCCGTTGAACCTCAAGCTTATGCCAATCACTATTCCTCTATATGAATTTTAGTGCACAAAAGATTCTGAAACAGTCTACAAAGTTATCCTAATGACAAGATCTTTTTAACTGAGTTGATTAATTCTGTTCGAACTGTTTCATCTTAAAAAATGGTATAAGAACAAATATTCAAAAAAAAAAAAAAAAAAAAAAAAAATTATGTAATTAAAGACTCGAAAATGAGAATGGAATCAAAAACTAGATAATTCTGCGTACCTGCGAAAGGAGATCAGAACAAGCTGAAGCAGCAACATGAAACTCAATTTCTTGAGCCAAATGCTCCTCGGTATGCACATCGTTCATCAAATTCATCTGCGAGAAAAAGATATAAAGCCGGAGAAGAGGACAGAGAAAGAGAAAAGTTGCAGAGGCAATAACAATGACGACGGTAAACGGATTGAGCCCTAACGACATCAAATAACGCAGCAATACCGAGTTTCCGGCGTATATGAACTGCACCGCCATCAATCCTCCAGTTACCTCCGCATCTTCCATTGCTCCTATCGTTATTATTTCCAATTTTTCCCCGATTCATTTTCTTTCCTTTTCCCCTTATTTTTCCGAGGACATTTGTGCTAATTACAATAGCATTCTATCCTTACAGTACGATGTGGTGCCGCCGCCGCCGCCGCCAGGAGCTCGTTGAGCTCTATTTCTAGTAAACGATGGAACTCCGATAAGAATTGACGCGGTTCGATTTTGGAGTCTTTGTTAATTTCCTCCCCTCTGTTTCAGCTCCTCGCCGCCGCGCTTAAATGAACTAAGATTCCCGACGTCCGTCGTCCTCCGGAAGAAAAAGGTAAAAGAAAAAGGACAGAGAATATTTCCGCACGATGAATTTAATAGAATTAAGAAAAGTTATTAGCCTCTGTTCTTCCCTCTCTCTCTCCCTCGCTTGAAAGGGAATTTAAACCCTAAAATCTTTCTCCATCTCTAAATAACTTGGATTTTCAGGTGCTATATTTTTTCTAATCCTTTGCTGTCATTTGATAGTTATATCTTCTAGCGTTGCTATAATCCTGTTCTACATAATCTACCAAAGTATTCGCACGTTTTGATCATACAAAATTAGAAAGTCAAGCACCTTCTCCTTCAATCTCCTCCATGTAGCGATATAAATTCTAACTTTCAAATCAATATTTGAATCAATTTTCAATCGCTGAAAAATAGTTGGAGAAAATGAAACACTACGCGAGAGCTTCAAAACTCCACAATCTTAATCTACTTTCTTCGAATATGCAAGGAAGAAACCAAAATCAAACCAGAAAGTGAAACTAAATCTAAAACGCATAAACATACATACAAACAAAGTAAATACACTACGAGAGAAAGAGAGAGGGAGAGAGAGACCTGGTATTGAAGAATCGTGAGAAAGAATCAAAGTGAACTCGGAAATTTTGGAAGATTAGGTAACTAAAGAAACGCTTACAGTCGTCGTTTTTTATGGCGGATCTGACAGAATCAAGCAATGTAATGAAGAAGAGATGCTGCTGTTGCAAGTTGAAGCAGTCATCAGAGCATGAAGTGAAGACGACGACGATTCAGAAGCGGAACCAAGGGCGATGGTGAAGGATCATTAACAGGGCGGGATTAGCTTCTAGCCAGAAATCAATCAAAACAAAAATGCTTTAAAATATAAATTTAGTCTTAAAATATTTCTAATAAATCTTTAAATTTAAGTTAAATTACAATAATAATAATAATAATAATAATAAAATAAATCTAAATTTATTAGAATTTTGGATAAAATTTGGACGAGGAAAAATTAAGGTAATGACATGTAACAATGTAATGGTCTCAATCTTCATTATAAGTCAGTTATGTTGTTTTGATTCAAATTTTTGTTTATAATCCATGATAAAAAAATATATGGTAAAATAATATTTAAAAAATAATATTTATAAATCAAATATCTGATATTATAAGGTAAATATTATCGAAATTTATAAATAAACAATTTTACTATATTATTTAATTTTAGATAATTAACTAGGATTAGTTATTTTATATTGTTATAATAATTTTAAATAATTAAGTTTTAATTTAATTTTTGATATTGTAGGGTAAATATTAATTTTATATAAATAAACAATTTTACTACATTATTTAATTTTAGATAATTAATAGGGTTAGTTATTTTATATTATTATAATAATTTTAAATAATTAAGTTTTAATTTAATTTTCATTCAAGTATCTTAAATTTTAAGTTTTTTTACTTTATTTTCTCATAAATTCTTAATAATTATCTTAAAATAAATGATTTAAATAAAATTATATAAACTTAAATGTTTCAAAAATTAAATATTGTATACGCTGGAGTGAATTATATTAAATAATATATTTATAAATCTTATATCATTATAATAATTTATTAATAAAATAATAATATATTTTGAATTTTAATTTTAACTTTCATTTATTAATAATATACATTAAATTTAGGGTTTTGAGTTTGTTTATTTATTAATATTAATAATTTTTTTTTAAAGATTTTAATAAAATCATACAAAAATTTAATTTGTTTGAGAAAAACACGTAATTAACATAAATAAATAAATAAATAAATAAAAGAACTGATCAAGGCGATAATGGGCCGGCCCAAGTTGGCTTCTTGTGGGCTCCTTTGAACTTGTGATTGATTAGACTCATGTCGTTTTGATCAACTCATTGTCGTCATTATTTCAAATGTTATCACATCCCCACAAGAGTGATTGACGGTCGCTAAACAATATCTTCTCTCTCTTTGTGGATGCTAAAAATAAATAATTTATAAAGTTTTGTAAATAATATTATAAAGAGGTAACATATAAAATTTAGGAAAATAATTTCATTACTAACATAAAATACTTTATAAATAGAAGCAATAAATAAATAAATAAATATTATTTTATACTTTTTTGTTTCCTAGAATTACTTTATACATTTATTTAATTTGAAAACTAAATTTTCCAAGTAAATTATAACTTTCTCAATTCTATGGATACTTTTGTAAATAATTTGACTATTTAATTCCCAAAATTTGACTATTTTTGTATTTTCCACGTGTATTATTAGAATTATTTATTTATTCTGTGTTTGACTAATTATTGATGTCTTTTCAAAAAGTATATTCTTTTTAGTAATTGGTAAAGGTAGAAGACCCGTTTGGGTTTCTTGCATTTAGAAAGACCGATGGCTACGCCATCTTAGATGACTATTAATTGAACAATAAAAAATTAAAGAAAAATATATTTCAAGATTGGCTAAATATTTTTCGTAATATAATTTTTTTTAATTATATTTCAATTTAACAGTTTTGACTTTAATATATAAATTTCAAGAAACCATTCAATGGTATATTTATTCCCTAAATTTTAGCTTTTGAAAATTATATATATATATATATATATATATATATATATATATATATATATATATATATATATATATATATATATATATATATATATTATATTTTAGGTACTAAATTTCATTTTATATTATTTATATTTTTTTTCTAGAAACATTGAAATTCTACGTAAGTTTTTTTCTTAAATAAATATTTTGATTTCTGGTTGAATTTTTTAAAATATTGGTAAATTGTGTTTATAATCTTAATTTTAAAAAAATAAAAAAATAATATTTATTTATTCGTTCTTTTGAAAATTAAAATTATAAAAGCATTCATAGACTATGAACTCTAATTCGTTGTAGCATATATTGTTAACATGATTGATATAACGATAACACGAATATAATTTATTGATCAATTAAGACATTTATATTTTTCTTTGAAACCAGAAGATTATATAATAAAGGTTTGAATATTCTAAAACATCGGGAATTAAAGATTGAGTTGAATTAAAATTATATGATTGAAGAAGTGGGTTACTTTTTCATAAAGTAATACCCAAATGTTGATTTTGTTCGTTAAGGTTAAGCATATTCTTTTTAAAATCTGAATTTAAATTACATTATAGGAAAGGAAAAGGTAGTCTCCACTCTACAACTTTCCCTTTTTAACATGTTCTTACCAAATTTCTTTTTAATAATTCCTTAAATCTTTTATTTTACTTTTATTGAGTCCTTAAATTTTTAATTATTTACAAAAATGACAAGTTTACTCTAATTTTAAGGTTCTCTTATAAAAGAATAAAAAATTGTTATTTATTTATTTATTCTCATTATTATTATTATTATTATTATTATTATTATTATTATATTATTTAGTTTAGTTCCATTCTTTGAAAAGTATATATTTTGAATACCCTTGAGTGGGGCATTCCAAATTGGAAAATTTTTATTTATTTATTTTTCCTCTCATTTTCAAGACTTTTTCTTTAATTGCCCCAATTTATTTATTTTGTTATTCAAACGAACGTAACATAGGGGAGTATTTGACCTTTCATTTTTCATTTTTTTGTTATATATTTAATTCATTTTAAAAAAATTAATAATAAAGATAAGGTTAGGCAACAATAATATTCTTATATGATGATCCAAAATATTTTACCTCTCATTAAATAACATATTGTTTTATTTCATTAATTTCACAATATTCTTAAATGAATAAAATAAAATAATTTGAAACGCTATCTTATTCAAACATTTATGTCACGTTACTAAATGATATAAAATTTTATTTCATTAACCCATGAACAAAAAAGAGATGAAGATACACAAAAACGTGTATATATATATATATATATAAAATACTGAAATTTAAAATTTTGAAAATATTATTGAATTTATTAACATATTTTATATTTTTTTAATAGAAATTATAAAAATTTATTGAGAGAGTTTATTTTTGAAAAAAATATTTAAAAAATGGAGAAAACATCACAATTATGTAACAAATGATCCCTTTTCTATTATTATTTTTTTTCATTCATTTTTGTGTTACTTTCGAATACATACAATTGTAACAAAATGAACAAAAAAAAAAAAAAAAAAAAAAACGAGAAATTTTAATTTCATAAAAAGAAAAACAGAAAGCAAGCAAAAATGGAGGGGAAGAATAAGAGGAAGAAGAAATTAGCGTTGTTTGAAGAAGAAGACGATCCACTGTTGTTGTTGATAGACTTTTCAGATTCCAAAAGGGATTTCAATTTGAAATTAGGGTTTGAGCCGTACAAGGCCTGAACTCCTTCCACGTCATCGATCCTTAGGTCCACCTTCTTCCCCCTCGGGCTCAAACTCGGATACATCACAGCTTCTTTCACCGCAGAGTGTGCCAGTCCAAGAACGTGCCCTATCTCATGCGTCACTACCGATTCCAAATCCACCGCCACTTTCGATTTCTCCTTTTCAAAATCCACCGCCCACCGCTCCGCCGCGTCCAGGTGTAGCCTACCGTTTTCCGGCGAAAACGCGTGCGCCAAAATGCCTAATACTCCGTCGAACGCCTCTCCGTCTCCGTGATCGCCGCGGAAGAATCCGATTCGTATATCCGAAGATTCGTAGTCGGAAGACTCTGTGAAGTTTAACGGAATCACCGCGGACCATCGCGAGAACGATCGCCGGACTACTTTTCGAATCTCCGTTGAAGTTAGGTATTCGATTGTGTAATCCGGTGAGAGAGCGTAGGTTAGAGTCGATGATCGAATCCATCTCGGCTGACCGTTGAAGAAAGCGTATCGTCTCGTTGAACGAATCGTTGTTGATACGCTGTGGTTGATTTTAATTAGGTCACTCATTCCGCATCTCGGCGACATGATGCTCGCGATTGTTTCGGAATCGAGCTTTCCAGTGACTGATAAACCTAATCGCTTTTGATAAAGAATCAACGCCGATACGAATTGATCGTCGAAGGAATCGGAGAAGTTGTTTTCAGGAGGAATCGGAAGGTAACCGAATCGATTCAAATACTTCTTCAACTCCGACATGCCGTTCACTTCGCGGCCCTTGCCAGCGTCGAGGAACCGAGCGAAGTTTCTCCATGCGTAGTTGCTATCGCCGTCGATTGTCGCCGTCGCCGCCGTGAAGTCGGCCAAAATTCTGGCGGGAAAAACAGAGTAAAGAAGGTAGAAGAAGCAGAGGTAATAACGGAAAAACGGAAACATGGGGATATTATTTGGTGGCGGTTATCGGGACAAGAGAAATGGAAAGGGAAAAAAAAAAAGCTTTATTTCCGATGGATTTTCTGATTATTTATTAATAATTATTTTTTAAAAAATTTATGAAATAATAATTAATTGATTTTAGAAAAAATGGTCGAAACTGGATTTGGGGGAAAAGAAAACAGAGGAGGATGGGAAAGTTAAGAAGATTCTGGCGTGCTTCCCTTTATATTGCAGATTCCCACTTTTCTTTCATTACCATTGCCATTTTTAATAAATTAAAATAAACTTTTTTCAATTTAATAATTATTATATATTTTTTTTAATTTAGTATTTGCACGAGTCTTTATTGTGCTGGATGAAAAGAAAAGTCGTACATCGGCTAATTTAGGAAATGATCATGAGTTTATAATCTAGTAATACTATCTCCATTGGTCTGAGGCCTACCATTGTGGAGAGTCGTGTTCATCTAACATGGTATTAGAGTAGGATAATATCTGCTAGTGCTTGAGCCGTTACAAATTGTATCAGAGCCATGCCAATAGAATCCTCAAATGTTGAACAAATCACTCCAAAATAATAATATATATATATATATAAAAGATTATTAATTTAAAAATTAGAGTTTAACCTTCGGTGGATGAGCATTTAGGTTTTTGAGGTAACAGATTTTCATCGATGTTTGTGTTACTCAAGTCGACATCTTCGCTTCCACTTCATCCATCACTACTTACACGACTAGTCAATTGAGCTTTTCTACTAGAAGGTATTTATATGTGGGTGTGGTTTTTTTTTTTTTTTTTTTTTTTTTTTTTTTTACGGATATGATTTCTTATAAATCGTGGCTGATTAAGCAAGTTCTAATAACTACGAGATTATTGGGTTCGTCCACAACGTTACGAGATAAAGCCCCAAATCCTTAAAATTAGAGGATGATTAAATCCACTCGAACACTCAAAGACGTAATATAACATCAAGTCAAGATATAATTGGGTACGTCATGACTTTAATAATAATTGAATTCATCATTCCACGCCCTACAATAACTTTTTCTTTTCTAGTACGTCCAAAAATAAAAAACCTCTTTTTCTCTTATAAATTCACAATTATTGGGACATAATTTCACGAATTAATTTCTTTTTTAGTCAATAAATCCCCATTTTTTCACAAAAATCTAAAAATAAAAAATCCACGTGGAATAGAAATAAATCATGAGTTATCGACTTATTTGGATCAAATTAATTTTAAATAAATGAAAATTTTATAAATTGAACATGAATTTTCCAATTTACTGTTAATTTTAATTTTTTTTACTCACCACACAATTAATACACATATTTATTATCATTTTCATAATTTAATTTCCAACAACTCCTTTGAAGTCCCTTAAAACGTGAATTATATTGAATTACAAAACTTAATTTAGATAGATGTTTTTTACACTTTTATTAAAAATAAAAATTTGAATAAATGAGCTGAACAATTTCAACCAATCCAATCCAATATTTTACCGTTGGGTTTAATTAGGTTAATTATTTAATTAAGGTTATTTGAGTACCGGAACAATTGAGTTGAATTTAAAAATTTGTTTCAACTTAATCCAGTCTATAATTATTCATGTCAGATATGAAACCACATTAAGTTTGAGGCTTTGATTTGTGACATGAATAATCATATAATGATGATTGCATCATTAATTAGGAGCATATGGTAAGGAAAATAATGCAAAAGTTGTTAAAGTGCCCCAACAAAGATTTCCATAGAGAAGTTGAGCTGTTTCAGCTCTTATTTATTTATTTACATTTTGGTTCAACATTTCAATATTAAGTGGTGAAGAAAATCAAAAGTCTATTTGTGAATTTTTATTTTCAAAACCCATTAATAATATATTTGATTTATTTAGGTCCATTTTATAATCATTTGATTTTATAGTTTTTTTTTTCATAAATTGGGATTGTTTTTTTTTTTTTTTTTTATATATATAATTTATTTATTAAATCTTAAACTCCTACCGACTATTGTTATAAAGATTAAAACCGCGATGAAAACTATTTGACATTTGTAATAATGTTAGTAATAGATTCTGGTTGATGAATGTTTAATGACTATTGTTATAAAGATTAAAACCGCGATGAAAACTATTTGACATTTGTAATAATGTTAGTAATAGATTCTGGTTGATGAAAGCAGCTGGGTGATAGGAACCTTCCCTTTTGACTCTGGTGTTATTATCGAGAGATTCAATCTAACCTAACCTAACCCAAAAGTAGAGCTCAAAATAGAGCATTGAGTTGGGTGTGAAACTCTATTAAGTTCATTCAAGTAGCTATTCCGACCAACTTGAAAATTCATGTTGGTTAAAAAAAATGTTATTTAACTATTAATGTTATTTCACAACAACAAAACATAACCGAGTAAATATAGATTCCCAATTATCACCTTATTGGCCAATGATTCAATTTTCGATGAGTAACTCTAAAAAATAAGAATTTATCTTGATCTAGAAGGTACAAATCCGGGTTTGTTCAACTCAAAAAACGAAAATGAAGAGTGTATTCAATAGAACATATGACATTCATGAAGCTTACAAAGAGGGAATGCACCAATTGGCTCGTCGATGTATATTCTAATGTATTTGCAAACTTAAACATAGCTCAACTAGTTAAAATATACACCATTAGTTAAGATGTTAGAGCGTTGAATCTCTCCGTTCCCATTTAACGAAAGATATTGAAATATATATTTGAATTTGAACCCTTTTTTTTCAGTGTTGAAAGGAAACCAACAAAATGGCTTAGAATAATAAGCAGAGGGAGGGTTCAAAATGCAGTCTTTTTCTAGCAGAACCAGCTTGGTAAGCTGCAACAATCAACAATCAGAACTAATTGATATATACACTATCAAATGGTGAGTTCTTCCAACTACAAAAATCCATTCTCTATCTGTTTCCACTCGAATTCATAGAATTTTTTTGGTCAGTCTTCTTTTCGACGCCTCACGACAAGTCAACGATATTTTGTCTTACGAGCACCATGGCTTTTCAGTTAGATTGGTAGAAAATACATACCGGAACTTTGAGCTGTAAGGTAACCACTCAATGATATGAGATGCCTTCTTGCCAGTCTGAAGATCCATACATTTCTGTATCGACTCGTGGAGTTTCCCATCGACATTTTCGGAAATCCATTTCGGAAGTTCGTCTGAGCTGATGGATGCTTCACGTGCAAATCGTTCGAGCACCTTTGGTAGGAATACTTTCTTTGATTTCTTCACAACTATATTTGCTTGGAGAAACTCCCTTTTGGCCAATTCCAGTTCCTCTTTTACATTTGATGCAGTGTACACTTTCAGCTGCAGGTTTAAACAAAAAAGAACGAAAAAAAAAAAAAAACAGATTCGTTTCATACAAAAAGAACGAAAGATTTCATAAAATCGATTAAGGGATCAACAATAATTTACCACAGGATCTGAAGAGGCACCGGTGCAGAGGCCAAAGCAAACAAGAGGTTGAAGACTTGGAAGGCCTAATTTTGAAGAGATAAGTTGTCTTTCTTCACCAGACTTCTTCCTCAGTGCGGTGGAAATGATGGTTTCAAGCCACTATAGTTTATACAAGTCACAGAATGAGCGATATCTCTTTCATCCATACACAAAAATAGTTGAAAGTTTAAGAAAAGAGTGTATACCCATCCTATTCGAGGGGATTTGAAGGAAAAAATTGATTGTTCTATTGCATTTGCACTGATGATACGGCCACCGATGTTGTAAGCAGCCTGCACTATACTGAAAAGCCCATCAACAATGCTAGTCTATCGAAAAGGACCAAATTCGCTCGCCCGACACGAGCACAAAGGTCTTTGAATGAACGACGAAACCCCTTAAAGTGTCCATCTATAGTAATAATCTAGAGCATTATATTACACATATTGTAGCTGCTAATTTGTTAGGAATCCCGACCCTCCACAATGGTATGATATTGTCCACTTTGAGCATCAGCTCTCATGGTTTTGCTTTGGGCTTCCCCAAAAGACCTCATACCAATGAAAATGTATTTCTTACTTATAAACCCATGATCATTCCCTAAATTAGCCCATGTGGGACTCCCTCCAGACAATCCTCGACACAAATATCTATCTCAAATTTCATGTACTGCAGACAGAGAAATGCAATACCTTATGGAACAAAGCCAACCTTCTTAGAGAGCCATGAGGGATTCCATATGCCAAATATGCCTGAAAAAGGCAGGCAAAACAAGCTCAACAAAATGAGAAGAATGAACTGGAAATGTCACAATTAGCTGATCTTACATGCATTAGAAGAGCATTATACACATTAATCCAGAATGCAGTTTGAGCATCAATCTCCATCTTACTGACATTCACTTTTTCCAGCTGCTCAACTAATACTCTGAAACCAATAAAATGGGATGGTTAAGGGCAACCAAAGGAAAAATGGCATCAAAGCACGAGTCCCGGACAATCGTAAAAAAAATGAACTCCAACAATTCAGTTAATTTTCAAAAGACAAGGACCGAACATGTCTTCCTTTTCTACCCCATACCGTACTCTGTAGGGAGTTATATTTCGAGGCAAGAAACATACCTATAATTGTTGATTGCATATGAAGCACGAGAGAACTGGGTGTTATTGGTTGATATGCAATGTATTTCCAGCATTGCTTTCACATCCCCACATTGTTCCTCCACAGGTCCACTCTCGGGCCGTTTAACTTTAGGGAAGGAACTTGCCTTTTTTTTAGCATTGTTAGATGCCACTCTATGAAGAGAGCAGTATATAAAAGCCATGCACCTCACCATCTCCTCTGATAATTTGCTTGGACACTCAAAAAGATGATCTTTTAGAGTTCGCAGAGAAGTTTTCTTCACCTGTGAAAGCGCTTCACGAACCTGACAAATTACTCGATGAGAATATTTCACTACTTGGCACAGAAGGTAATGGCTACAAAGTACATGAAGTTTCAACATGTGGAATACTGAATGTTGTGTTAATGGGCAAGAAACCTTCTTGAGTTCTGAAACTTGATTACATTCTACAAATGGTCACTGCTTGATATCCCTGTATTAGCTAAGCAGGGCAGAAACAACAACCTATATTAAGAGTGTACCTTTGCAGGGCCTGAAATTTTTCCCGTACTTACGTCGCCTTTTCCTCCCAACAAGGAATTAGGACCAGCATTCGAGGCTCTTTTTCCCAAGTCGTTTACGGAGAACGTTTGCAAAGGTCCCAAAGGGAACTTCCTTGATGAACAAAATGCACTTGAAATGATACTGGGGTGTTTTTTTGATTCATGCTTCCCATGAGCTGGAGAGACTGTGACTGAACTTTGCTGAGAAGATGTCTTGCTAACACAATTTTCAAAAATACTCCTATAGAGAGAGAGCACATGCTGTTCGCGGTTTGCGACCTCTTCTTCAAGTAATTCAATTTCTGTGATCAAATCCTTCGTCTGGGAAAAACGTACTCCGATCAGCGCAAGTATGAGATCAAATAATCAATAATATAATGTATTAGAATACAAGGAGATAATTTGACTTCAAGATTCAAGCCTTCACCACTGCATTTAGAAATGTATACCAGAAAAGCTCTTAACCATTTCTATACATTCGTGAATAAGTGAAAGAATTACCTGAGCTAAGTGCCTGTGCCCGGGAGATAAAGTACTTGATGCACGACCCATTGCCCTTTCAAGCATACTTCGCATAGATCTCTCTTGTTGCAACCGCAGCTGTAGCAACTCAATCTGCAATTTGTACGTGTACAAATTGAGATGTTAGAATATTTTTCAACTACCGTTTGAAACTTCATTGACTTGATGTAACATCCCAAGTCCACCGCTAGCAGATATTGTCCTCTTTGAGCTTTCCTTCAAGGTTTTAAAACGCATTTGCTAAGGAGAGGTTTCCACACCCTTCTAAAGAATGCTTCGTTCTCCTCTCCGACCGATGTGGGATCTCACACTTGACCATCGAGAGTTGATATCTTGAAATGGATTCCAAATGGAACATGAGAGAGAGAGACCAGATACTTACATCATTTTCCAAAGACGCTCGGTGTTTAGAAGACGAATTATCATTGAAATTAGTAGCACCCTCATGCAGCGGACTTCGTGCTCTAATACCACTTGTAGACAGTGGGGATGCCTGTTAATACATACAAGATCCAACGCCCTTGAGACAGTCATTATAGAAGCAGACACATAAAAACAATACACTAACATAAGCACGATAACTACGATTCGATGCCTCACTTGTTTGTCGCTCCGGCCATTCTTGCTATTAGAATGCAGAACCCCACCTCTAATGACATTGGAGTTCCTGTCTGAAGAACTAGAAGAAGAACAAAAAGGATCAAAAGTTAGTGACATAATGTTATGATCATTATAGAGTGACAGATGAATCAAGCAATTCATAGATTCTATAAAAACCCTCATAACCGAACTTTTTGTTAGTGAAAAAGAAGAACAAATGAGAAAATTATGTGAACAAACAACTATCCTCGCCATTTCCATCCCCACATTATTCCCTGTGTTCAAGTTTAGTTCGCTGCCAATTTATAAACTAAGAACTTCATTTGCTTGAAGGAACCACTAGATCCAGCTTCCAACATTCAATATCAACAAGTTGCCTATAAATCTCTCCTCTAAATTCTCCAGTTTCTAAAAATCAAACAAAAGAAGAAAGGAAACAAAAACCCTAAACTAACGAAGATGAGATCAAAATGCAACAGATATATAAAAAAAAAACGTCCAAATTAAACCTTCTAGAGCGCCTATGGCGGGCATGAACATGATGCGACGCTAAATAATCTCGAAGTTCTCTATTCCCAGAAGCTTTTTCTTCACCACGCAAATGCATATCGAATCCACTCATTATTGTTATTCAGAATACACATTCTTGCTCTATTAAACACTCGATGATTCTACCTCCCCACTCAGCAAAGATCATAAAGAAATATAATGAACTGCGCGACGGGTCAGCTATTAAATGAAAAGAAAAACAGGATCCAAAGATCGAAACGCAAAATTTCTCTCTCTTTTTTACTCAGACATGAAAAGATTTGTAGAAATTACCAGTGGAATAAGCGGACAATGGTGGTTGGCCTCTCTGCCTCTGCCAGAAAATTGAATTCAATCACTTTAGGGTTGTTGATCGCATTCAATTCGAGAATTCAATTCATCTTTCTGATCAAGTTTTCTCTCTCTCTCTCTGTCTTTTCCACAAACAGACAGACTGAAATCCAAGCCTCGCCGTTGAAGTAGGTTGATTTACGGTTCGTGAGAATCTGAGATAGAAATGTTTGAATTTGGAGGGGATTTTCAAATCTTTGAATTTCATACGGAGAAAAGTTTAAATTATTATATATCTATATATATATATATAGATTAATATTCATTTGTGAGGTCCCAATGTCTCTATGTGTCTCTGTCACGCATGTTCATCTATACAATAATTCATATACTAAATCAGGTAATAATTAAATCTTTTGCAATTTTTACTCTAAATGAATGCAATTTATGAACCACCACTAATTCAAATTCTACCGTAATATTTTTAAATTTTTTAAAAAATAAAAAATATATTTCTGCTTTCATTTAAAATGTCACACTATTATCTTAACCTTAACAAAATATTTTTATCGTTAATATATGGATGGAAAATAAATAGGCTAAATTAATAAAAATATCTTTAAATTTATATTTTATCTAAAAAATACTCCTAAACTTTCAAAAATTCCAATAATACCATTAAACTTTTTTAAAAAATTCAAAAAATACCTTTATCGTTACGCTGCTATAGAAACGATTAATACTTTGATTTAAAATTATCATTGAATTTTTAAAGAGGTTTTAAAAATACACTTTGATTTTTAAAAGTTTTGTTACTCTTACTATTAGTACAACATTTTAAAAATACTCCTAAACTTTTCAAAATAATGTTAAAAAATTGGAGATAATCTATGAGAGATTGAGAGACTATTTTTGAAATAAAGTACAATAATTTAACCAATAAATTTTATTACCAATAATTTTGATTGTGTTTGTAAAGTAAATTTTAAATTTAAATTATATTATTTAAGTCGGGTCCTCTTCAAAATATATTTTATGGATATTTGAATATATTAATTTTTTAATTCGATAAGAAGTGAAATGGATATTTGAATTTATACTCTTAAATTTTTAGAAGTCTAAAAAAAATATTTATTTGTTTTAAATTGAAAACATTAATATTTTATTTTAAACACACTTTTAAACTTTCCATTTTAAAAAATATCGTCAAATTTTGAAAAATTTTATTAATATATTTTAATTAAAGAAAATTTAAAAAAAAAAAACCCTAAAGTAGTTTTAACCTTCCTAATCTGCTTTAATATATATTATTAAAAAATTTTAAATTTATTGATGAAACTTTAAAAGAAATTAAAGATATTCTTGAAATATTAAAAAAAATTTAAGAATATTAAAAAAAATTTAAAATATTTTCGAAGGATGGTAAAGTCTTGCTAATTTCAGCAATGCCATGGGAGCTTATACTCAAAGTGGAAAATGTCGTGATTCCTAACATGGTATCAGAGTCATGCCAATAGATTGCTAAATCTTCAAATATCGAATAAAGGACTCCAAAGAAAAATGACTCAAGCCTCGTCGAAGACAATAAAAAATGACAAAGACTCCAAAGGAGTCGAGTCTCGATTAAAGGGAGACGCACTTTGTTTGAGGGGAGGTGTTGGATGATGAAGGTTTAAGGAATGATCATGAGTTTATAATCAAGTAATACTCTCTTCATTGGTATGAGACTTCTTGGAAAGTCAAAAGCAAAGTTACGAGATCTTATGCTCAAGTGGATAGTATCGTACCATTGTGGATTGTGGAGGGTTGAAGATGAATTCAAAATATTTTTATATATTTCTATTAATTCAGTCCTTCAACGAAAATCGAGGTCTTCCTCAAACAATCAGTGGGGCCAAAGATTCTAAGCTCTGGAGTAATGGTTTAATCGGTTGAGCAATCTGAATTGCCAACAAATCTCATTTTAGTTTTGAAATTCCGACAAGTAAACGGCGGCCCACAATTTTGCTTTTTTGTTTTTTTTCTGAAGTTCAGGCGGGAAAAAGAAAAACCCTTCTGCAAAGCTAGGTTACACGTCAGCCACTCACGCGCCGCCGTGCTGCGGCGGTTGAAACCCACTTCTAGACTGAAGCGCCACCTAACAACCTGAAATACCTATTTCCATCAATACGATTGACCCAAAAACCAACAATTGAAATGATTCACAAATCGTTCAAGGACGCCATTGCTCCCCTTATACACAAATCCAAATCGCTGCAACATCTCAAAGAAATCCATGGCCACCTTCTCAAGACCCACCTTCCTGAAAGTCCATACGGTGTCGCACCTTTACTCGCCGTCGCTGCAACTTCCGGCGATAATGACGGTTCTTTCTTTTCTTACGCTTGTGCAATTTTTAAGAACCTTCGGCATAGGAATACTTTCATGTATAATTCGATGATCAGAGGGTATGTTCTATCGCGGGCTCCGAAACAAGCGATTTTGTGTTACTTAGATTTGATTGATCAAGGGCTTTTTGCTAATAACTATACTTTTCCGCCATTGATAAAAGCTTCCGCGTTAGTTTATAGTGAATTGAAGCGAGTAGGTTATTTGGTTCATGCCCATGTTATTGTTCTTGGATATGAGAATGATCCATTTGTTGTGAGTACGCTTGTTGAATTTTATTCCTTAATCGATTTGAAAGTTGCACGCGTATTGTTCGACAAAAGTTCTGTGAAGGATGTGGTCGTGTGGACGGCGATGGTTGATGGGTATGGGAAGGTGGGGGATGTTGAGAGTGCTAGAGAACTGTTTGATGAAATGCCTGTGAGGAATGTAATTTCTTGGAGTGCCATGATAGCTGCTTATTCTCGGGTTAGTGACTTCAGAGAGGTGCTTTGTTTGTTTAGACAAATGCAAGAGAAGGATATTAAGCCTAATGAATCAATTACTGTTAGTGTTCTTACTGCTTGTGCTCATCTTGGTGCTATAACACAAGGACTTTGGATGCACTCTTATGCCAAGCGCCACCGTTGGGAATCGAACCTGATATTGGCTACTGCATTGGTTGATATGTATTCAAAATGTGGTTACATTGAATCAGCATTAGCAGTGTTTGAGGGCATTTCAAATAAAGATGCAGGGGCATGGAATGCAATGATTTCTGGAGTTGCAATGAATGGGGATGTGACGAAATCGCTCGAGTTATTTGATAAAATGATTCTCAACGGAACTCAGGCTACAGAAACTACATTTGTAGCTGTTCTTGCTGCTTGTACGCACGCCAAGATGGTCGACACGGGCCTTAAATTGTTTGACCAAATGTATACTGTTTATGGGGTTCAACCTCAATTCGAGCATTATGCTTGTGTGGTTGATCTTATGGCTAGAGCAGGTATGGTAGAGGATGCTGAGGAATTTATAGAGAAGAAAATGGGAGGCTTTAGTAATGTGGATGCCAATGTGTGGGGAGCAATGCTGGGTGCTTGTAGAAAATATGGGAATATTGAAGTTGGGAACAGAATTTGGAGAAAGCTTTTAGCTATGGGTGTAACAGATTGTGGTACGCAAGTCCTTTCATACAACATCTATGCTGAAGCTGGATGGGAAATGGCGGCGAAGGAGGTAAGGAAAAATTTATCAGAAACCAGGTCGAAAAAAACGCCAGGTTGCAGCGTGTTGGAGGTCGATGGTGCAGTTCAAGAGTTCCTTGCAGGCGATCTCTCTCATCCTCAAGTGCAAGATATATGTGAAATGCTTGGTTCTCTTTCTAGAATGGTGAAGTGGGAGACCCTTGGTCAAGTAATTTAGAAATTGCTTCAAACAGGAGATGAAAGTCTTTTAGAAGGTTCACATAATTGCAAGTCTGCCCTTTGTTGGTAAGAAATAGCTTAGGCTATTAAGTGATTAATTTCCTTATCTTTCTAAAAGCATAATAAAATTCTTTTCGTTACAGGGAAAAAGTTGTGCTTTAAGATGGAGAACGCACATTGTCATGGCCAACGTAAGGTCAAGACATTTATTCCGAGGTCGGAGGTTCAAATCCTCACTCCCATAATTGTTGTTCTAAAAAAACCAAGGTATGACGAGATAGGGATGGATATTGGCAAGTTACAAGTTTTGCCGGTTAATTTCGATTTGCAGTTCATTGTTATATACCAAGTAAAACGATACAGATTCTTGTGACTCATGTCTTTCATCTCTTTTTACCCGTAGATCGCTTATACTTGAAGGGTATTCTCGTGTCATCCATTTGTAGAAGTCATTGGGAGACTGTGAGATCCCACATCGGTTGGGGAGGAGAACGAATCATTCTTTATAAGGGTGTGGAAACCTCTCCCTAGTAGACACGTTTTAAAAACCTTGAGGGGAAGTCCGAAAGGAAAAAGCCAAAGAGAACAATATCTGCTAGCGGTGGACTTGGGCTGTTACAGAGACCTTTAGCAAATCATCTTCACGGTAAGCCTATATCTATAGTTTCTACATATGTTCAGCTGCACTACTTTTCTAGGACTTAATTGAAAGTTTTGACTTTGAATTCTTCTTTGTCACGGTTGGCTGCCTGTTTATATATTTTCTGGGACAACTTCTGCTAAACTGGATGTGTACTTGCAAGTTTTCTAAACAATAGGGTTTTACTCTTTTAGTTGTGTACTGAGCCTGTTTTTTTAGTTAAGACTACTGGGTATTTTTAAAAGCGTAGAGAGAATGCAGCTTAGTTAATGTATTGTTGATAAAGACAGCACCTGGAGTATACTGCCCTCTGTCTCTCTAGGCATGGAAAATAAAACGGTGCTCATTGATGGAACTCAATGGTATGGGCCATTTGGGGCATGAGTGATCAATTCTACCTGATGTTTAGAGCACTAAGAACAATCTCAAATGCCTATATCATTTTTCACCCATGAAGCATATCATTATTACATCAATTCCTATGCTTCCCTATATTAGTGCATGTTTGGTATGTGTTTTAAAATGTCTATATACTGGTAAAAGTGTAACGGCCCAAGCCTGCCGCTAGTAGATATTGTCCTCTTTGGGTTTTCCCTTTCGGAATTCCCTTTAAGGTTTTTAAAATGCGTTTGCTAAGGAGAGATTTTCACACCCTTATAAATAATGTTTCGTTCTCCTCCCCAACCGATGTGGGATCTCACAATCCACCCCCTTTCAAGGCCCAGCATCCTCGCTGACACTCGTTCCCTTCTCCAATCGATGTGGGACCCTCTAATCCACCCCCTTTCAGGGCCCAGCGTCTTTGCTAGCACACTACTTTGTGTCTATCCCCCTTCAAGGTTCAGCCACATCGTCGGCCCATAGCTTGGTGTCTGGCTTTGATACCATTTATAACGGCCCAATCCCACCACTAGCAAATATTGTCTTCTTTGGGCTTTCCCTTTCGGACTTCCCCTCAAGGTTTTTAAAACGCATTTACTAGAGGGAGGTTTCCACACTCTTATAAAGAATGTTTTGTTCTCCTGCCCAACCGATGTGGATCTCACAAAAAGTGTTTTTTTAGAAATCAGTGGCGTTCGGTTAAAATTTTAAAGAGCGGTGAAAAGGGTTTCTGAACATTCTAATAAGAGATTAAAAAAAACATTTAAAATGTATTTAGAGGAAACATTTAGCTAAAAGTGCTCAGTTAAGAACTTTTTTTTTTCCCAACAGGCATTTCCAAACGAACACTTACTTGCGCTGAGTAATTAGAGGTTCGCTACTCTGGACGATTAGGAGGTTGCTATCTGGTGCCTGCAAAATCAATAGAAGAAACCATAGGTTGGTGGAGCCAATCTTGCAGGGTGGCCCCAATCTCCAGCTTGGTAAGTGAATTTAAGAGCGACTGTGACACATATGAATGTCTTGGTAGATATTAAGTTAGTCGAGGTGTGTATAAATTGGTCGGAGAGCCAAGATAAGATCATTTTAAAGTACTTGGGACCATTTTGCTATACCTATTATATCATAGATCATTGAGTTTCCTCCTTGTGGACTGAAGATATAATAATTTATGATTGTCACATGGTTAAGGTTATTTGTGATGCTTTTATGTGAAACATTTATATAAATGCTTTTGAAATAAGCTCCAATTATGTGAACCATTTTGTTCTTGATCTGATACTGTGTTCTTATTCTTTAAATATGCTGCCCAGGATTCGAGGAAGAATGCATCAAATTATGGAAAAGAGTTCTAAATATGCTGTCCTTTTGTTCTTGATCTGAAACTTTTCTTACTGTCTGTGCTCGGTCAATGGCAAGTCATTAGAGACCGTTTTGGTTAAATTACAAATTTAGTCCAAGAATTTTGAGGTCGGTATTTATTTGTTCTCTGAACCTTCAGAGGTGTTTGATAGACCCTTGAACTTTATTTTTTCTGATTAAGTTACCTGATCAAGAGACCCAAAGGTTGTATTTATTATGTACACTTGTCTAGCTCAGTTTAACCTTGTGCTCATGGATCGAGCCCTATTATGGGTAATTTTTTATTTTTATTCTTTAAATTGTTAGCAGCTCTAAATCTTTTTATCGGAGAAGAAACACTAATAGGTCATTCGATCAATACATCAAAGGGTTGTATTTATTTTGTAGGCCCATCTAGCTCAGTTTGTAGAGAGTAAGGCTTTTACCTTTGTGGCCGTGGGTTCAAGCCCCATGGTAGATGATTTGCTTTAAATCTTTTTATCGGAGAAGAGACTAATTAGGTCGCTCAATCAAGACATCAAAGGGTTATTTGTTGTGTAAGCCCGTCTAGCTTAGTTGGTAAAGTGCAAGGCTCTTAACCTTGTGTGGTTGTGGGTTTGAGCCCCACAATGGGTGGTTTGCTCTAAATCTTTTTATCGGAGAAGAGACACTAATTGGGTCCCTCAATGAAGAAATGAAAGGGTTGTATTTGTTGTGTAGGCTCGTCTAGCTCAGTTGGTAGAGCGTAAGTGATATGGAATCTAACCTAAGGGAAAAGCTTTGATACCAAATGATATGGAATCACTACAAGGGGAGTAAGATTCGGATTACTTTGTTGATTCCAAATGATATGGAATCACTACAAGGGGAGTAAGATTCGGATTACCTTGTTGATCGAATATTTCAGGACAAGAGAACATTTGTTTGAGATTCGAATCACTCCACAAACAAAATTGATGATTCTAGGTGGGTTGCATATAATTGCAAAGAAACTTAGGCTAAAAGAAAGCACAAATGTTTCTTTTACTACATTTTCCAAGTCTCCTTACAAATACAGCGTACATGGTTTTATATAGGATCAAAATGAAACTCTTAACCTTACATCAGAAATTTCAACCGTCTGTAGCGACTTTATGACTATAATTAACCTCTATGTATACTTTATGGTTATAATTAACCATTGTGTAAATGTAACTTCTAAATTGTAATCAACCCAAAATTTATAACAATGAAGCTTCATTATTCTTCAATTTGACATGAATTGAAATATCTTTTGATAATTTCAACAACATTTTCTTCACATTTTCATTAAAGTATAGTGTATGATTGATGTCTTTTGGTTCATATAGACAAGGCTCTTAACCTTGTGGACACTAATTGAGAAACTTGGTCAAGTAGGCACGTCTAGCTCAGTTGGTAGAGCGCAAGATGCTTAACTTTGTGGACACTAATTGAGTCACTTGGTCAAGTAGGCCTGTCTAGCTCAATTGGTAGAGTGCTTAAGACATCAAATGGTTGTATTTGTTGGGTAGGCCCATCTAGCTCAGTTGGTCGATGAAACACTAATTGGGTCACTCTAAGAGTTGTATTTGTCGTGTAGGCCCGTTTAGCAAAGTTGGTAGAGAGCAAGGCTTTTAACCTTATAATCATGGATTTGAGCCCCATAGTGGGCGATTTACTCTAATTTCATTTAATATTAGGTCACTCGATCAAGACAATAAATGGTTGTTTATGTCCGCCATGGGTTTGAGCCTACCAACCCCATGGCGGGAGATTTGCTTTAATTCTTTTTAATAGAGAAGGGACACTAATTGGTTCACTCCATAAGATATCAAAGGGTTGTACCTGAGAAAGGCTCTTAACCTTGTAGTCATGGGTTTGAGCCCCATGGTCGGAGATTTGCTCTAAATTTTTTTTAATAGAGAAGAGACACTAGCGAAGAAACACTAATTGGGTCACTCGACAAGATGTCAAAGGGTTGTTACCTATTGTGTAGGCCCGTCTAGCTCAGTTGGTAGAGCGCAAGGCTCTTAACCTTGTGGTCATGGGTTCGAACCCCATGGTTGGCGATTTGGAGTGACCTGACGTCAAAGGGTTGCACCTATTGTGTAGGCCCGTCTAGCTCAATTGGTAGAGCGCAAGGCTCTTAACCTTGTGGTCATGGGTTCGAGCCCCATGGTAAGAGTTACTAATTAGGTCACTCAATCAAGACATCAGGTCACTCGATAAGACGTCAAAGGGTTGCACATATTGTGTAGGCCTGTCTAGCTCAGTTGGTAGAGCGCAAGGCTCTTAACCTTGTGGTTATGGGTTCGAGCCCCATGGTGGGCAATTTGTTCTAATTGTTTTTTAATAGAGAAGAGTTACTAATTAGGTGATCAAGACATCAAATGATTGTTTATTAATTGTTTATTAGTGGATAGAGCCTTGCGCTCTACCAACCGAGCTAGACGGGCCTACACAATAGGTACAACCCTTAGACATCTTGTTGAGTGACCCAATGTTTATTCGTTAGTGTCTCTTCACTGATCGAGTGACCTAATTAGTAGGTCTTTTCTGTTAAAAAACAATTAGAGCAAATCGCCCACCATGGGGCTCGAACACATGACCACAAGGTTAAGAGCCTTGCGCTCTACCAACTGAGCTAGACGGGCCTACACATTAGGTGCAACTCTTTGACCACAAGGTTAAGAGCCTTGTGCTCTACTGGATGGACCTCCACAATAGGTACAACCCTTAGACATCTTGTCGAGTAACCCAATGTTTATTCGTGAGTGTCTCTTCACTAATAAAAAGTGACCTAATATTAGTAACTCTTCTCTATTAAAAACAATTAGAGCAAATCGCCCACCATGAGGCTCAAACCCATGACCACAAGGTTAAGAGCTTTACGCTCTACCAACTGAGCTAGACAAGCCAACACAATAGGTAACTCTTCTCTATTAAAAAACAATTAGAGCAAATCGCCCACCATGGGGCTCGAAACCGGTCAAGAGCCTTGCGCTCTACCAACCGAGCTACAAATTGCCCACCATGGAACTCAAACCCATGACCACAAGGTTAAGAGCCTTGCGCTCTACCAACTGAGCTAGACGGGCCTACACAATAGGTACAACCCTTAGACATCTTGTCTACCAACTGAGCTAGACGGGCCTACACAATAGGTACAACCCTTAGACATCTTGTTGAGTGACCCAATGTTTATTTGTTAGTGTCTCTTCACTAATAAAACAATCATTCGGTCATGGGTTCGAGCCCCATGGTGGGCGATTTGTTCCAATTGTTACTAATAGAGAAGGGTTACTAATTAGGTCACTCATCAAGACATCAGATCACTCGACAAGATGTCAAAGGGTTGCACCTAGGCTCGTCTAGCTTAGTTGGTAGAGCGCAAGGCTCTTAATTTTGTGGTCATAGGTTCGAGCTTCATGGTGGTGATTTGTTCTAATTGTTTTTAATAGAGAAGAGTTACTAATTAGGTCACACAAGACATCAAATGATTAATGATTGTTTATTAGTGAAGAGACAATAATGAATAAACACTAATTGGGTCACTGCAAGATGTCAAAGGGTTGTACCTATTGTCTATGCCCGTCTAGCTCAGTTGGTAGAGCGCAAGGCTTTTAACCTTATGGCCATGGGTTCGAGCCCCATGGTAGGCGATTTGCTCTAATTGTTTTTTAATAGAGAAGAGTTACTAATTGGTCACTCGATCTAAGACATCAGGTCACTCGACAAGATGTCAAAGGGGGTTGCTTGCACCTATTGTGTAGGTCCGTCTAGCTCAATTGGTAGAGCGCGAGGTTCTTAACCTGGGGGTTGCACCTATTGTGTAGGTCTGTCTAGCTCAATTGGTAGAGCGCGAGGGTCTTAACCTTGTGGTCATGGGTTTCAAGCCCCATGGTGGGCGATTTGTTCTAATTGTTTTTAATAGAGCAGATGTGAAAGGGTTGTACTTTGTAGGCTCGTCTAGCTCAGTTGGTAGTGCCTTGTGGTCATGGGTCTGAGTCCTGTGGTCGATTTTCTCTAATTGTTTTTTAATAGAAAAGAGTTACTAATTGGTCACTCGATCAATACATCAGGTCACTCGATAAGATATCAAAGGGTTGCACCTATTGTGTAAGCCCGTCTAGCTTAGTTGGTAGAACACAAGACTCTTAACATTGTGGTCATGGGTTCGAGCCCCATGGTGGGTGATTTGTTCTAATTGTCTTTAATAGAGAAGAGTTACTAATTAGGATTAATGATTGTTTATTAGTGAAGAGACAATAATGAAAAAACACTAATTGGGTCACGACCCAAACCCAAAAGATGTCAAAGGGTTGTACCTATTGTCTAATGCCTGTCTAGCTCAGTTGGTAGAGCGCAAAGCTCTTAACCTTGTGTGGTCATGGGTTTGAATCCCAAGGTGGGTGATTTGCTCTAATTATTTTTTAATAGAGAAGAGTTACTAATTGTTCGTTCGATCTAAGACATCAGGTCACTTGACAAGATGTCAAAGGGTTGCACCTATTGTGTAGGCCCGTCTAGCTCAGTTGGTAGAGCGCAAGGCTCTTAACCTTGTGGTCATGGGTTCGAGCCCCATGGTGGGCGATTTGCTATAATTGTTTTTAAAAGAGAAGAGTTACTAATTAGGATTAATGATTGTTTATTAGTGAAGAGACAATATAATGAAAAAACACTAATTGGGTCACGACCCAAACCCAAAAGATGTCAAAGGGTTGTACCTATTGTCTAATGCCTGTCTAGCTCAGTTGGTAGAGCGCAAAGCTCTTAACCTTGTGTGGTCATGGGTTTGAATCCCAAGGTGGGCGAGACATCAGGTCACTTGACAAGATGTCAAAGGGTTGCACCTATTGTGTAGGCCCGTCTAGCTCAGTTGGTAGAGCGCAAGGCTCTTAACCTTGTGGTCATGGGTTCGAGCCCCATGGTGGGCGATTTGCTATAATTGTTTTTAAAAGAGAAGAGTTACTAATTAGGTGACTCGATCAAGACAACTTGGGTCACTTGACAAGACGTCAAAGGGTTGTACCTATTGTGCATGCTTGACTAGCTCGGTTGGTAGAGCGCAAGGCTGTTGTCCTTGTGGTCATGGGTTCTTCAAGCCCCGGTTGGCAATTTACTCTTATTGTTTTTAATAGAGAAAAGTTACTAATTAGGTCACTTGATCAAGACATCAAATGATTGCCACTAACGGATAAACATTAATTGGGTCACTCGACAGGATGTCAAATGGTTGTACCTATTGTGTAGGCCCGTCTAGCTCAGTTGGTAGAGCGCAAGGCTCTTAACCTTGTGGTCATGGGTTCGAGCCCCATGGTGGGCGATTTGCTCTTTGCTCTTACTCTTTTTAATATAGAAGAGTTACTAATTAGGTTACTCGATCAAGACATTAAATGATTGTTTATTAGTGAAGAGATACGAACGAATAAACACTAATTGGGTCACTTGACAAGATGTCAAAGGGTTGTATATATGCCCGTCTAGCTCAGTTGATAGAGCACAAGGCTCTTAACCTTGTGGTCATGGGTTTGAGCCCCCGTGGTGGGCAATTTGCTCTTATTGTTTTCAATAGAGAAGAGTCCCATGGTTGGCGATTTTCTCTAAGTTTTTTTTAATAGAGAAGAGACACTAATTGGGTCACTCGTTGTATGTCGGTTATTAGTTGTAGATTCAAGCCCACAATTGACAATGAGATACGAAAATAATGTAAGCATAGTGAAAATAATTTTGACCACAATTTTCATCTCCAAATTTCATATTTTTCCAAGGATAATTGATTATTGCATTGAATGTAAACTTTTTTTTTTCTTTATCTCTTACGGTGATCTTGGATTTATAATCAAGGAATACTCTCTCCATTCGTAGGAAGCCTTTTGGGGAAGCCCAAAGCAAAACCATGAGAGCTTATGCTCAAAATGGACAATATCATACCATTGTGGAGAGTTGTGTTCGTCTAACATGGTATAAGAGCCATGCCCTAAACTTAGTTGTGCTAATAAATTGATAAATCCTCAAATTTCGAACAAAGCACTCCAAAAGAAAAGGAGTCAAGCCTCTTCGAAGGCAGTAAAAAATGACTAAGACTCCAAAGGAGTCGAGCCTCGATTAAGGGGAGGCGTACTTTGTTCGAGGGGGAGGTGTTGGATGATGAAAGTCCCACATTAGCTAATTTAGGGAATGATCATAGGTTTATAATCAAGGAATACTCTCTCATTGGTATGAGACCTCTTCCCCAAAGCAAAGCCATGAGAGCTTATTCTTAAAATAGACAATATCATACCATTGTGGTGTGGAAAGTTGTGTTCGTCTAACACAAAATTAATAAAAATACTCTTAAATTTTGTATTTTGTTGGAGAGAAATATCCTTAAAATATTACATTAAACTTAAAATATATATATATATATATATATATATATATATATATATATATATATATATATATATATATATATATATATATATATATATATCAATATATTTTCAGCTACTTTCAAAAGTTGTGGTATTGTTTTTAAAAAAAAAATTAAAAATATTTTTGAAGTTTTTACTTTTTTTATTTTTTAAACTTTAAGAATATTAATGATAAAATTTATGGGTATTTTTTAAACGAAATTTAAGATTAAAAAGTATTTTTTAAACTATTTTAAAAGTTTATTTATTTATTTATTATTATTTATTATTTTTTTGTATTTTGAATTTATTTGAAAGTTTAACAGTATTATTAAAAGATTGGGATTTTTTTAAAATAAAGTATAAAATATAAGATATTTTCATTAATTAGCCGTTTTAATTCCATAAAAAATAATATAATTTTTATTATATGTAAATATCAACTACCAACATAATAACTAAATTCACCCTAATAAGATAAATTGATAATAATTTTCTTTTTTATTTTTGTTTTTTAAATTTATACTTAGTTTTTTAGAATATATATATATATATACTTCAATTTTTAGTCCAATTTTAAAAATTAAAAATATAGTTTTCAAATTAGTCTTTAAATTTTGAAAATGATAAAAAGTAGACAATAAAAAAAGATGGGAATATGAAAGTAATGTCATATAATCTTAATTTTTCTAAATAAAAAACAAAAAATAATTTTCAACTAAACTTATATATCAATAATTTTTCTTATAGATTTTAAAGTGAAAACCCCGCTTAGCAAAATGCAAAATTCGAGGAAGGTTAGCTCTTAAACTCAGATAGAGATAATCGTTAATCTTGTCACGTTGATATTTCATTTGAGAATAATGTGGAGACCATATTTTTCTCGGTAGATATTTATCACCTTACAATCTTGTTTTAAACACTCAAAACACACTGTTTTTAACGAAACAATTAATCGATTTCGTTAACCCGAGCATATTGACAAGTGTGAGATTCACGAGTTTATGTCAAAGTACTACTAAATCACGTTTTTTAATCATTTTTAAAATACAAGCATAACCCAATTAATTAAAACATTACCAAGATAGTGTGATGGTCGTTGTCGGCGGCATTTTATATGTTCCACCAAGATTAGGTCGCTACATTCTTGTCCGATTCTATGATTCCATTAGTTCGTTGTTTCTATTTCCCGTTTTAACCCCTTCCCTTGTCTTTCAACCCCCCTCCTTCCTTCCTTCCTAAATATCTATTCTCCGACCATCTTTCAATTAAAAAAAAAAAAATGTAATGGTGTATATGGATTAAGTTCGAATCGAAAAATATTTTGGATAAATTTGAAATATTAGGTCGGTTGGGTTGGTAACCCAAGCAACGAGAACAAAGTTCACAATCCAACCTTCTATTTTTTTTTTTTTTTTTGGATGAATTGGGTAGGGTTGTTGAGTCGTTATTTTTTAATTATTTAAAAAAATTATATTACCTACAGTATATGTTAACTTAATAATTAAAATCTCATAAAACTAAAATATTAAATATTTATCAAGTCATAATGTATCCGTTACAAATGTCAAATAAAAGTAGGGTAAAATTGAGAGAGTTGTATCCTTATTTTCGAGTTGACTAGGTTGACTCGAAACAAAAAATGTCAACTCATAAACCAAATGATCTTTTTTGTTTTCCAAAAATCTAACTCAACCCAAATCCGAAACAAAAAAAAACCAACTCAATCCAATATTTATAGTTTGAGTTGACTAATCCGAATTAGTCAGATTTTTAAATTATATAAATACATTTATTTTTAATTTTTTTTTTATTAAATAGATATTTTAATTAATTGAATTAAATGTTGGATAAATAATAATGATTTTCGATACAAAATATCTGGTAGTTTCATATGTAATATCTAAAAGGATAAAATTGGAAGAATAAGAATCCATAGAGAATAAGCAATATATTTATTCTTTAATGAATAAATCATAAGGAAAATACGTAAAAGGAAGAAACAATAAAAGGGCGCAATGGAAGGTCACCGTCCAAACCGGTCACCGTCATTGCATGGATTTCTGTAATTTTACCGACAGCTCACTTTCTAGCGCTTTTTTCTGAGCTCCACAATGGATACCACAACCGTTTGTCTTCATTTTTATTTTTTATTTTCTATATTGAAAAATGATAATAAATAAAAAATGTGACCATTTTTTCATTTATTAAATCCCCTTTTTTTAATTCATTATTTATTTATTTGTTGTGGTTATGTTATAAATCTATATATTTAAAATATCTTATATAAATATCTAAACTTTTAGCTTATTAACATATGACAAGAAAAATAAATAACATTATCAAGCATATTTTTTTTAAATTAAAAATAAAATAAAAGTAGAATGAAGACAAAATTGTCGATCGGAACCCAATTCAATAGATCAAATATAAATTAATTATTATTTTAAAAGTCGATGGTTCGATCTTCCACTCTGTAATGTTAAAATAATAATTTTTTTCTTTTTCCGATTATTAAATTTATACATTATTTCTTTTAAAAGATAAATAAAATTTTTATAAATAAAAAAATGCTTAAATTTTTATTTATAAAAATAAAAATCTTAATATTATTTTTAAAATTTTATATGTATTTTTTTAAATAGAGAACTAACTACCAATTCAATCATATTTTTGAACATTTAAGGATATTTTAGATTTTTTTGAGAGTTGAGAGAGAACAGTGAAGGCGCCTAAACTTTGTTCCTCGATACAAATACAAGGCGAAATGTTTCATTGATGAATCATCTGGGTCTGTTCCCAATTTTGAAATGGAAGGATCACCTGCTTGCCCGAGTGTTGAGAAGCAGCTTCCGTCGATTCAGGACGACGCTAATGCATGGTGTTTTTTAAATTAATATTTTCTCCATTTCGAGATCCGTGATTTTCAATCTGTTTCTCTGTTTCTGATTGCTTTTTGGTTGAAACCCAATCTGATTTTGTGGTAGTTCAAAGCACGAGGCCTTTGGAATGTGAATTTGAATCTCGTTTTGTCTGTATGTTTCTGGGTATTTAAGGTGTTTGCGAAAATGCCGCTGAGGGAATTGTTCTTGGAAAAGACGTTTTTTGTCTTGAAAAACACGGCTGTTTGATTGTACTCTTGTGGAAAGTATTTGGGTTTTTTTGGGAGGGAAAATGGAAAAGGGTTACATCTATGGGCTAAAGAGTATGGAGGAAGATGAGGAGTTAAAAATGGTATCTTCTTTGCCTTCAATTCCTCAGCCTCAAACTCCACGAGAGCCTATGGAGTTCTTGGCAAGGACTTGGAGTCTCTCAGCTTCTGCGATTTCAAAAGCTCTTGCTCAAAAGCACAAGCCACTTCACATTGAAAGGTGCCCCATCACAGTTCCTGAGGCCATTGTTGTCCCACAACTTGTAAGCGTTTGTAATGGCCCAAGCTCACCGCTAGTAGATAATATCTTCTTTGAGACTTCCCTTTTGGGCTTCCCCTCAAGGTTTTTAAAATGTGTTTGCTAGGGAGAGGTTTCCACACCCTTATAAAGAATGCTTCGTTTTTTGTTCTTCTCTCCAACCGATGTGAGATCTCAAAGTTTCCACATCAGTTGGGGAGAAGAACGTGTGTCAGCAAGGACGTTGGGCCCCGAAAGGAGGTGAATTGTGAAATCCCACATCGATTGGGGAGGAAAACGAAACATTCTTTATACAGGTGTGGAAACCTCTCCCTACGGACGCGTTTTGAAAACCTTGAAGAGAAACTTGAAAAGAAAAATCTAAAGAGGACATATCTGCTAGCGGTGGGTTTAGGCTTTTAAAGCTTTTTTCTCATATTCGTGGCAAGTTAAATGCTTTTCAGCTCTGGTGTTGTGTTGTGCTGAGTGGTTGTTCTATTTCTTTTTACAGCCAGGAAAGATTGTGAGTGCTTGGAGGGTAGGATCATTTGGAAAATGGTTTCAGTTTCCCCACAAAGAGGCTGGTAATAGTATTGTCAAAAAGAAGGACAGGGCAAGAATTGAAAATGCTAGAGTTCATTCTGCTTTATCTGTGACAGCACTTGCTGCAGCCTTGGCTGCCGTGGCCGCAGCAGAGAAGTCTGATTCCAAAATGGGCATGGCTCTGGCCTCAGCTACTGAGATTTTGGCATCACATTGCGTAGAGATGGCTGAATTCTCTGGCGCTGACCATGAGCAGGTCAGTTCGGTTATCAGCTCGGCAGTTGATGTCCAGAGCCCGGGCGACCTCATGACCTTAACAGCTGCGGCTGCCACAGGCACTTGTTCTATCCTTTTTTGCTTCTCAATAGCAGTTTGTTAGGAAACACAACTCTTCACAATGGTATGATATTATCCACTTTGAGCAAAGCTGGCTTTGCAAGGAGAAACCTCCCTCAAGGCCTATAGAGCCCTCAAACAGTCTCTCCTTATTTGAGGCTCTCCTTCTCTGAAGTTCTCGAACAAAGTACACCTTTTGTTCGACACTTGAACCACTTTTGACTACACCTTCGAGACTCACAACTTATTTCTTCGACATTTGAGGATTCTATTGACATGGCTAAGTTAAGGGCATGACTCTGATACCATATTGGGAACCACGACTTTCCACAATGGTACGATATTGTCCACTTTGAGCATAAGCTCTCATGGCTTTGCTTTGGGCTTCCCCATAAGGTCTCATACCAATGAAGATGTATTCCTTACTTATTAAACCCATGATCATTCCCTAAATTAGCCAATGTAGGACTCCCTCTAAACAATCCTCGACGCTCATGGAAGAAAGCATATCTGGATCTTAGTTAATGCTGTATTGTTTTTTTACTACTAATCCAGCTTTGCGAGGAGAAGCCGCTTTCAGATCCAGATTACTGAAGGAAGGCCGAAAAATAGCTTCTGTGAGTCCTTATGATAGGATAATGGCTCAGAATCATTGGGCTACCGCTTTTAGTAGCCATATGGAGGAGCAGGAGCTTCCCTGTGTGGGTGAATTGCTGCAGTTTACACGGAAAGGTACAGCTTGTTTTCTTCACAAACTTCAATTTTTCTTACATTCTTACTCGAAGATGGATATATTGCATTAACAAGTCTCTAACACATGTCCAATAAGTGTCGGAGCGTCCAAATGTCCGACACGCATCGAACATAAACATGCTAGCCAAACTAAAGTGTCTGTTCTTCTTAGCTGTTTTATTTAAACATCAATCACTCTTGATGATAACAGAACTTTAATGATATGTCACTGGTTGAGCTGCTCATTCTGAATCACTTCTCGTTGTACTAACAGGAACCCTGCGATGGAAGGAAGTATCTGTCTACATCAACAAGAAATCTCAGGTGCTGAGAAACTGCGTAATAGAAAGTAGAATTATGATCCAAATTGTTGTTATGAACATATCAACTACGTGGTTTCAGGTTGTAGCATCGATCAAAAGCAAGCACGTTGGAGGGACCTTTTCCAAGAAAAACAAATGTATGCATCTAATATCATCATTAGTTTCTTCCATCCTATTTGTCGTCTCAGAAAACGACTTGTCTTAACTGTGCATCTGTGATGTCCTACCTTGGTTGGGGAGGAGAACAAACCACCATTTATAAGGGCGTGGAAACCTTCCCCTAGCAGACACGTTTTAAAGCCTTAAGGGGAAGCCCGATAGGGAAAACCCAAAGAGGACAATATCTGCTAGTGGTGGATCTGGAGCGTTACAAATGGTATTAGAGCCAGACACTGGACAATGTGTCAGCCTTCTCGCTGTTCCCCCAAGGGGGGTAAACACGAGACGGTGTGCCAGTAAGGACGTTGGGCCCCAAAGGGGGTGGATTTGGGGGCGGTCCCACATCGATTGGAGTAAAGAAAGAGTGTCAGCGAAGACGCTGGGCCTCGAAGGGGGTGGATTGTGATGTCCCACATTGGTTGGGGAGGAGAACAAACCACCCTTTTATAAGGGTGTGGAAACCTTCCCCTGGCAAACGCGTTTTAAAGCCTTGAGGGGAAGTCCGAAAGGGAAAGCCCAAAGAGGACACTATCTACTAGCGGTAGATTTGGGGCGTTACAGCATCTATCCTATTCTAGGTATTGTTTACGGGCTCTGCGACGAATCATCTTCATGGCCATACGTAAGAAAGAGAGACATATTGAACGAGGTCTATTTCGGCTTGAAAACTGCCCAAGGTCTTCTAGAGTTCAAGTGCAAAAACAAGATCCATAAACAGAGCTGGGTTCAAGGGATTCAAAGCCTTCTTCATCGAGTTAACTGCATCGAAACAACGAGGTCGTTACAGATTTTGAGTTTCAATGAGAGTATGTAAATCACTTGTTCATTTGGTACACGCACATATGTACACATCAATAAAAATGAGCTATAGTACCAAAGTTATGCACGTATATACGTATGTATGTATGTATAACGATTGAGGTCGAGAGGCTATAATATGTGGAATAAAAAAATTAAATGACATTTTTATATAAACATTATAATTTTTTTTGTATTATTAGTTAAGTTTCTTATAGAATTATTTATCAAAAAAATTAAGAATATTTTTTTGAATAAATTTATATTTTTAAAAAAATATTTTTATTGTCTGTTATTATTTTAAAGAGCAAAAAATAGAAACCATTTGGCGGTCAAACAAGTACTTATTTTATTTTATCTAGAAGTAATTAAAATATTATAGATAAATAAAATCAACTAAACGTGCTAAATGACTTCTATATCATTCAAATAAGGCAATTTTCAAGTTGCTCTTTAAAATTTTGAAATTCTCAAACTTATCTTTTATTATATTGAAATTTCTCAATTATTTCATTAAAAAAAATGTTGAATTTTATAATAAAAACTCGTCTCATAAATTACTATTTTATTAGCTTTGTTTTAGAACGTTTTTTTAGTGTTTTAGACCCAATTAAAATCGGTATTGATCAATTTTAGCTCGACTGGTAATATTTCTTACTATTTAGGGATGATTTTAAGACAATTAAGTTATATCGGTCTCGTGAATAGACTCTAAGATAAATTGATCAAATGAATGAAATGTTGTTGATAGAATTGCATTCCGTTAAGGCTGAGTATAGGCGCCGATCAACTCACAAAAACATAGAAACATTGGATCGAGTTTGAACGTGTGGACGTATGTTTGTCCGTAGTCAAGCTTAAGAGGTACATGTGAGATTCCACATTAATTGGAGAGGGGAACAAGTACCAGCAAGGATGTTGAGCTTGAAGGGGGTGGATTGTGAGATCCCACAACGGTTGAAGAAGGGAACAAAATATTCTTTATAGGGGTGTGAAGATCTCTCCCTAGCAGACACGTTTTAAAATTGTGAGGCTGATGATAATACGTAACGGGCCGAAGCGGACAATATCTGCTAGTGGTGGGCTTGGGCTGTTACAGTACGTTAATGAGCTCGACTAGTGGGTCCACGCAGAAAAGTACTATTCATCCAACTCTACCCGGAAAAGAAAAGTCCAAGAAATAATCATGAATTTAGGTCACAATAGTCACGATACATGTACACGAATGCATTTCTCGACCTATTATACCAATCTAAATATAATTTATTAATTTGACTCATTAAATACAAGCCAAAGGAGAAAAGGCGTCTCCCATGTATTTTATTTCAATTGTTGATTAATTTGAAGACCAAGGAAATAAAAATCATTAATACTTTTGTTGACATTTTCAAATAATGGGTTCTTTTTTCCTCATAAATTTCAATCAAACTTTGGTGTATAAATACCTTTCCATATCCTTTCATGCCTTAATATCAAAACAAATATTCAATGTCTTCTCTTTCAAGGCTTCTCTACCTCGCCTTTTGCCTTTCTCTGCTATTTCTCGGCTCAAATTCTGAAGATGATGATAGAACGGTAACCCTAATTTTGTCTCTAAATCTTAATTTTCGTCGTGTTTTTTTTTGTCTAATATGTCGTTTTTCAATTTGTAGACGTATATTGTGTACATGGGAAGTCATCCAAAAGATCGAGTTTCGACTCGAGCTCATCACGAGAGAATGTTAGGAGAAGCCATTGGCAGGTGATTGTTTAGGTTAAATTACGAGTCTAGTCAATGAACTTTCGTGTTTGTGTCTGAAAAAAGTATCTAATTGTATCAAATAATTATTTTAATTTTTAAAAAATATTGAATAATTAGTTGGTGAAGAATCTATTAAACACTTTTTAAAATTTAAAATTTAATAAATTAAGTAATATAGGTCGAAAAATATATTGACAAATAAAATTAAACGTTATTTCAGTAGTTTCGCTCCACGCTCTTTACTCCATAGCTATAAGAGAAGTTTTAATGGCTTTGTCGCGAAGCTGACTGAAGACGAAGTCCAAAAAGTTTCAGGTACGTTCATAAGAACCTAAAATATGTTTTTTTTTTCTCTATGGAGATCGAGAGACGGAATGAGAGAAGATTTCTCGTGAGCTAAAAATATAATGCAATATGTTTAAACAATATGGTTGAACATTTTCCATGTCGGGTCTCGAAAATATCCTTATATATACACTTTTGATTCTCTCCGAAAAAATTATATAAAAAAAATATTTTTTTTAATTTCAGAAATGAAGGGTGTAATCTCGGTTTTTCCAAATGGAAAGAAACAACTCCACACGACAAGATCATGGGACTTCATGGGATTGTCTCAACAAGTCAGCCGAGTTCCATCCATAGAAAGTGATATTATTGTTGGAGTACTCGACACGGGGATTTGGCCAGAATCACCTAGTTTCCTCGATGAAGGATATGGCCGGCCGCCACCCAAGTGGAAGGGTAGCTGTGAAGCCTCACTCAATTTCTCGTGTAACAAGTACGTTCAATTATATATATTTTTCTCAAATGATTTTTTTTTCCCACAAATTTAGTATTCATCAAGCCTAATATGATATTGGATGTGCCACGTAGTAAAATCATTGGAGCTCGATCATATCGCACCAGTGGTAGTTATGTAATAGGCGATATCCAAGGTCCAATAGATTCAAATGGCCATGGGACGCATACGGCATCAACAGTAGCAGGCGGGTTGGTCAGGCAAGCGAGTATGCTTGGTCTTGGCACTGGCACCGCAAGGGGAGGAGTCCCATCAGCACGAATCGCTTCCTACAAAATATGTTGGTCTGACGGTTGTCCTGAAGCTGATATTCTTGCCGCATTCGATGATGCCATTGCCGATGGGGTTGATATCATCTCTTTGTCGGTCGGAGGACACACACCAAATAATTACTTCAATGACTCCATAGCTATTGGAGCATTCCATGCAATGAAGAACGGAATCCTTACATCGATGTCTGCGGGTAACGATGGTTGGAAACCTTTCACTATTAGAAACTTCTCACCCTGGTCTCTTTCGGTAGCAGCTAGTACTACTGATAGGAGATTTTTGTCTAAAGTTCAACTCGGAGATGGAAGAAGCTTCAATGTAAGTCGTGTATATATATATATATATATATATAATATACTTTTCTATCAAATTTTATGAACTTGAATATAATTTTTTTATATATATATTTATGACAGGGAGTCACGATCAATACATTTGATTTAAATGGAACACAATATCCATTGGTGTATGCCGGAAATATTCCCAATGTTACTGCTGGCTTTAATGGATCCATCTCGAGGTACTATTAATTATATATATAGTTTATAAATATTGTTTTTATATAATAAATAAAATAAAATATAAAAAAAAAAACTTATGTCTCAACAAATCGCATGACACGTCCGTGTATTTTATCATCAACTCGATGAATTAATTTATGCTACAATCCGAGATCTTACCATTAGAAACTTATTTTTCTTTATGAAATAAAGATAAGAATATGATTCAGTCAAGAAGTATTAAAACCACGGTCAAACAGTGAGAAAATAACACGAGCTTTCAAACCCGATATATTTTAGAATATTTTCTTGTTTGTGAAATATAATTGAGCTATGCTCGAGTTGAATTTTGACGTTTTTTTGATGTGAAATAGATTTTGTACGAGAAACTCGGTGGATAGGGATTTGATGAAGGGTAAAATTGTCCTTTGTGATCATTTCGTATCGCCGAAAAAGACAATATTTTTAAAAGGTGCAATCGGGATTATAATGCAAGACAATAATCCAAAGGATCTCTCATCCCCTTTTCCTTTGCCTGCCTCTCATCTTGGCACACAAGAAGGAGCTCTCATTTCTTCTTATGCCAATTTAACTAGGTAATTAATCCAATCTTTTTTACTTTTAATCTCACTAATTACCATTACTTAACACTAATTAATTACATCATTATTTACAGCCTTCCAACGGCTACTATTTTAAAAAGCACTGAAGGGAAGTATAAAGAAACCCCTTTTGTTGCATCCTTCTCTTCAAGAGGTCCAAATCCAATAACCCCAGACATTCTGAAGGTGATTAGCTTCATAATCATAAACTTAATCACTCTCTAATCTTGATTATTATTAGTATTATTGAGTTGTCTGTTGTGGCATTGCAGCCAGATTTGAGTGGTCCAGGTGTTGAAATTCTAGCCGCATGGACTCCTCTAGGCCCACCTTCAGGAGCTAAAGAAGATAGCAGACAACTCCTTTTTAATATCATTTCAGGGACTTCAATGGCTTGCCCACATGCTACCGCTGTTGCTGCTTATGTTAAGTCGTTTCACCCTTCTTGGTCTCCTGCTGCCCTCAAATCCGCACTTATGACAACGGGTATAACACCAATACTTGACTCGTAGCTAGTTTGTATAGAGATGTCTACCGGGTGGGATGGGAAAGCTTACAAAATTCTCTACTTATTTTTGCGGAGATCCGGACATAATTTTTTGGGTGTTTCGTTCTCATTCCCAACCAATGTGAGATATCACAATTCACCCGCCTAGCGTTCCCGCTGACACTCGTTTTTTTTCCAATCGATGTGGGACCCCGCCAAATCTACCCCCCTTTGTGGCTCAACGTCCTTACTGGCACACCGTCTCGTGTCTACCCCCTTCAGGGAAGAGCCTCCTCACTGGTACATAGTCCGATATTTGGCTATAATACCATTTGTAACAATCCAAGCTCATTGCTAACAGATATTGTGGGCTTTCCCTGCCAAATCCACCTCCTTTTTTTAGCCTAGCGTCCTTACTGGCACGTCGCCTTATGTCTACCCCTTTCAGGGAAGAGCCTCCTCGCTGGTACATAGTACGGTGTCTGGATCTGATACCATTTATAACCGTCCAAGCTCACTGCTACTAGATATTGTCTCTCTAGGCTTTCCCTTATGGGCTTTGGGCTTTCTCATTTGGGCTTCCCCCTCAAGGTATTTGGGTTTTCCCTTATCGGCTTCCCCGTTACTTAGTCGGAGAAAAGTTTCCACACCCTTAATGGTGTTTCTTTCTCCTCTCCAAATCAACGTGGGATATCACACTTCCACACTTCAAATATATATAATTAGACAGGACGGGGATTTAGGCGGGGTTTGGGGCAAGTTCGGGGATGGAGAATATAATCACTATCCTCGGCCCCGTTTAGCTAACGGGTAAAAATTTCTCTCCATTCTCTCCCCCATTTAAATGGATCTTCCTCGTTCTAGATTAATCCTGCAGGACAAATGGATATCTCTAAGCGTGAACGCATTTTAACTATTATTAACCCGATTAATTTAGGTTATAGATTACTAACCCAATGAATTTACGAATGCAGCATTTCCCATGAGAGCTGACCTTAACCCAGAAGCAGAATTCGCATATGGTTCAGGCCACATAAACCCTTTAAGCGCAGTGAATCCCGGACTGATCTACAACGCCACTGAGATCGACTATGTAAGGTTCCTTTGTGGTCAAGGTTACAGCACCAAGTTGGTCCAGCAAGTTTCTGGAGATAATAGCTCGTGTTCTCGAGGCGATTTCGACCTAGTTTTCGATCTAAACTATCCTTCATTTGCTCTTTCCACGCCTATCTCAACCTCGATCAGCCAAGTTTATAGAAGAAGGGTCACAAATGTTGGGTCGGCGAATTCGACATATAACGCCATAGTTTCGGGTCCTTCGGGGCTTAAAATTACAGTAAATCCTTCTGTTCTTTCGTTCAATGCCTTGGGCGAGGAGCTGAGCTTTGAGGTTACAATTGAAGGAAGCATTAGTAGGGGCATTGCGTCGGGTTCATTGGTGTGGGATGATGGCCAACATAAAGTGAAGAGTCCTATAGTAGTCTTTGATCCTAATACCTTTTAATTAAATTCATTATTGATTCATGTTACATAAAATTTTAAATTATTAATAAATTAATTTATGTTGATGATTATTCGGAGGGAAGGTGGCTATAGATTAATATCATTTGGATATGAATGTGATCTAGATCATAGATGAACGGAATTTAAAATTTGTGATGATCATGATTGTTTATCAATAATAATTATAATAATAATGTGTGAGATTCCACGTTGGTTGGAGAGAAGAACGAAGCATTCGTTATAAGTGTGTGGAAACTTTTCTCTAGCAGACACGTTTTAAAACCGTGAGGTTGATTGTGATATGTAACGAGCCTAAGCGGACAATATTTAGTAGTGGACTTGGGCTATTACAAATGGTATTAGAGCGAGAAATCAGACGGTGTGCCAGCAATGACGCTGGCCCTAGAGAATGCTATAAGAATGTGGAAACCTCTCTCTAGCAGACACGTTTTAAAACCGTGAGGCTGACGACTATATGTATACTACTATTGTAAATTCTCGTAAGGTTCTATTTTATGGAACTTTAAGTTTCTTTCTGCTGATATTTTTAGGTTCAAGGATGATGGTAAAGGCTACATAATGACAACTTAGAATTAATAAAAAAAACACTTGAGATCCAATTGTTTAGGTTCTCTGCTCTAACAATCTGTTGCTGAACTTATCAAGTTTTGTGTATCACAGCGTATTTCTTGAGTGACATATTGGTGAGAGTCTGTGTAGTGTGATAGTGAAGTATTCACTTGTAACACTGTTTATTAGTGATTGGTTGCTACTCGTGGATGTAGGGGAACTTCTTCTCTTCGAACCACGTAAATATCTTGGTGTCTCTTTGTGTAATTTCGTTCATTGGTGTTGTGAGTACATTTGTTCCACTTTCGGTCTACAACAGATACAAATAATATCAGAACCAGACATCAGATGGTGTGCCAGCGAGGACACTAGACCCAGGGGTGGATCATTTCTTATATAAGGAGTGGAAACTTCTCCTTAATAGACACGTTTTAAAATCGTGAGACTGACAATGATATGTAACCGATCAAAGCATAAATTCATCTCTTATGGATTGTTTTTTACTTTATTTTATTATTATTTTTTTTTATTTATTATTATTATTATTATTTTTTTTTTTTTTTTTTTTTTTTTTTTTTTTTTTTTTGTGTCTAAAAATCGAAAAAAAAAATTAATGGCGAGAAATTTATTTGAAAAATACTTTAAAAAAATAAATAATAAATAAATAAATAAACTGAATAAACCGGTTGGTGATCTTCCCCCTGCCCGTCTTTTACTAAGATCCCTGGCTTCCACCTCCTGCAGTCCTCTCGCTCTGTGTTCGACAAATGCCTGTAAGTCTCTCCAACTTTAAGATCAGATCTCGTAGAACATCAACTGAATCTCAAATTCTAGGGTTCTTCTTTCTATATTCATTTTGTTTTCTTATGCAATGGAATTTGTGAGTTTCTGATCCGGGAACATGATTGCGTTGGCCGCAGTTCACGACGTTCATTGAAGTGGAACCACCCGGTCCACTGCGATACATAATTGGGGCCGTTATAATGATGATCGGAGTTGTATTGCCCCTCGGATATATGGTGTTCCGGAACAAGCGTGGTTCTTCTTCTTCTTCTTACTCCAAACAGACGTAGGTGTGCCTATGAAATTTACTTGGTTTCGATTCTTCCTTTTCGCTTTTTTGTTAATTAGTTCTTTCTTCTTGATCTTTCGCGTTATCTGTATAATTTTATCATTCCTGTGATCTGTTTATGACTGGAAATCAAGGTCTTCTTCCTGTTGTTTTATATGAAATTGGATTTGTTCTTTCATTCTTCAAATCGCTTTGACCTGACTTATGGACTTTCGGAGCTCGGTTTTTACAGGAAGAAATCGGACTTGGGTACAAATGGTAGTTGAACATTTACTTCTAGTATTGGTTATTAGGATTATGCGGTCTGATGCACCTTGTAAATTTCCAAATGAGGTTTTGGTTGGATTTCTGTCTAAAAGATGAAGGGAATTTCTCGTTGTGCAGTGAATTATTTCTTAGGCCTGTTGAGAAAAGAGTGATTATAATAAGAAAGCAAAAATACTTGACTCTAGCGTAGGAACTCCTTGTTTCCTTACCTCTATGGCTCCTTTTGTTTAGGCTCTCTTCTTGAACTTCTCGTGGAAATGTCAGAAATCTGGCAACTGATCATATGAACCAAAACGAGTTTTCTGGATGGAGGTAGAGGGCGGGTGAGATATTTTTTTAGCAACTAAATTAGTGTTTTGGATGGCCAGGATATTGCGAATTAGTATTTGTGTGTTTAGATATCATTTGAATTGGCACATGTTGGAAGTTTCGGTATGCATTTAGTCATTCGACTTACAAATCTTCATACTTCTTTTTCGAAATTAAAACTACCTCAAACAGAACATCGTCTTCTCCTTTCCTTCGACCTTGCTGTATCCGCTTTTCCTTCACTTTCCTGTACTACATTAGTTCATCATCTGCTGGTACATCCATTGTTAGCCATGCCCTCGTGTTGGAAAGGCAATGTCAAAAAGTAGGAAGCAATAGATGGAGGGGCAGTGTGCGTGGGGTTTTCATTTTCCTAATAAGTGATAGGGGAGAGTATATTAGAACATTCAATTTGCAAAATGTAATAATATGTGAAGAAATATGAAGTATTAATTGTGCTTTTATGATGAAATCTTGAAACAGAGCTACTCAGAAAGTGAAATATGTATAGGAACTTTCATCGGTTAAACACTTTTCTATATCTCTATTTTTAGGGTGAAATGAACTATTTATTTGAATGATGCCCCCGTTGTTCTTTGTGTCTTTCCATTGTACTCCTAATTCTTTTTTCCTTCTGAAATATTAGTCCTTGTAGCCCTTTTTTTGTTAAGTCAAACTTCATTGGAGATTGTACATACACGTTGTATATGTCATTAAAGTAGGCGTTTCATAGCTCATAAAGATAAAGTTCCCTCTTTTCTTTATGGAGGAGCATCATCTTGGATTTTTTTAGGGAAGAAGATTATCCTGTGAGTTGGACGTAGGAAGATTATTCCATATTTCCTCAAGCATATAGGACTAAGATACTCCTCTCCTTTCTGTACCATTTCAGAGCTATCCATGTAAAGGTTACAGGATTCATATGCATAACTTTCGATAAGTTTAATGCAAGGACGGAACTGTAGTTTAAAAAAGGGCAGTGTAAGCGCTTGTATGCATGTGTAAGCGGATCATCGATAGGAACAAGTAGCAAGTAACGAGTTTAGTCTTTTGTAGTACATTGATGTTTTTTTATGAACGACTCTAATGGGAATTCTGCAATTTGGAATTTCAGGATCAAGGTTTTGATTTAGTTGCATAGAGGAAGAGACACATCTACTTCAGTTTTGGGCTCAGCTAATGGAGGATGCTATTCACAGGGTAATGTAAATGCATTGAGATTTAAAATTTCTGTTGAAACCGACACGATTATGGCCCAATTATTGACCTTAAGCAATGCATTTCATCGTTGCTTTTTCTTGAAATCAATGGCATACAACTGCATCTTGTCATTTGTATTGTTGAAGGAGTTATGTGTGATTACAGTTGACCCACACTTAGTATTATTGAGATACAACCACAAAGGCATGAAAGTACTCTTTGTTGGTCTCCTATGGGTATCTTTCCTCCCAGTGACTTTGAATTGAAAGCTTTAGGTTTAGTCGATTATGACTTTGATCAACATTTTATTGCTACTAATTTCGAGTTGAAAGCCGCCATGTGCAAGGATTGGACACCAAAGTAACCAAAGAACCAATGAACGAGAAACCACTTGTCATGATGATGCTTGATAGTTAAAAGCCAAAGCAGGTAAGGGCATGTTTGAAAGTAATTTTAAAAGATTAAAAATTACTTTTTTATGTTTCAAAATAATTTCAAAACGTGTATTTAGTCACTAAAAATTAATTTAATGTTGATTTTCTATGTTTAAACATGACTTTTATACTATCAAAATTGATATTGAATGATCAAACATATGTTTTGATGTGATATGTACAATTTAGACCCGTTTCAAAATCACTTCTAAACATGACCTGTTAAATCTTTCGGGCTAATGTCACTATTTCTATTCTATTGCCATTTCGTTTTTTTTTTAATAATAATAATAATTATTATTATTATTATGGGCTTATCAGTAAATTAACCACTAAGCTTCTTCATTATTCTTAAGCTTTTTTTTTATCTTGTTATAAAGATAAACCACTTGTTCTATTTTAGTAAGTACTTAAATGTACAAAATCAGTCTATCAACTTCAAACAGTTTCACGCTTTGTATTTTGTTCATATGCATTATTATAACTATTTTGCAAAGTTCAGTAAAAACTACCATCAAATAAACATTATTAAGAGTAGATGACTAAATTTTAATATTTAAAAGTTGTATGAACTAAAATGATATTTTAGTTGACTTTTTTTTTAACATTTTTTAATTTAATATGCAGAGTGAAATATTCGAATCTCTAATCTTTTCATCTATGAATAAGTGAATGTATTTGTCAAAATCAATATACAAAAAGGTTCCTTCTCAACCAATATTAGTTCCCGCTATCCAATCTCATTAGTTAATGATGAACGTAAGTATGATGGTATTGAGTTATGCATCTCTTTTATGTGGATCATTATTTTCAGTAGCTCTTATAGTGATTACATTTCAAAACTCTAAAAGAATTTTTGGTAAAAACAATCATTTATTAAATGCGTTATTTTCCTTTGATGAAATCCAATATATGAACGAAGAGAACAATGTTTTAAGAAACACTTATGTCAAAGGGTTGTACCCATTGTGTAGGTCCGTCTAGCTTAGTTTGTAGAGCGCAAGGCTCTTAACCTTGTGGTTATGGGTTCAAGCCCCATGGTGGGTGATTTTCTCTAATTGTTTTTAATAGAGAAGAGTTACTAATTAGGTCACTCGATCAAGACATCAAATGATTGTTTTATTAGTGAAGAGACACTAACAAATAAACATTGGGTCACTCGACAAGATGTCTAAGGGTTGTACCTATTGTATAGGCCCGTCTAGCTCAGTTGGTAGACAAGATGTCTAAGGGTTGTACCTATTGTGTAGGCCTGTCTAGCTCAGTTGGTAGAACGCAAGGCTCTTAACCTTGTGGTCATGGGTTCGAACCCCATGGTGGGCGATTTGCTGTAATTGTTTTTAATAGAGAGACCTAGTTACTAATTAGGTCACTCGATCAAGACATCAAATGATTGTTTTATTAGTGTCAACATGATGTTTAAGGGTTGTACCTATTGTGTAGGCTCGTCTAGCTTAGTTGGTAGAGCGCAAGGCTCTTAACCTTGTGGTCATGGGTTCGAGCTCCATTGTGGGTGATTTTACTAATTAGGTCTTTGATCAAGACATCAAATGATTGTTTTATTAGTGTCGACAAGATGTTTAAGGGTTGTACCAATTGTGTAGGCCTGTCTAGCTTAGTTGGTAGAGCGCAAGTCTCTTAACCTTGTGGTCATGGGTTTGAGCCCCATGGTCGGCGATTTGCTCTAATTATTTTTTAATAGAGAAGAGTTACTAATTAGGTCACTCCATCAAGACATCAAATGATTGTTTTATTAGTAAAGAGACACTAACAAATAAACATTGGTCACTCGACAAGATGTTTAAGGGTTGTACCTATTGTGTAGGCCCGTCTAGCTCAGTTGGTAGAGCGCAAGGCTCTTAACCTTGTGGTCATGGGTTCGAACCCCATGGTGGGCGATTTGCTGTAATTGTTTTTAATAGTGAAGAGACACTAACAAATAAACATTGGGTCACTCGACAAGATGTCTAAGGGTTGTATCTATTCTGTAAGCCCGTCTAGCTCAGTTTGTAGAGCGCAAGGCTCTTAACCTTGTGGTCATGGGTTCGAGCCCCATGGTGGGTGATTTGTCCTAATTGTTTTTAATAGAGAAGAGTTACTAATTAGGTCACTCGATCAAGACATCAAATTATTGTTTTATTAGTGTCGACAAGATGTTTAAGGGTTGTACCTATTGAGTAGGCCCGTTTAGCTTAGTTGGTAGAGCGCAAGGCTCTTAACCTTGTGGTCATGGTTTCGAGCCCCATGATGGGCGATTTGCTCTAATTGTTTTTAATAGAGAAGAGTTACTAATTAGGTCACTCGATCAAGACATCAAATTATTGTTTTATTAGTGTCGACAAGATGTTTAAGGGTTGTACCTATTGAGTAGGCCCGTCTAGCTTAGTTGGTAGAGCGCAAGGCTCTTAACCTTGTGGTCATGGTTTCGAGCCCCATGATGGGCGATTTGCTCTAATTGTTTTTAATAGAGAAGAGTTACTAATTAGGTCACTCGATCAAGACATCAAATTATTGTTTTATTAGTGTCGACAAGATGTTTAAGGGTTGTACCTATTGTGTAGGCCCATCTAGCTCAGTTGGTAGAGCGCAAGGCTCTTAACCTTGTGGTCATGGGTTCGAACCCCATGATGGGCGATTTGCTCTAATTGTTTTTAATAGAGAAGAGTTACTAATTAGGTCACTCGATCAAGACATCAAATGATTGTTTTATTAGTGTTGTGTAGGCCTGTCTAGCTCAGTTGGTAGAGCGCAAGGCTCTTAACCTTGTGGTCATGGGTTCGAGCCCCATGGTGGGCGATTTGCTGTAATTGTTTTTAATAGTGAAGAGACACTAACAAATAAACATTGGAACATTGGGTCGAGTGACATAAACATTGGAACATTGGGTCGAGTGACAAAAACATTGGAACATTGGGTCACTCGACAAGATGTCTAAGGGTTGTACCTATTCTGTAGGCCTGTCTAGCTCAGTTGGTAGAGCGCAAGACTCTTGACCTTGTGGTAATGGGTTGGTGGGTTTGAGTCATGGTGGGCAATTTGTAGCTCAGTTGGTTAGCGCAAGATGTTCTCTTCTCAATCCTTTTCCATCAGCTACACCGGCTCATTCCATTCTTTTTGGCCAAGACCCAACTTTGAATTTGTAGCTCAGTTGGTAGAGCGCAAGGCTCTATTCACTAATAAACAATCATTTGATGTCTTGATCTAGTGACCTAATTATGTTCTCTTCTCAATCCTTTTCCATCAGCTACACCGGCTCATTCCATTCTTTTTGGCCAAGACCCAACTTTGAATTTGTAGCTCAGTTGGTAGAGCGCAAGGCTCTATTCACTAATAAACAATCATTTGATGTCTTGATCTAGTGACCTAATTATTAACTCTTCTCTATTAAAATCAATTTAGAGTAAATCGCCCACCATGGGGCTCCTACCCATGACCACAAGGTTAAGAGCCTTGCGCTCTACCAACTGAGAAACACTAATTGGGTCACTCGACATGATGTCTAAGGGTTGTATCTATTGTGTAGGCTCGTCTAGCTCAGTTGGTAGAGCGCAAGGCTCTTAACCTTGTGGTCATGGGTTTGAGCTCCATGGTGGGCCATTTGAAGCTCAGTTGGTAGAGCGGAAGGCTCTTAACCTTGTGGTCATGGGTAGGAGCCCCATGGTGGGCAATTTGTTCGAATTGTTTTTAATAGAGAAAAGTTACTAATTATGTCACTCGATCAAGACAACAAATGACTCACTCTTCTTCGGTGAAGAGACACTAACGAATAAACACTAATTGGGTTGGTCACCTAAATATGATGGTATGGATCATTATATTCAGTAGTTCTTATAGTGATTTCATTTCAAAACTACTGATTCAACAATTAGATCATTGGAGTTATCGTATTATAAATCTATGGTTTATCATTTTAAGCAGAGGTATTCTTTCAGGGGCCGTATGGGCTAATGAGACATGGGGATCGTAATGGAATTGGGATAAAAAAGAAACTTGGAATAAGATGACATAGCCATCACCAACCTACACACTAAAATAAGATGACCTAACCATCGTTTTACTCTTCAAAATGGCATGTCCAAAGTCCAATTGGAAAGAAGGGAGCAAGTTTGAAAAAATAGAACATTCACTCAAACCAATCCTTGTAGGATTTGTTCTCACACATAGATCATCAATGGTCCAATTTTTAACCTATACTACACTAAATTGGCTTATTTTGGGTAATATACGCTTTGTTAGATAAAATGATAATAAAAAATTTTAAACAAATGTTCTGAGTATATATAGATAATGAAGACGAAAGACGGTTGAAAATTCTGTTCATCACCATTTTCCAAAACAGCAACTCTCATTCTGTTTAGATAATACCAACATAATAGTTTGAATTTAAACAGGATTGGGATATAGAATTTAATTCCCATTTCTAAAAATTTGTAAACCTTGCGTTTTAAACTTTAAAAGGTTTATAATTAGTTGCAGGCAATGATTCTCAGTGACCTTCATATTTTTCTCGTAATAAAATGCTTAGTGCAGAAACAAAAGGTTCCATTTCGAGACGTTTTTAAGTGAGAAAATTGTGCTCAAGCATTTGAGTTAACAAAAAGACCTGCCGGGCTTGCAGGCTTGCCCCTTCTTGTTCAGGGGTACTACTGATAATATTTTCAATGAACAGTATATCCAATAGGATTATGATTTCAATGAATGTTCAAAAATACAACCAACTCATGGGCACTTTTAACCAAATAGGTCCAAACAAAAATGGTTATGAAATATAAAAATCAGGGACTGCAATAAACAAAAATTATCACTTAGTTTAGAAAGATTCAGACAAATCTCAATGTAAAATATAAAGTTCGAAAAATTCTAGATCGAAGGAGTAAAATCTTCCAGCTAAATTCTCCAAACAGAATGCAGTTAATAACAATAATACCAAAACAGAGAGAAACATCACCGGAATCAACGGTATCGACGGAGGGAGAGAGTGTTGTTCCTCTTCCAGGTTGCCCTGCGAGAAGGCCTGGCCTTGTGGTGCAAGTGTCCTTTTCCACGGAGTCCCCTGTACTTCTTGCCGGCGGATGTAAGTCCTCTGAGCTCCCTGTGCTTGTGGACTGGATTGCAGATCCAGTTGATTCTTGGGTCATTGCGAACAGCATTATGGGCAACATCCACCAAAATCACCTCATAGTACTTGTAAGTAGAATCCTGTTTTCAAATTCAAGAACAATAAGAACAGTAGAGCAGAAAGAGAACGATATGCAAGGATTTAATAACTTGTTACTCAATTTCATATTCATTTACTGCTACAGGCCTCAGGTTATCAAATGAAAATAGGAGGTAGAGAATATAACCTCGTTGATCCAGTATGAATTGAGAACCCTCAAACCACCCAACTTTCGCCCTGCTCGTTCTTCTGCAACGGATCGCTTGCTGCGCTGGAACTTCAATTGGGTAACACCCTGGTTGGTTGGCTTTCCATACACAATACCCTTGGGTACTGGCCTCTTCCTACCACCACGTCTCACACGGACTCTGTATACCACATAACCCTGCAAACAATTTTCGTTGGTAACAATACAAGTCTGAATGCAAATGACGCTCACAGTACGAAAATACCAGACTCAAATAAACGTGGTTATAACATTAATATATTTATTTTTCTTGAAAAAATATACTGCCGGACTTTAATATTGAATGCAAAGCCTGTCAATCAAACAGAAACCATTCTACCAAACCCTATCAAAAAATCATGGCAGGTGCGACAAACCAATCCGATAGAAAGAAGAATCAAAGAATACATGAATCCGACCAACAAAATTGCAGGAAATCTTTACTTCTAAACAATATCATAAGAAAAACGCTCAAATAAACGAACAATCAAGAAACAGAAGAAGATAATATGCTAATCGCTCCTAAGAGAAATGCAACAGAAATAGTGTGCAAAAGTGACGGCCTAAACAATACATCCGAAAATGACGATACAGATGAATCTGGGAACAAGGCTACACAGAAAGAACTGAATCTTAAAATGGTTAGAAGTTTTGAAACCTGCTTGGCCTTGTAACCGAGACGGCGAGCCTTATCAGGGCGAGTAGGGTGATTGACGCGGACGATGGATGGATGTTGGCGATACTCCCAGCATCTCACCCTCTGTAGAAACCTCATCACATCCGATTGCTTCTTCCTCCATAGCTCCGACACGTACTTGTACGCCCCTATTGTCCAAATTCCAAGAGCAACCGAACGAAATCCAAACGATCAGCAAAAAAGAAAAAACAATTTTCACATTATCAAAAAAGTACATTCAACAGTCTAAGCTTCTCCACAAACCAAAACTAAAAGATTACTTGCCAGTATGAATGAAAATAAAAAAAAGCAACAAGAATATCGATTCGAAACTTGCAACAACACCCTAATTCTCTTAGCAAATTGGAACGAAAATGGAGAGTAGAATGAATATATCAAAGAAACCCCCTAGAGAACGAGAGAGTACCCATTGGATCGGAAGGAGAACTTGCAGGGAGGATTCACCAACTAGGGTTTTCGTTAAGAGAACCACAGTTTATATAGAGCGATTTATCCCATGTTTCCGATCTGGACCGTCCATTTCGCCCTTTGAAACGACGTCGTGTTGCCCATCACTAAAAGCACACCTTGGGCTTCGAATGTTAGGCCCAACTCATCAATGGGCTTTATTAACTACGAGCCCATATTGCTCGCCTTATTCATGTTCATGCAATCCCATGTAAAAGTTTGCTAATATATATATATATATTATTAAATATATATTTCTATTTAATTTTAAATTTTTAGAAATCATATGTTTCCCATTGCCTGATGAACCGGTTGTTTCTATCGCTACAAAATTAGCCCATGTGTGTTTGTATCGCTTCAAAATTAGCCCATGTGTTACTATGAGGCATGTTGATATGAACCAAAAGATATCAATCATACAATATACTTTAATGAAGATGTGAAGAAAATTGTCAAAATTATCAAAAGTTGTTTCAATTCATGCCACATTGAAGAATAATGAAGTTTGATTGTTATAAATTTTGGGTGGGTTACAATTTAGAGTTATTGTATTTTAAACTTTTTATTAAATTTAGGTTACAATTACATAATGGTTGATTATAGTCATTAAGTATGAATGTTACCACTCTTGAAATGCCTTTAATAGTTTCATTTTGAGGGTATATAAGCCATATATGTTGTATTTGTAAGCAGACTTGGAAAATATTATTAAAGAAGCATTTGTGTGGCTAAGTTTCTTTTCAATTCTATGTAGTTTAGGTTGCATGTAGAATCATTCAAGCTCGACATGATCAATCTTGCTTGTGGAGTGATTCGAATCTCAAACAAGTGTTCTTGCCTTGAGATATTCGATCAACAAGGTAATCCGAATCTTATTCCCCTTGTATTGATTCCTTATCATATCACATGCACTTAACCCTTTATAAAAGTCGTAGTATAACTCAATTGGTTAAGATATTATACATTTTATCTTAATGTTAGCGTACAAAAAAAAAAAAAAAAATATATATATATATATACACACGTACATACATAGTTGTTCTTGAATTTTTTTTTTATGAGAGTAACAATTTAGTGCTTAAACTTTAGTATGTAACAATTTAGTCCAGATACGACAAGGAAAAATATTAGGTTTTGTTCAGGGGTGGAGTGCTTCAAAAATCTATATAGTTATCAAAGCATTTTGTCTATGGGTGCATATCAAAGCATTTTGTGAGGAGTCCCCATTTGATCTCACCTTTTCTCGCCCAGCAACAACCATGGCGACTGCACCCTCTGTGTCTGTAAGCACTTTCGCCACTTCCACTCCCCGATCGTCTCCCTCCATTTCCCATCTCTCACCTCCTCGAACCATCAAATTTCCCACTTTCTATTCCAATTTCCTCAATGATCTCTCCACCACTGTCTCCCACGCGCCGTCACGTGCTGCAAGTATTCTCCCTCGAGCAACCGCTACACCGTCCTCCGCCGCTTCTTCAAGCACCGTATTTCACGGCTTCTGCTATGTCGTCGGAGACAACATCGACACCGATCAGATTATCCCGGCTGAGTACTTAACCTTGGTCCCCTCAAATCCCAGCGAGTACGAGAAGCTCGGATCTCACGCCCTAGTTGGCCTTCCTTCCTCTTATTCCACACGCTTCGTGGAATCTAACGAGATGAAGACCAAATATAGTATCATAATTGCCGGCGACAACTTCGGTTGCGGTTCTTCACGGGAGCATGCACCGGTTGCGTTGGGAGCATCCGGTGCGGTGGCTGTGGTTGCTGAATCGTATGCGCGTATATTCTTCAGAAACTCGGTAGCGACTGGAGAGATTTATCCTTTGGAATCGGAAATTAGGGTCTGCGATGAATGTAAGACTGGCGATGTGGTGACTATCGAGCTCGCAGATGGCTGCTTGATCAACCACACGACGGGGAAAGAATACAAGCTCAAGCCTATTGGGGATGCGGGTCCTGTCATCCAGGCTGGAGGGATCTTCGCATATGCAAGGAAGACTGGTATGATTCCAAGCCATGCGCAGTGAAGTTGAATTTAAGATTGTAGTGATCGTTTCTTGTTTGTTTGTTAGAGTTATTTCTTTGCTTGCTACTGAGCTTAGAATTCTGTAGAACTGTCTGTCTTTGATAACAATAATGAATCAACAATTCGGACTGAATTTAGGAAGCAAAAATGATTGCTCTTAGAATTGAAGTCTGAAATGAGTCTTGTGTTGTTAGCTTAGCTTCTTTAGGAGGAGGCATTGTGTCAACGTTTATTACATGTTTTGGAAAGTTTGATTTTGAGATGTTATATGTTTCAGTATTTGCTTCTGCCAAAGTTCTGATCTCCTGCTAATTTATGGACAACTTGGGGATTTTATTCCTGTAGTAGTGGGTGTAACCGCCCAAGCCCCCACCGCTAACAGATATTGTCCTTTTTTTGGGCTTTCCCTCCTGAGTTTTCCCTCAAGGGTTTTAAAATGTGTTTGTTAGGGAGAGGTTTCCACACCCATATAAAGAATGTTTCATTCACCTTCCTAACCAAGGTAGGATCTCACTATCCACCCCTTTAGGGTCTAGCATCCTCACTGACACTTGTTGCCTTGTCCAATTGATGTGGGACCCCCCAAGTCCACTCCCCTTCGAGGTCAGCGTCCTTGCTGGCACGCCGCCTCGTGTCCACTCCCCTTTAGGGTTCAACCTCCTAGCTGGCTCTGATACGATTTGTAACAGCCTAAGCCTACCGCTAGTAGATATTTTCCTCTTTGGGCTTTCCCTCAAGGTTTTTAAAACACGTTTGCTAGGTAGATGTTTCCACACCCTTATAAAGAATGTTTCATTCTCTTCTCCAACCGATGTGGGATCTCACCGTGGGAGTTCTGGTTGATTGGTTGGTTGGTGACGGGTACACCGCACAATAGAAAGATATTGTCTATTTTCGGCTTAAAGCACCCACGTAGTCTCGGTAAGATACTGTACTTGTATATTTAAGGCCTGCTCCACTTTTAAGCAATATCGATTATGTGTTCACATTCGTAATATTGGAGAGCGCTTAGAGGGATTTTTACACCTTTTTGCTGGTTGTAGATGGTTTAGTGTTCACTCTCACTTCTGATTTTTATGTGATTTCGATGTAAATGAAGTCTTGTAGTTAAATTTTGGCACTAATCAGTTCTAGTTCTTGTGGCCTAATAGTCGAGTGATTGAGGTAAGCCTCAGAAGCTAGTAATTTGACTTTAGTCTGAGGTTACTTGTGCATGGGGAAGGTGATTTTAAGATGCTCAAACTAGTTATGAGTTATGGCTTGGCAAGGGAATGTAGCCACCACTTTTACTCTGCATTAGGTATTTTTTGATTGATGGGGCTCGTAATATTGAATCATTTTGCTCTTTGGCAACTAGAGTCTCTGAGATTGAGCTTTCTGGTTCAGGCTAATAGTCCTCTAGGTCATGATCATGAACGACATGAGAGGTATGCTGGTTCTTTGATCAACTTGTGGCTCATATAATGCAGATAGTTATTTTAGAATTCGAGCTCCTACTTAAATCTTTGGTCGTCCAGCGAATGCTCGTTTTGTTATCATACAGAATCGGAAGCCCTTCTCAATCTCATAGGGCTGATCCGAAAGAAGACAAACGAATTGGATCGGATAAAGAAAATCGAAATCGTCAAATTATGCACTAATTACATTGAATGTGTATATGAGGAACCATGACATTTCTGGATTGTCACGAAAAACTCGTATTTGCAAGGAATTCTATCCCATATTGACATCAGTGTCCTTTGAGCTATGGGATGTTAATTTTTTGTGATATCACTAATGCACTTTGTGGTCGATGAACGTTTTGTATGAATGAGCTTATGCCAAGGTTTGAACTCCGCTTTGGGTCAATAACATCCTTTTCCTCATCTAGATTCCTAGTGTTGACCATTTCTCCAATTATAGCTGAAATATCATGTTTAATCTGTGTCTTGTTTTGTGATATGATGCATCCATTTACGAATAACAGTTAGGAAGGAAATCAGCCTAGTCTTATTTTGGATCACTATTGAGGTGTGCATCATACTTTCCTTGTTAAGCTATGTAACTCGAGGTGTGTATCATATTTTCCTTGTTAAGCTATGTAACTCGAGGTGTGCATCATACTTTCCTTGTTAAGCTATGTAACTCAAGTCTTCATCTCTCCTTTACCATTTCTATTTGTGAAAGCGGGACATTATCGATATGGTCCACTCCAAATTAGTTCATGCAAATTCCTTGACAAAATTCAATTTTGCATTTAGACCACTGCAAAATCTTGTTTGGGAAGTCGATTATCATGATGCAAGTCAAGTCTAGTTGACAATGACAACACCAAAAAAACATGATTTAAGGTGAGCATAACTAGACGGTAATTAACTTGTACTACCTTTCTTAAGGTCAGATATTCAAATCTCAATGCATCTATTTATATATAAAAATAACAATAATAACACGAGAACATAACTGTTCATATAATAACTAAGTCCGTCCAAATTAGTTCAAGTTTCTTTTTTTCTTTTAATATTTGAAGTGTTTGAACAAGCTTGTATGTATGCACTTTGATTGATCTCCTTGGCTCGATCAACTAAATTGTTCAATTAGTAGGGAGTGTGAGTTTTTGCTTCAACACTTTACCCTTACTCGGATGGCTACGATGCATTATCATTAATTTACAAGTTTCGGTTAAATCAACTCAACACAAAATAATAGATTAATAGAGAGAAGTTTCATTTTGTTCAAACATTGATAAATATTAAACATGTCATAAATCAAGTTAGCATAGTTAATTAAAGACATGATATTTATAAAATACTTCTTACATCCATCACATGATAACAAGTACATAAAATTCAATGCAAATCCCAAAATCAAGCTGGGGAGATATATCATTTACTCAGCACAAAATATCTGCACAACTTCTCCAATATATAAAATAAAAACCAATAATTAACAGGAAAGAAAAAGTTATCCAACTCAGACCCCTAAAGCTTTGTATTACTTATCCCAATTTCAGCCTACCTAAACACCCCGGGAGATTTAAAGATCTAAAATCATACATCTGTCAAGATTATTGAAGATACAATCACAACATACGCCAGAAAAAAGAAAAGTGCAAGCTGAACGAAAAACTTTGGATTTTCCCTCATGTTTGGGGATGTTACGGCCCTGCAAAATTCATAACATACTTTCTCCAGTAAGTTTCAAGGCAAAAGGAGAAGAAACCGATCATCTTTCCATAGCTTCACAGAAATTTGACAGTAATTACCTCGCAATACGCTGCGAAAGTCGTTGAAATGGCAAACTCTGTATGAACACCATGCCTGGTCCTGTTAATGTGGCAGTCACTAAGTTGTCACCCTGCAATTTAACAATGGTGAGAAGGCCTCTTAGAAGATGATACAAATGTTTTCTATATAAATACACAGAATGTCTGGTTAAAGCTTTAAGAACGAGAAGTGTTCGAAATGGTTGGACTAAGTTTCCTTCTTGTGAACCAGAAGGCGCTGGTATTTTTATGATTTCTCTGCAAATAACTAAGAGGACGAAGGCCAAATGAAATATCCACCCGAGAGAAGCCCACAACAAAGACTATACAAATACATCCCCAAATAGCCCCGAGACTATAATTTTGAAGAATATAGCCCTACCATCATCATCAAACATAAAAGCTTGGTGTGTGTTTGTATTTTTACTTTATTTCAAGCGAAGTGTATCCCATATCGGTTCGGCTTTTGTGTAGATAATAATCCAGAAATCAAAATTACGGCATGGCGAACGAAGAGAAGACATGGAAAGTGAAAGCAAACTCCATAAAAATAAAGAACTCTTACTCCAAATACTGCTCTTCTCACAGGACCATTGTATTTAATTTGGACATCAATGGTGGTGGTCATAGCCACAATGCAGGAGATATCCACTGCTAGTACTTCACCAACCTCGAGATTTTTCTGTACAACTAGCATAACCCGAAAAACTTTCATAATCAGTAGACATAGATTAACATTATTTATTTTAAAAGCAGAAGGCTTTTTCTTCAAATAAAAATACTAATTTTGAATTGTCTAAAGGCTGAAGCATGAAGTGCGTTTCATCTTGAAGATTAAAATAAACATTTAGATATAAATAATGTGATCTCCCTCCCCCTTCAAGCCATTATATATATCATACCTAGTAAATTATGAACCAAAAATCTCGGAAGGAAAAACAAACACCAGCACGTAAAGTAGTATTCCATCTACATCAAGTGTGATTAAAATATAATTCCAATATAACATATTAGCATCTGACTTGGTACTGTTCAAGGTCAGCAGTTGTGATTTCACCACATTAGAAGTGTGGAAATAAATCATAATAACAAATCGAACACTTTGGATGCTCTAGCCAACAGGTTGAGGTCACATGAAAACTCAAAGCAGAAACTTCAGGCTTGTTTTCCGTTTTCACGATTGCATAACGAATGCAAACAGTCCTCGGAGAATTTGCTAAAATATAATGAAAAGTGAGAAGTGCATACCTGATCCACCCCCAAGAATAAAGGCAAGTCCTTGGCCTGATAACTTCTGTCTAAGAAACCCCTACAATAACATCCAGAGTAGCGAGAGAAAGGAAAAATAAATAACATTAGGAAGCACAAAAATGAATACCAGAAAGCAGAGATACATGGAGCAGTATAGCCAATAAGGATTAATAAATCAGCATACCTCCACACCTGTGACAACATTGCGTACTCTGTGATCAATTGTGTTGTTAACTTTCACATCATTGACAGAGCAAAGGAATGCATCTGGCTACGTATAAAAAATGAAGCGAAGATTATCAGGCAATGGAGCTCAGAAGAATAAGATTGAATAATTGAATTAAAGTAACTAAAATTCCAATGTCTTAAACATATAAATTTAATTTATTTCCATCAGCGATTAAGAAAAGTACCAGAGAGAAGCTATTTAGCAAATAACAAATAAACAATATTCTCTACCTGGCATAGAAGCTCTCCACCAAACATCGCCATATCAATCTGCAACATAATTGTAGAAACATATATGACATTGAGGATAAATTGGAATGTTCTACATTGAAGCTAAATTCGATTGATGAAAGCTTTTGATTATTTTTTAATTTTAATTATTTATTTTTTGTTAAAAAAGGGAAAACAAAACGCAGCACAAACCGGAAGGATCCTAGCAAGAGAAGGCGCAGCAATTCCAACATATCCATCACTTGTACCGGCATTCCGAAGAACGATGCTAGTAACACTCTTGCCAAATAGCCAATGCCAAACGCCCACTTCGTTTTCGGGGAGAAAAACATTTTCCATCTCAATAGACCCAGACATGAAGCACATGGAGCCTGCAAGAATAAGTGTATCAGTTGCACATACAATTAGCAAGTAACAAAGAAACAAGAGAACCTTTTCCCGTAAGAAAAAGTAGATGAACTATAAGGAAACCTCAATTCTCATAAACAAAACTTTTTGAAATAAGAAAAATTGTCAAGACTATCATTGAAGGTTTCATATGAACATTAGTGAATTTCATTTAAAACAGCAGATAAAGAGCATAAAAAATCATCATATTGGAAACGCTCTGTATACCTAATGCCAATGTCTATTTACCAACACTATGGAAAGAGAACTTGAACTACTATTCACAAATTAGAAGGGTCTATGTTTACGAAACAATCCTTTTATACAAGTGTGTCAAGATAGTGAGAACATTGTGTACAAATTAAAAGCATATCAAACAAGTGTTTGAGGCAATTTGAGGTCGATATCCCAAAAAGGTTAAACATGAACTTGACCTAAAGAAAGTGTTATAAGAAATAGAAACTATATTCTAAAAGCTCAATAACGTTTCTCAATAAAGAGACAGAAACCAAAACGAGTGTATCCAAGAAAAAAAAAATCATTCTAACACTACTTACCAGGCCTTGCAATAACCTTCTCTTGTGGCTTCAGCATTATCTGCCAGTGCAGGATGAACAAGAAAATAAAGAGTTACAGTACTTCAAGAGAGACAATAAATATGAAAAAAGTTAACCATGATGCCACTATGTGACTCGCAATAACAATAATAATATATTATATACCTGTACGACCTGGGCTTCACCACCCAAAATCTGAAAAGGTATCATTGCATCTTGTGGGCTCTACAACATGATGGAAAAAAACTACTGTTAGTAAAACAAAAGTAATAAACATTATACACTAGATTGCAATACAATAAAGCTTCATGAGAGTTAATCCTTCCAATTCTTCCAAATCTACATTAAGAAGGAGAGATTTTATTCAAAGCCATTCATATTTTTTTTTCTTTAAATAGGATGGCATCTAATGTGTGCTTCCCTATTTGGCTATTTTAATGCTAAGCTGTCTCAGAGTGGTTACTGGTCTGTCATCAACCCATATCACCTCCTTTCAGGCCTGTTGACATATCACAAACATGTATTCTTAGTGTAAGAATGGGCATGGGGCAATGTCTAAAATTTTTCTTTTCGTTTTATGCCTTCTTAAATTGACATCCATTATTTTTGGATTAGGCCAACATCGATCATGAAAGAGTTGGATGTTTGACTTGCCTCTTAAAACTAGCTTTTGGAGGGGGACGACCCATTTGGCCAATGGGTGGTATTACAGCCTAGGTTATAACAACTTACTCCAACAGTCTATACACTCTACAGACTTGTAGAGATTAGGTAAATGGTGATCCAACATAATGAACCAATAACTTAGGAGAGATTGTTGCTTTATACCTCATTGGTTGTACAAAGAATTTGATGTTGGTTCGTAAATGCTTAAATGGCTCACCTCTGTCATAGAGTTAAAAAGGCCCATCCCACTCTGTCATAGAGTTATATACCTTGAACTACATTTGAAGTAACTGAATATTATAGAAACGTACCGGTTAACTCATCTTCAGAATTCATGTGTGTGTGTGTGTGTTTTTAAAAAAAATTTAGAAGACCAACACACTAATGACCAGTGTATAATCTAGAAGTGGAAAAGTATTCAACAATTTGCACATTCCAGACAAAGTCTGGTGCTTCAATCAATGCATCTAATATTTGGGCTGTGGGAACAAGGCTGGTAAGAACATAACTCAAAAACAGTCCGCGCCTGCCTAATTGAATCACAAAATATCCTCCACGAATCAATAAACCCTTCGTTTACAACTAAGAATGGACAAAAAAAAAAAAAAAAACCCAATATTCAAAATCGATGAGATTCGAAAGGAAGTTTAACCCTTATTCACAAAAGAAAAATGCCGAACGATCAAACACGCCACATACAATCAACGTTTCCATTAACTTCCTGAATTTCCCCCAAACCAAGCAGGATCCAGAATCAACTTAAAAATTACAAACGGCAAAATAAGAATCTAGAATGAGAGATCACCTGGTAAACGTAAGGCTGAAATGGCGTTGAGAAAAACGGAGCAGCCATGTTCGAGAAACACTAAATTCTAAATCACCAGAGATCGAAATCGAACCAGAAGTGCGCACCACTCTAAAATCTATGCCACCATTGATGCGCCCAAGTAGCAATTCCGAAACGGAAAATTCAAGAAGGAGTTGAATTGAAATAGACCAATTTCTTTTTTTCCTCTCTTTTATTTTTTTCCCAATTACTTTTCGGGAAAAAATTTGGGGAAAACCTAAATTACTGAAATAGCCTTTCCTGCAAAATATTAATGGTCGTGGAATCTTGTAAATTATCGGTTTCCTGATGGCTTATATGTCAATGAACAGATACATTTCAGATTTGAGATTAGGGGATTCCATGGTGGAGTCCACGTTGAGAAATTAATGACGTGGCTATTTTTCATTGGGCGCACTATCAGCCTCCTACGTGTTAGATGACACGTAAGCACATAGGGCGCCGTGATGACGAATTATTCGGTCTGACTATACGACGCCGTTAGTTCGAGAGCCGTTGACATTATCTTTTGGCCAGCCTCTTTTAAATAAATAATTAAATAATTCCATCCATATTTAGATCGTAGTTTTCAAAAATAGCCAAATGTTTCATTTAATTTTGTTTATAAAAATCTCTAAATTGTAATTGGTCGGATAATCTATCTTTATTACTTGGAAATTTCCGTATTTACTTTATATTTCAATAATTTATTCAATTATAATTGTATTTGGTTAGTATTTACCCTTTTTTTTTTAATCTAATATTTAGATTAATTTTTGGCAAAATTTCCTCAATAAATATATCTAAATTTACTAAAATTTTAATAACTTTAAACTTAAAAAAAAAAATCAAACGAACAAAATGATTTTATTTTTTTATTATGAAATTTGATTTAAAATATAAATTTAGTTGTATAATATATATTTTAGGCTATAATCAGTTAATTTTTTTTTTTCTTATTTTTAGAAATTGGTTGGCAGTATATTTTATTTATTTTCAAGATTTGGTTAGTAATGTATTTTTGTATATTTTATCTTATTTTGAAGATTTGACTAGTAATATATTTAGTTGGTAGTTTGTATCCTATTTGAATTTTGTGAAGAAAATCGGATTTTTAATCCCATTTTTGTTTATCATTCTTAACATTTTTAAAATTCATTAATATTTTTAAAACGGTACTAACGGTTATATCTATATACTAATGATGAATATTTAACGGTTATATGTATATACTAATGGTAAGAGTATTTTGACTTTTTTAAAGTATTTTTTAAATAAAAAAAGGTTAAAGAGTATTAATAAATATTTAGAAAACTCGAGTGTATTTTTTAAACTTTTAAAAATTTAAAGTTATTTTTATATCAATTTAAAAACTAAAGTATATTTTAAACAAAATAATAACAATTATATCAACAAAAAAAAATAATGATAAGTGTAATTTTTTAATTTTTTTTTTAACTTTTGAAAGTTTGAAAGTATTTTTTAAATAAATATATCGGAAAATCATCTAATCATTAATTTTTTAAATTAAAATAAAACAATATTTGTGTTTTAATTTTTAGTATTTTACTTTTTACAAATCTCAAATTTAAACTTTTAAAGTTAATTTTTATTGATTATTATTATTTTTATGCAAGTAAAATGTGAGAATATTTTTTTAAATTTTTTATGAATATCTATTGAGATATAATATTTTGAGTATATATTATTTATGAAATATATCTTTCTGATTTGATTTATAGTATATTTTATTTTATTCTCAATATTTAATTAATTTATTTTTTCCTTATCCGTAGGTATTAGTTGTCAGCTTGTATTCTATTTAAAGCTTGTGAATATTAGTGAGAATACACACGTTCGATTCCAATTCTATTTTTATTTCTCATTCTTAACATAGTATCAGAGAACCGATCTTGATATTCTTAAATATCAAAATTTCTTCTATGGCGGAATCAGCCAAATCCAGCTTCGAAATTTCGGATGTTGATTTAACACATCCTTATTATATTCATCACTCTGATCAGCCGGGATATTCACTTGTTCCAATCAAATTAAATGGAACAAATTACCGATCCTGGAGTAAATCAGTTATGCATGCTCTTATTGCCAAAAAGAAAATTGGCTTCATTGATGGCACAATTGAAGAACCGTCTAAAGATGCAAATTCAACCGAATTTGAACTCTGGAATCAGTGGAACAGTATGATAATATCTTGGTTAACTCATTCAGTTGAAGCAGATATCGGTGAGGGTATTATTCACGCCAAGACAGCTCATCAAGTGTGGGTTGATCTTCACGATCAATTCTCACAAAAGAATGCTCCAGCAATTTTTCAGATACAAAAGTCGATAGCAATGATGTCACAGGGAACCATGACAGTGTCAGCATATTTCACCAAGCTCAAAGCACTCTGGGATGAATTGGAAGCGTACCGCACACCATTTACCTGTAATCAACATCAAATACATGTTGATCAACGCGAAGAAGACAAGTTGATGCAACTACTCATGGGGCTCAATGAGTCTTATAAAACGGTGAGATATAACATATTGATGATGACTCCATTACCTAATGTGAAGCAAGCCTATTCATTACTTGTACAAGAAGAGATGCAACGTCAGGTAACTTCTGAACCTACTAAGAATTTCTCGATTGCATCAGCAGTGCAGAAGAAAACAACATATTCAAAATTCGCCAGGGATAAATCATGTGAACACTGCAATAAAAGTGGTCATACAATTGATGAGTGTCGAATTCTTAAGTTTCACTGTAAATTTTGTGATAGAAGGGGACATACAGAAGATCGATGTCAACAGAAAAATAATTCTAGAAGGGCAGTACAATTCAATCAACGCAACAATCGAGGATATCAATCATCTCCAAATATGGCCGATGTTTCTCAGTTGAATACAGAAGAACAGTCACCTAATTCCATCCCAAATTTCTCTTCTGAGCAATTACAACAGATTGTACAAGCCTTATCTGCACTCAATCATCGTCCTTTTGGTAATTCTGATAATAACATCAATGTTGTAGGTTTGTTTCCAGTATCTGCATTATCTATTAACTCTACAAATTCTAATCCATGGATTCTCGATAGCGAAGCTACAGATCATATAGTATCCAAAGCTTCTGTTATGACTGAACCAAAGGCTACCACCATATCTACGATATATTTGCCTAATGGAGGGACAACATATGTGTCACATACTGTCAATGTTTCCTTTAATCCTAACCTTAAATTAAACAATGTTTTATGCGTGCCTTCATTCAATTTAAACTTAATGTCTATCAGCAAACTTACCAATGACTTGAAATGTTATGTCACCTTCTATCCTGATTCTTGTGTTATGCAGGACTTGGCTACGGGAAAGATGATTGGCTCGGGTAAACAATTCGGAGGTCGCTATCATATTTCTTCATCTCCAATCAAATCATCAGCAAATCAAGTATCTCAGTCATCTGATTTATGACATTTACGCTTAGGTCATCCTTTTTCTTCTCGTTTTAAATTTCTAGCAGATCAATTGCATCTTAATAATGCTACTCTTTCTCACAACGGTAGCATTTGCCCATTAGCAAAACAAACTAGGTTATCTTTCCCAAGAAGTTCAATAACGACCCATTCTGCCTTTGATCTGTTACATTGTGATGTTTGGGGACCACATAAAATTTCAACCCATTCTAGTTTGGGTTTTTTTCTCACTGTTGTTGATGATTTTTCTCACTTGTGGCATTGAATTTCAGCGCACGTAGTCATAGAACGTAAGCATCGTCATATCCTAAATGTAGCTAGGTCTCTTCCTTTTCAGTCAAAGGTTCCACCTAATATTCTTTCTTTATGATTTAATTTATAGTATATTTTATTTTATTTTTAATATTTAATAAGTTTATAATTTCCTTATTTGTTGGAATCAGTGGTTATTCTATTTAAAGCTTATAATATCAATGAGAATATACACCTTCCATTTCAATTCTATTTCTATTTCTCATTCTTAACAAATCAATGAGAATATACACCTTCCATTTCAATTCTATTTCTATTTCTCATTCTTAACAAAAAAAAAAAAAAATTCCTTAAAAAATAAACCTGCAACAACTATTTTTATAGAATACAATTTTAAAGTATAAAATAATACAATATTTTAACCAATAATTTTAATAAATATTACATTAATATAATTTAAACATTTTTCTTAAATCAATAATTTAATGCTTTTAGGGTGGTTTAGTTTAAAATTTTATTGATAAAAAATAATTTACCTAAAAAATGGTTGAAAATAGAAGGTCTACATATTGTATGGTGTTACATGTAACAGGTAACCAAATTATTTTCATTAATTTTAGAAAATTATTGGTCAAAATAAATTAAATATATGTTTAAAAGATTATTATTGATTTATTATAATTAAATAACTAATTATAATTATTTTATAAGCTAAAATTAATTAATTAATTGAGTTTATTCAAAATAAAATATGAAATATTATTAAAATTTTATATAAATAAATAATATTTTTTTAATTATCGTAGAAACTTATTACATGATTGAATAATTAATTGTTGTAAGTTAATTTATTTTTATTAAGTCAAATTATTAAAATAATTTTAACTAATTAAATTTTGATTTAATTTTAATTCATTAATATATTATTAATATATTTTAAGTTTTTAAATTTATTTAGCACTCAATATTAATAATTATTCTGTTAACAAACTTCACATAATAATTATTTTAAATTAAACGTCAAAGACCTAATTAGTAAAAGTTTATGGACAAAAATATTAAAATTTTAAAGTTAAAAGATAAAATAGAAATTAAACTCAAAATTCAAAATTTAAAAATAAAAATATAATACAACGTTTTCAAACTTAATTATTTTTTTCTGTTAGTAGCTGTCTTCCTCAACGTTCGATTCAATGCCACCAATCACATGGCGCCAGCTGTATGTGGCACGCCCTTTGTTATGAGGACACGGTGGCGTGTCAAACACGAAGTCAAACCACGGTGGCGTATCTAAGCCGAAGTCAAACCATGGTTGCAACTCCAAGTTTTGTCGTACACTCATTTTTGTATATTATAATTTATGAATTAGTTTATTCAATTTATTGTGGTAAAATTTCTTTTATTATTAAAACAAAACCTTGCAAATTATTATTTTCATATTTATCAATATAAGAAATTTGAGTTTTTTTTTTTTTTTTTTTTTTTTTCATTTAATTACCGAAAATATTCAAAATTTTCATTTCAATAAATGATAAAATTAATTGTTTTTCTTTTTATACCAACAATATACATCTCCATTTTACGTTCAATTATTAAAAAAAATTTAGATGAAATTCCGAGAATTTTCTGAGATGGTTGATACTGTTAGACGAACACGACTCTTGTTAAGAATGAGATAGAAAATATAATTGGGAAGGTGTATATTATCATTGATATTGATATCCTTTAAATAGGATACAAAAAGTACAAATGAAGAAAATATAAAATAATTAAATACTGAGAATAAAATAAAATATACTCTAAATCAAATCTAAGATATATTCCATAAATAATATATCTCAACAACTCTCCACAATAGTATGATATTGTCTACTTTAAGCCTAAGCTCTCATGACTTTACTTTGAGCTTCCCAAAATGCCTCATACGAATGGAGATTGTTTATAAACCCATGATCATTCTCTAAGTTAGCCGAGATGGAACTTTCATCATCCAACAGATATATGTGAATTGTTTCACTTTTAAAAGTGTTCCAAGACAGATAGGTAACATGGTTATGTAGTAAGAGAATACCATATCATCAAGGACCCAATTTGAATTTTGAATTTTGGTCGGGAATCTTGCTAATTTTTTAATTTAATATTTAAGATGATTATTTTTAAAAATATTCCTTTTTTTTTATTTATTTATGAAAATGTGAATATCTAATTTTAAAAACAAGATTATGGTTGAGTTATATTTAAGATATTTATAATTTTTTTAGTAATAAACTGTTTTTTTTTTTTATTGTTTTTTGAATATATAATTATTGTTTTTTTTTTTTTTTTTTTTTTTTAATTTTAAATTTTCCCTTATTTTATCTATTGGGTCGTTGAGCCAAAAAAAGTGTACGTATATAAATAAGAACCGTTCCCGCAATTGTCGCCTGTGTGTAATTTCCCTCCATTTGGTTCCACTCCCTCTGTTTTCCATTTCGGCTGTTCCTTTTTAGTTCTTCCTCATTCATTCTGGAATCTGGAACGATTGATTTCATTCGATTCTCTTGCTATCAACAATTTATCGTTCCCCCGGAAGTTCTTCAGCATCCTTTCGGCTCAATTTTTCTCTGTTTTGTGCATTCTCAATCCAGGTATGGAATTTGATGCAACTATCAACAATCGTGTTGATCTTTTCTTGCTGTTATGATTTCGATATTTATTCGACTAGCAACGTTTTATTTTTATATAAGATAGTTATTTAATTCAGTTCTTGAAATTGATTCCGACTTGACGTAGCTGAGAAGAATACGAGCTTCTAGATTTCTCATGACGTAAGTTTCCGTCGATTTTGGTGATGGTTGAAAATTAAGAAGTTTAGGTTTAGAATTTGGGCGACTGTTTATCGGTTTGTATTCCCAGCCTCCAGGATGTTTGATGGAGGATAATGATCCTGTATCTGTTTGATCAACGAAGTTTGATTGCCCCCTGTATTCGGTGTTTTCCATTTTAGATTTTTGGAGTTTAAAATTGACATCTGCTAATCATAAGGTTCTTTTTTCCATTTCCACAATTAGGATGATGGATCATGTAGCTTTTAGTAACAGAGAGTATGGGTTTGTGTCGTCCAGTAGTTTCTTTCAGTGGATTTTCCATTCTAGATTTTTGAACTTCAAATTGATTTATGTTTATTCGTCTGCTAGTAATAGGGTTGTTATTTTCCATGTCCACAATTAGAATGATGGATCCTGTGGCTTTTACAAACAGAGTATAGATGTGTGTCGTCTGCATCACCATAGATATTAGAAACAACTTCTTCACCTCTCTAAACCTCGGACTTTCTAGAGTTTTAAATGCTGGATTCCTTGCTCATTCCCTTAGCCCTATCACCAACCATTTTGCCTGGTACATCAGCTGGACAAACTTTTAGGGCAGCTGCATCAAACCCTTTGATCATCTTCTGGTCCATATTTGGGATTTTTAAACCACAGCAATGTCTAGTACTTTAATGAGAAATATTGGTCAGAGGAGTACAGCGATCACATTTCTCTCAGAACTCTGATGTTCATATCTGAAAATCCTTTAAGACTTAATTTCCTTTTCTTTTCATGGAACTTGCCTTATAATATATAAGATATGGAGCATGGCCTCCCTAATTAATCTAATCTGAGAAAAAAATGTGTACATATTGCCAGTGGTTGAAAGTTATAGTGACCCTCTTTAATGAAAAATATAACCCTAACTTTTACTTCATGTCGACTCTCTTTATATCCTTTTGAAGTTACGATAATCTCTTCCTCTTCCAGGATCTGCGTTTTCTTTATGGATGTTTCAAACTGGGCTTATTTTAAACACGTTTTAGCACAATAGACTAGTTTTTCCAGAGAGTTTGATTGCATGAAATAGATAATAAGCTATTCATTTGTAACATTTCAGTTATATTGAATCTACTTTCAGTTCTGTCCTTATTGTCGCAGAAATAATCTTTTAAGCCAATATGACTGTTAAATTGTTTGTTGGCAGGTGCTGAAGCTTGATGATTTTGTAACTGATTGCGTTCGGTGTGATTTTCGATACTGCCTTGGTCTTGAATGACTTAAGGCCTAAGTTTCTATGTCTGTTTTCACATCATGATGACAGCAAGAATATATTCTTTCATTAACCAAGATTCTAGAACTAGTCTTCCAAATTGACAAGGTTGAAAACATTGTTGCAATGAAATGAGTGGACTATTGCACCGTTTTACTCTATATCTAATGAGAGAAATTTTTAGGGCTTCCATAAGCTATAAAATTGATTGGACAAAAATATGTTTTGTTGGCGCCATTTTGACCGTTGGTGGCATTTCACTTCAAATGTTGATACTTCCTTATTCATTGCACACATGGTTCATTTATCGGCCAGCTACAGTTACATTATATGAATCCATGAAGGAACCCATGCAGTTGAATGAGACCCACAAGAATAGCACAGAAAGGGTCCAACTGATACCAACTAACTCTGTTGTCTCGCATAATGCTTCCGATCAAGTGATTCAATTGGCTTCAGTGAATCAAGAGAGAGACAAAACTTCTAAGAGTAGAAAATCATCTAAAAGAAGGAAGCATGCCAAAGTAAAAGAGAAGCCAATTACTGTTACTCCTCCCCCACCCAGGAGACCGCCCACTGCGTTGGAGGTATGGGAATTTCGAACTCTGTTTCCTTTTTTATTTAATGATATAAAGTAAAGTTATTTTAACATTTTTATGACCATGTTATATGTAATCCAGAGGCATGTTTGGTCCTTAAAGCCTGTGGAAGCACTTGCTTATGCAAAAGAAGAGATGAAACATGCTCCAACAGTAATAGATGATGCTGATCTGTATGCCCCTTTGTTCTTGAATATATCTATTTTCAAAAGGTAGTTGAATCATCACTGCTTTGGTTTTGACTTAAATATGTTGAAGTATTTTAGAATGATTTGAAAGAATAGATAAATAGTGATTAGTATATTATATGGGAAGAGGTAGGAAGTTAATATCTAAGTTCTAGGAAGCATGTAATGTTGAGGATTTATTGGGAGGGAGTCCCACGTTGGATCATGGATTTATAAGTAAGAAATACATCTCCATTGGTATGAGACCTTTTGGGAAAGCCCAAAACAAAACCATAAGAGCCTATGATGAAACCATTGTAGAGAGTTGTAATTCCTAATGTGTATCATACGCAGAATGAGAAGAATGTTTCAAATAATCCTTTGTATAGTTTCTTACATGTCATTCCTTTTCGGTATTTGTAGTCAACTGATTCCATTGTACTTCCCAAATTGTCAGGAGTTATGAACTGATGGAATTAATACTCAAAGTCTACATTTACCGAGATGGATCCAGACCTATCTTTCATACTCCCCATCTGAGAGGAATTTATGCTTCTGAAGGGTGGTTTATGAAGTTGATGGAGGAAAACAGGCAGTTCGTCACTAAGGACCCAGAAAAGGCCCACTTATTTTATCTTGCATATAGTGCACGCCAGCTGCAAACGGCTCTTTATGTGCCTAATTCGCATAACATGAAACCATTGTCAATATACCTGAGGAACCATGTGAATTGGCTTGCTGGAAAGTATCCATTTTGGAACCGTACGCATGGCTCTGATCATTTCCTTGTCGCTTGCCATGACTGGGTGAGAAGCCTATTTCTCCATCTCAGATTTCTTAATGAATGCCAGAGATTACTGAAGCCACTACTCTTATGGCTATCCATTTTCTTTCTTTTGATGTGCCACGAACTTTCTGCAGGGCCCGTACACTGTTAATGAACATAGAGAACTTAGCCAAAACACCATAAAAGCTTTATGTAATGCTGATGTATCAGAAGGGGCCTTTAAACTTGGGAAGGATGTTTCATTGCCAGAAACTACAATAAGGACACCTCGGAAACCTCTTAGGAATGTTGGTGGGAAAAGGGTATCACAGCGTCCAATTCTTGCTTTCTTTGCTGGGAACATGCATGGGAGAGTCCGTCCAACACTTCTGAGGCATTGGAAGGACAAAGATGATGATATCAGAGTCTATGGACCTTTGCCACAGAGAATTTCCCGTAAGATGTCATACATTCAACATATGAAGTCAAGCAAATACTGCATCTGCCCAATGGGATATGAAGTGAACAGCCCAAGGATAATTGAAGCCATTTATTATGAATGTGTCCCAGTAATCATTGCTGATAATTTTGTGCTTCCCTTTAGTGAGTTTCTCGATTGGAGTGCATTCTCTGTGGTTGTTGCTGAAAAGGATATTCCCAAGCTGAAGGAGATTCTCACGGCTATCCCACTGAGGAGATATCTTGCTATGCAGATAAATGTGAAAATGGTTCAGAAACACTTTCTTTGGAACCCAAAACCCCTTAAATATGATTTGTTCCACATGGTTCTGCACTCAATTTGGTTTAGTAGACTAAATCGGTTTCAAATCCCAGGGACATAATATCTCTTTTACCTGATTTAAATGAAGAACCGAGCAGAATCGAAGTCTTAACAGAGATGAGAGGTTTACCTCATCTTGATAATAGACACAATCACCTAAGAACAAGAATGGCACTTGGGAATCATCAAGCAGCATTCAGGTACGGCATGGATAACTCGTTTGTTTTATGAATTGCTGTTTATACTTATTGCATGTTGAATGGATTCTTAGATGTGCTTGGAAGTACTTTAATGCTTTCATCATGGGCTGTTAACCACCCTCTTCTTTGGTTTTCCCAATCCAGTATTTCTTGAATTGAGAAAGCAACTAAAAACAAATTTTAAAAAGAGAAGATGGATTTTGGTTAGAGGGAGCATTTGTGTAGTGAAACAAATAAGAGAAAATGTGCATAGAGTTTAGATTATGGAGAGAAAGCAGGTGGGTAGAAAACAATTAGTGAGAGAATTGTGCCTAAGAAAGATTAGCAAGTGGAAGTATATTTAGACAAAAGTTAAAAGGAAGAATTAGAAGAGACAGAATTTCAGTTAAATTATAAATTTAGTCTTGAAACATAAGTTTTGTGTTTATTTTATCTGAAAGTTTTTAAATTTAAAATTATAAAAAATGTACTTGTTTACTAGATTCATATCAAACATAAAATTTATATTTATATCTAATAGATTATTTAGTCCTCAACTTGGCTTTTACTAGCCCTGAGGATTTTCTTTCCTTTTCCTAACATGTGGGTTAATAGGTATTATGAGACCAAATCCATAAGCTATCAAAGTGGTTATCCCGAGGTAAAGAAATCCCGGCCCGATCGTCAAGTCTTCACACTTCCTCGACATCTCTTCCACTGACAAGATAGAGCTCTCCTACGAACTCCGGAGTAGAGTGTGTTGAGATGCATCTATTTTGCAGGGTGTGTTAGCTAGAGGGCAACCAAGATACCAAAATAGCCCATCAACAAATTTTGAATTTATTAGAGATTTTTTTGATATAATATTGAAAGTTTAGGGACTTATTAGGTACAAAATCAAAAGTTTGACTAAATAGACACAAATTTTAACTTATAATTTTAGAAAGTCGGTATTCCCTAATGATTCTCTTTCTATTATGAACTTTTAGTAGCCCAATCTTTTAGAGTTTCCCAAACTTGATAAGTTTATGCTGTTCTTGTCCCTTTGTTCTCTGTTTTTGTGCTATATTAAAGCTGTAGATTCCATCTCCACTGCAGGGAATGCAAGGAAAAGAGGGCTTTGCTGCTGGATATGTAAATACTGCAGCACGGTGTATACACTAATGCAAAATATATACTGTAAGTGAGTATTCGAGTAAATTTGAAAGACCAATTATTGTAAACTGGATGTATTTGTGAAGTAAATAAATTATAATTAAGATAAATTTAGAATATGGATTTGAGCAACCCTTTCGAACTTCCATTTTTTTTAGTTCAAACATTGCAGGAGTAAAAGATCGAGCTATCGATCGGTAAAATAGTTATAGGTGTCTTTATCTATTGAACTATGTTCGAATTAGCAACTTCAGATAAATTGCCTATATAATTCTATATAGTTCTAGATAGGTTATATCGAGCGAGATAGAAATGACATCTAGTGAGTTTTTTTTTATTTTATTATTATTATTTTTTTTATTCATAAAGGTCTATTTTCTCAAAAACTTAAATAAAATTTTTCACTAATTCACCACTAATTTTAACAAAAATCCGTATAGAATTTTCTTAAATTTATTAATTTCAATAAAATAAAACAAATTTGCCCCATTCAATTTAATAGCAGTAATTGGATCTAAATTAATGTGAATTCATACAATACCATAGAATTCCAAGCTGAATCCATGGATTTATTACAAATTATCAAGAACACAACATTTTGTTACACTATCATGTTCTTCATAGCCTTGCATTTCTGAGCTGCTGCTTAAGCAATGGCTTGATATATTCATGGTAGCCATCAGGTATAGCGGAGTCGTTCAAAGGATCCTTCCACGCCTCATCGTACAGGTTTGGGTAAACATTCCCATCATAACGGCCGAGAATAGAACCAAGGTAATGGTCGGTGTAGTTAAACGCATCGACTAGAGCAATTGCATTTGGCCGAACCTACAAAAGAGGTAAACGTAATTCCGATGTCGGGTTAGAAGCCAGCCAGCTTCCCTTCAACAATTAAAAGGTTTGTTGGAGTTCAAACCTGGGAATATAGAGATCTGAGTTGATCATCAGCAAGTGAAGCCTGTTTGGGAGTGATGGTGGAAGTGGAAAGAAAATCACCCTTCTGTTTGTGAAGTGTATACAAAGCATAAATACTGCAAAGAATCTGCAGTTGCTCTTTTATTCCCCTTCCAGGTATGTCTCCCTGAAGTTTCTCAATGTATCTGAAATGGAAATATTTTCGAAATGATTAGTTAAGGGATTGAGGAAAGACGAGGTTGAATACACGAAAACCGGGTTCTTCTTTGAATCAGATTTCATGGCAATCAGATATCACTTCACAAGAAGGAACGCTCGGTGATTGGTGCGAAAAAAACGTCTTTGTAATGTTTCGGGAAGAAGGGTGTGAAAATATTGGTTGTTGTCCAAGCCCACCGCTAACTGATATTGTCTTCTTTGTGCTTTTCCTTTCGGGATTTCCCTCAAGGTTTTTAAAACGTGTCTCCTAGGGAGAGGTTTCTACACCTGCTAGCGGTGGGTCTGGGCTGTTACAAATGGTATCAAAGTTAGACACCAGGCGATGTGCCTGCGAGGAGGCTGAGATCCGAAGGGGGAGGTGGACACGAGGCAGTATGCTAGCAAGGACGTTAGGCCCCGAAGGGGGGGTGGATTGGGGGATCCCACATCGATTGGAGAAGGGAACGAGTGCCAATGAGGACGCTGGACCCCGAAAGGGGGTGGATTGTTAGATCTCACATCGGTTGGAGAGGAGAACGAAACATTTTTTATAAGGGTGTTGAAACCTCTTCCTAGCAAACGCGTTTTAAAAACCTTGAGGGGAAGCTCGAAAGGGAAAGCCCAGATAAGACATATATGCTAGCGGTCGGCTCAACAAAGTTTTGCATTTAAAAAACCAGTCAAAAGAATCAAAGCTTTCAAGGGTTTGATTAATCTAACAAGGCAGGAACTTACTTGGAAACAATAATTAGTTGGCAATACGCAGCTGCAGCCTCAACTAAACTAGGAGAAAGTTCCTGAAAACCTGCAGTTAATTACGAAAATCTCGATCGGATTAGAACAAATCGGCATTGTCATGCATCGATAATTAACTAATAGTTCAAAGACGCAAGTGCAAACTGGTCGAATAGCAGAAAATTTCGACGTAGTTATTCCGATATTTCGAACAAATCCATTTTCATCTAGGTAGAAGTATACCAACCTTCTTCTTGATTAGTAAACTCGCTAAGTCTTTTGGCACACTCAACGGACATCCTAGCCGACCGTGCTTCAAAAACCTCAAGAACGATGCTCGGGTTTAACCAGTCCTCAGCTGTAGATTATCAAAATTGACAAGAACATCAATATAAACAAAAGTCTTGAAAACTTCAGCTCCACACCACCCTCACAGGCCTCCATTAAGGGATTGAGAACCCCAAAACAAAAAAAAATTACCTTTCTGAACTTTGCAAGAGGATTCCATAAGATGTTGTAATCGTCCCATGTAAGCTGTTGTACCGACGGGCTTCTTACCAGACGCCAACTGGGACACGGTCTTTACGAGAAATCGTGCAACCTATATCAAAACAGCTCGACAATAGTCAGGTGAGGAAGAGTTGAGAATCTAGACTCGAATGCAAAAATCTTATGGATTTTCGAGTTCTGAAGTTTCGATGGAAGTAGTATGAAGTGAGCCTCGAGCATGTTGCCCATGTCGAGGAGTTTAATTAATACTAAGTCGTTATCATAATTCATCGCTCGAAATCTTAAACCAGACCTGTAAGAGTAGCACAACATTGTCTCCTTCATAAGTACAGGCAGGGACATAAACTGCAAACAACTCGGGAAGCCCGCTGCTACACAGGTAACCGTGGCCACCGCATAACTTCCGGCACTCCTCGATCCCATCCTGAAATTACAATGTAAGATAACACGGCAAGAAAAATAAAGGTTGGCTTGATTATACAGATGTACATAAAGAATTAAGAACCAAGAACGCTGCTAGTAGACTAACATAGAAAAGTACAGGACTAGGAGTGTGTAACAGCCTAAGCCCAAGTCCAAGCCTACCGCTAGCAGATATTATCCTTTTTGGACTCTCCCTTCTGGGCTTCCCCTCAAGATTTTAAAATGCATCTACTAGAGAGAGGTTTCCACACCCTTATAAGGGATGTTTCGTTCTCCTCTCCAACCGATGTGGGATCTCACTCACAATCTACCCCCTTGGAGGCCTAGCGTCCCGCTGGCACACCGCCCGGTGTCAACTCTAAAATCATTTGTAACAGCCCAAGCCCACCGCTAGCATATATTGTCTTCTTTGTGCTTTCCCTTCTGGGCTTCCCTTCAAGGTTTTAAAACACGTTGGCTAGAGAGAAATTTTCACACCCTTATAAGAAATGTTTCATTCTCCTCTCTAACCGATGTGAGATCTCACAGAGTGGGACACTCCTGCATTATGGTCACGGGCCATGGGCCACTGGTTAGTCCTTGGTAGGCTTTGCCAGCCCAAGGCCAGCTCGAGCTCCATTATCCAGTAAGGGTTTTAAGTTATTCAGTTTTAAATCCGCAGGATCGAGCCCAAAACCATTGGGAGTAATCCAAACATCCCAAGCCCCTTGGGTAAAATAAGTGACATAGATGTAAGAGTGTCTCAAATTGTTAACATAATATTAGCATAACAAGTTAAACCAGGAGAAAGAGATTGATTAAAAAGTTCAACATAAAAGAACAATGCACAAATAGATGGCCAAGCTAAAGTAATCCAAAAAGTTACTCACAGCGGTTGCAGCCGTTGTGATCGACTTCAACCCGGCAGTGCATGCATGAGCCTCAGGCAGCGTTGAGAAATCGCTAGCTGCCAGTCTCTGAGTCACATCCGTATATAGCCATTGTAACCATTCACCAACAAATCTGAAAGCATAGGCAGAAGCCAGCAAAGGGAATAGCCTATTCTGTTGCGTTTTATAATTGATCACCTAAAGAAACGAACAAACGAGAACGACATTATTTGTCGACAATCTAAAAGGGCAAAATGTACTTGTGACAATGTTCATATACTTATCAATTTGAATCTATGTTAGACTTGTAGTCATAAACTCGTATCGGGAAAATAAATGCAACGGGTCAGTTAAATGCGAGAAACTGGCAACAATTCCATCGGTATCGATCATGAAACCGAGTAAAATGATAAGATCTATGCATCAGAATCATGGTTAAAAATGTGGTCTGCTGTTACTATAGCAGGTACGAACAGCTTGAGCTAGCATTAAATGTTCATACCTGGGTTTCCACGCCATCCTGTGATCCGAATTGTCTACGAACAGCGCTGTACCTAGTAGCGATGCAGACTGCACGTGATAAGGCATTTGAAGCATCAATTACAATTGCTTTTCTAACGAATACCATAGTGCCGTAAACTAGTTGTCGCGGAGCATCTGATTGCACGTATTTCCCTTCTCTTGTAACTTGAGAAATCCTGCAACGTTTATAACCAACGTTAGAAGGGTTGTTGAACTGAATGTACGATACATACGAGCGTATTTTCTTGGTTTTGTTCTTTATTTGTAAGATGGAAAAATAGAAAGGAATTTCTCTAAGGCTCAACCTCAGAAACAAAGATCAAACAATGAGAGCAGAACAAGAAAAATGCCCTCCATCCCCATTTCCAATTGATAGGCATGATTAACTCATATGACAATGACAAACCTAATGAATGTTTCAGTTGGTAGGTATCAAACTAGTGAAATAGTAATGGTATAACAAGTCCACCGCTAGCAGATGTCCGCTTTGGCATTACGTATTGTCGTCAACCTCACGGTTTTAAAATGCGTCTACTAGGGAAAGGTTTCTACACCCTTATAAGGAATGTTGCGTTCCCTTTCCAACCGATGTGGGATCTCACAATCCACCCCCCTTGGGGGCCCACCGTCCAGTGTCTGACTCTAATACCATTTATAATAGTCCAAGCTCATTGTCCGCTTTGGCCCGCTACATATCGCTGTCAACCTCTCGATTCTAAAACGCGTCTACTAGAGAGAGGTTTCCACATCTTTTTAAGGAATGCTTTGTTTCCCTCTCCAACCGATGTGGGATCTCACAATCCACCCCTCTTAGGGGCCCAACGTCCTCGCTGGCACACCGCCCGGTGTCTAGCTCTGATACCATTTATAATAGCTCAAGCTCACCGTTAGTAGATATTGTCCGCTTTGCCCAGTTACATAGCACCGTCAGCCTCACGGTTTTAAAACGTGTCTACTAGGGAGAGGTTTCCACACCCTTATAAGGAATGCTTCGTTCTCTTCTCCAACCGATATAGGATCTCACAAATGGACAATTGACAAAGAAAATGAATAGAAACAACAAGTAAAACCCGAAAAGAAAGAAAGGAATAACCTCGTCAAAAGTTGGTCTCTCGGTATGCGGAAATGATCAAAGTGCATGACCCCGTTATCCATAGTATTGTAAGCTCCATTTCCAAATTTCATACCAATATCTCCAATGGTTATGCCTGGTAGAACTGAGTGATCATCCAAACTCCTTATCTGGACCATGAAACCTACCAAATGGAAGCTTTCCAATTACAATTAATAAATCATGATCAAGAACTAGAGGATCGAAACCAATCATAGTTTGCATACCATGCACTCCATAGTCCCGACCGTCGGTGATAAGACGAGCAAATACAACTGCATGTGTTGAAACCTTACCCAAACCACCAGGCCACCACTGTTCACAAGCAAGAAGAACCAAAAATAAGACAAGTAGTGCAGCAATTCACATCCAAACTTCCCCTGCCTGAATATATAATTATCACTGAACTTACTTTGCTCGATGTAAGCGTAGGACTATGTATAACAAATTCATCTGTCTTTGGATCAAATGTTGCAGTTGTTTCAAGCCCTTGAACATTTGAACCATGACCGAGTTCAGTTTGAGCATAGCAGCCAATTATTTGCAACTTATTTGCCAATGGCAACCACTTTTGTAGCTGCTCCTCAGTTCCTTGCCCTTTGAGAAATGGAACGAACATTCCCTAAATTAGAGTGAAAGAGAGAACATTAAACATTAAATGTAATTCCAAAAGCTTAGAAGGACAGATGATGGAAACCACAATGATTGGAGAAGGAAACGAGTGTCAGCGAGAATGTTCAGCCCCCAAGGGAGTGGGTTGTGAGATCTCACATCGGTTGGAGAGGGGAACGAAACATTCTTTATAAGGGTGTGCAAACCTTTCCCTAGTAGCCGCGTTTTAAAAACCTAGAGGGGAAGCCCAAATAGGACAATATATGCTAGCGGTGGACTTGGGCTGTTACAAATGGTATCAGAGCCAGACACCGGACGATGTGCTAGTGAGGACACTAAGCCCCGAAGGAGATACACACCGGGCGATGTGCTAGCAAGGACGCTGGGTCCCGAAGGGGGATGGATTGTGAGATCCCACATTGATTGGAGAGAGGAACGAGTGCTAGCGAGGACGTTGGACCCTGAAGGTAGGTAGATTGTGAGATCCCACATTGATTGGAGAGGGAAACAAGTGCCAGCAAGAACGTTGGGCCCTGAAGGGAGGTGGGTTGTGAGATCTCACATCAGTTGGAGAGGGGAACAAAACATTCTTTATAAGGGGTGGAAACCTCTCCCTAGCGCGTTTTAAAAACCTTGAAGGGAAGCCGAAAGGAAAAGTCCAAATAGGACCATATCTACTATGTCTTTGAAATGCCAACAAAGAGAATAAACTTAACTCACCCAGTGAAGATCTGTAAATGCTGGCTCATCCACAAAGAACCTTAATCTACCAGCTTCCTCCTCTGCCAAGAAACAACAACACAAGGTAAATGCAGGTTAAAGAACATAAGGAACACAGCACAATCCATAGAAAGAGGTCGAATCAAGCAGCCATACCAGAAAGTTTAAGCTCAAGAATCCTCTTCCATGCATAAGTTGCTTTTCTAAGAGTGTTCTTAAACAGCTCCTTCCTTGTCAATTGAGCCCTACTGTCCTTTCGAAACGCCTTAAACCCAAAGAATCCATCAAAAGAATAACCAAAATTGATCCAATATCAGGAAAATTTGGACTGTAGAACACAAATTACTCACTGGATCATTAGCAACCAGGCGAGACATTCTATCAGACACTTCATATGCATGACGAGAACCCGCCCAAACGATCTTCATCTCATCGACATCAAATTGCGCGCTGTTCCTCTCATGCGCAAGATGATCAACTCCCTCCATTTGTTCCTCAAAAAGAATTCAAAATCAAAACCCCCAAATGGAATAACCTTCGCAAAATGCTTTCAGATAACGTAAACGAGCGGCAAATCACGCCGAAATGCAATGGAGCTCATGGGTATTTAAGGCAGCTTTTCCTTGTCCAAGTTCACTTCTTCGATAATTTCGATTACTTTTCGCATTTAAGCTCGTGTTCATATGACCATAGCCCTTGTCCATAGACTCCTCACTTTTTTTTTGGCAAGTATCCTGGAGTTATTTATTTCTCATCCACAGATTTCTAAAGTGGGTTTGAGATTTTTGTTTTTCCAAATTTAATATTCGTTCTATGTTCATTGGATTGGAACCGTAAGTTTGTTCCAATTCCATAAGTCAATAATTCGAATTTGATTATCATTATTTATACCTTTTAGGTAATTCAATAATTAAGATTGAGTGTGATTATTCATAACTTTTCATATAATACAGTTTAAATTTTATAACAGTCAAATTGAGATTATTTTAATCCAAATTGAATGTTCAAAAGTTTGACTTTTCATGGATTTTATATAGTGGTAAAATTTATTCAAATTTTGGTCTTCTTTGTACAATTTTTTCTTCTTTTTAATATATCACCAAATACTCTTTTTCTTTTTTTTTTTTCAAATTGTTTTGTGACGGCCCACATTAGTTGAGGAGGAGAACAAACAACCCTGGAAACCTCTCCTACCCTAGTAGACACGTCCCACATTGGGTGGGGAGGAGAACAAACCACCATGGAAACCTTCCCCTACCCCTAGTAGACACGTTTTAAAGTCTTGAGAGAAAGTCTGAAAGGGAAAGCCCAAGGAGGACAATATCTAACAGCGGTGGATCTTAGACACGTTTTAAGGCCGTGATGGGAAGTCCGAAAGAGAAAGCCCAAAGAGGACAATATCTGCTAGCAGTGGATTGGGGCGTTACATGTTTATTTTCCAGGGTTAAAAAATTAATGATTTTTAGACTATTTAAATTTTATTTTAAAATATTATTTGGGTTTTATCCTTTTAAATATCCAAATATTATTTTAATTTTGTATTTTTTTAATAAATCTAAAATAAGTAATTTGAAGTTTTGTTTGTTATCAAAATTGGTTAAATAATTATTATTATTATCATAAAAAAAGTTGTAAATGTGTATTTGGAAATTAAACATAAATTATCAATAGAGATTTATTTTAAGATAGAAATTAAAATGATATTTGTTTTTTATTTCTTTTTTTTTTGTAACAGAAATGTTTGAAACTTTTAAACATTTTAAATTAAATGTTAAATAGTTTTCGGATAATATAACTTGAAATGGTAAGATTCTTTTAGTATTATTTGTTTGTGTGACTTTTTTTTAATAAAAAATTAGCTTCCATTTGAATTCCATTTATAAATTTTAAAATATATTTATACGGTGTACTGTTCAACATGAAAATTATTATTATTTAACCAATTTGACTAAATTTAAAATTTATTAAAAGTATAAAAAAAAAAAAAAAAAAAATTAAATAAAATTAAAAAAAAAAAAAAAAAAAGGCTATAATAGAGATTTCACGAAAAAATAAACAAAATTTGAATAGTTGAAAATACATATACTTATATGGACCAAAATTATATTTGATTTTCTTTTTCTTTTAACTTGCTTTCCCAAAATTGATATTTTTTTATGTTTAGATTTGTTCATATAAACTACATATTAGCATTTTAAAAAATTAATGTATTTATTGTAAAATAAATCCTATAATTCTGAGGTATTTATATACTTAGATATTAATTACCAAAGTTTTCAAAAGTTTAGCTTCACAAAATAAACATTGATTTTGTATATCCTTACCAGATCTGAGCACAAAGCTTGTGCAGACAATAGGGAAGGAGAAAATGACATTATGCTAGGCTCAAGCTGCCAAGGGACACGAACAAACGGAACCCGCTCGGTTCAGATCAAACCGACCATTTTTCCTTGTCTATACCCTTAGCTGCCAGCTCCATGCATCTCAATCAAGGAAGATGACCAATATCTGGAAGAAGGAAAAAGGGACTGTAAGTTAGTTCATATGAAGTTGAAGCCCAACATTTCTGGAGTTAATCCCCAAGTGAAAACAACTTTAAATAGAAACAAAACAGTTCTAAATACACAATGGTACAGCCCACATGGAGGGCTGAGGAGAAGAATGTCCACCATGGTAGTCGACATTCTATAAGCGATTTGTCGAGTCTACTGTAGTTGGCCCGTAATGCCTCCCTTCATTTGCTTACCTTCTTATAGCTCAGAATAACGTTCGTCTTGACTTTAGTATTGAATATTAAGTAGCTAAGTTGACAAAGGGGAACAACCTTTCTTCTTTACAGTCGTAAAGGATCCCTCTGAAAAGTCAGGAAAGAGGCAAAGGGACGAAAGTCCGACAAAAGGCGGTACAGAGATCCAATCTTTCTAAAGGAACTATATGACTCTCCTAAACTATCCAGTTTGTACAAAACAGACAGTACAATATGATTTCCTCTACATGGTGAATATGATAGTGTATGTATACTTACATCCAAATGCAACCTTGAAAACTGATGTGATGATCAATGTTGGTACAATCCACCATACCCAGATGCTGGTAAATTTGAAGCCTGATTCGAGTAGTCTTCAATGCATGACAAGCCGAGCAGAATCAAATGGTTTGCATACGTTCAATCCAAGTACATCAGCATTGACTACGTCGAATGATCCAGAGATACTAAGTCAACACAGAACAACATCAGTGGACGTCCTAAAGAATTCAAATGTTAGTGAAATCCACCATAACCAGATGCTGGTAAATTCGAAGCATGATTCGAGTAGTCTTCAATGGATGACAAACCGAGCAGAATCAAATGGTTTGCATATGTTCAATCCAAGTACATCAGCATTGACTACGTCAAATGATCCAGAGATACTAAGTCGACACAGAACAACTTCAGTGGACGTCCTAAAGAATTTAAAGTTCGAAGTCAAATGTCAAGATGGGGTTGAATTTTGATCTGAACATAATCCATATTTTCTCATCAGCTCTATGCTTTCTGCAATTGTGGAGCCAGCAGTGCCAACAAAACCAAGTGAAGCACAACTGCAAACAGTTTCCTCTATGTATAAGAGAATATCGGGTAATCTCTCAGAAGTACATTTGTTCTTCATATCATGAATTCTGCTAGGACCAAATGCACTGGATGTTGATCTCAAGCCATGTCCTACAGCCATCACTTTCTTCGATGCTCGTTGAACCAATTCATCGTGTTCTTTGAGTAAAAAGAGTTTGAAGTGATTTGAATCCCTAGCCAGATGCCTTAAGTAGCTTCCAGTCCAATTCGATTCAGGAAGATCGGTCATCACAAAGACATGAACGGGTTCATTACCATCCTGCAATATAGAGTCTAGTTTCTGTTCGAGGGCCAAAAAAGTAGCGTTCCAGTGATTTTTGAACTGCCCATCTAACAATCTCAGTTGAGCACAAAGGAATGGAGCTTTTATGATCTTGTCAATATACTCTTTCCCTGCGCTCAAGATTTCTGGGACAAATGGTAGATACTCAATGCTTTTTATCAAAGAACTAATTCTTTGATCTCCACTAACTTCATGGATATCAATATACAGTTCTGAACCTTTGTATGGAGCAGTAAAAAGACTTCCAAACGACAAAACAGCAGCGAGTTCGGCTTTGGAATCAGGTCCAAGGGCTCTATATACATCTCGACGGCGTCTGACATACGACACATTCTTTTTCTTCTTAAGCTGTTCATTAGGCTGAAAAACGTCTAATGCTCCATCAACTTCACCATTTTTGTAAGTCCAAACTGTAGTTCTGCAATCTTCATCTACAGCATGTAAACATTTGTCTACATTTCCATCAAGCCCTGCTAGTAGACGACCACATTGCTTTAGGTTGTATTCATTGGAACAAACACTTTCCAGATCCACTCCACACCATAAGTATGCAAAGGTCCTAAAATCTATGGCCTTAATAGAAGAGTAAGAAGCTAGCGATGAAATATCTACAATATCCGCCATTGAAACATACCTGCCACAGAATTGAAATACATAGATTATGTCATAAAATATTACCAAAGAACTCCCGAACTTTGCCTTTTTGTTTCAATAATGTCCCTGTTCTTTCAAAAATTGCAATATTACTCTTGACCATTCATAGAAGTTTCAAACCTGTTCTTGGAGTAGAAACTCGTTTGAACGTTGCATAAAAATTGGGATTTGGAACGGTGTTGTGTTGTGGTCCCAATTTGGGATCCAAGAAATCCTCAAACTCCTACCGAGTCTCAATTTTCATTTAACATTCTAGCAAATTTCTACCAAGGTAGTTTCAACGTTTATGAAATGTCAATGATAATATTACAACTTTTGAAAGAACGGGGGCATTTTTAGAACAAACTTCCATATCAATCTAGCAACCCAACAAACGGAACACTCATGAATCCAGAGAAAAATCAAGACATCTGAAAAAAAAAAAAAAAAACTACAAACCAAGGGGAAAATGATTACCTTCCATTCCGAAGAAGTTCAAGCATATGCTCCCAAACCGAAAACCGAATCTCACCAGGATCCGTAACTCTGAATTTCGGACAACTCCCGAGAGCTACGGCATGGTGATCCAGAATCGGAGGAACAACGAGAGTCCGGTTGAGAATCCCGGCCATGAGAATTGCATTCTTGAACTCAGAAAGCTGGTTGCTAAATCCGCTGTGAGGCGCGTAAAACAGAAATCTCTCCCCCAAATCTAAGATCCGGGAACTGCATTGGCGCGAATTTGAAGTTGAGAATGCAGTCGAGGGCATGAAGGAAGAGTAGGAGGAGAACATGTAGAGGAGAAAGAAGGAACAGAAGAAGAGTAGAGCGAGAACAGGCAAAGAAAAACGTCGGTGCAGAAAATTGGATTTCTTCGAGTTCCATCCATTGATCGGAGATCTGCTCGAACCGAAAATATTCATGGCTTTTCTCTCTGTTCAGAGCTTCTCTGCAACTGAGGTGAGATATTGAAGACGGGGAAAAACAAAGGAGATTGCAGTGTCGCCTTTCTCCATTAGTGGGCCTTAAGGAATGGGCCTTTGGATATTAGTTGGGCTCACAATGGATCCATAGTTGGCCTGGATTATTAGCTGGGACCAATTTTTGGGCTAAAAACTTACAAAAAAAAAAAAAAAGAATTATCGATCCAATTTATGAGTTTGAAATTAATTTTTTTTAAAAAAATTCTATAAATTACCTTTCTATAATTATAAGCACCTCGGAAGAGGGAAAATGTTAATTAAATCATTTTTCTAATTTTTTTAAAATCATTTTTTCCTAGACATTAAATTATTTATTATTCTAAAAATTAAAATTACAAATTTAGATAATAAAGTTTTAAGTAATGTAAAAAATTGCACAAGTTGAATATAAACTATGATCAATTCATTTAAACCTATTTTGTATAATTATTAGTTTGCAATATCATATAATTTATAACATGAAATATTTTATGTATTAAACTTTTTAAGAGAAAATGCTATATTAAAAAATTTAAAAATTAAAATTTAGATCTAATAAATACATAAAAAAAAAATTATTTTCAAAATTTGCACTAAAAATATAGATGTCAAAATTGAGGGAGTCCTACTCTTACCTCACATAAATTAGTTCTCTATCAATATTCGCAATGGAAAAAAGAGGCATTACAAGAAATATTTTCAACCAATCTCACCCGTTGCTGGCCTGATCAAACACACACTCATTTCATCAAATTATCAAGCTATTGATATTGACATTTGAAATACAAAAATTCACATGGAAAATAGAGAGTGAAGGGAAGCAAACAGCAAACCTCGAATGAGTTCCTCGTTCCTTTCCGAGCTTCGCAACGTGAAGCTTTTGGCTGTAAATGATTCGATCTCTCATGGAAGCAGCAAATTCAAGCCACTGCATCCTACTGCCCTAGCCAAGAGTATTTGAAGGTGGTAAGGTTTTGCAACTCTCATGGTCTTTGAACCGATTCCAAGCTCGCCACATCGCATAAAATGCATTATCTCGAGTTGTCCGATGAACATGACGGTCATTATCACTTGGTTAGCCTTGTCCTTCTACTACCGCTTAGGGTAGCTCTGTGACCTACCCTGCTTGGAACTCTATTAGGACTTGCTTCCTCCTCATCGCTCGCTTCATCAGACCTCCATCTTGGAGCACCATTCGAATATCGAATATCAGCTGCAGAATCTTGTCCTCCTCCATGACTGAATTTTTTGGAACAGACAGTATAAACATAAATAATAACAAGAAAACTGAAAAAAGAAATGCAATGGGAGGATGAAATAGGTGTTTCTTACCTCGAAATGTCCATTGGATCATCTAAAGAAGAGATGTTCCAAGTTCCATTATCTTTAGTAGATCCATTTTCCTGCACTCTCCTTGAAGGAACATCTAATAAACCGAACTTGCGGTCGGGTGTATTATATGTCGGGTTAGCAGTTATCCTACGGGAATATTGAGAGGTGTTCCGAACTTGGTTAGTAATTCCATTTTCCTCTTTATCCAGTGAGAGTTTCTCATGACTATTTGGAAGGAGCCTTGAACTTCTCGTGGCTTCTTCTGAGGGGGAAATATTCATAGCACTTGCTTGATGGAATCCGGAACTAAACATGTCCTGAAAATCTACACTCTTGTGTAGGCTATTTCCTATCTTTGATACTCTTTCCTTACTACTAAACAGCCTTTTGTGAACCGATGGCGAGCCAAACTTCGCGACTTTGGAATGATTCGATGTCCCACCTAGTCTTGCTGGAGTTTCGAAAACTGGGGGTTTGAGGATAAATTGACTGTCGTTTCTCTGTGATACAGTAGACGTATTAGTTGAGGGGATCAATATACTACTTAAGTGCTGCTCCTGGACCCCAGATGGATCAGCCTCTGGTGACGATTCCACTTCGGAACTAACATCGACCGTGGGCAACTTCCCAGATTTTATTTTCAGCTGTTGGACTTCTGGTAGCAACTCCATGAATTTATCCTGTTCATTTGAGGCATAAAATTAAATATCAAAAACTTAAAAATAACAATAATGAAATAACAAGACCAAGCATGAGTTGCGAACCCAGAAAGTACTATAAAAACATTTATGAAGGACCAAAAAAATGGCTGTATTGATTTTGCAATTAAATATAGTATTGTTTAGATCGTGAGGTTAAACCTCACATTTAGAGTTGGTGCCAAATGATTTCAATAAAATACTTCAACCTTTGTGGTTGAATATGTTAAACCACAACAAGCCAACAACAATTCAGAACCCATTCAACCGGAAACTTCTGGTGTTTAGATTACACTGAAAAGTGTTTTCTAAAGAACATGCCTTCACCCCATGACAAACAACCACCCAATAAAATAAACATGGTTCGGGAAACTTACAACCAATCCTGCTCGCCAGTGACTAGTCGATTTCATCCTGGATAAAACATCTTCATGAACAGAATTTTCAGAAAGATAGCCTTGTTCTGCTTTCTGAAGCAAGAGGTTTACTTGGTAGGCCTCAAGATATCGAAACCTCTGAAAGAATATACAGAAAGTCCTCATGATATGCCATCTCCGTGTGCAAAATAGATCTCAAGATGATAATTTAGTATGCATGCTTAATCGCAGACGAAAGGATGCCTAGAAATGACAGTGACTTAACTACAACAAAAAGTTAACAAATAAAACATGTCTGTAAGCTAAACCATTAAGAAGAGACAACCTTCTTTGGAGCAAACAAAGCAATCTCTTCAGTCCATTAGTTGGAAAGGAACTGCTGAACGTACAATGTAGGGAAAGAACTTAAAAAGAAGCAATAGTTCGGTTTGCTTTCGTTATTCTTCTTGATAGCTTATCTGGTTCCTTGTATTCCTTAAGTGATTAATTCCAATGGGATGGTTTCTTAAAAAGTCATAACGGGCAAATGTAGAGATTACCTGAAGATAGTATACGAATAGGAGACTTCCAATAGTGGATGATGGATGTGCAGTGGACCACTCCAGCAAGCACTTGTGGAGATGCTTTTCCTCATTAGAACTCCATGGTAACTCAATCATTCTATCCACAAAGTTTCGACGGATACAAAGAAAACAAATTTCAGTCACCAATATTTTCATCCAATCCTCCCAGCTTTTAAATTTGCTTTGAGCATTACCAAATGCATCTTCATGTTCTTCATACTTTTTCCTATCTCTTACCCTATTGCAGACCATTTTCTGGTACATAAATGCTTCGGTCAGGAGTGCACATTCCACTTTCACCCGGACACCAGTTACAGCTTCCACAAGTGAAACTGGGACTGACATACTGTCATGTCCTGACCACCTCAAAACCATAAGAGCTGTATCAGGATTTTTCCGTTCTAACAAAACTTGAGCAATCTTAGGATGTGTTGCTGGGCCGGAAATGTGAGGAAGAAGACGGCAGGCTTCCTATATGATATCATATTCAGGGAAAAGTTAGAAGTTAGCATGTGAAGAAGACAGTCATACATTACAGAAACGGCAAGAAATAGGCAGTCTGTAAATTTGAAACTAGAAAAACTCTCGAGTAACTAGATTAAACTATTGGCAGAAATTTAAAGGACTTGTCTTGCTCTAGTGTACATCAACGAGGGTGATACTGTTTCATCCTTCACTTCAGTATTAGAGTATACATGTTGGGTTAACTAGACCCCCACATGTAGGACAGTTTGTTAAACTAATGACTCGCCTTACCATGGGGTTCTGTCGAAGACATCGAAGTGAATTCATCAATTCAACCATTTGCACAACCACTATTATGATAATACAACACCCAACCCTATCATTCATTTAGTAACCAAATAACTCAAAAGATACAAAATCCTTGGCACATCGCCAATGGTTTGAATCCATTCTCTCAAATTCCGTCATCGTTTGCATGATTTTACTTTTTTCAAAGAATAACTTGAAATTTTAGGGTCAGTACTAATTCATTGGTCTTGAACTAGAACCACAGTAAGACATATTCTAAATCAATCGTCTATCTCTCCTATCAAACATAGATCCCATGATTAAAAAGTTACACAGCAAATAACCATAAATCTTAGGTATTTGAATAAGTAATGCAAAACTGAAACTATAAGATGAGGACAAGCAGGAGAAAGATTGCACAGAATTTACCTGCAGAGCTTCATCTGTATGATCATCTAGAAGATAAAAGACGAAGGATTCTAATATAGAATGCCGTGTTATACTAAAAGAGGCTGCAAAATCCTCAATAATATGTCTCCATTTCTCGTCAGGCATTGTCCAGTGGCGGTCAAACAAGTAATACAAAAGCTACCATGATTAAGGAGAAAAAAAGAGGAATATATCTAGCCAATTATATAATTTATATGGGCAATGAAACAGATGTATCACTAAAGAAGGATACAATTGCTTCCTTTGCAACCAATACATCAGAACTTCCACGAAGAAAGAGGACGTCAACAGCAACTCGAAGATTTTCAAATGGGTAGCATCCTGAACTCCCCCCAATCTTAGATCTAAAGATTACTGGGGCCCCATCATTTTCCAGAGATGCAATTTCTAACCCATCCACTACATCTAGGGAGAACCACTGCTCTATATCAAGATTCCCCAGTGCATCCTCGATAAAGAGAGATCCATCCAGTCCAATGGAATCAGCAGAGTCATCTAAAGCATCAGGCCATGATTGCCGGATGGCAGCAGATTTCCTTTCACGAACAGCAGTAAGCCATGATGTGAAGCTAGAATGGCGGGACCTGATATTCTCCAAAAACTGATGCCTTATGCACCACATCATAATCTCCATGTGCTGGTAAAAGAAATTGTAACCAAAAAGTATTTTAACATGAAGACTATCGTGAGAAAAGGGACAGTAGTTCCAGTAGGATGATCTAAAATTCTAATCTCCCAGCTTCTTGCTAACCCTCCATGGGACATATAGATCTACCAGTAACTGAATTGCAAACATTTACTATTTAAAAGTGGGGAAAAAACAGAAAGCTAAGAGAAAATAATCTAATTTTACCTTCATAATCTGTTTTCTAAACCTAGAAAATTTATGGCAAAAGAAAATAAAAAATAGCATTCAATGCCAATGGATGAGAGTCTAGTCTCTACAGGTTATAAATTCCTATGTTTACTTATCCAACGATAATAAATTTGATAGAAACCATCTATGTAGTCGACATAAATGAAGAGTGATAAAATGATAAACATCACACATGCAACCTCCTGGATGACTTATCATTGCCAGATGCTAACCAGTAATAATGTTTTTTTTCCTTCTTCACTAAGGAATGTCAATTTTAATATTTTTCAGTCGTGTGAAAGGAAATATTGAATACAGAGTTGTGATAATATCTTTTCATCAAAGGAAGAAAAGAGAAACAAATTTTGGGAAAGGCTATCTTTGTTTTTCTCAAGTTGGAGAACATCTTAGCATATCTACTGAGTTAGCATGTTTCCATTTAGTATTCTCCAACTGATCAGAAAGCAGATCTACTAATTAACAAGCCAGATATCAGGATTCAGTGACATTAACTATTAAAATGACATTTAAGTTAATTGAAGGCCAGCACATATTTCATTTAAGGACAGCCAAGAACTACGTCCTAATGTAAAGCAGAAAACTACTGAGATTGATAACCGTATTTGCTACCAAAGATATTGAACCTGCTTGATCTTCAATATGCCCTCATGAAGATTGTGCAGGTCCTCAAGCTGTGCTGAATGAGAGCTTCTAAATGATGAGTCTAACACTTCTAGCACATTGGATATGCCAGCAAGCAGCACCGAAAACTTAAGTAGTAGGCTCATCCTAGACCTCATTCCCTCTACACCAGAGTTATCTAAAATGAAATGGAAAGTATACATACAAGCTTATAAGTATTCAGTATGCAGGCCATATTAAGGTACAAGGAATCAAAATCTTCAAGATTTAGCTTACATATTTCTTGAAGTTCTGTAATAATGTTCCTGGAGGCCCGCTTACACCAATCCTTCACAACCACTTCATCCAATAAGAATGCAATTACAGGATCACTTGATACAGCACTCTCATCCATACAAACATCTGTAACATCTGAGAACTTATTGTAAAGGAATCATGAACTTTAAACATTAGATTAAACACAAGTTAACAAAGTAAGATGATAAGCGTATTTCTTCAAAACGGATCGCAACTTTGTTAGATTGTTTAAGGCATCCCATGCAAAAGAAAATAAAGAGAGAGAAACAACAAGTGTTTCACGGTAAGGTGAAAAGAGGACAATATAAGAACTGGATGACATATACGTGGAATGCTAGCACAATAGTCAGACTGATAAGGATACAGTGACAGATTAAAGAAACTAAGTTGTTTTCCAGCGCAATATCAAATAAGGAGTACAAGCGTTGAACATCTGTAGTTATTCTATTCTCCCCATCTTCCTCAGGAGGATTCTCCTTGGAATTCTTGGGAATGAGACCAGCTTCAACACACTCATAAAAGAGACGAAGACGAGCACTGGTTTTTGGAACTGGGACTCGGCATATTGGACAAATATCACACCGTTGGCAACATTCTTCACACAGAGAGGCATGCCCACATGAATTCAACACAAACTGAACATCCCGTCCACAGCTTCTCAAGTCTCTTGTAGCTCGACAATGCTCAACTTTTGCTTCATTGCATAACTCGATCAGATCAATAGATGCCAAATGTTTCAGCGCTTCCTAGATTTAAAAATATAATCAAAACAGTTAAAAACAGTCTACCACCTAATGAACAGACTAATTAAAAATCAACGTCTAACAGGATAAGCATCATTTTAATGAATACATTGCCATCAATCAGTCAAATCCACAAACACAAACGTTCGACAGGCAGTCAATAATTTTGAATAATATAACAACCACAACAACCATTAAAGCACATAACTCGCGAAACTTTAAGCAAAAGTTGGTCTACACTCAACAGCAGCAACTCGAGTACGGAAATACTTCCGGAAAGAAAAATCAAAGCACAAAAAAACATGAACTCTCCACATGCTAACCAAAATAGCTAGGGTTTCCCTATCAAGCATTACAACATAAACGCATCAACTAGTAGAAAGAAACGAGTACCTGTACTGCTCGACTACTGTAATCAGGTCGCAGAGACGAAGAAGTGGAGGCTGAAGCAGCCCTGCCATTAGTATATGTCGAAGGAACGGCGTGACCGTCGATTTGCCTGTTCATTGAGAGGGAGAAGAAGCAAACAATATCCCCGAGCGTTGAGGACAAAGAATGATAGTGAAGAAGTTGAAGCTAGGGCTTGTCAATGGAGGAACGCCATTATAGATGTTTGAAGGTTTTGAAGCTTCCAAGTTCCGCATACAGAAAAATTGAAAAGCTTCTCCTACGGGGGAGAGGAGAAAATAAATGATTTTTTTTTTGTCGAATAACAAAATATAAATGGGCCGGGTTCAAACTAATTCAGGTTTTGGGCTCGCACTTGGCCCAATGATATTAATTTTAAAAAAAAACATTCTCAATAATAATAATAATAATAATAATAAATTATCTCACATTTCTTTTTTTTAATTGTGGAGTTTATTTCATTACAAATGTGTTTCCAAATAAAATATTTGGAATATTTTCCGTCAATTATTTTAAAGTCTTTTCTTTTCTCTGAATAAATCCAATTTTATAAAATGCTTTTTTCTGTTATTAATTTTTTTTTAAATCATTCAATAATTTATACTAAAAACATTTTAAATTATTATTTTTTTAAAAGTACTTATAAAAATTAATTTATTGAATAATTATCCAATAAAAAAAATCAACCATGTAATTTAACTGATTATATTGTTATGTGAAAAAAAATCTTAATTTTTTATTTTTCGAGTTTATAAAAATTATGTTTGTTTTCTCACAATTTATTTACAAAAATTTTCATATTAAACGTAAGAATTCATATTAATTAAAAAAAATAAAAATTTATTGAAAATAAAATAGCGTGGGTAAAACATTTTAACCCAAATAATAAATTTAAAAAAAAACTCTTAAAGGTTTAAGAATTAATATATTCATAATAATTAAATAGTATTATTCCAACCATTTTTAATCAAAATTAATATATTCATAATAATATGTAACTATTTAGATCCCGAATTTTGTAACTTGTAAAAATTTAATCACCAATTTAAATTTTTAATAAAAAAAATTAATTATTTCTATTATTTAATGATTTAGATTTTCTTCGTCCATATTAAATTTTTAGTCCCTTTATTAGTACAATAAATTTCATTAAATATTTATATTAATTTTAGGGTATAGACTAAACTATTCTAAATTTTAAAATACAGAAATTATATTATTATATATTAAAGTTTACGTATTAAATTATTACAAGTAAATAGACTCACACCAAAATTGATTTTCACAAAAATAACATTAAAATAAATGTGCGAGCATATTGGAAAAGGTCAAATTACCAATTTACCCTTAATATAGAGTGAATTTTGGTAAAGGCCACTAAACGACAAGAAAAAAAAAAGGAAAAATCAGTATCAACGCGTCACCTGTCGGCTGTTGTGACCTCGTTTCCTACCAAGCACATGACGCTCCCTTTTGTAATTCACGAAATAAAATAGCCATCATGAGGGTATTATGGTCATTTCACTCTCTCGATTTTTAGAGTTTCAGAATTTTCTGCCTTTGTGTGAGGGAAAAGTCACATAACAATTAATTAATTATCAATCATATTCTAATATCATTTTTTTATGAGATTTGAAATGACAAAAATACCCCAAGTCGAAAGATCCTCGATTTATTTGAGCGTTGGAGTCGAATTGGAAATTTATTTTAGGTGTCCGATCAGGGATGGGATGGTATTTCTACCCCATCCCTCACTTCACTCCTAAACTTGACTCGTTCATATTCTTAATCAAATTTTTAAACTATATATTGATTTTTTTAACATTTATTTTTTTGGGCGGGGACAAATCTAGGATTGACAGGGACCGAGGCAAGGATATGTCCTCGTCCCACCCCGTTCCCAACTCTATGTGAAATTGAAATACCTTATCTTTAAAAAAATTTAGTATATTTATTGTAATTATTTTCGTTGAATTCAAGTTTTTTATTATTCTGTTAGATGGATTAGACTCAAATTGACTTCGTTTTTTAAGTTCATATTATACTAAATTGTATCTGATCGGTAAAATAATATCAGTAAGTATCTTTAATATTTTAAAATTTTTTATTTTGTCTTTACCGTATTAAAAATTATTAATTAAGTCATTTTCTTAAATATTAAAATTTATTAGACAAATTTATACAAACACAGATCCACCCGATGGTAACAAAGATATCAGGGTCATAATGTCACATCTTAACATCCTCTAGATTTCAGGGCTCGTAAACTATATATATATATAATACAACTCGTGACATACTGTCATGACTATTCATTAAATATTATCATTCTGACTATGCATGACATGTAGAGTCCAAAAGTAAGTTTATTTATCTCGATCATAGTCTATCTCCACAAAATGAACTTGAATTGAGGCCATTAGGGATGCTCACGTACTCGAGCGACTTCCCAAGTCAATCACAATTGCCATTTTCTATAATTTACGCTGATTCTTGCATTTAAAATTATAAAGAATAGTCTAAATTGATTCAGTCAATGAAAATCCAACTCAATCAATACCAATGACATGTCGTGACTGGTTAGGCTTGGTTGATTTTATCATAAAAGAAAATAGGTTTCAGGGGTTCATTAATTGGTAAACCTCTGGTGTTGGTAAGGTTAGGACCGTGGTCATTCGTCTCCGATTTGCCAACTGGTAAGATCTTTGAGATTGACCATCCAGCTGGGTTGGTTTGACTATACGTTTCTATTGAAAATGAGTCAGTTGTCTACGCGAGTCACTTTCTTCCAGGCCCGTTGGACATTCTTGTTCAAATATAGGTATAATATGACCACTTAATTTACGTTGCCACGATTTTGTTCTATGGAAGCGGGCGGGTAGAAGTTCGGCCCAATTTTTTTTGGTGTCATAAGGGAGGGATTGACCTATCTAAGGTATATTCAGTTGTAACGGCATGGACCCACTGATTTCATGAAGGGTTAAGATATTTCTTTTATTCTTTCGTTTTTTTCCTTGTAACTGGGCCATTATGAACTTGAATTAGAAACCTCACTCGTAACGTAAATCACCGTATGTACGGTCCAATTAATTATAAGAGAATCAATAGATTCCTTCTCGGGATCGATTCATCCTTTTCCTTCTGAACTTGAATTAGAAACCTCACCCGTAACGTAAATCACCGCATGTACGGTCCAATTAATTATAAGAGAATCAATAGATTCCTTCTCGGGATCGATTCATCCTTTTCCTCGACGCTCTCCAAGTGTGCTGGTTCCCCATCTTCCTCGCCATTTAAATTACCATAATTATTAATTTATCATTTTTTAAAAAATACACCTCATATAAATAAATAGCTGTTTTTATGGGTGAAGCCCATATTAATGCCAAATTAAGGTAGTTATTATTTTCAAGATTTTTCCCATTTTTGAAAATTAATTGTGACTTTTGAGTCCATGACTATTGCTTATCAATTCATAGACACGTGTCTATAATTTTTGTAAAACAATGTGAATAGTTTCGTTTGGACTTATTTACCCCTGATGTAATTTTAAACTTACAAATATACCCCCAAATTCAACAATTCAGCTTTTAAAGATTCTTCATTTGTTTGATTGTTCAAAGTCTTTGATTTTAACTAAATTTACAAATATACTCTCTTATTTTCCTATCCATTCATCCCTCAATGCATATATTCTCCAATAAATAAATAAATAAATAATAATAATAATAATAATAATCATCGTGGTCGGTGTGAAGATTCATAATTTTTAAATTTATTTTTAATCGACTCACCTAAGAATATTTATTTAATATATTTTAATAAGGCGACTAGGGAGTATCATCATGAAAATCGTGCTAATATACACTTTAATGACTAATTGATTTTTGTGGTTCGTGGAAGTTAGGACTTTGAACTTAGTCTCATCTTTTAATTTTTCTTTCCTCTCCGTTAGTTTGCACTTTTATCCTCTTTTTTTTATTTATTTATTATTTTTGGGAATGTTTTCTTAAAATTAATTATAGGCTTTAGCCACCCAATCTCGAACCTTTGGTGATTTTTTTTTATACCTAATTTATCCTCACCTTTCGAGCAACTTGACCCTACAAAGAAAAATCCAGGCTCAATTGAGGTCCAAGTTCAACGAGCCTAAGACACTATCTGAGGCTAGCTCGTGGTGATTCAACCTTATAGCCAAGCCAATGGGTCAACCACTGGATCTTATATATATATATTGATATTTTATTACTTTTTATCAGATAAAATTAGTGATATTATAAGATTTATTTAATACCCTTAAAATTATTGAGTTAACTTGTTACATAATACTGAAATTATTGCTATTATTTATTTCATTCAAAAAAATATGAGTATCATCATATTTTACACCGTCAATTTATACAATTATATTTATTTCAATTTTTTTACTCACTTATGGTATTAATTTTTAAAAATAAAATAATTAATATTTTAAACAGAAAATATAATATTTATAAAAGTCGAGAGATGATACTAATATAATATTTCCATTTTGTATTTAGTGAATTTAAAGATTTACGAGATACTTTTTTAATTTGGGGATTTATTAAACTAAAATAAAAATTTTATAAAATTATTAGACATTGATTTAAAAATTTAAAAATTTATCCGACATATAATTTTGATATAAAATTAAAAAGTAGATAATTTTAAAATGTATTTAAAACATTTTTGGTCCAAATAGTAATTTAGTCAACAAAATTTACTGCAAACCTAATTTGTCATTATACTTTCAAAATTGGAAAGCTTAGGTTCAACAATTGTTTTAAATATTTTCAATAAAAATGTTATTCTATGGTATGTTAAAAAAAAACAATTTATATTAATTACAAATATGTTTTCTTTTTTATTATATACTTTAAGAGTTTTCCATTAATCACTTGAAGTCATTTTGAAATAATATATATATTTTCAAACAATTTTTAAATTAAATTAATCTTAGTAATTGTAATTTATTAAGATTTAAAAAGTTAGGTTAAACTTGTTGGATTATGAAGTCCCACATCGACTAATTTAGAGAATGATCGTGGGTTTATGAACAAATAATACTCTTCCCATTTGTGTGTGAGAGCTTATACTCAAAGTGGACAATATCATACAATTGTGGAAAACAATATCATACAATTGTGGAAAGTCGTGAGTCGTGTTTGTCTAACATGGTATCAAATGTCAAACAAAGGAAGGACTTCAGAAGAAGAATGAGACAATATCATACCATTGTGAAGAGTCGGATTGATGTAACAAAATTTACTTTAAATTCTATTAAAATTGAGGGTAAGTTATTCATTTATCTTATAAAGCAAGCAAACAATGAAAAAAAGATGAAAGTAAAAAAAGGAAAAAGAAAAAATTAATAAAAGCGATTAAATTACTGAAAAGGGCGTGATCATCGTGGCATGTAATAGAATAAATTACAGAGGTACCTTTATCTATCAATACAAAAATTGGAGGGGTAAAATCGTAAATACGCATGGCGTAAAACCGTGGACGCAGAACGAACTTAGCTGCGACTCTGCGTTCCTCGTATAAGTTAGGCGAGCACGAAGCCCACTACAAATTTCACCCCAAAAGAAACTTGGTCTCTCTCTTTTCTCTTCTTCTTTCTTTGTCTCCTCCGGCCGCGGCGGCTCTGCCGATCTCCGGGGACCATTTCGTTTCAGGGCTCATTGATCTCGACAGGCCGCGAAGTTTGTTTTAGAACGTTTTGTAGATACAGATTGTGAAGGTGGTTTCCAGGAAGAAGCATTCTGTGTCTTACGACGTTTTGTAGGTGGAGATTGTGGAAGTTGTGGATTTCCTATGGCTACCGGACCGGTTAAGTCTCAGCCTTTGCATAACTTCGCTCTGCCTTTTCTGAAATGGGGTGGGAAGAACCAGACCAACAGCAATCACCGCATTCGTCGGGCAATCGGCAGCGGCGGCGGTGACTCATCGCATGCTGTCGATCATTCCGAACCAGAGTCTGAAGCTGACTCTAAGCTTCAACTTCGAGGTGGATCGCGCACCGCTCGGAACAGATTGGCGTTTTCGCCATGTTCACTGGGAGATAAATTTGCGAAGCATTCTGAAGGTGAGGTTGGAGATGAAGTTGTTAAGGAGCAGAAGCAGGAAGGGGAGGAGGCCGAGGGGGAAGAAATAGTGCAGAAGCCTTGGAATCTCAGGCCGCGGAAGGGGCCGTCGTTGAGAGGCTTTGGTGATTTGAAGAATGGAGGAGACTTTCAAGAACCGGACGGGGCAGTTTCATCCGCTGCTGGTGCGTCTCAGCAAGGGGAGAATCCGCAGCCGAAATCGCTCCGGTTGCGGGGATTTACAGAGTCGCATAGGATAGAGAAGAAGGAGAAAAGAAAGTTCTGGATCGCTCTGTCGAGAGATGAGATTGAGGAAGATATATTCATCATGACTGGATCTAGACCTTCTCGGCGGCCGAAGAAGAGACCTAAGAATGTGCAGAAGCAACTCGATGTATGATTTTTCCTGAAATTTTCTTACCATTTCTTCTCCGCTTGGTGATACTGAAATGGTTTCACTATTTTCTTTTTCGATTCTTAATTTCTCGATCGTCTCTCAGACTGTGTTTCCTGGACTGTGGTTGGTCGGAGTTACTGCGGACGCCTATCGTCTCTCGGATTCTCCAGCCAAGGTACTTCAAAGACATTTTTCTTGCTCCGATTGAATTCTGAACACGACGGTGCATTAATATTTCCTCATTTATTCCATTTCGTTTGTCAAACTTGACAAACCAAAGATTTTTCGTTTTCCCACATGTTTTTGATTTTTGTGGCTGCAGAGATAGACAAGATCACGATAATTCTTTTGATCTTCGAAGCTGGAATAGTTTGCCTCGCCTGCAATGATTCGGACCTTTGTTGGAGGTATACTGTTCTTACTTCTAGGAAGAGGAAACAAGGTTACGATTCATTGACCACATAGGAAATCCAAATTTTCTATGCTGTTGTTCCCCCTTGTGTAATAATCTCTATGGTCCGTTGCAAGAGCAGGTTCTAGTGTTAGTCATCTGACTCTGTAATTTCCTTATGCAACATGAAAGTAAAGTAAAGTAGGTTGAATTGCATCTTATTATTACAAGGTTTTGTTCTTAAAGCCTTTTGTGATATAGTCTGGAATTTTACTGCTCATATGAACAATTCTTATTAGTTGATCGGTTATAATGTTTCACAGGCTTCCCTAGATTGCTTGGGGGCAGATTATCAAGAGCTTGGTTTCTTTTGCAATTTCTATAGCTTGTACCTGTCTGTGCATTCTTTTTTCAGGTAGAACTTTCATTCAAATGCTTCAAGCTGATGCTAATGGTGATACGTTTCTATCCTTCGTAACGTTCCGTGATTTTCATCCGTTCTTACTGTATTTGAATGGGCTAAAAGCAGCTTCTTGCTGCATCTTTTTCTTGTCAATAATATGCTGAAAAAACATTCTAGTTCTGCATCATTTAAATCTTTGGGATCTCTGGGATATCTGAGCATTAGTTTTGTGAATGTTTTCAATGTTCATATTTTCTCTTGAAAGTCCCTCGCATTGCTTGGCTTTTTCTTTTTCATTCTTCCTGTTACTCAAATCTGTGGGTTTGCCCAACTGAGGTAAGTGGGTCTAACAGTTCCATAATTTGGGTCTGGCCTTTTGTTCTTTATTCTGTTTTGTTTGAATGTATGAGAGGCTGGGCTGCTTTCGTATGATAATTTCATTCTCTTTAGATCTAAAGGATACTGTTGTACATGAAAATTTCCTCACGATGATTTTTCTTGTCTCAGTTGAACACATTTGTTTATCATTGATCTAAAATCAACCATGTAGTTTTGCACGACTATCATTCATATCGTCTCTCCATGATTTTGGTGACATTTCTCTGCTTGGGTCTATTCTTCTTCTTTTGAGAAATCTTAATCCCCAAGGGATTAAGGTCGATCGGGATGACTTTTTAAGTGCTTAAAAAAGTATTTTTAAGCCATTATAAGGTCATTCCAAACCGGTCCTGAATCTTTCCATGATTGATAATGAGAAATTGATACTTATATTGCATGATTTGCTTCATTTTGTTAACTTTTCAAGTTGGGTCCAACCATGAATTAAAATTTCGATCCTACGAGTAGTAGCTTCTTCTCCTTTGTTCCTCCATGTCTGCAAATCATGCCGACCCAGTTTCCGAAAACGAACTTTCTCCTCTATGTTTTTAGAATTCAAGGACACAATTGTGTACAACCTAGGGGACAGATATGTTGATGAAATGTCGTAATTTCTCCTATGCTTACGCTAGTATTCGTAACTTTTCTGTTCGTCTAGAATTAAAATGTGTTGTGCGTTTCTTCATCTTAGCTGCAGCTGAATGTCATCACTTGAAGAACGAAAGGGTAACTTCTAATCAGTCTGTGTGTGTGAGTGTGTTTAGTAAGCTGGTTAGTTGGTAGAGTTTTCAGTTTCTGATCTTTAAGTGCCATTGTTTGATATGGAAGCAAGCCTGCGTGGTTCTTTACTCCTTGATCAGATTGGTCTTTTCTTTAATACACATGTTCTTCTTAGCTGATGACTGCAGACTCCATTATTGACCTTTGGAATTTAATAAGCTTCTGACTATGATTATCGCATCTGTAGAAATGGTTTAAAAATTTCATGAATTGATTTTTCTTGGTATGCTGGCCTTAAGATGTGTACGAAATAGAATTCAAGTCTTTTAGTTGTTTTTAACAGGTAATTGTTGGGTGTTGATAAGAAGGGTCCTAGGTTGGAAGTCAAATTTGAGTTAAAGTATTTTAATAATTGTATCTATTTAATCTAGACCTGGTCCTGTTTAATTTTTTTTTTTTTTAAAGAAATTTGAAAAATTGAACTGTGATTTTCATCAAATTAATTATTTAACCACATCCATTTATTGTTCGATACCTAAACTTATGAAAGTAGGTTTGGATTATATAATGTTTCTCCCTTTAATTTCTCTAGTAAAATTATGTTACAATATTGTGATGCTCACTTGACCAAAGTTAATTACAAGTTTGGTCCATTTGTACTTGTATCGTAGTTATGGTATAGGTTAAGGTTTGTTAATTTTGCAAGTAAAATGTAGTTAAAACGAAAAAAGTTTGATTTACCCTTTGATTTTGATCTTTATTATTGTTTTTTTTAGTTTAACGTTTATGGGTATTGTTTGTTCGACAATCTAATATTGTGGTTGGGTCTCCTTGATCTTTCACATTAGAAATTATATTTTGAGATTATTAGTGAATGTGTTTCTTCATGTTGTGAGTAGACCGTGACTCTACTAGTTTGTGTCGAAAACTAGTTTGTTTAGTATATGATGGGTGATCTTGTTGGAAGAATCAAGAAACTCAACCATAACAATTATGAATGATCTCCTATCTACAAGGACAAGACCTTTGAGAGGTTGGCGAAAGCAAAACTATGTCGCCATAGTAGAATCCTAATGGCGCCTTGCACAAATGGAGGATCAAAGCATGTAAAGCAATGATCACTTTGAAGACCATAGTTGAAGAAGAGATGTTGGAGCACATTTGGGATGACAAGGAACTGAAACAAGCATGAGATATGTTTGTGACATTTTTCTCAAAGAAGAACTATACGAGATTGCAACTTCTGGAGAACGAGCTGTTATCAATCCCACAACGTGACATGACGATCAAGTCAATCTGTCGCGAGATTACTGAACTAAATTCGAAGTCCGTTATCAAAGAAGCTCGAATGAAGAGTATTATCATCCATAGATTACAACTAGAATATAAAAGTTTTATTATTGTTGTATAAGAATGTTTCACTCAACCACCCCGGTAGAGTTTGAAAATTTGCTAGCTAGCCAAGAAACTATGGCTAAGTAAATGAGAGGTATCACACCGAAGTGTGAAGAAGAAATGCTCTCACAAGTAAAGTCGGAACAACAATAAGTTGCCCACCAGGAAGAAGTTGCCAAGTAATTGCACAATTTTAGAGAACTTAAAAGAATGACAAGAAGAGTTCTCAAAGAATAAGATTTGAAGACATTTGCTATAGTGAGAAGGGTCATATGTCTAAAATGATTGTTGGGTCTAATGCGACAACTTCCAAAAAGGAGATGGAGGATGAATGGAATACATAGGTACTATGTGCTTTAGAAGAACACAAGCAAGCACTCGTGATGATGATGATGAGAGAGCATATCAATTATGAGAATGACTGGATCATTGATTCAATATACTAAAACAACGACGGGCGATAAGAGAAAACTGCAAGACAAGAAACAATACAAAGGAAGTCTTATGGTACGCACAACCAACAACTCACAGTTGCCAATTGCTTAAATCAACAACATGATGATCATGCTAGAAGATGTGAAAGTCTATGAAGATTTTAAGATGTGGGAGAGCCAATCATGAAAGAGAGAAGAATGGTGTCCATTTATGTGCTACTGTGTGGACAAGATTTGGAAGAATGAGACAACAAATATATGACACGCAAGGTCCAAACATGTTGGCCACCACAAGTTGAAGGTGACTATGAAGAAATTCACGATGATATCTCAACTTAAGATCAAAATAGATATTGTTTGTGTGGGAGGTTAGTACGAACAATCTCATCAATTACATACAAAGAGTCTTTGATTTGGTGGGTCTAGTCAAACTAACATCAATAAGCGAAATATGGTATATTGTGCCATTCATGGATGACTACCTGAGATATTTATGGATTTTTTTTTCAGGAAATAAAAGTACGAAACATTCTCAAAATTTCAAGAATTCAAGATAAGGAGAAGTAAAAATGAAGATTTGTTGCATACATGTGCCAACACGCCACAATGAAGGAGAATATACGCTAGATGAGTCTAATCAATTTACATGTGCCAACACGCCACAACAAAATGGTGTAACAGAGACAAATAATCGACATCTTGTAAAGATGTTTTGAAGCATGCTAAATGCAAAGAATGCTCCAGAAAAATTTCAGGCCGAAGTAATGCAAATTGAATGTCACTCTAGATTAGGTTTCATTGCACAATTTGAGATGCTATTATGAAACCTACGATTAGCTACTTTCGAGTATTTGTTTGTGTTTGATATGTATTTGTGTCTAGTCATCTAGACTACAAGTCTGACAAGAAATCAATCAAGTGTATGTTTCTTGGATACAACAATCAAAAGAAAAGAGTAGAAGTGTTGTGGTCCAACAAGTAGAAGAAACGTAAAAGAAAATACTGGAAGAACGTCAATAATCAAAGAAGATACATGCCGTGGAGCACTATAAAAAGGATAATATTAATATTATTTCTTCTGTAGCCTCAACTGTGGAGGCTTGTGGAGGTTGATCCTCCTCCTCCGGGAGAAGACCAACGTATTGTCTAGAAGCCCAAGATCAGATTAGATTAGGACGCTGGAGCTCCGACTCCAAATAAACTCATTTATAGGCGTTGGTTCAATCCCTCTGCCAGGAAAGTATCAAATTAAATGATTATTTGAATCCACATTTTGACCATAAACATTCCATTAATCTAAATATGCTTAATCATATTTGTCAGATATGGATCCTATTCGACTCATATTTAGAGATGTCTAGGTAATAATACACCGACCGAGAAAAAATATTACTATAATATTTAACATAAATTCTAAAAAATTCAAATTTCAATATTTCAACATAGTTTTCAATAATGCTTACAAAAAAGTGAGGTGAGGCATGGTGAGAATTAGGGCGGGACGGAGGATAGAGATGAGAAATATAATATTCATTGTCAATCTCATTTAGCTTACCGAGATGCAATTTTTTTTTTTTTATTTTTTTTTTTATTATTATTACAAAAGAAGTGAAGACTGCAAACTAGCTGGATATTGTACTGCTGACTATGCAGTAGACCATAATACCTTAAGATCTGTCATTGGATATGTGTTCAAGTTCAATTCAGGAGCAATTTCTTGTTGCAACAAAAGACAATCAATAATATCATTGTCAACTATAAAAGCGACGTATAGAGCAACGACAGGGAACAACTCAAAAAATTACATGGCTAAAACTGTAATAGATTTGGCTATCTGGAATCATGTCCTTGCAACGACCAATCTGTAGCTCGTCTAGTAGAAAATTCGATGTTTCATAGTAGAACAAAACATGTGGAGGTGCATTGTCAATATATTAGAGACAAAGTCTTGAAGGAAGAATACAAATGACTAAGTGACAGCTTTCAATGACAGCTCAATATAGTGCAGTGACTTAGGACTAGTGAGAGAGACTGTTAAAATATCATCGCTAAATCAATTGTATGAGCTTATTTTCTATATATTTTACAAAAATAATTTAGATATTTTAGAAATAAATTGTCTAACATCTATTGTAAATACCTCTCGACCCTATTAAGGTTGTCCGCCAAAGAAATCCTAAGCAATCTCAAGTAAAGCAAAATGCAGTAATATTCTACATACTGTCTCTCAAGTAACGCAAAATGCAGTAATATTCTACATACTATCTCTCAAGTAAAGCAAAAATGCAGTAAACAGTAATATTCTACCTAGTGTCTCTCAAGTAAAACAAAATGCAGTAATATTCTACATACTCTCTCAAGTAAAGCGCAGTAATATTCTACATACTCTCTCAAGTAAAGCAAAATGCAGTAATATTCTACATACACATACTGTCTCTCAAGTAAAGCAAAAATGCAGTAAACAGTATATTCTACCTAGTGTCTCTCAAGTAAAACAAAATGCAGTAATATTCTACATACTCTCTCAAGTAAAGCAAAATGCAGTAATATTCTACATACACATACTGTCTCTCAAGTAAAGCAAAATGCAGTAACAATAATATTCTACATATTGTCTCTCAAGTAAAACAAAATGCAGTAATATTCTCCATACTGTCTCTCAAGTAAAGCAAAATGCAGTACTATTCTACATATTGTCTCTCAAGTAAAGCAATGCAGTACATACTATCTCTCAAGTAAAACAAAATACAGTAATATTCTACATATTGTCTCTCAAGTAAAACAAAATGCAGTCTCCCAAGTAAAACAAAATACAGTAATATTCTACATATTGTCTCTCAAGTAAAACAAAATGCAGTAATATTCTACATACGGTCTCTCAAGTAAAGCAAAATGCAGTAATATTTTACATACTGTCTTGTAATTTATTCTTTAAAGCTAATTTTAAGCGAAGTCAAATTCATTACGGGTTAATATTTTTAGGTTTAGTGGCACAATGATATTCTTCCCTAGGCTTCTTAGAAACTAAATTACAAAAAAGTGGTTGAAGTCAACCATTAAAAAACACTAAATAAAATTGACCAATTAATACACAATTTTAAAAATTAATATATTGCTATTTTTTTAATATTAAGTCAGAGCAACCACTCGATTGAAAAAAAAAAACATAAAAAAAAAAAAAAATTAATTTTTTTAAAAAAAATATTATTCCTTCATTTCTTTTTTTTCAAAATAAATCTTATTTAAATATCAATATTATTAAAAATTACAATAAATAAACCATTTAATTACAAATCATAGACCAAACCCATAAACTTTCTCACACTTGTATTAGGGCCATCATATTTCTTTTTCTCTTTCAAAACACATTTGATATCAACAATGAAGCTGCAGCCATCGCAGCCATAATTGAAAGCTCCACACCTCTTCCCACAAACACAGCAATTCGAGTTCTTTCTAATGCTCATGGTGAGACGATGACGATGATAGGGATAATGAATCTCCTTTGGCAACTCCGAGCATCTTCTATCAAAGAAATTGATCCATCCATTTGAACACGGTCCACAAAAGTACGTAGAACGCAATTTGTTGCATATGTAACAAAGAGTTGTGCTTTTGACACCTATTGGTGTCAATGGCTTGTGACATGCACAACACAAAACCCCTTCTTCGTGTCGTTCTTGTTGGTTGTTGTTATTTGTACTGTCGTGGGTGTTTGAGCTAGAGCTCTGATCTGATGGTGGAGTTTCGTCTTCTAAATCAGTTATAGAAGTCGGGTGCGGACGAGTGAGTGGATGAGATGGAAATTCTCGAACTCGGTGTGGCCGTGGTCGATACGAGAGGGGGGGAGGAGAAATGGATGAGGGGGATCCATGGATTGGAAGTAGAAGAAGAGTGGAAGGAAATGAAGAATGAGGGAAGTTTGGTTTGGATGCATAGTTTATTTAGGGTTATGGGGAATTTGGGAAGCTTTCTTTGTCCTTTCCATGTCATTGACTATGAATTTGTTCAGCTGAAAATTGCGAAGAAGTCAACCATCCATGGTTTTGAATTATTTCAATTTGGTCAAAGGTTTCGGTTGTACTTAAAAAAAAATTGTAATGAACGAGTCATCGACATTAAAAATTTATTGTTAATTGAGTTGAACAAATCATGTACGATAATTATAACATATTTAAATTATTTCAGATAAATTACTCGACTTCATTACTCATTTGCCTGCGTGAGTTCACTCTAATATTTATAAAATTATAAAATTAAATATTTTCAAATAGAAATACAAGAGTCAAAACATTATAAAAATGGAAGTAAATTATTAAAATAATATTTATATTAAATTATAAATTCTATAATATTTATTTTATATACGAAGATAAATAAAAATACCCTTAAAAATTGAAGGACCAAATTATATTTTAGCTTATTCATAGAATTTATTAAATTATGACATTTCTGACATATTTTATAACATATTTCGGTTCATGGTGTCTCGAGAGTAATATGCATGGCTATATAATCATGTCATAAGATTTACATGCATGAAAATGCGTTATATCACATAAAAATATACATAGTCATATAATTATCGTATATAACGTGTATTAATCACAACGCAATAATTTCTCCAACTAAATTGTAGGCGTTTCATTAGTGAGTCGACTTACGATTTAAGTTCAATTTTGGTAATTCCGAGCTCTTCTTAGCTGATTATTTGTAAGATCAGCTTTAACGTGATTCAATTTCACCTACGTCATTCTATCATTCTATCCGTTTAAAAATATTGAGCTTATAGCTTATTTGCATTGGCTAAACATATACTAACCTTAAAACGAGCCAATTGAGCACTAAGAAGAGAAAAGTTAGTCGAGCCGTTTAAGTTAAGGAAGCCGTTTAAGCCGACGAAAGCATAACCGAGCCTACCGCAGGTGATGCAGCTTATCCAAGCCGAACGCGCGCTTACCATGGAGGCGAGCCGCAAGTGTGGGTCGGCTGGTGAAGTCGGTCTTGTATCTGCATTGGGCCGAGCTGGTGGAAGTCTGGACCTGAGTTGTGTGTGGATGGGCTGGGTCGTCTGCACTCGTGGATCAAGACTACGAGGTGGGTTCGACCCGACCCGACCCGACCCGACCCGACACTCCTTTCTTCTCCACCCCTCGTGGCTCGTTTCCAACTTCCTCCTCCGGGGAACGCAGCGTCGACACTGCTTCTTTTGCTGTCCGTGGGTCGACGAAACCACCTAAAACCTCCTGGTAATTGACACTGTTGCACGGCGGAGGGATACTGGAAGTGGTGGCACGGATCGGGGACATAAGGTTCAAGAACACGTCCATCGAGCCCAAAAACATGCTACAGTTTTACACCGTTGGGTGTACGAAAAAAATGATAAAAAAATCTCGAGTTTGTATCTCGTAGTTATTTGGAACAATCAAATTATAAAAATACGTGTAATAGTTATTATTATAAGACAGTTACATTGTGACAGTCTCATTCAATAATTTGAATTATTCACTTTTATTTTTATTAATCAAGTAATTAAACTTAAATATGTGTTTTATTTAATTAAATTATGATATCATTAATATATAAAAATTGATTTAGTTTTTGGAAAATAAATAAATGAGTGAAATTTAAACTTAATTACTTTTAAAAAATAATTTTTCACTATTTAATTTTATAATTTTGATTTATAAAAGCTTAAATCAAATCGTTACTATTAATGGTTGCCATAAAATGAAAAATTTAGTATAATCTCTCAAACTTTGTGTTTGGTTGAGTGTTTCGATTGGAAGAGCCATCCCATTAGAGCATATTCTCCCGGATAGCTCGGTCAAAGGGTCACGAGTTCAAGAAGCCAATATTTCGTAGGTGGTTAAATTTTATTTATTTTTAAATGTTTTGTAATAATAATAATAAAAAAAAATACTTCATATATTATATATATTATATATTTATGTTTATATTGAATGATATAATAAAGTGGTTGTTAATAAGGTTTGCCCCATTAAATTTTCCTTTCTTTTTCAATCCCTCTCACAGTCATTGTGTAGTATGGTAGTTGGGATAATTATAAGCTGTATTTATGTGGGAAATTAATTGTGTACTAACTAAAAAAGATGAAATTTATAATATATTCGGGTGAAAAACAAATAGACTAGAGTCGCGAGCAAAAAGGAATTTACATGTGCCCTCACATGTTGAGTGTCACGGTCATGCATGTCTAAGGCGTGTTGTCAATGGCCGCATGATAGATATCCCGATCTTGCTTGTCTAGGACGTGTTGTCCATGGTTGCATGCCCGTTCCAAATCTTTTCTACATGCTTTCATCCTAGATAGGTCTTTACCATTCATATTGGGTCAGTATGGGGGTGCGACTGTTCACCAAAATCGTGTCTACACTTGCAAGGGCTAAAATGCCCCAAAATGTACTATAGGGGATATTATTAGTTGTCAACCTATCTCTACTCGATAGTTATATGCAGTAAGCTGTTGTTGTTACCTTTTGCTTACATTTCTATATAACACTCATTTTAATTTCTCAAATCTTGCTATCAAAACTTTATTTCGAAATCTCTCTGCCCTTGTTTTTTAAAACTTTCTTCTTGAATCGAGGCCAGAGGCTCGAGTATACGTAGCTTGGTCGTTGGCGACGTAAGAATGAATAGGCTTAACTCACTTGTTGCTGGGAAGTGAATGCTGCACAATCGCAAGTCCGCTACTATCAAAGTGCGATTGTGACACTGAGATCTCGTGTACTCATAATCCTCGCACGTGCTAGTTCAACCCTCAGTTGACATTGAAATTTCTACTATTTTTTAGGACTTAGACACGTGTCCTCTTTTGCGTGCGATGCTCATCTTTGAACCCTAGCAGATGAATTTGAATTCCTGTTGATTAATTACGTGTTGACACACGTCGTCTGAAGTCCTTAACGCATCTGCATTTTCTCAAAAATTCTAGAATCGACTCGATTTTTTAACTTTTTTTTTTTCAATTTCTTTCGATTTTTATATCTTTTCCTATGTAACTCAATTCAACTTAGTTCCTTCACCAAAATTAAAGAGTTTTAATCCAAAAATCCATCAAAATTACCGTTCTTGAGGCTTAATCGAAACTCCAACTTTCGATCCGTTTTTCTCCTAGATTCCTTCACGAATCTCGTTCAAAACGACTTCCTAATACACTTTAGACTATTTTCAAAACCTATTAAACAAGAAATACCACAAATCTAAAGAAAAATCGAGACTAAAATTCTTACTTCTAGATCTCTGTCATTTCTTGATTGTTTTTCACGGTTTTTGAAAGTCCAAACCTATTCTCCTCGAGGTTGTGAACAAGTTTCCCGAACGAATCTCGGTCGAAAAATACCTCGAAGTGGCTAGATTAAAGAAGCCACTACTACTCCTCATGGTTGACTTTAGACTTTTATTTTATTTTATTTTACATTTTATTTTATTTTATTATCGTGTATAGAATTATAATATTAAAGTTACGAAATTAGTTAATCTTTTCTCAAAGCAGTCTTTAATGATTCTTAACTTGTCATCTGGGTACTTGTGTGCCAATTTAGATCTCTCTTTGCTCCACCCTTCGGCTAATCTTGAATGGTTAGTCTCCAATGGCGGCATTAATCTGAGTGAATTCACTCCAAATTCCTTCTTACCTCGTTTGCTCAACAGAATCCATGGCTTTGCGTTGAAGTCTGAACACAATTTCCGCCGGTAATTTTCTCTCTCTCATAGTTTTCCTGCAAATGTTGATCTCCGTTAATGATGTCTGGTTTTGTATTCTATGCCCATTCTCTTCAACAATGAATCGCCGATGAAATCAAATCCTCAAAAACCCTAAAATATTCTCTGTTTCTTGTAATCGTTTCGCTGAAATGAATCCGAAGCCTGGGATCTGTTATCAACTCTAGAGTGAATGGGAGGGTAGATAGAAACCACACAGTTTTCGGTTTTGATCGTAGTTCTTGTAAGAGTATTTGTTTCAGCTATGAACTCAGAGACAGGGCAACCGAGTGCCCTGGTATCATCGGCTCAATTGAGTGAAATGGTGGTAGATCAGGTTAAGAACAATCCAAAGTTTCAGAAAACAGCCGAAATCATTCTACAAAATTGTGGTAACATTCCTGCGATGAATTTGTTCATTGCTGAAACCTTAAATACTATTGCAGAGGGCGAAGGGGATGATTGGACATTGGAAAGAGCTTTAGAAGAGATGGCGAGTTATTGCATCATAGGAAGAACACTAGAGGACAGGGTACTATCATTGATGCGGTGTGGGTATGAAATGTTGCCAAGAAGTGATTTGGCATTGATTAATTGTTGCTGGCATAGCAGACAGTTCTTCCGCAAGAACCATGGAGTCCATTACAATGTCTTGATTACAAACTGGATATTCGAAGAATGTTTTGGCCTCATTGATCATTTTGAGAAGGCATACAATCAGGGATATAGGATTTTAATGAAACTCATCAAGTGTGGCCTGCTCAAGATAGAAAACGATAATATCGTCGTTATGGAGAAACTGGCACGGGACGTTCCTGATAGTCGATATCATGGATTCATTTGGAAGCCTAGTTTGGGATTGAGCGGGGTATATGAGGGTAAAAATTGGCTAGGTCTTGATAGTGTTGGGCATGCTGATGGAATGATCAGAACTTGTGAGAAGGAATGGAAAGAAATTTCTGTACTGCTGGTTGATGGAAATCATCTCTGCCAGGAGGTTATTGAAACGTATTTTTTGACCCTGATGAATCTCCGAGTTCTTGCCGTTTTCAGTCCCAGGATCAAATCATTGCCCATTAGTTTAACCAAGTTGGGAAATCTTTGTTTTCTTGTTCTCAAAGACTGTGATCTGCTGGAGAAGATTGATGGCCTTGAATCTCTGAAGGCATTAACAGTTCTGGAGATATCTAATGCTAAAGGCCTCAAGCATGTCCCAAGCGATCTATTTAAGAGTTTATCTAAGCTTCGAAGCCTCAACTTATCTGAAACTGGAATTGAACGACTTCCTTCCTCCTTATCAACGCTTTGTGAACTGCGATCCATCAACCTACGAGGGTGTTGCTGCCTAACGTCGTTGCCAATGTTGGCAAAACTCAGGAAGCTGCAGCTGCTTGATGTTTCTGGTGCAACTTCATTGGAAAGTTTTGCAGATAAAAGCATCAATGCTCTTCAAGATCTTCTGCTGCTTGACCTTTCTCAAACTCTCGTTGGGCATGTTCCATTTCTTAAGGATCTCAAGCAGCTATCTCGTGTGTCATATAGAGATTGCAAAAAACTGATTAGACTGCCAAATCTTCGAGAGTTGAGCGGGCTCGAAGTTCTTGATCTCTCTGGTGCTCTAAAGATAAAGGAAATTCAGGATAACACCTTTCCAGAAACTAATGACCTCAAAATCCTTGACCTTTCCAAAACTGGAGTCAGTTGTTTACCTTCCAGCATCCGTTACCTTTTGAATCTTGAGCTGCTCAATCTCTCTGAGATGTTAAACTTGGTTGAACTTGAAGATGACACCTTCAAAAATATGGCACGCCTTCGTCATCTCAACCTCTCGAAATCTCCGGTTGAGAACTTACCTTCTCTTTCTGGCCTTGTTAACCTACGAGAACTTAAACTACATGGATGCAGCAAGCTGCGGACATTACCAAGTCTAATTGCCCTTGAGAAATTGGAAGTCCTTGATATATCAGGTTGCGTTTTCTTTGAGGCATTTGAAGATGAATCCTTTAGCCACATGATCAATCTCCAGCTCCTCGACCTGTCTGAAACTAAGATTGAAAAAATGCCTGGCCTATCTGGTCTTCAAAACCTCTCTCAACTTCTACTAAGAAACTGCATCAATCTTACAAAACTTCCACCTCTAAGTTCGTCTAAACTTAAAGAGCTCGATGTCTGTGGAGCGAAAAACTTGAGAGAATGGGAAGCTGAGTTGCCCGAATATATGAATCAGTTGGAGATCCTCAACCTATCGGCTACACGACTAAGGTCCCCACCATTGAACAATTATACCAACCTTAGGGAGCTTTATCTAAGAGACTGTGAATTACAGATGCCGCTACAATTGGATAATCTCACAAACCTTGAGGTCTTGGATTTATCAAGGACACGTATCAGTTCTTTACAAACAATCACAAGACTTTGCAACCTTAGACAACTTCTGCTAACAGATTGTTCAGACCTACACGAGATTCCTACTTTAGAACCACTTGTGAAGTTGGAGGCTCTTCATTTGCAAGGGACGGGAATCAAGAAATTTCCCTGTCGGATGGCTATGGTAACACGCTTAATGCATCTCGACCTGCCAGACTCTGCAGATACGCTTGGACTCGATTGGACGGGCATAAAATCACTTCCTGGAGAGCTAAACTGGGACCAATGTGGTATGCCTTCCCAACTTCAAAATATTACGAACAGGCCTTCCATGATTGTGAGAAATTTGGATTCTTTTAGAATTATGAAGGGAATACCTGACCTATGGAACTCATGCTTCAATAAATTTTTCATCTCTGTATGCCCTTTAAAAAAGGGAGAGGAGGAGGAGGATAAAGAAATCTATGAACTTCAGGATGGGACTAGCTTTCAAGATATATACTTCCATGTCATGTCTTATCATGTCGAGTATACCCCGTTTTTGGAAATCCACGGATTTGAGAGCTTTCCCACTGGTCTTGAGGATGCCCTTATGAAAGTTAAATATGTTTCTTTGGTTGAAAATGGGTTTATTAGAAGCTTATCTGAATTGGGCAATGCAAATAATTTAAAAGGCTGCTGGATTTGGAGTTGTCCCAACCTGGAGAATCTAATGCAGGAAGACAAGGATAACCTTAACTTGTCAAAGAATCTAGACCAAGATAACCTCAAGTTTTCAGAAAATCTAGACAAGGATAACCTTAAATTGTCAGAAAATCTAGGCAAGGATAACCTTAAATTGTCAGAAAATCTAGACAAGGATAATCTTAAGTTATTGGACAACCTAGAGTTCCTATGGATATCCAACCTTCCTATCTTGAGGAGTGTGCATTCTACAGGCCGCCAATTTGAGAGCGTCAGGAATCTCAAACAGTTGTATGTAGATGCCTGTCCACAGCTTGAGACTCTGTTCATGTCCTCACAACTCTCGAAGAACCTTGAGATTCTCCATGTTAAATTTTGTGATAGATTGAAGTCTATATGTGAACCCAAAGAAGAGTGTACTTTACAGAAGTTGCACTCCCTGAGCCTGGTGGAATTGCCTGAGTTGACAGACATCGGCCTTAAACTTCCATCCTTGAGAACAGCTAATATTAGGAACTGTCCTAAATTGGGAGAAAACTTGCATGAACAATTTGGGCTGAAAGTAAGAGTTGAAGGGGACCTGACTCGTGAGAAATGGGATGGAAGTCAGATCGAGAATGAGGCAGCAACATCTCCCAGATCATTGTGATGATCAACTTTTATGCTGCCAGTGCAGGTTAGCTCTGCTTATATGTTGCTAATTTAATTTTCTTAGAGCAATTCAAGTGTTGAAAGTTTTAATATCATTCACTTAACAAGGATAAAACATATCAACTCATAGAATTAAGTATATACCCACCCCACATAACTTGCCCAAAAATGAGCATCTACCTTAGAAGATTGATTGATTAATTAAAAATATGGTAATACTATCTTCATAACTATCCTCTCTATTAAGTTTTGTATCATTGTTATTTTGCAGGTGAAGGTGTGGATCACCAATCTTGAAGCAAACTAACTCGAGTTACTCGAACGATCAGAGACATGTACCTCTCTTATTGAGTTGAAGGTTTGAATCCCCCACCCATCATTTGCAGCTAGCCAAGTAATGCTAGAACAGTTAGAGCTGGACAGAAACTAGCTTTACAGTGTTCGGCTTAATCTGTGATAAGATTCAGTAGCAGCAAAGAATTGTTGGGTTAATTCATCCCAATGCAGACAATGCCTTATTTCGATGTGAAACCTGAGTTTATTCGATCATATAAAAAAATTCCTGATTCATTTCGATTAAGCTTCCTATTAATCTTTGAAGTTCTTCTCATATACAAAGAAATGATTCAATTCCCCCACCCCTTTGTATCAGAATTTGTACGTACCTTTATGTATGTAGTGTCCGTGCTGTCATCCTGTTTGATATCAGCTACAAAATGAGTTCATAAACGGTATCATCGTTTTTTTAGACGTGAGGTGATGACAACGGCAATGGCAGCCGACCTGTTATAAGTCATTCTGTGACAGTAAGAGTACAATACAAACTTCCTGAAATCTGTAGGCATTTTGTATAATATGATTACAATTTCAACAACCATGAAGCTACGATTTTTCACCTTAACATTCTCCAAATGATGCTGACAGCATACAACGCTAAGCTATTATCATCATATCACTTAAAACATTAGGATCTCAAGTAGTTTGGCCTGATCAAGTTATACATTCAATACTACATATCACAGATACAAACAGAACAATAAATAGATCAAGCAAAGAAGTTGGAACAAAAGGGTAAAAGAATTAAACAGGTTCTCGAGATAGCTTCACTGGCTTCTCTTTTACGAATGCTACGTCGCCGTTGGGACTCATCAGTAAACGATGATTCGATCCTTCCTCATCGCTCCTTGCTGATATTGAAGATGAAAGAGATTCTGAGCCATCGTCGTCATCTGAATTATGACATACAGATCACAGGAGACAATTAAACAGGAGGGCGAGAAAGAATGTAGACATTGAGGGCGACACAGTAAAGAGCATGTTTAATGTTTCCATTCCATTTCCATCACCAGTATGTTCATTCACATGTAAACTCAAGTAACATTATGGTGTATTAATCACAAACAGATCCTTTGTATGATAGATAATCTCATTACGTCATTGAAACGCCAAAAAAAAAAAAAAAAAATCACTTCTCGAGCAAATAATGCATAGATAATTCACACCCATAAGATAATGTTCAGAAACATACCAGAATATGCTGGATGATCAGGAAGGTGCCTCACTGCTGAAACTTGGATGCTTTCAGGAAGAAGACAATTGCAGAATGAACCTGAAGCAAACAAGGTATGATCAGTTGAACGAATTATGCAAGTGTCGTCACGAACCCTCAGCAAAATACAACTGAGTCGGCGTTCTGCAAAATGCCTTTCTACACAAGAATCTAATGGATCACAAATACTTCAAGAGGGGCAATGTTAGTGTTAAAACCAGTGATCACATCAGGTAAAAGAACTATTTTCTCCACTCATCGCTAGTATATACAAATCAAAATCAAGTAGATGTAGCACATAACAAAACTAGAAATTATTCATTATATACACATTTTTTAAACGTTTTACCAAAGTTCACACCACAAAATGTAACGGCCCAAGCCCACCGCTACCAGATATTGTCCTCTTTGGGCTTTCCCTTTCGAGATTCCCCTCAAGGTTTTTAAAACGCGTCTGTTAGGGAGAGGTTTCCATACCTTTATAAGGAATGTTTCATTCCCCTCTCCAACTCATGTGAGATATCACAAAAATTGTCATTTTAGGTTGGATCGTCATAAAATTTTAAATATTTCTAGAGGGGTAACGGTATGGTAAATGTCAATGAAATGAAGGACCAAAGTAGAGCATTGAAAGATGTAAAGAGACTGAAAGTTCAGTAAAAAAAATTAAAGACAAAAAATAACATCTAAACCTAGCTGTATAGAATGGAGTGGCTTAAGAAAATATAAAACTTGGTTATTCTATCAACAAGTAACATCTTAAGGAGGTCCTGAAGGAACTGCAATACACACAGCTATCCAATTAATTTCAACCAGGATTATAGCGTGACACAAAATTGCATGCTGAAGAAGAAGAGATTTCTTACCTAATCGAGCAAGTCGATTCACCCATGCAGGAATGGGCTTCCCAGTTAGTCGCTTGCTGACTTCTTCCGTAAAATGGTTGCAATTTTTGGCAATCAAATGATATGTGTCACCATGGTACTCTGAAGAAAGGTGCTCCATGAATGATCGAAATTCGACACGAGACAACTCAGTGCTTCCCAATAACACTGACCTTCGGAAGATAAATCCGGGGCAACTTTTTGGCTCGACCTCGAACACCCCACTGGTAGGATATTCATGTGCTCCAAAGCCATACTCCATACCATGAACTGAGTATCAAAACAGGAAAAAACAACTTTATGCCAGGATAAAATGCAAACAGAACAACACATCAAGATTGGAAATGAATTTTTGAACGGAAGAAGTTATAATGAGGCTGTTTGTGCTCATGAACTAAACGTGACCAAAGGATTTTGACGCCCACAAACACTATCCTCGTTATGCCACGACTATTTTAATCACGATCAAAATCACGTATTGTATTCATTGAAAATACTGACCACAAGTCAGCTGACAAATTTGTTTACAGTCAAACAGGATCTCCTTTCTTTGTTGAACCATCTTCTAATTATTATAAAATGAACAAAACTTGAAGAACGTGTAGTTACTCAAATGGCTTCTAGCTATCCTCGTTATGCCACGACTGATACAATGACCAAGCATGAATGATTAATTAGATATAAATATCAATACAAGGAAAAATTCAGTAGCATGAACACGTCGTCGATTGATTTCCTACATAACCACTGTCAAGTGATGGCATGCGTATGCTCGCCTACATTTGCACAACTTTCATATTCATAATCAACCTAAAAAACTCTTTCCTATGATCATTCATTAATATATTTCAAGAAAAAAATCAATCTCTCACAGATAAGTGCCCATGGCCCTCCATGAATAACACAGGATCGCATACTTATACTATTATCTCATAATGGTTTAAGTAATGGGTTAACTCAAAGGCATACCCCTAACAAATATCCAAGTTCGACTAATCCTGGCTCACTCCCAATCCAACTCAACTAAAATATACCATTTCATTATCCATGCTTCATATATTACCAGCATTGCAAACTGAAATTCCCAGTGAAAAGAAGAAGAAAAATCTACAATGAGCACACACAACAACAGTTCTATAGCAAAACGTATGAAATATACATACCCTCAATACCCGAGTGAAAGATTCCGAGCCCAATCCAATAGAGATAGTTATTTACGGGAGTAAGATCGTAGATATTAAGATATAGCGAAGCATGAGTGCCGCCCTGCTCCTTGTCTTCCGGGCTAGATCTGAGTGGAAAGATACGCATTGTGTCTAATAGCCAGCCCGGTTCGAAAATACTTCAAAAATTACAGACTAATCATCTTCGCGAAAGACCCTTCAATTGACCTAAAAATTCAAAAGAGAAGCAGCTGCAGAATTACTAGGTTTCTATAAATGATAATCTCAAAAACTAAAAACCTGAAAATCTGGGGGGAATTTTCAAGGGAAACAAGAAATCGGAGCTGGGGAAGAAAGAAAACCTTGAGCGCCAATTTGGCTCCCGACGGAAGGATCCCAGTCTTCGCGAACCTGTTGGACGGAACAACAAATCCAGATTTGGCAGAAAGGAAGAGAGATTTTGAAAAATTAAACTAACATTCAATGGATAAACCCTAAGAACATCGAAGTGGGGGCGAATTGAACAGAATTTGAAAAGAATTGATCGGGAGTGAATGAGAAGAAAGAATTTAGCGATCCCGATTCCTTGAAGTTTATGACAAAAGAAATGAAAATTAAATCAAAAGGAAGAACTGACTGAATTCAATCTGGGGTTTCCAGATCACAATCAATGAGGAGGGAGGTTATGAAGAAAATGCCCAAATTTCTATGACTTTATTTCGCCAACTTCCCCAAACCATGCTCCCTTCCCACTTCAACCTTCATAACCGTCTGTTTTTCTTCTTTACTATACTTTTTACATTTTTTTTTTTTTTTTTTTTTTTTTTTTTTTTTTTTTTTTTTTTAAAGAAACGCTTCAATTTTTAATTAAAATTTAAAAATAAAACCATTAAAAAAAAAAAAAAAACTATATATATATTTTTAAATATTGATAGGAAAATAGAGAACAAAACGAAATTAGAAACTAAATAATTAGAAAACTTTTAAATATTTGAGTTATGTGATTGAGGAATATAAATATATATAATATGATAGTCCTTCATCTGAGGACTTTGAGAATCCGTCTATTGGACTTTCGTCTAACTGGTCTAGGAATTTCTATAGCTTAGGATCCTGTTGTTGGGAGGTAATAATTCTCTGCCTAAGCGTAGGTTGCACTGTAAGTCGGGCCAGTTGTGCTATGTCTCTTTCGGTTGCTACAACTATGTTGGCTCGCTCGAATTTTTTTTGTTCCCTTTACTTCCCTCGTAAAAAGGGTCGACGAGTGGGCTGTCTTTCTACTCAAAGCGTCTGCGACTACGTTTGCTTTTCCAAGGTGATATTGGATATCTACATCGTAGTCTTTCACCAATTCTAACCACCTTCCCTGTCTCATATTTAACTCTATCCGGGTGAAATGTATATTGAATTGTTTTCATTGACGGAGAAGAAATTAAAAAAAAAACATTTAAAATTAATTTATTAAACACAAAATTAAAATTTTAAGAATTTATTAAACATTTTTATAAACATAAAATATATTTAAAAATTGTAACGAGGTTGATTCTATTGCCAATAAAACAAAATGACAAATTTAAAAATGTAATGAAAAAGATGTTGTCATTTTGACAGCTTGTTTTTCTTCTAGAATTTTAACATCTAATTTATTTAGTCCATATTATATACATTAATCAATTGAAGTTAAAGATGGTTTTTCTTCTATCAAAATCAATAAACAATATATTTTAATTAATTATATTTTATAGAGTGAAAATCAAAAATAAAAAATAAAAAATTGAAAATCGATTAAATTAATGGAATCGAAACTATTAAAATAATAATTTTATATCTTCGATAAATTAGATTGAATTATATTGATAGGTTTGAAAGACCACATTATTTGATGAATAAATTGTGTGAAATAAAATTAGAACATATTATTAAAAATGGCAATTTGGTAAATTCAAATTGTGTTACATTACCTATAAATAAATAAATAAAATAAAATAAAAATATGAATTATTTGGCATTCTATTCAATATCTACTGCAATTTAAAATTCGCAAGCAATTATTAATTTATTTAAATATTAAATTGAAATTATCCAACATAATTTTCAAATCAAGAAAAACCCTCTCACCTTCCTATTTAAACATGTGCAAAAACCTATTTTCTCTCTTTTATATATATATATATATATATATATATATATATATATATATATATATATATATATATATATATATATATATATATCTTTAATTTCATAATTTGTTTTGTATGTAAAATGTTTCCATTAAAAATAAAAAAATTGACCACTATTTTACTTTCAGAGTCATCCTATTCAATATAATTAAGTATTTTTTTTCGTTTATTTTCAACCAGTAAAGTCAAAATTCTCTTCAATTTGGTTTCAAAATTTTGTTTAAATGAAATATTTTAAACTTTAAAAGATTTTATTGAAAATATTCATAATGCATTATTTAAACATATAATAATAATTTTGTTTATATTAGTGACAATAAAAATTTTAAAATTAAAAATATAAAATATTAATAAATTTTTTTAAAGTTAATATAATACTTTAGAAATATATTTAAAAGTTTTTAAAAGGACATTTTTGAAATAAAAATATTAACAATGTAGTTTTGAATTTTTTTTAAATATAAAAATATTGTCGAAAATTTTTAAACTTCAAAAATATATATATTTTTTGTAGAAAGAACAAAAATTTGAAGATATATTTATTAAATTAGTGTATACAAAAGATTAATTTAATAGGATTCGAAATTCAATTTGTATTTTTACAGGCTTAGGGGATAATTGGCCGACAAAAAGACTGCGTAGCGGCGCACGTGTGGCGGTTTGGGACGTGGCGACCAGATGGAGGCTGTTTGACTTCAAACATTCAAATCCCACGTGCATCAATCTCTTCCTTCCACCTATATTATTAAACCTCTCCAATTCATTAAACTTCAATTAATTTCTCATATATTTTTTTTAATTTTATTATGAACCGGAGCACTAAAACAGAGCCGGATTTTGGTTTTCTTGAGCCAATTCGCCGTCACTTGTTGGCCGAACCGGAGGCTGCCGTCGTTCCCGGCGATCAGACTGGTAGTTTCAGTAGCTTGATTCCATGTCTTGAAGAAAATTGGGGTGATTTGCCTCTCAAGGTGGACAATTCTGACGATATGTTGCTCGCCGCCGTTCTCCGGGAAGCCGTCGGTTCTGGATGGGTTCCGACGCTCAATCCGTCGTCATTTGGAAGTTTCGATTTTGGGGTCTCGGCGGTGAAGTCGGAGCTTCCAGAGAGTTTTCCCCCGGTGGTGGAACCGGAGAGGGGGAAGCATTATAGAGGAGTGCGGCAACGGCCATGGGGGAAGTTTGCGGCGGAGATTCGGGACCCGGCGAAAAATGGCGCTAGAGTTTGGCTTGGAAATTATGAGACGGCGGAGGATGCGGCTTTAGCTTATGATCGGGCAGCCTTCCGAATTCGTGGGTCAAGGGCTCTTCTCAATTTCCCCCTTCGTGTGAACTCTGGCGAGCCCGAACCGGTTCGGGTCACGTCGAAGCGATCCTCGCCGGAGCTTTCATTGTCGCCGAAGCGGCGGAAGAAGGTTGGCTCCGCCGCCGAAGGTGGGGGAGTACAAGTGGACAACACAAGTGGCAAGCCTTACACGTGGAGGGCAGCTGATTGTCAGCCAATGCTAATATTTAAATAAAAAGCTATTTTCATATATATATTATTAAAAAAAGAGTGTTAAAAGATAGAGATTGTTGTAATAGCTCAAGTTGATCGCTAGTAGATATTGTCTGTTTTAGCTTGTTATGTTACGTATTGTTGTCAGTCTCATGATTTTAAAATGTATTTAAAATGTATATTACAAAGAGGGGTCTAACTCTACTCCGACTAGTGTGCTGGACCGTCCGGTGATTGACTCTAATACCATTTGTAAGAGCCAAATTCCACCGGTAGTAGATAATGTTCGCTTTGGCCCGTGTGACAACGAGTTCGTTGAACCCCAATTAGAGTGGATTAAGAGATCCCGAATTCGTTAGAGAGGAGAACAATGGTGTAGAAATCTCTCCCTAAAAGAAGCATTTTAGAAAACCATGAGGCTAACAACATTAAGTATCTCAATCTTCCTCCTATTTCAGTGTCATTCCCGTAAAATTTTCTATTTATTTTTATGGGTCGATTCTGGAAAAATTTATCTATTTTTAATATATTTTTTCTTCGTCTGGATCAACAAGGGGTAGTACAGGAATATTCACCTGTTGTCCATTGACTACCCTTTCGACCTGATCTTATGCCCTGATTCATCCTCCGTGGACGAACCTTACGAAGGAACCCTTAGGTTTTCGAGGCAAGCCAACATTCTCGCTTTCGCTTCGTCCACCACTCTCGCGCGTGTGCTTTCCTCTAAGGTGGAATGCTCCCTACCGATGTATTTTTCACGATGATTACTGAAGATAACGAAATCTCTAGCTCATAATAGTGTGTAAGTAAACATCATTCTCGAACATTAGAGACAAAAACATAACGATTTTCGCTCGAAATAAAACATGTTTGGTGGAGTATTATTTCATAACACTACAAAGTACAAATCATGATATAATTAAATATTTCCCATTACATTGGGAAATTCTATAAGTACAAATTCGAGTTAAAAAAATAAAATAAAATAAAATAGATGAAAAAAAAAAAAAAATTGTGGCATCTAAAATGCACGTGATTTGACATTGACAATGTCAAAGCTCATCTCACTTGGATCGGTTGCTTGCAACTCAAATTGAATGCCATCCAGTTCTCTTTTGAATCTATCCTTGGAGCTTGCATACACCATTTTACTTCTCACCTTTGATATGTCTGGTGACCTATTTCTCAACATACCATCATTTAGATAACATATTATATATATATCATAATACAACGAGTACGGAAACGCAACTATTTAACAAGACTCAAACGTAGGTATATCTGTAACGGTTCATATTGTCCTCTTTAGGTTTTCTCTTTCGGGTTTCCCCTCAAGGCTTTAAAACGCGTCGGCTAGGTGAAGGTTCCCACACCCTTATAAATGGTGGTTTGTTCTCCTTCCCAACCAATGTTGGACATCACAATCTACCCTCCTACGGGGCCAGCGTTCTCGCTGGCACTCTTTCCTTCCTCCAATCGATGTGGGAACGCCCCCAAATCTACCTCCCTTTGGACCCTAGCATCTTTACTGGCACACCGCCTCGTGTCTACCCCCTTTTGGGGAACAGGGAGAAGGCCCTTCTACGGGGCCAGCGTTCTCGCTGGCACTCTTTCCTTCCTCCAATCGATGTGGGACCGCCCCCAAATCTACCTCCCTTTGGGGCCAGCATCCTTACTGGCACACCGCCTCGTGTCTACCCCCTTTTGGGGAACAGGGAGAAGGCGGGCACATCGTCTGGTGTCTGGCTCACTCAAATCCACCGCTAGCAGATATTGTTGGGCTTTCCCTCAAGGCTAGAAAGGGGAAGGTTTCCACACCCTTATAAATGGTGGTTTGTTCTCCTCCCCAACCAACGTGGGACATCACAATATCAGTGAATATTGTGGTTAAACGATTTGTGGCAAGCTCAAGCATCGTTCGACTCGTTTAGACATATACTTGGTTTGAATCTGCCTTGTTTCAAATTGTTGTTGGGTGTGGAAGATCGAACCACGTCGACCTTTGAAATGGGGATTTTGATGTCTTATGCATTGAGCTATACTCAAATTGGTAGTGTCACACATGTATAGTTAATCGTTTCTAGGTTAGGTTAGGTTAAACTATTTGTGGCCAACCGGAACATAACTCAGATGGTTGAGACATATACCTTTGTCCAAAATATCAAATTTGGTTCTTTGAGTGGTAATGTTTGATGTCTTATCCACTAGGTTATGTTCAGGTTGGATTGAAAATATTAGTAACGTACCATGCAATGAAGAAAATCTTGCTCTTCTGACAATTCTCGTCAGTAATGAAATCGAAATCAAAGACAGCATAGCGACACTCATCTGCAGGGAGAGATCCAGTGAAATCCTCATATGTTGAGTCCGGTTTCCCCAATTTGTCTATCACCACTTCTTGTTCTTCGATCTTGAAAGTGATGAACCTGTAGTTTCTCTTTGCTTTTAACTCCAAAAACTTCAATTTACACTCATCTCTCACAGCCATGCCAGACGCAGCGTTCGCCTACACTCAACATCAAACAAATAACATAAAGTACTAGACATTCAAATATAAACGCTAATACCATGTCAAATCACTAATCGACCCAGAAGTTTAAGCAAATGGGTCACGGTAGATTTAACTATAATCAATACTTTAAGAATAAAACGTGAAATGAAATGATTATCAAACGAGGTTGTCGGGTGGTCGAGATTGAACACATGGTAGGAAGACAGAGAGAAAGAACATACCATGTTGTTGTTTGATGAGTAGGAAGGAGAAAGAAAGGGTGTGGGATGGGAAAGGGAGAAGAAAGAGAGAGGGAAATAGAGAAGATAAAAAGAAGGGAGAAGACAGATCCTTAATTCTTGGAACCAAATCAGAAGTTTAAGGATTGAGGATTCTCCAAAATAGCTCATCCTATATTTATCTCTTTAAATATAACTGCCACGTGTCCCTCTTTTTTTTTTTTTTTTTACCCATAAAAAAAAAACATTTACCCATTTATTATTAATAATAAAATAATATATATGATAAATAATATTTACAAAAGTATCTCAATTTAGCTCGAGCTTTGGAGGCGTACCCAGGTTGAGGTAGGTTGGGTTGAAAAAATTTTGGTTGGATTAGTGACCCGAACAACTTGAATAGAGTTCACAACCCAACCTGACTCAACTCCTACTATTGGGTTGGTTTGGGTTGTTATGTTAAAAAAAAACCGTATTTATCTTTGATACATGTTATATTAATAATTAAAATCGTGTAAAAATTTAAATATAAAATATTTACCTGTCAGAATACGTCACCGGTTATAAACATCAAATATTCTTAATTTTTATAATAGTTTTAAAAATAGGGTAAGGTCAGATTGGGTTGGATTATAATTCTATTTTTGGGATGGTCGGGTTGACTTGATAAAATAAATGTTAAATTTTTCGGTTTTTAAAAAATTCAACCCAACCCAAAAAAAAAAAAAAAGCTAACACAACTTATTGTTATATATAATTTCATACATATCTAATATAAAATCCAAATTTATACTTAGAATATGGATAGACTAAAAAAAAAAAAAAAAAAAAAAAAAAAAAAAAAAAAAAACTTATTTAAATAACTTTTTAAAATTAATATAAAAGGTTTTTATCAATTTTAAATAAAATATTTAAAATTCTATATATATATATCATATATATATCAAATTGATAAGATAAAAAAAACAATCAAAATTATATACACGTGCGAAATTAATAACTTACATGAAACAACATTAAAACGAAACGGTTAAATTATAAATTAACCCCAAATATGGTTGAAATTTAATAGTTAAAAAATTAGAATTGATATTTTAATTTTTAAAAATTATTTGACTAAATTTCAATTTTCTCCAAGTTGTTGCTGGGACCAATTGTGAAAAAAGGTTGCAATAATTTTGAAATATTTTATATTATTGAACATAATTCGTCATTCCTTTTAGAATTAGTCTAAATAAATTAAATCAATCAAAAGTTTTAAAATTGAGGAAATTAAAATAGAAAGAGGAAAAGAGAGACTTTAAAAATAGGTTTATTTAAGAATACAGGACCAAAATAACATTATTATTGTCCTATCCACATAATTGAGAAGTCTCTAATAGTAGCGGTGGAGATTGGTCCTTAGGAGTTTTGGCGAAGGAAATGGGCGGCTACGATTCGGCGTTGTATTTTGCCGGAAGCAGTCTTGGGCAGGGAATCCGTGAAGAAGACCTTCTTTGGGACTTTGAAGGCAGCCAAATTGTTTCTGCAAAACCTCAACACATCTTCCTCTCCGATCTTCCATCCTTCTCTTCCAATTATCGCACAGTTTATCTATATAACAAACCAATTTTTAATTACTTTTTAATAACACATAATATATAAAATAATAAAATAATATAAAATTTGGATCACACACAACCCTATGTTAGACGAACACGACCATCATGGCCAAAAAGCTTCATCCCAATGGTAAGAGTATTATTTTATTATAAACCCATGACCTGATGTGGATTTTCAGACGCCTAAAATTAATTTTTTTTTCTTATTTTAAATTTTTGGTGTGGCAGAGAGTCAGAATTTTTCTTTAAATTATTCAATTTAAATCAGCTTTTCAAGAAGAATACACTTAAAAAAGTCAAATTTATATTATATTTCAAAAAAAAAAAAAAAAAAAAAAAAAATTGCGGCATTTTATGAAATTATATATTAAGTAAACATATCATAAATATATTCTTGAAATATCAGAAAACAACATATTTGCAGGAATTAAAAAGCTTTGATAGTTTGAAATTAATATTTTTATAAAAAATTACCATATAATATTTCATAAATATTTCAAAGCTACTCCAAAATTCTTAGTGGTACGTGATTCTACCTTCAAATTGTAATTTTTTTTTTTTTTATGGTATAGCAACAACAACCGAAGATACTTTTAGGTTACTATGCTGTTTCGCGATCCAATATAATATAAAAAACACGTGCAAAGGTTACTCTTTTTTTATAAGAAAAATATAATATAAAAAACATTATGGGGGTCGTCACGAAAAAATAACAAAAAATATTCCTCAAATTTCAAAAAAACATTATTGAAATAAAAATACCAATGGACGTAATAATAAATAAATAATAATAATAAAAATAAATACATAAATAAAATAAAGAATTACCTCCTCCCCATACTTGGGGTCCGGAACCCCAAACGAGACAGCCTGAGCCACGTCTGGATGAGCCAACAGCACCGCGTCCACTTCAATTGGCGATATCTTTTCCCCTAATTTATGATAATTTTTAAAAATAAAAAATAAAATTAATTTAATAATTTAATAATGAAAAGAGAATATTTTGAAAGCTGAAATGGGAAAATAAAAGAATAATTAAAGGTGACTCAGATTAAAGTAAATAAAAATATGTAAATTTAGATGGCAGGGCCACGTGTTTTTACCTCCACGGTTGATCAACTCCTTGATCCGACCGACGAGATGTAAGTACCCATCCGAATCGAAGAACCCAATATCGCCAGTGTGGAACCACCCGTACCGGAACGCTTCCTCGTTCGCTACCGGGTTGCCTTTATAACCGTTCGTTACATTTGGGCCCTTTAAACAAACTTCGCCTTTCATATTCGCCTCCTGAACGACGCCGTTTTCATCCAGTATCGCCATTTCTTGACCCACCGGTTTTCCTACTGACCCGGCCTTGTGTGGACCGTTTTCTGGCAACGGGTTCGACGACATCAGATGTGACGCCTCCGTCATCGCGTACGCCTCCAGAACCGGCGCCCCAAACGCCTCTTCCAACCGGTTCAAGATAGCAGGAGCCAACGATGCACTGCAGCTCCTAATGAACCGGAGGTTCGGGTAAACTGCTTCCGGTTTTGTCGTGTGCCGGTCTAGTATGATTTGGTGGATTGTAGGGACGGCGGTGTACCAGGTGGCGTTGTATTGGACCATGTCCGGCCAGAACGTCGACGCCGAGAATCTCCCAGCAGCCGGTAGAGTTACGGCGGCTCCGGCGGCGAGGGAGCTGAGTAAACCGGCCATTAAACCGTGGACGTGGAACAAAGGGAGGACTATGACGGTCGAGTCCGACTCGGTGAGTTTGTAAACCGATTTAATGTTGTTAACGGAAGAGGCGAGATTAAACTGAGTTAACGGCACGCCTTTGGGACGGCTCGTGGTGCCTGACGTGTGGAGGAACAACGCCACGTCGGATCCGTCGTTGACGATTTCGCCAACTGAGTCAGACACCGAGCCGTTCGAGTTAGACTGAGTCAAGGAGAGAATCAACTCGGCGCTTGCATCGGGGAGCGCAGCGGTCACGTGTTGAATCTTGAGCTTAGACGCCGCCGTTTCGGCGGGGCCGTTACCTTCGATTGAGGTTACCAAAAGTTTCGAATCGGAGTCCGATAAGTAAAACTCAAACTCCTCCGCCGTATACGCGGCGTTCAGCGGCGCCGCCGTGGCTCGTGCTCGAATCACGGCCAAAAACATAATCACAAACTGCACAATCAAGTAATAAAATGAATAAATGAACGTTACCGACGGATTCCGGTAAATTTAATCTGAAATTAATACCTCGACGGTGTTTGGGAAAACTAGGGCAACGACATCGCCGGGTTTGACACCGCCGGCGGCGAGCTTTAAGGCGGCGGAATCTACGAGGCGTTGGAGGTGAGCGTGGGAGAGATCGAAGTGGCCGGAAACGGATAATGCTCGCCGGTCAGGGAAATCGGCGGCGGCGCTTTTCAACCAACCGGTAAGAGTTGGAACCACCATTTTGTTGCAGAGATAAGAAATGAAGAAATTGGGAGAGGGAAAAAAAAAAGTGATAATGAAGAAGAAAGGAGCTTTTGGCAGTTATATAAAAATGGTGACAGCGGGGCGATACGGGCGTCTTATAATATTCTTCCACGTGGCGGTATATGGTTGGGTCGTCATGATGGAATTGAGACGGTGCCTTGGCCATTCTTTTGAAATTACTTTCTTGGCAAAATTAAAAATAAAAAAAGAATAAAAAACTAAATTTTTGTCTAAAAAATATTCAATATATCTTTTAATTTAAATGTATTTTTGAAATTTTTAAAAAATTTAATAATATTTTTTCAATTTTTTTTAAAAAAATTAAGAATATTAATGAAAATTTTAAATTTAAGGTTATTATTATTATTATTATTATTATTATTATTATTATTATTATTATTATTATTATTATTATTGTCATGATCTAGTAATATTAATTCAATTTTATATTTAATATATTAATTAATTTTAAAAAATTTGAATGATTTGTAAAATTTAAAGTTTTATAGGATTTTTTTTTTTAATAAATTTAAAAATTTAAGGACCAAATTTACAATTTAACAAAGACGAAAGGTTAATAACCCGTCAGCAATCAATGATGTGACGGGTTAACAAATTAGGAAGTGATTCGTCGATGTAGTTTTAAATTTGTTATTGATATTCCTACATTCCTCCCTTGACAAATGAGCAATCATGTCAATTTTCATATCCTAATAGAAGAATAATTTATCCCATAATAAATTAGGAATTGACAGTTTTACCCTTGGAAGCTTAAGCGCCGCACCAAGAAGTTGTATAATTATAGGGTCAAGAAAGACCACGAGGCAAGGACGAAATTCTTTTCGTTTCTATCTCGATCGCTTATTTCATTTTTTTAATTCTTATGAAAACTTTAATTTATTTTTGTAGAGATTGGAGCGAGACTACTTTGCATAAAATTTGCAAGCATTCACTCTGTACAAAGATTCTTCTCATTTTATTATTTTTTTTTATATAAAAAAAATCAATTTTAATAATATAACGCTTTATATAGTGAGACGAGAGGAGGGTTGGACGTAATTGAGATCGAAATTGTGGATTTTTGTAGTACATATAAATTTGAGTTAAAAATAATTAGTTTGAATCTTATTTTCGTGTTTAATTTTATTTTTATTTTAATAAATTAACGGTGTAATTTAACAAATGTACTTGTATATTGATACAACATGATTTCAAGTTCAATTTAAATAGTCCCTTGTGGCTCTGTTTGAAGCATAATCTGAATTTTTTATAACAGTTTTGTTAAACTATGAAGCATAATCTGAATTTTTTATAACAGTTTTGTTAAACTATAAGTTGTATGATCAGATAATTAATCACTAAAGTCACACTAAATGTTGAACTTTTGATTGTACAATCATTGTATAGTTTGATCATTATAGAGGGCCCACTTATTTTTTTTAAATTGATCATTAAAGAACGAGTTGAGTGGGTCAGTGTCTACCGATTAGGGTGAGCTAGATGGTGGTGGGTCATGAATGAGCGATCCCATTTTGAAAAGAAATTTGGTCCCTTTATTTTACTTATAGATTGCATGTATGCATGTCTAGCCCCGATAAAGGTAAGGTCGTAGTGCAAGAGTGACGTGTAAAGTTAAAAAGAACAAGTCATGAGATGACTCTAGCGTACTATGTGTTAGCTATTTCCACTTTGTCGTTTACGGGAACAAAGGAGACTGTGAACGGACCGTGATTTAGCTGTGTTGGTTTGGTTCGGTTTGTTTTAAAGAAATGTCTTCCAAACATTATTTTAAAAGATACCCTAAGCATCATTTAATGGTTTTGTTTAAAAATATTGGCTTTTAGTTATTTTTTTTAAAGGCAACGGTTCTGATCTATAACCAATAGTTTTTCAATTTATTTATTTAATAATAATAATAATATTATTATTATTATATTGAGTTTAGGAATATTATTCTCTTTTATAAAAATAAATAATAGAACACATAAACGTGGAGAGGAGAATCAGTATTTAAAGCAAAACCTCGGCTAGTTTTTCTCTTATTATTTGTTTTTTTTAATAATTTGAATAATATTTAATATATAACGAATAATGGGAAAGTGGAAGAACATATTATTATATATTAGTTCTGTTAATTATTTAATTCATTAATTATTTGCATTTGAATGGACTTTTTCGTCATTTTGAAAGTTCTAGTGACTGGATTTCCATTAGCCAAAATTGGGCGGCGGCTTTGTGGCTTAAATATTTCAACTCCGTCAGATTCCCGTCTATTAATTATTTTATTATTTCAACGCCCGGATAATGGGGCGACGAGTGACTTCCTGACCCAGAAGAAACTCACGCCAACCCTCCAGGCGAAGAGGTGAAACCGCGAGACCGAAGGGAGAGGCTGACCCTCTTTCTTCTTCCCATTCAGGTTGGGTTGCCGCATTGTTCTTGTTGTTGTTGTTAGACGTCATGTTAGGGCGGGTATGATAGATAATATACATTACAAGTCTTGAAAGGAGCGGGAAGAGTCTTTCACAAACTCGAGTTACCCTTCAATCAAACTGAAGAATGGATCGAGCCAGTAAAAAGGAATTTTTCTGGTATCGAAAACTAAGAAGACATCCCTTCTAGAATTCTTTGTAGAATAAAAACGGTTACATAATAATGACATTTCAACTTGACACCAATAATACCGTTCTTATTCGCATATATTATACTAATAACTAAGTTTTTATAAAGTTTAAATATAAAACATTTACAAATCAAAATACATCACTAATATCGATTATAAACATTAAATATTATTAATCTTTTTAAATGATTAAATTGGGTTATAACCCTATTCAAACAAAAAAAATTGTCAATCCGCAAATCGAACCAAATTTTTTGTTTTTAAAAAATTCAACCCAGCTCAAACCGAAACATAAACTAACCAAACACAACCTTTATGATTTTGGGTATTGAAGCATATGAACACCCCTGGTCAAAACAAATTAAAAGTGTTTTTTTTTTTCCTTTTCAATGTATATTTTTTTCTCTTCCAAAAGTTGATATAGAAATAAATGAATAAATAAGAGAGAATTAATTTATGCCAAATTTAATATCCAATTTGATTACATGATGGTATCATACACATCTTATATAACATTTATGCCATTTCATGAATGTTCAAAATGAATATTTATGCCATTTGTTGTTTTGAAGGGCCCCACCATAAACTTGTTTTAAAAAAAAAAAAAAAAAAAAAAAAAACACTGAGAAAGTCTAGTCTTATTGTAAAGTTTCCCATCCCAATCATCAGAGCAATACAACAAAAGATATGGAGTACCATACATTTATTTGGGTGATGAAAGTACATAAAATTGGACAAAACTTTTAAAATAGAGGCAGGGTTGTGGGAAAGCGTACATGCATCCATTGCTTTTCATATGATACCAAATGAGACCAACCGATCTCCTCGAGCAAAGACAGCTTCAGTTCGTAGAGTTTCTTCTTCGGAGTATCTCCATCGTTTTCAATAACATCATTAACTACCTGTGGTAGCAAGATAAATAAATTTAACATCACTAGAAATTCAAGAACCCTATTCGTCAAAAGGGGAAAACATGACCGTGAGAGAGAGAGAGACTCGACCATCTCAGCTGAATCGTGAGTAAATAGTGAAAACAAATTAACGTGACACTGTAACAACCCAAGCCCACCGCTAGCAGATATTGTCTTATTTGGGTTTTCCTCTTCGGTCTTTCTCTCAAGGTTTTTAAAACGCATCTATTAAGGAGAGGTTTACACATCCTTATAAAGAATGCTTCGTTCCTCTCTTCAACTGATGTGGGATCTCACAATTCACCCCCCCTTCGGGGCCCAGAATCTTCGCTGTCACTCATTTCTCTCTCTAATCGATGTGGGATCTCACAATCCACTCCCCTTCGGAGCCCAATGTCTTTGCTGGCACACCGCCTGGTGTCCACCTCCTTTTGGGGCTCAGCGTCCTCACTGGCACACCGCCCCGTGTCTGTCTTTGATACCATTTGTAATAGCCCAAACCCACTGCTAGCAGATATTGTCATCTTTGGGCTTCCTCTCTCAGGCTTTTCCTTAAGGATTTTAAAACACGTCTGCTAGGGGAGATTTTCACACCCTTATAAAGAATGTTTCGTTCTCTTTTCCAACCGATGTAAGATCTCACAATCTACCCTCTTTTGGGGTCCAACATCCTCATTGACACTCGTTCTTTAACCGATGTGGGATCTCACCAAAAAAAAAAAAAAAAAAAAACTGTCCATACAATTGTCACACAAATTGTCTGTACAATGTGAAATTATTGAAGCGTTTTGATGGAAAGGACAGAATTTTCAATGTACTTTGGCCGGAATAATCCTTGGATTTGGCAATGTGGAATGACACAATACCATATAAAAATTTTCAAACTGAGTTAAAATAAAGAGATAAATATAAATTTCTCAAAGCTAGAACGAAAGTATCTGCCAAATCAGAGAGAAGTTCAACATAAATGATTGAGGGTAGTAAAACCATGCTTTTACAGGAGTGAAAGTTCAGTAAGATCAAAAGCCAAATAAGATAGTTGAGTCCTCGTTTAGGCGGATATTAAGTGAGACCCCAGATCGGTTGGAGAGGAGGACAAAACATTCTTTATAAGGGTGTGAAAATCTTTCTCTAGCATACGCATTTTAAAAACCATAAGGGAAAGCCCGAAACGGAAAGCCGCATAATATAAATGTGAAGTAACCAAAATAAAAAATAGAAACTGGAAAATAGCTAAAGGAAATACCTTCAGAGCTGCACCTAGCCTTCCACGGCGTTTTTCGCGCAACACTGCAAGAGTTCCGAACTTAGAGGTCTTAAAATCTACCCATTTCTTCAGTTCTTTGAAATTCTCTTCAAAAGAATCCTCAGATTGCCCAGCATCTATTGCGTCTTTTGGAGCAAGTGTCGAAGCATTCTCAACCTTGGTCTGTCACAAATAGAATTGTTTTATTGTCCATTTCAGAAAATATCTAATCCAGCCATGGTTTTATACAAATGGTTGAGTTAAATTTTCATTCTAAAAGAAGAACATATGTAATGATCATGTTTCCAAATCAAAGATATAATGAAAAGAACGTTGTGTAACCAAAATTTCAAACCTTTAAAGACTCCAATTCTGCCAACGCAAGCCCTTTCTGGTATAGTGCCTCTGCCAATTGATCCCGGGTAACCTCCATCTTCTTCCTAAGTTTCTGTGATTGAGAGAAAAGAAGATAGTGGCGATTAATTTAAGAAGCTCAACAGAAAACCTACATACTCCGGCTTTACAAGAATCAAACGACTTATAAGAATCAAAACCATGGCAGTAATAGTGTTTTTACCTCCACGTCTTCATCTTCAGGATCATTTTTCAGTGCAAAATATTTGGCCAACTCATCTTTGTCTATGCTCTCAACTACCTCGTTTGCAGCATCAATGACCTATGAAAACCACTCGTGTGTAAGACCATGTCCTTAAAATATTATTTGTACTATTTTCTTTTGTATTCTAGTTGAGATTCCTTAGTGATGATACATCAGTCATGACTCTTGTAAATGTATTTCAATCTTTTACTTATATTTATACTATATATTAGTATGAAAAAGGCATTAAATTGTGGATCTATTATGAGGTATTTTATAGATCAGAGCAACACCTCAAGGGATTGGTTTGGAAATTTATCAAGATGGTGAATAGTAGTTGCCAGCCAATATAACAGAGATGACAATGACTTCAGTTAACTTTCCGGATGAACTTTTTTTTCTTTTTTTTCTTCTTAAGATCCTGATGATATTATTGTGTTCGACTTACCTCTTCCGCATGGCAGTCTCTATCCTCAACATTTCTCTGAGAAACCAAACCTTCCAATACTTTTGCAAGCAGCGGAGTGTATTTTGGATATTCACTCTAGGAAAAGAAAATAAAACAATAATGAGGGTCATGATGTTAGCAATAAATATGTAGAAATCCAACCAGATTAATAAATCTACACGAATATTTTAAATAATGATCCTTGACAGCGTGTCCTGTAGGATAAATCCAAGCTAAACCATTGCAAAAGATGATTCATAACGAATAAGACAACCATAGTTATGTCGATAATAGACACTAGACAAACATTACCTTTTTGTGCTGGACATATATATATATATATATATATATATTTTGCTTTTATTCTAGCTCCTAATTGTCCTGGGCTTTCCTTTTTATATTCTTTCATTTTTCTATGATAAAAGTTTGGTTTCTCATTAAAAAGATAATATAGACAAACAAACTAACTTGAAAGTTAAACCGATAGCAGTTATGGAAACCACAAGATTCTGCAAAAATGCAGAAAGAAAGTATGAAAACTCCAAATTCAACATTCAATTAGTTTAACTGAAGATAAAGTAAGACCCCACTGGACAGCATTTTCTATTTCTAGTTTTCTGTTTTAAAAATTGAACTTATTTACCAACAATATTTCTACCTTTTTTCTGATAAAACCTATAAAAATCATGATCAAATTATGATAAATAAAAATAAAAATAAGGTAATAATTTAAAATTTTGTCTACAAATTTACAATCTAAAATCAATGTGTTAAAACGTGGGCTATAGAAAATAAATAATTTATAATAAATGTAATTTAAATTATCAACATATATTAATCATAAATCTTGGAATATGCTTAAAAATAAAAATTACAATCAATGAATCATAATTCACAATACAATTTTTAAAAGTGTAACATCTACACATATTTGAAAAGAAGGAAAAAAAACATAGTTAAGCTATACTAGGGAAATCTGGCGGGGAACTATGCTGAAAATGAGTACAAGAAAATTTTGAAGGAAAGAAGTAAACAAAATTATTGTCGAGGGAGTACAATATATGTTTAGAACTCTTTAACCGCTAGAGAAAAATTAAAAAAGAGGGAACTGAAAAGGTGGTTGCTAATAAAATGGAAGGAAATAGATGCATTTTCACAATCGGGTAAGAATTAGAAATGTCTAAAGATATACTATTAGAGAGAGAAACTACATAAAAGGCCTTCTCAAAAGGGATTAGGGAAATCAACATCCTATAAACTTTCACTAGACTTTTTTGACAATAGACATGCATAATTTCGAACAGAAAACACAAAAAAACACATAAGAATTCCATTCAGAAAATATTAATTCAATAACACTGAAAAAAACATGCTTGAACCTTGAGGGATGAGCACAACTTCTTCCATTCTGCAAAATCTTCAGTTTTTTCTGGTTTTAGGCTTGAAAGTACTTTGATCTTCGCATCACGGACCTGACCAAGAAAAGGATAAAATGCACCAAGTACTTTAAGAAGTTGATTAAATTATCAGCAATCTCCAAAGCAAATAGTCCAGGAATTTAAGGAATTCAAAAGGGAGATATAAGAAGCATAGAACACGGACAGGGGGACAACTTTTTATGGGCAAAATGGAGTACATGTATACAATAATAGTAATAAGAAGAAACCTAAGGAGCTTGGCTTTTAATCTTTTCCAGAATGGATTCTGATTGTATATCCAAGTGTGTCCAAGGTGTGTCCCTCCCATACACGTCCGAAAGAAAAAATAACAAAATATACTAGACATGTTTTTTTCATGTCGGACATTAGAGGAGAAAGGAACCAAACCAAACCGATTAGGTTTAATCAACTTTTTAAGCTATTAAGACCGAACTGAACCGCATTGACTCAATTGCAATTTTAGGGTTTGCAACGCCATTCCTTCCCTTTTGTGTTACTTCAGCTTTTGTTCTCTCTCTCACACTTAATCTCTTTCCATCGTTGCTCCCTCCCTTTAGCAACAACGAGCCACTGTTGCTCCCTTCGGTAACAACCAGCCGCCGTTGACTCCTTTCACCATTGATTACCCAACCACATCGACTCCATCCACTGTTGATTACCCAGCAGCATTACCTTCAGTCGACTACTCAGTCGTGTCAACTCCTTCTGCTGTCGATTCCCAGCTTCCATCAAAATTTTTGTTTGTTTCTCTCGGTAAGAACTGTTAAAAGGGCATGATGTAAGATTTGAACTGTTAACAGGAAGATTTTCTTCTTGCCCCAGTCTCTCTTTCTCTCTCTCTCTCTCTCTCTCTCTCTCTCGTTCCTTCTTGTTCTCGATGCTGGGCATTTTTATCCAGATAAGATGTGTTGGGCCAGTGAGAAATATGGTTTTAGAAGGGAAGTGAGGACAGATTAGTGGGTTCTTCTTCTTCTTCTTCTTCCTCATCACTTCTTTTTTTGGGAGTTTGATGAACTTTGAAAGACGGATCAAAAGATTGAGAAAAATAAGAGTGACAGAAATGAAAACTGGTTGCAGAATAAAAAAACTAGCTTGAAGAGGAATTGAGAGAGAGGGAGGGAGATCAAAGTGGAGGCAAGAGATGGAAAAAGGAAAAAGAGAGAGTTGACCAAACTTGACCCCAGCTCATTTCAAACTCAGGCCAGGTTGGTTTATTTTTCCGTGGAAGTCAGGTCATTCGGTTTTGCAGGAAAAAACTAACCCCTTTTCATTCCGGTCCGACGTGTCTGTGCTTAGATGGAATTAAACGAGCAATTTTTACACATCACAACAGAAAGGAAGTCTCCTACTTATAAAAACAGGAAAAAAGAACATTATTGTAACCAAAAACTGCCTACATGCAAGGAAACACGACAAGGTAATTACTATCAAGAGATTAAAGAAAGAAGGGTGAATTTTACTTCTTTCGCTAATCAATAAAAAAAGATATTCGTGAATGGATACCTAAAAACTTTAGATATATGCTTCGATAATTTAATAGAGGATTACAATTAATATCATACAGCATCCCCTAACCTCACCCCCACAAATGAGGAGAGCATTAATCTGGAATCTAGTGGTAGAACATTTATGACAGATTATAGTGCTATATAATCCTTCACATACCTCTTCCATCAGACGCTCGGAAATTGTCTTTGTCAAGGCTGGAGAAGAACCTTTACCCTTGTCTTCATCGGGCTGCCAGAAAGTACAAGGAAAAAATCATTTTTGCTTACATCTTAGTATTTGATTGAAGGGGTAAACATGCTAAGGTAAAGTAAACAACCTTAGTTGGTGGCACTATGAAGGAGAGTTGATAATATACAGGCATCTTCCGTGAATTTTCCTTAACATTTGAACTAAAAATTCCTAGCTTTGCATATGAGATAGCTCCCGACAGAACCGACCCATGAGGAGAATTCTGAAATAAATCAACAAATATTTTACAAATCCAGAAATTGTAGTAGCAGGAAGTAGCAAGAATTAGAAGGAAATAGATCACAAATAAGCCATTTGTTGTCTTCTATATTTGGAATTTTCCTCCTGTACGTAAGCTCTCAATGAAATGCTTATTTGAAAATAATGCTGCCAAAAATAAAATCTTTCATACAAGGCCTCCTTTCAGTGATTCTAGGCAGCCAACTTGATACACTGTATGTGAAGTATTAAATGCTTATTTGAAAATAATGAAAGAAAGAATATTATAATACCTTGGGAAACTTATCTTTTGATGGTGGGCCCAAATAGAATGCTTCTTTTTTCCTACCAAAGAAAATGAACCAAATTGAGTCTTGAACAGAGCTATTGAACAAAAGGGAAAGTTTTCACAACAGCATACCCAGGAACTAAAACTGAGGATTTGTAAGCACCATTCCCCATCATAGGACCATCAGGTAGAGAGAAAAAGCTCAATTTAATGGAATCCTATATCAAATCAAGTAAGAATGAAGGTTAGCATTTAAGTAAAATTTCCATTGACATTATTATCATCAACAAGATTGCACAATAGGCCAATATACTAATAATACGAGCCAAGAGTTATTGTGGACTAAAATGCGGAAGAAGCTCAAAAAGCACAGACGATTGTTAAATCTGATGACAAACAATAGCAGTCCCCCCACCCCCAAAAAAAAAGAAAAAAAGAAAAAAAGAGTGGGAAAAAGATATCAAAAGGCACGTGTAAATAATAAGTAAAATCATACTCATATGGGAAGTTCTAATGGAAATTTCTCTGCTTCCTATACAGGCAATTAGATCAGACAACCATCTAAGAGAAAATCAAGAAAGCAAGTTGTGGAATCTACACAAACAAAAAGCTCTCAAAATTTCTAAGATGTTACCTTCTCGTCCAATTTTCTTTCTATAAACACCACCAACTGCTTCATTTTTTCCAGACATTGCACGTCCTCGTGCCTGGAAATCAAAGGAGATTCTAAGAGATCGAGAACATTGTAGATTGAGAACACTGTAGACTACGTTAGAACATGTCTGGACCATGAGCAAATTCTAAGCTGTAAAGATCAACGACACAAATTTGAGAAGATAGCAAATTTCTCCGTATGTAAGTTGGCGTTCTTAACAAAGGTTAACCCATATATTAATTGAACAAGTACACTTCCAAAAAACTTCCTTGTACAATGGTAATAAATTTGTCCAAATTAAATATGTTTGACTAATTTCAGACAACGCTTGGACATGGCTCCAGAAAAAAAAAAAAAAAAAAAAAAAAAAAAAAAAAAAGAGGAGGAAAAAATAGAGATTCTCGACTTTAATCCTTATACATTGATCATTTCTGAAGTATTAGAATGACATCTTCCCCTGTCATAGCCAACTAAATCCTTCTGTATCTTTTAAGTTCAAATATCCTTAATTGACTAAACTTGATACGTTTTTAGTGAAATATTTTTTTATAGGAGTTAATTTCATTGATATATTATTACTTCAGCTTTAAAACACTTTGCACTTCAACAGAACAATCTGAAAACCAATCTAGAAACCAGCAATACTTCCTAAAGACCTACGATTTAATCAGCATGTATGACCAACTTGATGTAGAGCATCGAAGCCACTTTCTTAGAGTCCCTTTGGAACGAACTTTCAAGTGCTTAAAAGAGGCGTTTCTGAGTTAAAAAATTGTTTATAAACACTTACAAAAAGTCATTCCAAACAGACCTTTAAAATACGTTCTTTTGCACAACTTTGTGCATTGATCTTCCCACTTTATTCGCAAGCATAGATACATAAGTCCATTAAATCATATGACAATATGAACTTTATTTTCAAGTGTAGATACATAGTCCATCAAATTATAAGACAATACAAACTATGAAAACTTGAGAAATACAAAGCTAGTATTGTTCAGAGAATTATCAAAGAGAACAAAACTGCGCCATGATCTTTGCTGAAACTTATCAGGAACAAAGGAACAAAGAGCTGAGTGCAAAGCTCAAAGGTACAAAATAATAATACCATGAAAGGGGCTCATACCTTATATGCAGCTGTAAATTGTATTCTCCCTTGGGAAGTTTTTTAAACTTTGGGTATGCATCACCAGTTGAATAAATACGCTACACACAAAATAAATGAAAAAAGAAAGTGAGATGATAAAAGTAAGAGAGAAATTGTAAGCCAATCCCAATTCGATATCTATATTTCTCTCTTTTTGTGGAAGTTAACCAATACTTATTCCTATTAAAATTTTGGTTCAATTAGATTTCCTTCATATTTTTGTAATACTAGCCATGTATTAGGTTAAAATTTGGTTCGATTAGATTTCCTTAATATTTTGTAACTCTAGCCATGTATTAGGTGTTTATATTTAGGGAAAAAATCATTTTATACTTCAAACATTGGGAGTTGAATCAACTAAAACTCAAAACTACTAATTGAATCCATTTAAACCCAAAACTTTGATAAGTGAGTCAATTTAAACCTTTTATTAGTGATTTATAACCAATTCACTTGATTCTATTTTAAATCAACTGAATTTAAACCCTAAAATTATTAGTTTAAAAAAAATCCTACTATAGTATCAAGAACTTTTTTTTAAATAAATGAAGAAAAATAATGAAGATAAGATGAAAAAACCACTCATATTAATGAAAAACAACTACTATTTATTTGATTCCAACATTTCTCTAATAATGTCAATTCCTGCATTTAAGAAAGCCTTGTACACTATTATTATACGTTGATAGTTTTAAAATTGAACTCCAACAGAGAGTCTAAACTATTTCATTTATGAAAGTGTAGGCCTTAAAGGCATACAATTATATATGTACAATTCTCAAAGTTAAGAAGTATAAATTGATTTTTTTTCCTCACATTTATTTTATTTTATTTTGTAATACTTTTTTTCTCATTGGTTAAAATTTCTTGTATGATTGAGCGCTTGTTTCAAAATTTTCTTTGGAAAGGAAGCAAGGAGAAATTAGGATGGTACTCCATTAAATGGGACAGGGTCATCCCTGCCTATTGATGAAGGGATTTTTTTGGGTATCATTGGTATACAACAGAAAAATAGATCTTTCACTCAAAACAGACGCATCCATTGCAGAATTTTGGTCTGCTGATTCGTCTTACTGGAATCTATGGCTTATGAATCTGAAATTGAGAAATGGGCCAGCTTATATAACGTCCTTTCACAGAATATGCTGGATGACAAGGAGGATTATTATTGAATTTGGAATCTCGACAACAAGAGTTTCACTTCTAAATCACTATCCAGAAACCTTTCTTCCTCAGTTTCTCAAGGTGGAGAAGTTTTATATAACAAGATATGGAAGGGTCACTGTCCTAAAGAAGTTTAGTTTTTCTTATGGGAACTTAGTTATTCTTGTTTGAATACTCATGATAAGCTCCAACGCAAGTCACCGAGCATTCCTTATTTACCAGTTGCCGTATTACATGCAAAAATGGCCCCAAAACTCACAGCCACCTTTTCATTACATGTTCGTTCGCAGCGACTTTTTGGAATTTCATTTTCAAGGCTTTTGCTTGGTTGGTTTCTCTACCCAATGACATTCTCTCAGTTTCGCATACTATCCTTCTTGGACATCCTTTCAAGAAAGAGAGAGACTCTATGGCATATCACCAGCAGTTTTCTTTAGACACATTGGCTTGACAGGAATTTGTGCATCTTTTCTGATACCAATCAGGACTTTGAATTTTTTATCTCTTTGGTTATTTATACAGCTCTCACCTGGTGTAAATTGGTTCCTCCTTTTTGTGGTTATGGTTTAACTCATCTTATAGCACATTGGAAAAAAAAAATTTGTAATCCTTAGAATATGTCCCCCTTTTGTAATTTGATTTTAACAATGAAATTGTTTTGTTTCCTATCAGAAAGAAAAAAATAGAAAAAATGTAACAATTTTTTTTTTCCCTCAAAATTCTTGTGGTTCCAAACGTACAATTACATTAGTTGTAATCTGGTCATTCCATCAAAATTTGTCATTCTCCAATCTCAAGCTACGTGTAAAACCTTCCAACGCCAAATTGAAATGCAATTACCTCTCATGGCAACGCTTTGAGATTTGATATTAATTAACATGCCGAGATTTGATATTAATTAACATACCTCAAAATATATGAGTATGGAGTAAGCCAAACTATCTCAAGTATTATTGTGGGCTAAGCTGTCAGCACTAAATATAATGACCCAAATGTGGAATAAATCCAACTTTCTTGTGGACTGAGCCGAACTTCCACAAGAATGATTTTTTTCTCCTTGGATCAAATGGCCTCCATAAACAATTTGATATTTTAAGTAACAACGAAAATGAAGTCGAAGTAGAAAGTACCTTATTTGCATCAGAGATCATATAAAACTGAGACTCAAATTTGTTGTCATATATCCGGTCATTAAACAATGGAATAGAAGGTTTCACTTCGGCAGCATCTTCTAGTTTGAACTTGTAACTACAAAATCAGAAAAAGTGCATGAATTTTATCTGAGACCAGAAATTTCCTTAATAAAGAAGTAATAAAGCACCCCTGTTAACTCACGTTAGAGTTAGTGATAAAATCTGTTTTCCACATGGCAATCTGTCACGATCTGTAGGCAGTGTGCAAAGTTTGACTTCACATGGCCGATATGGAACTTTTACCTGCAAATTAGAATGAAGAGGAAGAAGATTATAACCAACATAGGGTAATTAGAGAAACAAAATATACCTATCATAATCACTTCGTTCCCTCACCTTGTTCAGGATGGCCGCAGGAGTAAGTTTTTCCGATGCCAACAAAGCTTCAGCATCAATTCTAACGGGTGCTTCACTTCCATCAAGCACTATTTCATCTTTATTGGTACTAATCCCATGAAATGTTACCTAAAAATTGCAGAAGTTCATTGTTAATTTCCCAAATAAGTTCCCCTTTTAGATTGGTTAAGATTTTTTTTCTTTTCTTTTTTAACGGTTAGGAATAAAAATTCAAATTATTAGATATAAATTGCAGAATACAATCACATGATGAATGTTTCCAACAAGACCAGAAAACAGAATTGCATGATCGATGAAGGTTGTCAATCTGTAAAGAGTTATTGGGTTGGTTAAAAGTCAAACTAACCATTAGTCTTTAGATAAGCTAGCCGTTAGATGGTTCAGCTTATTAGTTAGGCTTCGGTTAGCTTACACTAGTATAAATACTAATGCTTATTTGTAATAAAACGGGTAGATTATTATCAATAAAACTTCTTCCAATTTGTTTATAGCAATGGTAAATGAAATTGAGAAGATTTGATTCCTTAGTAGGAAAAGTAGATTTTCCAGTCTTAGTTTTACTTTTTTCTTCATGAAGAATGAAATACGAGAAAAACTATAAATGAATATGAAAAAAAAAAAAAAAAAAAAAAATTGATAGCTTGAACTAGAAGCATTAAAATTCAGCCGCATTACTTTCGTGTTTTATCATTCAAGAAATCATACAAATAGTTCAACCAAGAAAATCAAACTAAAATTTGTGATTAGATATTAATACAAACTCACACCTCAAAATCAACGAGTGATGATTCCCTACTTCCAATGCCACTTGACCAAAATTGAGCAATTGCTAGTTCCATAGTCTGGCCACCCACAACAGGAAAACAAAAACTTTTGGAAGCAGGAGACGAGAAAGTTACCACACTTTCCCACTTCAAAGGCCTCTTCAAGGGCAAAATCTGGAAAATGAAGATATTCTCATACATTTTGAATACATAGATAACCTGGATACAATGGATATAGTGGCTCCACATACCTGGACAGTGTCAATAAAAAATTTCCTCGTTGTGTCAAATCCTGTTGTTTGTATTGTTGCTTCAACCCAACTAGTACCACGTGGTACCTCTATAAATCTCCGTTCTATATGGCCTGAGGTGGCATATTAATGAAAAGACAAACAAATTCCAAATAAATAATCCTCTTATAGGAGAGTTTACTATTTAATAAAAGTAATAAATGATTGTTGTTGGCAAAATGAACCTGGTAGAAACGACATTCTTGGAAAAGAAACTATTGGGGGGCGATCCACCACAACTACTGGCTTTGTTATAGTTACTGGGATCCTGAAAAGAGGGCCTCGCCATGGAGCCTTGCAATCAACGCCATAGAGTTCATAGTAGTGCAGGCCATCACTAAGATTTGAAGGATCAACCACTACGCTGAAAAGAACAAGTAAAATTTCAGTCCGTTATGAACAAATCACCATTGGTGGTAAAAAGTAGACTTAACGTTTTAAGTGCTTTATCATCTGTTAGATAGAAACAAAAACATCTTAGCAGGAAATGAAGAAAGGTAATTTACATATTCGGAATTAGAAATAAACACTTTTTTGTTATCATAAGTAGATTAACAAAAATTAAGTTACGTGCCGAGCGCGGGAGAAGGAAAAGGCTATAGTATGGTTAACAAAAATGAATTAGAAAGAGAAGATGACATCGTGGGAGGGGATTGGGCGGAATGGAAAAACAGGAAGTTGAGGGAGGAGAAATTGGTGGGAGAGACGGGAGATAAAGATAAGGAGAGAGTGAAGGAGAGAATAGAGACGTTAGGAAGGGAGATTAGGAGATATTTCAATATCATTTAAAAATTCTTGTTTATTGTTATCTTTTTATTTTTGTTATGAACAAAAACAACTGACAAACATCAAATAAATAAAGTAAAAAGAAAACAAAATAAAAAGAGAAGAAAAAATAAAAATAAATAAACAGAAAAATGAACCAGACCAAATATGGTATCTACAATGATCCTTTGATCTTTGGCTTATAGAAGCCTTTAACACCTATGAGATGCCCTGAAGGAAGTTCTTGAATTGGGCTTTGCACCCACCCCCCTCCCTCAGTAGCAGCCTTTGTTCACGAGGGTAATCGTCAGATCACATCTTCCCTCCATTGTTCTCGCCCTTACAAGGACTGGTCTTTTATTTAAAATGAGTTTGATTAGGCTATTTGCCTCCATAGAAGAGTGGATTATTAGGGAGGTGCTTGAAGGGTGGTATTCAATGGGAAGGTCAAGACCCATCGGGACTGCCAATAGCCCTGTGATGGCATTTGGAGGGAAAGTCCTCTTCTGATTCATTTTGTGATAGTGTGCAACATGTTGCTTGTGGTGGTATTCCAACCATAGTAAATTCTTTTGTAATTACAAATTTTTTTAATGATTATTAACCGCTATAAGGCTTTTCTTTTGTAGTGTTTTGGGCCGGGTTCCCTGTCTATACTTCAACTAAACCCAAGCGATGGCCATTTGACCAATATTTGGTTTTGGTAAAGTCGTAAGATAGATATTGAAAATTTTAGGTAAGCTGCCATAACCTATAACCACAAATTACCATGTAACAGAAAAAACCAACCAAATGAAAATTTAAAAACAAAAAAAAAAAAAAAAAAAAAATGGAACACAAATAAACAAGATGCAAGCTGTGTCAGAGTTGAGAGATACACATACACAGGAAACATATAAAAATTGTTAACTCACTTGAAGCTGCGTCCATTATGTGTGAGAAGCAAATAATCAGGAATGGTGACGACTGTTTTCTCACTGGAATGCAGCGCGATACACTCCTCAAAAGGGACCAACTCATCTAAGTTATTTGCATCTTCATGAAACTGAGGTTCGATTTGTACTGTCCACTGATAAAACATTACAAAGTTCATATATCAACTATAAGTAATCAATTTTAAAATTGGAAAGAAAGAAGTGGTCAAAGTATTGCTCCATGCAGTATCACTCAAATGCAATGTCTAAGAATATTTTCTTGTTAAAAAAAGGACTAATGACAGAAACAGTCAATTACAGACTGCTGTATCATAACATGCACTTCAGGAAAGAAATGTAGTGTCTAAGAATATTTTCTTATTTAAAAACTAATGCCAGGAACAGTCAATTACAGACTGTTGTATCATAACATGTACTTCTGGAAAGAAACCGAATTATCTGAAATATCTGCACCAATTAGAAAAAAGCTGGCAAAAGAGAAGAAAAGAAAGGCCTAGGCGTAGCAGACCCATGTTCCAGAAAGAAAAAGAACCGAACCATATGAAAAATAACCCATTAAGCGATGAACGAATAACGCATGGGACACCATGCAAAACTCCAAACACCCATTTGGCTCCTAGGTTTGAGGCGGAGGAGTAGGCCTAGTACGGCCCAGCTCATCTCTCTAGCATTCACTCCACGCTCCCATCCCAAAACGAATCGAATTTTTAGTAAAATAAGAAAATTATGTTTTACTGGTAATTTGGACAACAAGTAAATAAAATTTTGTTAGAATGGTCAATAAGTAATATGATTTTTGTGAACCAATTCCATTGATCAAATGAAATTACAATAGGAGAAACAACCCCAAGCCAAACAACAACTGTGATCAAAAAGAGGAAAATTTACACCCAGAGATGACAAAAAGGCCTACAGTCACAAAACCTATCGTAAGATTCCCTTCATTCCATTTAGACGAGAAAACCTTAGCGTAGCTGGAGTGGATGAGAATGTGGCTTCGGGATTCTGAGCCAATTATGGTATTCCTTCCATTATATATCTACAACGATTCCTTTCATTCCATGTAAACGAGAAAACTTTAGTGTAGCTGGAGTTGAGGAGAATGTGGCTTCGGGATTCTGAGCCAGTTACGGTATTCCTTCCATTCCAAGACATACAGTTCTGAAGATTGTCTTATGTGTTAATTGCCCAGTGGCTTAGATCCCAAAGGAAGATTTAATTTTCTTTGGGAAATTGTCCCTTCATGTCGCATAACAAAAGCTAAGGGTTTAGAGAGATACTTGATGCTGCCAAGTCCAACGGAAGTGATTATGTGGAAAGGGGCCAGTGGAATCCAGATTCGACGACTAGGTGTCTGGAAAGGAGCAAAGCTGAATTGAGATCAACTATTTATAAGCTCAGGCTATTCATCAGTTTCATCCTCCTTCAAAAAAACCGTCTCAGCTGAAGGTCCAACAAATCAAAACCTGTTTTCCGTAAGTCTGAAACAGAAGATTGTTACCAAGAGAAATAGAGATTATATGGAGGAAATGAGAGGTACCGATCCATCAACTAGCCAATTATCAAGCCACAAAGTGGTGGATGCACCGCTACCTATTTTTTGAACTTCCAAGGGCCTCTGATCTTTCTCATTTCTTCAATTTTGCAACAGATGTTGAGCTTGCTTTTGAAGAGAATTAAAAGTTGAGTAGATGGTTGTTTTTTATGGTTAGTTTGAAATGACTTTCCGAATGCTTAAAAAACTCTCTTTTTAACACTTAAAACCCTTATTTTAAACACTTGGAAAGTCATCCAAATGCTTGAAGAATTTCATCTTTCAGAGAGCTCAACGGAAGGGTTATCGTTGTTGGCTATTGGTTTTGCATTTTTCTTAGGGCCTTTGATATTTCATTTGTTCTTGTTTGCAGCCTCGATTATCAGCAAATTTGCTAGTGTTATTTGACCTATTTTCTTCTTCTTTTTTTTCAGCACTTGTTGCCTTCGAACAATGAGAAGCTTATATACTGTATTTTTTAAAAATTGAAAAGGTAAGGGGAAACAACCACAAAGGCGACAGAATCCAGTTCACATGACAGAAATATCTAACGTTATACTCATCATTTTTTAGGTAGTTTTGTCCAGAAAGTAATAAATGTTCACTCTATAGTATGGTTAATGCACATAAAAGAGAAAAGCTGGGTATGATTTTACTTCTTAAAAGCAGTACAAACAAATCAATGGCCTCACCTCAGAACTTTGACGGCAGGCACTAGCCTCTCTTAAGTAAATTCCTCGTGTCGTGGGAGCTAAATTTAAGACATATAAACCATATTTAGATATTGAAAATAAGAATTAGAGGATCAAATACCATTGCCAAGAAGATGGAACATACTTGTTAAGGGATTGATATTTTTTTCATTGAATCAAGAGACGGATATACGAAAGAAATATAAGAGAAGCTAGTACCCCTAATCCTAGTAAAGAGAAATATATGCGATAGCATAGATATCTTACATAATACTGTTAAGGAAACAGTATTGTGTTGAGTAACACCTACTTTAGTGCAACTATCAAGAGGACGATACATTATCAGAAAGCAATTCCTCTCTACCTTTGCTCTTCTCTTGTTTCATCTAGATCTCAACACTACCAATTCAGGACACATACATGAGAAATGACAGTTGAGCAACATAAACTTACATAATTTTCCAGATTGATTAATCTTCACTTTATACCAAACATAAGGAACATTCTGGGACTTCCTTATATATTCATATGCCCTGAAAAATCATAAATAATATTTCAAATATAGATAGTCCTATTTATTTCAAACTAAATAGATGACCGAGCTAGGGCACAAAACCTAACTTGTCAACTTGCATGAGCCCCTGTCCAGTGGATAATTTATCTTCTGGTAACCAACCTACCGGAATGGTAGTATTCTCAAGAGCCTTCCTCACAAGGTATGGGCTCACAGGAATGTTCTCAGCCTGCATTGACGACATTACTTAGTAACCAAGACCAGATAAAGCCATGTGAACAATAACAATAAAAAGATTGCTCATTATAAATCAAAGGAAAGACCTTCATTGCACTAATGAGTAATGCAATACCCCCACAAGCAGATGGAGACGCCATAGAGGTTCCGTTCATAAGCATTCGTCTTTGAAGGGTCCATGTAGGAACAGGAGCAACAGCAGCACCAGGAGCACTTATACAAACACCAAGATCTCCATCTGCCGTTGGTCCACGACTCGACCTACATCCCACATTTCCCAATCATAAATGGTTCAAATACTGTTGAAGACTAAAAGTCGCCTGGGAAGCTGATATTTCTTGGAGCTAATTAAACATGGGTCTAGCAGTGACATGTGAACTGTCAATTTTTTTATTATCTTTTTATTCTGTCCAAAAGCACTCAAAGTATGAGTTTACAAAGGATATCCAACACTACCCTCCATCATAAACACCCTTATAAAGTCTCCCATAAAACCATCATTCAAAATTCTAATTAACATAATCCACTCAGACCCACAAAATCACAGCCACACACAGCCCAAAAGATTACAGAACATATTCCCTCACTCCTCACGAATTACATTACTGGCTTCCCTTTCCTGCCTTTCCTACATGTATAATAACACTTGGTGAATTGGAGTCTGTCGGCCCAATTCCAAAAGGGAAATTTCCTCTCGAAGTATTTTTCAAATATACATTTTAAATAATTTGTCGGTTAGAGTCCATGTTTTATCAAAAGTCACTAAGCTAAATGTCATGTTAAAAAACAGAGTGAAAAATACCAAGTATATTCAAGCCCTTCACTGGGAGCTTCAACCACACAATGAGCACCAGCAGCCATCGATGGAGAAACATAAGCACCAACTCCTATAATGCTTGAACTCGTGCCACCAGGAGCACCAACAGTATTCAAAGCTGGTCCACTATTACCAGCACTGCTCACAAATATTAACCGGTACTTGTTTACTGCCTACAATTAAAAATTTATAATATCTATAATAATTAAAATTGAAAAATTGAAACGGGAGAACCAAAAGTTATAATTATACAAAAAGAAAATTTAAAAAAAAAAATCCGGTGAGGAATTATAATATCCATAATCATTAAAATAGAAACATTGAAACGGGAGAACCAAAGATATAATTATACAAAAAACAAAACAGGTGAGAACAAGATCACGTCAGCTTAAATCATTGTTTAGAATTGTTACCTCATTTACAAGGTCAATAAAGCGACCATAGTCCGGAAGTAATGTCGGCTCACCATAACTCATATTTATGAGATCACATTTATGCTGCAATAACATGAATAGTGGCCATAATTAGAAAGATTAACTAAAACAAGAAGCTTCTTGCCGTCCTTCACAAATTAACAAATATACTCAGAACTGCAAGAAAGTTAATGAAGTCATCTTATAAGAATGATAATGAAAAGAGTATTGTAAGGCACCTCCACAGCTGCTATCAACGCTCGAGTCAGCCCGGTTCCAGTCTCCATTGACCCTAAACGTGTGTCTCCAATTTTACAAGATATCAGTTGTGCACCGGGAGCAACTCCGTTCAACAAGGGTTCCTAACAGTAATCAGATATTCAAGTCAGAATAATTTATTTATTTAATATAAAATAAAAAAAAGACATGCACATCTTCTTTAAACTCTTTCTTTTTCGAAAGACAAAAAGGTAAAGATCTATTGCACCTTTGGGTGGAAAGCAGAAGCAATACCAGCAACATGAGTACCATGAGGGGAGCAATCTGTAACTATACTTAAGATATTTCCCTCATCATACACATTTACAACAAATGTACAAGCATCCAACTTGCTGAACACGCCGAACTTTCTTTCGATCCTGTCACCATAAACTTAATACTAAAATACTCAAATTGCAAAACTGTACTCTCACACAAAATAAGCAACAGCTGTAACGTAAAATAGATGCATCTCTTTCAAAAGATGAATAAATTTAGTTAATTAATTTTAGAAAATGTTTACAACCTTAATTTATGATATTTGAGGGTTCAATTTCTCTTTGAATCTAAAACTCACTTATAATTTGTTAGTGGTACAAAGTTGGCAAGTTTCCCGGAGTCAGGTTCATCCTCAAGGCTTTGTGTATCAAGAGCAACTCTCCATACTTCTCCATCATGCCAAACAACAGCATCAATGATTGGCCCCTTGTCATCATAGCACTAATGTATAACAAAACACAATTATAAGAGATGAGAGAAATTGGGGTGCAAACACATACGACACGAAGCAATATTTTCTGAACTTTCATTTCATGTAAGACTATGTTTTCCTTATAAGAAACATTTCATTGATGAGTTGAAATTTAACAAATAAAAAACAACAACAAGAACATGGGAAACAACTCCTCTATCCCAAGGAAATTACAAAAAATACTTCCGTTTGACCATAAGAAGAATAAAAGTTAGAACTGTGAAAGTAAAGAGAAATTTAATACCAAGTGAGAGCAAAAAAAGATGATTAATCAAAAAACTGTCAATACACTTCTCTCTTTCCCTAAAGTCATGGAAATTTCCAAGGCTCTAACAAAAGTGAGCCATATTTTTTCTCTCCCTTTTGAAAGGAAGACCAACCAAAACAGTGACCAGCAGAACTGATCATTGGCAGTTAACATGGTATGACTAGACTTTGCTTATATCTATTTTTTAAATGAGTTTGATTTTTTTTTTTTTTTTCAACTTTTGATACTTGGATCAAAACTTCAAGAACCAATTAGAAATCAAATTCAAATATCATAAATCAAACATATCACTTTGGAACTTTAAGAACCAAATAGAAGCTAAATTCAAATAACAAGGACCAAAAGTGTTAATACTGAAAAATCAAGAATCAAATAGAAAACTAAGTTCAAATTCCAAGAAATTAGGGATAAAAATGTATTTTACCCCTTTTTTTATCATTATTTAAATTGGTAGCTTAATTCAATTTTTTTTTATAAATATGTATTTTCCTAAAACTAACTACAATATATCATTTCTGAAAAAAAAAAAATAAAAGAACTGATATATAGACAAAAAAATTAATTGATTAACTTAAATATTGGTAATTGGTATAATTTTATTTTAAGTGATAATCATGGTTTAACAAACACTAATGATAAATTTCGAAATTAAGCTATGTACGATAATGATTTTGATTCACAGTAATCAAAAAGAACCACTGGATTAAGCTATGCACTCATTATGAATCAGTGATTAAACAAAATAGCAATTTTTCTCTGTACTGTTTTATACTTACGTACCATAATTACTTATTTACATAATTTATATTCTATTTGTATCTATTAATTAGCTACTATTTTCATAATATTTTATCTATTAGGCTAAATTTGGTATATATGTGTATGTATGTATGCACGTACACACACAAACCACAAAGTTAGCCTGATTTCTAAAAAATATTTGGTGCCCCAACTAGAAAGACACAGCTGCGTGTGTGCGTGTATAAATAAAGTTCTCGCAAATTTGAAAATTGTTTTCTTTGCCCCTTGGCCCAAGTTCGGATTACTCATTTCATGTCCATTTTCACTTTTTTATTATGAAAGTAAAAAATAGACCTGTTCACCATTTTCACGGTTCATCACACATGAGACAGAAGTTCAGAACATAACACAAATTATCCCAAACAAATACTTACCTCAGCTTGTTTTTTAAGAATATCAACTCGGCATTGAAGGTCCTCTCGTACCCTTTTCAGATTTGGGTCCTCCACCTTGGTGTGTTTCTGAAACATGGATGTCATAAAAGCTTATCAAAAGTACAAAAAAAAAAAAAATAGCATGCAGTGAAAATGTGCAATGGAACCAATTCTGATGATTCATCCGCAGCCGATAGAATCCTCTCACTAGAAAACCTTTCAACCAGCTATGTATTTAAAAAACTTCAACATAAATTAGTAAGCCACCTCTATCAAAATATTTTGGTGAACCCCTAAGGGACACGATAAAATTTGAAAAATTCTCCAAAAAAAGTTTTTTAAAAAAAAAAAAAACAAATGAAAATAACAGAAGTAAAACAAAGCAATGAAAGCACACAAAAAAGAAATATATTTAATAGGTAACAATTTCATCAACTGACTGAATAATGATCAAAAACGTTTATGATTAAACTACTGTTTGGGGTGCAGAACTTCATTAGCCTTACTAATGCTAGTATAAGCACTTCAATTTTTATGCTTGGAGGCCAACTACAAATATTTAATGGAAGTTAACATGAAATGGTGAAAATAAGCAGACCGTATGGTCAACAACCTGATCAAATTCATCAAGAACCTTGACAGCCTTGGCAATCTCCTCCTGGTTCTTTTCATCCCATTCCTTCTTTCTCTCTCGCTGTGCAGCAGCAGTATGTAAAAATTTAACGGGAATTGATTAAGTTGTGTGTATAACTCAAAACCAAGCAAAACTAATATTCTTACCTTCAAACGAGAAATCAATGTGTCAGTAAATAGCTCATAGACGAATTTGTAGCCTACATGCCATTCACCAGATGGGTTCTTCCACGAAGAATTGACAACCAAAGAAGCCCCTAATCAGAGTGATCAGTAAGATAAGAGTTTGAAAACAAAGATCAGAAACAATAGCAAGGAAGGAGGAAAGAAGGAAGTATGCTCCATCCAGTCTCCAGTTCCAAAATGTTAAATAGTTGAACAGAACAGTAACAGTCAGCTACTTGGGACAAGAAAGAAAAAGAACAGTAAAATTGTTTAAAAGAGTTAAAATAGTGGAACTTGATGCAAGAACATCAAACAAAAAATCTAGAAGAATGAGCCTCTTATAAATAACCCAAGGCTATATCCTTGGAACCTCCTCTCTTAGCCGTTGGGCTAGGCAACTAACGCTAAGAAGCAATTAGAAAGAAAAAAAATAAATAAATCAAACATTTATTTCAAGAATGTTTATTACGGGTAGCCAAGCAAAATTATAAAAAGGTGGCCTGGAAAATATAAATGTTCAAATTTTGATAAATAAAAAACATTGGCTGTTGAGAAAAATCATAAGCATGAACCTGAAGCTCCAATTATGCAACCATCTGCATCGGCCTTCACCACCTTCGAGATATCAACATCGCCGCTTCCCGTACTGATATTCAAAAAAGATTTATAAATGTTGCATTACAAATTATCCCAACCATACTAATAACAAGAAGAATTAAGGATATGAGGTCGCTTCATACCAATCAAGAATATCCAATATTTTAGGCTTTCCATCTGATGTCACTTGCAATCCCGCAGCAGCAGGGTCAACACCGCTATCTGAGAAGAAACATCAAGAAATAACAACACATAACCAAACCAGTCCGGTCCAGTTACAAGAATCAATCCAATGGTTTCTTAAGCTCCAACATAGAAGGAAGTGAAAGAAACACAAGAATGAATAACGCTAGAAAGAAAAGAAAGAAGATCTCAAATCTCAAATCCAACACAGGAAAACAAATCAAGCCAAATCGTCTAGTTCATATCACAAGCCTATAATCAACCAATAATACAAAAGTAGAACACAAGAGAATACCAAAAATGGCAATCAAAACACCACGGCCATCGAACTCAGGATTAGCCTCGATGAAGCGATCAGCAGCAATTTCCTTCTTAGGCATTAAGGAGGCCAAGAACGAGGATTCAGAGAGGCTGAAGCCAGAGAAAGCACCACCATTAACGTCGCCGTCGCCACCACCAGTAGAAGGCATTGCCCTAAGACAAACTCCTCTTGGAAGAACAGAAACCCTGGAGTTTGGGGCGGTAACTCGACTACGAATTAATGAGCTGAAATAAGGAAGAGCGGAAGCAGAAGCAGTAGCTGAAATAGAGGATAGTGAGGAGGGGGAGGGCAAAATGGGGAAATGGAGTAAAAGCGGTGCATTTTGCATGAGAATGGAAGGGTATTATGGTAATTTGAATGGATACGGCGGAAGCGGCGGCGGAGGGACAGGTGGTGGAGGGTGAGCGGGCAGTGAGGATGGTGGAGAGTTGAAAAGTGGATTGGAGATTAGGGGAGGTTGGATGTCACGTGCAAGACAGACAAATTACGCAATCATTTTCCTATTTTGTATACACAGCTTTTATTCATTGGCTTTGACGTCGGTCATCATTAAAAATATCTACTTTTTAATTCTTTTCAACCTTTAAAAATAAAATAAAAATTTTATAACTTCTGAAAATATATATTTTTTCGTTTTTTTTATTACTAATAAATCATTTATATCTGTATATTTATTAACTTAAATTAATAAATATAAATTTTATACTCCCCTGAAATATATTTAAATTTACTTGTAAATTTTAAAAAAAAAACTCAAAAATAGATTTATTTGTTAGTATTTTATTTCAAAAACTCTTTTTAAAATTTCAATGTTTTAAAATCACTTTCAAAATTTTAAAATTCAAAAGTATATTTTATCATTAATTAATATTATATTTTGAAAAAAAGGTTAAAAATATGAAAACCATTTATACACCACACAAATTACATCACTTTTGTTCAAATTATTTTTTAAAGTTTCATTCTTTTTTTTTTTTTTTTTTTTTTTTTTTTTTTTGAAAATTTGAAACTTATATTAACCATAAGACTATTTTTTAAGCTTTTAAAACTTTTTAAAATTATTAATGAACGCTTTTAAAAATCAAAAGTATTTTTTAGTTCATGTTTTTAAACATCAAGGATATTTTTTAAGATTTTATTCAAAGTTTAGAACCTTTTGAAAATTTATAAAGTAGATTCGTGTAATTTTTTATAATTTTGAAACTCATTTTGTTCAATTTCGATCACAAAGTCAGAAAATTTGTTTAAAAAAAAATTTAAAAAAACTTTTATACATAAGAGAGAACAGTTAATCATTGAATTTAAAAAACTATTGAGATATAAGAATGTTATTTAAATCAATCTGGAAACTAGAATTAAAAGTGAAGTTTATTGATGCTATTTTACTATAATGGAGTCGAGTACATTTTAATTCCAAAAAAAAAACATTAATAATTAAAATGCATTATTAAATAATAAATAATAACTATTATAGCTTCTAATTAAACAATCAATAATCAATTACAAATTCAAAATTAGTTTTAAGGGCATACAATAATTAATCCCTTTGGAAAACTTCAACTTGACAAAAGCTGGAAGAATAATTACTCCCTTTTAGACAAGAGCTAAAAGAATATTAATAATTATAAATTAGTTTTAAGGGCATGCAATTATTATTCGCCTTAGCTAGGCTTTAACTTGACAAGAGCTAAAAGAATAAAGCAACAGAAGCTAAACCAAGCCAAAACTCTAGAACTTCCAAGAAAACACGACTACCAACTCAGCATTTCCACTCAATGAAATTGTCGATTTCATGAAAAATTCAAAACCAACAACCCTGAACAGACACAACCTAAATGGAAGTAAAGGTATGCATTCAGTGCTGGGGTGTACGATGAAGCCAACAACCTAAACAAACCCAACCCGAAATATAAAGTTTAGGCAAACCGACCCAACCCTATAAAGGTTGGGCTGGGTTTACTTTCTTAAGGTACGCATTCAATTCTAGGGGTAATGAACCCGACAATCCAAACCAACCAAACCCAATTTATAAGATGGGTTGGATTGCGGGTTGGGTCGGGTTGGGTTGGGTTAATTTTTTGATACCGGATAAATTCAGTTTGGGGCAGTACTAAATCAGTGCAAAAGAAGCGAAGTGATAGCACATAGGGGCAGTTCTAGAACTAAAACCAGAAGCTCAAAACAACAAGACCGGCTGTTGTATTAATTCATCAAGGCATATAATGCATCATGGAAACAAACGGGGCCATAACAAAATTGGGCGTTAGTAAAGCAAGTTCAAAGATATCACAAAAAACTGAAATTCACTACCACCAAAATCACGGTCTCTAAAGAATTCAACGGCAAAACAAACAAGAAATAGTAGCCAAAAATTAAGACTTTGAATGAGAATGAAGTAAGTGTCGTTCTCACTTCTTCTTCTCACCACCTCCACCGGCCCTGCAAATAAAACACAATCATCCAAAACGTATTCAGAATGCTAATTACTAACTCACAAGATTTGACTCACAATACAAATGTGAACATGCCGACTTTTCACACAAACAAACAATGTTTCACACCCCCATGTCTAAAATATAGCAGCAGATTAGCCTTTCTACAAAGCAAGAAGGATTACCTCATCTTTCTTAGGACGTTGGACATCTCTTCTCTCTTCTTCTTAGCTCTCTTGTGAGTTCCGAGCTTTCGCTTGGCTACCTTCAGAGCTCGCTTGTCCTTTCCAACTTTTAGAAGCTCAGTGATTCTCTTCTCATATGGGGCAAAACCAGCAACTTCCCGGATCAAGCTCCGGACGAAGAGAACCCTTTTACTTGCTTTCTACATAATTGGAATAACAAACAGAAATTAGAGAAAACAATCTTAAATTTTGAGAAAAACCATACTTCTACATTGTAACAAGTATTTTTCAACATGATCTTAAAAGAATGTAACTACAGTTCAGAGCTGATTCCATAGAATGGAATAATGTAAGCTCGTTCCTCAAGATCCTAAAAGTTAACTAACACTCCCTAGTAGAACATAACAGAGAAAACACAAGGCCTTCCAATTCCACCATCAATGAGAATTCTAAAGCATCTAGTCACTAGTTTATTGACTTACTCCCTTACGATCAGAGGGCCGTGGGGCCAACTCCTTCTTGGTGACTATGTGGCCCTTGTTGAGCCCAACAAAGAGGCCTGTATTCGGCTGTTTTGGAGCCATTATCTGTTTAAACAAAAAGTAATCAGTGCACTCTGTTAAAATTAAGTTCAATTGCAAAACCCTAAAGCTGCAAGATACTGAAAGAGTTCGTTTTAATTATCATAAGACTCTTGAAATTCGATCTATGTAATTAAAACGAAGAGCTTAAATCAAGTAATAAAATTGCAAATTTCCATACACATCCAAACTAATTTCACAAAGCACATTCAACGTTGCATACATTCTCAGCTGAAGAGCTCCAAATAGAATAAAACTTTCCCGAGTAAAAAAGGGAAAACCCCACGACGTGTGCACCATAGTCCCATACAAAAAATGATTAACAATTAAAAAAAAAAAAAAAAATCCTGCTGTATCGTTAAAATCATTATGAGACCTACAGATATTGCGAGCTAATCAGCGACAAGGATTCAAGACGCAAATTGGAAAATACGTTATACTCAAGAACAGTGACTCACTACAAGCATATCATTAGCAAGAAACAACAGAATTGTGCTTCTAAAAACTTGGAAAACACAGAAATAAGCTTAGATTTGTACGCTGAAATGAACTACGGGTGTCGTGCTTTTTAAAATTGATCGACGGGACTAGAAACCTACGCCGTTACCTGTTCAATGAGTCTCCGGATCTCCGACGCACGACGAAATGAAAAGTTAGGGTTTGTGATTAGAGTTGGTTTTATATCAGGATGCCTGTTAATGGGCCAGACTTTAATTGGGCTGTATTGCGTGCGAAAATCGTCATATATACATACATATACTCGCTTCATAATAAACCCATTTTTCATTTTATCCAATTTTTATAAAATTTACACAAATGTTCATATATATATATATTTATTTATTTATTTATTTATTTATTTATTTATTTATTTATTTATTTAATAGGCGTATACTCGAGTTGAATTGGGTTGAGAAACCCGAATGTTTTTTTTTTTTTTTTTAAGGTTATAATATTGTCATGGACATTTAAAGAGAATTAGTGGGATATAACTGAAGGGTAGTCAAATAGTATGCAGAGAATAACCTATATTTACCGTTTACATCCTAGAACTCACAATAACTTTATATACGTTGATACGATACATTTACATACAGGAACTCACTTACAATAACTTTATGTACGTTGATACGGAAAAAAAAGTGTCTTAATCGTGATTGTATGGACATGAGACTGAATTAAAAAATGGGTTTTCTCTGTTATTAATCTTGATTATCAAAGTAATATGCTCAAAAACATTCTCTTCGGTTGATTCCATATCTTTTTTTATCCTTTCGAGTTATTTGATATATTTAGATCTAAAAATCTCAAATTTCTAATAGCTACAATTATTTGGAATAAAATAAAGTTGATTTTGGGGTTTTAAGTTCGCATATTGAAGATTTTTTAATATAACGGGACAGAGTTACCATACCATACATTGTATCCTTGATTTGATATCGTGCTTTGTTTGCAATGGCCCAACTTGTAAATAAAAATCGTACTTATTACATCATACATCTAGTCGCATAACATAACCATTGACATTGAGTATTTCAATCATAACATATTATTTCCCAAGTTGGAAACACGAGATTAAAAGCTTGACTCTAATGTAAACAAACACGAGTCAATGTAAACTAACACACGATTGGGCTTAACCTAAATATGCTTTACTAATCAACATACTACCCTATAAACTATGAGATAAATACAATCATAAAAAAACAAAAACTACAAAGAACTTAGCTTAGCATACTTTACAACACATTGACCAACCAAGTAAAACATTAGAATCTCGAAGAATTTATGGCAACTATTTTACATGTGCTTCTAATCCTCGAAGAATTTATGGCAACTATTTTACATGTTCTTCTTGAGGCGGCGACCTACTAACAGAGTTGAATTCAATCAACTTAATATACGATCAAAATACCTACTACAACAGTTTTAGTCTACAAATTTTTATAAAATTAATAGTCTAGCCACAAAACATGACCAATTTGTCATAATTTAAGCTATACTCGATATGAGGAGAATTGATACATCTCATTCAAGTCAACACTATTCATCGTGTCAATGTCAAATGATCATGTAGTATTCGAAGAGAGAATTTGTATCAATGCATTCATAAACTTGAATAATCAAAATCATGTTCTTTCTATAACACAACCTTTTATATCCATATACTCATCATATCATTTAGTACTATGTCTACTTCTAAACTAATTTGGGACACGTCCCTAAGACGTTTCAAATAACTTTTGGAGGATGAAATGTGCTTTCTAAGTCTATTCGAAACTTCACAAAGTTATCCTAGCATTTCGTTTGATAATAAAAGTTAGGTATGCTTTTCTAAAAGTGTCCTATAGATGAAGTTCTTTAGCTTAGAAACACTTTTTTTTTACCTTTCAAAAGTCATCCTAAACTCATTATTATGTTATGATTGACAGATCATGAACCGTTAGCAACAATTTCTTGCTTACGAGACAGAGAGGCAATACCAGCAAACCAAGCTACCCTCATGAGTTGAACACCAAGTATCAGCACCCACCAGCAAACCAATCCTCTAATTGTGTGCATCGTCCAGGCCGGTGCACTTAGCTCAGCTCCAAGTTTCAACCCTCTCATGAGCTGCAAAATTCGATAACCCTCGTATACGATCGGCGTAACCAGCCAAACAGGCGATCGCCAGTGCCATGTCAGCATTTCGGTCAAAATCTGCACTGAGAGGAGCAGAACATAGGGACCCAATAGAACTGCTAAGGAGATGAAAGGAAGATGGGGTTGAACCAGTCCACTTCCAGATCCATAAAGCATAATGAAAGGTATGGCAAAACCAACCACATTTGCAAGCATGTTCCAGAACTGGTAACTGAAAGGAGCCTCACTTCTCAAGGGTTTTATTGGTTGTTTAGGTCGTGCACAAGCATCGGCCATGAGAAGAAAAAGCATAGCTCCGAGGTTATAGATGCAGTCGAGTCCAATTAAAGAGAGGAGGCTGGCTACATTCGGACCGAGAAATACCGATGACATAGGAAGCCATAATGTTGGGGCCATCCCTGTTGTCAGGAGAAGAGAAGGCCCCAAAAGCCACATTGGCCATTTGAAAATCTGCAAATGCACCTCTGGTTGATTACTTACCTCCACAACTTCTTTGGTCTCTACTTCCACAAGTTCTTTGGTCTCTACTTCCGGAGCTTCAGTTGTGCTATCGGCGTTTAGACTTCCAAAAATATTTTCGGTTCTCTTCAAGAAGGTATCATCCTCTTCATTTTCGGACGCAAACGTGATTGGTGCAGGTTCCCAAGGATTTATCTGTGTGCAACAAATTGGAGGACGTCTTGCATGAATAAAGCGGGAACGGAGAGTGAAGGCATTAAACACCTTTGGGGACTTAAATATCTTGAAGTTTTTATGGTGGCCGTGGGGTATGCTAATAGAGAGAGGACACGATACTGATATCACTCCTTGATTCATAGTTAGTCGACCAACAAACTACCGATACGAACTATGCTTCCATTATCTGAAAAGGAAAAATAAAAAAGAAGAGAAAAGAAAGAAACGGCAATTAGATAGAACATGTCAAGGCTTTAGCTATCAATCAATAATATCTTGGAAAGGTAGCAGTAGAACACTTGGTATGACATCTCCCTCCAAATACAACATATATTCATGCAGGAGTTATATCAAATCCAGCTGTTATAAGAAAAAGACTTTCTTTAGAAAAAAGGAAAAACAAAAAAGAGAGAGAAACCAAACTTTAACTGATTAATATGGAAAAAGGAAACAAGAAATAAAAGAAAGAAACAACGACGAAAACGTCTTTTCGAAAAAGAGCATCTACCAAAAAAAAAAAAAAAAAAAACAAAAATCTCAGCTATAAACCACAAAAGATAGAACCCTTATCGAGAATAAAAGAAAAAGAAAAGTCACAAAACAGCTTGCTCGTAACCATCCGAATAGAGCCACTTGAACCTAACCATAGAGCACGCCTCCCTCCTCCCTCGAGTACCAGCAATCCCTCTAAAATATGCCATAAGATCCCAAAAAAAAGGCTGCATGCTAAAGGGAATTGTTTTCTAGAAACAAAGGCAAGAATAACACTCCTCCATTAAGCACCACGATTTGTAATGAGCCAAAGCTACCCTACATCCTCAAAAACACACTTACATAAAATGCACCACTGAGGTACTAACAACAAAGAGAAGCCAATGCCATTTAGTCAATAGAGTCGATCTTCCTAATAAAAAAACTATTAGGCACGAAATTTGACCTTTTTGCGACATTAACCTCTTCAAGGTGAACAAGAGAGCGAAGAATGGTAAATTGCAGTGGTTCCGTTCAACAGATTGCCTACATTCACTTTCAACCAGCAGCTATTTCTTTATTGCTTTATTCATTTGTGGAGATTACAAGGGCCCCTCAAGGGTACAAGGATCATGTCAGGCTCAAGGAACACTATTAGACGAACACGACTCTCCACAATGGTATGATATTGTCCACTTTGAGCATAAGCTCTCATGGCTTTGCTTTGGGCTTCCCCAAAATGCCTCATACCAATGGAGAGAGTATTCTTTGTTTATAAACCCATGATCATTCCCTAATTAGTCGATGTGGGACTTTTAGCATCCAATACTTCCCCTTGAACAAAGTATGCCTCCCCTTAATCGAGGCTGACTCCTTTGGAGTCTTAGTCATTTTTGACTGCCTACGAGGAGGCTTGACTCCTTTTCTTCTAGAGTCCTTTGTTCGACATTTGAGGATTTACCAATCTATTGGCACGACTAAGTTTAGGGCATGGCTCTGACACCATGTTAGACGAACACGACTCTCCACAATGGTATGATATTGTCCACTTTGAGCATAAGCTCTCATGGCTTTGCTTTGGGCTTCCCCGAAAGACCTCATACCAATAGAGAGAGTATTCTGTGTTTATAAACCCATGATCATTCCCTAAATTAGTCGATGTGGGACTTTCATCATCCAACACACACTTTCTGTTTTCCTTAATATGGTCTGTTTGGATTAACTTTCTAAGTGCTTTGCACTTAAAAACACTTTTTTAAACATTTAAAAAAGTCATTTCAAACATGCTAATTGACTTCAACTATTGCACTAAATTAACAAAAATTTAATACCTTAACCGCTAATTTTCCTAATATTGATTACACATCTGATAAAAGTTCTAAGTACCAGTAATCTTACCTATGAAGATTATGACTTAAGTGCTCGAATTCAATTCATAACAATGATGATGAGCAAAAACGTACACAAATCAATCCAACATCAATATGAAGCTACTAATGATTAAGGACAACAACATATTATAAGGGAAGAACAAGGAAAAAAAGAAAAGAAAATAAGAAGAAATAGATACAACATGACAATAAATGAAACAGGATCGCAACAAGCGAAAGTACAATTAGAGATTATAGACGATAATTAATAAGAAAAGTCAGAATTCAGAAGAGAGTAATCACATCGATACATGAGGTCCTGATGAACAAATTTGATTTTCATCGGGAAAGAACATAGAGAAATTCAAGCATATTAAATCACAAACAATAACCTTACCTTAACAGCGAACCCAGCTGAGAAATGGAAATGGAATTGGAATTCTCAGAACCACCTGATTGATTTCGATATCACCGATCGATTGGGGAAGAACTAAAGAATTCTTACCCGATTAAACGAGTGGTAGCTGTTAGGGCAACAGTAATCGATCGATCATCGAACCCCTTCATCAGATTAAATATTTTTTAAATTTTCAATAAAAAAAAATTAAATCATTTTTATTTCCATTTTTATAGATAAATTTGCTTATTTACGTATTTTAATTATCCATCAAAAATTATTTTTATTTAAAAGCTCGTTTTTCTTTTTTTTTTTTAAATAAATTTATTTTTCTTCCAATTTTAGATATAATTTGATTTTAAATATTTTTTAATTATCCTATTATTTTAAAATTTTATTGTTTAATTATAATTACCCATAAATTAATTTTTTTGTGTAGAATTTTATTGAATTTTAGTATGGAGGGCTTTTTAGTCATTTTGATGAACTAAAATTTGTCAAATTATGAGTTAATTTTTTTTTGCCTATTATTCTTTTTAGGATAAACCCTAACTGCCGGAAGAAATTTCCATCTGCTTTTCACTGACGTCGTTGATACCGTCGTTGATACCGTCGTTCATCACCTACAGTCGCCGATCGCCGACCATCCGCAGCGTCTTACATTGCCATTCTATGCCGCCGGGTCCTTAGCCCAACGGCTGTTTGTCACACGTGTCACATAATTCTCGCTACCACCGCCTGTCGTTGCCCATCGCCGTCCATAGGACAACCATCAACGCACCGCTCCAAACACGATCCGTATCTGAAGGGAGAAATTCTAGTCACCACAGTTTTCTCCTCTGTTTTCATTTCACTTGTGCCGCCCCACACCCTCGATCTTGTATTGATTTGTCGCCGCCACTCACCACCGGCTGCCGACTGCCGCGGCTCAATTTCTTAAGGGTTGGTTAAAGGTAGGATTGTTATTAGGACAGAATTAATGTATTAGGGTATGTGAGATCCTAACACATTGGTTAGAGAGGGAACGAAACATTCTCTACAAAGTGTGGAAACCTCTCCCTAGATGATATTTTTAAAATTTTGAGGCTTTTTGAGGCTAATAGTCATACGTAACAGGCCAAAGTGGATAATATTTGTTACGGGTGGGTTTGTACGGTTACAAATGGTATTAGAGCCAGTCAGCTGGCGATGTGCCAGCGAGTACGCTAGGCCCCCAATGGGATGGATTGTGAGATCCTACATCGATTGGAGAGAGGAACGACACATTCTTTACAAGGGTGTGGAAACCTCTCCCTAGCAGACGTGTTTTATAACCGTGAGGCTAACAGTGATATGTAACGGGCCACAACAGACAGTATCTGTTAGTGGTGGGTTTTGACTATTACAAATGGTATCAGAGCCAAACGAGGACACTAGGCTCTCAAGGGGTGGATTATGAGATCCCACCTCGGTTGGAGAGGTGAACGAAACATTCCTTACAAGGTTGTGGAAACCTTATAACTGTGAGGCTGAGTGAGGCTGACAGTGATACGTAACGGGTCAAAACAGACAATATCTGTTAGTGGTGGGTTTGGACTATTACAAATAGTATCAGAGTCAGTCACCGGGTGGTGTGCCAACGAGGACGCTAGGCCCTCAAGGGGTGGATTATGAGATCCCACCTCGGTTGGAGAGGTGAACGAAACATTCCTTACAAGGGTGTGGAAACCTCTCCCCAGTAGACACGTTTTAAAATCGTGAGAAGAAAGGATAGATAGAGTTTATGCACGTCAATTGTGGAGATTAGAAAATATTTTTGAATGGGTAATTTCCTATGTTGTTTCTGAATGTTGCTCCTGAATTGTTTAGATATCCGAACAGCCCATCAGTGAGGACTGAATTGAGTGAAAGTTCTTGCATCTGATATCATTCTCAAATCTCCAGGCCTGGCTTGATAGCTATTCTGAGTTCTTAGTCACTACGAAACTTAGATGCTGGGCATTTCATATGGAGAACTCCTCCTCCTTATTGGGGCTACTGTTGCCTTCATTGGTAATCACTGCACCACCCTTTCTCGTTTGCTAAACTATCTAATATATTTAAGCCGTGAATAGAGTTTTGACTCCCAGATTCTTATGAAAAGGGCCAAAGGATCTCCCACGAATCGCGAGAATGGCGGGAAGGAGGGCTGGAAAAGCAATCGGATACGTTCAGTTAGCTCGAGGTCAGTTCGACTCTGTCATGCAACAAACCCAGGCTCGTCAGGTATTTCTTCGTAAATTCTTTCGTGATGGTTGTGAAGGTTTCAGCAGTGTCACTGACTTTTGGAAAGACGATGATATATTATAGGACGTTGTAAAGATATGTTTTTGAAAAACGAGCCACGTTTTTAGGGTATGTTTGGAAGTGATTCAAACCACTTTTCGTATGTTCAAAATCACTCTCGAACATGTCGAACATGTCTTTAATCATTGAAAATAAGTTTTAATTCATTGACAATCACTTATAAGCAAGTTATTTCCACTATCACTCTCAAACGTGTCTTTAATGATTGAAAATTAGGAACTTGTTAGAGCCGAACAAATAATACTTCGGAATTGATTTGTTGATTTTCGAGCTAGGCAGAGCAGGAAAGTATCCACAGTCTTTCTATGTTCTTGCTGATTAGATCATTTTCCATTTGATCCTCCTGTTTCTTTGTAATTTTTGTCTAGAAGTTTTTGGAGTTTTTTCCATGCTGGTTTTACAGGCAAGTTGAAAGGGCATTTAGCTGATTTACTGACAATCTTCTTGAACAAATTTGTCTAGAACTGATTCCCTGTTTGCAGGTTCACAAGGAATTGCAAGACACTATGGCTCAGCTTGATGCTATTCGTCATGAAATTCGAAGCATATCGTTCTTGAATCCCGGGACATTGACTCAGAGGCTTGTGGACAATCCTGAGCTGAAAGCAGCTGATAGTGGTGTAACTAGTACGTGATATGTATCCCTACTGCTAACTTTTACAAGGTTGTTTAATTTTTCTAATTGTCCCATTTGGATGGCAGGTGATTCAGCAAAAGAAAAACCTTCTGTGGAGATTACACCAACAGCTGAGGGGACTACACCAGCAGCTAACATCCTCAAGGTTCTTATTAATTGCTGAATATCATTATGGATCTTTTCATCGCTACGATTTTAAGCGACTTCATATCTGCACTTTTCTTCAGGTTGCAACTTCACAAATATCGATCGAGCACAGCCGAGCGACTACATTTGCCAAATTGGCTGAATCACCGACCATAAGGAATGGTTCCTCTGCCTCATTTCCAGCTGCTACAGATGTAGAGATGCCTAATGATGAGCTCGGGGTTCCTTCCGTTTTACCTGTATCTGCTGAAAATGCTGGGATGTTACCTAAACGCCCGGGTATGTCATCTGGCTATTGAATTCAAAGATTTGATCATGGTTGCGTTATCTTATAAATTTCTTCACTGCTAGTGTTAGAATCCTGACTTGGGAGGTTAGTGCACTTGGAACTAAGACATCAATTGATGTAATGTTAGATGAGTTATGTATGGGTGGGATACCATTGCACTTGATAACCAGAGTTGATGTTGATGAGCTATGTTCATCATTTGGTTGGGGATGGAGGGATACCTTTTTCTGGAAGGATAAGTGGTTGGGGGATAAACCCCTTTGCACTCTGTTCTCTCGTTTATTGCAGCTGTCCTCAATGAGGAACGACTCAGTGGTGGCGGTTTTGTCTTCACCCATATCTTCTTCTTCATTGGGATGGGGTTTATCCTATTAAGAATCATAGATCTCCACAATGGTATGATATTGTCCACTTTAAGCATAAGCTCTCATGGCTTGGCATTGGGTTTCCCCAAAAGGTCTCATACCAATGGAGACGTATTCCTTACTCAGAAACCCATGGTCATTTCCTAAATTTACCAATGTGGGACTCCCTCCCAACAATCCTCAACATATCCAATAGGGCAACATTAGATATTATTGATCCTTTGTCTTACTGGGGAGCTTTGAAAGGAGAAATGCTCGTTGTTCGAATCTTGGTCTGTCTAATGGGTTCTCATGCAACTTCTTTTTTTTCTTTTTTTTTTTTTCGTTTACTCCTTGAGTGATTTAATCTTTCTCTCGTGCGGGGATAACGTGTCAAGGAGGGTGTCAAACTTGATGGGACAATTGCATCCTCTGCAGAAATTGATCATAATCTCGGGTTTGCGATTTTGCATACGGTAGTGAATATCTGGTTTTTAAGGAGTTTGGTCTAGGTTTGACCAGACATAGGGGATGTCGAGGGGTGACGAACGCGAGAAGGGAAGATTTTTGTGTCGAGCAGGGGCATGTGTCATTGTATGGGGATAGTGTGAGAAAAGGGACAATAGATTTTTTACTCTTCTATGATGAGGAGGTCAGGGTGTAAACATGTGAGATCCCGCATTGGTTGGAGAGGAAAACGAAGTCTTCCTTGTAAGGGTGTGGAAACCTCTCTCTAGTAGACGTGTTTTAAAACCTTAAGGGAAAGCCTAGAAGGGAAAGCCGACAATATCTGCTAGCGGTAGGCTGGGGCTTCGGCTAATCGACGTTTCTTAATGTTGGGAAGGTTTTGTTTAAGGTATTTACGTGAGGTTTCGACTTTTTCAGAGGAGTTAAAAGGGTCTGACATAATGTTAGAAGCAGTAATGGAAGCAGAGGTGGCTCACAGTGCAAAAGAATTTTTCTCGCATCATCAAATTCAAATGAAACAGGAACAAGAATCATAATTTCATTGATGAATGGTCTATAAATGAAGTTCAGAAGGTTCAAAAAGCGTACCCCAGGTATTCCCCTGACTTCATATGTGTGCCATTTGTGTAAGAGAATGAATTAAATAGAAGGTTACAGTTTGCTCCTTTTGTATGTATAGTTTACTTACTTTTGCCATTTGTATGTGTAAAAGAATGTTTTATGATCAATTGTTTTCACTGCTTCTTATAAGTCGATGAGCATGTGCTGGGTCGCTGCTTGAATGCTTCTTGTTACTTAGGCTTATGTTGTAACAACTCAAACTCAACCCATCACTAGCGGATATTGTTCTCTTTAGGCTTTTCATTTCGGACTTTTCCTCGGTTTTTAAAACGCTCTACTAGAGAGAGGTTTCCACACCGTTATAAGAAATGTTTTGGTCTCATCTCTAACTGACGTGGGATCTCATAATCCACCCCCCTTGGAGGTCTAGCGTCCTTGATGGTACATTGCTTGTGCCTGTGACTGGCTCTGATACCATTTGTGACAGCACAAACCCACCGATAGCATATATTATTCTCTTTGGACTTTCCCTCAAGGTTTTTAAAATCTCTCTACTATGGAGAGGTTTCTACAACCTCTCTTCTAATCAACGTGGGATCTCACAATCCACACCCTCTTTGATACCATTTGTAACAGCCCAAACCCACCACTAGCAGCCCAAGTCCTCTTTGGGCTTTTCCTTTCAAGCTTACCCTCAAGGTTTTTAAAACGTGTCTATTAGGAGAGGTTTCCACGCCCTTATAAAGATGTTTCGTTCCTCTCTCCAATTGATGTGGGATCTCACAAGAATCATCGCTTTAACTCAATTGTCTAGATCTCGAGCTTGTGATACACATTAATAGGATACATTCGAAATGTTAAGTGCCTTTGTTACATATTTGTAGTGATAGAAATGAATGTTTTCTTTTCTGCAGTTTCATGGATTTTTCTACCCCTAATTTGTGTTTCAACAATGTATCTTCTTATACTGTGGGAGGATAAAATATTACTCGTTTGATGGTACATACTTGTATCGTGGGAGCTGTTCGTTGGATCATTTTCGAGGGGTTTAACATTGAAACGCTTCGACGTCAAACTAGGAAGGTTTGTACCAAGTTTGAATCAATATTTCAGCCATTAATATTACAGCATAGGTTTACTTGTGATTTAATACTCTTCCTACCTTTTAGGTTTTAGGTTTCGTATGATAATTGTTAATAGTTTCGTTTTAGTAGTTTCGTTTTAGTCACGACCTATTTGAAAACAATTAGCAATTTTAGAAGACTTCGAAATAAAAAGTTAACTCGTTACTTGGACGTTTTTTTTTTCTTTTTATGGAATAATGGATAATATGTAGATTTGAAGTTGAATATGTGGTCTTTTTTAACTTCTTTGGCGCAAGATTTCCTTATTATCACCCCATTCTTAGATCAGAAAGACCTAATAATTTACTTTAAAACATGTTTTTAATCGTTCTAAATCAATTTTATTTTACCTGTTTAATCTTACCATCAAAATAGATTTTAAATAATTAAACAAGTTTTAACTCATTTTAAAAATGATTAAGTTGAATATATATATATATAGATCTAAGTAATTGGACTGATCTAATTTGTGGAGGATTCTAAAATTTATAAAAAACGATATAATTAAATATAAAATATAGAGTGGAATATGACATTCATTTTTGTACAATTGGATCTTGAGTAGTTGTGTCTTGGATCTCATTTTGTTTTGGGAACAATAAATTTGATCCAAAATAAATTCCTCAAATTTCTTCTTTAAATTACAAACAACCCAATCCTCTGGCATCTGATCCTTTCATAATTCTCAATCTCTTGCAGCAGCGAATAAACATACTGCATGAAGGAAGAACACAAATATATTAGGGTTCTTATAGAGAAAGATCAGTAAAGGAGAGGTAAAATTACAGAGAGGCGACTCACTTCCATGGAACATCTCCAACCATCATCCAATCACCATCTTTATCTTCATAAGTTAGAACATATTCACACCAATTGTTCCCCTCTCTCTCTGAATTTCCACCTATGAATTACCATACAAATTTATGTGTAGATGAATTAGTTTAAGTTTAAAATCTATTTTCATATAGAATGTATAGATTTTTATGTTGCCTAAACGTGTAATCAAACCGGCCTTAAAATCTCTTATCAACGATTATCAACCAGAGAAGAACGAGTTGGATTAGTTTTTCTTTTAATTTTCCTTACTATGTTCATCTCTCTGTTATAAGTGGAAGTTTATAAATTACTTCTCAAAATGAAAAATGAAATGGTTATGGAGGCAAAACTAACCAAGTTTGATGTTGAACATGTCTTCCAAAGCATCCAAAAGCTGTTGATAGCTCTGATAAAGCTTGAGATCGATCTTCCTGAGATAAGGAGCTCCATCCAAGCTTACTTTCACATACATTCCACTGCTCCCTACTTCCTTGTTCATAATCTCCTTCTGAATCTTCTTTTCTGCTTCAATTATCATATTCTTCAGGTAAGATCTCACCGGTGGCCATCCTACCACTTGCGCCCTGCGATAATTCATCCACCACAAGAGCACAACACACATAAACCCTAATTTCCTAAAACAGCGATTCAGATTGAAATAGGAACAGAAATTAAACGAATCGAGATTATCGACTTTACTTTGCCGGCGGAGGATGATCGATAATGTGTATTTCGCGGCAATGCAAATGCTCAGCATCTGAAGAAGGATTAGTGGACGAAATCGAGTACTCGCTTCCGGATCTGGAATCGCTCTTGCTCTGTTCCGCGGATTCTGATTGTGATTCTCGTTCTTGTTCTGTTCTCGGCAGTAATCCTAATCGTAGCTCTGTTGCCTCGAAATTGAGATCGCGGACGTTTCCAAAACTCGCGAACTGGCGCTTCATAGCTTGAAGAACGGAAGGAAATGGAATTTGCGTGAAATCTGTTGGAACGAAGTATGAAATGAATTGGGATTGTGGGAAGTGAAGGCTCAAGAAGTTGTTATTTGTAGAAGTGACCGTTAATGAGCATTTATTACGACGCGCCCCATTCCCACGCGCCCTATTCCATTGCAGTTTCTGATTTTAAAAATTTACCAAAAATATGGATTTATTATACTCAATCAGTTTAATAAGTGAGTTAACTTAAATATTAAATTATTTTTTTTTCTCTTAAAATTTTACTTAACAATTAGGTCATTTATTTAACGTTAGCCCAGTTCCCACATCGGTGAAGTTGCAAAAACGGACACAGCTTGGGAGTATAAAATGCCCTTTTGCCAACTACTTCAAACCACGAAGCCGGGCGGTGAGGACAGAGCGAACTATTCTTTCGCCTTTTACTAAAGAATACCGTGTGCACATTGCATTCACCTGCATACGCCTATTTTTGGAGGGATTTCACTTAGGTGAGAAACTCCCACAACTCGAGTAAAAAAATCTTTTTCTCTACTAATATTTAAATGATTAATTTAATAATGTGATTAGTTAATATTATTTTAGTAAATGATTATTTATATGATTTTATTTGTTTTTCTTAGATTTCTTTTCTTCCTTTAAATAAACGAAAATTGGTTGAAATATATTGCAGCACGCGCTTAAAGATGCGCGTGGGGTAAAATGAATGAGAATGAATGTTTACAGGTAATGCTTTGTTATGTCGTAGGCCACAGCCGCAACGACGAGGAAAGAGCGCGCGAGGTGACAAATCCAGGCAATCGTGGGGAACCACATGGACGGCTGGGATTGTTCTATCAACAAAGGCGAATTCTAGGCCGTTGGATCTAGCTAGACATCCCACGTGTTAGAGTGGTGCCCACGTGTACTTTTCTGATTGGGACAAGCGTGCCAGATGGATATTCTTTGGTCTTTTTTACCCATCGTTGTGGTTGGTTTCAAGCCACATCTTTGTTTACCTTTTAAAACGTTCTTAGATTAGATTATAAGGTAAAAAAAATTTGAATTTTTCTAATAATAAAGGCAAAATACATTAATGCTAATTTTTATTGACAGTAAAAATATTTTTTAAATTGTTAAAAAAAAAAAAATTGAAGGGTATTAATGAAATTTTTTAAAGTTTAAAATCCAATTATATTAATTTTGAAAGTTAATAAATATTTTTTATGTTTTTTTTATGTTAAAGGATATTTTTTAAATATATATATTTTTCAATAATCAAGGGCATTAATGAAATTTTGAGAATTTGAGAATATTTTTAAAGAATTTTTAAATAAAATATTTTTATTAACCTAAAATTACACTTCCGAAATATTTTTATTAATTTAATCTAATATTTTAATATTTAAATTTTCTACTCGTAATTTTAGTTAGACACCTTTAAAAAAAAGTCCAAACTCAACAATGAATTATCAATTTATTTAGAAGAGTTAAATTTAAATAAATGAAAATTTTTATGAGTTGGGTGGGTCGATGAGTCCTTCAAATTAGTTTTTATTGAATTAATTTATTATTGATTAAAATATATATATATATATATATATATATATATTTTACCTTCTATGCAACTATACCATAGGTTTATAATAAATTTATTTAACTCCATAGTTTTTTTTTATTATTTATTCTCCCATATCTTTTAAAAATAAAATTTTAAATATTTGAAGGGTAATTGTTTATAATATATATTAATAATTGAATTATGATTTTTATACCTATTTACATTTTATTTTTATTAAAAATAAAAATTTAAATAAATAACGAAACAATTTGAATATTACCTTTAAACATTTTAAAAAGTTTCAAAAATAAAAAATATTTAAAACGAAATATTTTTAAAAAAAAATTGAAAAGAAATATTTTTTTATTTTTTTAAAACGAATTTGGAGTATTATTAAAAAAATTTAAAAACTAAAAAATATTTTAAAATTTAGAGATATGTTTTTTTATTAATTTAACGGAGACGCAACACGTGGGAGGACAGAAAAAGGGTTAACGGTCGTAAAGGATTGAGACAAATCGCGGTGCTGTGAATAAGACACGTGGAACTTCTAGAGTGCCAAAATTTCAGTCTGAAAGTTCACACACACGTAGCCACTAACCAATAATTCACAATTTTCCCCCAACAAATTCTCTCCCTCTCAAGAATCCAATCCACCATGTTCTTCTCCAGATCCAATTTTCCCCCAAAATGCACACAATCTCCCAAATTCCTAAGCCCAAAATCAGACGTTGACTTCCAGGTACAATCTGTTCTTGGCTAACTTTAGATTTATATGCATTTCGGATTTGAGTTTCTACGAATGGTTCTCGAGGGAGTTTATAGCTAAGTCCACAGCATTCACTCAGTTTCCTCTGTCTCTCTTGTTAATTTGAAGAAATCCAGCGTTTAATTCCACATTTTTCCATATTTGAAACTCTGATTCTTAGTTAAGAATGTTCTTGTATGATTCTGATTCTCAAATTATTGACCGGAAGTGTGAATTTGTCCCTATCTTCTTCGTTTTCACTTCCGTTGCTTCTGTTTTTTGCTCTTGATGCTCGAAATTTGAAACCTAGATCTTCCGTTGTTTTCGTGTTCATCCCTAAATTAGTTTAGCTCCATGGGATTCAGTGATTGGAAGCTACTGGAAGGTTCATATGGTATTGGTTGATGAATGAATTCCCGCATTCAAGTATTTGTGTTCTTCTCTTGTTATTTGATTCTTTGGAAAGAAGTTAAAGATTTATTTTCTTGTGAAGTATGCTTTCTAGTTCGCCCAAAATGATCGATCGAAATATTTTGAAGTTCTTCGGCGCCCCATAATCATCTACCACCTGTTATCAACTCCAAGACTTGTATCAATAGAGCTTGTAGTTTCCTTGCATCAAATTTCTTTATGTTTCTTCATAACTCGGGCATTTACTAGAAAAATCTGTATGATCTATCATTCCTTTGAGCTTAGATCATAGGCAACAATGTCTATCATATGTGGTGTACCTATCCTTGAGTGCGTATGCTGTCTGGGATGTGCACGTTGGGTGTGGAAACGCTGTCTCCACACAGCTGGTCATGACAGTGAAACTTGGGGCTTTGCCACGGCCGATGAGTTTGAACCTATTCCCCGAATTTGTCGATATATCCTAGCTGTGTATGAAGATGATATTCGAAAACCTCTTTGGGAACCAGTTGGTGGGTATGGAATCAATCCAGATTGGTTAATCTTGAAGAAGACATACAAAGATACACGAGGGCGGGCTCCTCCATATATTTTATATCTCGATCATGATCATGCCGATATTGTTCTTGCCATCAGGGGATTGAATTTGGCAAAGGAGAGTGATTATGCAGTTTTATTGGACAACAAGCTGGGGAAGATGAAATTTGATGGTGGATATGTTCACAATGGGCTTCTGAAGGCAGCTGGATGGGTTTTGGACAGTGAGAATGAAACTTTGAAGGATTTGGTGAAGAAATATCCGGATTATACCTTGACGTTTGCTGGGCATTCTCTTGGCTCTGGAGTAGCAGCCATGCTAACTTTGGTAGTAGTACAGAATCACGAAAAATTGGAAAATATTGATCGGAAGCGGATAAGGTGCTATGCTATCGCTCCTGCTAGGTGTATGTCCCTGAATTTGGCTGTTAGATATGCAGATGTCATCAACTCTGTTGTTCTTCAGGTAAACTACAGTTTTTTTCTTTAGCTATCATTTTCATTATAAATCGATATTGTATTCTGTAAAAGAGAACAATCTTTTTTGTTGTACGTGTACAAAGTCCCGACTGTTCAAAAATATTTTTTGATTATCGTTTATTGAAGCTGAATATGTGTCAAATTTATACTTGCATCTCAAAATGTAACGGCGATTATTATACTGGACCAGGATGACTTTTTACCCAGGACAGCCACACCCTTGGAAGACATTTTTAAGTCACTCTTCTGGTATGGTTCAGGATTCATGACCCTTTATGGTGTTAACTCCTTTTACGTTGTTGACAACTCGATTGCTGCAAGCATGGAAACTAGAGCTCTATTCTTGCAATGTGAACTCATTCTTATATTAACGCTCATTGCATAAAAGTGAAAACAAAATCTATGCGTTCTTATGAAAAGAATAAATTGGAAATGGTAGTTTAGATTTATTCAGTGTGATTCTTAGTTTCTCAATCATCATTTGAAATTCTCTTCCCAACCATGAATATTCATAAATTGTTGTGTTTCCCTTTTAGTTTGCCATGCCTTCTATGCCTGGGGTGCCTGCGGGATACATGCATATCGGAGGACAAGATGCTTAAAGATCCGAGAAGACTTTACACACCCGGTCGACTCTATCACATTGTTGAGCGAAAGCCCTTCAGGTAAATGCCATGTATTTTCCATATTAAGTTGGTTTATGTAATGGAGAATTCATGTTTCGTTCAAACAAGAAAATGTACCACTTAATACCGGGCTTGTTGTGTGGAAAGGAATTAACGTTTTATTGCGAGCATCTGTTCAAAAAGTTGAGATTCTGAGTTTATGGCCTTCCCTTACTTGTTGTGTGGAAAGAAAGCCTCTCTTAACCTTATCAATTCTTAAAATGTTGGCTTTCTGACCATTGAACCGGAAACATGTCCTGCTCTAACATTTGAATGAATTCATCTGTTTCTTGCGAAAGGTGTGGAAGGTTTCCGCCAGTTGTGAAGACGGCCGTCCCGGTGGATGGGAGGTTTGAACACATAGTTCTTTCTTGTAATGCAACTTCTGACCATGCTATCATTTGGATTGAGAAAGAAGCCAAATGGGCCCTGGAAGTAAGTTTCATCATTCAACCAAACTTTTATGCTGATTGCTTGAAGTTTAATGAAATTTTGGAATATGAGCATTCTTTTGCATTTCATTATATTACATTTTCATCTGCGGTTCACGTTTCCCTCTCTATAATTGTCCACGAAGTCGAAGTTGCCATTGGTGAATCAAATGTTAAGTTGTCACCCCACATCCCTCTCTATAATTGTCCACGAAGTCAAAGTTGCCATTGATGAATCAAATTTTAAGTTGTCACCCCACATCCCCGAATCGCACGCTCGAAAACTGCTCGAGTAATTTGCTATGGTGTGCTGCGAATTGAATTCCGATTCTTTAAAGTTTGGTGGACGCTGTTTATCTTGATCGCTTGAACTACTTTTAGATGTTGTATATCAGTAGACATAGATGGGTGCTTTTGCCGATTTCTTCTCGAAAACCAAGACAATTATTGTTCTCTTTGGGCTTTACCTTTTAGGCTTTTCCTCAAGGTTTTTGAAACGTGTCTTTAGAGGTTTTGAAACGTGGTTCTCACAATTCACCTCCTTTCGCTACCCAGTGTCCTCGCTGACACTCGTTCCTCTCTCCAATCAACATGGGATCTCGTAATCCACCCCCTTCAGGCCTAATGTCCTCGTTGGCACACCGCCCGGTGTCTGGCTCTGGTACCATTTATAATGGCCCAAACCCACCGCGAGCAGATATTGTCCTCTTTGGGCTTTCCCTCAAGGTTTTTAAAAAGTGTCTGCTAGGGAGAGGGTTCCACATCTTATAAAGAATGCTTCGTTCCCTTCTCCAACCAATGTGGGGTCTTACAATCCATCCTCCTTCGAGGCTAGCGTCCTCGCTAACCTTCGTTTCTCTCAAATCAATATGGATCTCACAATTATTAGACATGTTATTCCTTCAGTTTATCCTTCAGTTTACTGAAAAAGAAACTATCTGATATCTGATCTACACTGTTTATTTTAGATTCAGGGCACAAAGATCAATGGTTTCTTTCTGCACTGCGAAAGTTTAAGATCCATGATCATTCAAAACAAGGAGTTCCACCATCTTATGATTAACATGAAGATTATCATCATTCTCCCAAATTTAAAATGTCAAATTTTAGCTGCCTTATCTTGTTCATTGAATGTATTCATGTGAATATAATGCGTGTATTGTCGTAATTTACGTACAAGTACAATGAAATCATTGCTGAAAAACGAAAAACATCCATCTGCTTCTGTCAACTTCAGTTAATGCTGGAGGATAATAAGGTCATGGAGATACCACCCCAACAAAAGATGGAGAGGCAAAATACTTTAGCAAGAGAGCACACTGAAGAGTACAAGGCTGCATTGCAGCGGGCCGTGACGTTATCTGTGCCACATGCATACGCACTTTCCCCGTATGGAACCTTCAGCGAAACAGTTGAAGGTGAAGAAGAAAAAGAAGAAGAATCACCAGCATCGAGTGGAGGGTCATCGAGGAAGAGGAAAGAAACTTGGGATGAACTGATCGAGCGTCTTTACGACAAGGATGACTCAAGACACAACAAGAATGAGTCGAGATACACCGTGCTGAAGAAATCATTCAGTAGTATTTGACCCTACGGATTATATTCATTCATATCAATACTTGGTTACCTGATGAAGCTTCGAGGATGTCGATTTTCTTGGATTCATCCGAAGTTTGAGGCGTGATGACGTTCAGCAATTGTTTAAATTCAGGAAGTGAAAATTGGTAGTGTGTGGAGGTAAGCTAGTCCATATTTTTTGTTAGGATTAGCTCATTCTATACAATTGTTTAAATGTTTGAGTATATTATATACCAATAGCTCTATGTAATAGTTGGTGACCAAGCTTCACATTCTCATCCACTAATACAAGATCCATGCTTCCCTTTGATATTTGCTTTTGGACAAAATATACTTCTGGTTGCTGAAGTTAAGTTTCGTAAGAGACCTTTTTAGTCTTGATTTACGACCATTCACTCTAATGAATGATCCAAATGACGGACTAAATTTTATGTACGAGTTACAATAGATATTGTTGTCTTGCATGAAATAGATATCGTTGTCTTGCATGAACTTGATCCAACTTGATCCAACTACTGTATTTTAAGGAGATTTTTTCATTAAATTCTTTAAAGGATGTGTTTTTTAGCCCAAATTTCTTTGTAATGTTAGTAAAAAATGGCACGAGAAGAGAATGGTGCGAAGATAATATATAAAACAAAAGTCGTGTAGTTTGAAAGATGGCATAAGAAACAAAACAAGTTGGTAAAAATTGTACGATGACTTGTTGTTCAGGTCAACGAGTATACACTCTTAAGAATATTTTTAACAAGTTACAACTAGACCATTCCGAGTGAAATATTATATTGCAACATCTGAAAGAATATTAATATTTTTCAAACAATAGGATTTATAATTTTTTTAGCAAAAAAAAAAAAAAAAAAAAAAAACATATTTTAAAGTAAATGGGTATATTTCTCTAAATTTTATACTTTTTTTCAATTATACCCATAACTTTTCAAAAGTTTCAATAATACTCTACAGAAGTCTTGAAAAATGTTCTGTTTTTTATTTCAATAATTCCTTTAAATTTTTAATAATATTTAAAAAATAGGCTTAAAATTTAAAAAATTCCATTAATACTCTTCTAACTTATTTTTTAAGTTCAAAAACATTTTTTATTAAAAAATATTAATAAAATTTTAAAAATAACATTAATCTCTCAATCTTTATAAAAGAAATTTTATTTTATTTTTATCATCCAGATATAAAAAATATATATATATCATTACTTTTATCTATAAAAAAAATAATTTAAAATTATCATCCATATATAAAAAATATATATATATCATTACTTTTATCTATAAAAAAAAAAATAATTTAAAAGTATTTTTGAAAATTTAAAAATAAATGTGAAGTGTATTAATAAATCTGTTCAAAATTTTTAATATTTTTGAAATATTTTGAAAAAATTAAAGAGTGTTTTTGAAATGGAGTATTAATAGTTTTTATTTTTATTTATTTATTTTATATTTTTAAGAAGTTGAAGAAAGTGGCGGTGGGATCCAGATTCATGGAAGTACAGAGGAGACCATGGATTTGTTCAGCAGCAGCTTCCTGAAAATCTGTATCCACAACTTCTAATTCTTCGTACCTTTTCAACTTCCCCTTCCTCGTCTCTTCTTTTTGGATCTTCGTCTCACCCATCTATGGATTCTCGTCTCAACTTTTTGCTTCTTTTTGCGGCTGCATTTTCATTCTCCAGCTGCCTTGCACAAAGGTGATTTCCGAACGCATTTTACATCTAACTCCGGTTTTACAGATCCGCCTGGATTGGATTCTCATCAATTTTGTCTACGGATGAACGAATTACAATCCGAATTGTGTTCTAATACTGATTTTTGTTTCACTGCATGATACTGAAATTGTTGAATGATTTGTTAATGCATGGCTGTGTTTGATATCGTGTGTTTTTCGTCTTTCTCTTGAATCTGTTCTGTTCTTTCTGCCAGCAATTCGGTTAGTGGCCGGAAGGGTTTAAGGGACCAAATGGTTAACAGTGGACATTTGAGCTACTCAAATCATTTTGAAAGAATCGACCCGTCACGAGTTGTCCAAATCTCTTGGCAACCAAGGTCAGGTACTTGCGAGTCTCTCATATGATTTAGAATTATCACATCAACTTCAGAGCATATTGATTAACTTAGAAGAAAATCTGATTTAACTTTTGTTGCTTTAGGGTTTTCTTGTATAAAGGCTTTCTCTCAGATGAGGAGTGTGATCACCTTATTGCTTTGGTACTTTTCTGCCCTGTTCTTGTTAGTATCATGAACATGATTAAGCTGTTTCTGACTTGCATTTAACTTTTGGGCTTAGGCTTCAAACTCTGAAGATAAACCTTCTAGGAGCAATGCTGGTTCCAGGAACACTGTCTCAACCAAATTTCTAGGCAATTCAGGAGCCGTTTTAAACACAACAGTACATTCCTGTGCCTTTTGAAGTTTATGCAATGGTTTAGTTGTACACCTAGAGGTCAAATTTATATTTCATAGCATGAAATTTGCTTCTCTTGTTTTCTTGAAGTTTTTGTTGAATTAGCATACTTTTCAATCTTGTATTGTTTTCTGTTAGTTTCTACATGTGAGCAATTATACAGAACATCAGTTGTAGAAGTTTTTTTGGTCATTGTTGTTTTATTTATTTCCAGTGCTGTTTTTCAAAATACAACTATAAACGCACGCGGATGAACATTTTTATCTGTGCTTGGCAATTTTTCGAGTTAAATTTGCCGTTCAATTTATTTTCCATTGAAATATGCTGATATGTTCAGTCTAAAGCTTTCTGTTGATATGCTCATACAACCTTTCTTTTCATTCCTTCAATTTTCTTGATGGATCACATTTAGGATTGATGACATTTCATATGCAATCAACTCGTTCTAATACTCATAGAGGCATGCTTTGTTGCTATATTTTCCGGGGAACCGATAGGAGCTTGATAGGGATCTCAAACAACTCTATCTGCAAATGTCCTATGGACGCAAACATGATATAGACACTAAAAATGTGATGGTAGTTAGCATATCCTATGATAATTTATGCAAGATTTCGAAATTATTGTTCTTGATGACTCCACTTTTAGTTGTTGGAATCAATTATCTTGCAAAATCTATAACAAACCATGGCTCAAGGGAGGAACTGTGGTTCCTTTTTGTAGTACCTAACTTTTCTGTTCATGGTATGTATGTTTTGTGGAGCTTGTCAACTGCTTCTTATAGTAACTAAGCCTTGTCAGATAAAAGCTCCGAACCACAATGGTCGGTCTATTTCAAGTTTCTTGCAGATTTATACTTCGTTTTCTTATTTGGGTTTGTTTCTTAGGATGATATCATTGCCAGGATTGAAAATAGAATTGCGGTGTGGACTTTTCTCCCAAAAGGTATTTTTCTCGTCAGTGCTGTATTGAAACTGGCTTGGCCATCTGCATTTTCCTTATTATTCCCCTTTCATTTGATCTTCAGATCATAGCATGCCTTTCCAGATTATGCAATACGGGGGTGAAGAAGCAGCAGGGCATAAGTACTTTTTTGGCAACAGATCTGCAATGCCATCCAGTGAACCGTTGATGGCCACGGTAGTTTTGTATCTATCAGATTCGGCTAGCGGTGGTGAGATTCTGTTCCCAGTATCAAAGGTGAGACGAAATACCGAAAGATCTATGGCCATAACAATGTACTACTCATGACTGGCTTCTTTTCAATGCCTCAGGTAAAGAGAAGATTTTGGTCAGACCGGAGAAAGAAAAACAACTTTCTGAGACCAGTGAAAGGCAATGCAGTTCTTTTTTTCTCTGTTCATCTTAATGCTTCTCCAGACAAGAGTTGCTACCATTCCCGAACGCCAATACTCGATGGGAAATTGTGGGTTGCTACAAAATTCTTCTACATAAGACCAGCAGCCACTGGGAATGAACACGCAGTTGAATCCGGTGTAGACGACGACTGCATTGATGAAGATGAAAGCTGCCCCAAATGGGCTGCCATCGGCGAATGCAAACGAAACGCAGTGTTCATGATCGGTTCTCCAGATTACTATGGCACATGTAGAAAAAGCTGCAACGCATGTGGATAAATAACCAAGTAATTCTTTACCCTTACTGATTTGAGCAACTTTTTGTTTATTTTTTCCTATTTTCTTTTCTCCTTTTGTTATTTATTCATTTCATCACATCCGTAATGGAAAGATGGAACCTGGAATCTTTTAAAGGAATTAGAAAGTGCATTAGCTATTGAACCTGGAATCTTTAGTTCATGTTTTTATAGATTTTTACTTGATTATCCTTTAAACTATGCTTAACCAATTGGCTGCTTGATTATCGAATATAAATTTAGAAAACCCAACAAAGTTGACTGAACAAGTGAAATCAAACCTATTGTTATTATAGGATCATCCCAATTTGGTTGGCCTTTTCAGCTTTGCCTTCATCTGATGACATATTCGCAAAAAACAAACCTTCAATTTTATTCATTCATGTAATCTATGGATGTGTTGTGTAAGCACTAACGCCTTAATTTTTTTGTTGTCATTTTAATATTTTTAAATTTTTGTTGTCATTTTAATATTTTTATGAATTCGACATGAGTGAATAATAATAAAATTGAAATTTTCGTTATAAATGTGATGAAATGTCACAAAAGTATCGTTAAAATACCGTGAATGTGGACTTAAAATTAAAAATGATGAAATGCTTATTTGTTAATTTTCGTATGAATTTGTAATTGTAATTCTTTTAGAGAATATTCTTTGAAAGGTACATCTACCCTTTCTCAATGCATTTCTTTAGACAAAGATTCCGTCTTCGGCCCTTTCTCAAGGCATTTCTTTAGACAAAGATTCCGTCTTTTCCTCTTTTCGAACATGGAGTGTGACCCATGTTTGAATTGAAATTGAGATATTGATGCTTCTTCCTCTCTGAATCCATCTGTTAGAGGTATTCTAGAAATGTATGCGATCAAGTAAATAGCTCGACGAACGAATGGATCGGATCGTATTGAAAAATGGAAATATTTGTACAAGTTATACCTTTCGTTACCACTTTGTTGAAAATCAAGGAATAAAGAATTATACATCAACACGACCTTTCATCTATATTTTTGTCTATACTTATTTAAAACCTTTAACGTTTGATTGTCATTTTTAGAACCATTTTTCCTCAAATCAAATAATTCACACATTTCACGTTTGATTAAAAAAGATTCATTTACAATTACTTTCTAAATGTTTTAAAATAATTTTTAGGTGAGAAAAATGTTTCTAATCTTAGAAACTTAAAAACGTGGTGATGATAATTTCAAATAATTTATGATAAATTATTATCCACACTTGTTTCAAATTCCAATAGGTTTCATACTACATGGCTTCACTTTATTTTTGGATACACATTTAATTTTTAAAAAACAATCAAACAAATCAACATATATATTATTTCTTAGTATTATTATTATTATTATTTAATCAATTTCGATGAAAAATAACTTCAATATACCCAATTTTTAGATTTATCCAAATGAAATCAATTTCTGTATATATATGTATGTATATATATACACACCAAACTACACATGAAACAATATGGGAGGTGCCAGTTCACAATAATTTTAATTAGGAGGGCAAACTACTCAACAGTATGTGTTGACAGTTTCAGGTTAATTATATCATCGTATAATCGCAGCAATTGTTCATAGAAAGGAGAGATTTCTTCAGTTCCCTTTGGGCTCCTAGTTGAATAATCGCCCAGCAACTTCCTTTTTCATCATTTCCTTAATCTGTATACACCAAAATAACCACTATTGAAGCTCTGCAAATAATGCTTTTTTTGTCCTGCAATTGAAAGAAAGAGGATTGGGAGAAACTACCTGCTTTGCTGATAGACCGATCTCCATTAAATCATCGAGCTGTTCAAATGAGGCACACAGAAGAAAATCTCATGTAAGTCTGTGACTTAACAGCATCGAAGAATAGTTGATGTAATATATTCGTCGTTCGATAACAATTTGGTTTTTTTAGAACAAAAAATGGTATCATGGCACAAAGATAAGACTTGATTAAATCTCAAAACCAATTCGTGTGGGGGTGAGGCACACAGAAGAAAACATCATGTGAATTTGTGAACTAACAGCAGCATTGAATAGTTGATGGTTGATGGATTATATTGGTCGTTTGAAAACAATCTTGGCACAAAGATAAGACTTGATTAAATCTCGAAATCCATTCGTGTGGGGGAGGGGGGACTCACACTTCTAAAAGGCTGAGGCGATTCTGCACGAAATTCAATAATTGATGTCGCTCTCTTCTCTCCAATTCCCTGGAGTAAAAAATTTTCCTTAAAATCTTTTAAAAGGCAACAATGATCAGGAGTTGAAAAGACAATTGTAAAAGATACTTACTTTCAATTTTTTAAGCTCTTCCCTGTGAAGAGAGAATAATAGAACAAAGAAAAGAAGCTTGTCAAACATGGATTTAGAAGATACAACAAAATACTTTCGAGTACAGCCTATTGGATACAGTCTTACTAATATTGTAAGATGAAGCAAAGGAATATATGACATAGAAGCAACTTTAAACATCAACTTACTTGCTAGCTGTGTTTAGAAACCTTAGATAATCTTCCACAAGTGACTTCTGAAGAACCAAAAAAGTCAAGAATTATATTTAAAAAGCCACGGGATGAAGAAATTTATAGAACATTGTCAAAAATCTAACCTTCACACCGGTACTGCGCTGGCTGAATGTTTCCCAAGGAGTGGATGGATTTACAACATCTTGTTCATTGTAGACGCGCAAACTCCGTTCCATGGTTGGAGTTTGTGGTTCTGTAACATCAGTAAAGACTAAGCCATAGGGAGCATTATTATCAGAGACCTTTAAGCACGCCCGTGTGGAAGAACAAACTGATCTCCAATTGTTGGATAATGCTTGTAATTGTGCACTTAATGGAGGAGATTTATCTTCATTGATCGTACTACAACCATTGTTTTCCTTGTCCAAGTCTGAACCTGTAACATAAACAAGAATTTCATGTAAAATATAAAAGTATTTTTATCAACAGAACCAGCAAAGTTGATTATATTGCTGCTTCCTACTTTGAACAACAGACAGACTAGTGCTACTTGTCACGCCAGGTGTGCTTTCCACAGGAAGTTCATCAACAATATTGATCATCGAACAATTGTTTCCGTCATTGATGTTTGGACCTATAATCAGTTCGAAAAATATATAATTTACATATATACACATCGAACGGGCCACCCACCCCCTAACATGCACTTCGGTACAAGATTATCATACCATCTCCAGTGGCAGATAATGCATTCATGCCATCAATGATTCTTCCAGGATCATGATTGCTATTCGAAACATCCTATATAAACAAAAAATAAATGTGTAAGATATCATAACACTTCCGTACAGTTTGATTGTACAGTTTACTACAACAATAGATGATCACCTTTGGCGCTATGGTAGTTTCTACTGCACTGGAAATTCCTGCGGCAGAGAATTCCTGAGAAATACAAAATATCTTTAATGAAAAAACAATAAGGCATGTGTTCTTCGCATTATAGAACCTGGAAATATATTTACGTGCCTTTTCCAATGCAGAAGTACATTCTTCTTCAGGCTTTAGAGAACACGGCAAAGGATTTGCCTAACAGGGATAGTATTAAGTTCGTCATGCATTAGATTGAAGGGGTCGGGGATGGGGAGGGAATAAAAATAATTCTATTGTTGTGCATGAACAAAATATCTGGTTGGACTATAACTCGGTCAGTTAACTACCTGGTCCACAACAGAAGTAGCTTCTTCATACTTCAGAGGTACACAATCAGAAGATGCGCTTGGCAATTGAATTTCCTAGAAAGAGATAAAAATGAGGAACACATCTCTAAGACATTCGGGAGGGGGCGTGGAAGGAATGTCACAAAAAAGACAGGCACAAGTTAAAGAAAAATTTCTAGATTCCTCCTATTGACTTCTTGAATTTATCATGTTAAGTATGTTCCATCATAAAATGCTTGCCTCTTCATGCATTTACGTTTTAAATTGTTGACATGACATGACTCTGACATTTGTCATACAGGTTAATGTCCTTGTTTTTGGTACAAAACTAAGAGAAAGTCACGAGCAGCGTTTGTAAAGAATTAAAAAGAAAAACCAAAACCACTTCTTTGTAGATGCACAAACAAGCTAGTCAAATATTCAGTAAGTAGATTGAAGAAGGCAAAAAGAAAATGTTAGTTAACTCAAGTCTGCAAGTCTATTTTTAGTAGTTTTAATTAGGCCAGGATCCTAGTTTGTTGATGATACCATACTTTGAGTAGGTTAGCTTGCTATATTTGGAGTTAGTGAAGTAAGTTTTGTGGAGTTAGGTTAGCTGAGTAAGATGCTGTTTTTATGTTTCATTCATACATATAGGTTTAAATCATTGGAGGTAGTTGTTCTCACTTATATACTAAGAATCTTCCTCTTATCTAGTCAATGTGAGACTTCGATCTGAATCTATGAGACTTCAATCATATTCCAAACATTTGGTATCTAGCTTTGTGTAAAAATTTTCCATTGCTCAATGTAGTGGAGCTATATTTTGTGATGTTGGAATCTTGAACCACCATATTAATTGAGTTAGACAAAATTTCCTCAATAGAATCTACTTCCTTCAAATTTCCTCCATTCATATCATATTCAATAACAGAATGTCAACGGTAAAATTACTATTTAAAAGAAATGAAAGCAATTCAATATCATTGCATAGTATCTTAACAACAAAAGAAGATAGATACCTTGTCCCGTTTTCCCAAATGACTTGTTGCATCTTCAAACAACTTCCTTCAAATTGGGAATAAAAAGAAGATATACAAATTAGTAAACATTCATATAAATATCCATTCAGGTTCAGTTCTAATTTCTATATATTGATCTTCTCTTCATACCTTCCTTTTATTGTATAGGAAGAGGCTGTACTAACGCTTGCCTTCTTTTCAGAAAAATAAGATCGGGAGATGGTCTGCTTCTTTGCAGTTGCAGAAACGCTCTTAGGTATCTGGTTTCTAAGTGATGAATGCACCACAGAATTTGTCGAGCTCTTTATTTTCCTAATGGCATCTGAAGCAACCCGCTTGGTTACTTGACAAGATCTAGCCGCCAAGTTAGCCATGTAGATGGAGTCTTGGCAAAATGATGAATTCTGTAATGAAAAAATAATGGTGAAAACAAGGACGGTCATGTAGAACGAGTGAGAAATAGGAAAGATCTAAAAATCAATTAAAACCTCATACCAAGCAAGAAATCATCAAAATTTTGCTTTGCGTTCCACCCATGGATTCTTGCAGAATGCGTGTAAGCTTACTTTCTCGATATGGCACATGGTTATCATTAGAATTCAACGCAGAAGCTACATTTAGCAAGGCGTATGTGAACTTGTTAATTTTACTATTTTCAACGAGGCTAGTGCCATCAGTACTTTTCCTTCTCGCATCTTCATAACCTGATATAGGAGTAGAAAGATAAAAGATTAAACCAAGTATAAAATGTAATTGAAATACTTTTTCCTACAATTCTTTGACCGGCCTCATAAATTTAACTATACCAGCCATGTCAACAAAATTCATCTTGGCAACAGAACGAGCATCCGAAGCAGCATCATTGGTAGATGAAATATGCACTATCAAGCCACGGTGGCTTCTGTGAGGGGATTCATTTGCAATCTTTTGCCCTTGTTTACGTGAACTAGAACCCAAATATAGTTCGTAGAAGTCTGACAAGGATTTCACTGGAATCTGAACAACAATTAAAACAACGTGAGGATTAGAAAATTTCAACATACAAGGTAAATAATATTGAAGGCCAAACCAATAAGCTTAAAATTTTTGGATACAAAGGCAAAAACAGAGTAACTTGCCTGCGAAAGTCCCTTAAGTTGTATTTTGCCATGACCGTTATCCAATACTAAAACTGTTGGTCGTTTCGGATCCAGTAAATCATAAACATGGTCCACATGAACTTCATAGTACGATATGAAAATTGACTTCCCTTTTTCTTTGGCCATTAAAAGTAATTCATTCATGGATAATGATGCCAAACCCGGTTTCTCAATAGTACCCTGCAAAATGTATGGTCTAATTAGTACGCCAAGTAAATTCAAAGATGAAGATGACAGCAATTGGTAGAGCAAAGTAATGAATACTTATAGGAAACCAAGTTAGAGATAATACGAAATAATAGAAAACAGAGACGCATGTTCAAAGTTGCACCTGAATCGTAGAAGTTTTTCCAGTGCCTCTTGCACCATATGCAATAACGGTTGCATGATGACCTTCAAAGACTCCAGAAATCAGAGGTTTCACCTCTTTTGCATATATTTTTTCAGTGTCTTCATTCTGCTCATAGCAATAATCTACTTCATAAGTCTCCTTACGACTGCAAAGTGAAAGAATTGTCTTATTCCACCAAGAAGATGCAGGAAGAACTATAATTAAGCTTTGCATTCAACAATTTGAATTAAACTGTCTAGATCTTCTCTTTTCCTCTTTTAAGGAGGATGATCCTATCCTATTGTTGTCTCTAGCTCGTTTTTTTTTTCCTAACGACATATTGCTTTGCTGCCAGTCAGCATTGGTCAATGATAGGCTTTCAATACCCAGGAATTCTGGATTGCTGAGTAGGCCAAACTCAACTTTACACTGAAACACATTCCAAAATATTGATTTTGGCAGGCTTCAATTCCACCAACCAAACAAATTTATAAGAACGATGAGGAAACTAAAGAATAATCATGAAAAATGTATTGCAGGTGATAAGCTTCGGTTAGGATGTTGAAAAAGGTAAGAAGCTAAAATGACAAAAGACAGTGAGGGACTGTTTCTATTGATGTAATCTAGGTATATCCAAATTACAGAGTATATAATGCAGCAACTGTCTAGTCATTTTTTATCCGCTCCCTCTATCATGGGTTCTTGAGATTACAACCGCACTGTGATATATGCTTACCAACTTAACACTTCTATCCAAATATTCTTTTTGGTAGTTTGACAATCTAGAAAGCAAATCTTTACCATTTTTTCTTCCAAATGAATGCCACAATAGATTTTTTAAAAAACAGAGAAAAATATATACATAATCTCACTATTTCTAGGGTATCTTTAAAACTTTAAAGTATTGTTAATTTATTTTAGATAACTATAACAGTATAAATATTAAATTAGAATTTAATGTGCAATATTAAATTACAAACTTCCCAAGAAATCTCAGAAAAGTAATAGTTCATAATGGATTGATTGTAGACTTGATGGAAGTTATGAGCATATTAAATGAAGTATTTTCTTTCACAAAAACAAACATCAGAAATGTAATAGCCTCCCCATAGGTCAAATTTTACAAACTTTCCAAGAAGTTCCCAGAGACGTAATAGTCCATACAACTTATCTCCCATTGATTAACTTTACAATTTGGTGGTAGAAAAAAGTAATAATGATCAGCATAAACCACAATTTGGATACTTCCCATTTCGCACATAATAACAAAATCATTCTTACTGAATTTAGTTTCTTCTTTTTCTCAGTACTTCCCCAATCGATTCCCGACTATCACAAATCACAGAATCCACAAAAAATTAAAAAAAAAAAAAAAAAACTAATCCATAATTCAGAAAAAAGTAAAGTCGAGAAGCATATATTTCATCTAACTTATGTATACAAGGAAAAAAAGGAACAAAAAAAAGAAAAGCAATCACCTCACTGGTTGACCTCCGAAAGAGATGGTTACAGAGTCAGAAGCATCTCCGTCAGGCTTGTTCACAGAGATCCACGACGCCATAGAACCTCCATCTAGTACCTGATCAGCGAAGCTTTTAATCCTTGCGACCACCCGCACCTTCCGCGCCTCGTTGAAACCCTTGGGAACTCTTCTGAGCTTCGACTCGACTTTCGCAGACGAATCCATGGAAATTAGGGTTCCGGAAGGATGAATTTGGGAAAGAAACTGAATTCGGATGGAAATTGAAGAGAGAAGAGAGAGAGAGAGAGAAGCGAGACTGATTTTATGCTTTGGTGTCTGAAATTATAATTCGGGGAAGAAATAAAGTAGCCGTTGGGCGTTTCAAAATTTGATTTATTGGCGCTGGTTGTGCTGCTGTGACGCTCCTTCAAAAGTGATAATCGAAACGGGTCGGGTCATGAATCGGGCCTCGTTTGGCCCAATGAAATGTTAAACTCCTTAATTTGGAAAATTTTAAAAAATTAGGGAAAATTTATTCATAATCCTAAATTTGGTAAGTTTATCCATTTTTACCCTAAACTTTCAATTTTATCGATTTAAACCTCAAAACCTCAAAGTCGAATAAATATATCAATTTACACGGTCGATTAAGTTTCATCGATTAAGTTTTTGTTTCAATTTCCATTATTAAACCTCAAAACCTCAAAGTCGAATAAATATATCAATTTACACGGTCGATTAAGTTTCATCGATTAAGTTTTTGTTTCAATTTCCATTATTATTATTATTATTGTATTTTTTAAATAACAGACAATTGAACGGAATAAAGAGACGTTTTTTCTCGCTCCGTTTCTTTGGAGATTTTTCGTCTGACATCGCCACCAGGGTATTGTTTCTCTTTTTCTTTTACTTCTTTTCCCTTTCGTTTCCCATTCAAATATACAATGTTGGTGTTAATGGTGTATGTTTGTAACAATTCAAGCTCATTACTGATAAATATTGTTTGTTTTAGTTTGGTACGTATCGCCATCAACCTCTCGATTTTAAAACGCATCTACTAGATAGAGGTTTCTACACTCATAAAGTGTTTCATTCCCCTCTCCAGTCAAGGTGGGATCTAATGCAATATAGCATTGGATATCAACTAATAATATCGGTTCGAGAGCACTATAATTCAGGGTTCTCAATTTGAGAACTCTTTTGATCTATGACTAACAATGAGCACTATAATTCCGGGTTCTCAATTTTAGAACTCTTTTGATCAATGAAAAAAAATTGGAAGATGACATTAGGAGAAGATTGTTATAGAACATGAGCTCTTAAGCAAGTTCCGAAGCACTGATATTAAGTTTCTGAAGCACTGATATCAACTTTCTGAAGCAGTGGATATCAACTTTTGGGTGAAGTCCCATAGTTTCTTTGCCAATTCACTATCATTAGCTTGTGAGCTTGCTTTGGCAACGTTCCCATCAGCAAAATACTGGCCACTGATACCTTTCATTTGCGGATGTAATGCAACATAGCATGTCGTCGCTGCTCCCTGAAAGCAGGACGATAATTACAATTGTTTCATCACCGTAAAATATATCGATCGTGTTTTCTACTATCTAAGTGTGAATGATGGAATATCGATTACTCTTTAATTGTCTAATTAAAAAGCTTAAATAGATAATGTAACCATTCTCATATAAGAACGAACGTAATAATTTAGTAGTACGTAAGAACTTAGTATGTTTTAAATGAAACTTGTGTTAGACTTTTCGAGTTAATAAACACAAGCATCTGGGGCTGTTAACTGAACCTGAAAATTGCTCAGGTAAAGTTGAAGTAAAAATTTTGGTGAGAGTTAATTTCACCCCTACAATGAATGAGAATAAAGAAGACATTTTACCATGAGGGGCCTCAATAAAAAAAAAAGGGTCAAAAATAGAAAAAAAAGAAACCCTAGCAGAAGCTTAAATCAAGTTGATTTAATAAACAAACAAAAGGGAGAGGCCTATAAATTTGTGTATATAGCTTTTCTGAACTAGATCATTACCTGCTGTACATTCTTCATGACATGTTTACCCACAAGGCCAAGAAAACCTGCATGAAATTTGGGACAAAAACAAATGAAAAGTATGTTTATTAAGACATGTACCAGCAACTTCGTAACCGCCCGAGCCCACCACTAGCAGATATTGTCTTGTAACAACCCAAATCCACCGCTAGCAGATATTGTCCTCTTTGGACTTTCCCTTTCGGGCTTCCCTCAATGCTTTAAAACGCGTTTTCTAGGGGAAGGTTTCCACATCCTTATAAATGGTGGTTTGTTCTCCTCCCCAACCAATGTGGAACATCACAATCCATGCCCCTTCGGGGCCCAACGTCCTTGCGGGCACTCTTTCCTTCCTCCAATCGATGTGGGACCGCCCCCAAATCCACCCCTGTTTGGGGCCTAACGTCCTTATTGGCACACCGCCTTGTGTCTACCCCCTTCGGATAACAGCAAGAAGGCTGGCACATCAGCCAGTGTCTGGCTCTGATACCATTTGTAACAGTCGAGATCCACTGCTAGCAGATATTGTCCTCTTTGGGCTTTCCCTTTCGGGCTTCCCCTCAAGGCTTTAAAATGCATCTGCTAGGGGAAGGTTTCCACACCCTTATAAATGGTGGTTTGTTCTCCTCCCCAACTAATGTGGGACATCACATGTCCTCTTTGGGCTTTCCCTCAAAATTTTTAGAACGCGTCTACTAGGAAGAGGTTTCCACACCCTTATAAAGAATGTTTTGTTTCCCTCTCCAACTGATGTGGGATCTCACAATCTTGACACGGGAACACTTAGACAAAAAAAAAAAGTAATAGTGCAACAAATCATATTGAGAAACAGGCAAAAAGTCCTTGAAGATTCTAAAACCATGTTGTTATCACCAAGAATCACAGTAGTCAAATGCTCTAAAACATAAGAAAAATGAGCTGAATACAGAGCTTTATGAAACCGATCAGATGACGATAATGTCAAGGTAGAAGATTTGATACCGTTGATGAGGCCGTGATAACGAAATAGATTAGTAGGAATGGCTCCAGGATGTAGTGAATTTGCAGTTATATTCACCCCTTCTTCCTGTTTTAAGAAGTAAACGATTGCTCAGCGATATTGTCTGTTTACACTCCGCAGCTAAACCAAGCAGAAAATGGCAGAAACAACACCAAAATCTGGTTTCAATGCAAGTGTTAAACTACTCTATCATAAAACCTTAATATAACCGTGCCTAATGTCACAATCCACGATGCGATTATGCCCCGAAAAATTCATCGAGAACGATGACTAATTTAAGTGAGGGAGAATGTCACAACCATATTATGAAGAGAGTAAGTTGTGATCCTCACGTCGGGACAAGCAAAGCGGCATCCCTCAAGAGGCGTCCATCTGGCCACGTGTGGGCCAATATGGAGGAATTCTATGATACGACTGAGAAGGACGGTGCATCATTCCAATTGCATCATTTTTGGTGCCTAAATTTATAAAAATTATATTAAAGAGAGAGTTCGACAAACATGTCACAAACCTTCAGCTGTCTTGCGAGTTCGGAAGCATGCAAAATATTAGCAAGCTTTGATTGACCATATGCAGAAAGACCATTATAGCTGTATAGAATGAATGTCAGTAGAGATTATATGGTTCAAATTTGTCACTGTATTCACTACAACCATAGCATAGCAATGATTATATGCAGGAATTTGATTCTTAATTTCTTCAATTTGGGGTTATAAGTCATAAAGTAACAAGGAAATAATCATCATATTTGATGGTGTGGACGTCCTGATGAAGATTGTTGGTGAGGAGTTCCACATTGGCTAATTAAGGAGATGATCATGAGTTTATAAGTAAGAAATACATCTCCAGTGGTATGAGGCCTTTTGGGGAGACCAAAAGCAACGCCATGAGAGCTTATACTCAAAGTGGACAATATCATACCATTGTGGAGGGTTGTGATTCCTAACATGGTATTAGAGTCATGCCCTTAACTTAGCTATATCAGTAGAATCCTCAAATGTCGAACAAAGAAGTTGTGAGTCTCGAAGGTGTAGTCAAAAAGTGACTCAAGTGTCGAACAAAGGTGTACTTTGTTCGAGGGTTCCAAAGAGAGGAGTCGAGCCTCAATTAAGGGGAGGTTGTTCGAGGGCTCCATAGGCCTCAGAGGAGGCTCTATGGTATACTTTGTTTGAGGGGAGGATTGTTGGTGGGGAGTCCCACATCGGCTAATTAAAAAGATGATCATGGGTTTATAAGTAAAAAGAATAAATCTCCATTGGTATGAGGCCTTTTGGGGAAACCAAAAGTAAAGCCATGAGAGCTTATGCTCAAAGAGGACAATATCATACCATTGTGGAGGGTCGTGATTCCTAACACGTCCCTCCGACTCCTCACAAACCTCTAATAAAAACTGACCAATACGCCCCGAAGGAACCATGCATTAGCTTATGCTGGGAGAAAAGGAATTATAGCAAAGGGTGAAAGAAAGAGAACCCTGATGGATCATTGATTTTGTCAAATCGGATGCCTTCACGATATGAAAATTGGTGTCGTCGCGATGAGACATTGACAATCCTTCCTTCTTTTTTGCTTTCTGTTGCTGTCTTTTTCAATGTCTCCAACAGCAGATTTGTCAAAAGAAAATGTCCTGCAGAGAGAACTATCAGGTACTAGGACACCATAGGTAAAAAATGACTAGACCGTCAATTTTCTATCATCCACTACAAAAGAGAGTAACAATCAGTCCTTCTCTATTGATGTACGTACCCACATGGTTTGTTGCAAACTGCAACTCTATCTTGTCCTTCGAGAGCAAGAACGGGGAGGCCATGACTCCTGCATTATTACTGTAGAACAAAACAGTGTCGCTATATAGAAGGTAACTACTAACCTAATATGCACATATACAAGCACTTAGGCAAGGACATATGAAAGAAATTAGTCTTACTCCGTAGACTAAATGAAAGGACAACTTGAATTAGAGAAACCACATATGCAAAAATGGTATGTTCTCGTGAGATCCCACATTGGTTGGAGAGGGTAACGAAGCATTCCTTATAAGAATGTGGAAACCTCTCCCTACCATGAGGCTGACGGCGATACGTAACGGGCCAAAGCGGACAATATCTGTTGGCAGTGGATTTTGGCTGTTACATATGGTATCAGAGTCAGACACTAGGTGGTGTGCTAGTGAGGACACTGAGGCCCCAAGGAGAGTGGATTGTGAGATCCTACATCGGTTGGAGAGGGGAACGAAGCATTCCTTATAAGGGTGTGGAAACCTCTCCCTAGTAGACGCATTTTAAAACTGTGATATGTAACGGGCCAAAGCGGACAATATCTGCTAGCGGTGAGCTGTTCCTTCCTTTGACTACTGAGGTAATCTAAACAAAGGAGCTTCTTCTTTCATGTTATTAATGTTAGGTACAACTCATACTAACTATCCTAGCACCAGCGTATCCTTTATTTCATTTCTTCTGGAACAATACAGAGATACCAATGAGAAACTAGAGATGCCATCTGCATCATGTATTATATTTGGAAAATACAGAGATGTTCTTACATCACTCATATTATTTGTTAATAACAACATAACTCCACACAGTGCCATTTGATCTGAATGCTACATGAAGATAATAAGCTCGCTGATGGAATGAGAAGATTAAGATATTCAGATAGCAAATGTAACATAGAATCCACATCTTACACGAGAATGTTCAGTGGAAGACCTGAGGAATTGAAATTTGATGCAAAATTCCGAACAGATGCCATCGAGCTCAAGTCCAACTCCATGGTATCAACTTTGGCAGTTGGGTTTTCCTTGACAATGGCTTCTTGGACCTTCCTACCAGTTGCTACATTCCTAACAGCCATTACGACACGTACACCGCGCAATGCAAGGACACGAGCAGTTTCACTGCCAATGCCACTTGATGCACCTGTGTTAATGCAGAAGACCTTATGATGAGAAAAAGGGAAGCACTCAATATGTACATTTGAGCTCTAATTTTCATCACGCACCAAAGGCAACTCCAAAAGAGGATGCTAACTATACCCCCTCAGCATTACCCTCATTGTCTACCCATTAATTTACTCTTTGATCGGTAAATATATTTCAGGATGGTTGGGAGAGGAGTCCTACATCGGCTCATTAAGGGGTTGATCATGGGTTTATAAGTAAGAAATACATCTCCATTAGTATGAGGCCTTTTGAGTAAACCAAAAGCAAAACCATGAGAGCCTATGCTCAAAGTGGACAATATCATACATTGTGAAGGGCCGTGGTTTTAAAATGGTATCAGTCATGCTCTTAACTTAGCCATGTCAATAGAATCCTCAAATGTCGAAAAAAGAAGTTGTGAGCCTCGAAGGTGTAGACAAAAGTGGTGAATAAAGAGTGTACTTTGTTCAAGGGCTCTAGGGAAGGAGTCGAGCCTCGATTAAGGGGAGGTTGTTCGAGGGCTCCATAGGCCTCAGGAGAAACTTTATGGTGTACTTTGTTCGAGGGGAGGATTGTTGAGGATTGTTGGAAAAGGAGTCCTACATCGACTAATTAAGGGGTTGATCATGGGTTTATAAGTAAGGAATACATCTCCATTGGTAAGAGGCATTTTGGGTAAACCAAAAGCAAAGTCATGCTCAAAATGGACAATATCATACCATTGTGAAGGGTTGTGGTTTTTAACATGGTATCAGAGTCATGCCCTTACCTTCTCCATGTCAATAGAATCCTCAAATGTCGAACAAAGAAATTATGAGCTTCGAAGGTGTAGTAAAAAGTGACTCAAGTGTCGAATAAAAGGTGTACTCGATGGCTCCAGAGAAGGAGTCGAGCCTCAATTAAGGGGAGACTGTTCGAGGGCTCCATAGGCCTCAAGGGAGGCTCTATGGTGTACTTTATTCAAGGGGAGGATTGTTGAGAATTGTTGGAAGAGGAGTCCCACGTCGACTAATTAAGGGGTTGATCATGGGTTTATAAGTAAAGAATACATCTTCATTGGTACGAGGCTTTTTGGATAACCAAAAGTAAAACCACGAGAGCTTATGCTCAAAGTGGACAATATCCATACCATTACGGAAGATCGTGGTTTCTAATAATATATAACTTAGGTCAATCAACAATGAAAGCAATGAAACCCAGTAACGCATATGCAAGCTCTAAGCTAAACGATGGCCTTGAACAATGAAATCTGCAGGAAAAACTATCAGAAAAACACAAAATAGAGAGCAAAATAGCCACGCCTCAACTCCATATTACTCTTAATTGAAATCTGATAAGAAACTGGAATGAGTAACAGAAACAAAATTCATAAGAAATGGGGCAATTCGTTCAATAAATTCGACAATGGAGCAATGGAGGAAGTAAAATGACCTGTAACAATGGCGGTGAGACCTGTCCCATCGATTCCTTCTGTAACTTCTTCAGCTGTGGAAGAAGCGGAGAACCCAGATGGCCCTTTCCTGCTAAGAAACCACATCCCCCTCTCTATGTCCAATCTTCTCAGTGTCTCGCAACTAAAATTTTCTATGCAATGTGTTTTTCAAATTTAAAAAATATTATTCAACTCTAAATTTTGATCAAATAAATAAATAATAATAATTTAATTTATATAATAGGCACAAAATAAATAAAAAATTTTAATTTATGCATTAAATTGTCGTAAGTATTAAATTTAGACCATTTTATTAAGATCACCCATAAAAATTACCGTGCAACAATTCTTACGCTAACGTAGACTTCTTCAAATGTACGCTTATAAACTCATTTATCACAAGTGAGCGAGTCTTAATCATGAGTGAGTGATCTACATGTGCGAGGTTGTCCTTTGATTTACACGAGCCAAATTGACTTTTGCAACACATTCAACGTTTCTATGTAGAATAAATAAATGATAGTTTTCTTAAGTGCTTATCTCGAAACTACAATAAGGACACACTCAAATTACGATTTCGCTTTTTAATTTTGAAAATTGTGTCTAATAAATTCTTAAACTTTAAGAATTTTCCGTAACACCGTGTGTTTTAATAGATCTCTCAATTTCTATTTTTAGTGTTTCAACTTTAAAACGATATAGAATGATCAAAAGTTACATAAACCGAGATTATTCATTAGTAAACATACGAATGATTACCTCATCATTAATAAACATCTCAATGACAGAAGTATATCACTAATACATTTAATTCGTAAAAATAGCTGCTAACAAACATAAAAATATTATATCAATAATAAAAAGTAATTGATGACATGTATTGACTATTGATGTAAAGATTATTTGTCAACAATAGACAAAAAAAAAAAAAAAAAAAAAAAAAAAAAAAAAAAAACAATTGATTAATAATAACATCTATTGGCAAGTGTAAAAATATAGTATGAATTGATCTATTAGTGATAAAAGTCTATCATAATAGAATATAGAAATGATAATTACCAACAACGTTCTAACGACTTCCCACAATGCACGAATACATATGCGTTACCAATCCAAAACCAACTAGAATGATTGAATCTTTAATACGTTATTTTTTTAGGACACGATTTCTATTTGTAATGTAATACTCCACAAACACGCTCAACACAACCTAACTAAGTAGAAACACTGTAATAATAACGAACAGAGAAAAAAGTAGACATAGTTTAACTGTATTACATTTCTTTAGACCAGGTTCAAGTTCCACACTTCAGACGAGAAATGAGAATCGGATTATTTGATTAAGTTAGTCGTAAAATCCCAAAGTTTCTTAGCGAGATCAACATCCTGGCCATGTTGGGTTGGCTTGTGTAGGTTACTGTTCATAAAATACTCACCACTCACTCCCTTTACTTGTGGATGCAATGCCAGATAGCAGGTTGTTGCTGCACCCTGCAAAACACATCGCTTCAATATTGGCCAAGTTATGTCACATAATCTCGTCAAAGTTACAAAGTCCTTGTTCGTGACAATATCTCAGTTTTTGTAAGCGTATGTAAAGTAGACGCCAGAGAATGAAGCTCACCTGTTGAACATTTTTAAATATGAGTTTGCCGACGGTGTTTGCTAGACCTGCAAGAAAAACAAAGGGCTGTTGGATTAGAAAACTCCTAGGAAGATGGTTTCAAGAGAGATATCTACTGAGCTGAACTTCTGCAGTTTAGATATGTAGAAAGAAGTTGTCAATCAAGATGCAAGATAAAGATGGTCAACTGAAGCAAGAAAGACAAAGAACCAGGTAATGTGAGAGAGACTTCACGAGAAAAGGAAACATCTAAACTTTTAGCTAAGAAAAGAAAGAAACTCATAAGTCGAAACTATGAAATCCCACGTTGGTTGAGGAAAGGAGAACGATGCATTCTTTACAAGGGTGTGGAAATCTCTCTCTAGTAAACGCGTTTTAAAACCTTTGAGGGAATCTCGAAAAAGAAAGCACAAAGAAGACAATATCTACTAGCGGTGGGCTTGGGCGGTTACAGAAACCATGTTTAAAAATTTGACGTTTGATGTCTAAGGTATTACCATTGCCATAATTGAAGTGGCGGAAAAGATTTGTGGTGATTATCCCTGGGTGAAGTGAGTTCGCAGTTATGTTTACTCCTTCTTCCTGTACAAGAAGAAACCATCAATTTTAAATGGTTTACCACAACCATTCTTAGTAAACAAAACCAGGAAAAATGACGAAATTCTAAATTAAAAAATCAACAAAAATGAACTCCTGAGCTCAATGAAGCATATAAATGCCTTTCATCGGATGTCCCCCAGGGTAACTAGAAGTAATAATGAAATGAACCGAGTTTTGGCAATGAAGAAAGGACTCGAATTTATCATCTAAAGCCATACAACCTTTCTTGTTTATCATGTTTGGTTTGTTTGTTTTCATCATCAACTAGAGAAGTATCCGTACCTTGAAACGTCGTGTAAGTTCATTGGCATGCAGAATATTAGATAACTTCGATTGGCCATAAGCCTGCATTTTATTGTACCTACAATGACAGATTTTAAACAACTATCAAACTTTTACATGAACAAATGTAAATGACTGTTGAAGGATAAACTCAAAGAATAACAATGTCCTTGCATGCTCAAAGGTCAAGGTTTAGAACTATACATTCCACCCTAAGCATCCTGTGGAAAGTTCGGGACATACTATTAATTTATCTACACGTTTTCGTTCGAGCAAGAAAAACGGAGTGATATTTATCAAACTAGAACTGAGCCCAAAAGCTTACAGCTTAAGTCAGGTAAATATTTGATCCTTCATTTAATTTGTAATACTCCGCTCTGGGTTGGTTCGGATATTACTTTCTTCAACAAAACCCAACAAGTGGAGTATTTATATCAATTCGAAAGGAAGCGACACTGTCTAGACCTCCTCGACGAATACTACGTTAACCTAGTAGCTACAACTAAATCCAAAAGTTTTAAGCTAATAGTTTAGATTATATTTAATCTTTTTAAAAACATACATTCTTATTCTAAACAATATTTATGAAGCGAAGATTGAATGCGTCAAAATCGGTATATGCTTAAAACCGAGCGAACAGAAAGAAGGCAGCAAGCAGCAATACCCAAACTGGGTTACAACTTGTCAGTTTCCAGTCTTCAGACAATGCAAGAAATTGAAAATCAGCCTCCATTAGGTAGGAGGAAAGCAAAACATAGCCAACCGCTTAATTCCCTATTCTCAAACAATGCTTCCCAAACCATAAAAAGGCATTCCATTCTTGTTTCTGCACGCTTAAAAAAGTGTACCTTGATTCATCGTTAATTCCATCGAATTGGATGCCTTCAGGATATGTGTAACGATGAGCTTCTGAGGAGACGTTTACAATTCTACCTTCTTTCTCACTTTCAACAGCAGTTTTCTTCATATTTTCCAAAAGTAGATCCGTCAAAAGGAAATGGCCTGCATAAACTCGGAGTATCAAATTGGGTCAGGAATAATGATGAGCTGAAACACAATAAGTTAGGTTCCTTATAATTATTGTACACTAGGGAACTATCAATCAATTCTATTTTCAAAATTGAATGGAGGAGATCTTAGTTGTTATGATGATGAGAGATAAAGACCAAGGAGGACAATAAGAAGACGTATATTATCCAAAAAATTATGCAAGAAAAGCTACAAGTAGTACAAGCAGAGAATTAGAGCCCGTAAAGTGCTTACAAACACTTCTTTCTTTTAAAGTTCTTAAAAGCACTTTATTGAACTCTTAGAAAGTCATTCCAATTAGGCCCAAAAAACCAACTCCACTTCAATGAATGTTGATATAAAACTTTCTCATCGTAGCAGCCACAATATCAATGCAATAAACCAAAGTTCCTAAAGCTAAGCAAGGCCTACGGCCCAATCTCCCCATGGCCACAACCTCACTTTCTCAGCCTTTCATATCGAGGCATAACAAGTTGGACTCACCCATATTTAAAAGCAGTAAAATCATGCAACATCAAATTGCCCTAGTTGTTTTCTGTATCAATATACCAAACTCTTGATGAGTCAATGGTTTCAAGTGTATCCTATATATTTTCTTGCCAGTTCACATATATTACAAGTTTTCATTATACAAGAAGAATCTAGTATATAACGTACCTAAGTGGTTTGTTGCAAATTGCTGTTCTATGTTATCTTTTGAAAGTCCAAAAGGGGTAGCCATTATTCCTGCATTATTACTTCCACCAAATAAAAAGAAAAGAGATGAAAAAAAAGTCACTAACTTGTACTACATCTTCAATTATATAGCTATATATCAAGGCAAGTAAATCCACGACTAGCAGGAGCGAGTAAGCAGCTGTGCATCAATACAGAAACAAACTACTTAACATGTCACTGTAATGCCTGTCAATTCTTACATGAGGATGTTAAGTGGAAACCCGGACGACTGGTAATCTGAGGCAAATTTTCTTACAGATGCCATGGAGCTAAGATCCAACTCCATGGTATCAATTTTTGCAGAGGGATTCTCATTGACAATGGTTTCTTTGACATTTCTACCAGCTTCTAAATTCCTAACACCCATAATGACATGAACTCCACGTAAGGCAAGAACACGCGCAGTTTCAGAGCCAATACCGCTCGATGCTCCTGTGACATAAGCAAGGATTAGCTTGTAAGTGCAACTAGCAATGTTTGATTCCAAAGCAAAAAAAAGGAATAAAATTCAGAAAACTGCAAAAATGTGGTTGCAGCATTAATCTTGCGTTTAGTTTAGTAATGAAGACCAAGCCAAGAGAGCGCTTATTTAAATGGTAAAACTAGTCACCAACCGTGCTTAGAAAAACATGTAGGAGACCCTTCATTTCAAGAGAAAATAAAAACCTGCAACAGCTCAAGCCCAAGCCTAAGCCCACCGCTAACAGATATTGCCCGCTTTGGCCTGTTACATATCGCCGTCAACCTCACGGTTTTAAAATGCGTCTGTTAGGGAGAGGTTTCCACACTCTTACAAAGAATGTTTCATTCCCCTCTTCAACCCCAATGTGGGATCTCACAGTCCAGTCCACCCTCCTTGGGAGCCCAACGTCCTCATTGGCACACCGCCTGGCATCCAACTCTGATACCATTTGTAACAGCCCAAGCCCACCGCTAACAGATATTGTCCGTTTTGGTCCGTTATATTGTCGTCAGCCTCACATATTTAAAACATGTCACTCTTATAAAGAATACTTCATTCCTGTAACAGCCCAGATCCACCGCTAGCAGATATTGTCCTCTTTGGGCTTTCCCTTTCGGGCTTCCCCTCAAGGCTTTAAAACGCGTTTGCTAGGGGAAGGTTTCCACACCCTTATAAAGGGTCTCTTGTTCTCCTCCCCAACCAATGTGGGACATCACAATTCCCCTCTCCAACCAAGGTGGGACCTCACAAAACCAAACAACTTTTCTCATACCACTTAACAAACTTTCAGTTAGAATTTCTTTCCTCAATCTCTTTTTACAGCAATAGAAACCTGAAGTCAAAAGCCATCCCAACATTTTTCTTTTGTCAACGCATTCTTTAAGTCTCCATAGTTTGCCAACAATGACGTATTAGTTTTCAGAATTTCTTTTGATTCAGTGTTTGTAGTTCAAAAAATGTAATGATCGTCTTTACTATTAAAATTCTTGTCAAGAAACTCATAGCAAAACAAACAAAACTACTACAGTCCAAACTCAATTCAGAAGTGTTCAAAATAAATTGAGATTTATAATGATGTCGAACAAAAATTTAGGCCCAAATACCGCCACACTGTTATAAGGTCACCGTGTTTCAATTCTAATGGATTTCCACTCTGGAACTACAATTGGAACTAGAATAGTGCATTTTTTAAACCAAGTACAAAGTTCACATGATTTATATATATAATTTAGCCAAAAATAAACTTCAATCCGAATCGAATCACTCATCACATTTTGACCTAGAAACACTAGGAGGAATAAAAAGAAGAAGATCTATATGTTACAGGCATTAAAAACGCAAGCCGCACAAGTTTCGAACACAAAATCATGTTCGTAAATTGAAGAAAATCCAAAAAACTCAGATGCATAATTGAAGGAGGCGCACAAGTAAAAGAAAATTAGGATAAGACGCAGTTCAAAATTCAGAGAAAAATACAAAAAGAATAGATGCTTAGAGTAAATCAGGACCTGTAACAATGGCGGTGAGACCAGTGCCATCGATTCCGTCTGTAACCTCCTCAGCAGTGGAAGAGGACGAAAATCCAGAGGGTCCTTTTCTTCTTAATAACCACATTGAATCGATTCGAGATGGAATTTGAAGACGCACTCAGGTGTTTTCTTAATCTGCAAATCCGTCTGCAACTTTGAGCATTTAATGATCAAGCACCGACGGTCGAATTGTGGGGTTCATAAGAACCATGCATTCTGCCACGGCGCCTCACATGGCACTCGTGCCCGCAACAAACTAGCACTAATTGGCAAGTCAAGAACACACAACTTCGGAGGCTTAAAGGTGTAATAATTGCCCAATCTCAATTAAAACGTTCAATGGTTACATCATTCTCAAATTTAGAAAAAAAAAAAAAAAAAACTACCAAAATAACTGTAAGAACACAAATAGTGTCATTTTTTTACTTTCCTTTCAAATTTTCAAAACGTGTTTGCTAGAGAGAGATTCTCTTCTCCATGTGAGATCTCACAGTCCACTCCCTTCGGATCTAGTGTCCTCGGCACACCGCCTATGTCTGACTCTGATACCATTTGTAACAGCCCAAGCCCACCATTATGAAATATTATCTGCTTTGGACTGTTAAATGATATATTAATTTATTTCATGAAACCATATTACTTTTATAAATTAGAGGTGCACTGGGTTATTTTGGGTTGAGGTGCACCAAGTCATCGATGACCCAAATGACTCGAACCAAGTTCACAACTCAAACCTCTATTTTCTGGTTGAGTCGGGTCGTGAAGTTAGCCATTTAAAAAACTATATTTATCCTACATTAATAACTAAAATCTCATACAATACCAAACATTCACTAGTCACATACAAAATTTAAAGGTAGAGTAACGTTGAGTTATGAACCATATTTTCAGGTCGGTCGAGTTGACCATACTCAAAAAGTCAAAACTCACGAACCAAATAAAAAAATTTCGATTTAAAAAAATTTAACCCAACTCAATCTTAGGTTAGACGGTTAAAATTATTCGAATCATACGAAGGGTGTTATAAATACAATTATTTATTTATTTTTCTATATACGTAGTTGCCCTAAACTTTGAAACGTCATATTTTTTAGAGTGTCGAAGGCCCACGACGAAGCCCATAAGATTCCGGCGAAGTCAAGTCTGATGAGGCTGCGTCGGCTTCCACCCGAAACCCTAACTACCGTCACGTGCGGCGGCCAGCTTCGTTGATAGAGATCACGTGCCGAACACGAACCGCACACAAATTGTTAAGCAAAGCGTAAGAGAAAATTAAAAAAAAAAAAAAAGAAAAAAAGAAAAAAATTAAAATTAAAAAATTAAAAAAAAAAAAAAAAAATCTGAAAGTGCAGAATATCAACAGAGGCCAGTCTGAAACCCTATCTCCAGCTCCTCCTTCTTCTTCCAATCTTTCATTTTCTGTGCAACATTTCCATTTTGCAAGGTATCAATTTATGTTCTTCATCTTTCTGTGTTCCATTTCGCTATGTTTCCATCTCTATTGTGTTTTTCCGTTTTTTAATTTGTCTTTTTGGCTCCTATTGGTTGGGATTTTGATTCATTTCGTTACCTTCAAGAGGGGGTTTTGTGAACATGAGCTTGATTTTTGGGAACGAATTGCATTGGTTGTTTTTTTCTCTCCATGGAAATGGACTTCGTTATTGTTATTATTATTTTTTAATTTGCCGTGATAGGATACGATTCGTGATTCTAATTAATTAGATTTGTTTTGTTTTTTTGAAAAAAAGAGGAAATGGGTGTTGAATTTTCGGTTTTTGATGGTTTTAGTTTGTTCGTTTGCTGGCATATAGCTGCAGTAGTTAAATTTTACCGTTCTCTTAATTGAAATCTGGGCAGCGGAAAATTTGAGATTTCCTCGACTTTTGTTCTATGTACCATGCTCTATGGATTATGTAGCAATATTGAGAATTTGTGGAACGTTTCTTTGTGTTGTGGCTGAAGTGTGGTTAGAAATGGAGTCCACTCGCTACTGTTGAAGTTGATTCAAATATCTATTCAGGCAGTGCACGAAATTTTTTGAAATTGAACAGTATTTTCTTCTTTAGCTTTGAAATTTGATTTTGAGAGTTAAGTTTTGTTAGTTCTTTAGAGATTAGCTTCTTGTGGCTAGGATTTTAGATTTTGGGTGAATCATTTGATATAATTATAGAATAATGCAATTAATGAGAGTAAAGTTGAAGGATGTGGTTGAGCTTGCGTTTGTAGGTGACTGTTGACCACAGTGATTGAGTGCTTCTTGGAAGGTCTATCCTTGTAATTCCAACCAACTGAAATAATTTTATCTTTCAATCCAAAGAAAAAAAAATCAGAGGTTTTGGTCACATCTCTAATCGCAAATGGATTACCTCGAGTTTTAAGCAGAATAAGTATCAAATTCATACTTGTAACGTTGTTTGAAGGAGGAAGTTCAATATTTTTCCATCACCAAATTGGATTATTCTCTGTAAGGATCAAAGCAATAAATATCTTTGTGTGTTCTCTACGAACTTCTGTCCATCTTTAATAGTTTTAATATGCTCAACTGCCAGCAGGCAGCACCCCTTCTGTGCACTAAAGACTTTCAGGTTCAGCTCATGTTCAGTAGTTTTTTTTGGCAAGGTGAAGGTCAGGGTTAGTATCAAGGTGGCTACTTTTTACTTCCGTTGACCATTGTAGGATTTCTTTTAAGGAAAGATGAGTAGAGGATCTTGCATTTTTCTTCGATTCTAGATGGAATTTTTTTCTTTGGCACTCCTGTACCATTAGTCAGGTTTCCGTGTTCAAGATGAAAGTTATTGATGAACCAGAGTGTATTTTATTTATCTATTTATGATTAAAACATCAACTTCTATTAAGAAAAAATGAAAGAGTTCAAGGGAATACAAAACCGAGCGTACAAAAGGGAACCCAGTTAAAGAAAAGGGCTTCGATCTTGCAAGATAGTGCCTGTAGAACAAATATAAAAAATCTTTGAAATCGAAGTTCAAAGAGAAACATGAAATCTAATAAGGGACCAAACATCGCTAGGATCCCTCTCCAAACCACTAAACACCATTATTCCTTAAACTGCAAAAGATTCCACATGATAACACACCCCAACTAACCACAGTAACTGACCCTTCTCATGAAAAAGTGGATGGAGGAGGAACTTCCCGATCGTGACACTAATGTCCCTATGACAGGCAAGCAAGAAGCTAAATGTCTGTAAGTAAGAATTTCAAATAGAACGCGCGAACTCACATCCCCAAAGAATGTGATCTATTTCTTCCTTCGCCTTCTGACAAAGAATACAACAAAACAACCAAATACCAATACATCCTCCGCGAAAAGATTTCACTTTCATAGGAATCTTTATCCTCCAAAGGACTGAAAAAATAGACTCACTAGTGGGAGTTTATTTTATTTATCTAAGAAATGATGCTCTATTCTTATAAACAAGGAATTTTGGTTAATCCACATCATTTTCCTACTTTTGTGTAAGGTATGTTATGTCCTTTTATTTTGACATGTTAAGTAAATATCCTAGTCTGTGTTTGCATGTTGCAAGTGGCTGATATAAAGTTTGCACATCTTTTCAATAATGTTCGCATTTATGTCTTTTGGTCTCAGGTTTTTGGTTATTTGCTAGTCCTTGATTGTGAGTCCCTTCTGTGTAGTGCAGCTAGCTCTCTAAACTTCTATTATCAATAAGAGGCATGCTTGTCTGGATTCTCCTTTTTATCCACTTTGGCAGTATTGATAAAGAGTTGAGAGTCTCAACAAAGTTAAGACCCTGAAGAAGTAGAATATTTATTTCTCTATGACTCCCTAATTCCTTCGAGGTGGTTCAAAGTGCTTACATTAGTATTCCTGAAAGAGTGATATTACTGAGTGACCTGTTTTCTTTGTGCGGCGACCACAAAGTGCTACATCAGATGACTGAAAGTGCTATGGCGGTAGTCAAACCTGAGGTACAATGCTTTACAAATTTACACTAGGACCAAGAAACTGTCTTGGTTTAAGAACATGGCACAAAATTTTCCATGGAGTTTTTTCACCTCCCACACGCACACAGTTTTTGGGATGATATGGATGATACATGTAATGCATTTAGGGGTTCTTGGAGATCCTATGTGTTTTGATGATCAGTATACAGCAGGCGACAGTTTAAGAAAAAATCACACTTATCTAAGTTGCTGCATCGGCCAATTCATTATTTGTTGGTTAATTTTCCTTCTGAAATGTGATTTTTTTCCAGATGAAGTCTTACATTTGGCTTCAAACTGCTGATGGCTCAATACAACAAGTTGAAGAAGAAGTTGCTATGTTTTGCCCTATGATTTGTCGGGAAATACTCCAAACAGGGATGGGATCCTCCAAGAATTATGCAATATCTCTTCCGCAGCGAGTGAATCCTGCTATATTAGGCTTAATTCTTGACTATTGCAGGTTCCATCAAGTACCGGGTCGCTCCAATAAGGTCAGTATATCTCTGAACCTGTTCTTTCCTCTAACCACAATCATCAGTTATGGAGATGTGGAGATTGAATGGACGCTGTTACTTATGGACAACTCAGTAGTCATATTACAAATGAACATGGGTATTATTTTCCATAGGAGCGTAAGACGTTTGATGAGAAATTCATTCGCATGGATACAAAAAAGCTATGTGAGTTGACGTCTGCTGCTGACAGCCTACAATTGAAACCGTTGGTTGATCTAACTAGTCGAGCACTTGCTCGAATTATTGAAGGAAAGACTCCAGAGGAGATAAGGGAGACATTTCACCTACCTGATGATCTCACAGAGGTGCGTCCCACACTCACACCCAAAACCAACTCACACACTCACATATTCAGTTTAAGTGCTCACTCAGACTTAATTCTACAGGAAGAAAAGTTGGAGCCCTTACGCAACATAACAGATGATCCACGCATTCGGCTCTTAAATAGATTATATGCACGGAAAAGGAAAGAATTAAGAGAAAGAGAGAAATTGAAGGTAAATTACCTTTTTACTAATGGAAAAACAATATTCATAACAGTAGAACATATTAGGAGAAAGAGGATGAGGTATTCTCTAATAAAGAAAATGAAAATTACACGATAAAAAAAAAACCTAAAATACCCAAAAATCTGTACTTTTTGCTATTTTCTTCACATCCTTGTTTTTAACCCTATCCAAGGTTCTGAGTAGTATACTTAATCTGACTTTGAGTTGTGTTATATAATTTTAATCTCCCAATTGCAATTTAGCACGTCATTTTTCACATCTTTCAGAACGTTGAGATCGAGGAGCGGGTGGATGATAGATCAGTTGATGACCTTCTGTCATTTATAAATGGAGGAGACGGAGGTACTTGAGAATTGTTCACTCGTTCTTGCTCTTTCTGTCTCATTTCATGGTCTTAACTTTTTACTGGGCTGTCCTCTTTTCATGCTCTAGCCTTAATATCACATCTTGAATTTTAGTGTCCTTGTCAAGTAGTTTTGCAGTATATAAGAATTTGCCACAATTTACCTGTAAACATGGGGAGAGAAGTTGCTACTTATCCGTACTCTTTCGAGATTCTCAGTGCTAAATGTCTCTTATTTTTTCTTTGTAATTCAACCACTATTATTCCACACGCAGATTCAAAGGCAGTAAAAGCAAACAAAAACAAAAAGAAAAATCGGAGGAGAAAGGATCAACAGAAGGATTCTTCTTCAACCAATGAGAATGGGAACCATGATAAAATAGAGGTTTGCATCTGTGCATAATTTTTTGTATTTGGCCTCACATCAGAAGTAGCTCAAATTATTGAATTTTGCAATCTTATATTGTTTAGGAGTTGGATGCACTTCCTTCTTGTTGCCAGAATAATGAGTTTGACAAGATTTCGGGGGCATCTCCGAGTAGAACTGTGAAATCACAGGATTCAGCAGTTTCCATATATTCATCTAAGATCGAGTTCGATGATGCTGATATGTATGATGATCTAGATCCTGCGATGAAGGAGGAACTTGACAGGTCAGATATGTCAAATGAATGTTGTACTGAACCCTTTTTCCAACCCACTTTATTCAACTGTCGGGAAATGTTGAACAGTGGACAACATTGAACCTTTTTCTCACGTCTTAGTGCTTGCTTCTTCTGCGTGCTCATATGCTATAAGGTTCTAGGTGATATTTGAATTTAATTTCTGATTTGTGAAGTTCCGGTTTTCTTCTCTTTATTTAATGAGTGAATTGTTCTAATTTGGCTTTGTGGGATAGAAACGAAATGGTAATTATATTTTTTTTAGGCTTTGAGGATTTGTTTACTGAAAAATACGTAAGCTGTTAGAAACCATACACCATCTAGCCTAGCCTGTAGAAAAGAAATCATTCTTTCCCAAATTTCATGGGGAGGGGAAAAACAATGTCTTAGAAGTTGGGAATTGTTTTGATCGTCATTCTCCGAGGAAGAGGCAAAACATAATCAACTTGAATTCGGGACAGCTATTCGAAATCTTAGTGAAGGACTGGATTTGTTATCTCATGTTTGCTTTTCGTGAAAAAATACCAATTGAAGTGGAGGGCTTCTTCAAACAACAAGGAGCTGGGTCAACTATTCAATCAAATGATATTGAGCATGTTTCCCATCTCTTCTCGAGAAACAAGGGGCTATTTCACCAATGTGAAACCAGAATCCATCGCATAACTGTCAGATGTCATTGGAGTAGGGGTGTTCGAAGAAGCAATGGGCTTCTTCCCTTTTTCCACCGTCTTCTTTCCGGTCATCTCAAGGTGAAGGAGATTGGTTAGGGAGAAGATTTCTTTGAGAGTAAGAACTCTCTTGAGAGGTAGTCTGCCAAGGAGTTTTCGACCCCTTTTATAGGCAAAATTTGAAAGTCGAAGCAAAATAAAATTAGAAATCATTCTTTCCCAAATTTCATGGGGAGGGGAAAACAATGTCTTAGAAGTTGTGACAAGTCTTTGAAGCCGAACAGCCAAATAATAGTGCAACTACCTCAACCCAGGATTTCATGTTCTCTTTTATCACATGGCAATGGTCATGAATATTTTGAATCATAAATATCTTTCATCAACGATACACACACTGTAACAGCTCAGCCCTCCCAAATACACACACTGTAACAGCTCAAGCCCTCCCAAATACACATACTGTAACAGTTCAAGCCCTCCCAAAGAAGACAATATGTGCTAGCGGTGGGCTTGGGTTTAGTCTGTTGCACACACATCAGGTAAATGACTGTTTTTACATGATGAGCAGTCCCTTGTACTAACCATAATGTCTCAAATGGATGTATATGTTATTATTTTCCTTGTATTAGTCTTCTGCCATATTGAAGTCGGTCTGAATCATATTTTCCAGGCATGTATGTGTAGTAGCTGATTGCGGTCGTCCTCAAAATCCACTTCTTTTTGTCACCATTTAAGTTAGTTAATCTCTTGGATGCAGGGAAGTAGAAGACTTTGCTAGAAGATTGAATTCAGATTGGCCAGAAAGAGTGCAAGAAATTCTATCGCTAGGCCAAGAAAGAAAACTGGTGACCGTATTAAATGGCAATGGTTCATCAACCAGATTCACAAGTAAGTTTTGTGTCAAAATTATTTCATGTCCTTAGAAGAGATCGTCTTAAACTTCGGTAATATCATATTTTAACTGCAAAATGCTGGTTGCTGGTAGATTCAATTAGGTGGTTATTAGTCGAGAATTAAAAATCTGACATTTCTCGTTAACCAAATATCGTATTACCATTGAAACGGATCACCACGACTGCACTGTTGAGAATATACGTAAAGTTCAAAGGTTTTGGAGTAGAACTATTGGAGTGACTGGTGCATTTCTTTGATATGTCTAGAACAGGTGCTGATAGGAGGTAGTAGTCTTCCTATCAGAGTTCGTAGGTAGTGCCAGTTAGAGACGACGACGGCGATCTGCTTTCCGGTACACGAACACGGTAGCTCAGTCGATTTGAATGAGCGGGATTGTGGGAGAAGCTACTGTTGGAGACATGAAAGGAAGCAAGAGTTTGCAGGATTTCAGTGTAAAAATGGTGGATGGGGAAGGTTTTATAGGGGCGGGCATTATTATGACATGAGAAAGATGCAAATTTTTGTTTTGTGGGATAGAGAAAGAGAGTCATAAAAGGAATGGGAGCGAGGGGAGGAAAAACTGGCGCTGTATCGCTGAGAGCATAATTGGCTCATCCCTTTTTCTTGAGCCTTTTTTTGTTTTTTTTTTGTTTTGGGTTTCTTCCATTTTGTTTGTTTGTAACTTGAGCCAGGCTTATTTTGGCTACATGTATTGTTGTTGAAATTAATGTCCGTTGCATAAAAAATGGTATCATCATTCTTTCCATTTGTTTGTAACCCCAATTTTGTCATTCAATAGTGAATCAGTTTTTGGTGATAATGCAAGGGAACATACTCCTTTCATATACTTCTACTAATTCTCACTTGTTTTTATACATATTCACTCGTAGATGAGCGACTCTCTCGACCACTAGAGATGTCTATGAGGTGGAGCTGGGACAGGATGAGTTTGAAAGAATAGAAAATTATTACGCCCCGATTGAAGTAACCAGAAGGGGGTTGGAAATGACTTGTGGGCAGGCTAAAACAAACTGGGATGACATCGACCATACTTTTTTGAAAGAATAGAAAATCATAACACCTTGATTAAAGTAACCAGAAAGGGGTTGGAAATAACTCGCCAGTGACGGATTTCTTGGCCCATTGGCAGGTTCAAACAATCTGGTAAGACATCGACGATGCTTTTTTGAAAGAATAGAAAATTGTAACACCCCGATTAAAGTAACAGGGTTAGAAATGACTCTGACAATTCTTTTTTGAAAGAATAGAAAATTGTAACACCCCAATTAAAGTAACCAGAAGAGGGTTAGAAATGACTCTCTGGCGACGGATTTCTTGGCTCGTTGGCAGGCCAAAACAAACTAGGATGACATCGACATGCTTTTTTGAAAGAATAGAAAATCATAACACCCTGATTAAACTAACCAGAAGAGGGCTTGAAATGACTTGGACCAAATGAAAGATTCACAGAAGAGGGCTTGAAATGACTTGGACCAAATGAAAGATTCACAGATTACCGAACCTACCCCTCCCTCTTTTTTTCTAATTCTTCTAATTCGAGGGGGATCCCGACTAAACCGATCATAGGAATACTAATTACAGTACCTATTATCTAAGAGGAATCTTTCCTGTAGTCTTAGCCATTTGTCTCACTTCCCTCCCCGTTTCTTCAAGTGGTCGTGCGAGACAACAAAAAGAGTCATAGATAATTATGAGGATATACCACATTCGGTTCGGTTCACCTCCAAATTTTTTTTTTGCATAAAGTTTCTACAAAAAAAAAATGAGACGTTTTTGTTTTGATCACTTGTGCACTAATCTCTACATGATCATAATCTCAGCCATGCAAAACCCAGAAAGTTACATTAATTAAGAACTTCCATTACAATCCAAAAACTCCAAACTATTCAAACATAATTGCTATCTTAAAACAAAAACAGAACAGATCAACCACAGTTATTTTGAATAATTAACCAAACAAAGCTCTCTCAATCTTTGGATTTTTTGACGGAGTAATATCTCTTCAATGCCTTTGGCACATACAAAGGCAACAAGATCCCAAACAGATTGAAGCTCCAAACCGCCATGTTCACCACCGCAAGCCCTCTTCCGATCATCTGCCGCCGCACAGACCCGCTGTACTCCTTGTCTTCCTTCGCGAACTCGTCCCGCAGCCACTCCGTCAATGTGAACACCCTTCTCGCGTTGTACAATACTGGCACGAACACTCGGATCGGCGTCGAGAATCTGTCGTTCCCCGCCACGCCTTCCATGAAACTCTGTTGACAAAACACAAAACAACTATAAATGATATATATAATTGTAACGGTCCAAAGCCCACTACTAATGACTTTCCCTTTCCATATTTCCCTTGAGACTTTTCGTTCTCCTCTCCTCTCCCTGCCCACCCCTTTGGAGCCCAAGATGCTCGTTGGCACTCATTCTCTTCAATCAACGAGAGAGGTTTCACACCATTATAAAGGCTTTGGAGCCCAAAGTGCTCGTTAGCACTCATTATCTTCTCTCATCGATGAGAGAGGTTTCCACACCATTATAAAGGGTGTCTCTCCTAGTGGGATCTCACAATACACCTCCTTGGACTCGTTGGCACTCATTCTCTTCTTCAATCGATGAGAGAGGTTTCCACACCCACGCCATTATAAAGGGTGTTTCGTTTTCCCCTCCAAGATCTCACAATCAACTCCTTTGGAGCCCAGAGTGCTCGTTGGTACTCATTCTCTTCTCCATCGATAAGAGAGGTTTCCACACATTATAAAGGGTATTTAGTTTCTCTCCAACAAGTGGAATCTCACAATCCACCACTTTGAGACCCAGTGTGCTCGTTGGCACTCATTCCATTCTCTCATCGATGGTAGAAGTTTCTACACTCTTATAAACGGGATTTCATTCTCCTTTCCAACTAATGTGACCGTCTCATTCTCCTTTTCAACTAATGTGAGATCTTACAATCCACCTTTTGGGCTAGTGTCCTCGTTGACACTCGTTCCCTCGTTTCCGTCCCCAATCGATGGGGAGAAGTTTCCACACCCTTATAAAGGGTCTCGTTACTTTCTCCCACCGATGTGGTTATGAAATCCTACATCGGTTGGAAAGGGGAATGAAACAACATTTATAAGAGGGTAAAAAACTATCTCTAAAAAGTGTTTTAAATATGGAAACCAAAGAGAATAGTATCAGGTAGCGGAGAACTTGAACCATTACAATAGTGGTACAGTCTTTTGAAGATGCTAAACCTGGCTAGCAAGAAGAAAGACATGGGGAGAAGCGGCTTTGATGCCTTCTTTATCTTCTTCAAAGAAGCCCTCCAGAATGTAGGCTATAGGGAGGAAGAATCCCACAACGATGGTGAAGAATCCATACAAGCGGAGCAGCCTATTCTCCTGGCTGAACACCGTCGGCTCTCCGGCGCCGGCCAGCGGCGGAAACGCCACTCTGGAAATGAAGTACATATACATCATAGAAAATACCACAAACGCCAAGTCTTCAGCGCACACCATCCCACTGGCTGAGAATATCACCACCACCGCAAGCGCATTCAGTTGCTGGAAACTCAGAAACGCCGCCGCCGCCGCCGCCCTCTTCTGCCCAACGCCGCCGGGTGATTTGATTCCCTCCTGCTGCTGCTGCTGCTTTGGATCGCATGATTCTTTGTGAAGGATTTCTTGCTCCGTTGGGAGGCTTATGTCACTGCATGTGGGCCCCACTCCGCCGGACATTTTTTCCCAAGAAAAAGTGAAGTGAGGAAGAAAGGTGGAGAGAAAGGAAGGAAATGGGGATGGGAGTTTGAGGGGTGTGGTGGGGATAGTGGACACGTGGCAGTCTGGGAGGATTCGACGGGTCACAGTCTGCACGTGGTGGGTTTTGGTTGGTTAGTTGAGACACGTGGTGGAGTTTTGGTTTGTTATTGCCACGTGAAATTTGGATCCTAGCCATTTGAAACGGATAATTTAGAAGCTGAACAAATTAAATGTTTAAATTAAAATTTATTAAATACTAATATGAGATTTTCCTCAAATCATAATTATTTATCTTAAGAAATAGAAATGTTTAGTTATTTTTAAATATATATTTGATATAAATCTTTTTCATCTACGACCAACCTCCATGACGTCAGCGATGCAAACCTCCATGACATCGGCAATGCGAACCTCTACAACGGCGATGTGGTTCGCTGTCTAGCAAACCCTATTGACCTCCAACGAATCCAAATTTACAACAGTGATTGGACAGAACTGTGGTGTGCTAATTCTGTGACGAGCAATTCTGTGATGAGCAATGACCCACGAGAGACACCTGTTATGGACTGTGGGTAGCAAATCGAAATCGTGGGTATATCTCCTTTTGGGAGAGGTCAAAATTATAAGAGATTATTTGGTCAAAAGGTATGTTACGTGTCGGCGAATGGAGATAAATCATGGTATTGGTTTAGATTCAGCACACCGATTAGGGTTGATTAGGGTTAATTCAATTAAGCTGACACTTTATCATTGATTCAGTAAAGCGTTAGAGGTTTGGAACCCACAAATTCCTCGTGCTCGGGCGAGAGTGTATTGTTACATCACAAGATGATGATGTTCAATTTTGACTACTTGTAGATAGAAAACGCGTATATGAATGGTTACAGTATAAATCAAAACAAGTCTGTAAGGACTTTTTTGGTCAACTTCATCAGATGACTACATATACTGATACGACTTAACCATATTGAGGTATATCACTCATGACGACACATATTAAGTTCGTATAGTAATGGCTATCGTACCTACTTTTCTTATTATTAAATTTTATTTATAGGTACGCCTGTATTATAATAACTTTGTTCGAGACGTATAAAAATTTTCAATGGAGAAAGATTTCCCTCGTTTAGGTTAAATGTGTGATGATGCATCGTAACTACAATTGATATCATTCAACAAACTCGAATACTAACAATTATTTTCACTGATCGGTGACGTGCTCGTCATATATGCTCGACGACAACAAACTGAAAATATTATAGGGCTTCATGTAGGTCATGAACCTCCTATAGTGTGTAATAAGATTTAGTTTTGCACGCGCACTCGCTAGGAGTTTAGACAGAAAATGTATCAAGTCAAAGTAATCGTCTAACCGTCCGAGTCCACTGTTAGATATTGTCCGCTTTGGCCTATTACGTATCGTCGTCAGCCTCACGATTTTAACCACATTTATAAAATTGTTTTATTTCACTTTCCAACGGATGTGAAATCTCACAATCCACTCCAGTTGGAGCACATTGCCCCGTGTCTAGTTTTGATACCATTTGTAACAGTCCAAGCCCACCGCTAGCAGATATTGTCCACTATGCCCTGATACGTATCGCCGTCGACTTTACGGTGTTAAAACGCGTCTAGTAGAGAGAAGTTTCTACACCCTTATCAGGAATTTTTCGTTCTCCTCTCCGACCGATGTGAAATCTCTCAAATCAACAACAGAATGATGCACGTGACCCATTTCCGCCGATTATAATTTCTTATTTTATTCACATTATTTAGATTAATTTCACCAAAAATACCATTTTTATTTAGAAACATTAATTCATATAATTAATATTAAAAAAAAAAAGAAAAAAAGAAAAAAAGAAAAAAATGGTATTACCACGCAAAAACCCTCAATGCCGGTCTCTCGTCACACCAGGGTTCATGCTACCGCTGAATTTGCAGAGCCGCCTCTGTAGCCGCTGCTCGCCGTCGTTGCTCGCCGTCGTTGCTCGTTGATTCTCTCTCGTTTGCCGCTATTTAGATCTGCCCGTGCTGGCTCTTAGTCTCCCTTACCTCACGAAAGCCTTCTTTGTTTCACTATGCTTTCTCGTTTACTTCCTAAACCCTCCCATTTCAGATTACTAACCTTGATTTCCACTAAGCCCCCAGCTCAAGCTCCTAGATTTCATCTTCTTCCCCGATTCTTCTCCTCCAGTAACAATGGAAGTAATAACAATAAGAACGGTGGAAGCAGAGACCAACCGACGAGTAATGTCTGGAAGCTTTCACGGGAAAGCGACGAAAATTTCGACCAATTGTTCACTCAGGAAGCTGACAACCTTGATGGTATAGCGGAGGATGACTCTGCTCCGGCCAATGACGATTCATGGGTGAGGTCGGAAGACGGGGATCAGGGTGCTGCGGGAGACATTTTTGCGAGAGTGGAGAAGGAAATTCGAGGAAATAAAGATGACGATGGTGCTAATGAATGGGTTGCGGCGACAAAGTTCGAGCCGTGGAGCCTGGTAGAGGAAGAAAAGAGTGATCTGTTCAACATTCAGGAGGATGCAGTTGAAATTGGGAAACCCAGAGATGAGATTAAGGAAGTGGATAGTGAGAGCAGTGAGGATGCTAGGAAGCTCGAAAAGGAGGAGCAGGAACTCACTGCCATCCTTAAAGGCAAGTTTTTCTCCCCCTTGATTGGGAAGAGTGTATTTCAAGTTCCACAAATTAATGAATTTGCTTGGGTTTCTAATTCTGTGGCATGTATGTATTGTTTGAGGATTCAATTTCGTAATATGTTGGTGTATTCCAGATCGTTTGATTCTATGATGGTTGTCCTGATCGAGTCAATTCATTACAGTGTTCTTACTCGTAGCTTTTGCGTATCTTGAGAACGGCAAAAGTATATGGTAGAGGCCATTGAACTTTTGCTTTTTTCCTGTGTAGTGGTTTAAACGATGTCATTTGTAGGTAAGTTAAATAAGTTGAATCTTATTGGTTACTGTCGTTACTCTTCTCTGATGTATTTTAGCTGCTATGCACCCGCCACTCTTTATTTAGCAAGCACAAGGTTTTCAGATTTCTAGATTTGTAGATGTATTGGAAACCTAAAGAAGAAGAATGAAGCCCATTTAACCAAATGACTTTGGAGGGTTACTGTAAAATCATGTGGACGATTGCCTTTGAGATAATCACAGCTTGGAGGTTTAAAGCCATCGCTAAGACTTTATGGAACTATGCTGTTAGTGCTTTTGTTTGGGTCTTTGACAGGGGAGATCTGTTCCAACTTTTGAAGATAAGGAGGTTCCTTCTGATTCTGTCTATAATAGGACAACTCACCTCTGCTTGATGGTATTATAGTCACAGGAACTCTTTTGTAACTACTCATTTGTGATCCTTTGGGATTGGGAAGCCATTATTTCATAGTTTTTGGGAGGAGGGGTTTTCTCAACCCGTTGTCTTAGGTTGAGTTCTCTGCTTCCCTCCTTTATATATCTCTGTTATTTATACAAAAGAAAGGGGGGAAAACAGTGGGATAATGTGGCATAAGGTGGTGGCAAATGTGCTTCTAGAAAGAGGATTTTAGATGGTATGTAGAAGTCCTTGATGTATCATTTTGAAGCTAAAAGATACAATTGTTAAGTTTTCTTCATGAAAACAGGTAATGGTGCGTGTTTGAGACAAACAGCCGAAGTGAGAAAGGTTAAGGGAGGGTGATTTCTCACCTCTTTCTTTCACAAACTCTTTCTTTCATTGACTTGCAAGCTTGTGTAGTAATAAGAACACCATTACCTCCCTTGAGGTTGAAAATGGTCAGGTGCCAGCTGCAAAAAAACTAATCCAAGCACAAAAATCTTCAAATGAAGAATAACACAAGCTCACATGGATCACCTTCAGCAATGAAAACCATGAGCTTGGAAAATTCTCGGGCTAAATAGATGGGGTCACTCTAAAACTCCTCCAGGTGAGGTAAAGAGCATTAAGCCAAATACAATAAGAGTTATTAGACCCTCCTCAATCAACCTTGTTCAGTTTCTAAATGCTCTGGTGGTGGGTAATGATCTGGATAGATTGGTGTGTAAGACCGATCCTTTGGGCGGTTTTATCAACGAAGTCCACATTCTTGACGATGACTAATGGGATGAGGAAATTGTATTATCATAATATGGAAACTCAAAATCCCTAAGAAGGTGAAAGTTCTTTTTATGGTCCCTAGCCTACAAAACTTTATACACCCACAATAAGCTTAAAAAAAAAAAAAAAAAAAAAAAAAAAAAAGAAAACTTCTAAATTGGATGATGTCTCCCTCAGTTTGTTGTCTCTAAATATAGGAGGAGTCCTTAGATCACATTTTTCTTCTCTGTTGGTTTGCCCCCAAGAAGATAGATGTTTGACTTTTAGAAGGGCTTGATGGGAAGAGTTTTTGCGGAAGGAGGGAAGATCCTTTGGAGATGTGCAACTCGCTCCCTTCTTTGGTGTCTTTGGAAGGAAAGAAATAGCAGGGTTTTTGAAGATAAGTGCTCTTCCTTTGATTCCTTTTGGCTTTTGGTCAGCACATTGCTTCTTGGTGGTGCACAAAGCACGATAAATTCTTTTGTAATTCTAGCCTTTTGATGATTATTAACAACTGAGAGACTCTCCTTAATTAGTTTTGGGAGGGATGATATCAATCCCTTGCCCTTAGATTGTTCTTTGGTTATTTTGTTGAATATATTTTTATGTTTCTTATCCCAAAAAAAAAGAAAAAAAAACCTATCCTTTTTGTTTAATTAGTTGGATGAATTTGTTGAAGTTTGGAATTTTGGGTCATGAATGCGTTTCTGTAATAGTTTCACATATTTGTATCAATTATCTTATTCATTTAATATGTCAACTGCAGGTCCTAATCGAGCATTTGGAGACCTTATTGCTGCATCAGGAATCACGGATGACATGCTAGACAGTTTGATTGCGTTGAAAGATTTGGAAGGGGTTGAGGGGTTGCCCCCTCTAAGTGTATTAGAGGATATGCGTTATGAGAAAAACACAAGAAAATCCTCAAGAGCTGAAATTGAGCGCCAGAAACAAGAAGAGGTTGCAAAAGCAAGAGTGAGACAGATAGATGACAAAGGAAGAGCATATGGCACAGGAAGAAGGAAATGTAGCATTGCTCGTGTATGGGTTCAGCCAGGAGATGGCAAGTTCGTAGTGAATGATAAAGAATTTGATGTTTATTTTCCAATGCTTGATAGTCGGGCTGCTCTTCTTCGACCTTTCTCCGAGACCAAAACATTAGGCCTTTGGGATGTCAAATGTACGGTTAAAGGAGGTGGCACAACAGGTAAGCTTAAGCTTAAGTCACATTTAACACTTCTTGCTACATCTTTATATCTAGTTATGTCTGTTTTTAAAAATTGTGTTTTGCATTTAGGTTTATGATGTCAACTAGGTTCCAAACAATAGTAAAATGAGATGCTAGCATTTGTAAAGAATAAATCACTTTTATAATTTTTCTTCTGCAAACTTGGCATTGATACATTTTATATTTTCCTCGCATTTTCTATGAAACTTGGATCAGATCATCTGTGCGTTCTTCATTTCATTTCATCTAGATGAGTACAAACAACAGTGAATCCCTTCATTCAAAAGCTTTTTAGCATCCTTAAAGATGATATTCGTATGGTGTTCCTTTACTTTGGTGTAAGTAGTTGTACCAGTATATATGTATATTTACACACGTATTCACACACACCAGAATGCATGCAAGTGTTTGTGTCCATTCTTGTTGGATACAAATTTTCATTGAAGCAAATGACATATACAGCAATTTTAAAGGAAAACAGAAGAGAAACAATTGATGGCTACAGTAGAAGGGAGAATAATTATAAAACATTTTAGTAATAGACCATCGAAGAGATGTGAAAAATAAAATGGAGTAGTCCCTTCAAAGTTTTGTAGTAGACTTGTTTCTTTGCTATTTTGTGGGACATTTAAATTGAGAGAAATAATAAAATTTTTAGAGAGATTGAGAGGTTGGGTGAGGAGGTTTGGGAGGTGGCTAGGTTTAGTGCCTCCTTGTGGGCGACAACCACTGGGTCTTTCTATAATTATCAACTTTTCTTCTTGTGAACCGGTGGCATTTTTAGTAGTTAGGGTTGGATTCCTATTGTAGAAGGGAAAATAGTTATAATCCATATTTGTGATAGATCATCAAAGATATATGAAAAGAAAATGGAGTCCTACCTTTTGGGAGAAGCACTACAGTTTCTTTTCTATTTTTTGGGGCATTTGCATTGAAAGAAATTATAGAATCTTTAGATAGATTGAGAGCTCGAGTGAGGAGATTTATGATGTGGCTAGGTTTATTGTCTGGTGTCACTAGGTCTTTTCGTAATTGTGAGCTTAGTCCTGTTCTTTTGAACTGAAGTCCTTTTCTGTAGTTAGGGTTGGGTTGAATTTCTTTTGTTGGAGCTTGTTCTTTTGACCCAAATACTCATCTCGCTTTTTCTGCACTAATAGTATTTATACAAAATTTCCATCCCACCTACTCCCTTATTCCCAAGGAAGAGAAAATCTTATTTATTTATTATTATTATTATTAAAAACTCAAGATGAACAAATACATGGCTATACAGTAGTAAATATCAAGTCCCTGTAAACTATACATGAACTGGAAGAAAATAGTTTGAGCAGTCTGAGTTCTCGTATTTATTCACATATCTTGCAAAGTTGGTAGGGGAGACTGCTCTTTTTTGGAAAGATCAATGTATAGGTCGAACAGTCCTCAAAGATGAATTCCCCTCTCTATATTCTCTCACACTCAATAAGGAAGCTTCCGTTTCTGACTTGTGGATTGACTCATCTTGTTCTTGGAGCCTCTTTCTGAGAAGAGGCCTTAACTAAGAGAAATTGATGAATGGGGTTGCCTTTTCAACTTGCTTCCATCAACCAAGAGGATTCATGGGTATGGAATATCGATAAAGATAGTGTCCACCTCAAATCTCTGCCAAGGTCTCTTGCAAAAGCTGGAGTTCACAGCAAAAAACAGATTTATCATTCTATTTGGAAGGAGAATATCCAAAAATTTAACCTTTTTATGTGGGAGCTTTGTCACTCATGTTTATGACAAGCTTCAACGAAGATTCCTGACTTTATATCTCCCATAGTTTCTGCATTATTTGCAAAAGGGGTTGAGAGACATGTTCATCTTTTCAACACTTGCTCCTTTGCAAAAACCCTTTTGGAATTTTATCATCGCCGCTTTTGGTTGGTCTACACTGCTGCCAGGGGTCATTTTCTATTTCCTTTCCCTCGCGTTCACTGGCCATCCTTTCAAGGAGAAAAAGATCCTATGGCCCAAATTTACCAAGACTTTTTTTGGGGTCTATTTGGTTCTCTCTCGAATTTTCTCTGACAAAGAACAGAGCTCTGATACTTCTATAGATCCTACTATTTGTATTAAGCTCTATCTTAGTGTGAATTGTCTCAATCTTTTTGTAACTATAGCCTTTTTTCTCCATATTTTGAAATTTCATTTTATGAATGAATGAATTGTTTCCCTTTTTCTTTTTTCTTTTTTTTTTTTTAAAAAGAAGAAAAACCTGAAAAATCTAAGGAAAGATGAGCAAGAGGAAACTCAGCAATCTGTAGGAAGGACAGTAGCATAGAGACTTTATTATACTCATCCTGGAAAACTACTTTGATAAAAGACTCCAGGCGTTTCAGCTTTCTGAACAGCGTGTATAATATGAACTCCTGAGAGGTTAAAGCCACGTCAGGAGTACTGTAGATGCAGTTCGAAGCAACCTCCCTTTTTGCTACTTCTCCCAGTTGTGTGTTATGCAAAGACCGGATAGGGAAAATTTCTTATTTTTCCTTTCTCATTCCTAGCTGGGTTTTCTAAGATTTCTCTGGGTTGTGTGAAGATTTCTTTGTGATCAAGAACATTTAGCCCAAGCAAACGCTAGCTACAAAGCTTAAGCTGACCAATGAAGTTGGCTTATTTGTGGCCATTATTTTCAGTATAAAGCCAAACTGTTTTGATTTGTGCAGTTAATGTGGTGGATATGCTCCTTTGGGTTATACACAGTGAGAAATCATTAGAATCATAAAGAATACAGCTTGAGAGTTAGATGAGCTCCGCGGGGGGGGGGGGGGGGGGGGGGGGGGGGGGGGGGGGTTATGGTTTCTGTGTTTCTGCTTGCTGTACTCCCATTTTCTTGAAATATTTCGTTTTTTTTTTATTAATGTCAATTAAAAGAACTATGTTTAAATTCTCCTTTGGCATGCAGTGTGTTAATATCTTATACCTCGTCTAATTCTTGTAGTTTTCTCTCTTTAATGAAAAGCTCTCTTAAAAAAAAAAAAAAAATCCTTCTGCTACTACTTGGCAACTCATCAGTTTCATTGTATAGTAGTTTCAACGCATGATATTAAACCCTGCTATTCAGACATGGAATATGCATTTGAAACAAATTTCCAAGTTAGTATATATTATGATTGATACAAAATAAATGTTTATTAGACTTCAGTCTGTGCTTTCCTTTGTCGCCGTGGAATGATGTACAATGCATAAACTTCTTTAATTCATGTTCTACAACCATAAAAGTTCAAATAAATGTAAACTTCATGATTGAACTGGTAACTTCGAACTTGGGACTGCCCTGGTCTTATGATACCCCTCCCATCTTTCCCAGACCTGAGTTACCCCTGTTCACAAAAGCAAAATCTCCTTTTTACTCACATTCTCTATGTTCCCCGCTGTGCCACAACTCTCTATCAACACATATGACAGTTACAAAAGTAGGCCACTTCTAACTAATTCACAATCTAATTGCCGCCTCCTTCAACCTGTTTTCGTTGGTACACATTTATTATTGGTGGCTGATCATCTAATCGATTTACCCTACTTTACTTTACATGATATGAAAAATCAGAACTGGGTTTGTCTTTTGTGTCGTCATTAGCATATAAGATCTTTTACTGCCAGCTCCTCAGTCTAATGATCGGAAGGAAACATTTATGTTGACTGTATTAGGAAGGATGCATTAAAGTTTCGACTTTGCTGCTTCTGGAGTTTTATCCAGTCTCCAAAGTCATTGAATGTTAAACTTTTTTTTTTGCTTCCATCTGTTCCAAATTCACATTTCCTTCGCTCTACCCTCTTCGAATGTGTTTTCAAGTGAGTGAAAGTTCTGAACTTTCTTTTACAGGCCAAGTTGGAGCTATTCAATTGGGTATCAGCAGAGCGTTGCAGAATTGGGAGCCAGATTTCCGTCCTCCATTGCGAGCATGTAAGATAAAACGAATCACAGTTTTTTCAGTCCGCTATGATGAGAATGATATATATCAATCAGTTGCATTCATTTATATTTTTACTGATCAAAGTTTTCTGTTCTATTTGCTCTGTAGCTGGTTTCTTGACGCGAGATTCACGTGTCGTAGAAAGAAAGAAGCCAGGAAAGGCGAAAGCAAGAAAGAGCTTCCAATGGGTGAAGCGTTAGGTCAAACATGTACTCGTATGGAACTTCGACATTTTTCTTCTGCAATAAATAGACAAAAGGTTTATAAACAGGTTGGTTCCTGCATCGTTTTTGTGATGTAGCCATGATTTGTTTATTCCAAATATTCTGTTTGTTTGTTGCAAATATAACTATTGAATTTAACACTGAGCCATGGAAGTTTACTACTCCCTCTCCCCTCTCATGGATATTTCTTGACTTTCTTGATGGTTACTCTTTTCTATTCTTTTTCTCTCACTGGAATTTAGTGGACACTTACATTTATACTCTCATCCTCTAGAGGACATTGTATCATATTATTGTTTGTGAACTGTTTATTTGTTTCTTGGAATTTAATGGACATTGTTTTCTTGTTTGTTCATGGATGAATGATGCTGGAGGTTAATAGGTCTGGGAATAAAAGATTGTTGAGAATCAAAGATGACCTATTTGGTTGTGCATGAGAGAATATTGTCTGAAAATGATATTTTCGTCTCGTTCACTCACGGTTTTCCTTTTTGTTCTCACTCACGCGTTTTTCCTCTCAAGAACTATATGCCATTATATTTTAATTGTATGCCAAATTGAGGGTAAAGTCTCACCGACCCGTCAAGAGTTGTGTCACCCCTCTTGTCTTTGAAAGCAATCTAATTGCACAATGCAGTGAGTCCAATTGATGTCATAGAGGCACGAAACGTGCAAATGATGCTCGTGCTAAGTCTTGTTCTTATTCTGGAGGAAAGTTTGTCAAAATGGTTTGAATCTCAACAACTCGGGTAGTACAGGCAATAAGCTAGGGGTCGAGGTAAGCCATGTCTTAGCAATTTAAGATAGTATGAGAAAGCTTTATTTAAACTTAGCTTCTCAATTATTCAATGTTTTGATTTTGTATGGAACATGCTGAAGGAATGAATGAAAATTAAGTTTTCATTTATATTTATTTAAACGAAAACTCGACTTAAATAAGTTCATAATCCAACTCGAACCATTCAGACATTTCTCATCTTTACTATTCAAATGGAATATATAAGGGCTTAAATTATAAAACTAAGTAGCATTTAAGGGCTGAATTGTAAAATTAAGTAGGTTTAAAGAGTAATTCTGGGAACCAATAATAACCAATATTATCTATTTTTATTTTATTATGTAACACTTCAAAGAATTAATTTGGTTCCTAATTAATTTATTATGTAATAATTAAACTTCAAAAATATAAATTATCATTTTCAATTGTTTGACATTTATTTGAGGTTAAATACTTAAGAGTTGATCATTTAAAGCAAACAACAAACATAAAATGAAAAAAAACATTGTCAGAAGTGGGATTTGAACCCACGCCCTCTCTCGAAGACCAGAACTTGAGTCTGGCGCCTTAGACCACTCGGCCATCCTGACTTGTTGGTAACGATTTTTAAAATTATAAATATTAATAATTAATATTTTTAATCAATATAGTAATTAGTACAATTATAAAATAACAGTTTTACCCTAATTTTCAAACATAAAAAGGATATTTGTTTTCTTTTTAATCCTTGCACTTAGTTCAAGGAATCAATTTAAAGTCTTAGCAACCCAAAATATGAATAATTTGAAATAATAGTTCTTCAAAATTAAATAATTTTTTTTTTATCTATTTGACTAATTAATAATCACTAAAAAAAAAAAAATCTACGGAAAGATAATCTATTAAAAAACAAAAAGAGATATAAAAATAAAATGTCGTCGAAAGATAATCTATTAAAATACAAATGGAATAAATTAAAAATTTTAAAATGAATAGACAAAATGAATAATTACGAACATACGGAAAAGAGTGAGAGGACAGAATACACTTTTCCGTGTTTGATAGATTGAAAAATGAGAGAGTAAAAAAATAAATAAATAATACAAATGAAATTAATTAAGGTATGAAATATAATATAATAAAAATAAAATTTAATTTGAGATACGTAGGTAGTAAAAATATAAGAATGTTTTAAAATATGATTTTTTTTGGGATCAAATAATAATACTTAATCTAATTCCAATTTTGAAACAATTTATTTTATATTTTATGTTATAAAAAAACCAAATTTACCTTACATTTATTTTAGATTTAATTTTCTTGATAAGATTATTCTATTTTTTTAAAAAAATTATTTAATAAAAATCCTTTAGTCCCTTGAATTCATTCTTTGATTTCTTTTTAAATCCCTATAAGTGGAGACTATTTTCATCTATCGTTTTTTATTAAAATAAAAAAAATTTCTTTTGTATTTATCCATATTTACAAAAAAGAAAAAAAAAAGAAAAAAAGAAAAAAAAAAATAATTTGTTTATTTTCAAAAGAGATATTTAAATTTAACCATCTGCCTTATTTCTTAGTTCTAATATCATTTTTAGATTATTACCTAATAAATAGCATAATATTTTATATAATTTATTTATTCTTCCTAATTAATGGACTAAATTACCCTTCAAACAAAATCCATAAACTACTCTAGAATCTTATAAATTAAATCGAAAGAAAAAGGAAAAAAAAAAAAAAAAAAAAAAAAAAAACCGCTTAGTCTATCTAAATTCTAAAACCCACAAAATGACCATTCAAAATTAATTAATTGACCAAATTACCCTTCACCCAAAATCCATAAACTACTCTAGAATCTTAAAATAAATAAATAAATAAATAAATAAAATCCTCTAAGTCTCTAAATTCTAAAACCTCCCGAAATAACCATTCAGAATTAGAGAAAGCAAAATAATCTAATAACAATGGAACATCAAAAACTTTGAACAAAATACACATTAGTGGAGATATGATCTTACCATCTCAATGACATCTTTTGATAAAAATCTAAATTGTTTCCATAAATCCAATTTAACGTCAAATAAGAAATGGGAAATTTTAGGCTACGCATAAGTTCATTTAGACCGGCATGAAGAACTAAGGAACAGAAATCATATAAAAAAAAAAGAAACAAAAAAATACTTCCAAACTAAGTTAGAGCAATCTGGTCTAGCTGTTTTCTGACTGTCTAGTTCATATGTAATCAGCTGAATTGACAATTTTGACCTCTTGTCCTCCCCATCTTTTCATCCGTTCTATGGACTGGTTCACCTGCAAATGTAATTTTGTTTATTAATGATGTGTCTCACTTAAGTTTTCCACATATCATATATCCTCACAACACATTTGAGGATTCCCTGTATAGTTTTCCATAAATAATATATACCAAGAGCTAAGCTTGTTTGGAAGTGATCTTCCAATGGACAAAAATCACTTTTGTTATATTTAAAATCACTTTCAAAATTTGTTTTTAAAGGATTAAAAACATGTTTGGGAGTGATTTGAACACTACAAATGTGATTTTAACCCGTTCAAAATCACTTCCAAACCTATTCTAAGAACGAACCTAAGGTAACTTTTGAGAGCATATTATATACCAATCAAACGTTTCTTCATATAAACGGCTTCTAAGAAAAGATTTATTAAAACTATTTTTGAATAGGTGACACACATGGAAATTTTGAAATATATTTTTAACCGGCTAGAGTTATTTTTCACTTTAATGTGCCAAATTTCACCAATACTTTGGAGTCAGACTTGCCATATCAGATGTAGAACCAATGTTATAAGTTAAAGAAAGAGAGGGAGAGAGATAAGGATTACTAGAGATTGAACTTTACCTCATGGGTCCAGTTTGTTTTATAGAGTATGATCAGAAGCAGAATGGTTTGGAGAGAAAGTCCACAGATCATGCCTCCCCACAGTCCCTGTGCTTATAAAGAATATATAAACATTTGATATGGCTGAAGGAAAAAATGGCAAAATGTTTATGCATAATATTATAACATATACTCTGCATCTAAGGTTGTTGAGAACTCCCAAAAGGCTCCCGTGATCAATATAATATTTTTAAACTTTACCTTGATTTTCGTGAGAAGGAAATGAAAATTTACTGACCTGAACTCCCAAATGTTTTGTATAACCAAGAAGATAACCAAGGGGAAGACCAAAGGCATAATAAGAGCCAAGATTGATATATGCTACCAACGTTTGCCAACCAGCTCCAATAGCAACACCTAGAAACTCAGGGAAAAGATAAACGATAAAGGGAGAATCTTGTTAACTAAATGCATACTTACAAAGCATGGTAGAATTGCTACCTGAAATTACTGGCTGGACACTGTTAAGAACCATCGTGATTCCGAGAAGGTATGCTAGTTTAGAGACAGCAGCTTGCATTTCTTTGCTGCTGGTGTAAATGACAGCAAAACTATCCTTCGTGATTAAGATAATCACCATGGATAGTAAGCCGAGAAGAAGAGACTGAAACACTGTAACATAGACAGAATATTTGGTCGCCACTGGATGCCCTTGTCCAAGCTCATTAGAAACCCGCACGCTGGATGCAAATTCAGTACACCAATGATGATTATTATATACACAGATCAAGCAATTAATTTTTGAAAGATCAAATACCAATGTGCACATATAAGTCACGTTTAAATATCACATCATATCATCAGTTCATCACTAGAAATGAGAATAGCAACATGAGCATATGAGATCATCTTTCAAGTGAACTCATATTATTATTCCCCCAAACAATGCCATATTAGCAGATTGTTCTGTTTTTTTTTTTTTTTTTTTTGCTTTTTTTTGACACCATGGGTTGTTTGGAATATGAGATCATCTTCCAAGAGAACTATTCAAATATTACAATAGTACATTTATCATTTAAAATCCCTGGCTTTAGAATTGTCAGTAGTGGTAACAAGCCTTTAGAGGGACAAGAAATTAATGGACTGACCACATACCTGATGGCAGCATTTATACCTATAAATAACATTGCTTCGAGCCCGTTGATATTCATGCTGGAAAAACAAAAGTAAATGGATTAGTCAAAACTCGAAATCCATCTTAGACGTACCTACATTACAATTGAAGCTCCTAGCAAAGGTATGCTTCAATTCTTTATACTTCACAATTCGTAAGGTTTCTATTTCCTACCCGTATCACTCTATAGTCTCATTTGTGCCATGAACATGCTATGAATTCTCAAGCGATTTCTATAATCACATTATTCAGCATAAAACTAATTTTTTGTTGTACAAGCTACAGAAGGGTGCAGGGCTATTATAAATGTTATATAAGTAACATATGATGTCATTGATAAGCCAAACATAAAACGAAGTACGGCACTAAGTTCTGTTCTTACCAAATTGAAAGGGAACCAACGGCATATACCGCGTTATCGAGATGGCCAGTAAGAATAATTACACTCATCATATACCAGAGTTCTAGGCAAAGCATTACAGCGGATGAAAAGGAAAGGCCAACAAAGGCCCATATATCATTGAAAGCCGACCATGACAAACCAGTCCATCCATCTTTACACCAACCAACAACATAGATAACTTGTGCTATGGCAGTAACCCAACTTGAAATATTGCTTGCAATAGCTGCACCAGTTAGGTTCCAGTTGAATACGAAAATAAAGAGCCAGAGCATTGCAGCATGTAATAATAAGGCGACAAACCCGATATAGGCAAGGACATTGACCTTGCTTTGGGCTTGAAGGAACTTTTGGGTGGGAAAAACGATCGCCAGTGAAAAGAGTTCGGGAATAAGCAACCTTGTGAACCATCCTGCAACTTCAGATATTTCATCTGTTTGTCCCAGAACCTTTAGGATTGGTTCAGCAAACCAGTAAATTGGTAGAATAAAGAAGCTGGAAACCGTGAGAATAATCCATGAACGTTGCATATAAACACCAAGTAAGTAAACTTGTCCAGCGCCATAAGCTTGACCACACAGCGTCTCCAGTGCACTTCCCATACCAAGCTACATTTTATGGAAAATAAAATTTAATTATAGTCAAGAATAGAAAAAATCAGAACAAGAGGAGTAGCATTGAAAGAAATTCGTATTATACTGATGCAAAATTAAACCATTATCTCGGAATGACTTCTTCGAAAAATCATTCAATCCGGCCACCACTGTGGCTGCTTCAAAATCTATATGCTCCTCGTAACAGTTCATACGAAATACTATTTTAAAATGTTCTCTCCTACATCAAATCACCAGCTCTTCGAATAATTCCTCAACTTCTTGTGTGAAATAAACTTATTGGCTTAGCGTTTTACATTTTCATCATAGCTAATAGCACAGGAAAAAAAGAAAAAAGAAAAAATTCTGACAGAACACGTAGAAAAGAACAACCAAGAGAAAACAGCGCACATCTAGGGATTGAATTCACATAATCATCAATATTTTTCCAGATCTAGAAACCAGAAACAATTTTGTACTAAGAATTTAGCCAAACGAGAAATAAAACCACTCTCCAGTCGTGATCCTATAATATGGCTAGAGAGGACAGACATTGTAAGATAATGCATATACAGATCCGTTTTCTGCTTTGTGAAAAGAAAAATATGCGAGACAGCAACGATAACGTAATCAATCCTGCTCTTATACAGTCCATAAACAAGCACCGAGAAACTCATCCTTCCGATACATTACAAAGAAAAAAAAAAACACGAACAGAACCGAGAGAGGAAGAGAAAGAAACGAACCATGAAGCCAAAGGCGAAGGTTCCTATAACGGAAACAGAGATAGAAACGGCGGAAAGCTCAACGTCGCCGATATGGCCAACGAAAATGCTAGTGACTGAGTTGATTCCATACTGGCAAAGTATACCAAACACAATAGGCGCCGCAATCTTCCAGAGCTTCTTCGTCTCAGCGAAGAACACACGATTGGCGTCGCCGAAACTCTTGAGTGGCTCATAGTCGGCCACGGCGAGACCATGTAGCAAAGGCGCTTCCATTCTCCGCTTGTTGGTGCCGTACGAAGGCGGTTAGGATATTTCCTTGACGTACCTAACACAGAGTATGGAGAGCCTGAATCTGAAGGTCGTCGAACTCGAACATGGCGCCTTCCGTGAGCTACTCGCAGGTACTTATTGGTCGTTGGAATAATCCACCTCTCCTTTCTCTCTCTCATTTAATTTTTCTTCCATTCTCCTTGCTCCACGTCACCCATCTTTTTATTTTATTTTATTTCATTATTAATTTATTATTATTATTATTATTATTATTATTAAATATAACCATTAAATTATAAATTTAATCCTTATTTATTTGTTCTTTTATGTCTCTAAAAAATTAATTAGTTATTGGATTAAAAAAAAATTAAAAAAGCATAATATTTAATTTAATATAATTAGAATTAATATTTAAAAGGGTTTGTGAAATTTATAGATAAAAAATCTAAGTGAGAAAAATATTTATTTGAAATTTTAACAAAAATAGAAATTAATTTTAGGATTTATTCTGGGCAGAGGCTTGTCAGCTATGATGGTCCTTGAATTTAATTTATGGTTGTCTGTTTCTTTCTCTTTAAATTTAATGTTTGTATTAAATTATTTTCTAATATTTTATTATTAAAAATTCAGACAAAATTGGAAGTGTGTGGATTAGATAAAATTAAAAAAATTTATCTAATAAATCAATTAATTTTTTTAAATTTTAGATTTCCTTCGGTTTTAAATATAAAAAATTAATTTTTTTTAAGGATCGTTTGGTTAAAAGTTTTGTCTAAAATATTTACGAATGAAAGGTTCAAAATTTCATCGTAATGATTCATTAAATAAATAGTATTTCTATTTGATTTTGTTGTCAGATAATTTAATTTTAATTAATTAAATGATCAGTGTTTAACATTTATATTTTAGGTTTTTTGAATTTATTTTGTCATCAATATTAGCAAAAGAATTATATTTCAAAAAAAAAAATTAATTATTCAATACAACTTATATTTCAAAAATTAAGTAGTAAATTATTTTAAATGGGATATACTTCGATATAATTATAATAAATTATTAAAAAAAAGGATAAAAAAGAAATAAATTTTTTTATATAACAGGTATGACAATATAATATTTAATTAATTAGGCTTGAAAATTGAGATATATTAAATAACATTATTGTTAATTAATCCGAAATACAAATAATTAATTTTGTACAATCATAATTAACTAATTAAGTGTACCTAGGATATTGTTAGCTAATCAGCTAATTAATTGATAATTTTAGTAAATATGTACTTTTATTTATTTAATAAACTTTTGTTTGTGAAAATGAATTAAATATAGATTTAGATAAATTATTATTAGTTTATTTAACTAATATTTATATTAATTTTAGTAAATGAAGATTATTAATAAGGAGAACCGAAGCCCCATTTATGTTTTTCGCTCGACTTTGTGGCTTCTTCGGATCTTAGGTGGGGTTTGTCTTCACCAACCGAACAAAATCATGCGGAATCTAAGTTTGTTTGGCTGCATATATTGCTCATGTGTGCATGTTCAACCATTTGGGACTCTAGTCGACTTGTCTCTATACTAGGTCAAGTTATTCGGCTCGACCTTTCCTCCACTCTAGACCAAGGTTTCTCATGTGCAACGTCGCATCTCATCTTGTCATCTTGATTCTCAATCAACAAAGCTCACATATCTTGATATCATCCCAAGTCTTGGGATGTTGTTATTGACCATCATAGCTCACTCGGGCATGTCTATCGAGAACCAATCATTGGGGCATCTTGAACAACCATCCATCTGGGTTTTATCGAGACATAAACTCTCATGTGTCCATACTAAGTCATTTATAGACTTCGTACAGAATAGTAAATGCATATACCAACCTCCGACACATGGGTGGGGGCGTAATGTCGAAAACGTTGAACAGCTCAAATGGGGGCACTAGGATATTTGTTTGCTCTCTAGAAGAGAGTGAGAGAGAGATAAGAACTAGTGAAATTCGGTCTTATATATGTCAAGGTCTAGGTTAACACAGAGTGGCCAATAATACTATTATCGAATCTGAAGCTAACCATAACTTCATGACGAAGACCAAAGCAAAATGATTAAACATCCTCTAGCATCGAGATACATGAAGAATGAAGGTCATCAATTTGGTAACCCTACCTGTCTTAGGAATTGTAAAAAGAACTTTGATCGAGCTTGGGACTTAGACTACACAAACTAATTTTGTGATTGTCAAGATGGATGACTTCGACCTCGTGTTAGGATGGATTTACAACTCGAACATAAAGTCATTCCCATGCCTCTAACGAAATGTTTAGTGGTAACGGGGTCCAACCCCACAATCATTTAAACTAACACCGGTCAACCATATGATGTCGGTACTACAGTTGAAAAGGGACCTTACCCACGATGAACCCACGCTCACTCCTATTGCCATGGTTGAAGAGGAGAGCTCGAGTGAGCTAACTCCACCAGAAACATTGCCATCGTTAGATGAACACCACGACAGGTTTGACGATCATACTAAGTATTTATCCCAACCTAACGAGACAGATCATGGTATTGATTCTATATTGGGGACAAGATCGCCTATCACAAATATGTATCATACAACTCAACTCGTGCTAGCTGAATTTCACAAAGAGCTATATGACTCAGGTTCATCAGACCTATAAGGACTCTTGTTAATGATCACCCAAATGATGGGGTGAGACCCCAAGCTAGCACTTTCACCGAAGGAGGAGACAAAAACACTAGAGTAACTCATGTTTACTCAGAAAGACCATTTGAATGGATGAAGAGAATAACTGGTCGGAAGCGTCGACCACTACAATTCCAAAATAGGGAAAGAATTTTGATCAAGCTGAGGTTAGATCAACTTTGATTTCAAAGCAACAAGAACCAGTCGAAATCATTTAGAATGTCAGGAAGGCATCATATAGGTTCCATTACTCCCTTGAACGAGGACTAGCTCTGTTGTTCATGTTAGTAACTTGAAATGTTATTATCCAGACCAGAAAGACAAACCAGACACAAGAAAGCAATACCTTATGCGACGAAGAAGAATTCCACTGTGGAGAAAGTAAGAGAGATGTTGCTGTCATGCTTGTCCAGACGTGTTGTCCATGGCCACAGACCTATTCTAAACCCATTTTAATTATTTTCACATGTAGTTAGGTTGTTACTATTCTTGTCATGTCAATACGTGGTGTATAACCGTTCACCAAAATCATGTATACGCCCGCTAGGACAAAAATGTATTACATTGAAATGTAAATTGTTTCAATAATTTAATGTAATATAAAATTATGATAATATTCTCACATAATACCAAAGTTATTTAATTCAATGCATTTTATTTATAAATATCCTAAACAAAACTCATACTTTTATTAATTTAATACATTAGGTAATTCAAAAAATACAATAATAAATTACTTAATTAATAAAGGTATTTTCATCAAAGACTACTATAGGACTCTTCACTTTATGTTTGCCATCATCCCACACCAATGAACCCGACGCAATGCTACTACTGATGCTTCCTTCAATTGTAACCTCAAACCTCAGCTCCTCTCCCAAGGCCTTGAATGAAAGAACAGAAGGATTTACGGTAATATTAAGCCCCAAAGGACCCGAAACTATGGCTTTATACGTCGAATTCGCCGACCCGACATTTGTGACCCTTCTTCTATAAACTTGGCTGATTGAGGTTGAGATAGATGTGGAAAGAGCAAATGAAGGATAGTTTAGATCGAAAACTAGGTCGATATCGCCTCGAGAACACGAGCTATTATCTCCAGAAACTTGCTGGACCAACTTGGTGCTGTAACCTTGACCACAAAGGAACCTTACGTAGTCGATCTCAGTGGCGTTGTAGATCAATCCGGGATTCACTGCGCTTAAAGGGTTTATGTGGCCTGAACCATATGCGAATTCTGCATCTGGGTTGAGGTCAGCTCTCATGGGAAATGCTGCATTCGTAAATTCAAAAATCGTTAAAATGAGTGCATGCTTAGAGATATCCATTTGTTCCGGAGGACCAATCTCGAACGAAGAGGAAAATCTCCATTTAAATGGGGGAGAGAGTGGTGAGAGATTTTTACCCGTTAGCTAAACGGGGCCGAGGGTAGTGATTATATTCTCCATCCCCAAACTCGCTCTCAAACCCCGCTTAAATCCTTATCATAGGTTTGGGGAGGAGAACGAATATTTTATAAGGGTATGAAAACTTGTTCCCTAGCAAACGCGTAATAGGGAAGCCCATAAAAGAAAGCCCAAAAAAACCTTGAGGGAAAAGACAAAATCCGGGTGAATACCGGTTCTCTACCTCTGAAAGATGCGTTTTAATGTTTTAAGAGGAAGTCCAAAAAGGACAATATTTGCTAATGATGGCCTTGGGCAATTACAAATAGTATCAGAGTTAGACACCGAACTATGTGCCAATGAGAAAGCTCTTCCCCGAAAGGGGTAGACAAGAGGCGGTGTGTCAGTAAGGATGCCGGGCCTCAAAGAAGGGTAGATTTGGCTGGGTCCCACATCGATTGGAGAAAGAACGAACAAGGAGGTTCTTCCCCGAAGGGGGTAGGTAGACACAAGGGGGCGTGCCAATAAAGACGCTGGCCCCAAAGAAGGGTGGATTTAGCAAGATCCCACATCGATTGGAGAAAGAACGAGTGCGCAAAAATAAATAGAGAATTTTGTAGGAACGTGAAATGAAATAAGAGGCGAAGATGGGAACATGAAAAGCTTCCCCATCTCCGCCGTGTAAACATCTCTATACAAGCTAGCTATGAGTCAAGTATTGGTGTTAATACCTGTTGTCATAAGTGCAGATTTGAGTTTAGCAGGAGACCAAGAAGGGTGAAACGACTTAACATAAGCAGCAACAGCGGTAGCATGTGGGCAAGACATTGAAGTCCCTGAAATGATATTAAAAAGGAGTTGTCTGGTATCATCTTCGGCTCCTGAGGGTGGGCCTATAGGACTCCATGCGGCTAGAATTTCAACACCTGGACCACTCAAATCTGGCTGCAATGCCACAACAGACAACTCAATAATACTAATAATAATCAAGATTAGAGAGTGATTAAGTTAATGATTATGAAGCTAATCACCTTCAGAATATCAGGCGTTATTGGATTTGGACCTCTTGAAGAGAAGGATGCAACAAAAGGGGTTTCTTTATACTTCCCTTCAGTGCTTTTTAAAATAGTAGCCGTTGGAAGGCTGTAAATAATGATGTAATTAATTAGTGTTAAGTAATGGTAATTACTGAGATTAAAAGTAAAAAAGATTGGATTAATTACCTAGTTAAATTGGCATAAGAAGAAATGAGAGCTCCCTCTTGTGTGCCGAGATGGGAGGCAGGCAAAGGGAAAGGGAACGTCAGATCCTTTGGATTATTGTCTTGCATTATAATCCCGATTGCACCTTCTAAAAAACTCAAATTTGTCGGTGATACAAAAAAATCACAAAGGACAATTTTACCCTTCACCAACTCCTTATCTACCGAGTTCGTCAGACAAAATCTATTTCACAAAAAAAAAAAAAAAATCTTAATTTTCCGTTTTATAGTCACAAAATAGCAACTCAACTCAACTCAACTCAACTCAACTCAACTCGAGTCTAACTTAGTTTATCGTCATGGTTTAAAAAATAGTACCCAAAAACTCAACTCGAACATAATTTAATTTTTTAAAAGACATATAACAAAACAAGAAAATTAAACGATAAAATCAGTAACATTACCGAGAGATGGATCCATTGAAGCCAATATTAGGAATATTTCCAGCATACACCAATGGATATTGTGTTCCATTTAAATCAAATGTATTGATCGTGACTCCCTGTCATAAATATATATATAAAAAATTATATTCAAGTTCATAAAATTTGATCGAAAAGTATGTTATATATATATATGACTTACATCGAAGCTTCTTCCATCTCCGAGTTGAACTCCAGATAAAAATTTCCTATCAGTAGTACTAGCTGCTACTGATAAAGACCAAGGTGAGAAGTTTCTAACAGTGAAAGATTTTGGACCGCTGTTGCCAGCAGACATTGACGTAAGGATTCCTTTTTTCATTGCATGGAATGCTCCAATAGCTATAGAGTCATTAAAGTAATCTCTTGGCTTGCGTCCTCCGACCGAGAAAGAGATGATATCAACTCCATCCGCAATGGCATCGTCGAATGCGGCAAGAACATCAGCATCACGGCAACCGTCAGACCAACATATTTTGTAGGAAGCGATTCGTGCGGATGGGACTCCTCCCTGTTAGAATTGGTCAATCCATTAGAATAGCTTGAAGTTAGTCATGCCATAAGAATAGGCTTACTTCGTTAGTTTCCTATGAAATCGGATCTATTAGTTAATCTTTTGCCAATATAAATAGAATATGTCCTCAATAGTGTGAGGTACAGTTTTGCATAAACTTGATATGGTATCAGAGCAGAAATAAGATCCACGAGATCCATAGCCTCTGCTGTTAGACATGTCAATCCCAATCAACACAATGTCTTCTCCGTCGATCAGTCAGGTGATTAGTGTTAAGCTTACACAAGAAAATTATCTACTGTGGTCTACCCAAATCCTTCCCTACTTGCGTAGCCAAAACCTTGTTGGTTTTGTGGATGGATCCATGCCTGCACCAAGCCAGACGATCGCCGTTGAACCAAGTGAAGAAACAGGGAATCGCAAAATTATCATCAACCCTGAGTTCACAGTCTGGTACCCCCAGGACCAGCTGGTACTCAGCCTCATCAACTCATCAGTCACTGAGGAGGTTCTCAGCACGATGGTTGGAATCACCACTGCACGAGAAGCCTGGATTACGCTGGAGCGACAATTTGCTTCCACATCTCGAGCAAGAGCAATGCAGATCCGTATGGAACTCTCTACTATCCAGAAAAAGGACATGACAATTGCTGACTACTTTCGTAAAGTAAAACATCTTGGTGATACACTTGCTGCCATTGGCAAGCGAATAGAGGATGAAGAACTCATCGCCTACATGCTGCAAGGACTTGGTCCAGATTATGATCCTCTAGTCACAAGCATTACAACCAGAACAGATGTATACACTGTCAGCGACGTGTATGCTCACATGCTGAGCTATGAGATGCGGCACTTGCGTAAGGGTACATTTGAGCAACTTTCATCTGCTAACAATGTCAATAGGATATCCATTCGTGGAGGTGCCAATGGAGGTCGAGGTAGTCGCGGTCGTAGTCGTCAGTTAAATAGTGGTCATGGACAATCAAGGCGTACTGTGAACAATCCTGGACGTCAACCATCAAAGACACAAAGCAGCTCAGGCATTGTCTGTCAGATTTGTGGTAAGCCCAATCACGATGCTTTGCAATGCTGGCACAGATTTGATCAGGCATATCAAGCCGAAAATAATCTCAAACAAGCAGCTTTGGCAACAAGTGGATACACTAGTGACACAAACTGGTATGTTGACACTGGAGCCACAGATCATATCACCAATGACCTAGAGAGGCTTACCACCAGAGAACGCTACACTGGCACCGACCAAATTCAGGTTGCAAATGGCGCAGGTTTGTCTATCTCTCATATTGGGAATTCATTAATTTCTGGTTCATCTCTTGTTCTGAAACATATCCTATATGTTCCTAAAATCAATAAGCACCTAATTTCAGTACAAAGACTAGCATCTGATAATAATGCTGTTGTAGAATTTCACCCAAACTATTTTTTGGTTAAAGACCGAGTCACGAAGAAACTCCTGCTCCACGGTAGATGTAAGAATGGCCTATACGTTCTACCGCATAATTTCAGTCAAGCCTTGCTGACAGCCAAACTTTCGAAAGAACAATGGCACAGAAGGCTAGGGCACCCTGCATCTCCAATTACCATTAGAATTCTACAAGATAATAATTTAGCTATAGATACTAATATTCCCTCTTCCTCAATTTGTAATGCTTGTCAATTAGGGAAAGCACATCAATTGCCATTTGGTTCTTCTCAGCATGTATCTACAGCACCCCTTCAATTAATTCACACTGATGTATGGGGTCCATCCATTGCGTCAGTAAATAATTCCAAATATTATGTTTCCTTTGTTGATGATTTTAGTCGTTATGTTTGGATTTACTTTCTGAGATGCAAATCTGATGTTGAGTCTGTGTTCCTTCAATTTCAAAAACATGTTGAAACTATGCTAAATACCAAAATTCGCTCCGTCCAATCAGATTGGGGGGGTGAATACCATCGGTTACACAATTATTTCAAATCCACAGGCATTGAACATCATATCTCCTGTCCTCACACACACCAGCAGAATGGGTTAGTCGAAAGAAAACACAGACACATTGTAGAAACTGGCCTTGCTTTACTCGCTCAAGCCAACATGCCTCTATCCTACTGGGATGAAGCTTTCAACACAGCTTGCTTTCTTATAAATAGAATGCCCAGCCGAACCATACAACAAGACACACCACTTCATAAATTGTTTGGTAAAAGTCCAGACTACTCCATGCTTAGGGTGTTTGGCTGTGCTTGCTGGCCTAATTTAAGGCCTTACAACAACAAGAAACTGAGTTTCAGAACTACTAGATGTATATTCTTGGGTTATAGTTCTTCTCATAAGGGATATAAATGCTTAAATAGAAGTACAGGACGTATTTACATCTCTAGAGACGTGGTTTTCGATGAAAATGTTTTTCCTTTTGAAGAATCTAAGCCACCAAACAAAACCACAAATCCACATCATCCTGTTCTACTTCCAGCCTTAGCCAAACTTGCTAGTTTTTACACTGAAAATGCTCTTACAGATATTGAACCAGTTGTTAGTAATTCCCATATGAATGATGGTCAAACTGATAATATTGCTAGTGACAACTTGTCTGGTGTCAGCTTATCTTCTGCAGATAATACAAGAAGTTCAGAGGAAATTGCAGAATATGAAGCTGAGAGCAGTTCGATCAATGCTCAAAACCAAACTCATGAACATGTGTCTGATCAACCAACTGAAGCAGCTAGTCAACATCCAATGCGAACAAGGTTGAGAAATAACATTGTACAAGCTAAACAATTCACTGATGGAACTATCAGATATTCAGAAACCTCAAGAAAATTCGCAAGCGCTGTAACTATCACAACTCCGATCATAGAGACTGCTACTGAACCTCGAAACCTGCAGGAAGCCATGCAACATCCAAGATGGAGAGGAGCAATGAATGATGAGCTCTCAGCGCTAAAACGAAATGCCACTTGGGATCTAGTTCCACCCAAACCTGGAATAAATCTCATTGATAGTAAATGGGTGTATAAAGTGAAAAGAAAAGCAGATGGGTCAGTTGAAAGATTAAAAGCAAGATTAGTTGCCAAAGGATTCAAGCAAAGATTTGGTGTTGATTACACTGATACTTTTAGCCCTGTGATCAAACCGTCAACAATCAGGGTCATTCTTTCGCTAGCAGTAACCAAGGGCTGGAATATGAGACAAGTTGATATCCAAAATGCATTTTTGCATGGAATTCTGAAAGAGGAAGTGTACATGCGACAACCACCAGGATTTCAAGACTCAGCCAAACCAAAGAATTACATATGCAAGCTCAAGAAAGCCCTTTATGGCCTGAAACAAGCCCCAAAAGCTTGGCATTCAAGGTTGACTGGAAAACTTATTGAGTTAGGCTTCAAGGCTTCAGTAGCTGATTCATCTCTTTTTATTCTCAAAAACAGAGAGATAACTATCTATATGCTCATCTATGTTGATGATATAATTATTGTGAGCTCCTCTGATCAAGCAACCGAAAGGTTGATTCAGAAATTGAAAATAGATTTTGCAGTAAAAGATTTGGGTGATCTTGAGTATTTTCTGGGTATTGAAGTCAAGAAAACACGAGATGGTATCATACTGTCACAGAGACGATATGCCTTAGATTTGTTGAAAAGAGTAAACATGGAAAAATGCAAACCTATGTCTACACCAATGGGTTCTGCTGAAAAATTATTCAGAGAACAAGGAATACCCTTATCAGCTGAAGAACAATTCAAATACAGAAGTACAGTGGGAGCACTACAATATTTGACAATGACTAGGCCTGATTTGGCATTTGCTGTCAATAAAGTGTGTCAATATCTTCATACACCTACTGATGCTCATTGGGGTGCTGTGAAGAGAATTCTTCGTTATGTTAAAGGCACACTAGCATTAGGAGTGAAAATTCAGAAATCAACCATGATGTTGTCGGGGTTTTCTGATGCTGATTGGGCTGGTTGTCCCGATGATCGACGTTCAACTAGCGGCTTTGCTGTATTTCTTGGAGCAAATCTAATCTCATGGAGTTCCAGAAAACAGGCTACAGTGTCAAGATCAAGCACCGAAGCAGAATACAAGGCCATTGCGAATCTTACTGCAGAAATGATTTGGATCAAGTCATTACTGAAGGAACTGGGCGTGTATCAATCAAAGGCTCCTCGCCTCTGGTGTGACAACCTCGGAGCTACATATTTAACTTCAAATCCAGTATTTCATGCTAGAACGAAACATATTGAAGTTGATTTTCATTTTGTTCGAGAACAAGTAGCACGTAAAGCAATGGAAGTTCGGTTCATTTCATCAAGTGATCAAGTAGCTGATATCCTGACAAAACCACTGTCTAAAACTCCTTTTACTACACATTGTAACAATCTCAACATGTACAAGACTTGTTGGGATTGAAGGGGACTGTTAGAATTGGTCAATCCATTAGAATAGCTTGAAGTTAGTCATGCCATAAGAATAGGCTTACTTCGTTAGTTTCCTATGAAATCGGATCTATTAGTTAATCTTTTGCCAATATAAATAGAATATGTCCTCAATAGTGTGAGGTACAGTTTTGCATAAACTTGATACTCCCCTTGCTGTGCCAGAGCCAAGACCAAGCATACTCGCTTGTCTGACCAACCCGCCTGCTACTGTTGATGCCGCATGCGTCCCATGGCCATTTGAATCTCTTGGACCTTGGATATCGTTTATAGGATATTGACCATTGGTACGATATGATCGAGCTCCAATGATTTTACTACATAGAGAATCTAATATTAGGACTTATGTTCTTACAAATTAAATGTCGAAGCCTAAATTGCTACGAAAAAATCTTTGAGAATATACGAAATCGAACGTACTTGTTACAAGAGAAATCGGATGAGACTTCACAACTACCCTTCCACTTACGTGGTGGCGGGCCATATCCTTGGTCGAGGAAACTAGGCGATTCCGGCCAAATCCCTGTATCTAGTACTCCGACAATGATGTCACTTTCCACTGATGGAACTCGGCTGGCTTGTTGGGACAGTCCCATGAAGTCCCATGATCTTGTCGTGTGGAGTTGTTTTTTTCCATTAGGAAAAACGGATATTACGCCCTTCATTTCTAAAATTAAAAAAAAAATATATATATATATTATTTTTTTGGGAGAGAATTAAAATGGTTTATAGGGATGTTTTCAAGACCCGAAAATATTCAACCATACCGTTCAAACATTTTACATTATGTTTTTAACTCGCTGTAAATGTTTTCACTCTCTCGATCTTCGCAAAGGAAAAAGAACCTAATCTTAGGTTCTTTACGAGCGTACCTGAAACTTTTTGGACTTCGACTTCAGTCAGCTTCGCAACAAAGCCATTGAAACTTCTCTCGTAGCTATGGAGTAAAGAATGTGGAGCAAAACTACTGAAATAAAGTTTTATTTTTCTTAATTAGTATATTTCTCGACCATAAGTCTTTAAATTTGAAAAAAAATTATGTCTAATAAATTAGATCTTTAAAAATTAACACAAATTAAAGTAAAAAATATTTGACCAATTTAAAGTTCAAGGATGACTTATTCGATACTTATCAAACTATAAAGATTTGTTAGACACAAACATAAACGTTCACAGACTGGACTCGTAACTTAACCTAAACAATCACCTGCCGATAGTTTCTTGTAGCATTCTCACATGATGAGACCGAGTCGAAACTCGGTCTTTTGGATGACTTCCCATGTACACAATATACGTCTGCAAATCAAAAAACGACATATTAGACTGAAAATACGACGGAAATGGAGATTTAGAGAGAAAATTATGTTACTTTTCTATCCTCGTGTTCGGAATTTGAGCTGAAGAATAGCCGAGAAAAGCAAAAGGCGAGGAAGAGAAGCCTCGAAAGAGAAGACATTGGTTGATATTAAGGCATGAAAGGATATGGAAAGCTAATTTATCCACCAAAGTTTGATTGAAACTTGTGGAAAAAAAGAACCCATTATTTGAAAATTTCAACAAAAAACAAAAAAAATTAATTAATTTTTAATTTCCTTGGAGACCTTTTCTCATTTTGTTTTTATTAATTAATTTAAATTTTAATTCTTTTATAATTAATTGTTATTACTTGCATCATATTTATTAAATATTTTTAATACACGATCGTTTAAATCGAAGATATTAATGATTTTTTTTTTTTTTAAGTTAGGGGCATTTTTGACAGAGCACGCAATTTAATTTAAAGGTATTTTTATTAATTTAAACTATTTTTTAATTAATGTACGTTTTAATTTAAAAATCATTTTATTTTAATGAAAAATCAATATAAAATTTTAAATTAATATGAATCCTAAAATGACTTTTTTTTTTTTTTTTTTTTTTTTTTTTTTTTTAAGGGATATATTTGTCTTTTATTCTTTGGAAAAGGAAGAAAACAAGTATGACTTGGTCTTAACTAAGGGTCATTATTTGAATTGACAAATGACAACGATTTATAATTATGACACAATGAATTCCGAGGAAAGCACGATTAGTCATGAAGTTCCTATAATTAAGCCACACAAATGCTCGTAATCATCCCTGAACTACATCTTACTAGGAGAGGTATTGCTTTGATACCACTTGTAATGACTCAGATTCATAATTCATATTAGAATGCTGGGGATGGATCAATACAAATGGTATCAGAACAATATCACTCCCTATACGATGTGGTTCAGGGATGAACCAAGGCGGAAGTTAATGGGCATGTGACACTCGAGCAGGAAGGTGCACCTTATAGGTGAGGTAGTAACTTTCATTTCTTTTAAACATTTCTTAGTCATTCTATATTCTTAACACATGGTGCTTTGTGTCATGGTCCTACATTATTTACCGTGTGGCGTCGTGATCTTGACATGCTCACGACCAGCCTTAGGGGGAATTAAGCCCCATATATTTTTTTTTTGCCCCGGCTTTGTGGCTTTGTTGAACCTTAGGTGAGGTTTGTCTTCGCCATTTGAACATCGCTTGTGCGGAATCCAAGCTTGTTCAACCACACACGCCGCCTGCGCGTGCATGTTCAATCGTCTGCGACACATCCGACCTGCCTCTACACTGGGCCAAGTTATTCGGCTCGACCTTGCCTCTGCTCGGGCCAAGGTCTCTTAATGCAACGTCGCATCTCATCTTGTCATCTCGACCCCCATTGACATGATCCATATGTCTTGACGTCATCTCGCGTCTCGAGATGTCGTCGGTCATCATAACTCACTCATCATACCTCGAGAATGGGCTTGCATGTCGTTCATCTCATCGGGACTTCCCGAACATCCACCATCCGAGTTCTATCGAGGCATTGACCCTCCCGTGCCCATGCCGAGTCATTTACGAATACCATACCGGATAGCGGGTGTATGTAGTAACCTCCAACACGTGGGCTAGGGCGCAATACTGGCACACCCGTGTCGTCCGGTACTGTCCTTCAAAAACTCATTTCAAAGGAAGTCGCCCGAGACACTCGTTTCGGCATGCTCGCCCACACTGTGACACACGTATGTGCCACAAGGTGGCTCATTTAGGCTACAAGGCCCAGGAGTGGTGGAGAGCTAACACCATGGTACCCTATACTACATTTTGAGCCATTTTCAATCTTCTAGGCATAGACATGATTTTGGTGAACGGTCATACGGTGTCATGTATTGTCCGTTCGGTGTCCGATTGACATCAAACTTGGCGAGCATTCATATTTCATATGGCGGACTTAACTCTCGAACCGTATGCCTAGATTCCTTCTGGAACCCCGACTTTCAAGGTTAAGGCCCGGGACCCTACCCGACCCTTCAACAAGCCTATCTTTGCCCCTCATGTCTATTCGTTATCTCTGTCTTGTCTTCGATGCCCACTTCGCGTGGTGGTGTGTTGATAATCCATCATCCTCCTCGATCGCATCATGACACTCTTCCATATTGGCCTCATGTGGCCAGATGGGTGTCTCTTGAGGGACGCCGCTTTGCTTGTCATGACGTGAGGGTCACAACCTAGTCTCTTCATAGTATGGTTGTGACACTCTGCAAGTGGTGCAATGAGGTGATCTTGGAGACGACACGGAGCCACTCCAACCCACGAGACAACCTGAACCTGTTGACCTGATCCACCAACCTGTATCGAGGATTCGAACCATCCGACTCGACTCAACTTCGCACATGTGTCAACAAGGGAAAAATCAATGCTAAATTAATGTATGAATTTGTGGTTATAAAACAAAAGACTAAAAATTCAAAATATAAATCAAATGATAAATAAGAGGGTTCCTCTCTTCTAAAATCATCTCTCAAATCAAAACCTCAAATAAAAATTGAAGTGTTTATATTCATACAATCATCCATGTCAAGTGCCTATAACCAGCCCATTTGGCCGCCGCATGGATCCCAATAGCCAAAGCCGCACCCAAAAGAGGCACCGGAACATCCCTCTCATACACACCCTCTTCCCTTTCCTTTCCTTGTGAAACCTTCTTCCAATGGTGCCAAATAGCCAAACCCATAAACGAACCCATAGCCAAAATCCTAACCCATGGCTCACCAATGGCAGCAAACACAGCAGCAGCAGGCAGCGCAGACGTTACGTCGTTTCTCTTCTTGACGAACTTCGAGAAACTGTAAACTCCCAACAGAATCGTCCAGAAGAATGGCTCGGAAATGTACGCTCGCACGGCTGCGTAGCTAGCAAGCCCTGATAGTGTTAGAAGATATGGTTGAGTGCTAACAGAATCAGGGACACTGGCTTCTGAGATTGCAACCACGGTTGAGGCTAGGATGATTAGTGTGGTTAGCTCGGGAACGGGTGCGTATGCAACTATGCTCGAGTAGAAAGATCGAATCGTGTAGAATGTCGTCTCGATTCCTCTTATCATAGAAGTGATGGGATCTCCAATAACATAGAGGATGAGAGCTAAGGCACCTTTTAATATGTATCCCACAAAATTGAAGATGCAAAGAACAGCCTTTCTCCAGTTACCAAGTTCAAAAAAGACTGCTCTCCAAGCATAGAGAATAAATGCCAGAGCTGCATTATAACCAAAGGTAATTAACAGTAATTCATCTTTCGATAACGAGATCGATCGTATTAAAAGATAACGAACTCAAGAATTTATGTCGGGTTGAATTATTATGATTAAGAACAGAGGACGACGCAGAAGAATAAGCTACTAATGTTGTCTTTTTTTCTCGTCAGAAAGGAATTGTAATGAACATGATACAAATACATTACTAAGAATATGCATTCAGTATATCATAAATGATTGAATGACACAAAACTCATAACAACGTGTCTACTAGGGAGAGGTTTCCACACCTTTATAAATAATGTTTCGTTCTCCTCCCTAACTGATGTGGGATCTCACAATCCACCCCCTTCGAGACCCAGAGTTCTCGCTGGCACTCGTTCCCTTCTCCAATTGATGTGGGACCTCCCAATCCATCCCCCTTCTGGGCCCAGCTTCCTTGCTGGCACACCGCCTCATGTCCACCCCCTTCAAGGTTCAGCCTCCTCGCTAGCAATCGCTCAATGTCTAGCTCTGATACCATTTGTAATGCCCAAAGTCCACTACTAGCAGATATTGTTCTCTTTGGGCTTTCCTTTTCGAGCTTTCCCTCAAGGTTTTTAAAACCCGTCTGCTAAAGAGAGGTTTCCACACCCTTATAAAGAATGTTTCGTTCTCCCCTGAATGATGTGGGATCTCACAATCCACCCTCCTTCGAGTCCCAGTGTCCTCGTGGCACTCGTTCCCTTCTCCAATCGATGTGAGACCCCCCAATCCACCCCCCATCGAAGCCCAGTGTCCTTGCTGGCACACTGCCTCATGTCCACCCCCTTCAAGGTTCAGCCTCCTCGCTGGCACATCGCCTGATGTCTAGCTCTAATACCATTTGTAGCGCCCCAAGCCCACTACTAGCCAATATTGTCCTCTTTGGCTTTCCCTCAAGGTTTTTAAAGCCCACCTGCTAAAGAGAGATTTCCACACCCTTATAGAGAATGTTTCATTCTCCTCTCCAACCAATGTGGGATCTCACAATCAATGTCCAAGTTTCAAACACATACCCATATGTCTCCGTCCTAATAACTTCATTCGGTAAGGCCTAGTGAATGAAGTTCATGGGGAGGTACTAAGCCTAGCTACCTCCCACATGACCTCTCAACCTGTCACAAGATCCTATTATTATGCCATAGGATAACAATGAAATTCAAAACTACAGAGCTTAGAAACTATTACAGATACAGCTGTTCTTGTTACAATGACAAAAATTCCAAGACTATCAACAAAGTTAGGCAATCTTTTCTACCCTGAATTCAACAACAATCGCAAACCCCACTAACAAGTTTGAAGATTATACTGAATCGAAGTGGTAAAATTAAACAAACCAAGAACAGAAATGATTCTTAAACGTCCAAAACATCTAAGAAAAACAAAATTGTAAAGAGAAGAAGAATTTACCAACAAAGAAAGGCCATCTCACAGGAGGATCAGGAGCTTCTTTGGTCAAGTACCTGAACCGTTCCGGCATAGTACCCTCCTCTCTATCATCATTCTGAGGTTCAACAGCTCCGGCGGAGACAGTGAAAGGTCCCAAGCTCCTCGAAATTAGAAACCCACTTAGATTATGCGATAACACATTGCAATTTCTTGTGGGTTTGTTCCAAATGGTGTGAATTTTGTAAGGGGAGCTACAAAATTGAACGTTTTGGCTTTTAGGTCGAAATTTCAAAGGGGAAGATGAAATTGATGTGAGAAGAGGAAGCTTTAGGGTTGAAGAAAGGCCGGCGATAAGTGCAGTCGCCATGACTGATGAATTCGATAGCTAAACGAGGAATTTGGGTATAACATGGATTGGAGGGTTCCGGGAAGCCTTGACCGCGAACCCGTAACCAGAAACCGGAACCCGGCGGAAATAATAGGCCCAAGAAGTAAGCTTACCCGGCCGGCCCAATGCCTAAGAAATAGGCCCAAATCTTGTTAGGCCTGCATAGACAAGCCTATCTGAAATGTTGGCAAACTTTTTCCGATCATCGTGGCTTTTTTTTTTCCCTGTACCCGGCACTCAAAACTCAAGCGACCTTTTTTCTTGCAGGACGGGGGCGAGTCTCAATTGAGATCGAGAGAGAAGGCAGCTCAAGTACGGTTCAGGAGCCGAGCCCCAGCACAGGATAGACGGTTGTGAGAAGAGATCACTACTCTACGCTGCTATACACAAGACCACAAGAACAACATTGAACCATTTCTTCTGACCCGTTTTCAAATTTGATCGAGACGGACAACTTATGTTTTTCCGCCGGACCACACTCGTCGACTTCTAATCGGGAAAAGCAAAAGAAGAAGAACCTTTTAGAATGGTCCCCCCTAAGACGTCTGATCCTCAAGCTCATCACCCTGGTATTGCTGCTCGTCCTCTGGTTTCAAGAAAAAAGAGTTCTGGCCGCCTCCCCAGGTAAGTATTTATTTATAAACTATTGAGATATAATATCTAGAGTATATATTATGTATAGAATATATCTTAGATATTATATCATACTATTCTTTATTTATGATTTAATTTACGGTAAATTTTATTTTATTCTGAATATTTAATTATTTTATATTTTCCTAATTTGTACTTCTGGTATCCTATTTAAAGGATATCAATATCAATGATAACACACCTTCTCAATTTTATTTTTATCTCATTCTTAACATAAATTCTCCCGATAGAGGGGTAATAGCCGGAAGGGGGGACAATTAGGCAAAACTGATTACAAAAGACGCTTCTAGTTATGTCCGTGCGCACCCGACTCCTCTCTCCCCTTTTTTAGCCACAGCTACAACTTTTTTATTAAAAAAAAAAAAAAAAAAAAATTAATAATTTATTTTTGTTAATTAATAATAAGATATAATTATAATACAACTTTTATATTTCAAAATAAAAATTCCATAAACAACCAACCTAAAGAATTTCCACACCTGTTGGCAAGCCAACCTAGTCATGAACGCAGTGGAACGAGTAACAACTCAATGTCACTGCTAGCAGATATTATTCGTTTTGACCAATTACGTATCGTCGTTAATCTCACAATTTTAAAACGCGTGCATTAGGTTTCGACACCCTTATAAGCTCTAACCCAAGTGGAATCCAGCGTTTTGATTCGGGTTTAAATTTTTGTTTTTTATAGATATTTTTGTAGGAAAATTCCTTAATTTTTGGTGGTCAAGATGGTTGAATGTTGAACACCCATTTTTTTAATAAATAAAAGTGATTGAGAATCTATTTATTTGGTTGAGTGTGAGTGATCCATAAGAAAAAAAAAAAATAATAATACAACTTATGCATGCATGTGACATGTTTGATAAAATGTCTATGAGAGTGATTTATGTTTCCTCTATAAGTTTTTTTTCCTTTTTTTTTTTTATAATTATTATTATTATTTGTCTAAAAAAAAATGGAATATTTTAATGACTCAATAAATATATGTATATATATTAAAAAAAAGATTAATTATTATATTAGGAGTAAATTTATAATTTTAAAAGTTGAATAAATAAATAAATGTGACATTTTTTTTAGTTCAATGTATTGGTTCACATCTAGCCACCCTTTTCATTTAATTAATAATTAGGAATTAAAAATTAAAAATTAAAAAGGTTAGCTGTTTTTGTAATTAACCCAAATAATTAAGCTAACATTCAGCCCAAAATCATATCTCATCATTATAAATCTAAAAAAATTGCTTGCTTAATTTTAAATTTTTTATAATGGACTGTATAAATAATAATTTTCAATTTTTTAAAATATTCGTGATTCAGAATTATTTTCATTTGGGCGTAGTTCCTCTTCACTCGAACATCACGTAATATATTTGTTAGATTGGCCGACATCTATTTTTAGATGGGTCAGGTTGATCCTTCTAAAATATGTAACCGGTGAATCAACCCAAATTTTTTATTTTCCAAAAAATCTAACCCAACTGAAATTTTATGATCTGGATTAGATAATTTAAATTGGTCGACGTGTTCGGATCATATAAAAAGATAAATATTAATTTATGTAAAGAAAAATAAGTGAAAAATACACCAAGAAATGCATAAAAGAAGAGAGAAGAAGACCAAATGTTGACTAAAAATAGTACCTACCCCAAGCCAACCTACAATTAATAATTATTTTTTGTTTAATTATAAAGATTGCTCTTTTTTCAAAAAATAAAAAAAAAATAAAAAAAAATTGTTTTTATTAATTTTAGGACCACATGAAAGTATATTATTTTCTTTACTATTATGAGAAATAGTGATGAGACCACTTCCTTATTTTTAATTATTATAATTATAATTAATTTACAATTAATTTTTTTATAAAAAAAATTCTAATATGTCTCTTAATTTTAATTTTGTATTTAATATATTATTAAAAAAAAAAAACCACAATAATTTAGTATAAAATTGAGTGGGCCCCAGCTAATATTTAATTAAATTTTTAAAAAGAAAAATATAAAGTAATGGAAAAATAATAATAATAATAATAAATAAATAAGTGTGGGATTTGGAAGGTTTTGGATTCAGAGGATCAATTCTCTAAATCAAATTTGATCACTAAAAGCGCCTTCCTGCTTTTATACACCAGGATGCGAATCCCGCGTGGGCGACCGTACTGACACTTTCTGTAGACCCGCATTACGATCTTACCACGTGTCCACTCACATCTGACGGCTCTGGTATAATAGGATTAATTACGGCGCTCCGCAACACGCAAACAGGATTGCGTGCTTTCAGTTTCTTGTTCTTTCTCTCTGTTTCTTTGTAATGACGTTTTTACCCTTGTGTTTTGTTTTAATTTATTTTCTATGATTTGACATTGCCTGCCCCCGCCCCTACCCCTACTTGTCCTTTTCTTTTTACAGAAATATTTGAATTTTTAAGTTCAATTTAAAAACAAAAATTATATTTTTTTTAAATTTTAAGAAATTTTAATTAATTAATCTCCGTAGAAATAATGATTATAAACTTAACCGTATCAAAATAAAAATCGAACGATTATCAAACAAAGCTAAAGTAATAATTACATAATTATAAACTCTATTCAGGTTGGGTTGATGACTCGAGCAACTTGAATATAGTTCACAGCCCAACCTAACCTTCTATTTCTGGGTTGAGTCGAGTTGTCTCTTAGACATTTACAGGTTACAACTTACTGCTAAATGTCAAATATTCTTAATCGTCATAATATTTTAAAAGTATGATAGGATGGATTGGGTTGTAATCCTCTTTTCGGGTTGGACAAGTTGACCCGACCAAAAAATTGATTACCTATGAATCAACTCAAATTTTTTATTTTTAAAAAATTCAACCCAACTCAAATAAACGCATGCACGTTTTAAATATTTTAAATTATTGTATATTTTCAATATTCCACGTCAGCTATTAACCGTGAGTGACTCAAATATTAAAAAAAAAAAAAAAAAAAAAGGTCATTACAGTAAAATTTTAAAAGATGATTTATAAATTTAGAAGCAATCTGAGAACACTTAATTTATTATTATTAGTTTGAATAAAATATTTGAAAATGTTATTAGATCAAAATAAAACCATAATTAGGAAATATTTGTGAAAATAAATGAAACTATAGGTTAAAGAGAATAATAAAATTTTATTAAATTATTGGTAAAGCAACAACTATATTTTTATTATTTATTTAAATTTAATGTGGGGGCACCAATCTAATGATTCCCAAACCAAACCTACACCCAACTTGATACATTATACAATTATTCAAATTATATTATTAAATTAATTGTAACATTAATAATAATAATAATAATTTTAAAAGACTCAACTTAGACCACCTCTATTTTATTATTTTGCCCTTTATCCACAAAACAACCAATATAAAATATCATATATTATACACTCAAAATTTTAAATATAATTGTTTTATTGTTTTAAATGAGTTTATGATATAAAATGGAAAGGTTTATTGTTTTAATATAATTTTTTTAATTTTAAAATTTTAAATTCAAAATTGAGATAAGTTGAAAATATTTTTAAAAATAAAAATTTCCACTATTATAAATTCAAATGAAATTTCTTTGGATTCATTTTACTTTAACCAATATTTTAAATAAAGTCAATTATTCAAACTGTTTACAGATTCCATCTGAACCGTTGGTTGGTTGAACTTGAAATCAACGGTGGCACTTGATTCAATTTTAAAAATTAAAAGAAAAAAAAAAAAAAAAAGTAGCGTTTGCGCGTCAATTTCGTTATTTGCGCGTGAGACTCTTTTAGTCGGCACGGCGTGAAATGCTTCTCGTGACCGATCATTTCCAAGTAGCCGGTCACCCAGTTACGGCAGGTCAAAGCGCCGCATTATGTTTCAGTAAAAAGACTATAATACCCCCCCATTATTTTTATTTGTCTTTATTCTTTTCTTTATAACTCTTAGTTTATGGTTTTAGATTCTTCAATTTTTCCTCCCTATTTTATTTTAATGCGAGATTGTTTCAAAAATAAAAAATAAAATATATATATAAAAAAGAATATCATGTCAAATCAATATAAACCATCAACTACTAACTCATTTAACTGTTTTAATTTATATTAATTAAATAATGTTATTATTCTCTCAAATTTTATTATAAGTAAAAATATATTTTAAATTGTATTATAAGCAAAAAAAAAAAAAAAAAAAATATATATATATATATATATATATATATACATATTTTTTTAAAAAATTAAAAATAAATTCAAATTTTTTAGGTTCGTAAATTTAATTGAGAGGAACATCAACTAAATAATCTCTAAACTTCTCATTTATTTAAACCGAACACAATCTAAGCGGTATGAATTGGGTTGGTCGATTCGATTTTTTTTTTTTAATCTAATTAATTAAATTAATAAAAAAAAATAATATTTTAATTTGATTTGATTTTCCAGATTTTTCTTCGTCAATTAATTACAGTATAGCTGGCGGTCCTTCACCGACTCCTGAAATGTTGGTGAAAATGACGATTTTGGCCCTGTAAAAAGTTTTATTCTCTTAATTTTTTGTAGTATAAAAGTAATATATAAATAAGACACGTGGCAATGGCTCAATTGGATAATATAAAATTTTGCAATATTTGAATGGTCTTTTTTTCACTTTATTTTATTGAGGAAAAGAAAATTTAAGAAAAAAAATAAAATAAAAAAGATAAACAAGGAGACTTAACCAAATATTGAAAATTGTTGCACCACGGCCTGACCTACGAGAATTGTGTAGCCCGAAAGAGAAGGTATGCAAGTCGTATTTAGCTTATTCTTTCATTTTTTCGTTCTTACAATGTATCTGATCTGAGCATAACTCAATTGATACGGACCCGTTATCGCTCTAAAGTCAATGGTTTAATCTCCACCTTTGCCATTAGTGGAGATAAAAAATATGGGTATTTAAATATTTTTTTTTATTTTTTAATATAATTATATATACGTGTATTTATTTTATTTTATGATTATTTATTCTTCAATAATTCTTAAAAACAATTCATAGTAATTTGTCAAAATATATATTAAAATTGAGTTTCAAATTAAATGTTTGAAAATAAATAAATATATATTTTATGGAATGAGATTTTATATTTATTAAAATTAATATTTTAAATAATTGTGATGAACAACGGAACCAACTCAATCAAAACCAAGAAAATTATGGTTGGCTTCGGTTCATTATATAACCAATAGTTTTTGAGTTGAAAAGTCTACAACTCGAACAATCTGAACCAAGCCAACCCAACCTACGAACATCCCTACTAAAAAAATACTTGTTTAAACCATTTAAAAAAAAAAAAAAGTAGAAACACGAACATACGAGATCATTATGAACTTTAGTCCAAATATAATATATGTTTATTCAATGGTAAAACGAACATTGTTAAGAAAGAGTGATTCCCGGGAAGATGATTAGGGTAAATCATGTTTCTTTAGAATTGCAATGTTAAAAAAAAGATGAATTTATTCCACATTTGGAATAAATTTGAAATAAATTTATTCCAAATTTCTTTATTTTACAAGCTAGTCTAGAAGGAAAAGAGTTCATAGGCAAATTTGGGTTTGAGAAGGAATCTCCCTCTTTCCACTTTCAGAAAATAAAGACAATAAATGAATTATTAAAAAAAAAGAAAAATTTTGATTGGATGGAATTTGAGTTAGGCAGGACACGTGTCAACACGGTGAGATTTGCCCAATATTTTGAATAAAAAAATGAAGAGAAAGTTTATTGGTAACTAATTTCTCAACTTGATTTCCCCACACGCTACCGTTTTGTAATTATTATTTTTCAAATTTAAATCCGACTGATATGATATATCCCGTCATTGCATTCGCATGTTCTTACATTTAACTTAGGATCACTTATTGAATGTTTTTTTAAATACTCAAGCCACGTGCTACCTTTATTTTAGGTTTAGGCAAGACATTCAAGTACGTTCTATGAAAGTTTAAATGAAGTATTTTCGCATTAATATTTTCAATTAAAAATATTAAATTTTAATTAATATAAAAAATAAAATTAAAAGTTAATTGAAATGAGAAAGAGTATTATTAATGAAATTAAATTGAGTTGAATGGAAAAAACGGGCCTGGTGTTGTAATAAATGGAATTAATTTATTATCTAAAACTGATAATAAAATTTATAATTATGAAATTAAATGCACATGGGGTGGAGCTTGTACTTGGACACAAACCCCTCAAAATATCCTTTTCAAAAGAATCTCTTTTTTTTTTCTTTTTCTTTTTTTCTAAATAAAAGAATATCTTTCTATTTGGTCAATAAATTAAAATATTAACCACAAACATTTCTTTTTATTATGTTTTTTTTTTCTTTCAATTTTCAGTATAAACATAAACAATATTTTTATTTTTTATTTTTTTTCCAGCATCCCGTGCTAACTAACTTGTCTAGATTGACCAAGGTTGTTATGGTGTGGTCCTAATTAGTATACAGAATACTAACTAGGACCACACCAGATGTGTGAGACCTTATTTCGATTGGAGAGAGAAATGAAACATTCTTTACCGATAACAAATAATATACAGAAATAAAATACAAAATTAAAAGATTATTAGACATAATTTAATTTTTTTTTTTTTTTTTTATATTTAAGAGATTAATTAATGTTGAAGAGACGTGTAAACATTTAAAATTTAATAGAAAAAAAAAGGAAAAAAAAGGTTGTGTGGATAGGGGGTTGGCCAGGGTAGTGGGGGAAGAATAGAAACGCGGTAACCGACAGGTGCCGGTAAGAAGAAAATACAAGTTGAATGAAAAACTCGGGGAATTTTTTAATCTGACGTGGCTGTGACAGAGTACTGCTGAATGTTTCTCTCCCCTTTGTACACGTGTGAAACTACATTTCCACTGATTCAATTCTATGGGCTTTTTTGTCCCTTCATTTTAATTTTATTTAATTTTTATAAATTCGCTTGTCAGATTATCACTCCCCGATTTTGCCTCTTTCGCTCAACCTCTACGCTTCTTCTCTTGGCGCGTCGCTCTCAAACTCCTTCCCATAAGTAAATATATATGATTTTTTTTTTAATTAAAAAATTGTTTGTTTTGTTTTAAAACAGTGCAGAATTATAAAAGTATCTGAAATTAAATTAAAATAAATAAATAAATACATAATGGCGAACAGCAAATGCAGTAAAATAGAAATATATTAATATATTAGGACTGAAAAATACAAAAATAATTATATCTTAACCAAAACATCCCACTACCAACGATGACATATATAATATTATTATTTTTATTATTATAATTAAAAATATTTCATTTTTTAATTCATAAAGTTCCACCCATTTATTATTTCATGCCCATTTAACAAATAATTTTCTTTTATATTTCTATTTTTTTAATTAAAACATTTGTCACCCATCAATTCGCTAAATAAGCACGAAAAAATTTGTTTAATTCAACTCAAACGGTTCGATGATCCAATTTTGGGTTACAGTATATAATTGTCTCAGTCTTGAAACTAATCCAATTCTAAATCTTATACGTATAGTCTTAATCATGGGAGAACGGTCCCATCATATGTAATTTCTATGTTGGGTAGATCATATTATATACATACAAAGAGTAAGGTACCGCCTTGTAGATCATATCATGATGTAGAAAGCGACCCAGTCATGGTTCATATCATGTAGGCACAACCTCCGTAGATTATATCATATTCGTGTAGGAAGTGACCCCATTATGTGGATTCATAGATGATATACATGCAGGGAGCGACTCATCGTGGGTTCATACCATGTAGGGCAAGATCCCGAACATTATATGGTTTAATCCCATCATGTGAGTTCATACATATATAGGGCATGATTCTAGTAGATCACATCATGTACACGCAATGAATGACGTTGCATGTGTGTCTAACATATAGGGAGCGACCCTGTAGCTACAAAATCTGGTACATATACGAATTCTATCAATACTAATCCTCATATAGTACCATATTCATAACCATACGAGAAGCGACCCCATACCTACCAACTATCGATACTTATATGGACAGTTGTTCTTACTTTATATAACTGCTGACCCTCTAACAATCCACACACATAATACATTCAAAATTGGCTTGAAAATCAAAGAAAATTGACAAGACTGAATCAACCTCCTTCCTCACGTTCTACATACACTTCACTTATGAGTTCCCTTCTTCTCTAATGGTGGTTTGTTTCCTAAATGGATTTCTTGACGAAGTCGATCGAGCGAGTCTAGCAGTAGTGACTATTATTGATGATAAATTGAACGTAAGATTAGCCATGAAAACCAGAAGGAAATTCGTAACGTGACTATTATTGATGATAAATTGAACGTAAGATTAGCCATGAAAACCAGAAAGAAATTCGTAACGAGCAATGGAAAATGAAAAAGATAATAATTTTCAAAAGAAAAAACTAATAATTATCATACTAGTAAAATTAAAAATTTTAAAAGAAAAAAAAAAAAATTTTAGTGCATGTAATTTGGATAAATTTAAAAAATAAATATATTATTTCTGAAATGATATTTAAAGAGAAATGCATTTAATGGAAGGTAAGTCCACGCGCGGAGGGATGAGAGTGGGGAATGATGAGGGGAGGGAAGCAAAAGTTTCGTGGAAAGTAAGGAGCATGGGTTGGGTCTACCTCGTTTTATCACCACAAATTCTTCTTAACTGTCGCCACCCAACCCCATCTCACCAGCATCCAACGGTCCACAGTTTTTTCCCCATTTTTATTTTCCATAAATCATTTAAATTCAATTTTAATTCAATTTAAAAAAAAAAAAAAAAAAAAAAAAAACAGAGAGCTATTCGATTCATATCATAGATTGATAGATATCCGCTTGAAAATTTTGAAAAACTTGAAATCAAACCCTCTCTCTCTCCTCTTTCTCTCTCTAAAATCTTCTTCCGTTATATTCTCAAGGATTATTTAACTGTCTCTTCTTCTTCTTCTCCTTTATTTATTTATATATATATATATATATATATATATATATATATATTATAAATTCTCTGTTTTGGGGTTGGGAATTCACAGTTTTAATTTTTTAATTTTGTGATTTTGAGAGAGAAAATACAGAGAGGGAAGGAATCTGTTCTGTAAAAATGCAATCTGGTTTCACCGGTGGTGGCGCGCCGGATTTCTACACCGCCGGCAGATCCATCCCCAACCCATCTCAGCCGAATCCATACAGATCGCAGCTCCCCGGGGGTGCTTTCTTAGATCCGACCACCGGTCAGATCGGTCGGCAAATCCCCTCTTCTCTGCTTGGAAAACGGAATCTCGCCGATCTTCAACATACCCACCACCATAATCTTCCTCTCAACAACCTCTTCCTCCGCTCTGTTAAGCCCAGAGCTTTTGCTCATCCGATTTCACCACTTTCCAATTTGGATTTCTACTCTACTATGTCTCTGCCGTCGCCGGATGTTCAATCCCACCGTCTTTATGGCACGAGCTCCGCCGCGCTTCTTCAGCAGCTTCGTCAACAGCCGAATGGGGTGGTTCCGGTGAGGGATTTGCAGAGTTTGGACACGGAGAAGAAGATGATTATGAATCATCGCCTTCAGGAATTGGAGAAAGAGCTTCTTGAAGATATTGATGATGATGATGGAAGCGACGCCGTTTCGGTGATTACGAACTCGAATAGTCCATGGTGTGAAACGATTTATAATCTGATTAGTCCCACGGTGGCGCAGAATCCAAGTCCGACTTCCTCTGCTTCTTCTTCCTGTTCTTCGTCTACCTCGTCCTCTGTCGCTTCCAAAGCTTCTGATTCTTGGAAACAATCTGTAATCGAGGCAGCCGCCGCGATTTCCGATGGGAAATTAGAGGGTATTGATGAGATTCTTGCTCCGGTGGTTGTTTCGAATTCGAAATTGGCGGAATTTATGGTGTTTGCTCTGAAATCGCGTGTGAATCCGGTGGAATTCCCGCCGCCGGTGATGGAGATTTACGGTGAGGAACACACGGCGGCGACCCAGTTGCTGTATGATGTTTCTCCCTGCTTTAAACTCGCTTTCATGGCGGCGAATCTCGCGATTCTTGAAGCGATCGGAGAAGACGATCGGAAAATGCATGTTGTGGATTTCGACATCGGAAAAGGCGGTCAGTATATGAACCTAATTCACCTCCTCTCCAACCGCCAGAAAGGGAAGGTTTCTGTGAAGCTAACGGCGGTTGTGACGGCGGAGAGTGGCGGCGAGGAGAGGTTAAAACAAGTCGGCGAGTCGCTGAGTCAACTCGCAGACGAACTCGGCGTCGGGTTCGAATTCAACATCGTAAGACATAAACTCGCCGAGTTAACACGGGAGTTACTCGGCTGTGAGCCGGACGAATTACTAGCGGTGAATTTCGCATTCAAGTTATACCGAATGCCGGACGAGAGTGTCTCGACGGAGAATCCCCGCGACGAGCTTCTCCGTAGCGTAAAGGCGTTGGCACCCACCGTCGTGACGGTAATGGAGCAAGAATTGAACATGAATACATCTCCATTTAAGGCTCGGGTAGCCGAGTCGTGTATCTACTACAGTTCATTGTTCGAGTCTATTGATTCGACCATGCAGAGAGACCATCCAGACCGGGTGAAGGTTGAGGAAGGGATCGGACGAAAGTTAGCCAATTCCCTAGCTTGCGAGGGGAGAGACCGAGTGGAAAGATGCGAGGTGGCTGGGAAATGGCGAGCCAGGCTGGGGATGGCTGGGTTCGAGGCAAGGCCGATCAGTCAAACCGTAGCTGAGTCGATGAAAACTCGGTTGAGTTCAGGCTACCGAGTCAACCCGGGGTTCACCGTGAAGGAAGAAAACGGAGGAATTTGCTTCGGCTGGATGGGCCGGACTCTCACCGTCACCACGGCGTGGCGTTAGTTTGTTTTTTTTTCTTTTTTTTCCCTTTTTAATTTTTAATATTACCTAATTTTCTAAAGTATTAATATTAATATTAATATTAACATTTTCCCGAGAAAATGGAAAGGAAAATGGTGGGGTGTTTGGATTCCGAGAAAATTCTTGTAATTTAAATTAAAAAAAAAAAGGGGAAAAAAAAAGATAAATATTTTCCTAATTTTGGGGGTGTGTGAAAGAGGAAGTTTGGTGAGTGCCAACTTGTTGAAACCAGATGGGCCCCACTTTTAATATTTTCCTAATTTTATTTCTTATAATAAAATTATTGTGAACATCGTGTCGGCTTCTGATTGGCAGTTGGAATATATTTTTAATTCTATTTTCACTTTTTTTTTTCTTTCTAATCATTAATAAGGGTTACCAAATTAAAAAGTCCAATTTTGTTTTAAATATAATTAGATATTAATGCAATTTATGGCGTTAATTTACAAAATTAATATCGGGAAAAAGAACATTAAATGGTGGGAATGGTAACTTTGGAAAGTTACTGAGGCATTAATTATTTGGCATGTTACTGATATTATGTTTTAATAAGATTTTATTACCTAAAATAAGATTATTTTTATGGAGTACAGCTCGATTTTTTATTAATTTTTAATGTAATAAATGAGAAAATTTAAAAATTTGATAATATTTGACCATAGTGGATTTGTTACCATATGTAAAAGGTTTTTATTATTAAAGTAATTGTAATTAATTTTTATCATTTCATATGAAGTTTGACAAAATTGATTTAATTAAATTCTCATTTATTGATAATAATAATAATACTTCTTTTCTTTTGCTTTAATATTCCATTTTTTCTTTCTATATTTATTCATTACCGAACTAATCTCTAAATTATTTATCTAATTTTTTTTTAAATATATTAGTTTGATTGAACAACTCGACCCATCTAGTCTGATCCAACTTGATTCAGTTGGATTAATATGGGTCTAATTGATCGGTTTGAACTCTCTCTCGCTGTTTTTGGAGCTGATATCAATCTTTATCGAGCTAATATTGGAAGGGGTATTAAAACTCGGGATTAAATTTATAATTTTTTTAAAAATTGAATATTAAAGAAAATAAGAAGAAGGGGTCAAGAGTCCAAGGGTTTATTTAGTTTTAAAATGATTTTTAAATTGGTTCTTCGTTATGTAGTTTTTTTTTTTTTTTTTTTTTTTTTTTTTTTTTTTTTTTTTTTTTTACCTCGTTTGGATTGCACTAAAGAAGTAATAGGTTAGAGGGAGAATTATATCTTGTTGGATACTGCATCGTTGAGTTATAAGACCTCATGCACGCATGCACGTCGTGTATGACATGTGAAATTGTATAAATTTTTTGTGACAAATACCCATATTTTATCATGAATGTCTTCTGTTGGAATAGCTCGATTTTGTTGACTGAGTGTAAATTTCTATAAGTTGGAGTAAAGTCCACCACGACTCGGTCACATTGACCTCAAAGAATGACACTTTTAGTAGTACTTCATGACAAATATGCTAGAGTGACTTCACTGACTAGCTACTAATTTAAATAAGCTCGTTAAAGCCCGCTAAACTCCCACTTAAGTATCTCTTCGAATTGATACGTTCAATCAATGGGTTAATTGATCATTAAACTACATTCGATAAAAAATGAGTAGTTCAGACCAATTGAGTTATGCTCATGTTGGCTCGTACGTATCTATTGCATTTTATATTATCGTCAGATGTTACAATACACATATTAATATTAATATGAATAAAAGAATTACTAAGTTTATTTTTAATTTTAATGTAATATTTTCAACTTTGAAGTGATTTGACGCATCATTAATTTAAGGTATAAACTTGAGAGAGTAGGAGGTGCTTTATGGGACCTCATGTATTTTGTATATCACGAGCATCAAAATACTTTCACGTTATGATTAGTACGAACATGTACACGATAATATTATATGGGCTCCTTTTCCTTTGTAGTTTTAAATAGTCTGAGCGTGTGCTAGCTTTAATCAGGCATAGGGGTACGTATATGAGCCTATCTTGTAGGTCCATATATGCATGCATGGGACGTGTGTAGAGAAGTACTACATACTCAAGTAAAAAATAGCGATGTTCAATAAAACCTTAGTGTTTTGGTTCGTATTTTAAAACATAAATGAGACTCAATCGTACACGTCAATAATCATTATAATGACCTATTATAGTGGGACGGGACCGAAGAAAGCTTTCCATCTCCACCCCACTTTGTGGACCTATTCAATACAAAATCACAACTTTGACTATAGTCAAGTTTGACTAAACGATAAAACCAAACAGAAATTAATTTAAAATCACAACATAAAAAGAAAATGATAATTTGTAACATCTAGAAATTAAAAAGTAAAACGAAAAAGAAAACTCTATCTTTTGACCTACTCGATTATAAAATTTAAGTCAAGATTGACTTTTGTCATAAGGTACCTAGTCAAGAACGCCAAACCTCCGATCATAAAAAATACTCTAGATCGCCAAAAGGATGATCAAAGGTATAGAGTGGAAATATATCTTATTTTCGAGTTCTTGAATAGGATCAAAATTTTAATTTTTACCATATGACGGTGGTCCACGGTTTTTAGAGTTGATTACAGACGTTCGAACTCTATGTGCCAATTAGGGTTAAGTTAGACGACCCTAATCTTTGATGCGTACGATTGGGCCGGAGGGTAGAAAGTTGCATAATTACATCATTTAACCTTTATTTTGGTTACATAATTAAAAGGTATTTTAGGGGGTCCTAAACTAGCAATGTTGGTAATAGATTCCAATCTTGTCTGCTGTAGAGTTGACTTTGAAAAGGATTCGCAAATCTGTGCAGTGTAATATGTTGTTGAGAAGTCAATGCTTTGTTTATTAATGTTGTCTGCTGTCATGTAATAATCCTATGAAACCACACATCTCATGTTGCCACTCATAACAATCATTTTAGTTAGGGAGAGATTTTCTCACTCTCGTGAGAGTGATTCGTTCTCATTTTCAACCAATGTGAGATCTCACACTGACAATATTTGTTAGTGGTGAGCTTGAACTATTACAAATGGTATTAGAGCCGGACATCGGGCGGTGAGCTCCCAAGAGGATAGATTGTGGATCCCACATCAGTTGTGAGGGTAACAGAGCATTCCCGATAAGAATGTGAAAACCTCTCCTTAATGGGCATGTTTTAGAATTGTGAGGCTAACGACGATACGTAACGTGTTAAAACAGACAATATCTGCTAGCGGTGAGCTTGAATTGTTATAAATGGTATTAGAGTCGGACATCGGACAGTGTGGCTCCCAAAGGGGTCGATTGTGAGATCCCACATCAGTTGAGAGGAAAACGAAGCATTTCTTATAAGGGTGTGGAAACCTCTCCCTAATAGGCGCGTTTTAAAATTGTGAGGCTGACGACGATATATAACGAACCAAAACAGACAATATTTGATAGTGGTGGAGTTGGATTATTACAAGTATCTTATTGCTCTAACGAAAGAATAACATGATATATTGTTGACGAGGGACAAGGGTGAAAGGTATTAATTGGACATGGCTCTAGTATCCATCAATCACCTTCTAACCCTTTGAATTTAGTTCCCATTATGGTATCACATAAAATTTTGACTTCGAAACAAAAAAACGAGGTGGATAAATCAATATACTATTAGTTACGGATCAAAATTAGTGGTGTAGAGAGATTGAGTTGGGTTGTAAAAACCTTTTGGAACCAAATCGAAATTTGGAGTTGGTTGAGTTGGTGACTCGAATAACCTGAGTAGAGCTTATAACCCAAACCAACTTAAATAGAGTACACAAGTAGGTGAACGAGAGGTACATGTTGAACTATCATTAAACATTTGATACGTTATTAGATGATATATTATGTTCTGGTTGTACTTAGAAAATTTGACGTGACATATATTAGAAAATGAAAATTATCCATTAAAAACAAATATTTTTTCTAAAAAATGGAGAAATTATTTTATAGTGAATACCCGTCCCAATTCTTGCAAAAATAAATTAGAATTTCATAAGAATGAGAGTTGAAATAAGAGACAGGAACGGGATAGAGATGAGGAAAACTTCTTTGTCCCCTCCTTATTCTGCAGATATATTCGGATCATAGAAGTAAATAAATGAAATATATGAAAAGGTACTTACGGAAGACATATTTAAGTGAAAAAAAAAAAAAAACCGAACTCGAGCACGTAGGGTGGTCTAAGCTAAGGATGGTCAAGGCAATGCCCAGAAAAGTAGCAGCAAAAAGAGCAGGAACCACCAAAGTTGGCATCCCACATGGTGTTGTTGGGGGCTCAATATTGGCATTTGAAGCCACAACAGCTTTAAATCAATGATGAACAGCTTTCCAAGACCAAGAATTAGAGCAACATGGACTGTAATTTGAACTACATCAGCAGCCATCAAAATACAATACTTGGTGTATTGTTATGACCAAAGAACACTCTCATTTTCCATCTCAAATTCTCTCTTTCATTACCCCCAAACAAAATAATGAAGCGTTCTTCGAAGCTAAAGTTGCAAGATCGTGTTCATGACAAGCCATAAGGGGACAACCTTGGTCCCAACATACATTTTTTTTGTTCACTTGAGTTATAATGGCCGACCATGAATGAAATTTACTGGTTTGCTTCCAATCCTAACGTGTACTTTTTTTACTTAAGTCCAGAGGTGTTCGTGGATAGGATTGAATTAGGTTGAAATTTCTTGACCTACTATAATTGGGTTAGGTATATTCATATTGGTTTTAGGTCATTAAATGTCGGTGGCTAAAACATGTATTATTTTTAAATATTTAATTTAGGCTGCTTCGCTCCTTCTACATACTAAAGTTTTGGATGCTTGTTGATTTAGAAAGATGGTAGGGATGCGTTAGCGCTTTATTAATAGTTTCGAAAGTCGACGGTTCCTCTCCTTGTTGATCGAGCTGCTTCACTCTTTCCCCTTAGTAAAGTATCAAATGTTTATTGCGTTTTAAAAAGATGGTAGGGGCGTTTTAACACTTTACTCCTAATTTCGAAAGTCGACGGTTTCTCTCTCTATTGATCGAGCTGCTTCACTCCCTCCCCTTTGTAAAGCAGCTTTGCTTTGAGAGTATAACCCTCTTTTCATTCATTGTAAACGTCACGTTTTAAATTGAAATGAATATAATTTCTTTTTAGATTCGTTGAAAGTTAAGTTTTTTGTTTTGCAAATTCTTGTATTCTAAAACTTGCATGCTAGAATCATTTAAGTGGTGTTAATCAAACATTTTGCGGAGTAGTTTGAATCACAAGTTTAGAAATAAGTTTTTTTTTTTTTTTTTTTTTTTTTTTTTTTTTTTTTTTTTTTACTCTTGATCTTGATAGGCGACCTTGTTTCTGCCAACTATTTTATACTCACATAGAACTACTCATATTGACCATGTTCTTTATCTGAACAGATTCAATCTAGGGGCACGACTCTCGTACCTATCATCTCATCCTATCTTAACAAAGATTAAGAGATAACTATATATTAGAGTAGTCCGATCTTCTCGAATTCTAAAATCTCCGCAAAAATAAAATTAAATAAAAAAATTTAGTGGAAATAAAAATTGAAATATGAATGGAGAAGTGAACATTTCTAATACTCAATATCTTGAGACCTTAACCAAAGTAAATTGTGAACATTTAGGATATTTATTTATTTTATTGAATAAATATAATTATTGTTAGATCGTGTTCAAACACAAGCGCCTGTAGCTCAGTGGATAGAGCGTCTGTTTCCTAAGCAGAAAGTCGTAGGTTCGACCCCTACCTGGCGCGCTTTCTTTTTTCCTAAATTTAATTTTCTTGTTTTTATTTTATATTTTTTTCTCGTTCAAAATATCCGATCTCTCAGTCTCTGTCGCAGAGGAACATTCAGTCTTCCATTTCCAGTGTCTCAAAGTGATCAAATCCTTACTGTTGGGGTTGGTATGCCCTAATTCTTGCGTTCAGGACAATGCGAATCCTTCACCTTCTTCCCAATCCATTCATCTTCAATCCCTTCCATTCCAAAGCCTTCCCAATCCCCAACCCTAAATCCTTCCCCAAATCCCCCTCTTCCACCCCCGTTAAATCCGTCCTTCAATGGAATCGGAAGCCGGAGCTCGCCGGTGACACTCCCCGCGTCGTCGTCATCACCTCTGGTAAAGGCGGCGTTGGCAAGACCACCACCACTGCCAATGTCGGCATTTCCCTGGCCCGTCTTGGCTTCTCTGTTGTGGCCATTGATGCGGACGTTGGCCTCCGGAATCTCGACCTTCTCTTAGGGCTTGAGAATCGTGTCAATTACACGGTTGTTGAGGTTCTCAATGGGGATTGCCGGTTGGATCAGGCTTTGGTGAGGGATAAACGATGGTCGAATTTTGAATTGCTTTGTATTTCGAAGCCTAGGTCGAAATTACCGATTGGTTTTGGTGGGAAAGCATTGGTTTGGCTTGTGGATGCGCTAAAAGCTAGACAAGAAGGTTGTCCTGATTTCATTATTATCGACTGTCCGGCTGGAATTGACGCCGGATTCATTACCGCCATTACTCCTGCTAATGAGGCGATTCTTGTAACGACGCCGGATATCACGAGCTTGAGAGACGCCGATAGGGTGACGGGATTGCTTGAATGTGATGGAATTCGAGACATTAAGATGATGGTGAATCGGGTTCGGACTGATATGATCAAAGGGGAGGATATGATGTCTGTGCTAGACGTACAAGAGATGTTGGGCTTGGCTTTATTGGGTGCAATTCCTGAGGATTCAGAGGTAATTCGTAGCACAAACAGAGGGTACCCTCTGGTGTTGAACAAGCCACCCACATTGGCGGGTTTGGCCTTTGAGCAGGCAGCTTGGAGGCTTGTTGAACAGGACAGTATGACGGCTGTGATGGTCGAAGAGGAGCCGAAGAAACGAGGTTTTTTCTCGTTCTTCGGTGTCTAAGAGATCAAATTCTCTGAGACAAAGGTTGTGTAGATCTTAAGGGGCCATGTATAAAGTGGAGTAGGAAGAATTTTGGTAGTGTTAGAAGAGCAGCCGGACCTGCTACTACTTGTTCAACAGGAGATGCCACGGTGAGTCGTTCTGTATAGTTGGTTTGATTCTGATTCTCTAGATTTGATTGGTAGAAATCTATAGTTCTTAGTTAGAAAATTTTCATTTTGTTGTGATGATGCCTTTGATTGGCTCCAAAATCACTTCTAATGTGATGGAATGAAATCTCTTGCTTGGCTTTATGATCAAGTTTTGTGATGCAATGATAATGCCATTTTTCAATATGTCACCACCTGTTCACTGAGATCATTATGGACTAATGAGTGCATTCCATTTAATAGCTTCTTTTTATGCCAAGAAAATTGTAGAACGATGCCATTTCAGACTAGATAGAGCCTAAAACTCAACCCCTTGTTTGTATTCAATTCAGAAGAATCATTGTTCATTGAGCCTTTAAGAACCAAATAGGAAGCCTGGTAGATATCAGAAGCAAGCACTAACCCTAAATGAACCATCTTTTGGAAATCGACGTTTTCTCTGCTGCTGACTTAATTGGTTGTCGAAATCGGTTTAATTGGTTGTCGAAAATGTAGACTGAAGTGACACCGAGTGATGAAACAGACTTTTGGTTTGTACATATTAGGGATCGTTTCCTTATAATGGAGTTTCTGTTTCATTCTTCTTTCAGGGATAGAGGCAACTTTCTCTGAAGTGCTGATTGTTTTTGTTGTCGAAATGGTTTATCTTACGCATGTTGAGCTTTGCTCAGATTGGTGATCCTTTGTTAGGTTTATTGCCATACAAAAGAGCTAAAACTCTTTTTATGAGTTCCACTTTTGGAAGAAAGTCGAGTTTTATAAACGACGCTACTCTATGGAAAAAGTTCTCGAGTTGAGTCTTTGTGAGTTCATCTCAAACAACTTTGGGAATTTGTATCTAATGATTTCGTTGGGATTGAAATGCTTTTTCTTTTGTTTGCTTAGGTTCACCTCAAAGGTTATTGACCCCTTTTTTAGGTTTGGATTTTGAATAGGTTCATTTTGATTGACCCCGTTTGTTTTCTTTCATTCTTCTCAAGGGGAGCTTGGAATCAACTGTTTGAAATTGTCATCTCTTTCCACAGAGTTCACAGGAAACCCAGTAAGTAATAACGATCTATACTCCTGAATTTCACTTAAACCATAGTCAGGTAACTTTATTAGATCGAACGGTACGGTAATGTCGAGTAAATGATGGATGAATGTTGTTTGTGAAATTTATGGTTAGATGCAGGTATCTTATGAGTGAACAAGACTGTTTTGTTGGTGCTGCTAGATTGAGTTTTTTTTTTTTCCTTGTATTATTCACAGTTAAAAAATCGTAGAAAAGAGAGATACTTTATCTAATGTGAACTTCAATATCTATTCATCACGATCTTTTCTTCAATTTGTCTTCACACTTCTTTGAAATAAAAGACTCAAAATTTGCTCAAATCCTCAATTGTTACGTGAGACCTCACGTCGGTTGGAGAGAGGAACAAAACATTTCTTATAACGGTGTAGATGTAGATTTCTCCTTAGTAGATGTGTTTTAAAATCTTGAGGCTGATGGTAATATGTGATGGGCTAAAATGAATAATATCTGCTATTGGTGAACTTGAGTTGTTACCGATGATATTAGAGTCGGGTATTGAGTGGTGAGTGGTGTACCAAGGACTTCGTCTCCAAGAAGGATAGATTATGAGATCCCACAACATATTGGTTGTGTGCCAACGAGGACGTTGTGAGATCTCATATCACATTACTTGAAGAGGGGAATGAAACATTTCTTACTACGAGGCTTTGGACGTAGAATGTGAGTCCTTATCGTGAGGCTTTGAAGGTAGAGTATGAGATCTCACATCACATCGGTTTTAAAGGGGGGAATGCAATATTCATTACCATGAGGCTAAAGCAGACAACATTGGCGATGAATTTGAAGACTTCTTTGATGTTAGGTTTTATTGCAATTTTGAGGTGATGGTTTTCCTCTGCAAAATGCTCTGATTTCTCCAATTTTCTTTAGCAACCTTTTTAAAAAACCATTAAACCCTATCAAAGGCTGATTTTGGGGAGGAAATAGTGGAACATCCTCGCTCGCTCGTTCCCCTCTCCAATCGATGTGAGATCTCACAATCTACCCACCTTTAGGGTCCAGTGTTCTCGCTGACACTCGTTCCCCTCTCCGATCGATGTGGGATCTCACAATCCACCCCCTTGAGGTTTAGTGTCCTCACTGGCACTCCGCATGCCCATGACAAACCCAACCATTCATGCCTTTTCATATTCTAGTGTTTTACTTTTATTTTCAGAAATATTATGTCTAGGCGTGTCAGACATGAAATGCCTATGCCTCAGAATGTACTATAGGTGGATACGACTAGTTGTCAACTTCTCCCTACCCAAGGTTATATACTGTAAGCCGTTGTTATTTCTCTCTTGCTTGCTTATATAACGTCTCTTTCAAAAATCTCTCTTTCGAAAATCTCTCTTTGCCCTCGCTTTCTAAAACCTTCTCTTAAAACCGAGGCCAGAGGCTCGAGCATACGTCGCTTGGCCGTAGGCGACGCAAGAACGAATTGGCTTAGCTCACTTGTCGTAGGAAAGTGAGTGCTGCACAATCGTAAGTCCGCTGCCATTAAAAGTGCGATTGTGACACCTGGCTCTGATACCATTTGTAATAGTCCAAGCCTACCGCTAGCAAATATTGTCCTTTTTGGGCTTTCCCTTCCGAATTTTTCCTCAAGGTTTCTATAACGTGTCTACTAAGGGGAGGATTCCATTGATGTGGGATCTTACAACCCACCCCCTTTGGGATCTAGTGTCCTCGTTGGCACTTGTTCCCCTCTCTAATTGATGTGCGATCTCACAATCCACTCCCTTTGGGGTCTAGTGTTCTCGCTGCACTCGTTCCCCTCTCCAATCGACGTGAGATCTCACAATCCACCCACCTTCGAGGCCAAACATCCTCGCTAGCATTTGTTCCTCTCTCCAATCAAAATCTCATAAAAGGAGTTCATATGACTCGAGAACCAGAACTACTTAACTCAAATCATAAATGTTGAGTTGGGTTAGATCTTTTTTCGGTTTTGGTTGGGTTGAATTTTTTTAAAAATCAAAGATTTGGTTCGGTTTGCGAGCTAAATTTTTTTTTTTATCGAGTTCGGAAATAAGGTTACAACCTAACTGTACATTACTATTAAAAAGAGTAACCGATGTAGTGATGCGTTGTAACGTGTAAATGTTTGATATTTGAAATTTATGAAATTTTAGTTATTAATTTTAAGAAATTTTAAGAAATTTTAGTTATTAATTTTATTTGTATTGTGAATAGGTATGATTTTTTTAAAATAATTTAAAAAATGACCCGATAGTCCAACCCAACCTAACCCTGAAATATAGGGTCGGGTGTGAACTCGTTTCAAGTTTCTCAAGTGGAATGACCGTCGGGTGTGAACTCGTTTCAAGTTTCTCAAGTGGAATGACCCGATAGTCCAACCCAACCTAAACCTAAAATATAGGGTTGGGTGTGAACTCGTTTCAAGTTTTTCAAATGGGTTGGTCGCAGAGATTCTTCCAAACCTACTTACCCATCCTTATATACCCCAAATAAACTTTTTATCTAATCAATTCAAACTTAGCTTAACAGATAAAATATAAATTATTATTTTAAAGAGGGATAATTTAATATTCTACTAAAATTAATTTAATTTAATTTAATTTTTTTTAATTTTTTTTTTGTTAAGTTTAAAATTTAAAAGTGATGTTCTAAAAAAACAAAAACAAAAATAGAAACAAATCCACGCGGCTTATATGGTAGGTGTATAGCTAAGCACGTAAGAGACATAATAGATGACATGGCAGTGCACGTGCACATTGTAATTTATTAATGAACTTACCATTATATTTGATGTGCTGTCTCTTAATAATTATTGACGTAGATTAAAAAAATAAGAGTATTCGAGATGAGGGACGAAAATGACTTTTTTGTCTCCATTCCCGCCACTTTCTTTCATGTTTTTACTGCAACTAAACGTTACTTTAAATTCAGTCGAGATTGAAACGTAAATATCAAATTCCAAACACTTAATAATAATTACACCTAGAAAGAAAATATCCAAATGTTTAGAACTTGAGAAACTAGCAAATATGATTGTCATTGCTATATTAGAGGTAATATTTTATGGAAAGTTTTTAATGGATAATTTTGAAAAAGTCAATTCACATTATTCTCTTAAATTTTCATTAATTATTTTGTAGTATATCATTACGTAAATGAAAATATGGGATAATTTATAATTATTTTTACTAAAAAAGTAAGATTGAATTTTAATTGCATTTTAAATTTTTTTTTTAGTTAAATAATGAATTCAACTCCGATGATGAATTAATCGAGAGATACAAAGCTCAACTTGTAGCTTGAAGGCTCTCTCAACAATACAGACTAGAGTATGATGAAACGTTTAGTCTAGTGGCGAAGGTCACTACTGTACAAGTCCCGCTAGTACTTGTGGTAAGTAAAAATTTAAAATTATGGCAGATGGATGTGAAAAATAGTTTCTTACTCGGAGAGTTGGATTGGGAGATCTACATGAACCAATCAAAGGAATTTGAAAATGGAGTTGGGGTCATGAGTCATTTGGATGCAACTCGACGGATATTGAGATATGTCATAGGTACAATTGATTATGATGTTTTGTACAAAAGAAGTGATAACTGCAAACTAGCTAGATACTGTGATACTCGAAGATCAACCACTGGGTATGTGTTTAGGATCGATCTAGAAATAATTTCTTGGTGTAACAAAAGATAATCAATAGTATCATTGTCAAGTACAAAAGTGGAGTATAGAGTAGCGACTGAAGCAACTCAAGAAAGTACATGACTAAAACTCTTAATGAAGGATTTGTACTAGAAAGTTGACTATCATGTACCACTTAATTGCGTCAACCATTCGTCTAGTAGAAAATCTGATGTTTCGTGCTAGAACAAAATATGTGGAGGTGCACTACCATTTTATTAGAGAAAAAATCTTGAAGTAAGAGTACGGATGACTAAATGACAGACTTGTTATATATGAGTGCCCCATGTTGGGGTAAATAAGATGTTACTTCATAATTATCTGGTGCTAAAGTATGGTGTCTATAATGTGAACAAAATCCATGGAAGGTTAGCTGGCGTACTCTCCCACTAGAGCTACCATATGTGTCGGTCAGCTACTATATCAACCTACGTGGTCCCACGCTCCCTCTTAGGATAAGTTTACAGTAAAGTGACTCCGTTCAGGAGGCCCTTTACCATTTCCACAAGGTTGGGGCACCTAACCACAACCTTATCCCATCTAGGCGTAGCAGCTCTATGGTACAACTCCTAGAGGGCTACCGCTTGGCGAGATGCTATTGGGTTCAACTTGGGTTGTGATAACACTATCGGGGTACTAAAGAGGATAGGGTGGTGGAGACTCTGTAACATCGTTCATACTGCTAACAGCCTAATGAGCTACCTTAGTCATTCCAAGATGATGGAGAGGTCCACTATGTTCTTAGGGACATTTAGGTTGTTTAAATCTCATCTCACATTTTAAAGACACTCGAGACTAGCTTCTCGGAGCTAATCTCATAGGTAGACTACTTACAGAATATATACTCACTCTTATCACTCCATATTTTTCATGTGAAAGTTGATGAGTTGGTCGAGCGAGGACATTCCAAATGTTGTGAAACTATAAAGAACCATTTAGAACCTAATCTTTCTGTTTGTGTCTATTGTGTTTTATTGGTATGTGTAGGTGTATATAGGGTTTAGGGTTTACGGTTTAGGGTTTAGGGCGAGAGCATTCCAAATGTTCTGTGATCTCGATCCTTTCAGAATTTTATTTTTTTAAAATTTATTGGAGAATAATAATCTAAAAAATAACTTTGAAATTAAATAAAATTAAAATAAATATATGGATATAATCATATCATATGCAATTTTATTTTTTAAAAAGTTTAGCAATAAACTACGAACCAACCAATTCAATTAAACTATACACAGGTCGATAATTCAACTTAAATGATATAAATTTAGTAGGATTGGTTTGATCACGTTCTTGAGTAACTTTTTTAACACCCTAATACTCGTAAAACAATTTTTAAAAAACAAACAAACAACAAAAACAAGATGCCAAATTTAAAGCCCTTTCAATCTTTATATTTCCATACACGCTGTATTTGACTAATATTCTATGTAAATCTAGTTGTTTCATGTATGACCATAATTTTCATCGTTTAAATAATAATAATAATAATAATAATAATAATAATAATAATAAATTCCTTTCCTATTTTTAATTTCTAAATTATCCTATAAAATCATTTGTTCCCTAGTCTAAAAATTATTAACTCGAAAAGAAAACTTATCATGGATCATCCTCGAAAATCCACAAAAACCTATGTAATTCTTTCTCTTTGAATTTCCTTTCGGTTCTTTGTTTTCTTTCGATTGATCTTGTTTTTGAATGGTTTTTATTTTGGGTTATTGAAAATTATTATGGGTTTTTGTTCAAAAACCTAATTGATTATGTTTATTGAAGATTTTTTTTACTAGATATTTACATTTTTTCTCGAGAAACTTTGAAAATGTAACCGATACAAAGATGAACCCATAAACTCAATTGCTGTTCAAGAAGTATTTTTCCGGGAAACAAAAAGAAATTGAATTATCTTCTATTTTTTTTTCATCAGGTTACCATGACGAAAATCTGGGTTGTGATCGTACTTGCATTGGTGAGCTTAGTCACTGTGGATGCCATGAATCCGCGTCTAAGTTCGAACTCTCTAGAATTTCAGGCAATTAATTGTCGGAAACACTCGGCGTTGTTGACGGAGTTTGGCGGCGTTGGCGATGGAGTAACTTCAAACACTCACGCGTTCCGGCAAGCGATTGAACATCTCAGCACTTTGGCGGCCGATGGTGGTGCTCAATTGGTTGTGCCGCCGGGGAAATGGCTGACTGGAAGTTTTAATCTTACCAGCCATTTCACACTATTTATCGATAAAGAAGCTACAATTCTTGCATCTCAGGTTTGGCTTATAGTATATTATTTTTATAACAACTTTGGGAGTGATGATTTGAGTTTTAATTCTGAATCAAATCTAATGTAGTTATTTGTTTCTCATAATCTAACGATGCAGAATGAATCGGAATGGCCACTTGTGAATGTTCTCCCATCTTATGGGAGGGGAAGAGATGCTCCCGGTGGACGATACTGCAGTTTAATCTTTGGAACTAATCTGACTGATGTTGTTATCACAGGTGATTATTTCTTGTTCTTATCTTTTTAACCTTTTAATTTGCTTATGTGGGATAAAAAAAACATTAAAAAAATCAATTATTAAGAAATAAAATTGGGTTGATGACATGGTGTAGGTAACAATGGTACGATGGACGGACAAGGATCTTATTGGTGGGAAAAGTTTCACAAAGGGGAGCTCAAAGTAACACGCCCGTACATGATCGAGATCATGTACTCTGATCAAATCCAGATCTCAGATCTCACTTTGATCAACTCACCTTCTTGGTTCGTTCATCCTATCTATAGCAGGTATGACTATTACACTCCACACACCGTTTCCATGATCTCTGTATTTAAGGATTATGCTTCAAATGGAAGTTATAACTTGAATAGTATTTGATTCAAATTTTTACTTGAGTAGCAATGTGATTATCCAAGGGCTTACCATCCTGGCTCCCGTCACTGTACCCAACACCGACGGAATCGATCCAGGTTTCCTTCTTTTTCACCTTAACAACCTTAGGACTCTTTTTTTCCATCCATACCTCTTCTTAATTCGCCATTCATTTTCACAGATTCATGTTCCAACATTCGAATTGAAGACTGCTACATCGTCTCCGGTGATGATTGCATCGCCATCAAAAGTGGATGGGATGAATACGGTATCAAATTCGGAATGCCGACCGAGGACCTCGTCGTTCGTCGTCTCACTTGCATCTCACCAGATTCTGCAGGTATTGCCCTTGGTAGTGAAATGTCCGGCGGAATCAGCAACGTCAGGATCGAAAACGTCACTGCAATCAACACAGAGTCCGCCGTCAGAATTAAAACCGCTCGTGGACGAGGTGGTTATGTCAAAGACATTTTCGTTCGAGGAATGTTTCTATCCACGATGAAATACGTCTTTTGGATGACTGGAGACTACAAATCGCATGCGGATGACAAGTTCGATCCCTCGGCATTGCCAGTGATTAAGAACATCAATTACATAGACGTGGTGGCCGAAAATGTTACTATGTCGGCAAAGTTGGCGGGGATTTCGGGAGATCCATTCACGGATATTTGTGTTTCGAATGTGAAGATTGGATTGTCGAAGAAGCCTAAAAAGTTACAGTGGAACTGTACGGATGTTGAGGGATTTAGTAGCGATGTGGATCCGCCTCCATGTGCTCCATTGGCTAAGTCAGCAAAAAGCGGTGGATGTGACTTTCCTGAGGATAAGCTGCCAATTGAGAATGTTCAATTGAAGTCATGTTCGGTTGAAATTCCTGCCTTTTAGGAGAGACTTCATTTTTTTTTCTTTCTATAATTCTATGGAATAAATGGTAATGAAAAATTTAATGAAGATATAGATAAAATATCTTTTTCTTAAAAAATTATAAAACAAAAATAAGAAGAGTTTAATTTTGAAAATAAGTTATTTCAAGTGGATTTATAATATTTAGCCACCTTCTTAGAAAATGAGTAAGAAAAAAATGATTAAAATATTTTTACATTATCCCTCCCAAAGCTATCCTACCTCACTTCGATCATAATCAACTTCGAACTAGAAATTAAATTAATTAACTTCGAACTAGAAATTAAATGAAAAGAACGAAATTAAATGAAAAGAATTTTGTATGAATTTAGAAAATGAATATGATAATGAGTAAGAATTTTGTACGAGCCATTTCACTACTTCAAAGCATGTAATCACCTTGTTTACTTCATGCTTTAATTTAGTATGATTCATGATTATAATAAGTTCGTCTTCGCAAGATTGGAACTACGAGAATAGGGTTTATATGGAAGGTTATGAACTCATGTATCTTTCTTTCATCTATGTCTAACATTGTTTTACGATTGGGATTTATGTCTTGAAGTTGTAATTAGTTATTTAATTTTTAATAATAATTTTGATTATTTTATTTATAATTTGATATTATTCATTGTATGAAAAATTCGTGTAGTCTTGAACCATATGTGGTTGACTTACTGAAAGATCTTGATAAACTAAAGAATCTATAGTATATAGATAAGATTGAGTACGACAGTAATTATAAATATATATATATATATATAGCCAAAGCACAATCGCATCTCCATCATGTTGCACAGTGATTCTCAGATTATATATCAGTTAGTTCAGTGAAATAAAGAAGGAAATACCTTCCGCATCTTACATATATGAAATTAGATTGTCTGGGAGGGAGAAGTTTGTTCATTCAATGAAGTTTTATCTGTTTGATCTAGTAAGGGGAGTGTTAGAAATAAGCCACCACCCGACGAATTAACGATTTACAAGCGATTCCGAACATCGAGGGAAGAGATCCAATGCGTGTATTCGGAGCTACGCAAATGTTGTAGTCGCATAATCATATATATATATATATATATATATATATATATATATATATATATAATATACACACATCTACACAATATATATGTATATATGTGTATATGTATGCATGTATACATATTTATACATATTTATAGTTTTTATCCTATTTTTGTTTTTAAATGGGGAAAATTTTACCATAGTTCACTCCATATTTTTTAATTAAAAAAAATATTTGCTATTGATAAAACACATAGGAAAGTTGTATATAAAACAAAAGTGATTTTTATAAGTATTTTGTTGTAATATTATTTGATCTTTTATTTTTTATCTTTTAAATCGATATAATTTTTTATTTTTTATTTTGAAAAATAAAACGAATTCAGCCTAATCTAACCATAAAATATTTAAGTTAAATTGATTCAAGTTATTAATATTAGAAAACGTTTAATAATTTATTTTAAATATGAATTTAATTAATTTGGGAGTAACTATTTTAACACCCTAGTGAAACAATTTTAAAAAAGATACAAAAAAAAAAACCCAAACAAGATGCCAAATTTAAAACCTGTCCATTCTTTTGACTATTATTCATGTAAATTCAACGGTTTCATTTACCACCCAATTTTCACCCTCTAAATAATAATTATAATTATAAAAATAAATTTCTTTTCTATTTTTAATTTCTAAATTATCCTATAAAATCATTTGTTCCATTGTTCTAAATACCATAAATTCAGGAAGAAATTCATCATGGATCATCCTCGAATACCCACAAAAACTAATGTAATTTCTTTCTTCTTTCTCTTTGAATTTCCCTTTTGTTTTTTGTTTTCTTTGAATTGATAGGTCGGATTGGCTTGTTCTTCTACTTTTCATTTTTTTTTTTTTTTTTTTTTTTTTTTTTTTTTTTTTTTTTTTTTTTAAAGATCATTATATGTTTTTGTTTAGAACTTGGATTGGTTGGATTTATTGAAGAACATTTTTTTTCCTAAATTCTTACTTTTTCTGGAGAAAATTCCAAAATGTAACCAAAGATGAACCCATAAACTCAAAAGTAGTTTTGACCATTATTTTTTTTGAGAAACAAAAAGAAATTGAATCATCTTCTGTTTCTTTTTTTGACAGGTTGTCGCAGCAGCGAGAATCTCGGCTATGATTGTATTGGCATTGGTGAGCTTAGCCACCGTGGACGCCATGAATCCGAGTCTGAGTTCGAACTCTCTGAAATTTCAGGCGATCAATTGTCGAAAACACTTTGCATTGTTGACGGAGTTTGGTGGCGTTGGCGATGGAGTAACTTCAAATACTCATGCGTTTCGTCGAGCGATTGAACATCTCAGCACACTGGCGACGGATGGCGGTGCTCAATTGGTTGTGCCGCTAGGAAAATGGCTGACAGGAAGTTTTAATTTGACAAGTCATTTCACACTTTTCATTGATAAAGAAGCTAAAATTCTTGCGTCACAGGTTGGACCTATGAATATGAGTATATTATTTTTATAAAGCTAATAACCTTGGGATGGTGATTTGAATTTTAATGCTTAAATCAAAGCTAAATTAGTTAGATTTGTTTCTCATAATCTAACGGTGCAGAATGAATCGGAATGGCCACTTGTGAAAGTTCTTCCATCTTATGGGAGGGGAAGAGATGCTCCGGGTGGACGGTACAGCAGCCTCATCTTTGGAACTAATCTTACCGATGTGGTTATCACAGGTGATTATTTATTTTTTCTTTACCTTTTTAACATTTCTTTTATTAAAAAAATGGTTAGCAAAATTATAGAGAAATAACATTGGAATGTTGACATGATATAGGTAACAACGGCACGATCGACGGGCAGGGGTCTTATTGGTGGGATAAGTTTCACAAAGGGGAGCTCAACGTAACACGACCATACATGATCGAGATCATGTACTCTGATCAAATTCAAATCTCAGATCTCACTTTGATCAACTCTCCTTCTTGGTTCGTCCATCCCGTCTATAGCAGGTTGACTCTGTCACTTTCTCACACACTCTGTTCAAACTTGAATAGTATTTGATTCAAATTTTTACTCTATATTTTGAATTAATATATATATATATATATATTTTAATTTGGTTCGGTGAAAAGCAGGAATGTGATTATCCAAGGGCTCACCATCTTGGCTCCAGTCACCGTACCCAACACCGACGGAATCGATCCAGGTTCCCTACTTCTTCACCTACAAAATCTGAGGGCTTCTTTTTTTTTCGTCATCCCTCTACCTAATTCTCCATTCAATTTTACAGATTCCTGTTCCAATACTCGAATTGAAGACTGTTATATTGTTTCCGGTGACGATTGCATCGCCATCAAGAGTGGATGGGACGAATACGGTATCAAATTGGGAATGCCGACCGAGGACCTCGTCATTCGCCGTCTCACTTGCATTTCACCAGATTCTGCAGGTATCGCCCTTGGTAGTGAAATGTCCGGCGGAATCCGCAACGTCAGGATTGAAAACGTCACTGCAATCAACACAGAATCTGCTGTCAGAATCAAAACTGCTCGCGGACGAGGCGGCTTTGTCAAGGACATTTTCGTCCGAAGAATGTTTCTATCCACGATGAAATACGTCTTCTGGATTGCTGGAGACTACAAAGATCATGCGGATGATAAGTTCGATCCCTCGGCGTTGCCAGAGATTAAGAACATTAACTACAGAGACGTGGTGGCTGAGAATGTTACAATGTCGGCAAATTTGGCGGGAATTTCAGGAGATCCGTTCACAGATATATGTGTCTCGAATGTGAAGATTGAATTGTCGAAAAAGCCTAAAAAGTTGCAGTGGAACTGTACGAAAATTGAAGGATTTAGTAGCGACGTGGAACCGCCGCCATGTGCTCCGCTGGCTAAGGCAGCAAAAAGTGGTGGATGTGACTTTCCTGAGGATCATCTACCAATTGAGAATGTTCAATTGAAGTCGTGCTCGTTTTAGTAAATTTTTTTTTTTTTTTTTTTTTAAATTCTATGGAATAAATGGTAATGAAAAATGTAATGAAAATATAAAAAATTTATAAAATATTGTTTTTCCTCTAGTAGATTCCTCTTCGTCGACAGTCTTGTAAAGTTTTTATACACCTACAAATGTGTGTGTCTCGACGTTACAACTTTCCTGAAACCCATCCTCGTCGATGACACTAATGATATAGCGGCCTCGATATACAATGTATGGTTAAGTATGGTTAAGCAAGTAAGTAACTATATTGAATTCCGTTTAAGTGTTATAGGTGGGCATCATGGTTTGCTTAGAACTTAAAATATACATGTTACGATAGAATTGAACATGTTTTAAGACATAGAATTGAACATGTTTTAAGACATAGATCATGAGATTAACCTGGGATGATTGTTTGACCCGATTAGGTTTAAACATACCCTATACATGTTTAATAATATATCACCTATGAGCCATTTCACTACTTCAAATCATGTAAACACGTGTTTGACTTCATGCTTTAATTTGTATCATTCATGGTTATAGAAAATGTTTGTCTAAACATGATTACAACTGCTACATTAAGAATAGACGTTATATGTAAAGTTATGAATTTATATATCCTTGTTTCATCTATGTCTAGCATGGTTTTTCGGTTGAAATTTATTTCATATGTCTAAAATTTCATTTGCAAAAGAATTCGTGTAGTAGGTTTGTGGCTCACGTGCTTCACCTTAAAATACTTAACTCAACCTTAATTTCAACTTTTTCACGTTGTCCAAACTTACTTCCTTCCATTAACTAGATCAATATTTAATTAATTTCTTGCATTACATTGTCCTCTAAGTAATAAAAATTTGTTTTTATACCAACACTTTAATGTCATATTTACATACTTCATAGTGACGAAATTTTCTTTCGACACTACCGCTTTTAATATCTATAGCAGACTATGATATCGTCGTCCATCAAGCTTCTTTGGTCATTTTCATTCGAAACTACTTACTTGTTAGTCTACATTGGTACATTCCTTTCCATCTCTATTGTCATAATGTTGCGTATTTTAACTATGTTCGAGACGTCTAACTGAAACATCTAACCTTCCATAGCAAAATCATTTTCATGTACATACTAGCATTTAGTAGCTTACTAAACTATAGCTTCCCAACCTTGCTAAATCTAAACATCATCAATACTTTAATTTACATTCACATTTTAGGTAATCATAACATATTCTACCTTATAATAAACATAGAATTAAGCCAACAACAATTAAGATAACTATAACCCAGTAAATAGTGTCAAAAATCAATTATAAGTCATATTTTATAATGATTAAGGAGCAACAACATATGCAATCAATAATGTTTCCTTTTCTTATCTTACGCATGACATACTAGACGGTGATGTGACATCAGCAGTGGGACCATAGAACATGCAAAGCCCTCCATCATAAGCTAGTTTACAAAATCTGTAACTTAGAGCTTTGATACCAATTGTAACGGCCCTGAATTTTCTACTTAATCTAAGGTCTCTACTATATACATATCATGAACATAGAATGCAGAAATATTTTATATAAACTTCTTCATAAAACATAACTTTCATCTTAAAACACTGTCATGGACTTACGTGTTTGAAAACATGTTTAAAACGACACAATGAAATATTAAATGAAATAAATAAACATTAAAATTAAAAACACCCTATTCTAACCTAAGTCTAAGAAAATAAGTACAACGACCTGATGCATGTGTTATGGTCATATACTATATCATAACTTATCATATCTGTAACGACCCGAAATTTTCTACTTAATTTAAGGTCGCTACTGTATACATACCATAAACATTGAATGCGGAAGACTTCATTTAAATTCCATAAAACATAACCTTTATCTTAAAACACAGCCATGGACTTACGTGTTTCGAAAACATCTTTAAAACGACACAACAAAGACCCGAAATAAAATAAATAAGCGTTTAAGTTTAAAACATCCTATTCTATCCTAAGACTAAGAAAATAAATACCACTATCCTATGCATGTGCCATGATCTCGAGTTGCGATGCCGTCGTCAGCCGTACAGGAATGCCTTGCCCTAATCCTGAAAAATGTAGTAGCACATGGCTTGAGTATTAAAGAAATTCTCAGCAAGTGACCCCACTATAGGGGTTAAATGCAACAATCACATGCAATGAAATGATGGGACCTATCTTTCGTTTCGTTTCGTTTCATTTCGTTTCGTTTCGTTTTCCCTATGGTGTAATCCTAACAGGTAATCGTGGACGTGTACCATATACTCTACACGCAACCCATACGTGAGAGTATGGGCTCACCAGCTAGTTCGCACACCGCTGGGCCACTGTCCCTAGCCGGTGGGCATGCTCTGGGGGCCCACCGGGACCCGTTAAAACTAAAACCGTCACAGCAGCGCTATGTAGGGCACAACGATCGTTGTCCTGCCATTTGGATGTACGCGTCCGTACCCTCGTGATGGGATAGGGGTATCCCCCCATATACATGATCACACAATATGCATGAGGTTCCACTAGTTCTACAGTCATCATTTAATGAACATAACCCCGTGTCACGTTTTCATGCTTACATGTCATTCTCATTCTCCTTTCGTTACATATCATACATATTCCTAGCGGGGTTATGTATCATGCAATTTACCGTATTTCATGTCATACAATTCATTAAGTTACATTTCAATACTCATACAACAAGCCATAATCGTACAAGGGCCACACATCGTCACATGCATTCATATCACATCAACTAAGCAGCATAAATAACATACATTCACGTTCACATGATTTCGTACTTAAGCACAATCATCTAGCATACAATGTATCATATCATAACCAAGTCATAACGTAAACACTTCATAGTCATATCGTTCTCTAACTTACCATAGCCTTAACGTTCTTATACCTATCACAGACATATCATTACGTGACGTACCTTAGTCATATCATCACCAGAACGTATCCTAACGCTATCGTTCTATCAATCTATCACAAACCTATCCCTTTCTACCCATAACCTAACCGTATTCTTTCATCAATCTCTCCTATCCATAGCACTTCGGTATGTAACTTAACCTTAACGTTTCGTGAACGTATCTTACTCCTATCGTTACATTTTGTTTTGTGCATCCTTCTCGTATCCTATCTCAAACATCTCCTAGAGCACATCGTACCATAATTATTATCATACAATCCACATATTATATAACATAACATAACATATAGGAAGCATATCGATCCACAGACAATTCACACATATCAATATATATGACACGTGCAGAACCACAGGGCACGTGTCAACATCAAAAAATAACCATGCCGATAGTAAGGTCACTTACCTGGTTAGCTTAAGTCGTTGTCACGAATATATCCTTAATGAAAGTTCGATTCCGTCGTTATCCTTGATGAAAGTCCATTGAACTCCAAGTCAACCTATGTGAGCTCATGACATCAGTTTCAAGTTTGAACTCTATAAAATTATTTCTCTAATTTATGTTGACCCATGTGTTATACTTCATGCGAACGTTAGAGTCTTGAACGTTAGGGTCTTTGCTTGAGTTAGGTGTTGAAATATTTATATATGTTTGTTATAGTATTATTTTCATACAAACCATTTAATACTCATTAAAATTTACCGGATATTCTATTTTCTCTGATGGTGTTTAATACCCTTTTAACATTTTCCAGATAATTTTCAATTATGTTCACAGTCTTCCCTCTCTGTCTATTACTGTGTTTTCTTTCTTTTAATTTTTTAATTATCTCTCCCGAGAATGACTTTTAATATCATTAAATAAAATAAAAGGAAACTAATGACCTCTTCAAATGCAATATCTCTTTTTAGCAACATATCTCTTTCTACCAAAACAAAATTTAATCTAAACCCTTTTTGTGCTTGTTTTTGGAGAGAAGAAATTCTGATGAGTTAAATCTGTTTAATCATTTCTTTTTATTTTTGTTTGTTACTTTTTCAATTAGGTTGGCAATTACTTCCGCCAATTTAATCAATTCTATTTTGTTTCTGCTATTGATCATGACGTATCTTTCTAATTAAATTGCTAAATAAAACTAAATAATTGGATAAAAGAAAAGGAGATCTGAGATATAACTTACAAGAAATCTCAAATCTCTCTCCCCTCTACCAGGTAAATCTTGATCATCTCTGTCGACCAATCTCGTATAAATTTGATGCAAGGCATGTCAGCTTTCTCAAATCTGAGATTTTTCATTTCAGTTTCATTTGGGAGGATTGTGAGGTGTTGAGGAGAGGTTATTGGGGAAGTGACTTACCGGAGAGAAAAGAGGGAATAATGGTTTTTTTTATTTATTTACTTATTTATTAATTTATTATTATTATTTTTTTTTATACCTAATAATAATTTTTATTTGTTTATTTATTTATTTTTGGGCTGTTACAATATCTTTGCACGTGTTAATTCACATATCATAACATATTATATATCATAACAGTTACATAACATAACCCGAGCATGCCTTCAATATATCGCATCACCATATATCATATCATAAACATATCAATTTAACACATATAGCATAACATTCACGTAACATCTCATTTCATAACAATTTACATATACAAGCATAAGACATATGCAAAGCCATAGGCATGTGTCATTAATCAGCACACAATTATAACCAAACAAGAGTGGGACCACTTACTTAGTTGACCTAGGCCAAAGCTACTACGAATCTTTGATGCTTGATGCTAGTGCTACTTAACGGCTGCTCGCAGAAATTTAATTATGACTAAAGAGTTATAAAATCATAAATTTTTACTACTACAGGGATTCACTCACCTAATTTTGCATAAAATAATTTTAAGCTTATTTCTAATTATTTAATTTAGCTAAGCCTAGTTATACATAAAAACTTACCCCTAATAATTTAAACTAACTAAACCTAATTATGCATAAATAATTTGAACTCGATGCCAAAAATTTAGGTAGCCAAAAGTTAGTCATACTAATCTTAAACGCTTCCAAAGAATTGAAACTAGGAGGAAATGGTCCGAGTGTATGAGAGCCAAGTTAGATTAGCCAAAATGCTGGCTTTGAGCTATCAGAAAATGATTTCTTCGACTGGATTCGAACCGTTCAAGCGGGATGCTAAAATGATGTGAGGGACCTCCCTTTTACCGGGGAAGCAAACCCTTCACTTCTAAGTTTTAAGCGACGTGGGACGACTTCTTTTTTTTTTTTTCTTTTTCTTTTTCTTTTTCTTTTTCTTTTTCTAATTTTTGGTTAGTGCAATTAATACCGTCTTAAACAATATATACTTCATTTACTGGAGGATCACGTTCGAGTGATAATCTAAAGAGTTTGTAGTAAACGAATAAGGTTGAGTTTGTTATATGCTCAACACTATTGATTCTCCGCATTTTAAAATCGTTACAAATGATTTGATCCAAATTATTCATGTGGAGGCATGCGAGTGTGGTTATCCTATACATTAAGTTTGTATAAGACTTGGACCACAAAATATTTAATTTCTCTGTGTAAATCAATTAATTGAGAAAATAAATATTTTGCATGATGATCATATGTGACTTGATCTTAATCCTCACTGAATTATGAATTTCTACATGCTATGTGTTGTTCTTCGATTTTTTATGGATGAGAATGACTTTTGTATCCAATTCAATATGTCTACCATTTTGGGGACTCGATCAAATAGGTAGCTCGAAACATAATTTCATGAAATGGAATTCAGTTTTTTCCATATAAGGTAAGTAGATGAATAGTTTCTTTAAGTGCTAATTTCAAGACTTGAAGAATGGGATCCCACCTTCTCAATGTCTCGAGACGGGCTTAATTTATAATTAGATTATAAACAAATTATTCATTAGAGAATGAATGATATTAAGACAAAAAATGTAATTGTAGGGGTAAAATGAATTTTTGATCCAGTTGTAATTATGAACTCACGAAGAATTGACTAGCTTGCAATGATTATAATAATGGACACACTTTGTCATAGAGTACCTAAGAGTGTAACGCTAGGTAGTGTCCTAAACACTAATTAATTTTATTAATAAATTTTTGTATCATTATTGGAGTTAGGTGTCCCCTTGCTAACTCATAAGATTTAATTTGAAGCGTTTAAATTAATATTTAATATATTAAATATATTAAAATAATTAAAAAAATATATATTTAATTTAAAATATTCAAAATACTATTCAATGATATAATAAATATAAAGGAAGAAACTTCAACGGTTAAAATACAAAAAAGGTAGAGTTTTTACTTTCATATTAAATGTTTCTTTTAATTTTTAATAAAATTAAATTGGTTTCCAATGGTTCGCTACAAGGATGAAAAATGCATTCCCTTTATTTCTAGATAGCATTTAGTTTTAGAGCTGGTATTAGACATAATTAAAACACATGGACATGATAGAGTTGAGGTGACCAAATTTGATACAACGTACCCTATAATCACTAGTGTTCATAGACGAGGTACATTCTTAGACCAATGAAGTAGATTCATATCCAATTTTTGTCATTTCCTATTCCTTAGTATGTATATATCTGGTTGAAATTATAGAACCATAATATCTCTAGATATGATTCAGTGTTTTAACAAGACCTTTGTTTCGTAAACTAATCTTTGGGTGGTCCAGAGATCATATGGATACATTATGAGATGAGAGAAACGAGTATGACATGATGTTATGGTCCTACTTTAGAATTGTCATCTATTCTTTGGTATGTATGCACCCATGTAGGATCAAAATCATAGCGTCTACAGGCCATCAGTGTCACTCAAACGTGAGTCGTGCCTCACCATGACATGCATGAATCACTATATCATTGTGTCTCACCATGTGCATATATTTATACATTTTTTAATTTTCATCTCTTTTGTTTTTAAATGTGAAAAATTTACCATATTCATTTTATATTGTTTTATTAAAAAGTTAAGTCCACTTAATAATAATTTTTTATTGTTAAAAAAAAAACTAATTTCTATATTAGATAACCGACTTTGGTATTAAATAGTCTAAATAATGTAAACATAATTTAAGAAAATTTATTAATAAAGAAAAAAAATATAAAAGAAAATTTTAGCAAAAATATCAAAAGAATAAATAGAAATTAATATTGAGTTATACTTACTATTTGGAGGGATTTCCGCCTATATTCAACTCATGTGTTATTAATTAAAAAATATAATCAAATCAATATAGAAATATTATTTAAAATTAAAGAAACAATTATTTTGGATTTATTTTGGATTTAACATGTTTTAGATTTAATTTAATTTTTTGAATGGTAAACATTTTTAATCCAAATGAATTTGTCTAATCTAACCATAAAATATCAGTTGTTCCAATATTTTACTAAAAATAATAATAAAAATAAATCGCTAATATAGAAAATCTTTGTTAATTTGTTTTTAAATTGTGATTTAGTTTACTTGGTTTGACATGTTCTTGGAGTAACTATTTTAACAATCTAATATATATAAAATAATTATAAAAAAACAAACAACAAAAACAAGATGCCAAATTTAAAACGATCTCACTTTTTATGTTTCCTTACAGTTATATTTTCTTAAACAGTTCTGTTGGGCTAATATTTTAGACTAATCCAACCATTTCATTTACAACCCAAATTTTTACCCCTTAAAAAAAAAAGTAATAATAGTAATAAATCCCTTTCCTATTTTTTATTCCTAAATTATCCTATAAAATCATTTTCCCTCTAATCTAAAAATCATAAACTCACCAAGAAAATTAAACATGGAATTTCCTCAAACACCCACAAAAATCAATGTAATTTTTCTTCTTTTTTTTTTCTTTGAATTTCACTTTTTTTTCTTTGTTTTCTTTCTATGGATCCTCGGCTTGGCTTGTTATTCTACTTTTCATTGGTTATTCTTTCCGATTACTTAAAATGATTCTGAGTTTTTGTTCAAAACCGAGATTGGTTGATTGAAAAACTTTGTTTCTTTCATGGAACCAACACAACCATGAACCAATAAACCTAATTGCCGTTTTCAACATTATTTTATCAAGAAACAAAAAGAGATTGAATCATCTTTGATTTTGTTCAACAGGTTGTTGCGGCGAGAATCTCAGCCGTGATCGTACTGGCACTGGTGAGCTTAGCCACAGTAGACGCTATGAATCCGCGTCTAAGCTCGAACACTCTGAAATTTCAGGCCATCAATTGCCGGAAACACTCGACATTACTGACTGAGTTTGGTGGCGTCGGCGACGGAGTAACTTCAAATACTAACGCGTTCCGAAAAGCGATTGAACATCTCAGCACACTCGCGGCGGATGGTGGTGCTCAATTGATCGTACCGCCGGGGAAATGGCTGACCGGAAGTTTTAATCTGACTAGCCATTTCACACTTTTTATCGATAAAGAAGCAAAAATTCTTGCATCCCAGGTTCGACCTATTGAGTATTTTATTTTTATATAGCTAACAACTTTGTGCGTGGTGATTTGAATTTTATTCTTTAATAGAAAATAAATGAGTTAAGTTTGTTCCTCATAATTTAATGGTTATAGAAAGAATCAGAATGGCCACTCGTGGAAGTTCTCCCATCTTATGGGAGGGGAAGAGATGCTCCGGGTGGACGGTACAGCAGCCTCATCTTTGGAACTAATCTCACCGATGTGGTTATCACAGGTGATTATTTTTCTCTTACCTTTTAAAATTTTAATTTTTTTTTAAATGGTTTGCAAAATTATAATCTTTATAGGCTTGCGTGCAATCGGAATTAAATAAAAAAATGAATTAAATAAAAAAAATTAAAGTGAATGAAAACATAGGAAAAACATTTATAGAAAATAAAGTTGGGTTGGTGACATGGTGTAGGTAACAACGGTACAATCGACGGGCAAGAATCTTCTTGGTGGGAAAAATTTAAGAAATGGGAACTCAAGGAAACACGACCATATGTGATCGAGATCATGTACTCTGATCAAATCTAGATATCGAATCTCACTTTGATCAACTCATCTTCTTGGTTTGTCCATCGGATTTATAGCAGGTTTGACTATTTCACTTGGTCCCATTATATTTTATTTTAAGATTATGTTTAAAAAAAAAAAAAAAATTAAAACGTGTAATAATATACCATTCAAATTATTCCCAACTAAAAGCAATTTTGATTTATATATATATTATTATGATTTATTTTTAATTTAGTTTGGTTTGGTGGGATGAAAATGCAGAAATGTAATTATCCAAGGACTCACTATCTTCGCTCCCATCACTGTACCTAACACTGACCCAATAAATCCAGGTTCCCTTCTTCTCAATTTTTAAAACCTTAGGGTTCTTTTCTTTGTCAATCCCTCTCCTTAATTCTCTATTCAATTTATCAGATTCTTGTTCCAACACTCGAATTGAAGACTGTTACATTGTCTCCGGTGACGATTGCATTGCCATCAAGAGCGGATGGGACCAATATGGTATCAAGTTTGGAATGCCGACCGAGGACCTTGTCATTCGCCGCCTCACTTGCATCTCACCAGATTCTGCAGGTATTGCCCTTGGCAGCGAAATGTCTAGCAGAATCCGCAACGTCAGGATCGAAAACGTCACTGCAATCAATACACAGTCTGCTGTCAGAATCAAAACCGCTCGCGGACGAGGTGGTTTCGTCAAGGACATTTTCGTTCGAAGAATGTTTCTATCCATGATGAAATACGTCTTTTGGATGACTGGAGACTACAAATCGCATGCAGATGACAAGTTTGATCCCTCAGCATTACCGGTGATTAAGAACATTAATTACAGAGATGTGGTGGCTGAGAATGTTAATATATCGGCAAATTTGGCAGGGATATCGAGAGATCCATTCACGAATATTTGTATGTCGAATGTGAAGATTGGATTGTCGAAGAAGCCTAAAAAGTTGCAGTGGAACTGTACGGATGTTGAGGGATTCAGTAGCGATGTAGATCCGCCGCCATGTGCTCCATTAACTAAAGCAGCGAAAAGCGGTGGATGTGACTTTCCTGAAGATAAGCTGCCAATTGAGAATGTTGAGTTGAAGTCATGCTCTGTTGAAATTCCTCCTTTTTGATAGACTTTGTGGTAATGAAAAATTTAAAGAAGATATAGATAAAATGTCTTTTCCTTAAAGTAATACTCCAACTCAAAATCATCAAAATAATAATCTACCATTGAAACATAAAATGATATTGTAGGGTATTTATGTTTTATTTTTATTTTAATTTCAAGTTATTTTGTTTTAAAGATTGTTTATTAAACATTAAATCTATGACAATGTTTTATGAATACGTCTCAAATGATTATTTCGACATAAAGTTGTTACATTATGTATATAATAGCCATTTTAAGTTAGTACTTGAAAACCTCTAAAACTGTGAAATTCCAACAAGTTTACAAGGAGTTTGAATGGAAGATGTGTTGTGATCAAGCTAATTTGGTTTTCCTTCTTGGCTTGATGTGCTCTCAGCCTTTGAATGTCGAGACCTACACACTACCAACACAATTCCGAAAATGAACAAGTTCTAGAGATGTGCCAAAGTGCTAATATTTTGGTGTTGTAGTGTAGTTTCAATAAGTAGTGTGTTGAGTAAGGCATCAATAATTTTTAAGCAATGAACGGGACCTTGACATTTTTTTTTTAATACATGACCTTGCAAAATATGAGATCTCATGAGAAAGTTAGGTGCCCTGTTAAAAGGTTTTTCTATGGTATATGAGTGAGTGTAAGGATCCTATATTTTTACTAACCTAAAGTCGCTACCTTCATCGTAACATATTCTCTTGTGCGGAAATAAACATTTAAAACTTTATCATAAAACATTGTCATGGATTTACATGTTCGAAAATATCTTTAAAACAACATAACTAAATATAAAATTAAAAAAAAAACATTAAAATTAAAAACACTCTACACTAAATCAATTAATTGAGAAAATTAATATTTAATATGATGATCATCTTGATCTTGATCCTAACTGAGTTATGAATTTCTACCTCTACAAGTCTATCTCTTGATTTGCATGGGTGAGAATGACTTTTGTAACCAATTGAACATGCTTACCATTTTCGGGACATGACCAAACAAGGAGTGAAATAATAATTTCACTAAATGAAATTCACTTTTTTCCATATAAGGTAAGTAGTTGAATAGTTCCCTTAGCCCGGTTTCCAAATTTGAAAAATGGGATGCCACCTTATAAACTTAGTTTATTATTAGATCATAAAAAAAATTATTTATTAGAGAAATGTAATTGTATGGGTAAAATAAACTTTTAACTTGATTATAATTATAAACTGCTCACGAAAAATTGACTAGCTTGTAATAATTATATTAATGGACACAACTTGTCATATTGTATAGTAATCATAGATGGGACACATTCTTATACCAATGAGGTAGATTCAGATTAGTCTCAATACAATTACACCTTACTTAGAATTCAATCTGTTTCGAGTATATGGTATCGTGTATGGAAATAAAGTAGAGGCTCTTATCAAGACTTCTGTTTCATAGCCAACTTTGGATGAATACACTATGAGGTTGCCATACTTGTGATCTCCCGGATCATGACATGATATTATGATCCAACATTGATTATCACCTATTCCTTAGTATGTATGCATCCGGTCACAATTATAGAACCATAATATCCCTAGACCATACATGATATCATGTGCGAAAATGATTTTGTGCTTCAACGAGGTCCTTGGGTGGACTAGAGACCATATGGATATATTATGAGATTGGACAAACGAGTGTATGACATGATGTTATGGTCCCACTTTAGAATTGTCGTCTATTATTTAGTATGTATGCACATAGTATCAAAATCATATCATTCATTGGGCCCCAAAGAGGGGTGGATTTGGGGGTGGTCCCACATCGATTGGAGGAAGGATAGAGTGCCAGCGAGAACGCTGGCCCCGCAGGGGGGTGCATTGTGATGTCTCACATTAGTTGGAGAGGAAAACAAACCACCACTTATAAGGGTGTGGAAACCTTCCCATTGCAGATGCGTTTTAAAGCCTTGAGGGGAAGCCCGAAAGGAAAAGTCCAAAGAAGATAATATCTACTAGCGGTGGATCTAGGTCGTTACAATATGGTTGTGCCGTCCCTGTGCATATATATGTATGTATCACAAAACACACACGCGCCTATATAATAAATACATATCTGCATGCATAAATACATACCTACATATACATATATACACATCACACACACACATATATACTTATACATTTTTATAATTTTCATCTTCTTTCATAATTTTAATCTTTTTTGTTTTAAATGTGCAAAATGTTACCATATATTCCGTTTATTATAACCATCGATATACCTTTTTTTATTTTTTATTTTTTGAAAAATAAAATTGCAGGTCATATTTCAATTCGATTTAAACATAATTTAAGAAAATATCTTATAAAAGAAAAATTTTAATAAAAATATCAAAAGAACAAATGAGAATTAATTTTGAGTTATTCTCTTCGACCCATATTCAACTCATTAAATTTTAATCAAATCAATATAGAAATATCACAAAACTAAACAAATAAATATCTTTGGTTGAATAGGTTTCTAATTTAATTATTTGGATGGTAAAATTTTTCAATCCAATAATGAATTCGGCTTAAGCTAATCATAAAATACTCATGTTAAGTTGATTCGAGTTATTCGAATAATTTATTAAAATAAAATTAATAAAAATAAAATTTTAATATGAAAATCATTTTATAATTTGTTTTTAAATACCGATTTAGTTGACTTGGTTTGATCATGTTCTTGGAATAACTATTTTAACACCCTAATACTCATAAAACAATTTTTAAAAAACAAACAAAAATAAGATGACAAATATAAAATGCTCACACTCTTTATGTTTTCTTACACGTTATATTATTCTAAACAGATCATTAGAATAATATTCGAGGGATAATGTTTTCTTACATGTCATTAGAATAATATTCTAGGTAAATCCCTCGGTTTCACCCTTTAAGCAATAATGTAATTGTAGTAATAAATTCATTTCCAATTTTTTTTTTCATATGGAGACCTACACGCTACCAAATCAGCAACACCATTCAAGAAATTAACTAGCTCTAGAGATGTGCCAGAGTGCTAATATTTTGGTGTTATAGTGTAGTTTCGATAATTAGTGTGTTGAATAAGGCACCAATGATTCTTAAGCAATGAACGAGGTCTCGACATTTCCTTGAATATATGGCCTTGCAAAATGTGAGCAAGTCTCAAGGGAAAATTAGGAAGTTAGCCATATAGTATATGACTGAGTCCATGGTTAGAACTTGAGAGTTTTGATGCGAATTGGAGCTATGAAATCATGCTAGATGAGTTCTAAGTATACTTAAACAAGTAGTCATGTTGAGTTCTCTTTAAGCGTTTACGATTGGGTATCACATGGTTTGTTTAGAATTTAAAGTATAAATGTAACGCTTCAGATTCACCGCTAGCAGATATTGTCCTCATTGAACTTTTCCTTTCGGACTTCCCCTCAAGGGTTTAAAACGCGTCAGCTAGGGGAAGGTTTCCACACCCTTATAAATGGTGTTTTGTTCTCCTCCCTAACCAATGTGGGACATCACAATAACTTTTATGATAGAACGGAGTATGTTTGAAGACATAGATCATGAGACTAACTTGAGATGATTCTTTGACCATGTTAAGTTTAAATATACCCCAAACATGTTTGATATGTCATATAGGAACCATTTCACTACTTCAAAGAATACAATCACCGTGTTTACTTCATGCTTCATGCTATATTGAGAATATGGCTTATATGTAAGGTTATAACTTTTGTATCCTTGTTTCATTTACGTCTAGCATCGTTTTACGGTTGGGATTTATCTCCTGAAGTCGTAATTAGTTATTTAATTTTTAATAATAATTTTATTTAGAATTTGATATTATTTATTGAGTCTTAAACAATATATGATTGACTTACCGACGAATCTTAATAAATTAAACAATATTGGTAGATATATATAATGCATACTTATACATTTTCATAATTTTTATCCTCTTTTTGTTTTTGTTCACTCCATATTTTTTAATAAAAGAAATATATTTGTTATCGATAAAATATATATATATATATATATATATATATATATATATATATATATATATATATATTCTATATTAAACAATAGACTTATGCTATGAAATATGAAGTTATTTTTATAAGTATTTTGTTATAATATTATTTGATCTTTTATTTTTCATCTTTTAAATCGATACACTTTCTTATTTTTTTATTTTTTTATTTTTTTTTCGGAAAATGAAACAAATTCAGTCTAATCGAACCATAAAATATTTAAGTTAAATTGATTATAAAAATAAAAATATTATTATAAAAATTCAGTCTAATCGACATTATTGTTACCGACAACAACTCATTCTTATTGACAGCTTTACTCGCAAGCTTCATTATGAGTTTGCTACCAAAGATTTGGGTTCTATCAGTTACTTTCTTGGTCTTGAAGCTTCACTCACTCCTGATGGTCTCTTTATTAGTCGGTTAAAATATGCTCGAGATATTCTTACTCATGCTCAGTTGCTCGATAGCAAACCAGTCCACACTCCCATGGTTGTTTCCCAACACCTGCTGATGGTTCTCCTTTCTCTAATCCTACTCTCTAGATCTCTTGTTGGCATCCTTCAGTACTTGACTATTACACGTATAAATATTGTCTATGCTGTGTATTCTGTCAGTCGATTCTTGCATGTCTCTACTGCAGATCGCTTTCTTGCTGTCAAACGTATTCTTCGCTATGTCAAAGGAACACTCCACTTTGGTCTTACCTTTCGTCCATCCACTGTTCCTAGTACGCTAGTCACTTATTCAGATGCTGACTGGGCTGGTTGTCTCGATACTCGTCGTTCTACATCCGGCTATTCTATTTATCTTAGTAACAATCTCGTTTCTTGGAGTGCCAAAAAGCAACTTACTGTCTCACGTTCCAGCTGTGAATCTGAGTATCGTTTGCTCTTGCCACGACTGCTGCTGAACTTCTTTGGGTTACGCATCTTTTGCATGGCCTCAAGATCCCTATTTCACAGCAGCCTTTACTCTTATGTGACAACAAAAGTGCTATTTTTTTTTATAGTTTTAATTCCGTTTCTCACAAGCGGGCCAAACATGTTGAACTAGATTATCATTTCCTTCGAGAACTTGTTATCACTGGCAAACTTGGCACACAATATGTATCTTCCCATCTCCAAGTTGCTGACATCTTCATGAAAAGTATTTCTCGACCTCTCTTTGAATTTTTCAAATCCAAGCTTCACGTTTGTTCAAATCCGACACTCAGCTTGCGGGGTGTTAAGGATAGTTGACCGTTTATTATAAGGCAAATATTTAGATATTTACGTGGCTTACCATATTTGCCATTTTATTAAAAGCAAATATATTGTATTCATTTATTGTTCTTACCTTTTATTGTTCTTTCCATATTATTTGTGATTTACCATAATTCTGTGTACGGTAAATGATTATAAATAGAGAACTTTCACCATATTTAGGTGGGGTGGCTTCAGCAAACGTTTTCAATTACTATATACATATCATGAACATAGAATGCTGAAATACTTTATTTAAACTTCTTCATAAAACATATAAGGTAAATAGATGAATAGTTTTCTTAAGTGCTGATTTCAAGACTTGAAGAATGGGATCCCACCTTCTCAATGTCCCGAGAGGGACTTAGTTTATAATTAGATTATAAACAAATTATTCATTAGATAATGGATGATATTATTGAGATATAATATTTAGAGAATATATTATTTATGGAATAGATCTTCGATAATATATCTTAATATTCTTTCTTTTATGATTTGATTTAGAGTATATTTTATTTTATTCTCAATATTTAATTAGTTTATATTTTCCTGTGGTATGTATTAGTTGCTAGCTTGTATTGGATAGGAATATCTATGAGAATATACATTCGATTCCAATTCTATTTCTATTTTTCATTCTTAACATGATATCAAAGCATCGATCTGGGTATTCTTAAATATCAGAATTTCCTCTTGAGTTAGTGTTTGGCATCAGAGCCAAACCCAAACCCTAACTCTATCAGTCTTTACAACCGCCATTCATCATCTAACTCAATCAGTGAAGCCTTTACATCAGCCGATCTTCCAATATCAAGAATACGTTATAAGCATCTTCAAATTTCTCACCAGGCTCAAATGTGACATATTCAAGATGTTCGTATTGTCTTTCACAACATCTCAAGTGATTTAGAGCACCGATCTTGGTGTCATTATCTAACTTCAAAACTTCGGATGTTTATTTAACACATCCTTATTATATTCATCACTCTGATCCGCCAGGATATTCACTTGTTCCAGTCAAATTAAATGGAACAAACTACCAATCCTGGAGTACATCATTTATGCATAAATCAAGAAATAGCTCTTCAAGTTCTGAGATACATCAAAGGCGGTCTATCTCTGAGTTTTGCATCTTTTTGGGAAATTCAATAATTTCTTGAGAAGATTAAAAATGCAAACCAATAAAAGGCCGTCTATTTCTGAGTTCTGCATCTTTCTAGGAAATTCAATAAATTCTTGGAAGTCTAAAAATGCAAACCAATCAAAGACAAGTTGTGTTATTGACCTACACTCGTAAAGACAATTTGGGTGTTATTGACCTACGCTCGTAAAGACAACTTGGGTGTTATTGACCTACGCTCGTAAAGGCAAGTTGGATGTGATTTTAACATACACTCCAACTTGAGGGAGAGTGTTGAGATATAATATTTAGAGTATATATTACTTATGTAATATATTTTAGATATTATATCTTAATATTATTCCTTTATGATTTGATTTATGGTATATTTTATTTTATTCTCGATATTTAATTAGTTTATATTTTCCTTATTTGTAGGTATTAGTTATTAGTTTGTATCCTATTTAAAGCTTATGAATATGAATGAGAACATACATTCGATTCCAATTCTATTTCTATTTTTCATTCTTAACAAATATTAAGGCAAAAAAATGTAATTGCATGGGTAAAATGAACTTTTGATGTAGTTGTAATTATGAACAACTCAGGAAGAATTGACTAGCTCGTAATGATTATAATAATGGATACACCTTGTCATAGAGTAACTAAGAGTGTAACTCTAGGTCTATAATATAGTGTTCTAAAATTAATGAATAAAAATTGATTAATTAAAAAGTTTAATTAATTTTTATTAATAAATTTTTGTATCATTATTGGAGTTACCGTCTCCTTGGTAACTCGTAAGATTGAATTTGAAGCGTTTAAATTAATATTTAACATATTAAATATATTAAAATAATTAAATATATACATATATTTAATTTAAAATATTCAAATTACTATTGAATGATATAATAAATATAAGGAAAAATAATATTTAATTTAAAATATTATCCTTTAATATATAAAATATATTAAACATACAAAAGAAAAATAATATTGTATTTGATATATTAAATATTAAAATAATTAATGTATCTTAGATACATTGGATTAAATAATATATATGATTTTTTTTATTTTTTTATTTAAAAAAAAGTCTCCAATTAGCCTTGAGTTCAGTCATTGTTGGGAAGGAACTTTAACATAGTTGAAATATTTTCATATTAAATGTTTTCTTTTAATTTTTAATAAAATTAAATTGATTTTCAATGCTTCTCCCAAGAATGAAAAATGCATTCCCTTTATTTCTAGATAGCATTTAGTTTTAACAAGACTTTTGTTTCGTAAACTAATCTTCGGATGGTCCAGAGATCATATGGATACATTATGAGATAAGAGAAACGAGTATGATATGATGTTATGGTCCTACTTTATTATTGTCATCTATTCTTTGGTATATATGCACCCATATAGGATCAAAATCATAGCATCTATAAGCCATCAGTGTCACTCAAACGTGGGTCGTGCCTCACCATGACATGCGTGGATCACTATATCGTAGTGCCTCACCATATGCACATATATGTATGTATCACACAACACACACATACATATACATACATACATATCTATGTATGTATGTGTGTTATGTATTTGTATATAGCACATACTTATTCATTCTATATTCTTTTATTAAAAAAGATTTGTCGTAAAATTTCAAAGATCCAATTAATAATAATTTATTTATTGATAAAAAAAAATAGCTAATTTCTGTATTAGATAATAATTTCATAGTCTAAATAAGGTAAATTGATAAAATTCTGATTTAAACGTAATTTAAGAAAATTTCTTAATAAAGAAAATTTTAATAAATACATCAATAGAATAAATAAAAATTAATATTGAGTTATACTTACCATATTTGAGAGATTTCTACCCATATTCAACTCATATGCTACCATTAATGAAAAAATAACTGTAGGTTAATCAAATCAATATAGAAATATCATTTAAAATTAAATAAACAATTATTTTAGATTCAACATGTTTTAGACTTAATTTAAATTTTTGGACTACGTTTTCAGTCCAATAAATCCTTATCAAATAATGATTTCGTGTAATCTAGCCATAAAATATTCACGTTAGGTTGATTCTCGAGTAATTTACTAAAAAAATTTTAATAAAAATAAATTTCAAATATAGAAAACCTTTGTTAATTTGTTTCTAAATACTGATTTCGTTTACTTGGTGTGACCTTGTTGTTGGAGTAACTATTTTAACACTCTAATACACATAAAATAATTATAAATAAAAAAACAAACAACAAAAACAAGATGTCAAATTTAAAACGATCTCACTCCGTATATTTCCTAAATAGTCTTTTGGGCTAATATTTTAGGTAAATCCAACCATTTCATTTACCACTCAAATTTTCACCCTAAAAAAAAGTAATAATAGTAATAGTAATAAATTCATTTTCTATTTTTTATTCTTCAATTATCCTATAAAATCACTTTTCTGGAATCTAAAAATCATAAACACATCAAGAAAATTAATCATGGAACTTCCTCGAAAACCCACAAAAATCAATGTAATTTTTCTTCTTCTTTGTCTTTGAATTTCACTTTTTTTTCTTTGTTTTCTTTCTATTGATCGTGTGGGCTTGACTTGTTATTCTACTTTTCATTGATTTTTCTTTCCGATTACTTAAAATGATTATGAGTTTTTGTTCTAAACCGTGATTGGTTGATTGAAAAACTTTGTTTTTTTTCATGTAACCAACATAAAGATGAACCAATAAACCTAACTGCCATTTTAAACATTATTTTATCCAAAAAGAGATTGAATCATCTTTGATTTTGTTCGGCAGGTTACTGCGGCGAGAATCTTAGCCGTGATCGTACTGGCATTGGTGAGCTTAGCCACAGTGGACGCTATGAATCCGCGTCTAAGTTCGAACTCTCTGAAATTTCAGGCCATCAATTGTCGGAAACACTCGGCGTTGCTGACGGAGTTTGGCGGCGTCGGCGACGGAGTAACTTCAAATACTAACGCGTTCCGAAAAGCGATTGAACATCTCAGCACACTCGCGGCGGATGGTGGTGCTCAATTGATCGTGCCGCCGGGGAAATGGCTGACTGGAAGTTTTAATCTGACTAGCCATTTCACACTTTTTATCGATAAAGAAGCAAAAATTCTTGCATCCCAGGTTCGACCTATTGAGTATTTTATTTTTATATAGCTAACAACTTTGTGTGTGGTGATTTTAATTTTATTCTTTAATAGAAAATAAATGAGTTAAGTTTGTTCCTCATAATTTAATGGTTATAGAAAGAATCAGAATGGCCACTCATGGAAGTTCTCCCATCTTATGGGAGGGGAAGAGATGCTCCGGGTGGACGGTACAGCAGCCTCATCTTTGGAACTAATCTCACCGATGTGGTTATCACAGGTGATTATTTTTCTCTTACCTTTTAAAATTTTAATTTTTTTTTAAATGGTTTGCAAAATTATAATCTTTATAGGCTTCCGTGCAATCGGAATTAAATAAAAAAAATGAATTAAATAAAAAAAATTAAGGTGAATGAAAACATAGGAAAAACATTTATAGAAAATAAAGTTGGGTTGGTGACATGGTGTAGGTAACAACGGTACAATCGACGGGCAAGGATCTTCTTGGTGGGAAAAATTTAAGAAAGGGGAACTCAAGGAAACACGACCATATGTGATCGAGATCATGTACTCTAATCAAATCCAGATATCGGATCTCACTTTGATTAACTCACCTTCTTGGTTTGTCCATCCCATTTATAGCAGGTTTGACTATTTCACTTAAAACCTATTATACTTGTATTTTAAGATTATGCTTGGAAAAAAAAAATAACACCGATAATAATTACATTCAAATTATTCCCAACTAAAAACAATTTTGATTTATATATATATATTATTATGATTTATTTTTAATTTAGTTTGGTTTGGTGGGATGAAAATACAGAAATGTGATTATTCGAGGGCTCACTATCTTGGCTCCCGTCACTGTACCTAACACTGACGGAATCAATCCAGGTTCCCTTCTTCTTCGCCTTTAAAACCTTAGGGTTCTTTTCTTTGTCAATCCATCTCCCTAATTCTTTATGCAATTTATCAGATTCTTGTTCCAACATTCGAATCGAAGACTGCTATATTGTCTCCGGTGACGATTGCATCGCCATCAAGAGCGGATGGGACCAATATGGTATCAAGTTCGGAATGCCGACCGAGGACCTTGTCATTCGCCGCCTCACTTGCATCTCACCAGATTCTGCAGGTATCGCCCTTGGCAGCGAAATGTCTGGCGGAATCCGCAACGTCAGGATTGAAAACGTCACTGCAATCAATACACAGTCTGCTGTCAGAATCAAAACTGCTCGTGGACGAGGTGGTTTCGTCAAGGACATTTTCGTCCGAAGAATGTTTCTATCCACGATGAAATATGTCTTCTGGATGACTGGAGACTACAAATCGCATGCAGATGACAAGTTTGATCCCTCGGCGTTGCCGGTGATTAAGAACATTAATTACAGAGACGTGGTGGCCGAGAATGTTAATATGTCAGCAAATTTGGCAGGGATATCGGGAGATCCATTCACGGATATTTGCATGTCGAATGTGAAGATTGGATTGTCAAAGAAGCCTAAAAAGTTGCAGTGGAACTGTACGGATGTTGAGGGATTTAGTAGCGATGTGGATCCGCCGCCATGTGCTCCACTAGCTAAAGCAGCAAAAAGCGGTGGATGTGACTTTCCGGAGGATAAGCTGCCAATTGAGAATGTTCAGTTGAAATCATGCTCTGTTGAAATTCCTGTCATTTAATAGACTTTGTTTTTTTTTTTTTTTAATTCTATGGAATAAATGGTAATGAAAAATTTAAAGAAGATATAGATAAAATGTACTTGAAAGCTTGTAAAAGGGTGAAATTCCAACCAGTTTACTAGGAGTTTGAATGAAAGATGTGATGTGATCAAGCTGATTTGGTTTTCCTTCTTGGCTTGATGTGCTCTTAGCCTTTGAATGTCGAGACTTACACACTACCAACACTATTTCAGAAATGAACAAGTTTTAGAGATGTGCCAAAGTGGTAATATTTTGATGTTGTAGTGTAGTTTCGATAAGTAGTGTGTTGAGTAAGGCATCAATCATTTTTAAGCAATGAACGGGGCCTCGACTTTTTTTTTTTTTTTTTTTTTTTTTTTGAATTCATACCCTTGCAAAATATGAGATCTCATGAGAAAATTAGGTGTCGTACTTAAAGGTTTTTCTATGGTATATGAGTGAGTGTAACGATCCTATATTTTTACTAACCTAAAGTCACTACCTTCATCACAACATACCCTCTTGTACGGAAATAAACATTTAAAACTTCATCATAAAACATTGTCATGGAATTACATGTTCGAAAATATCTTTAAAACAACATAACAAAATACAAAATAAAAAATAATAAACATTAAAAGTAAAAACAGCCTACACTAAATTAATTAATTGAGAAAATTAATATTTCCGTGATGATCATAACTAAGATCTTAATCCTAACTGAGTTATGAATTTCCACCTCTACCAGACTATCTTTTGACTTGCAGGTGAGGATGACTTTTGTAACCAATTAGGCATGCTTACTCTTCTCAATGAAATTCACTGTTTTCCATATAAGGTAAATTGTTGAATAGTTCCGTTGACGGTTGGTTTCCAAATTTGAAAAATGGGATCCCCACCTTCTCAACTTCTGAAGAGAGGTTTTGTTTATAATTAGATCATAAAATAATTATTTATTAGAGAAATGTAATTGCATGAGTAAAATAAACTTTTAAACAGGTCATAATTATGAACTAAATCACCAAAAATTGACTAGTTTGTAATGATTATATTAACGGACAAAATTTGTCATATAATATATAAAAGTGTAACCCTAGATCTATAATAGGGTATCCTAGAGTTAAGGAATGAAAATTAATTAATTTTTAATTAATCAACTTTTATATTATTATTTGAGCTAGGCGTCCTTGCTAACTCATAAGATTTAAATACATTCTTTTAGTTTTAATAAAATAAAATTGGTTCATAATACTTCTGCTACTATGATCAAAAATTCATATCTAATAGCGCCTTACTAGACTCATTTAAAACAAATTGATATGATAGAGTTGAGGTTGCCATATTCGATGCTATGTACCTACAATATAAGCACTAGTGATCATAGATGAGACACATTCTTATACCAATGAGGTAGATTTAGTTTAGTCTCAATACGATTACACCTTACTTAGAACTAAATCTATTTCGAGTATATAGTATCGTGTATGGAAATAAAGTAGAGGCTCTTATCAAGACTTCTGTTTCATAACCAACTTTGGATGAATACACCATGAAGTTGCCATACTTGAGATCTCCCGAATCATGACATGATATTATGATCCAACATTGATTATCACCTATTCCTTAGTACGTATTCATCCTGTCACAATTATAGAACCATAATATCCCTAGACCATATATGGTATCATGTGCGAAAATGATTTTGTGCTTCAACGAGGCCTTTATTTCGTAAACTAGTCCTTGGATGGACCAGAGTCCATATGGATATATTATGAGATGGGACAAACGAGTGTATGGCACGATGTTATGGTTTACTTTAGAATTGTCGTCTATTATTTAGTATGTATGCACATAGATAGTACCAAAATCATAACGTCTACAAGCCATCAGTGCCACTCAAATGGAGGTCGTACATTACCATGACATGCATGGATCACTTTATGGTCGTGCCTCACCCTGTGTGTATATATGTATGTATCACACAACACACACGCACATATATAATAGATACATATCTACATGCTTAAATAAATACAAACATTTACATATATGCACATCACACACATATATAAAAGTAGGTATGTACTTATACATTTTTATGATTTTCATCTTCTTTTATAATTTTAATCTTTTTTGTTTTTAAATGTGCAAAATTTTACCATATAATGGTAAAATTTGAAAGATTTCTATATTAGATAATAAACTTTATAGTCTGATTTTTATAAATATTTTATTATAATTTTATTTGATAACCATCAATACAATTTTTATTTTTATTTTTTGAAAAATAAAATTGCACGTCATATTTCACTTAAAAAAAAAATCTGATTTAAACCTAATTTAAGAAAATTTCTTAAAATAGAAAGAAATATAAAAGAAAATTTTTAACAAAAACATCAAAAGAATAAATAGGAATTAATATTATGTTATATTTGCGAGATTACAAACACATATTCACCTCATTAAATTTTAATCAAATCAATATAGAAATATCACAAAACTAAATAAATCAGGGATATTATGGAATATATTTAGACCTAATTTAATTATTTGAATGATAAATTTTTTTTAATCAAATAATGAATTCGGCTTAATCTAATCATAAAATATTCATGTTAGGTTGATTCGAGTTATTCGAGTAATTAATTAAAAATGTTAATATTGAAATCATTTTATAATTTGTTTTTAAATGCCGATTTAGTTGACTTGGTTTGATTCCGTTCTTCGAATAACTATTTTAACACCCTAATACTCATAAAACAATTTTAAAAAACAAACGACAAAATTAAAACGCTTTCACTCTTTATGTTTCCTTATATGTTATATTATTATGAAAAAGATGACAAATCTCACCGTTTCACCCTTTAAACAATAATGTAATAATAGTAATAAATTCATTTCCTATTTTTAATCCCTAAATTATTCTATAAAATCCTTTCTCCTCTTGATCTAAAAATCATAAACTCAAAAAGAAAATTCATCATGGATCATCCTCGAAAATCCTCAAAAACTAATGTAATTTTTCTTCTTCATTCTCTTTGAATTTTCTTTTGGTTCTTTGTTTTCTTTGAATTGATCGGGTGGTTGGCTTGTTCTTCTACTTTTCATTAGTTTTTCTTTTAGGTTAACCAAAATGATTATGGGTTTTTGTAAAAAAAAAACCAATTGTTTCTGTTTATCTAAGACCAATTTTGTTTTTTAGATTTTGTCCAGAGAAAATTCGAAAATGTAACCAATATATATAGATGAACTCATAAACCCAACTGCTGTTTCCACCATTATTTTCTCGAGAACCAAAAAGAAATTGAATGATCTTCAATTTTTGTTGATAGGTTACCGTGGCGAGAATCTTGGCTATGGTCGTACTGGCATTGGTGAGCTTAGCTACCGTGGACGCTATGAATCCGCGTCTGAGTTTGAACTCTCTGAAATTTCAAGCGATTAATTGCCGGAAACACTCGGCGTTGCTGACGGAGTTTGGCGGTGTCGGCGACGGAGTAACTTCAAATACTCTCGCATTCCGAAAAGCGATTGAACATCTCAGCACATTAGCGAAGGATGGCGGTGCTCAATTGGTCGTGCCACCCGGGAAATGGCTTACAGGAAGTTTTAATCTGACTAGCCATTTCACACTTTTTATCGATAAAGAAGCTAAAATTATTGCATCCCAGGTTGGACCTATGAAGTATATTATTTTTATAAAGCTAACAACTTTGGGAGTGGTGATTTGAATTTTAATCTTTAATTCAATATAAATTGGTGAGATTTGTTCCTCATCATTTAATGGTAATGGTGTAGAATGAATCAGAATGGCCACTAGTAGAAATTCTCCCATCTTATGGGAGGGGAAGAGATGCTCCTAATGGACGGTACAGCAGCCTCATCTTTGGAACTAATCTCACCGACGTGGTTATCACAGGTGATTTTTATTTTTTTAACTTTTAACATTATAATTTTTTTTTAATGGTTTGCAAAATTTTAATCTTATAGGCTTTGTGCTATCAAAATTAAATAAAAAAAAATAAGGTAAATAAAAACATAAGAAACATTTATAGAAAATAAAGTTGGGTTGGTAACATGGTGTAGGTAACAACGGCACAATCGACGGGCAAGGATCTACTTGGTGGGAAAAGTTTAAGAAAGGGGAGCTCAAGGTAACACGGCCATATGTGATCGAGATCATGTACTCTGAACAAATCCAAATCTCAGATCTCACTTTGATCAACTCACCTTCTTGGTTCGTCCATCCCATTTATAGCAGGTTTGACTATTTCACTTGAGTTTCATTATCCTCTTATTTTATGATTAAGCTAAAAATAATAATAATAAAACTGGTAATAGTATTTATATATATATAATTTATTTTTAATTTAATGTGGTTTGGTTGGGTGAAAATGCAGAAATGTGATTATCCAAGGGCTCACCATCTTGGCTCCAGTCACGGTACCCAACACCGATGGAATCAATCCAGGTTTCCTTCTTCATTACCCTTAAAACCTTAGGGTTCTTTTCTTCATCAATCCCTTTTCCTAATTTTCCATTCAATTTATCAGATTCTTGTTCCAACACTCTGATTGAAGACTGCTACATTGTCTCTGGTGACGATTGCATCGCCGTCAAGAGCGGATGGGACCAATACGGTATAAAATTTGGAATGCCGACCGAGGACCTCGTCATTCGTCGCCTCACTTGTATCTCACCAGATTCTGCAGCTATCGCCCTTGGTAGCGAAATGTCTGGCGGAATTCGCAACGTCAGGATTGAAAATGTCACTGCAATCAACACACAGGCTGCCGTCAGAATCAAAACTGCTCGTGGACGAGGCGGTTTTGTCAAGGACATTTTCGTTCGAAAAATGTTTCTATCCACAATGAAGTACGTCTTTTGGATGACTGGAAACTACAAAGCGCATGCAGATGACAAGTTTGATCCATCAGCATTGCCTGTGATTAAGAACATTAATTACAGAGACATGGTGGCCGAGAATGTTAATATGTCGGCGAATTTGGTGGGAATTTCAGGAGATCCATTCACGGATATTTGTATTTCGAATGTGAAGATTGGATTGTCAAAGAAGCCTAAAAAGTTGCAGTGGAATTGTACCGATGTTGAGGGATTTAGTAGCGATGTGGATCCGCCGCCATGTGCTCCACTGGCCAAGGCAGCAAAAAGCGGTGGATGTGACTTTCCTGAAGATAAGCTGCCAATTGAGAATGTTCAGTTGAAGTCTTGCTCGGTTGAAATTTCTGCCTTCTGATAGACTTTGTTTTTTTTTTTTTTTTTCTTTTTAATTCTATGAAATAAATGGAAACTAAAAATTTAATTAATAATATAGAGATAAAATGTCTTTTCCCTTAAAATTTATAATTAAAAATGAGCTATTAAAAATTATTATGATTTAATATGTTGAGGATATGATACATTTTATAATACAATATATTTGACGATAAGATACATGTTATAATATGACATACTTGATAATATGATACATGTTGTGATATGATTGATAAAATGATACGTACATGATATGATATAGTATGTTGAAGGACATGTTAAGTGCATTATATGACATAATGCGATGTATGACATGGATGACACATAGTAGATATGTTTTGACATGATATACAACTTTGATATATGTTTTAAAGGCTATGTTATAAAATGATATGATACGGGAAAATGGAAGAGGTTGTTTTATACAGTTTAATAAATGAAAATTGTTGGGACCTCATGCATCATTGTATGTTACATGCATCGGGGAATTACTCTATTTATGATGGGTATGGAAGTGTACATTACGAAATGATAAATGATTATTATGTTTATCATAATCCTATGACGGTCACTACTCTTACCGGGTGTCCGGCAATAGCACCAGAGAATGCTCACTCGACTAGAAAAGGGGCCCAAGAGGTGTGAAAACCGGCTGGTGAGTCTTTATTTGCACGTATGAGCCATGTGTAGAATAATAAATAAAAATCCAATAAGCCGTTTAGGATAGTCACCTAAGAGAACAAAACTTTAAATGATAGGTCACATGCATAATTGCACGTGTTTGTGTCTAACCCCAATAGTGGAGTCACATATTGAACATTTCTTAAAATACTCAAGCGCTACATTTATTTTCTAGGTAAAGGCAAGACACTTCTGTATAATTGACAAAGACATCGAAATTTTAAAAATAATGTCACATGCATAGGAAAGTTGTATTTAATTTCATAGACTATAGGTTAGTATAGAGTATTTTCTATTTTATTTTTACTTATATCTATTTTAATTTTTCGGTTGTCTTTTTAAAGACTTTTTATTAAACATTAAATCCAGGACAACGTTTTATGAATACGTTTCAAATGATTAGTTCCACATAAAATGGTTATGTTATGCATACGATAGCGATTGTAGGTTGCAAAAATCTAGAGTCGTTACATTTTGGATGTTGGACAGTAGCTTACAAGTGTGCAAACAAGCACGTTTAGTACTTAAAAGCCTCTTTGGTTTTCCTTCTTGAATTGATGTGCTCTCAGCCTTTGAATGTCGAGACCTACACACTACCAAACCAGCAACATTCAAGAAATAGTGCTAATATTTTGAACATCGAAGAATCATGTTCGAGTAATAACCTATATATTCGCTCTATATAAAAAATAAAAAATAATAATAAAAAAATAAAAGTAAATTCATATATTAGATAATAGACTCTAAATTCAATAGGTTCATACAACTATAAAGTGATTTTTATAGGTATTTTATTTCATCTTTTATTTTTCATGTTTTAAATTTTAGTAAATACACTCTTTTTTTATTTTTTTAAAACAAAAAAATAACTTGCTGATCGTATTTCACTAGGATTTAAACATAATTTAAGAAAAAAATTTAATAAAGAAAGAAATATAAAAAGAAAACTGTAATAAATATATCAAAAGAATAAATGGATTAATATTGAGTTATACTTACTATTAACAAATATATCCAAATAATTAATCTAATTAAATGCTAATCAAATCAATAAAAAAAAATTATCATTCAAAACTAAACAAATCAATGGAATTTAATTGTTTGGATGGTAAACTTTTTCAATCCAACAGACTCAAACTCTTGTCAACCAATCAATTCAGCCTAATCTAATCATAGAAAAGGTTTGATAATTTGTTTTTAAATATAGATTTAGTTGACTATTTTAACACCATAATATTTATAAGAACCATAAAAAAAAAAAAAAAAAAAAAAAAAAAAAAAAAAAACTATGCCAAATTTAAAATGCTTTCACTCTTTTTCTTTTTGTTTCCATATCTGTTCTATTGTCCTAAACTGATCCACTAATATTCTATGTAAATCCCACCCTTTTATGGTAATAAATTCCTTTCTTATTTTTAAGTCCTAAATTATCCTATAAAATTCTTTGTCCTCTTTATCTAAAAACCATAAATTCAATAAGAAAATCCATCATGAATCTTTCTGGAAAACCCACAAAAATCAATGTAATTTTTCTTCTTTCTTTTTGAATTTCCTTTTGGTTCTTTGTTTTCTTTGAATTGATCAGGTGTGGTTGGCTCGTTCTTCTACTTTTCATTAGTTTTTCTTTTGGGTTATTCAAAATGATTATGTGTTTTTGTTCAAAACCCTAATTGATTTGTTAAAGATTAGAAAATTATAACCAATATAAACATGAATCCATAAACCCAACTGATGTTTCCAGCATTATTTTTCCGAGAAACAAAAAGAAATTGAACCATCTTCAAAAGAAATTGAACAATCTTCGATTTTTTTTTTTCAGCAAGTTACCGCATCGAGAATCTCGACTGTGATCGTACTGGCATTGGTAAGCTTAGCCACCGTGGACGCCATGAATCCGGGTCTGAGTTCGAACTCTCTCACATTTCAGGCGATCAATTGCCGGAAACACTCGGCGTTGCTGACGGAGTTTGGCGGCGTTGGGGACGGAGTAACTTCAAACACTCACGCGTTCCGGCAAGCAATTGAACATCTCAGCACATTGGCGGCAGATGGCGGTGCTCAATTGGTCGTGCCGCCAGGAAAATGGCTGACCGGAAGTTTTAATCTGACCAGCCATTTCACACTTTTTATCGATAAAGAAGCTAAACTTCTTGCATCCCAGGTTCGACCTATCGAGTATATTATTTTTATAGAGCTAACAATTTTAGGAGTGGTGATCTGAATTTTAATCCTTAATCGAAGCTAAATTAGTTAGATTCGTTATAATTTAAGTGTGTAGAATGAATCGGGATGGCCACGCGTAGAAGTTCTCCCATCTTATGGGAGGGGGAGAGATGCTCCCGGTGGACGGTACAGCAGCCTCATCTTTGGAACTAATCTGACGGATGTAGTTATCACGGGTGATTATTTCTTTTTCTTACATTTTAATATTGTAATTTTTTTAAAAAAAATTATAATCTTAAAGACTTAGTGCTATCAAAATTAAATAATAAAAAATTAAGGTAAAGGAAAACATTAGAAATACAATTATAGAGAAATAAAATTGGGTTGGTGACATGGCGTAGGTAACAACCGTAAGATCGACGGGCAGGGATCTTATTGGTGGGAAAAGTTTCACAAAAAGGAGCTCAAGGTAACACGGCCATATATGATCGAGATCATGTACTCTGATCAAATCCACATTTGGGATCTTACTTTCAACAACTCCCCTTCTTGGTTCGTTCATCCTATCTATAGCAGGTTTGACTATTCCACTTCCTCATGACATAGTCTTGTTATTCTTGTATTTTAGGATTATATGCTAAAAAGAAAGTTAAAACTTGTAATAATTTACCATTCAAATTATTCACCACTAAAAATGATTTAAAATTTTATGATTTTATTATTATTTATTTTTAATTTGGTTCAAACTTAGAAATGTGATTATCCAAAGGCTCACAATCCTGGCTCCAGTCACCGAACCTAATACGGACGGAATCAATCCAGGTTTTCTTCTTCTTTACCTTCAAAACGTTAGGGTTCTTTATTTCGTCAATCCCTCTCCCTAATTCTCCATTCAATTTATCAGATTCTTGTTCCAACACTCGAATCGAAGACTGCTACATTGTCTCCGGTGACGATTGCATCGCCATCAAGAGCGGATGGGACCAATACGGTATCAAGTTCGGAATGCCAACCGAGGACCTCGTCATTCGCCGCGTCACTTGTACTTCACCAGATTCCGCAGCTATCGCCCTTGGTAGCGAAATGTCTGGCGGAATCCGCAACGTTAGGATCGAAAACATCGCTGTAATCAACACACAGGCTGCCGTCAGAATCAAAACTGCTCGTGGACGAGGCGGTTTCGTCAAGGACATTTTCGTTCGAAGAATGTTTCTAACCCGGATGAAGTACATCTTTTGGATGACTAGAGACTATAAAGCTCATGCAGATGACAAGTTCGATCCCTCAGCGTTGCCAGTGATTAAGAACATTAATTACAAAGAGTTGGTGGCCATGAATGTTAGTATGTCGGCAAATTTGGCTGGAATTTCGGGAGATCCGTTCACAGATATATGTATTTCGAATGTGAAGATTGAATTGTCGGCGACGCCTAAAAAGTTGCAGTGGAACTGTACGAATATTGAGGGATTTAGTAGCGATGTGGATCCGCCACCATGTGCTCCACTGGCTAAGGCAGCAAAAAGAGGTGGATGTGGCTTTCCTGAAGATCAGCTGCCCATTGAGAAGGTTCAATTAAAGTCATGTTCTCTTGAAATTCCTGTCTTCTAGTATAGGCTTTTTTTTTTTTTTTGTTTTTTAATTTATTTATTATTATTATTATTATTATTATTATTATTATTTATTTATTTATTCTATAGAATAAATAGTAATGAAAAATTTAATGAAGATATAGATAAAGTGTCTTTTCCTTACAAATTTATAAACAAAAAATAAGAAGTGTCATTACCCCTCCCGAATCTATCTACTTTACATCCATCATAGTTGACGTGCGTAGGGGCACTACCCATCATTGACCACTATTGATGATGGCCAACGAGCATTGCCCACCGACGAGGTAAAGGGAATGTATTATTCATTCGCACAACAAACAACAAAAATATTTGATTTTATGGAACTTTTTCCTTCTTACATGTGACTCTTAACACAAGACCAAAATTAGTCTAAATTTGTGAAAAGAATATCCCAAATATTCGAGGAAAGGATAAAGTAGGTGAGATAATAATATATTTAAATATTTTTAGTGTTGCTATGAACTAGTAAGAGTCTTACTGACCTACAAATGACTTTATTATAGACTTAGAGTTGCATTCTTATGCACAATAGAACGAATGTTTATGATCTAGTTATAAGTTAAGTCTCTCTCGAACTACTGACTGTATGATAAAGCGTCGTGATGTATGAGCTCATACAATAATGGTTAAGTTGAAATATCATCACTAGCCCAATAGAGTCAAGCCCAATTATTGTATGAGCTCAGTATATTTATTTTAGTAGAGATTTTAGGAGAAAGAGATCTAGATATTTTAGGGGAAATATTCAAATTTGTTAGGTCTAGATTCAAATCGGTTAGGTCTAGTTTTAGATTGGTTAAATATAGATTGCTTACTCTTAGTATAAATACCTCTCCACCCTACCTAGGTTATTCATCCAAGAAATCCAAAAACAATAAAAAGCAGAAGTATTCTACAGAGTGTCCTGTATTCTCTTCTCGATCAGTGTTAATAAAGAGTGCGAGTGTTTCCCACAGTGAGTTGTGTTCAACATTTGGTATCAGAGCGAGGTTAGTATAGGTTATCTGATCTCTTGGAATCCTTAGTATGCTCTGTGGTTGCAGCTCTGCCTGATCTTCCACATCAGAAACGATTTCTTGAGATTAGTGGTGAGTGAGTTTCTTTTGTGTCGTGAGAAGTCTGTGACTCTGCAAGTCTTGTGTCAAAAGAACTTGTTTGGTATTACTGAGGTATGGCCAACACGATGAGTGATTTCCAAATCGTTGGAGGAATTAAGAAACTCAACAACAACAACTACAACACGTGGGCAACATGCATGATGTCCTATTTACAAGGACAGGATCTTTGGGAGATCGTTGGCGGGTGTGAAACTACGCCGCCAGAGGAGGATTCTAACGGCGCCTTGCGCAAATGGAGAATCAAAGCAGGCAAAGCAATGTTTGCCTTGAAGACCACCATCGGAGAAGAGATGTTAGAACATATTTGGGATGACAAGACACCGAAAGAAGCATGGGATACGTTCGTGATGTTGTTCTCAAAGAAGAACGATACGAGGCTACAACTTCTGGAGAATGAGTTGTTGTCAATTACACAACGTGATATGACAATTGCTCAGTACTTCCACAAGGTCAAATCAATCTGTCGGGAGATTACTGAACTAGACCCAAAGTCCGCCATTGTAGAATCTCGAATGAAGAGGATTATAATCCACGGATTACGACCGGAATATCGAAGCTTCATTACTGCTGTACAAGGATGGTCCACTCAACCAACACTTGTAGAGTTCGAAAATTTGTTAGCCAGCCAAGAAGCCATGGCTAAACAAATGGGAGACTTCACATTGAAGGGTGAAGAAGAAGCACTCTACACGAGTGAAAGTCGGAGCAATAATAGGCCGTCTATCAAACGTGGATACAATGGTGACAAAAGAAGCCACCAAGGGATTGCACAACCTGAGAGAGCTCAGAAGAACGACAACAAGAGTTTTCAAAGAACGAGATTTGGTGGTATTTGCTATAATTGCGGGAAAAAGGGCCATATGTCTAGAGATTGTTGGTCCAGGAAAAAGTCCATTGAAAACAATGTGGCATTATCCAAAAAGAAGATAGAAGATGAATGGGATGCAGAGGTACTATGTCCCATAGAAGAAGACGAGCTAGCACTCATGGCGACAATGGAAGACCATATCAACTATGAGAATGACTGGATCGTTGATTTAGGATGTTCAAATCACATGACTGGCGATCAGAGAAAATTGCAAGACAAGAAAGAGTACAAAGGAAGTCGTATGGTACGTACAGCAAATAACACACAGTTATCAATTGCTCAAATCGGCAATACGACAATCATGCCTGGCAATAAGTCTGATATAGTGTCGCTACATAATGTTTACCATGTACCGGGTATAAAGAAGAACTTGTTGTCAGTGTCACAACTAACAACATCAGGAAGCTATGTCTTATTTGGGCCAGAAGATGTAAAAGTTTATCAAGATGTTAAGATAATAGGAAAGCCGACAATAGAAGGACGAAGAGTGGAGTCTGTCTACGTCTTATCTGCAGAGTCTGCCTATGTTGACAAGACCCGAAAGAATGAGACGACAGATCTATGGCATGCAAGATTGGGACATATTAGCTACCATAAGTTGAAGCTGATTATGGAGAAATCTATGCTCAAAGGTCTACCTCAACTTGAAGTCAAAACAGACGTTGTCTGCGCTGGATGTCAATATGGTAAAGCTCATCAATTACCATACAAAGAGTCAAGCTTCAAAGCAAAGAAACCATTAGAGTTAATTCACTCTGATTTGTTCGGCCCAGTCAAACAAGCATCGATCAGCGGAATGCGGTATATGGTGACATTTATTGACGATTACTCAAGATATGTGTGGATTTTCTTTATGAAAGAAAAGTCTGACACGTTCTCAAAGTTTCAAGAATTCAAGATGATGGTCGAAGGAGAAGTAGGAGCGAAGATCCGTTGTCTACGTTCAGACAATGGCGGAGAATACACGTCAGATGAGTTCGATCAATATTTACACGAGTGTGGGATATGACGTCAATTTACATGTGCCAACACGCCACAACAAAATGGTGTAGCAGAAAGAAAGAATCGACACCTTGCAGAAACCTGTCGAAGCATGTTACACGCAAAGAACGTTCCAGGAAGATTTTGGGCTGAAGCTATGCGAACTGCTGCCCATGTGATCAACAAGCTTCCTCAACCAAAGCTAGGGTTCGTCTCACCATTTGAGATACTATGGGATATGAAACCTACAATTAGTTACTTCCGAGTATTTGGCTGTGTTTGCTATGTATTTGTGCCTGACCATCTACGTAGCAAGTTTGACAAGAAAGCAGTCAAGTGTGTATTTGTTGGATACGACAATCAAAGAAAAGGATGGAGGTGCTGTGATCCAACAAGTGGAAAATACTATACATCAAGAGATGTAGTTTTTGATGAAGCATCTACATGGTGGTCCTCGGAGAAGAAAGTCTTACCAGATTCAAACATCGAAGAAATTCTACAACAGAAGCTGGGGGAGCAAACTACACAAATTCAATCAAATGTCGATGCACCTGAAAATCCAAGTGACATTGATATTGACAAGCAAGAGGTGACTCAATCAAGCGAATCTGATAAAAATGAAACGACACATCAACAACTTAGGCGATCAAATAGAATCCGAAGGCCAAATCCTAAGTATGCAAATGCAGCTATTGTAGAAGATAGAGTTTACGAACCAGAGACATATGAAGAAGCATCACAAAACTCGGTTCGGCAGAAAGCGATGGAGGAAGAAATTATAGCCTTGGAGCAGAATCAAACTTGGGAACTAGTGCCAAGACTAGGAGATGTCAAACCCATCTCTTGCAAGTGGGTCTACAAAATAAAGCGTCGACCGGATGGATCAATCGAGAGATACAAGGCTCGACTCGTGGCTCGAGGATTTTCTCAACAATATGGACTAGACTATGATGAAACATTCAGTCCAGTGGCAAAGATTACTACCGTACGAGTCCTGCTAGCACTCGCAGCAAGTAAAGATTGGAAACTGTGGCGAATGGATGTGAAGAATGCCTTCTTGCACGGAGAGTTAGACAGGGAGATTTATATGAACCAACCAAAGGGATTTGAGAGTGCAGCTAATCCTAATTATGTATGCAAGCTTAGAAAAGCTCTTTATGGACTGAAACAAGCACCGAGAGCTTGGTATGGTAAAATTGCTGAATTTCTTACCCAAAGTGGTTATTCAGTTGCGCATGCAGACTCAAGCCTATTCATCAAAGAAAGAGAAGGAAATTTAACAATTGTGTTGGTCTACGTGGACGATTTGATTATCACTGGGGACGATGAAAGAGAAATTTATCAAACAAGAGAAAATTTATCAGTACGCTTTCAGATGAAAGAGCTAGGAGAGCTTAAACACTTCTTAGGCCTAGAAGTTGATCGCACAGATGAAGGACTGTTTCTCTGCCAACAAAAGTATACAAGAGATATGCTTCAGAAGTTCAACATGTTAGAGTGCAAGCAAGTTTCAACACCGATGGAGATAAATGCCAAGATTTGTGCACATGAAGGCAAAGAGTTGAACGATGAAACAACGTATCGACAACTAGTAGGTAGTCTTATCTACCTAACTTTAACTCGACCTGATATCTCTTATGCAGTTGGGGTTATGAGTCGATACATGCAAAGTCCAAAGAAGTCTCATCTGGATGCAGCTCGACGGATCTTGAGATATATCAAAGGTACAATCGACTATGGTCTTTTGTACAAAAGAAGCAAAGACTGCAAGCTAGTTGGATACTGTGATGCTGACTATGCAGGAGACCACGATACTCGGAGGTCAACCACTGGGTATGTGTTCAAGTTTGGTTCGGGAACAATTTCTTGGTGTAGCAAGAGACAACCAACAGTATCATTATCAACTACAAAAGCAGAGTATAGAGCAGCGGCTGGAGCAGCTCAGGAAAGTACATGGCTGAAACTCTTGATGGAAGATTTGCACCAGAAAATTGACTATCCAATATCACTTCTTTGCGACAACCAATCTGCGATTCGCCTTGCAGAAAATCCAGTGTTTCATGCTAGAACAAAGCATGTGGAGGTGCACTACCATTTCATTAGAGAGAAGGTCCTAAAGGAAGAAATCGAGATGCAGCAGATCAAGACAGATGACCAAGTGGCAGACTTGTTTACAAAAGGGCTGAATACTAGCAAACATGAGAGTTTTCGCTGTCAGCTCAACATGGTGCAGCGAATGAGGACTAGTGCTGAGGGGGAGTGTTGAAATATCATCACTAGCCCAATAGAGTCAAGCCCAATTATTGTATGAGCTCAGTATATTTATTTTAGTAGAGATTTTAGGAGAAAGAGATCTAGATATTTTAGGGGAAATATTCAAATTTGTTAGGTCTAGATTCAAATCGGTTAGGTCTAGTTTTAGATTGGTTAAATATAGATTGCTTACTCTTAGTATAAATACCTCTCCACCCTACCTAGGTTATTCATCCAAGAAATCCAAAAACAATAAAAAGCAGAAGTATTCTACAGAGTGTCCTGTATTCTCTTCTCGATCAGTGTTAATAAAGAGTGCGAGTGTTTACCACAGTGAGTTGTGTTCAACACAAACACCAAAAATATTTGATTTTATGGAACTTTTTCCTTCTTACATGTGACTCTTAACACAAGACCAAAATTAGTCTAAATTTGTGAAAAGAATATCCCAAATATTCGAGAAAAGGATAAAGTAGGTGAGATAATAATATATTTAAATATTTTTAGTGTTGCTATGAACTAGTAAGAGTCTTACTGACCTACAAATGACTTTATTATAGACTTAGAGTTGCATTCTTATGCACAATAGAACGAATGTTTATGATCTAGTTATAAGTTAAGTCTCTCTCGAACTACTGACAGGGTGAGGCCTCATAGTTCAAGTCCCGACTCATCTACTTACCTCGATGTGGGAGAAGTGAATTCCGTCTTATATTATGTTTCCAACTCTCTGTTTGGTCAAGTCCGCAAAATAGTAGATATATTGAATCAGCTACAAAAATCACTCTCACCCATTCAAATCAAAGGATAAGTCGTCACAAATAAGAGTTCATAACTTACTCGGGATTAAGATCGTATCGTATGTGATCGTTATGTAAAATCTTTTTAATCAACAAATTAATAAAAAGTAATATGTCAGTAGTTAAATTTTATAGGAACACATTCAATAAGATATCTCAACTCACATGTCTCCATACATAATTTAGATCAAATCATTTTTAATCATTAGAATGTGGCTGTATGAATAATATTACTAAACCAAGATATTTAACCTTATCTACACTAGATTATTTAGTTTGTTTCTTGAAAATGATTCTCTCATACGTCGAACACATTCTCTACCAACACACTTTTTTTTATCTGTAGCTCACCTCCTCGTCCATCGAACTTTTACCAACACACTTTTTTTTTTTTTTTTTTTTATCTGTAACCACTAATAAAGGAGAAGAAACAGGAAGAGAAAGCTCTCTAATTCGAGAGGGCTTGCAACTATGTCAATCTTCGGTTCTTGTCGCCTCATGTTCGTCATTCTCGACACCAAGCTAACTACAAAGCTGCAAATATTTACTCTAAGAGCTTTTGTGTGATAATCCAAAAACAAAAAAAAAATTAAAATTAAAATTGTTCCCACGTAGTTTATGTTGAGAAGTGGGGAGTTGGACTCCACTTTAAAATGAAGGCTCTTACTTCATTTCATATCCCACTTGAATGGTAAAAAGTCAGAGAATACATTTTTATGACGGCTCTGCACCAGAATTTTGGCTGATTCAGCTTCGATCTAATAAGCTTGGACACTTTCCTTCTACTTTCAACTCTTCAAAAACACTTAAAATTAGTATGACTATCTTTTCGTTAGTTTAAATTTTTGTGGTCGAGTCAAATTTAAATTTATGCATAATTAGGCTTCCCTAGTTTAAATTATTTATGCAAAATTAGGTGAGCAAATTCTCACGTTAGAATTCTAATTGATCATTGTGGAACTCTAAGGTAGAATTAAATTTCAGAGGTTAGTGTTAAGCTAGCATCAAGCATCAAAGGGTCATAATAGCTTCGGCATAGGTCAATCAAGTAAGTAGACTTACTATCGGCATGGTTAGAAGTTTGTGTTATGTATGATGACACGTGCCTCGTGGTTATTCACGTGTCATGTGTTTGATATGTGTGAGATGTTTATGAAATAATGTCTATGATATGATATTACTATGATTTGATATATTGATGATATGATACATGTTATAATACAATATATTTGACGATATGATACATGTTATAATATGACATACTTGACGATATGATACATGTTGTGATATAATTGATGAAATGATACGTACATGATATGATATGGTATGTTGAAGGACATGTTAAGTGCATGATATGACATAATGCGATGTATGACATGGATGACACATAGTAGATATGTTTTGACATGATATACAACTTTGATATATGTTTTAAAGGCTATGTTATAAAATGATATGATATGGGAAAATGGAAGAGGTTTTTTTATACCGTTTAATAAATGAAAATTGTTGGGACCTCATGCATCATTGTATGTTACATGCATCAGGGAATTACTCTATTTATGATGGGTATGGAAGTGTACATTACGAAATGATAAATGATTATTATGTTTATCATAATCCTATGACGGTCACTACTCTTACCGGGTGTCCGGCAATAGCACCAGAGAATGCTCACTCGACTAGAAAAGGGGCCCAAGAGGTGTGAAAACCGGCTGGTGAGTCTTTATTTGCACGTATGAGCCATGTGTAGAATAATAAATAAAAATCCAATAAGTCGTTTAGGATAGTCACCTAAGAGAACACAACTTTAAATGATAGGTCACATTCATAATTGCACGTGTTTGCGTCTAACCCCAATAGTAGAGTCACATACTGAACATTTCTTAAAATACTCAAGCGCTACATTTATTTTTTAGGTAAAGGCAAGACACTTTTATACTGTTGACGAAGACATCTCAATTTTAAAAACAAATGTCACATGTATAGGCTAGTTGTATTTAATTTCATAGACTATAGGTTAGTATAGGGTATCTCTATTTTATTTTTACTTATATCTATTTTAATTTTTCAGTTGTTTTGTTTTAAAGACTTGTTATTAAACATTAAATCCATGACAACGTTTTATGAATACGTTTCAAATGATTATTTCTGCATAAAATGGTTATGTTATGTATACGGTAGCGGTAGCGATTTTAGGTTAGTAAAAATCTAGAGTCGTTACATTTTGAATGTTGGACAGTAGCGTACAAGTGTGCAAACAAGCAAGTTTAGTACTTAAAAGCCTATAAAACGTCGAAATTCCAACAAGTTTAGAAAGAGTTTGAATGGAAGATGTGATGAGGATCAAGCTAATTTGGTTTTCCTTCTTGGCTTGATGTGCTCTCAGCCTTTGAATGTCGAGACCTACACACTACCAACACTATTTCGGAAATGAACAAGTTCTAGAGATGTGCCAAAGTGCTAATATTTTGGTATTATAGTGCAGCTTGTGAAAGTAGTGTTGAGTAAGGCTTCAATTATCTTAAGCAATGAACGGGGCCTCAACGACTTTACAAAATACGTGCAAGTCTCATAGGAAAGTTAGGTGCCCTGCTAAAAAGTTATCTAATGGTATACGACTAAGTCCATGGCTAGAACTCAAATGCAAATTGGAACTAGGTGAGGTTCTAAGTATGTTTAAACAAGTAACCATATTGACATTACTCGTGGGAATACATGAATTGCTTAGAACTTCTAATTACAGTTACGATAGACTTGAGTATGTTTTAAAACACAAATCATGAGATTAACTTGGGATGATTGTTTGACCCGATTAAGTTTAAACTTACCCCAAACATGTTTTATACGTTAAATATGAGCCATTTCACTACTTCGAGACATGTAAACACCTTGCTTGACTTCATGCTTTAATTTTTGTGCATCTAAACATGATTAGAACTGCAATATTGAGAATAAGTTTTATATGTAAAGTTATGAACTTATGTATCCTTGTTTCATTTATGTAGAATGGTTTTACGATTGAGATTTATGTCCTCAAGCCGTAATTTATTATTTAATTTTTAATAATAATTTTGATTATTTTATTTACAATTTAATATTATCAATTGTATAAAAAAATTCAAGAGTATTAGTACAATCGTAAACAATATGTACTTGACTTACTAGAGGATCATGTTCGAGTAATAACCTATATATTCACTCTATATAACAAAAAAAAAAAAAAAAAGTGAACTTCTATATTATATAATAGACTTTATATTAAATAGTTGTATGGTCATATTTCACTAGGATTTAAATATAATTTATTTAAATATAATTTAAGAAAAAAATTTAATAAAGAAAGAAATATAAAAAGAAAACTTTAACAAATATATCAAAAGAATAAATTGATTAATATTGAGTTATACTTACCAAATTCAAGAGATTTCATCTAATAATATTTAATCTCATTTGCTACCATGAATGAAAAAATAATTGATCTAATTAAATGCTAATCAAATCAAAAAAAAATTATTATTCAAAATTAAACAAAGAACCGTTGAACATGTTTTAGATCGAATTTAATTGTTTGGAGGGTAAACTTTTCAATCCAATAAACTCGTTAACTAATGAATTCAGCTTAATCTAACTATAGAAAATGTCTGATAATTTGTTTTTAAATATGGATTTAGTTGCCTCGGTTTGATCCCGTTCTTCCAAAAAAAACTATTTTAACACCCTAATATTCATAAGAACAAGTTAAACAAAAAAAAAAAACAAACGATGCCAAATTTAAAATGCTTTCACTCTTTTTATTTTCAGATCAACTAATATTCTATGTAAATCCCACCGTTTCAGGGTAATAAATTCCTTTCCTATTTTAATTCCTAAATTGTTCTATAAAATCGATTGTCCTGATCTAAAAATCATAAACTCAAAAATATAATTCATCATGGATCTTCCTCGAAAACCCACAAAAACCAATGTAATTTTTCTTCTTCTTTCTTTTTGAATTTCCTTTTGGTTCTTTGTTTTCTTTGAATTGATCGGGTGCGGTTGGCCCCGTTCTTCTACTTTTCATTAGTTTTTCTTTTCCAGATTAGTTTATTGAAGATTTTTTTTAGTGGACCTCACTTTTCTCGAGAAAATTTGAAAATGTAACCAATACAAATATGAATCCATAAACCCAACGGCTGTTTCTAGCATTATTTTTTCGAGGAACAAAAACAAAATTGAATCATCTTTGATTTTTTTTTTTTTCTGCAGGTTACGAGAATCTCGGTTGTGATCTTACTGGCATTGGTGAGCTTAGCTACCGTGGACGCCATGAATCCGCATCTGAGTTCCAACTCTCTCACATTTCAGGCGATTAGTTGTCGGAAACACTCGGCATTGCTGACAGAGTTTGGCGGCGTTGGCGACGGAGTAACTTCAAACACTCAAGCGTTCCGGAAAGCAATTGAACATCTCAGCACATTGGCAGCAGATGGCGGTGCTCAATTGGTTGTGCCGCCAGGAAAATGGCTGACCGGAAGTTTTAATCTGACCAGCCATTTCACACTTTTTATCGATAAAGAAGCTAAACTTCTTGCATCCCAGGTTCGAACTATGGAGTATATTATTTTTCAGAGCTAACAACTTTAGGAATGGTGATTTGAATTTTAATCCTTAATCGAAGTTAAATTAATTAGATTGGATCGTTATAATTAACTATGCAGAATGAATTAGAATGGCCACTTGTAGAAGTTCTCCCATCTTATGGGAGGGGAAGAGATGCTCCTGGTGGACGGTACAGCAGCCTCATCTTTGGAACTAATCTGACCGATGTGGTCATCACGGGTGATTATTTCTTTTTCTTAGGTCTTAACATTGTAATTTTTTTAAAAAAATTATAATCTTATAGACTTTGTGCTATCAAAATTAAATAAAAAAAAGTTAAGGTAAAGGAAAACATTAGAAAAATAATTATAGAGAAATAAAATTGGGTTGGTGACATGGTGTAGGTAACAACGGTACAATCGACGGGCAGGGATCTTATTGGTGGGAAAAGTTTCACAAAGAGGAACTCAAGGTAACACGGCCATATATGATCGAGATCATGTACTCTGATCAAATCCAGATTTCAGATCTTACTTTGATCAACTCCCCTTCTTGGTTCGTCCATCCGATCTATAGCAGGTTTGACTATTCCACTTTCTCACGCAGTCTCGTTATTCTTGTATTGTAGGATTATGCTTAAAAGAAAGTTAAAATTTGTAGATTCAAATTACTCACCACTAAAAATGATTTAAAATTTTATGATTATTACTATTATTTATTTTTAATTTGGTTCGACCAAAACTCAGAAATGTGATTATCCAAGGGCTCACAATCTTGGCTCCAGTCACCGAACCCAATACGGACGGAATCAATCCAGGTTCCCTTCTTCTTCACCCTTCAAAACCTTAGGGTTCTTTATTTCGTCAATCCTCTCCCTAATTCTCCATTCAATTTATCAGATTCCTGTTCCAACACTCGAATCGAAGATTGCTACATTGTCTCCGGTGACGATTGCATCGCCATCAAGAGCGGATGGGACCAATACGGTATCAAGTTCGGAATGCCAACCGAGGACCTTGTCATTCGCCACCTCACTTGTATCTCACCAGATTCTGCAGCTATCGCCCTTGGTAGCGAAATGTCTGGCGGAATCCGCAATGTCAGGATCGAAAATGTCACTGCAATCAACACACAGGCTGCCGTCAGAATCAAAACTGCTCGCGGACGAGGCGGTTTCGTCAAGGACATTTTCGTTCGAAGAATGTTTCTATCCACAATGAAGTACGTCTTTTGGATGACTGGAGACTACAAAGCGCATGCAGATGACAAGTTTGATCCTTCGGCGTTGCCAGTGATTAAGAACATTAATTACAGAGACGTGGTGGCCGAGAATGTTAATATGTCGGCAAATTTGGCTGGGATTTCAGGAGATCCATTCACAGATATATGTATTTCGAATGTGAAGATTGGATTGTCGGCGACGCCTAAAAAGTTGCAGTGGAACTGTACGAATGTTGAGGGATTTAGTAGCGATGTGGATCCGCTGCCATGTGCTCCACTGGCTAAGGCAGCAAAAAGCGATGGATGTGACTTTCCTGAGGATCAGCTGCCGATTGAGAAGGTTCAATTGAAGTCATGTTCTCTTGAAATTCCGACCTTAAAGTAAAGGCTTTTTTTTTTTTTTTTTAATTCTATGGAATAAATGATAATGAAAAATTTAAAGAAGATATAGAAAAAATGTCTTTTCCTTACAAATTTATAAACAAAAAAATAAGAAGTGTCATTACCCCTCTGAATCTATCTACCTTTACCTCCATCATAGTTGACAAGTAGGAGCACTACCCATCATTGGCCGTTGCTGGTGGCCAACGAGCAATGCCCACCGACGAGGTAAGGAGAATGAATCATTCATTTGCACCACAAAAGCGAGCAATGCCCACCGACGAGGTAAGGAGAATGAATCATTCATTTGCACCACAAAAGCGTTTAATTTTATTAAAAATTAAAACAAAACATGTAAACTAAAATGAATACAGATCGTACCATTGTAGAAATCGCAAAGTTTCTTGGCTGATCGTACCATTGTAGAAATCGCGAAAGTTTCTTGGCTGAACTTCCTCCACAAGATTTGGAACTTATTCTTGACTATGGAACTTTTTCATTCTTACACGTGCCTTTTAACCCAAGACCAACATTAGTTTAAATTTCTTGGGAGAATATTCCAAATATTTGAGAAAAAAATAAAAGTATGTGAGATAATAATATATTTAAATATATTATATATTTAAATATAATATCTTATTTAAATCATATTTAAATTTCAAATATATATTTTTATTTAATGTATTTTACGTAATTATCTTTTTCGCTTTTAGGTTTAATATATAGTATATTAAATATTATTTTGAGAATTTTTTAAATTAAATATAATTTTATCGTTTGTATATTTAATATATCTAATAAATTAAATAGTAATTTGAACATTCAAAATTAAATATATTCTTATCGTATATATATTTAGTGTGAATTTCTTATTGACCTACAAATGATAAGCTTCAATGATACAAAATTAATTTATCAATTTCATTCATTAACTATAAGTTTGCACAATAGAACAAGTTGTATCCATAGATATAATTATTATAAGCAAGTCAGTTCTCCACGGATTATTCATAATTATAGTTGAATCAAAAGTCCGTATTACCTTATATCTTATACCTTATGTACTATTGATTCTCATGAACGATTTGTTTATGGTCTAATTATAAGTTAAGTCTCTCTCAAACCCGTGAGAGGGTGGGGCCTCATAGTTCAAGTCCCGACTCATCTACTTACCTCGATATGGGAGAAGTGAATTCCATCTTATATTATGTTTCCAACTCTCTGTTTGGTCAAGTCCGCAAAATAGTAGGTGTAGTGAATTGACTACAAAAACCACTCTCACCCATTCAAATCAAAGGATAACATTTCATAACTTACTCGAGATTAAGATCGTGTCGTATGTGATCATTATGTAAAGTATAGGAAGTTTTAAATGTCTCATAGTTAAGTTTTATAGGAACACATTGAATAAGACATCCCAATTCACATGTCTCCCTCCACCTAAACAATTTAGATCAAATCATTTTTAACGATGACAAAATGAGCCGACAAAATGAGCCGTCTCAATAGTATTACTAAAATAAGACATCGAACCTTATCTATACACTAGATTATTTCGATTTACAACATTTATTTCACGTGCCTTTCTACACATCTAAACTAGTTCTTGAGATTAAGAACAATATTTATCACAAAACTTCCACTCCAGGAATGCTTTTGACTAAGAAATATTTGTAATCCAAAAGTTGATCATAGGACTAAAAGTTTACAAAACCGTTTACAAATTAACTGCCAAAACTCGAATACAGGGCTTCCCTACCTAAGGGCTATACAGCACTATTTCAAGGGCTCTCCATCTCTATACAAACAAAGGCCAGGACACGATTTTGTGGCTATGTTATATACAAAAGATGCATCAAAATAACTGAGCACATAAAAAAGTATATATATAATGCAAGCGACCTCACAACATTGCATAAGGCATACATACTTGGCAAGCTTTTTTCTTTTTTGGGGTCGTCATGCTTTTTATTTTCGGGCAATCCCTCAGCATCGGTCGGTATTCTGTTCGAATAGCAGCATGCTGTTTATCACCTCCTCCTGTGCCAACTAGTTGGCTACCAATTTGGGTTTATGATCATCGACATAGATGGCCTTATCCATATCGCCATGCCGAATTGGCCCCGAATCTATCTCATAGGATGAGAGCAACCTCCTCTGCAAAGGGAAAAATAGGAAGAGCATAATAAGCAAATATGTTTCTAGAAGGAAATCATATTACACTAATGAGTGCATTAAAATGACATTGATGAGAACTAAAAGAAGAGGTCGATAGTAGTCACATTTTACTGTTTACACAAGAGGTTTAAGATGCAGAATCAGAATTTCATGTAAAATAACTAGATATCGCAGTTTATCACAAGAAACGTCGATCAAAATATTTCCAAATGCTGCCTTAGTTTTATGTGTGTGTTCTCTTTCCAGTCCAACCATTTTAAAATGAAAATTGACCTCAGAACTCAAGCTTACACAGGGTACAACCTACAGAACAGAACTTATTCAAGGTCATAAACAAAATAAAAACTTGACCTGATTTACTAAATGAGAATGAGTCTGAAGTTATACATATAAAAATCAGAAGTTTTTATCCTAACTCAAGTGTCCAAACATTCCAGTTTGGTAGAAACCCTACTAGAACGTCCACAGCTCGCAGCCTAGATATGACCCCTCGAAACAATACGCATAAAATCAAATGGATAAGAAAATCTTTAAGGTACCTAAACTTTTGTTACTTCACATTGTCTATTAAAGCATTTTTTTTCCACCCAGAAAACACAAAAGTGGGGACAAAAACTACAAAGAATAATTGGTACTTACATGATCCTCAAAATCAGGACTGATCAAATTGATGGATAAGTTTCTCATCAACAGCAGAACCTACATGGAGGGAATGATTATTGTTTAGTTAACCATGTATATATGATATATTTTTAAACTACAGCTGTTCTTATAAGAATGAAATAGGCAATGCACACAAAATCTTTATTCAACTAAAGCAACAATGCTATGAAGTAGAAAGGAAAGGTGTAAATCATACAGTTTCAACATCAATTGGGTCCATCCTATTTAACTTTTGCAGATGACCTGAAGCATTTGGGTCAAAGACACTGCCAATGAAGCTGTAAACTTGTGTGAAATCTGGCAGAACTGCACAACAAAAGGGCATTTAAGTATCATGAAAAACAATAAGACACAGGAAATAGGGATTGAAGATTCACTAAAATCATTAAAACAATTCCATAGGAACTTATACCACTAGCAAAACTAGAAAAAGCTCATAGAAGTCGTAGTGATCTAAAACAATAACACAAGAGTTCACAGATATTGTCCAACTCCAAAATTCCGAGGAAAAGTCGGGTTGTATATATATTGTTTTTTTTTTTCTTTTTTGGCCTACACATGATATAAGTGTCAATTACATGCCAATAATAATCACAGAAGGCCTTTGAAAAATGAACGAATCGGAATTCTCTTTTGTGGGAATTGAGATTGTACACTATTCTGTAACACAAACCTTGATCAAGATCTTGAATCGTTCAAAGAAATTATACAACATAATATGAATGATGCAATATCATAATTATGATCAAGTGCTTTAAGTGTGAGAATATATAAGGATTACATCTATTCTCCAGACTATGCCTCAATATGCTTCTAAAAGCATGTATGGATATGTTATGGATTGACTAACACAAACCAGATTTCTGATTCCTAAAATACATAAACTGAGATTTCATGTATTAGTATCCTATTCCATGAAGAGTAACAATTAAGAACTTCAAACTAGCTAATGAGCTCCTTGACATAACTACTAAGGATATGCATCCACGATTTTTTATTGAATAAGTTCAAAGCAATCTCAAACTATTTGCAATAAAATAAAATAATTTGAAGTGCATGCAAATAAATGAGAGGATCACCTCTAAAAGAATGAGTGTTACTTCCTTGATCAATTGTTTCAACAAGAGGGCATGCTTTTGAAGGGCTTTCAGTACTACTGCAACAATTATTTGCTGTTGTTGGCACTGCATACACATATAAACCAAACAAAAAAGTTACATGTGTAACTTATAAGCAGTTTTTAGAAATCAGAGACAGGAAGAACTTTAAATGATCCTCATACGCCTGCATCCTAGGAACCCTCGTATTCCTCTACTTCCATTTTTTTCCATGCATGGCAGCCCAGATGACAACATGCTAGGTGTTTAAGGCACCTAATTACATGCATCTTATCCAGTGTGACTAACTTATATGTAAGAAGCCATGAAAAAACTCATGATTTCAGAGCATCTAATATTTAGCCTTTGATACCTTGTGATGAATTGAGTGGCTGGACAGAGTTCACTGGCCAAGAAGGTACAGCTCCACCTGGTGCCGGACGTGCAAGTATTGAAGATGAATCTGGCCTTATGGTGCATCCAGGTTCAAGTAGAGGAGACGTGGACTGAAATGACCCTGGCACTTGAGAAGGCATGGCAACTGACAAATAGTACAAATGAGATTTGTGAGCCACTGTTAGAACAACATAATGTAGTGATATCAAACACATTGAAGAGAGGTGGGGGGGACTAACCATTTTTTGAAGCCTTCTGAGGATATGGATGAGCAGCCTTCCTTTTTGGTCGTGGAGGAGGCAAATGCTCACCACCTCCAGTTTTCTGAACTTTTAAGAAGTACTTCTGTGCATGACTACGTATCTGCGGGGCGTCATTCTCTTAGTTTGTCATTCATAAATTAAAATGTATACAGAAAATTGCACAAACCTCCTTTAAATGAGGTTTCTTTTAAGGAATTTGCCCAATTAATGAAAAATTTAATTGAATCGAAGACAAGTCCAATTTTTCTAATGATAAGAGCTCAACACTCCCAAAGAAAGTACGTCGAAAATAACAGGGATCTGGCATCAATTACCTGTATAACAGTTTTCGATCCAACAAAAGCTTCAATTTTCTTCCAATCACGATCAAATCTGGATATAGTTACAAAAATAATAAAGAATCATAATCAAGGCATATGTCAAGAAAAGCTAAGAACAAGTAGTAACCACAATTAAGTTCTCAACCCACTTGGTTTCTCTTTTTTCAAATTTTAAACGGACAAGCCATAGATCATCAGTAAAGAATTTTGAGTCACAAATTATGTTCTCCTCCATTAACAACCCAGAAACCCCATTATTTCTCGCTTCTCCACCTTTTCTTGTGCCAAATACCAACTCCACCAACATCCTCTTGCTTATAGAACTTCACCAATGGCTAATACCGAGCAGGATCAATTATCAGTTGGGATCAGGGACCATATTAGCTACTAGTATAGCCGAAGCAGTTAAACTAATTAAGAAGAGTCATAAACAAAGTGGTGAATTCCTAAACTTCTAATTAAAGAATTTCTGAAACACTTATGAAAACCAGATGGATCAGCCCTTCGCCCCATCAAAACCCTACTCAAACCCCTACCATTTCCATCTCAATCACAGCTACCAAAATTTTTGCATAAACCACCCATAACTAATTTCCACACCTACCACGACATCAATTCCACCACTAAACCCCAAAACTAGCATTCAATTCCCCACATTTTCAACATTTCCTTTGCCACCAAGATCCACCTAAAAAAAATGAAATCACAAAACGAAATCGACCACACAGAACGAAGAGAAACAGGCATCAAATTCGAAAACCCTAAACGAGAAAGAAACCAATAGAATTGAATGCAACAAGGATGAAAAACGTACAGCTGAAGAGCTTCGAGGAACTTGTCGTGCTCGGGCTCAGTCCAGCTCTCTCTAGACTTGGTAATTGTGTAGGGCTTACGAATCTTCTTGGACAAATCCTCTGACGCGGCCATGGTGGTGGTAAACGGCCCCAGCCCTGGCAACGCCATTCCCGATGGATCCAAGTAGAATCCCTCGGACGGATTCGGGTTATTAGACACCATAGAAGATGAAGCAGAAGCAGAAGCAGTAGAAGGGGAAGAGATTCAGGTTCTTACAAAGAAGAAGAAGAAATAAATAATAATAATAATAATAATAATAATAATTTTTATTATTTAATTACGAAAAAATAAAAAAATAAAAATATAAAAAAATTTGTATCGATAACAGGATTGAAATAAAATGCGGCTGTTCCAAGGGCGGTTTCAGAATTTATAGATAAACTGGAGTTTCTATCCTCTGCGGTTGCTTTAAGTTAGGTCCATGAAAACAACGAATCAATGCTCGAAACGTGGCATTCAGAATGGAAAAACTTCGTAAAATATTATTTTTTTTCTTACTTTTTCTTTTTTTTTGTTTGTGGCACTGAGTATAATTAGCTTTAAGAAATATTATTTATTATTCAAAAAATCTGTTTTCAGAATTCTATAAAAATAAATAAATATATAAATAAGTCACATGGCGTTACGTTGGTCCGCGATTCAGCGAACAAAATCTGATGCATGAGAGGGAAAGTCGGTTATAACGTGGGAGGTTGAATTCGAAAGTAACGAGGATTCGACACGTGTCATAAAATCTCCCCTACTTTTAACCTCCTTTTCTTTTTTCTTTGGTTTATTTACTTAAAAAGTAATTTTTCCCATTCACGTGTCATTTTTTTTTTTTTTTTTACCAACAAATTTTAAATTTTCTAAAACATAAAATGTAATTACCTAAATATTATACAATTTTATAGTTTTGAAAAAATTAACGTTTTAAAGTTGTATATATATTTATATATAATTTTTAAATTTAAAAAAATTAAGGGAAGAATAAAATAAAATTATAAAATCTTCGAACAAAGAATAAGGGGTCGAGATAGGATGGAGGGCAAAAACAAAAACCGAGAATATAATTTGTATTTAAATAATAGATTAAATGAAGCTCTCTAGAAAAAAAGCTAAATATAATTAATTAATGTTATAATATTATTCATCCTCCATCTTCCTTAATATTTTTACTATTTAAGTTATTTTCTAAAATATAATTATTTAATTGGTTAAAAGACTATCATTGGATGTTAATTAATAACTTTTTTATGCAATTAATTTGCTAAATATTTTAGGAGTGCTACTTTTTGGACTTTAAATTTTAATTAATTAATTAATTTCAATTAACTATTTTGATGATAATATATTTAATAAATTCATATGCATTGGAAACTAGAATTTAATATATTTTATTTTGTCAAAATAAAAATAATATATATATATATATATATTTTTTTTTTTTTTTTTTTTTTTTTGGGGGGTGGAGCCCATGTAGAATTTCTCGTGAGTTCTGCAATCATCAAATCCAAATATCCCAACATTTTTATCTTCTCAAAAGGAAAGTAAATTATTTCCATAATCTCCAAAAAAAAAAAATAATAAATAATCACTTTTATGGTAAATTGACCTTTTTACCCTTGACCTTGCTTTTGTCATTCTTGACCGTTCTATTTCTCTCTTTTATCTATCCTCTGCCCAAAGATGTCGCCTGACCGTTGGCTCACTTCCTTATTTGATTTATATTTTTTTTTTCCTTTTATTTTTAGCCTTATTTGATTTGCTGTCGATTAGTTATTGGTTGAGAGTTTTATTTTTTTTATAATTATTTTTTTTTTTTAATGGGGTGTCATTATCTGATATCATTTAATAATCATTTACGTTAAAAACTTTAAATGGATAGTTTTCATTTACGAACAAAATGAAATCATTTGGATGATTGAACGTTGCCATTGAGCTACACTTTGTGAATTATCTAATATTAAGATAATAAGACGATTTCCACCGACAAATCCAAGTTCTTTTAGTATGTTTGTTTAAAACTTTAAGGTCTCTTTAGATGTTGAGATAGAGTAGAGACTCGGAACGAGAGATCGAACCATTAACCTTTAAACAAAATAATTGAAACTTTATCTATTAAACTATACTCACGTTGATTGATTCAAATAGAAACATTCATGGATTTTACATAATTACCTCTATTTTCTTCTCTAAATCTTCCTCAATTAGCTTGTGATGTCCCACGTTGATTGAGGACAAGAGAACTGTGTGGAAACCTTTGTTTTAAAGCTATGAGCGGAAGTTTGAAAGGGAAAGCCCAAAAACGACAATATCGGCTAGTAGTGGGCTTGAGCTTCGATCGTTACATAGCTCTTCCATAATTATAATTATGTTAATTATTGTCATAAATGGAAGGAATTATTCTAACTATTATTAAGCATAATTAATTTTTATTCATTTGTAGCCTTAATTTAGTAGTTTGTTACATTAATATGAATAGAAAAAGTAAGAAGTTTGAGAAAAAAAAAATGTTACTTATGAAATTATCTAATTTTTTTTTTTTTTTTTTTTTACCAATTTAGTTTATTAACTTTAATATGTAACGATTTAGTCATCATACTTTAAAGTGCGTGAATTTATAAATGATGTCATGTTTGTCAATCAATTATTACACGTTAGCTGTCGTGTTCAAAGGTTTAAAAAAAAAATATATATAGTTTCAAAGCATAACTGAATCGTATTGAAAAGTTCGTATTTTCTCGAACCATCTAGAATGTTGGTTGACTCGAGATTTTCTAGACTTCCTCCAATCACTCAAAGAAATGATCTTTCTATCTTTACTTCTCACCCATGTTTTTTTGCATTTATCTAAAAGAAACTTCACTTTCTCTTTCCTTTCATTGAAAAATAATAATAATAATAATTAAATTTATCGAAAAATTGGACTTTTCGACTATGTTTCATGGAAGTTGTGTGCAACATGTTCGATTCATCAGTGTTAACTGTTAGGGTTGTTTAAAAATTTTCAATAACTCGAAAAATCCGATTAATTAATCGGTTTTGTAGACGTTTATTTAATTTCGTATATGTCCAACAATTTCCGTACAACACCTACTGTTCTGTGTGATTTCTGCATTAGGTATGACGGTGCCCAATCATCATTTTGATCAATCAGAACCCTTTTTCGAAGCTGTACAAGATTCTTCCAAAGCATATTGTTTTCCTAAAAGATACGATAACTCGATCCAGCTCAACCCACGAACAACTACTAATGATCGGGATACAATGTTTCTAAAGAAGCGTAGAATGCAAGCTATTGAAGTCCCCAAAAAACACAAACTTTTGCACCCCACGTTTGTTTTTTGTTTTTTGTTTTTTGTTTATCATCAAAACCTTACCTTTTGTGATCACAATTTTGGTAAGATCCATTTAGGAAGTTGACTCGATGTTTTCAAGGCCTTCTTGGAACACCTGTGTTAAAGAAAAGAAGGCCGCCATTGTAGGCTGCAAAAGTGACAAAAAAACACGCATTTCATTAGTTTAAACAGAGCTTTCAGAGAAAGAAAGTGAATGAATTTTCCATGAATTTTCGTTAGTTCATTTCCTTGACTCTTCACCGGAGACCTTTCATCATGACTTAGTCGTCATCTTCTTCTTCGTCTTCGTCTCTCTCTATCTTTTCTGTGTTATAAATTGGTTCATTCCGTGTCCTTTCAATTCCAGATTTCATCACTAAATTCTTCTCTCTCTCCTCTCTCTACTTGTTTTAATTTCCGTTCTGAAATTCTCCAGAAATGAAGGTACGGCTTGTCGAATTCTTTCTCTTTCTCTTCTTTGATGGGTTTTGTTTTTTGTTTTTTGTTTTTTTTTTTATGCTTATTTTTTGGTTTGATTGTTTTGCAGAAAGTGATTCTGAAATTAGATGTTTCTGATGAAAAATCAAAGCAAAAAGCTATGAGCTCTGTTTCTAGTTTAGCAGGTACTTAATGGATTTTCTTTTGATTTCTTCTTTCTCTCTCTCTCTCTCTAAGAAAACAGAGGAAATGAAAATATATCATTGAAGATCTGTCCAAAACAAACCCATCTTTTATTAGAAGAACAGATTCAACTCCATGGAGTCTCTCTCTCTCTCTCTCTCTCTCTCTCTCTGTTCTGCTCTGTTTTTTGAGAAATGCCCTGTTTTTCTTCAATTTTACATGGAAAATTGAACGAACTCATTAGTTTACATGAAGAACAAAAATAACCCATGCTTCAAAATCTTCCATCTCTCTCTCTCTGTTCTGCTCTGTTTTTGGAGAAATGCTCTGTTTTTCTCCAAACCAAATGAAGTTTCTTTGTTCTGCAATTTTACATGGAAAATGGAATGAACCCATTATTTTACACGAAGAAAAAAAAACAACCCATGTTTTAAAATCTTCCATCTCTCTCTCTCTCTGTTCTGCTCTGTTTTTGGAGAAATACTCTGTTTTTTCTCCAAACCAATTGAAGTTTCTTTTTTCTTCAATTTTACATGAAAAATTGAACGAACCCATTATTTTACATGTAAAACAAAAGCAACCCATGTTTCAAAATCTTCCATCTCTCTCTCTCGCGCTCGCTCTGTTCTGTTTTGTAGAAATACTCTGTTTTTCTCCGAACTAGCCATTAAAGAACAAAAACAACCCCATATATCAAAATCCACCACTTTTCTCTCTCTCTCTCTCTCTCTCCATCCTGTTTGGCTGACAAAAATTTGTGAAAAAATGATTGCAGGAGTGAACTCAATCTCAATGGACATGAAAGAGAAGAAACTGACAGTAACAGGGGATGTAGATCCAGTGATGATAGTGAGCAAACTAAGGAAAATTTGTCACACAGTGATCGTATCAGTTGGACCAGAGAAAGAAGAGAAGAAACCAGAGCCAAAGAAAGAGGAACCAAAGAAGGAAGATCCAAAGAAGGCAGCAGAGGAAAAGAAGAAAGAAGAAGAAAAGCTTGCAGAGATGTTGAAGGCATGGCATGCCAGAAATAACCCCTGTTTTTATCCACCTGTTTTCTATCCTCCTAGAAGCATAAGCATTGAAGAAGATCCAAATGGCTGTGTTATTTCTTAAAATCTCTCTCTGCCTCTCTCTCTCTCTCTCTCTACCTCTCTCTACCTCTCTCTGTATATGAATGCCATTTCAAATGGATATTCCCAAGTTCTAGACCTAAGTTTTGAGTTCTTTCCTTCTTTTCCACTCCAAAATTTTGTGATTTCATGTATGGAAGATTGAAATTTGGATAAGAAATAATATATTTTTTCGTCTCAACACTCCACAAATCAATTAACGTTTTTATTACTTTAGAAAATTCAAACCGGTTTGACATTTTATTTATATTTTTATCAACATTCCTATAAAATCAAGAACAGAGACATTTCTATATATATATTTCCGCCACCAAACTAGTAAAGATGTATCTAATTTTGATTAAAAATTTGAACGTTCATATTTCTAACATTAATTTCTTGAACTATTTAAAAATATAATTCCCGAGATTCCAAAGAGTAATGGCGTTCATTTCCTGAAGGGGAAGAACAATTTTTAAAAATTATTTATTTTTAATTAGTAGAAGAAAAATAAAAAATATTTGCAAATAAAAAAAAAATATATATATATATATTATAATCAAAATTAATCAATGGAACGAACATAAAAAACCTTATCTCTTAAGTCGTCGGTATAATCGTTGACTTTGACTAAGTCTCTTCTATACCCATTTTTCTGATTATTTATTTTTAAAATCTTAAATAGGAAATATCAAGGGTAGTTTTGTAAATTTGCTATTTTGTTCTATTTTATTTATTAATTAATGGTAATTTTATATTAAATAGAAATAGTTAAAATTTCTTATAATAATAATTAATTTGTATGCCGGTTTTGACCAAACCAACTAAAAACCATTTGCATTCGTAATAAATTCATGCAATTATAATGATAAATTATTGAAAAAATAATTAAATATTTATTTTTAAAATAATAATTCAAAAATAGTTAGATTAATATTACTAATAACAAATTTATTTAACTCCAATAATTATTTAATAAAAAGAGTTAAAGTTTCAAATATTTTAATTATATAATATTTAATTAAAATTCCTAAATACCCTGATGAATAAATTTTCCTGAGAAAGCGATGTTGATAATAAAGTAGGAAGGATTGGTTAGCTAATTGATTCTCGTGTATAAGATAAAAAAGACGGTATAAGTTGATATAAATTGGTTGAAACTAAATATTATAATTTTTACGACTATTGAATTGATTACGTCTAGCAATAATTAGAAGTCAAAGATTCAACCCAACTTTAGATACTAGTTGAAATTTTTCAAAACTTAAATTATTTATATACGCAACTACATCTTTTCCACCTTCGGCCACAACAACATCGTTGCATATATCAACCATCAGGGTGTTGCTTGTGGGAGTTTTTGTCGTTGTCGTCGTCATTAGGAAATGGTTGGGAGATCCCGATTGGGATTTATGCATACCATTGTTTTTGCAGTTCAGTCCGGCTAAGTTGGTTTAGTTCAATTTTAAGGTCATTTGCTACGACTTTTCCTCGTTTTAAGCTAGAATTACTTCTCTGTCTTGTGTTTTAAAATGACGATTGCATGTGTTTAGCGATGATCTTAGTTCGTTTAAATTTAAAAAAGTCAGGAACTTATTTAATTTATATATTTTAACTAGAAGCGAGATATTAAATTATGATTTATGAGTTTAACGAAATCGACGTTTTTTCAAAATCTTTTATTTAGGTAACTTTTCTATCGGTATTAACGATTATCGATATTTTTATCAATAATTTCATAAAATTGAGACATTAATATTTTTGTAAACGACACATATATGTCTGTCGGAATTCAAATCCACTGTGTATGAGTGGAATAATATTTGTCCCCACAAATACAATGTTCAAATGGACATGAGATATATCCAAAGATGCCGTCTTCAACAAAGCAACTCTTTTGTCAATTTCCTCTTCATGATGACGTCAATCCATACAATAATAATAATAATAATAATCAATTATCGAATATTACGTATGACTAATGGATTGCATATTTATCCATATGTTAATATAATCTCGAGTTTGACGAGCTAGACAATTGTGTCTGCATCCGTCCAATTCGATAATCACGTATGAGATCCCACATTAGTTAGAGAGGAGAACGAAACGTTTGTTATAAGAATGTGAAAACCTCTTTTTAGTAAACATGTTTTAAAACTGTGAGACTGACGACGATACGTAACGGGCTAAAATGGACAATATTTACTAGCAGTGAACTTGGACTGTTACAGCACGAGTTCAACCCACTAATTTGCTCGAAGAAAATTCAAAAGGGTATGCTTTAAATTCTAAGAATTTACCCATAACTGATGAATCATAGATAGAGATAGACAATAATGCAATATGAGGGGAAAAAAAGGTTTAAAGATGTGAACACACCCTTTTGCCATATTTGGTGGAGATGCCTTTTAGAAAGTTGGTAATAATAATATAGTATGGAGTGGTAGCCAAGTAAGCCTTGACTTGATTATTTAGTGGCATTTGTTTTGTATATTAAGCACGTTGCCTTTTGTTTTTAATAATTCACAAATGAGAGAAGAATTTCAATACATCCCTATTGATAACCATTTGGTTTTTTGTTCTTAGTTTTTGAAAATTATTGTAATATCTCAAAAACAAATAAATTTTGGTATCGTCCATAGATTGTTCTATTAAAGGATCAGATTTCTCAAAGAAATCTGACTCTCCCTGTTCATTAACCCATCATTTAACCGACGCTCTAGGGTCATTGTTATCTTAAAGCTCTTGATTCAATTGTTCTCTGTTTACTATTATTCGAAAATTATCTGTTAGATTATGACCCATGATCGAAATATACCGAAACAAGTAAAAGAAGCAAGAACAACTTAAGGGGAGAGATTCTTTGAATAAAAGAATCTTAAGCATTTATGTTGTCGTGACTAGAGCATACATTTGACAATGAGTATTTATAGTGGAGAAAGCACCGACAACTTTTCTAAACTTTCTCCTCAAGTTAAAAACATTAACAATTTTTCTAATTAAATCACTCCACAATTTGCCAACTACCGACAAATCTACTAAAGTTGCTCCATTAATTAATAACTTATTTTATTAATTTAAGTTTATCGGCTCACGATCTTCCCCATGACTTTATTCAAGATTTTTCACTCCCAACAACTCTCGCATCTCTGCGAACTTAGTCTTTGCTAGGGCCTTGGTGAGAACATCCGCACATTGCTCTCTAATGCATATGAACTCTACAGCGATTTGTCTCTTCTCGACACACTCACGGATAAAGTGGAAATAAGTGTCAATGTGTTTGTTGCGTCTGCAAAATACCAAATTCTTCATCAATGCAATCGTAGGTTTTTTGTCGACATAGAGAGTTACCGACTTTCAGTCACTTAGTTCAACAAATTTCTCAGCCACAATGCTTGGCATGATGTCGCAGTTGCTACCATGAACTTGGCCTCATAGGAAGATAGTGTCACAATTTGTTGCTTCTGAGATTACCAAGAGATCAATTTCTGTTGAGATAAAACGTCATTCCTGCGTACTTTTTTTTATCGTCAATGCCTCCCGTTAAATCACTATCGGAAAAATCGATTAGTTCTTCAAGACCTCACCCTCTTTAATACTTCAGCCCAGAACTTGTGGTTCGCTTCACATAGCTGAGAATGTGCTTAACTGCTGGATGATGTATCATAGTAGTCTTTTCCATGTACCTACTCACAATTCCAACAACATATGAAAGGTTCGGACGAGTATGAGTCAAGTACCATAGACTTTCGATGATGCACCTATACTCAGTGGAATTCACCAAGCTTCCTTTAATATGTTTCGCGAGTTTTAACTTTGCTTCCATGAGATACTTAGTTGGGTTGCACTCTGCCATCTTAAATTGATGCAACACCTGCTTAGCATAGGCCAATTGCTTTAGCGTGATACAATTTTTCCTTTGGCCTACTTCAATACCGAGGTAGTACGTGAGTAACCCGAGATCAATCATCTCAAATTCTTTTATCATTTGGTGCTTGAACTCTTTGAGGCCTTCCACACTTGTACCAATGACGATCAAGTCATCAACGTACACACCAACTATGAGTGTTTCATCTCCATTGTTTCTTGTATACACTGCTTGTTCTTGCGAACACTTCATGAATTTTAGAATCTTTAAGCTCTTATTCAGATGTATGTTCCAGCCCTCAATACATGCAGTAAACTGTAGAGGGTCATTGGCAACTTGTACGTTTTGTGCCCTTCGGGTTTGATGATGAAACCTTCAGGTTGGGCAACATACAATCCTTCTTGGAGGTCACCATTTAGGAACACTGATTTGACATCCAAGTGATGGACCTTCTACCCGTGTTGAGCTACGAGGGCAAGAATCAACTTTACAGTGTCCAATCTAGCCACTGGCGTGAAAAACTTCTCAAAATCAACTCCTTGCCGCTACACGTATCCCTTCGCCACGAGTCTTGCTTTATGCTTAATGAAATTTCTTTCGCTATTCTTCTTCAACTTAAACACCCACTTCGAATTGACGGACTAGTCAATGCCCACATCTTGTTCTTCTCAGTGGCTTTAAGATCTTTTTCCATGACCTCCTACTACATCATTTCAATTGCTGCCTCATGATAAGTTTTCGGCTCCTCGCCACTGTATCTACATAATTCGTCATTTCAATTGCTAACTTGTCGGGATCCAATTCTTCTTCAAGTGTATCTACATAAATTACAGCAAGAGAACGAAACTTCTTTGGTCCATCCTCTGTTGTGGATCCTCCTGTGCTCTCGCATGAGATCTCTTGTTCTAGAGGATTTATCACGACTTTCAAAGTCACTGGTGATGACATGTGTGGACTTCTTGGTGTCACTGTCGGTGTACATTCTAGGTCTATTGCGTCTCCTTCTTCTTCCAGGGCAGTGAAGTCTGTAACAAGCTGCTTGGTATCGCCAATGCTGCACCAATCTCACTTCTTCTCTTCTTCGAATACGACATCTCTACTTACATGAATTTTCTCATGTTGCGAATCATACACTTGTGTGCTTTGGACCCATTCTCTACGCCAAAGTACACCATCTTTTGGCTTCTGTCATCAAGCTTTTTGATATATGATTTTACAGTCTTAAAATGTGTTATAACTGAAGACTCTTAGGTACTCGAAGTGAGTTGTCTTACTGAACCATGCTTCGTAGGGGGTGCGAGTGTCTAGCGCCTTTGTGGTAAATGGTTTAAAAGATAAACTGCATGTCATATTGCCTCACCCAGAAAGTCATGGAGACTTGCATGCTCTTGAGTAAGCTTCTTGCAGTGGTCATTATGGTGTGGTTTCTTCGTTCGACCACACCATTTTTTTGTGGAGCGTACGGTGCAATGAGTTAACGCTTGATGCCTTCCTCATCACAAAACTTTCAGAAGTTCTGGGATAAGAACTCACGACCTCGTTCGGTGCGCAAGATTTTTAGCTCGTGATCAGACCATTTTTAACAAGTCTTTTGAACTTCTTGAATGCACATAATGCCACTCCTTTTTCTCTAAGTACCACATCCAACGGCTATAATCATCAACAAGTAAGAGAAAGTACGTTGTTACTAGCACTTGATGATGGGGTGATTGTGTAAGATCCCACATCAATTGGAGAGGATGTTGGGCCTCAAAGGCGAGTGGATTGTGAGATGTTACATTTGTTGGGGAAGGGATTAAGCATTCTTTATAAGGATATGAAAACCTCTCCCTAGCATACGCGTTTTAAAAACGTTGAGGAGAAGCCCAAAAGAGAAAGTCCAAAGAAACAATATCTAGTAGCAGTGAGCTTGGGGTATTACATGTTGAGCCACATAAATCTGTATGAACCAGTTGCAATGGTCACTCAGCATGGAAACGGGTTTAAGCTGGAAACGACAGTCTTGCTTGTTTGGAGACTAGAAAATTTTCACATAGCTAGTTCGGGTGTATGATTTTGGGTGGCCCATTAGCCATTTTCTTCTCTCCTATCGTTTTGAGCGCCTAAAAGTTCAAGTGTCCAAGTCTTGCATGTCATAGCCAAGCTGGGTCTGCGAGTGTCGTCAATAGAGAGGGAGGATTGGTCTTCAATAGTAGTTTGTAGAGGCGGTTATGCAACCATTTTGACTTCATCAACAAGTTTCCATCTCTGTTGAACATCTTGAGGAATGAGTCAAGCTAACTCCACTCTGCTTCCTTCTTTCTTCATCTGACCAAGACTAATAATATTACTCTTCAAGATTGAGATATAATATACCTCGGTCAGTAGACGTTGGTCGTCGTTCTTGCACTAGAACAAGATGAATCCTTTTTCTTGGATCGGTACAGTTGACTCATCACCAAACTTCACGTTATCATAGGGGTTCTCATCAAACTTCTTGAACTTTCCTCAATCTCCAGTCATGTAGTTGGTTGCTCCATTGTCTAGGCACCACATGTTGGTCTCTGCTCAGTTTTCTTCTTTTGTGAGAAAGTTCACCATAACCTTCTCTTAGTTAAGTATCAACAGTTTGACATCTTCTAAGCCAACATTAGTGTGGGCTCTTGATCCTGCGTGAGTGTGAGGTTTGCCTCCTCATCGCACTTCTTCTTGTAGCACTCTACCACATAATGCTCATATTTTCCACAAAAGTAACACTTGATCATGCTATTGTCCTTCAAGGGGTTGACATTGTTGTAAGGTACTTTCACGACCTCCTCTGCCACCACGTTCGCTACCATGTCCACGATCTCTATTTCCATTATTATGGTTGCGATGCCCTCTCGTACCTGAAAAAGAAGAGTCAGATGCATCATTCTTTTTCATTCGTGCGAGCCATCCTCATGTCTGAGTAAGAGGTGTTTCTCCTCCCCTTTGTCTTCGTAGCCACGAAGTCTCTCCTCATGGACCTTAAGATAATCAACGACTCCTCTACCAACATGTTCTTGAAGTCACTGCACTGTTCGATGGAGGTAACAATCTGCATGAATCTCGAGGGAACAACTCGAAGGAATTTCTTAACAACGGAGATCCCTCCACCTTGTCGCCTAATGAACGGATGCCACTGACGATCGTCGCCAACTTCATAGTAAAGTCGTCTATTGACTCACCGTCTTTTATGTGAATAGCCTCGATTTGATCCAGTACAACTTGATTGGTTTGATTCAATTTTCTTCGGTTGTTAGGATTAGAGTTTGACCGAAATTTTGGTGAAATATAAAGGAAAAAGAACGTGTTATGTTTGCAACTTGAAGCTTTTGTGAGGTAATATAAGAGAAATTTTGTTAAACCTAATTTAATCTGCATGTGAATAAGTATGAAATGCTATTGTATGACACGTGAATTAAAGTGGTTAAAAACGAAATTTATAGATGAAAGTAGTGTTTTCAAACTTAATACCTACAAACTAAAACCAAATAGCTATCCTATCCTCGTAATTGCTCTCATTCAAATAGAGCCGCGATTTATTCATGTACTACTCATTTACTCAAGTGTTACATGTCCACCAGCTCTTGTCTTAGTTCATCTCCGAACACCTTATTGGAAGAGGTACCACTCTGATACCATTTGTAACATTTCATGTCACGACGATCAGGTGACAAGTACATATTTTGAGTCTTTATCCAAATTCTAAGCATAGATCGTTACTCCATTATAGTTATTTAATCAATAAAATGTATATACTATATTAATTATGAGAAAGTTGTTGCTTAAATGATTATTTAAAAAATGTCCCAACAACTGTTTGAAATTCAATTATATTTTTAATTATGGGAAAATGTATTTTATTTCCTCTTTTGTAATTTATTATAATCTTCTGTCTTTAATGTTGTTTTCACCTGAATTCATATAAATTAAATAAAAGGGAAGAAAATTAGAGAATTTGAAAATGATGTTTATGGAACTTTCTCCCGAGCTACGACGATTATGACTTGAATACAACACCAAGATTTGAAAAACCTCTCGAAAATGAAGACGTCTAAAGAATTCTAGAGAAGAATGCGTGAGATTCTCTTGACTTAAGATAATGTTCTTTAATATATCGAAATATAATATTTTACTTCAATTATATTTAAGTATTATAAAATATCTGATATGTTCATTCAAAAAGGGGAACGAGAATTGAGGTACATGGTGTGTACAAAAATGTTGACTGCATTCAACAGATGCCCTGGGTCGACATTCCTTTATGACTACTAAACTCCCAACACTTCACCTCAATTAACACGGTCATGGACCTGAAAAAGAAAATGCAGAAAGGAGTAAGTATATAGATATAGCCCACGTGACCTGAAAAAGAAAATGTAGAAAGGAGTAAGTATATAGATATAGCCCACAAGCAAACTACTTGTAGGCTCTCATCGCATCTTTGATCTAGCAGGTGACCACAGACTATCACTGACTATCACTGAGATTTATGCATATCATTCTTGCTATGCACAAACTAAGGTAACTAACTAGCCTTCAGAGTTGTGTCTGATGTCTAGAGTTGAGGCACTACCTCAAGAACATACTCACAACCAGTAGTACGCCTCCACTATGATCAGTCATCTAGTAATTATCGAGAAAAAAAAAAGTGCAGTAAGAGTAAGTATAAAATGTACTCAGTAAGCAACCTTCTATACGCTATCGTTGGACATATACCTATAGACGAAAGTTGAAGCTATGTGCTCATATTGCCCATAAATTAGTAAAAAAAAAAATGTGGATTAAGGTATGTATTAACTTTTTCAGGTTCAAAGGTACCTAAATCATGTACATACGTCGGTAATCAATCTTATGCTTAATATGCTCTGAGTCGTAGTGGCTCTTGAATAAGTCCTAGGGTAACTCTCATAGGTACGAAGGAGTCGTCTTGCTCTAAGAATGATCATACATGTCTACCTAGTGAGGCTCTATTCAGAAGATTCTTTCTAGTGGTGTCAGACAACATCTACCTATTCTTAAGATTAGTAAACTATTTGTCACATTGCCTTTTCAGTTGGGACAGTAAATGCATATTCCTACCACCCTCCTTGGGTTGGAATAGTCAACTACCTGCCTTAGGAACAATACTTGTTTATTCATCGTCTTTTCAAGTTAGAATAGTAAACTGCATGTTCATATCACCCTCCTCGGATTGGAATAGTATAAGGTCATGACTCTCCACTAGATACAACCGGGTTAACTTAATAATATACCTTCTATGACTCTTAGAGTCCCATGTGGGTGATAACTAAATTTTGTGTACCAAGTAAGCCCTAGCTCCTCTTGCTTAGTTCACAATTAGAGGTTGCGCCCTAAACATCTCTAGAAGGTGCCTATTCAACCCAAAAAGGGTCTATGAGGCTCACAACTACCGTCTAGGACCAAAATAATGTAAAACAACAGTTCGTGGTCACGTCTAACATAATCATAACAAACATTCTAGGGCACATAACATTAGTTTGGAGCATAAATGGGCATGAACTAAACCCTAAATCGTGTATATAATAAGATAAATAAGCATATATTATACTTAAAATGCTTAAGCAAGGGATAGTAAATCAACCCAGACATGTTAGAATAAACATAGTAGTACAATTAGAGATCTTAAATCATGTGCACACGAGCGGTAAAATCGAATAATGTACTAAATTATAAACTTTTCTATTTACAAGACTTAGGTATCATGAAACTATGTCAGTTAGGCTCTTAAACATGTTTTCTAATCATTTGTCCATGGTCCTAATCGACTCGTACGAGTATTTCTTAAAACATGTTATAGATGGGTACTTGCTTTACGTGTTTTACGCTAAAAACGTTCCTAACTTACTCCAATTCCTTCCAAATTTCACTAATATGACTTGTAACAAAGAAATTAGGAATGCCATTGAAATCATACGAGCAAAGGTCGAACGGGCAAGAAAATGCACCCCACACGCTAATTTACACGCTCAATGAAGCTCACCCACTCAGAGCTAGAAAGAATGTTGCTACTGAAGTTAACACAGCAGGTCGCATCAGAAGGAATTTGTGAAGCTTCCATGGCCTCTCAGATTGAACCTCCTAATGTTCCACTTAAATTCATAACCCACTTCTTCCATTTCGCTACCTCCAATTTCTCTACCCTTTTAGCTCAACTCATCGTGACCTCCACTCCTCCAAATCCGCCGCTGTCAACGGTCTGTCGTCTCATCCACACTCAGGATTTCAGGGCTCAATTCGGATGGAAAAGCCGGCGGCCCCGCATTTGTAGGCCAGGTCTTCAGCATGTGCGACCTTTCTGGGACTGGTCTTATGGCCGTCTCGACCCACTTCGACATTCCATTCATTTCTAAAAGGTTCCCCTCCCATCTCTTGTCGTTAAGATTGTAATTGTTTTTTCATTTGAGTTTGATAATTTATGTTGCTAGGGAGTAGATTGAAGCTAGGGTAACAACTGATTTTGCTAATGGGCAGCCAATCATGGCTGTTTATGTATACATTATATGAGAAGTACTGCTCACGGTTTAGTCAGTTTATGAATATGTAATTGGGGGGAACTGTTTATGTGATTCATTTTTTAATAGCTCAAGTGTTAGAGTTTGTTTGTATTGTTCTGAGCGAAGTATCCGTTCAAATGTCATATCTTATTTGTTGATTCCGTTCTTTTAGAACACCAGAGTGGCTTAAGATGTTCTCGACCTTTACTAAGAGTGAAAGAAATGGCCCCATGTTCCGCTTCTTTACTGATTTAGGCGATGCAGGTATGAACTCCTTAAATTTCTATGTTTATGCTACACTTTATCTTCATTCCTTTTGTAGTATTTATGTGATTTATGTATTTGCTTCTTAGTTACATATGTTAAGCGATTGAATATTCCAAGTGCTGTGGTGGGGGCATGTCGTCTTGATTTAGCATATGAGCATTTCAAGGTACTAAATATAATATTGTTGGGTCAAGTCTGTTGGGAGGAAAGTCCCACGTTGGCTAGGGAATGATCGTGTGTTTATAAGTAAGGAAATACATCTCCATTTGTATGAGGCCTTTTGGGGAAGCCCAAAGCAAAGCCATGAGAGCTAACGCTCAAAGTGGACAATGTCATACCATGCTTGGATTGTATTTCTCAAAATTTATTTGGAATAAGGTTCCTCTTCTGCTTATCCCATAATCATCTTTGAGTAGTCAATATAGTTTTTGCACTCTTTTTAGTGGTGGTATAGATAACTGTGAAAAGCAATGAAAATCTTCATTCAATTCTTTTCTAACCGTTGATGAACAAGGATGGTTTTATGGGTATGTAATAACCCAAGTCCACAGCTAGCAGATATTGTCCTCTTTGGGTTTTTCCTTTCGGGCTTCCCCTCAAGGTTTTGAAATGTGTCTATTAGGGAGGAATGCTTCGTTCCCCTCTCCAACCGATGTGGGATTGCACAACCCACCCCCTTTGAGGTCCAGCATCTTCACTGGCACACCACCCAGTGCCTGGCTCTGATACCATTTGTAACAGCCCAAGCACGCCGCGAGTAGATATTGTCCTCTTTGGGCTTCCTCTCAAAGTTTTAAAACGTGTATGTTAGGGAGAGGTTTCCACTCCCTTATAAGGAATGCTTCGTTCTCCTCTTCAACCGATGTGGGATCTCTCATAAATGTGATGAAGGATCTTTATTGAATATTTGGGTGGAAAGGAATTCTAGAATATTTAATGACATGTAAAGGCAGTTGGAGATTGGCTGATTTGGTGAAGACCTGTATTTCTTTTGCGTGTTCTTTGTTAACTTTTTCTGTAACTTTTCTACTTTTGAACAAAAAGATTACCTCTCTCTAACAATATTATGTCATCGGTTCATTTTGGAATTTTGTTCTTTGGAATCCATAACCATAAGGTACATTATTCAAACGGCAAGTAGCTGTACTAATCTGCTGAAGATTCACTACTTGATTTTGGGCATTGTCTTCCATGATCTAACTTCTAAAGTTATGTTATGCAGGAAAAACCTCATCTATTTCAGTTCATTCCAAATGAGAAGCAAGTATGATTTTTCTTGACTGAATCAAAAAACTTCAATTAACACAAAATATCAATCTACCAGCTAGAATATCATGACAGTTAGTCGTGCCGTTGGCCCTTGTGTGCTTTTGTAATGTGTAGGTTAAAGCAGCAAACAAGCTTCTTAAATGCCTGTCTCAAAATGGTGGAATCAAAAAGATTGATGGCGTTCCTGTTTTCGGTGCCCATAACTTGAATATTGCAATAGCAACTAATGATGGGATAAAGTGGTATGTCATTTTCTCAAGTTGGTTATGCAGTGTTTGCTACTTTGAGTAAGTACGTTGTTGTAAAGGGTGGTTCTATACCATATCATAATGTGTCTTCAAGAATCAAAAGGCTATTGTTAGTATATTCTAATTTCTTTCTCGATATGCTCAATAATGTTCGGGTAGTTCCCCTTTCGTCCGCCTTTTTGTGAGAAAGGTCGGTTTGAGCTGGAGTATGTGCAATCATGTGGAACCTTTGGGGTGAAAGGAATAATAGAGTGTTTAGAGGCTTAGCTTCTTAGCAGGATAATTTTTATTCTCCCACTTTTCATACTCTATCTGGGTTCCGAACATATTATCCTCGGATCGATTATTAAGCCACAACTAACATGCGTCGTCTCACATTTTCTTCTCTAGTAGGTTCAAGAAGTGATGGATGAGATGGGCAATCCTGGAATACCCTTGAGTGTCATCTCTAAGGTTGCTGAAATGCAGCTTCTTTATACCGTCGATAAAGTAATTCTTGGAAATAGATGGTTGCGTAAAGCTGTCGGTATTCAGCCCAAGTTCCCTTGCATGGTCGACTCATTCGAGAGACGGTATGTGCTCAGGTTTTCGAAATTAGGTACATCTTACAATACCTTTGATGCTATTTATGTTCTATGTTTCAGGAGTGCAACTTCTCTCCTAAGAATCTCAGAGTCTGCTAAGCAGGCCGAAGAACTTCAGTGTTATAGCTCATCAGCCCTCAACATTCAAGATAATAGGGAAGCCAATCAAGAAACTAAGCAACAATCCTTCAATCCTTTTAGAAATTTGTGGTCAAAACAACGCCAAAGAGATGACATTCGTCACGAATATATGAATCAAAACGTGCAGGCAAGTCCTTTTCTTCCCAAAATAACAATGGTTGGTGTCTCTACTGGTGAATCAGGGGACACGAGTAAAGCCAATTTAAAAAAGACAATGGAAGATTTGACTAGAGAACTAGAGAATATAGATCAGGGTAATCCTACTAGTCCTAACGAGTACGAATTCGACAACGAAGAACGTGATCCATTATTTGTTGCAAATGTCAGTCATTTCTGCTCTGGTTCGGCACGGTGGGATCATAGGTAATGATTAAAGGACCTTTTGAGCATCATGCATCTAAACGAACTACTCTTCTAACAACTCCCGTTTTCTCAGATGCAAGCGGTAGGTTTGGGCTGTTACAATTTGACCAAATGGATTCATAAGCGAGACAGGCTGCTGCTGCTTGTAAGTATTACAAATCTATTTCTCTGTTCTATTCTTACATGGCTCCAAAACTGCAATGATTGTTTGTTCAATTCCAGTAGTGTCTGTCTGTTGATATGGAATTGGATTTGAAAGAATTGTGTGCTAAAGATTAGATATTGCTTCCTTTTTTGTGGCGAAGCCTTTACTGAAATTGCTATGTCCATGAGTTATGATGGCTTGTTCCAGTTTTGGTTAGAAATTGACGGTGTTGGATGAATTAAACAAGCAGAACTTTCCATAGTAAGGTAAGAACTGTTCTAAGAACAGGAAAAAGCAAAGCAATGATGGGTGAAGGAATTGGTAGTGGGTTTGCTTTGCTTTGTTTTGTTTGTGGTTTTAATGCATTTCTTGTCCTCTTCTTCCATAGTGTTATGCACTTTCTTCCACATTATCAAGTGCTAATAGTTACTCACATAGACCCTCCTGAAAAAGATATTGCTATCATTTTATTTAAGCTTATGGGATACTTTTTCTTTTCTTTTGATATCATCTTAGAAGGAAATAGAATGATTTAGAAGGATGAGAGAGAGAAGGAGAGAGAAGTGGATGCCATGGATTTCCAACATCAAAAATATTTGGTCTTTTCAACATAATACCATCACTTCCAATCCCATTATCTTATGTTTAAGAATGAATTTTAGGACACCCTTTTAATCTGATCCACATCGGTTGGAAAGGGGAACAAAACGTTCCCTATAAAGGTGTGGAAACCTCTCCCTAGCATACACGTTTTAAAAACTTTGAGGGGAAGCCCAAAAGAGAAAGCCTAAAGAGGACAAAAAGTGTGGAAACCTCTCCCTAGCAGACACGTTTTAAAAACTTTGAGGGGAAGCTCGAAAGAGAAAGCCCAAAGAGGACAATATTTGCTAGCGATGAGTTTGGGTTGTTACAAATGGTATCAGAACTAGACATTGGACGGTATGCCAGCGAGGATGCTGAAGCCTCCAAGGAGAGTGGATTGTGAGATCCTATGAGAGGAACGAAGCATTATTTACAAGTGTGTGGAAACCTCTCCATAGCATATGTGTTTTAAAACCTCAAGGGAAAGTTCAAAGAGGACGGTGGGTTTGGGTTGTTACAAATGGTATCAGAGCTAGACACTGGGCGGAGTGCCAACGAGGACGTTGGACCCCCAAGGGGGTGGGTTGTGAGATCCTATATCGGTTGGAGAGGAGAACGAGACATTCTTATAAGAGTGTGGAAACCTCTCTCTAGTAGACGCGTTTTAAAACCTTGAGAGGAAGTCCGAAAGGAAAAATCTAAAGAGAACAATATCTGATAGCAGTGAGCTTGAATTGTTACATTATCATTATAATTTCTATAGTTTATGTTTTATTCGATCTAATCAGTATTGGTTTGACACTTTTAGGTAATACGTTTTCTTTATACACTCATTTATGACCTAAATCAGTCATATCCATCGAAGACATGCCATGTAATACTGCTATTAACTTTCCATAACGCCAAATCATTGTTTCGTTTTTATTCTTTAGATCCTACACTCGAATATAGTAGTTCCAAATGTTAAGATATCCGTCCACTAAGGCATTAAAGGGACAAACCTATTTTAGTATAGCGGTAGTGCAAAAAGGAACCTTTTATATCTAAAGGTTAGTTGAGATGTCGAGTTAGTTGATATAGTTGTTCGTATCTATAGAACATGATTAATTAAATATATTTTGTCGGATAGCTCAGATAGCTCGAATCAATCATTACAATGATTTGTCTTTTTGAAACGCGACAAACAACGATCTTCCCGTCTTTCTTAACACAATTTTGGTATAGATTAGGTAAGGTTGATGACTTTAATATCCAATTTCATTTCTCCTAACCCTCTCCTTTTAAATTCTTGTATTTAATTTGCCGCCGATATATTCAATATATTGAATGAAAATAATTACTATATTTAATGTTTAATCAATTATAAATCTATTTATTATTTGCTTGTAAAATAGACTTAATTTTAATTATATAATTAAATATTTTTCAAATTTCTAATCTCTTAGTGAATAGAACATATATTTTATTTAACAAAATTAAAATAGTATTAATTCATTCCATAATCGATTTTCTATTATAGACGGAGAAATTTCATCAATACATTTAATTAGTTAGGTACAGAGAACTCTCCTTTACGTGTTTCAATGATGAGTACAATGAGCCGATGAAGTGCAAGATGTATGCGTTTTGAAGTGAGTCCAATTCCGCTCTATCTAAGGTCAATGAGTCCATGATTATTTTCTAGGGATCCAATTTCTATTATTTATCTTGAACTCAACATTGACTTCATTCTGTTTTCAGACAGACAAATGTAACAGATCTAAAATTGTAGATCACACAGGTGTAACAAATCTAAAATTCTTGAGGATAAATATGTAAGTCGGTTAAAAAGATATTTGAATTTTTTTAAAGAAATTTAAATTTAAATTAGAAAGATAAAAATAATATAAAAAAAAAGGTGAAATTGAAAAGTGATAAAGGGATGAAATCCCTTGCAACAAACTCTTAAAACGAACCCTTATAAAATTGACATTTGGGGAAAAAGAGTTTTCATTGCATTAATTAGTAACAAATACAATGAAACATACCAAACAAAAATAATAATACATAAATTATTTATTAAAAAACAAACATCCAATATCCCTCTCTTGGGACCATAATATTTTAATTATTTAATAATCTAAATCATAATTTTAAATTTTAAATTCAAAATTCATTAAATTAATTAAAATATCTTCTTCTACTCTAAAAAATATCTTTAAGGTTAGTTTTGGATATAAACCGATCTGTGTATGGTATTTTTAAACTTTTTCGGATATTATTTAAAAAAAATTATACATTCAATGGATTACCAGACACATATATCTTACAAAATTGACAAGTTTTGAAATAAAACGGACTGTCGTAATTATTAAAATTCAAGAGTTTTGACTAATTTACTTTATCATGCATTAATAAACTTAAAATAAAAACTATTTTACAAATTAATGGGTGAATTAGGAAAATTTTATAATGAAATTTCTCAAAAATGCATAGGCAATAATAAATTAATTTTTTTAAAAAAATAGTGAAAATTAAAAAGATTCCTCACCTCACTCCACATTTCTTAAAAGAATTTTTTTTTTTTTTTTTTTTTTTTTTTTAGTAAATTAAAAGAGAATCTTTAATTAAGAAGCCCATTTTTTACGGATCCATATTCTCATCCCTACCATACACACATCAGTTTTTTTTTTAAAAAAAATAAAAAATAAAAAATTAATAAAAATATTTTTTTAAATAAAAATTTAATGTAATATTACATCATATGTGACGGGAGAAATTTTGTATTTATCTTTTAGAATAATTAGAGCTGCTTTAACTGTTTAATTAATGTCTATTTTTTGAAAATACAATGAACCAGAAAATATGACATACTATTAACCACAATAATATATTTTATTTTGAGTTAATTAATTAATTAATTAAAATAAGTTTAAAATATTTCTGATTTATATTATTAAATAAACTATATACGGCGAAAAAACATTAAACAACTTGTTTATATCATTAAATAAATTATATACGGCAAAAAAACATTAAACAACTCTATAACAAAGTAGATGATGTTGTTTATAAAGACCAACATCTTTCTTAGTGTATGTTTCGTTCATTATATTTGACTGACTCACTTTTCGATTCATTTAATAGACTGATTGATTTTTGAATTTATAGTTGTTCTGTATATACTCCTCATAAGTTGTGTAAGTTTAGATTCTGAAAATGCTATAAATAACTTAAAATTAAAGAGTATATTAGAAAAATAGTGGATGAAAAAATGACACGTTCGATATTAGGATGAGAAATAGGAGTGTAGGCAGGGTCATTTTGTTGTGCTAGATGCACTCAACAAATTTGGCTTCAACTTAGGAATTATTACTTTCAATAAACATTCATCTCTTTACAAGACACGTCACAATCTAAGCATACGGGACGTAAGCTCATCGTGAGGCTGATAATGATACGTAATGAGCTAAAGCGAACAATATTGGGTTGTTACACTTTCCTATGTATGCATATAAGTGTTTTCCATTCTATATTTTGAATTGTCGTGATATTGTTGCGTAATTTAAAAATTATATTTTTTGAACGTTTGACCCTTTTGAGTTCATGGAAACTTAAGACAATTACCTATTTGTATGTATAAAAATTATATTTGACGGTATATATTTTGACCTTAGGGTCAATTACCAATTGATCTCCATTACGTGGTACTATGTATCGATCCGAAGAATTGACTTTCACTTGTAAGTCATCTAATCTGCTCCTATCTAAAGTGATGCTAGGTTGCTTCAGCTTCACCCTTCACAAAGACAGGTGTAGGTGCACTTCGCTCGGCCACATGATGAACATGTTTTGAGCTAACTGCATGCTGCAGGTACTATGGATCATCTGACAACCAATCGGGTTGCCTTCCCAAGTCTCGCTGGTCTTGCCTGTAGGTCGTGATGTGCCTTGAGCTGGCCGTCTCCTGTCCCCTGCCGATGGGGAATCCGCTCTCGTACCTTAGTTACATTTATATATGAAAAATCACGATATGGCGATATAACGCTCCGCTCCCATACCTTAGTTACATTTATATATGAAAAATCACGATATGGTAATATAACGCACGGTCTTCCAAAAGTGGAACATAGCCTTATAACAAACATATATTTGTGTTCCAAGTAGCGGTGTGATCTATTAAAATTTATTAAATAAAAAAATATTTGTGTAATTAAATAAATAAAAGTGAATTTTTATATATTTCTAAGTCAATTATGATTGATTTACTTATTAAAAAGACACGAAATAATTGACACGTTGAAAGGAAAGTCGAGATTGGATGAGTGAGACTTTTCGTTGTTAACGACAAAATCGTTAACTTTTCGTTAACAAAAAAGTCGTTATTAGTTTCAAATAACGACAGTGACGTAGTGTCAATAATTCACATCAGTATATTACCAATCACGTCATTTCACTATCAAGTAAACGAATAATTTGTTGATGATTATTGAGAGGAACCGTCACACGTTGACTAATTAAGAGATAATTAAAAGAAACATGAGTATGAATTTATATAAGAAAAAAATAAAAAAACTTTTAAAAAAGTGGTAAATAAAATGGGAAGGTTGGTAAGGAATAAAAGGGAGATTGTGTTGAGAGAGAGAGGGAGTAGCAGTCGCAAGGAGGGGCGTAGGGAAGACGAGCATGATGTGTCAAACATGCAGAACAGAAGGGCCCATGTGGGGGAAAAGTGAAGAGGACGAGAGGGAAAAGCGCGTGAAGTAAAGAGAGCTCCCTAATCCCTATAAAGCTATTGACCAATGAGAAGAGGAGAGAGAAAGAGAATGGGAGAGTCAAAGATGTTAGTGTAACGCCTTCCTTTGCACACTGCCACAAAAAACACCAACTTCCTCAACCTTTGCCACCTTCCCTCTTCTTTCTTTGTCCCCATTTGACATTTTCTTTCAAAGTCAACAAATTTTATATTTATTATATTCATTTCACTTTTTGTCTCTCATCCTCTTTTTCTCTCTCTACAACGGTCTCAAACCCGTCTATATACTTTCAAACGTTCAAATTTAATTCTCCAAAATTTTTTTAAATTAATAATAATAAAAAATTAGTTTTAAGAGTATAAGAATTAAAAGATAAAAAAAAAACATAATGATTGTAACAGCTCAAGCTCAAGTCCACTGCTAACATATAATCATCTTTATTCTAAAATGTGTTTGCTAGATTTACATACCCTTATCAAAAAATATTTTGTTTCCTTCTCCAACTAATGTAAGTTTTACACTGATATAGGATGGAGACGAGAAAATTTTGATATATATATATATATAAGAAATAAAATTAATATTTTAAAGTGATGCCTCATTTTCTATTATGATTTTATAATTATTATTCTTTTAAAAAAGAAAATAATCTGAGTATAATTTAATTGATTTTTTTGTATTAAAATTATAGTTTTGGATTCGAAACAAGTTCCGAGACAAAACGACAAAAGATGCTTTTTACTAATGAAAAAGAAAAGCAATCATTAAATAAGTTAGAAGTAATAACGGATATACGGACACGTGACCGTATGATCGGAAACTCGAACCTTTGACGATTTAAGCTATAAAGTTATAGATAACGTAATCACTTTTAGTTATAAAAATAAAAAATAACAAAATGGGAAAAAAAACACTAATCACTTAATTTACTAAATTTCCAAAATTCAAAAATGATGAATTTAAATATTATTTATTTGCTCAAAACACTAAAAGGATAAAGGATAATATCAAATATTAATATTTTTTTTTAAAGAAAAATTATATTTGGTAATTTTTCTTTTTCTTTTTTATTAAAAAAATGATTTAATTTTTATTTTTTTTTTATTTTTTTTGTGTGTATAAATACATAATAAAGATTTAGGGAATTTCAAAAGTCAGTGCTCTTTTTCCTTTCATTTCTGTTTCTCTCTCTGTTTCTCTCTCTCTCTCTTTGGCTCTCTGAGCATCAAAAAAAAAAGTCAGCGCCGTCGTTTCTGCCTCCAATTCTTTCCCCTTTGTCCCTTTTTTTTTAACCAAATTCCCAAATTTTTTAAAAAAATTAATTTCAATTTTTGTTTAACCTCCATCCATGGCGGCCGGAAACAATGACTGGGATCTCTCCGCCGTCGTCCGGAGCTGCAATTCAGCAGCTTACAGGACAACCCCAACTGCCACCGCCGCCACAGAAACCGATTTGTCGTGTCTCGCTTCTTTAACATTCGACGACGATCCAAACGACGTCGCATTCTCCTTTCCCGACATACTTCAACCCCAACAACAAGAACAACAACAACACAACGGCTTCGATGAATTGCACCAAGCTATCTGTTTTCTCCCCAATTCCCTCACCGCCGCCGTCACCATCGCGCCGGAAATTCCCACCGCCACCACAAACCGTTACTTTCAAGAGGAATTTACACCCATTCTGCCGCAGCCGGATCCTGTGGAGGCGGCAGAGACGGCGGCGGCGCTGCAGAATCAACACCACCACCAAATCCAGCCTTCGTTCCCGCCGGAATTCCCAAATTCGTCAATGGTGCAATCTAACATACCCAAATCGAGAAAAAGGTAAGAAATTTAATTGAATTTTTTGTTGATTTATTTGTTTTGGGTAATAATTGGGGATTTTTTTTTTATAATTTAAAAAAAAAAATTACAGAAAAAATCAACAGAAGAGAACTGTATGCCATGTTACTGCAGATAATCTCTCAACAGACATGTGGGCTTGGCGTAAATATGGGCAAAAGCCCATTAAAGGATCTCCATATCCAAGGTATTTAAATATACATTATTAATAATCATGAAATTAAATTAAATAAATAAATGGTCAAAAATAAAAAAATTTCTTTTCTATTTTCTGTTTGTTTCTCGGGAAAATTCTTACTTTCTCCTCCCATGATTTGAATTGATGATCACAGAAACTATTACCGTTGCAGCAGCTCAAAAGGGTGTGGGGCCAGAAAGCAAGTTGAACGGAGCAACGCCGATCCCGAATCTTTCATCATCACTTACACCGGCGAACACATTCATCCACGTCCGACTCACCGGAATTGCCTCGCCGGAAGTTCTCGGAACAGGCCACTCTCCTCCGTCACTAACAAAAACCCCACTGGAGATCCCAATCAATCTCTGATCACTACTGCTCTGGTGGGCTCTGGTTCTTCACCGGCTGATTCTCCGATGACACCGTTCAACGATGACTATGGCGGAGGAGACGAGAAAGAGGGAGAGATGTTTGAGGATATGGCGATCGATAGCGATGATGATTACGACGATATTCTGATTCCAAACTTGATGGTGAGAGATGAAATCTTTGCTGGGTTTGATGAGATTCGGAGGCGGCGACCACCATAACTCCGGCCACCGTGGCGGCTGGTTGAATTGAAATAATACTTTTTCTTAATCACAGAATGACTTTAGTCATATAATCATGTAATTAGACTTGGTTTAAGTGAAGTAATTTTGAGTTTTTGTTAATTCAAAATTTATATTTAAGGGGTGTCTGTTCTGATCAGACACTTGTCAAATATGATTAGACACCTGTCATAATCAGAGAAAATATATCATGCACTTAAATAGGCCGAATATTCCCTGACATTTCAAAAACACTAAATCTAAAATCACCTAATCTAAACTAATAAAAAAAAAAGACAAGTTAATCTAAACTAATAGAAATGACTAAGTTAATCTAAAGTAATAGAAAGGACCAAAGTTATAATTTATAGTGGATGGGTTGAATAGAAATAATTTTTTTCTTAATCACGGCATGTTAGTCACGTAGTCATCTCGTTAGACTTGGTTTAAGTTAAGTAATTTGGTAAGTTTTTGCTAATTCAAAATTTATATTTAAGGAGTGTCTGTTCAGTTCTGTGATCAGACACCGGTCACATTTAGATATGATTAGACATCTGTCGAGAAAATATATCATGCATTATAATGAGTTAAATTAAGAATATATGAAACAGAAAAGAAAACTTAACTCATTTCAACTCACAATCTAAACTAATATGAGGAACAAAATTATAATTATGCTAATTTAAATTGTTTTATAGTTTATGTAGCCTTTAATATTTATATTTTCTATTTTTAGGATATCGTGATTATACACTCTATCAAGTTCTAATATTTATACCATACCTTAATTTATGTAGAGATCGAGTAAACAACATTGTAGTTGCTAACTAAATTGAACTATAACATTTCATACTTGTGTTCATCCAAATTAAATATATTTACAAAATAAGATCTAGATACTTGTGTTCATCCAAATTAAATATATTTACAAAATAAGATCCACAGTGTTTATTTAACTCATGAATTTATAAAAATTAAATTAATAAATACATTTTCGAAATGATCCTCTAACTAATCCATATTATTAACTCCAATAATAAAAATCATCATGAGTTAACTTAGTCATTGATAACTGACATGATACAACAAAAAAGTTAACTTAGTCATTGATAAATGACATGATACAATAAAGAAGTTAGGAGGAATGGATTCAATCTCTTGGTTATCTACTCAGAATTTATTATTTTACAGAGTTTTTATTATTCAAATGTTGTAAAGTCAGACTCATGGTCAATCTACCTATAGTACAATCTAGAGTTTTTATTACTCAAATGTTGTAAAGTCAGACTCATGAGTCAATCTAGAGTTTTTATTATTCAAATGTTGTAAAGTCAGACTCATGATCAATCTACCTATAGTACAATCTAGAGTTTTTATTACTCAAATGTTGTAAAGTCAGACTCATGAGTCAATCTACCTATAGTACAATACTCATGAGTCAATCTACCTATAGTACAATCTACACGGGGGTTTGTACAAAATGGAAGGAAAGCAAAATGACTTTTTATAATGAGTATCTAATTGAAAGATACTTTGTACAAAATGGTATATATATAATCGAAAGATACTCTTTATGTCAATTCACTTAAGTCTTTTTCAGTATGACTTTTATTTGGTCAAACATATTATATTTCAAGTTGTTTCAAAATTGAAACTTTGTCAGAATCAAGTTGTCAACTTGGATTATGTCCATTTATAACTCTTAATTAGTGTATACTAGAATACTATTAGGAAAAAAAATATAAGAATGATAATTAATATTTTATCTATTGCACTATACTTAAAAGAGAGCAAAACGAGTAAAAGAGAGAAAAGTGAAATCTATTCGAGGTCTGCTTGTTTCGGAGAACTAAGAGGTAATAGTAGCTTTGCTTCTTAGGAATTGGAGTATGGTTTCCTTGTGCAAAGAAAACTTGTGTAAAAGCTTGAAACAATAGATAATGATAAAGAGGCAACATATTCTGTAATTTCTTTCTAAACAAAGAAATATATAAATTTATAAACTTAATTTTCAAAAATCAAATGATTGTCGAACAACCCAAGTTGCTACACCTAGCCAACAATCTATGTTCAAAAGTCCTCCCTAAAATATAAATTAACATCAATATAAGATGATGTTAATGTGTTTATAAGTGTAAAATTTATGGCCCTAAGATAACAAGTGCATCCCACAACCAACAATGGCTTCACCACACCACATCACCAATGACTAAATATTGGAAAATGGACAGCATTCTTAACTCAACACTAAGAGAGGAACAAAATTAGGTCTTCTCGAAATCCCGAAACAAACCAAACAACGGTAACTGACATTTACTCCATACGCCGTTACATCGCTTCGAACTAAAATCTCGTGAATTTGTCTAAGATAAGTTTTTTTTGTCTCATTAATTTGTCTACGAATTAAATATAAATATATAAGAAGAAACTATCACCAAAAGCCAAAGCATGGTTGAACAAAACTACTCAAGTCAACACTCCTCTTCAACAACAGTTCCTTTTTCGCTGACATAAATACCATCAAGGAACTTCCGGATATCTTTGTTCTTCACATGGCATTTCTGTCACCCAGAAAAAAAGAAAAAATTTATGTATAGAACCAACAATGACTAGGCACATGTTTTGCGAGCAATAATCAATCAAAAGAGGCATGGGTGAGAACAAGACCTGGTTTATCAAGGCAGCAGACCGAGATACAAGCTCAATGTCATTACCATCCAAGACCAACTCATCCTTAACCTTCTCAGATCGAACAATAGATACTCCGTCAAGCATGTCTACTTTTCGCACCTATTGCACAAAGAAAATGAAAACATCACATTGCATCATACAAATGGTATATGCATTTTTACAAAGAATAATTATATTAATTAAAGAGGATTTTTACCCATAAAAATTTAATTGGTATATGGACTAGTTCTGTTTAGATACTTATTAGAATATTATGATAGATCAAAGGAAAGTATTCAATGATGTTCCTATCGACTCTCTCGTTCATTTTCTAGACGTCATCTCTCTCCTTGCTTACTCTCCCCCCCCCCCCCCCCCCTCCAAAGATCATCTCTTTCTTATTCTCCTCAACAATCTGGCATCTTTTCCACCAAGCATCTCCCCCTTATTGCTCTTGACATCCATCTCAACTTCCCAGTTCCCAAATTTTTATTATAAAACACAGTTTTCAATTGTTCATTATTTAGAATTTTCCAAGTAGTCGTGAGTTGTAATGCCTGATTTTATATTGTATTGGTTTCTATTTCCATGGCTATAGGGTGACTTATGTTTCAGCTGTGAAGGTTATCGGCTTGTTTAGTTCTCTAATCTAGCAATTGGGTTGTGGATTTTTCTTGTATACAGAAATTTGAGTTGCTGGTTCCTGTTTGATTCAAGTTTCTTTGTAATATTTTCATTACTATTAATGGGAACTTATTTGTTTACATTCTTCAAACATTTTTCGACCAAAAAATATCCCTGTAATAGATTTCATCAAAGAATTTTTTTTTTTTACATAAGGATTTAGTTAAAGACTATTTAAAAGGATTCTCAGAAATGTAGCTAACCTATATCCCTATTGGAGAATCATGAAATCATGTAAAGACAATCTAAAAAGAAATACTACTCTGTTCCTAAAAAATAAATAAATATATACTCACTGAAATTTTATCTTAATACTCAACAAATCACAAACAGTTAAGCCTTCATCATTCGACATTCAATTAACGTAAAATGAAACCACAGTAATAAATATGAATCCAAAATCCAGAATAACATCCAGGTAGTGCAATTTATGGAAAAAGCGCGCGAGAGAGAAAGAGAGTTATACCTTCTTCTCGCCAAGAAAGTTACGGATCTCGATGGACTTGTTGGTATTGGTGATGCTAGCATTGATCGGAAAGTGAGCATAGACAAATCGCATCTTGTAACGATACCCCTTGGTAACACCAGTGATGAGATTCTCAACATGGCTAAGGGCAGTGCGAATGGCAGCAGAAGTTTTCCTGGAGCCAAACCAGGCATCAATCTTGAGCTTCTTTTTTCCGGTTTCCTCTTCGGTGATCAACTGGAAATCCAGATTCAGATGCTTGAAATTGCGAATAAGTTTCCCCCGAGGGCCTTCGACCTCGATGATTTTGGCGTTCACCTTGATCTTCACCCCTTCGGGGATATCCATGGTTTCCGATGAGAGGATCGTCTTCATCTCTTCCTAATGCAACCTTCTCCTCTCTCTCCCTGGAGCTGGAACGGTGAAGGCGACGGCCGAAGACGAACAAAGCCCCAATTTGAGGAAATGGCGAAGATTTATAGTTGAAATTCTTCAACTGTGTTTTGGGGTATTAGGAAGAGAGATTAGGGTTTTTCTTATTCTTGGGAGGCCCATATGTCTATCACCCACCTTGGGCCTCCAAGAAAATTAAAATGGGCCTAAATTTGAACTTCGGCCCACTTTCTCGAACAAATCTAATTTGCAAGGAATTATTAAAAAAAAAATAAAAAAAAAAAAAAAAAAAACTTTAATAATTTATAAGACAAAAAAAAATTAAAAATCTATTATAGTGTATATATACATATTTATATTAATATAACAATATCTATCCATATTGCCGTGTAGACATCTATTAAGGTTCTTTTGGTCAATAGTCGTTTATGGTCTGTTTTATAATCTAAATGATAAATTTTGCTAGAAATATGAATTTATCCACTTAAAATTAAAATATTTTAAATTTTTACTTCTAGATAAGTGATAGACGTATCAGTTAGTTGGATGGTGATCGTAGTTGATCTTTGTGGGAAAGGAAGTGTTGACATGTACGTTCAACTCTCTTTCTGGCTACTGTTTGTTACTGGCGCTTTTGGAGACTGTTTCGCTTCTGTATAATTTTTGCTTTCCTCCTGTTCAGCATTTTCCTCCTTTCTCTATTGTATATAAGTCGTTTCATGGAGGTGACAGTTGACGTTCTATCTCCCTTGTTGGGTATTTCTTGTCCCTTATCAATTATATTGCTTGACAGTATTTCTTATCTTTTTGGTGTTTTGGGGTCTACTAGCAGTTTCCCAAAAAGTCTATTTCATAGCTCAGTTGCTAATTGGTCTATTTGAACTAAACCAATATCATAGGATATTAACATGAAAGGGAAGAACAATCATATTTATCACGAATATGAAATCTTTGTATATTTCTTCCTAAAATATTTAAAAAAAAAGGTTGAAAACAATCCTTCTAAACACAAACTCTTCCTATATCTAATGGATTCAAGAGATAACACAGCCATTTGGATTGTATTGTTCTTGACATGAATAATAGTAATGAGGCGTGGGGTAAGACTGCAAGGCAGTGTAAGCCTTAGCCCAATCAATCGGCTCGATTTTGGGTGTCGGCGGATCTTGTTTCTTCGGCTCTACTTTCTTCGGTTCTTCTTTCTCTGGCCCAACGCTGATAATGTAAGCGGAGGGCCAAATCTTTCTTACTTTCTTAACAATCTCAATCGGGTCGGCGGTTCCAATCACCGTAATTTTGTTGTCTTTCGTGTCGGTCGCCATCGACACAATGCCTGCAAGTTTTAGCCAAACCCCACATGAGTATACCAACCATATATGAAAGAACAAGGTTGTTTGTTTTAAGTTGAGTACCTGAAAGCCCAGAAACCGCACTCAAAACCTTCTTCTTTGTCTTTGAATCGTTTATTTCCACTTTGAGCACCACTTTCTGTGGATTAAAAAGTGACCCATAAATTGTTAGTACTTGAAAAAGCTTGGAGAAGAAGAAATGGAAGAAGGGAAATGAATTGATTCTTTGTTCTTACCGCCATTTTTGTTGTTGGGAAAGCTTAGAATGAGAGATAATGAGGAGATGAAGGGATGGAGAAAGAGGCAGGGGAGAGGGTTTGATTTATAAAGAAGAGTTTCTCTTCATAGAAAATGCATTGAAATTACTAGGTGGGAATCATGAACGTTCAAAGCGCACCTAACCTAGTCAAGACTAGCGAATGTCGGTATAGCCACTCTTTTGGACGTTAGCCGATAGTCTCTTTAGGGCTTCCCTTCACACTGTTTTGGATGTTAGCCGATAGTCACTTCCAAGCTTCCCTAGTAAAGAATGTTTTGTTCTCTTCTACCACCTATGTGAGATCTTACAATTCACCCCACTTTGGGGGCTAGCATTCTCACCGACACTCTTTCCTCTCTCCAATTGATGTGAATCTCACAATCCACCTCCTTTGGGGCCTAGTGTCATTTATGACACTCGTTCCTCTCTTTGGGGCTCACTGTCCTCGTTCTCATATAGCTTAGTGTCTGGCTCTGAAAATATTGTCTTTTTTGGGCTTTCTCTTTCACACTCCCCTTTAAGGTTTTTAAAATGCATATACTAGAGAGAGGTTTTCACACACTTGTAGAAGAATGTTTTCTTTTTCCTATCTCCAACTGATGTGGGGTCTCACGATATGATTTATTGATGTATCATGCTTTCGTGTACGTAATTTTCGTGTTCATAATGTTATAATCATGTTTATGATTTTATTAAAAGTTGGGTCGTTATGATGACCCATCAATATAATCGTTCACATCGACCTCGTTATAATTTTCCTAAATAATTCACGAAAAAAAATTAGAATAAAGATTAAAAAAAAGTTTAATAGTTTAATCTGGATTAAGAAAGTAAAAAAATAATAAAAGAAAGTGGGATCGGGAAATTAAAATTAACTCTTAACAAAATTAAATAAAAAAGTTCAAAAAAAAAAAAAAAAGTTTATAAATTGATAAATGAATGTGAATTGGGATCCAACCGCGTTTACACGTCTTCGTTGTCCCCTTGAGCCCTTTTTAAAAATTTAATTAAATAGAAGGTTCGACGACTTTGACGTTGACTTGACTTTTCAATTAAAAAAAACATGACTTGAAGCAAGTTGACCTATAAAGTTGATTGAGTGGAGGATTTTATTTATTTATTTATTTATTTTTGGATCGCTAATTGGAACACGGATGGAAAGGAGAAAGTTCACTTTTTTTAGAGTAAAGATTTAAAAATTATTCTCGACCACATATAATTGAGGTCGAGATGGTTAGTGGGTGTCACCAGTTAGGTTCTTTTTGTTCAAAACTCTAAGTTTGGAGAGATCATGTTCGTGATTTTGAATGACACCAATCTCCTTTTTAAAAGTCGTTCAACCGTGTTCACTAACTAGCGAATGAGCACTATTTCAATAATTTAAAAAAAAGTTGGGTTCCTGAGGATTAATTGAAAATTTGAAGTAGTTCACACGGCTATTCACATGCGAGAAGAATATTTTATTAATTGGTAGGAAAAATTCAACCGGTACAGCAATTTACAATCAATTATAGTCACATGTCCTATTTAATATAGTCTATACTAAATTCAATAAACGATCCTAAGACTAGTAGTTAGCCATGTGAGGAGGTTATGGATAATCAATCACCTAACACATGAAAACTATAGCATAAAATTCAAATAATTTAATGGGTGCTAAAATTATATGAGACCAATGTTCCCGGAATTGTATGAAAAAAATTGTTTATAACTAATTTAAATTTTATTTAAAATCAAACAAATATTTTTATTTTAATATTTAATCCATACGCATGGTATTTTTTTTTTCTTTTATCCAATATATTAAATATTAATTTAAATTATATATATTAAATATTAATTTCAACACTATCATCTAAATAAACTTTCTAATTTTTATTAATATTTTTAATGTATTAAATGTTAATTTCAACCTTTTAAATTTTTTTTAATTAATTTCATCATTGTAGTATTATTATAAGCTATGTAATATAAAATTAATTAATTAAAATATTTAATTAACCAATTTTTATTAAACATAGGTCACTCTACGGTAGACATAAAATTTCACTTTTATGCACTTAGAACGAGTTGTGTGTTTCTAACAATTATAAACAATTTGTAGGCTTTAATCGCATTTTGGCGGAGTAAGTTACCACAGGCACTGGGATAGATAACACAAAGTTAAATAAAAATAAAGCAAATGCTACTAAAAGAGATAAGAAATGTTACTGTCCTAACTTTACTTCCATGGCCTTCACATGCGAGGTCGTCATCTGTACAGGGGTGCATTACCTTTACCTGAAAAGAAAGGTAGCACGTGTATTTAAAAATTCTCAATAAGTAGGCCAATTGGGGTTAGGTAATGCAAACACAAGCAATCATGTTTGAACTACATAAAAACATCGTGGCATGATATTGATCTCCACTTCTAGTTCAGACAGAATTAGATGTGTAGTACTTCTCTATATACAACTTGCTTACGCTCACATGGACTCTCAGACAGGTTCTTATACGTACCTCGTGAACTTGGTCTTCGACTAGCATACACTCACATTGCTAGAATGTCACCAAGGGAAGAGAGTGCACATAGTATTATTGTAACGTCTTTATTTTCCTATTAAAAACAGGGTCACCACTACATGCATGATGTGACAAATGCGTGCGAAAAATATTCATTTAAAATATTTCATAAAAGGTGTCATGTGTCACAATCGCACTCTTGATGGCAGCGGACTTACGATTGTGTGACACTCACTTTCCAACGACAAGTGAGCTAAGCCAATTCGTTCTTACGTCGCCTATGGCCAAGCGACGTATTCTCAAGCGACGTATGCTCAAGCCTCTGGCCTCGGTTTAAGAAGAAGATTTTAGAAAACGAGGGTAGAGAGAGATTTTTTAAAGAGACGTTATATAAGCAAGCGAGAGAGTAATAACAACGGCTCACAGTATATACTTTTGGTAGGGAGAAGTTGACAACTAGTCATATCCCTCTATAGTACATTTTGAGGCATTTCATGTCTGGCAGGCATAGACATGATTTTTCCGAAACGTCATACTTCCTAGAAATACAAAAGTAAAACACTAGAACATGAAAAAACATAAAGGGTTTGGCTTGTCATGGGCATGCGGCCATGGGCAACACGCCTTGGACGAGCATGACCGTAACACCATGGACTTAACATTCAAAATAAATACCTTAAAACAACGTTGCTGTAAATGGCTAAACCAAAAGTAAATATCACAGTTTAAATAAAATAGGCTACTAAATAAACATATATATAAGACTACCCTAACTCTGATTTCATGGCCTTCGTCGTGACACCGTCATCCATACATGGGTATCTTACCTTTACTTGAAAAATAAGAGTAGCACGTGACTTGAGTACTTTAAGAAATTCTTAGTAACTCCACTATTGAGGTCGAAAAACGCAAACATATGCAATATGGTGGGACCTTATCATTTTAAAAACATCGTGACATGACCTTAGACAACTTTCAAGCTAGGACAGGGTTGAATGAGTAATACTTCCCACACATGGCTCATGCACGCGCACACGGGCCCACTAGGTGGGCTTGTGTACCCGTTGGACCTAACTTATCGAGCTAGCACTCACTAACAGTTATCAAACGACATAGAGAGAAAGACCCCGCATAACATCATAGTGAACCTAAATGTCATAAAGTACGTGTCTGTACTAATCATAACGGAGAAGTGTCCTAATGCCTGACACAAAAAATGCATGATGTCCCCATAGCTTAAAACCATAACATAAAATTTATGTGGCAAGTCAAACCTCCTTTCATTTATAATATATGAGTCCGTAAGTTATGCATACATAATTCTTGTCAAATCTTTCGTGCATAACATGGTCTATGGAGTTTTATGCATCATAGATTATCAACATCATATAATATTACTACAAAATGACATAGCCACACTATTCCACAGCTTATAAACATGACATAACACAACATAGCATAACATAATATAGCAAAGTACAAAATATCATAACAATCATAATATGACACATGCAAGAGGCAACGAGCATGTGTCATCATACATAACACAATTCATCCAACCAAGCCAATAATAGAGGCACTTACTTGGTTGGCTTAGGTGAGAGTCACTAAACAACCCTTGAACCTAGTCCTCGAAGTCCAATTTCACCTATATAGACCCGTGTCATTGAGGTAGGTACAATATACGATCCAATTCATCCGTCATCGGTCAGGATCACTTTTACACTCTTGGCTCCAAAAATAGCTTAAAACTACTAAAATAGTTGTCACACTAACCTCAAACATCGAATTTGGGTCCAAAAAGATAAAAATGCAAGGAAAAGGTCTCGAAACTTCAAATAGATCAAATATGAGCCAAATATGCCATCTAAGCCGAATTGAAATCGTTGGAACGCGCCGAGCCGAGCCAAGCTGAAATCAATGGCGCGCGGGTTAAGAGTTGTGATTGGGTCAGGTTTGCGGGTCAGCTATGGAGGAGGAGTGCGCGTAGGTCAGAGCCGAGTCGTGGCGCGCGTGCTGGACACATTTTGGGCTGGGGGGCACGGGTTGGATTGGGGGTCTTTTGAGCCGAGGTTGCACGTAGCCTGGATATTGCAATTGATCCAGTTTCAAGTCCGACTCACAGGTGTCTTTTTCTTGGCCCGAATTTCTGTGTTTCCGAATCCGTGCTCTTTTCGAGCGCAGCGACTGATTTTGAGCGAGCGATTTGCTTACGCCTTTCCAGAATCGACGTTCATTTAATCTGTAATAGTCGGAGGCGTCTGCGGCGCTGCGAGGCTCCGATCTACTGCCGTTGTCGCCGGTAATCATTGCTTGACGAATTAAGGTCTTGGTCATTGGATCGATCGCTCCCTTTTATCGCCGTCTTTCCTCTCTGAGGTATCTTTCTCCTCTCCATTTTTTTTGGTTTTGATTCTTCTTCTTGAATCGGTCACCGTTCAGCTCATTATAGATTTTCTCTCCATTTTCCTTCCTCTCAGCCTCTTCTACGATCCATCAGCAAAATTTACTCCCAATTTTACACTAGATTTGTTTCTAACTACAAAGAGTGGTTCTGTGGAGAGGCCAAAGGGAAATGAATCTGTGTATTTTTGGTTGAGTCATATAGATTCTTGCTGGACTGAATCCTGATTTGGATCGACTTAGATATCACACATTGACGATTCGCTATTTTCTTTTTAACCTATATGAATTACATTTTGTCCAATTTATTTTCTCTTACCCTTAACTAGACTAGATCATTCCATATATTTATGGTTTCTCTGATCAGCTCCCTCGTGTTCCTACCGGATAATATGAGTTAGATAAGTAAAGCTGTGGGGAATCTCTGAATTCTTAGTTGTTTTGCTAGGCAACTGATTGTAGAGTTAGTGGAAATGTTGGGGTTTTGTCAGAAATCTTAGATTCGTATACCATTTATGTATGACAATTGATTTGATTCAGTTTAGTTTACTCCAGAAACCATGCAGTTCTTTGGTGGCTCAGAGATTAGCCCTTCGCCTACTGTCCCGACAGCAACGGGAAACAATGTGAATATGATGTATATTTTCAATAGGAATGGAGTTTGCTTGTTCTACAGGGAGTGGAATCGGCCTCTCCGGACATTGAATCCCCAGCAAGACCACAAACTTATGTTTGGTTTGCTCTTCTCACTCAAATCCTTTACTGCTAAGATGGACCCAACCAGGTTTATCTTTCTTCCTTAACTGGGAAACTGCTTTGGCTTATGGCATGCCTGGTTAAAGTAATTGATCCAGCAAGATAGGAGATAATGCGAACTATATTTTTTTGTCTTAATAACTTGACAAATGCATTGCTCTTTATGGTCGGTGGCATAACTAATAAATGTCTAATTGGATTCTAGATTTTGGTTTTGAATTTTCGAAGTCTTATCTTATTGGGAAGTGATGAGCTGCTTTGGGAGTTTATTTTGAAGTTTTCCTTTTTTTTGGTGCAGTGCTGATAAAGGCAATCTTGGTGTGCCTCAGTTACCTGGCCAAGGTTGTTCGTTTCACAGTTTTCGTACGAATACCTACAAGCTCAGTTTTACTGAAACACCATCTGGGATAAAGGTTTCTATAACCTTCCCTCTTCTGTTCTTTTCTATATTTGACATTTTAGTTTCATGCATGTCTACTTGAATCGCTAAGTTAAATTTCTTGATATATGGCATGAGCAGAGCAGACTACATATGGATTATTGAGATTTAATGAAACCAATATTTGTTTTGGGTCATTGATTTGTCTATTTATTGCTATTATCATTGTTATTTGACAATGTAGATAGGAGTTTTAAAGGTTTGGGCGCTTTCATCTCTGAGCTTGTTATGTCACATGGATTACTTAAGTTCTGATTCATAACCTCATGAAATGTTCTTGTTTTCTTTCTTGTTCTTATGATGTTCAGTTTTCTTGGTGATGATTAGTACTTCCAATAAATCTCCTTTTTTTACTTCTTGTTTTATTCTTGAAGAGTTAAGGTTGGACTTTTGGAAGAAGCCCTGTGAAGCTGCTGTTTTAAAATTGTTTCTGTTTTGAAAAATAATTAACCGGAGGTGCAAAAGGGGGATTCTTGCCATTAACTATAGGGTCACTATGATTGAGATTGATAAATTAGCTTGAAGTTCAATTTTGTGTGTATTGATATTATTTCCTTGTTTTCAGATTATCCTGGTTACCCATCCTAGAACCGGTGATCTGAGGGACTCGTTGAAGTACATCTACAACTTGTATGTTGAATATGTTGTGAAAAATCCTCTCTACAGTCCGGGAACCCCAATCAGGTAAATTGAAAGCTTTGTTCGATGCATATTTCCTATATACCAACTGTAGTAATTTAATCAAAGATACACAGTTCGAAGCCTTACAGAATAAAATCAATATCTTTGATGAATTTGTATTTGTAATGCATGCATCCAGTGGTTTCAGTTTAAATAAGATCAACTGATGTCTGGAATAAGGGAATTTATTATTGGTTATTATTCTTAACTATAACTACTTCAAGTCTGTCTTAGAGGCCTTTTCAGAGATCTTTTAGACTTTACTAGATTCTCCCTTTAGACTAAATTACCACTTTAGTTCCTGAGGTTCAGCTTGGTTTTAATTTGGTTACTGTGATCTAAAAGAATCACGGTAGTTCCTATGATTTGGTTAAATCTCTCAAAAATTCATTGGGTTCAGCTTGGTTTTAATTTGGTTACTGTGATCTAAAAGAACCACGGTAGTTCCTATGATTTGGTTAAATCTCTCAAAAAATCTGTGTGATTACCATATGTTAGTAGTTTTCTGACTTCCCATGCTTCTTTATTTTTCATCTTTTTGAAATTTAATATTTTTTTCCTTTTGCTTTTTTAACATGGATAAGGGACAACAAGTTTACTTTAAGCATAAGGCATGGTTAAAGATTCCATTGGCTAACCATATTAAAGCTTGAATTGGGTGAAAAACTATAAGAAATTGGGTGAAAAACTATAAGAAATTGGTTTTGTATTCAGGTAAAGACAATAACTTTGTGTATCAAAGGGGTCGATTTTGGACTAGGGTTTCTTAAAAAGTGGGTGATTTATGTCGAAAGTTCGGCTGCAAAACTTGCTTTCCTCTATTTCTGAACTCACTTAACTCAAACCAAAATTCAATCAACAATTTGACCTTTAGATATACGTTACATTGAATGGTAGCACATAGCCCTTCTTTTTCACTTCCAACGAAAAAGAGTTTTTTTAGAAAATTATTAGCACCTAATAAGGGTAGATACATTTAAAGGAGATTAAACTGAGCTATAGGGACTAAAATGTTAATTTAACCCTTCTTTTACCAAAAAGTTGTACATTGGAGAATATTCATGAAGTTTTCCTGTTTACTCTTTTTAGCAAAAGATTTGAAATGTTTCTATATCTTATTTACGGACTTAACCCACCCTCTCAATCAGTCCATACTTCCTATGGTATAGTTTTTATGATGAAAATAAAGTTGATCTTGTTTGTCCACGCAACGCGGTTTCGGCTCTCCCTTGAGGCCTTGATTAATCATTTGATTTTGCTTTATGCAGGTGTGAGCTATTCAGTACAAGTCTTGACCAATATGTAAGGACTATATTATAGAAATCAAAGGTAGTGACTGCTTTGCCGTTTTAGTTTCATTTACGTCGTATGCTTTGTCTCTGTTGATGATTGAATACATTTCACTGAACAATGGTGCAGTTCCAGGCGATTAAAATGCCTACCTGGGATTTTCTCTTTGTATTCCATCGCTTGGAATGAGAGTGTACCGGTATAAATTCTTCTAGTGTACCTTTTTCTGTTATTCTATTTCCCTGCATTTTGTGGTAACTTCTCTGTGATAGTGGCGGAAGAAAAAAAGACTCTAGTACAAACGTTTGCTGCCCATGTATGATTTGTAGTAGTGCATTTGTATTTCTTTTTCGTATACATTCGTACCATACATTAGGTACAAAAAATGTGAAAGGTCTTAAACGGGAAAGTATTATGTTCAATGACCTTCTTAACCTCTCCCACCCTTTCATTGTCTCTTCATCAATTTCTTTGGTATTTGTTTCAACCCTAGGATGCACCACCCTTGAAAAGGTAGGAAGATTGTCATACTATTACTCTTCCTCGGACCCCAATGAACCCAAATTGTTGGGAATGGATCTTGGTACTTTTAAGGTTGATAGCCCTCGCTTTGGTTCCTGATGTCGAGGCAATTAAGTTCTTGTTGCTTGGCACGAGCGATTGTGCGCTCGGCATAATCACATGATTGTTTCTTCCCAAGATTGCTATTTAGCTCTTTCTCAAATCTCTGTTTGGAGGCTTTTTTATTTACCTACCATTCGCCCATGGTTATACCTTACTTCCCAAGGTGGAAGGACAAAATTGTGATGGAATCTGGTTGGAGGAATTCCAAATGGCTTTCACAGGATCTTAAATCTTTCCATTGTTCGAGTATTTGTAATCCAAGTTCAGTTTCGTGTTCCCTGTGCCCTGTGGTTTGTTGAGTGTTGACACTTGAGTTCTGTTAGCTATGCCCATGAACTGTTGTTTTGCAATTGCACTGCCTTGGTGATGGCATCATCTAGATCTCTAACCAGAGCCATTGTTTCTTTTTATGGTGAGAATTATTTAAAATTACTATTAACTTTGAATGATTTGGTGTCATTTTGGAAAACAAAAATGATTTTAAAAGTTTCACAATCATTCTCAAATTGTTTATTCTTTATGTCGATTTCGAACTCATGAGCATATAGGAATGTTAAAAATATCAACATGTGGATGGAAGTTTAATAGTAACAAATGTTTAGGTAACCCCGTGACATGAGGTCAAGCAAAGTCGATTGTCCCAGCCAAAAAAAAAACTACAAAGTCAAATTCTTTACATCATCCGATATTATTATGTTGAATCGAGTTGGTTTAGAACAACCAAATACATGCACATATATGCATTAGGACAAGTCCATACAAATTCATAAGTCTTTTTCTTCTTTGTTGGAAAATTTGAGAAGGAGACATTTGAGAATTGACAAGTAAACGCTAAAGACCAAAACTTGACATTGACAATGAATCAAATGTGAGGTGTGGCTTATGGTGTTAGAGACATTAAATGTTCCCATTGGAAGAACTAATGAGAAGTAGAAATTATGAGAGAGTGAAATAATCTTTTTGGCACGGATAGGGGTGATCTCAAATAAAACATTACACCTAAGAATCAAACTTCTATTGTCGATGCCAAAATTTAGCCCAAACTTCTATTGTCGACGCCAAAATTTAGCCAAGGAAAATCTATCTTGACGTTCATATGCCTTAACAATAATTGTAATTTACATAAATAAGTGACCTGCAAAATGAAGAAAAGTTGTGCATCGGCTTTACATATGCTTCAATGCTTAGATCACAATCTGAAAATACTTACCTATCGTAATATATATTTATGATTTTTTATAATCTTGAACCGTCTAAAATTAGATCTCGGTGGTGTTCACTTTGATCTTTGACCTTATGTCACCTCACTAGTTAATAAATCTTCTTTGTTTTCTTTGTTAACTCAACAATGGAGTAAAGTTTCCACATCTTAATTGATGAAACTTTATTGGATGGCTAAAAAACAATTAGTTTTTTTTTTTTTTTTTTTTTTTTTTTTTTTTTTGTTAAATTCAAAATATTTGAAATAGAAATTCAAATCCTCTAAAATTTAAAATATATGCATATAATTAATTAGAAAATATGAGTAATTAATAGGTCATTTTCTCTCCAATTTTATCAACTTCTTTATCTTATATCAATTTCATAAATTATTGAAGGCAAGATTTTAAAAGAAATGAATTTGAGTGATATTTAAGGATAATTAGAGATGAACTATGATCGAAATTCAGGTCGGTTCTCGAGTTAGACATTTTTTTTTTATCGAGTTAATCTAATCAATTCAAAAATAAGGTTAGATTTGATCCAGCTTAACCTATCAAACTTTTAAGATTATTATGTAAATTAAGAATATCTTCGCATGAACGAGCTTATATGAACGAGCTTATATATACAACCTAACTTGTGTGTATATATATATATATATAAAACAGTGGTTGGAGTTTGCATGAGACAAAATCCGAACACAGACAAATTTCAGAATCAGATATCTTTTTAAATTCCTTTGATAAATAATTATGAGCCTTTTACATATTCCCAACTCCCAAACACCATTTGTATTGTTGATCATCACTTTCATCACCCAACAATTTCTCTTCTTTTCAATGTTCTTCCTCTTCTGGGTTTCTCTCAGATTTTATTATTTTGAAGCTCTTTGCTTCCAAATCAATGGCGGAAAATGGAATCGAACAAGAACATAATACTCTGAAACACCTCTCTCAGACGTCCACACCCAACACAGGTTTCTCTGACCACAAAAACATAATTCAAAAATCAATGACCTAATTATAAGTTTAAAAGAGGTTTCTTTTCTTTGTTTTTACCTGTGGATCCATTCAAGGATCTTTTACAGTGTAAAATGGCGCTTTCAATCCCGTCGTGTTGCTGTAATAACGAATCATCCCTCCGGTTCGGCGGAGGAGCCACCGCCACCGCCGCCGCCGCCAATCCGCTAGCTGCTGAGGCCGATTTGCTCCTACCCAGATGCTTACAGACCAACCGAATCCCTGTCGGAAGACCATTCTCGAGCTTCTCCCTCACCGGAGAATCCACAGCTGCAGACGACAACTCGCCGCCGCTGTCGGTGGGTTTCTTCAGAAGCTTAGGCTTTATCAGCTTTAGATATTTCTGCACCGCCTCCTTTGAGAACCGCCACGCCGGAGATGGAGCCGGAACCCCACATGGGTCCGGTGGAAAAATGCCTCTGATTCTTCTTATGCTGTTGTCTCTGGTGAATTTCGAGCTTAGAATTCGGGTTTCTTCTTGTTCTGGGCCAGCGGGTGCTCTGTTCTTGGACATTGATCTCTGTTTCTTGAAGATGAAATCAGTGAATTTGGGAGCTGATTTGAGAAATTGAATCGGTGATTGGGGCTTCAAAGTGGGTTCGATTGGAAGAATCTTCCGTTTCGAAATGGAATCGGAACAGAAGTTCATGTGTTCCCCTAATTTGGTCGGAATTTGAGGCCTCTGTTCTGGGCTTTGAATTTTGCCGGCGGAAACAGAGAAAAGCTCGAGATCGAAGAACGAATCTTCTTCTTCTTCTTCTTCCTCTTGTTCTTGTTTCCGTAGTCCATCAGCGCCGGAAAATTTGAAGAACTTGAGATAGGCGACGGAATCCATGGTGAGATGAGAGAGGAAATGCAGAAAAATGATGGGTTTTATAGAGAGAGAGAGAGATGATGTAAGCTTCTTCAATTTTTTTTTTAAAATTTTTGTAAATTTGATATTCATATCTATAATTTGGTGTTCTTAGATGTTGCCTTCATCGATCATTGTCATTTTGACATAATTTCTAAAAGTTTTAACAAACTTTTAAATTCGATGAAGTAATCGAGAGGATTGAGTCTACAGACTAACATAAGTCATTCCAACATAGTATCTAAGTAACATACACATGACTATCAAGAATGTGCATACAGATGTAATCTCAATTCTTTCACGTGATATTTTATTTTAGTGATATTTATTCACGTACTTCTCTTAGAACTATTTCACAAGTGAGAACAATATTTCTCTCCTCGGTATAAAATATCTTCCTATCGACCACTCCCTTAACACCTTAACCATGGTTAGTCCAGAGTTAGAAGAGAGAAAGACAAGAAAAGAAAAATTTTGTTTGATATTGTTTTGCTTTTGGCTCAGGAGAAGACTTGGCACCAATGGAGATAGTATTCATTGATTTATACCCATGATCATTTCTTAAATTAGCCGATGTGAACTTTCATCGAACTCCAGTAATCGCAATGTGATACCCTCAATATCCTTGTTAAATTTTTTCCGAGGATTGTTCTGAGAAAAAGTTTAATTGATTTCTTTTTATCAAAAAATGCCAATCTTTTTATCGAAAGTGGGTTTGGTTGTTGGGGGTATGTCTTATTTTCTTGTCTCTTTTTGGCACCATTTTTATGATTTCTTGCAAGAAAGTTTTAGGTTGGTGGGGTTTGTATGTTGTTAGTGATTAATTATGTGCTTAAGCCTTGAGTGATTGCTTTTAAAGTGCATATCAACTACCTTGGAAATGGCCTTTACTTTAGGTTTCATATGAAAACCTTACTCAAATAAAGCAAGGATTAACATTTTGGATGGAATTTAAGAGCATGCGCAACTTGTCTCTTTTAAAGGGATGTTTGTTCAATTTGGTGGGAATTTTGGGTACCCATCATTACTTAAACATATCAATTTCTTTCCCGTTTGATACCAAATTAATATGAGATTCATACCAAAAGCTTTTATGTTCATATATTACTGTTTAAAGAGATTTCTGTTATGTAAAAAAAGATAAAGGTAGAGGTGTTTATGGGTTAGATTTGGTCGGGTTTGAACATTTTTTTAGACCCAATTCATTTGCTTAGATGGTAAAATTTTCAACTCAAATAACCCTTGTTAAAAAATGAACCTAACTCGTGATTTTATGTTGTTTGGATTCAACCCAATTTGTTGTCCGTTTTTATTTATTTAAACTCAACCAAATTCAAATAAGTTCATAATTTAACCAAAACTATATAAATTTGGTTGTATTGATCTGAATCTCTACTATTCCCATATACCAACACCATTTTTTTTAATTTCCTATAATTGAATGTTTCGAAAAAAAAATGTGCACTTTATTGACATAGCTAATAAATATCAATATTTTTAATCTTTTTCATAACTTCATATCTTAAGGATCAGTCATTCACGGTATTTATTCATTCATATCCCATTCCTTTTTTTTTTCAAGTATCACTCACGTGTCCTCTGTTTCAGTCTTGCTCCGTCCTCGAACTACATCCTATTAGGAGAAGTTTTGCTCCGATACTATTTATAACACTTCACACATAAGTTTGTAATTTAGATGAATGGTTATGGACTACATCCTTATCTAACTGATTTTTTTTATTGGGAATCATTTGAAAAATTGTTACTCAATATTTGAGAAAAGAATAAATTAAAACTCTCCTTCTCGGAAGTTTTCTTGTTTATTTTGTTCTTCCAAGCAACCACACAATTTCTTTGTGATTCAAGGAGGGAAGATTTCATATTCAACAACTTCGTTTTCTAAATGCATTAATGTCGATTCTTAGCCAACCTTCTATTATGGAATTCAACTTTTCATTCCTTATGGATGATATTCGAAACCATAATTCATTCAACTCCAACTCATATTTTCAACGTAACACTCTCAACAAAATCGATGTATTTCGTGATGTGTTCTGGTTCGTGTTTTATTTGTATAACAATAAAAATCATTTAGAAGAGAAAGACATTCAAAATGTGTATATAAAGATTCAAAAGTACTCTTAAACTTTTCAAAGGACCAACTTTGTTTTCCGGTTCTAAAAAACCATGAATTATCAATATATGACCAAACACAAAACTTGATCTCCCATAAAAAACAAGAATATAAAACTTCGGTTCACCATGTGTAGTGACCTAGATAACCCCTTCCGATGATTTTAGTGGCTAATTACCTAATCACACCTCGGGTAAATATCACAAAATCATTTCAATCATCCCTTCAGGTAACCTAGTTCAGCCCTTTAGATTTATTTTTTGAAATTTTTGTAAAGATATATTAATATAGGGTCTAATCAGACTACAATAAAAACATTAGGATCTTGTGGCATTAAATTACTGTTGATAAAGAAAAACAAATAAATAAATAGAAGAGGAAAAAAAAAAAAGAAAAAAAAAAAGGCTTATCTGCTATTGCTATTATATTTACAATCTAAGCTGCCATCTACACCAATTGGAGTTCTTTTGTAATCTATACGAATTTTCCCTTCAGTAATATCATCGAACTAAAAAGGCTAGACGAGTCAACTTCTTTACTGTCTATTAGAACATCAAATCTCTCGCCAACTTAAGCATTAAGCATGTTCAACTGGTTAAGATATTATATTCTGAAAAAAAATTAAAAAAAAAAAAAAAATTCAAACCTCCAACTTTACAGGTTTGAACGTGACACTTTCAATCTGCTCTTGCTCCTTTAGTGCCTGTTGGCACCACTCAGTTGGGGCGTCTTCTGCCCAAATACTTTGGAAGAGCCCAAAACTCAGAAATCACAACTTCATCTGAATCAGTGTCGCTATCCGAAGAATAAATCAATTCTGAAGTTCCAGTTAACACATATTCAACAACCTACAAGAAGCTCACACATTATGATTAGTTCAAAAGCAAAAGCCAAAATATTTCACTTAGTTTGGTTTTTTTTTTTTTTTTTTCCTAATCATTAGGTTGCTTCTTTTGTGGATTTTGATCCGAATAAACCAATACCCTTGTTCTTTCAAAAGTTGCAACATTACTCTCAATCTTTTATAAACGTTTCAAAACTACTCTTGTGTAGAAATCTTTTAGAATTTTGGACAAAAATTGAGACATGAGACAATGTGGCGATTCAAAATTTGAAAAGTCACACGTAATATTGTAACTTCGAAAAGAATAGGTGTTTTTTAAACAAAAAGGAAACTAAACTCAACATAAAAAAAAAAAGCATTCTTGAAAAACTTAAGCAGCTATAAAATCTTCATAGATAATTTAAAAGAACATGTACGTGATTTTTCCCCCTCTAAAAGAATCAATAGCAAAAAAGCCATACTACCATCAGCCTGAAAAGAAGTCAGTTTCACAAAAAGTGACCATTCAAATAAGCAGCAGCAGTTTCGTGCGGTGTTGGGAAGGGAAAAACAATACTCGAGTTCAGTGAGAGAGAGATTCATGTAACTAAAGAAAGAAAGTCGAAGAGAAAAAAAAGCTAACCAAAAAGACCCTGAAAATGAACTTAGGAAAAAGGGAAAGAAAAAAGTACCTGGTTGATTGACAGAGGCTTGATTTGTTTGTTTTTATTTCTACCATGATCATTGGGACATCTCAAGGTACTAAAGGAAACTATTGTGTCACAGTGTTTGCAGTATCCCCTTCCATGTCTGTTTCTCCACAAAGAATTATCTAACATTCCAAATGCCATGGTACAAATAATGAATATGATATCAAAAACCATCTTATTGAAAGTTTTGTTTCATTAAGAAAAAGAGTGAAAGAATTTAAATAAGTAGAACAGAATTGGAAGGTAAAAAGATAAAGAAACACAATAATTCCCGTGAGATCCCACGTCGATTGGGTTGGAGAATAAAACCTTCTTTATAAGGGTGTGGAAACCTCTCCCTAGCAGATACGTTTTATAAACCTTGAGGGGAAGCCCAAAGAGGACAATATCTACTAGCGGCAACTTGGGCTGTTACAAATGGTATCAGAGCCAGACACCGGGTGATGTGCCAGCGAGGAAGCTGAGCCCCGAAGGGGGTGGACACAAGGCGGTGTGCTAGCAAGGACGCTGGGCCCACTCCCGGGGGTCCCACATCAATTAGAGAAGGGACGAGCACCAACGAGGACGCTGGACCCCGAAGGGGGTGGATTGTGAGATCCCACATCAGTTAGGGAGGAGAACGAAGCATTCTTTATAAGGGTGTGGAAACCTCTCCCTACCAGACATGTTTTAAAAACCTAGAAGGGAAGCCCGAAAGGGAAAGCCCAAAGAGGACAATATCTACTAGCGGTGAGCTTGAGCTATTACATTAAACCTCCCACTCGAGTATTCTCACTTAAGCCTAAACCACCAAACAATTGTCTACCCTCCTCTACTCCCACCAATTTTACTTGTAATCAACTCCCGCTAACGAATATGCTTTTGATACCCTAATGATATCTACATGGATAGTATTTTTCTTAAATTTAAGTTAACCGCTCGGTGAAACGGAAAACCCAACCAAACAATATGTAAATATATTGTTCAGGTCTCAATTCTCACCTACATATGCTCTCTTGAACGCCTCTTTCCAATCAACGTGAGGTGTGCTAGCTAAGCCATCCACACTGTCTTTATCATTAATGGGTTCATTAGAACAACCAAAAAATGTTGTATACTGAAACTTCCACAGATATTCATCATCTGCTGCTGCATTCCATGACCTTCACATTGAGTATAAAATAACGATTATCTTAAAACGATGTTAGCTATGCTCGTGAACTTATAATGCTAGTAAACTAAGTTCATATTCAATAGTTGAATGGCAGAAGTTTAAGGTAATAACAAGCTTTGTTGATGGAGAAGGGAAATATTATAACATACAGTCTTAAAAACAGAAAATTACCGACAGACTAGCCCAGCGGAAACTAAAGATTCAATATCTAGAAAGCGGAAGATGTGGACGAGAACGTCTTGAGGGAGTTGAGACGAACCTAAACAAATTTGTGAGGAACGAATCAGATTGAGTTGCAAAACATGAAGATGAAAATTCTAACTATGTTCAATTTGATATATAAATAGCAATTACCCTTACAACTAATTCACCTTTTACTTCCTGACGTGCTTTACTACGTCTCTTATGAGCAACCATTGCTTTCTTAAATTCTACAATTGCTGAATTTCTCTTTTGCTTAGGCAAAGAAGCTTCAACACCCTGAGCAAGAAGATGTGCAGCCGAAACAGCAGAGCTCGTCTGCATTCTTTTGTTAAATCAACCACACCTTAATCAGAAAATTTCATATTGATTTCATATTCAACTTCCCATTTTCTAATAAGCATTGAGGAACGTAAACAAATGAGAGAGCGGAAAGAGTAAGAAATTCACAGAAGATACAAATGTTGAGGATTGTTGGGAAGGAGTCTCATATATGTGCTAATTTTGTGTGCTAATTTAGAGAATGATCATGGGTTTATAACTAAGAAGTACATCCTCACTGGTATGAGGCCTTTTGAGGAAGCCCAAAGCAAAGTCATGAGAGCTTATGCTCAAGGTGGACAATATCATACCATCATAGAGGTTCGTGATTTCTAACAACAGATTGATATAGTTATGTTCAGTTTCAATGCCACAAGACAGAATCGTCCGGGTACACAACTACATTCTCATACATACGAAAGACAAAGAACATTGCATATCCTCTTTAGCTGCTGAACCCATCAAAGAAGAGAATTGGTTTATGATAGACAAATCTATGATACACTTCATTTAATGCTGACAATAAATATGTTTATTAAGACATTCAACCAACTATTCAATTGAATCCTTAAATGGGAAGCTATTCAAGAAAAATGACATATGTGATAATTGAATAAGTAATGTACAATAATCAACCAAGCACAGGAAAAGGATTTAAGAACCTTTTCGAATCAAGAAGTGAATGGAACGTTTCCCAAATGGCCAAATCAAAACATTCAAAGAGTTCATAACATTTCCTAATTGGACTCAATTATCGAGAATTGAAACTGACAAGCTATATCGGTACTCAGCATATCAATTCTAAATCACTGAACTCCAAAAACTATAATCAAAAGCGACTCATATCTTCCCTAATCTTTTGATACCCAAAAAAAATGAATGAATGAATGAATGAATCCATGATTTCTGGTAAAAATGAACAGAAAGAAACGCAATCGCAGGAAGGGGAGAAACAGAGAACTTACTCCGGAAGAAGATGAAAGGCGGTGATAATATGTTGGAAGATGAGGGATTGGAGATTCTTGGGAAGTTTATTGAAAGCGCCTCTGGTAATGAAGCTTAGCTCCTTACAAGCTAATGGGTAGCTGTAACTCTTCGCCAGAGAGTCTGCTAGGGCAAGATTTTGGTATCTCTCCAATGGATCTGTCATCCGGAAACCAAATGAGCAACAGAAACAATGGTATTGGAAATGGGAAAATGAAGATGAAGCGCAGAGCAACGAATTGAAGAACAATCTCTGAATAATTTCAAGTCAAGATTTTTTTCCCCCCATTTTAGTTCTCAGGCATTCATCTTTCAATATCAACCCATTGATAGTTTTTTTTTTTTTTTTTTTTTTTTTTTTTTTTTTTTTTGAATTTTTTTTTGAATTTTTTATGCCTGAAAACTTCATAATTATTTATTTAATTTTTAATTTATTGTATTAAAAAGACAAAGTCCGTAGTTGACGTACAAAACGATCATGTCCAAGTAATAATTAAAGAGTTCATAGAATATGGATACGGTTGAGTGGTTGAGTGTTTGTCGATACGACCCACTTATAGTTTGAATCAAATCGTTCATGTGAATACCTATGAGTAGAGATATCATATATAGTGAGTTTATTATAGAAGAGGGGACCACAAAATACTTAATCTCTTGTAAATTTGTAATTCAAAAGATTGATTCGATCTCAATGAGATATAAATTCGTTGGGGGCTGATTTCAAGACTTGAACAGTGGCTTTCACCTTCTCATTTAAGCTCGAGCAACTTAATTTATGGTTGGATCAGTAACAAATCGTTCATTACAAAATTAGTGGTATTTAAGGTGAAAGATGTAATTACATGGTACTGTAATTATGAATAATTCTTAGATGATCAATTTGCTTGTAATGATTATATTCATAGATAAAAATTATCTTATATACATACGAGTTAATTAATTAATTTTATATGAGTTTATAATCTATAAGTTCATTAATTTACCATATTGACTCAAAATAACACTAAAAAATAAATTTAGCCCAAGATAAACTTTTAGTTATATCAATCGAAACGTTTTCCATATTCAAAGTTCAAAAACCTAAAAGTAAGATTCGTTCATCGTTTGACAATACCTCGTAGATGTTTTTGAACTCGATCAGTGAAATATATAAAGAATATCTCTAAAAGGCAGCTGAATTAAAATTTATGATACAAACTCTACAATCTTAATAGTTTGAATGCACAAAAATCACATAAATGATGTATAAATCCTATGGTATGTTCCTCATGATTCCAAACATATCTATCTGCTCCACATTTTCGTAATACATCATACATTCGCAACGCCAAACACTCGAAAACATCGAACGATACGACGTAAACGGTTTGAACATTGGCCTAACAATTCATTCATTACCCCATTTCTTAACCATATGACTTTGAAACAAATGACATAAACCATTGGAACGATACCGCGTAATTGGGGATGACCTTGTCCTGCATAGGTTGCCTCGTTGCAAGATCGTCTTCGAGTTCCCCAGATTTTATGACCTTTGTCCTCCACGATCGTTCAATCGGTTCACTATTACGTGTTTAGATAAGAAGCTTGGGTTCTACATTCTATAGGAAGTATGTAAGCTGTTGCTTTTTTCTTGAACCTCCCTCTCCATACAAATCATTCCATTGCTTCAACTCATTCATAACTGATCCCTCAGAAGCAAAACTTGCAGCAACCTGCAATACATTACACATGAGGATACGGGTTAATCTCTACGAACAATATTGAAAAGAAACTAGCTACATGTGAAATCTCACATCGGTTGGGGAGGAGGTCGAAGCATTCTTTATAAGGGTGTGGAAACCTCTCTCTAGCAGACGCATTTTAAAAATCTTGAAGAGAAGTTTGAAAGGGAAAGCCCAAAGAGGAAAATATCTGCTAGCGGTGGGCTTTAGCTGTTACACTACACGACACGAGCCCTCGTCTCACATCTCAAAATTAAGGCAAGAACAGATATTCACCTGATTTTTGGCCTGCCTCATATCATCCATATTTAAAGGCCTCAGAATGATGACTTGTTCCTCTTTTCCTGCCTCTTTCGTAACTGTAGTGTTTTCCAAATCATTTTTGGTCTCCTTCTCGATCTCGATTTCGATCTCATTTTTTGTCTCCTCCTTCTCCTTATCTTTCTCGATCTCGATCTCATTTTTCGTCTCCTTCTCCTTCTCCTTCTCCTTCTCGATCTCGATCTCATTTTTCGTCTCCTTCTCCTTCTCCTTCTCCTTCATCTCTCTCTGCTTCTTTTCCTACAGCAGATGGAAGTTGCAGAAACTTATTACCAGAAATTGATGATAACAATGAGACAGAGGAATAAGTTCAATGGAAGTTACCAAATCCTTCAATCTCTCTTGTTGCAAGAGCTCCCGAACAGGCCGATAAGCTGCGGTCACGCACAAATTCTGTTGCCAGACGTAAAGTTCATGAGCTGATCAATGGAACAAAGCAATCAATTCATAAGACATAAGTTAGAGAACACACCTTGAGATCACTTCCACTGTATCCTTCTGTCATAGTTGCAAGCTCCTTGAAATCAAGATCTTCAGCCTTCTCCTTTGATAGAAGAGTTCTCATGATCATTTCCCTGCTCTCCACAGACGGAAGACCAACCATAATTCTGTTCGATCGAATATATCGAACGGTTAGAACATGAGTCTCCCAAGAAGTTTTCGCAAACTAAGGATAAATATTATAATCTTACCTGCGCTCAAATCGCCTAATGATTGCTTCATCGAGGTCAAATGGCCTGTTTGTTGCAGCAAGAACTAGTATTCGTTCATCATTTCTAGTCAGGAGTCCATCCCAGTGTGACATGAATTCATTCTTAATCTTCCGCATGGCCTCGTGCTCTCCCACTCTAGTCCGTTGGCCGAGCATGCTATCAACTTCATCGACAAAAATAATCGTAGGTGAGACTTTTGCTGCGAGCGTGAACAATGCTCGGACGTTCTTTTCATCTTCCCCAAACCATTTAGAAGTGATTGTGGACATTGAAACATTGATGAAACTTGCTCCAGCTTCATTAGCAATGGCCTTTGCTAGCATTGTTTTACCCGTTCCAGGAGGGCCGAAAAGTAGAATGCCCCGACACGGTTTAAGAAGCCCTCCTTTAAAGAGGTCTGGTCGACGAAGAGGAAGCATAACTAGTTCCTGTAAGGACTCTTTGATCTCATTCATAGAACCAATGTCTTCAAATGTCACCCCAATTTCATTTGCAGGGATAACCTCGGGTCTTATACGCTTTTCGAATTCGTTGTCGGGAGGAATTTCCTGTCGGAAGTGCCAACAGTGACCAGCACATATGAAAACAACACGACTCGTAAGAAACGTACTTCAAACATCAAACAAAGGTAATTAGATTACCAACAACTTATAAAATTGGTGAGCTTTCCCTTATGGGTTTCCCCTCAAGGTTTTAAAACGCGTCTGAGAGGTTTCCAAACTCTTATAAACAATGCTTCATTCTCCTCCCCAACCGATGTAGGATCTCACAACCACCAACCCTTTGGGGTCCAGCGTCCTTACTAGCACATCGCCTGGTATCTGGCTCTAATACCATTTGTAATACCCAAACTCAGTGGGCGATGTTACAAATGGTATTAGAGCCGGACACCGGGTGATGTGTCAACGAGGACTCTGGGCCCCAACAGGGGTGGATTGTGAGATTCCACATCGGTTGGAGAGGGGAACTAAACATTCCTTATAAGGGTATGGAAACCTCTACCTAGTAGACACGTTTTAAAACCTTGAGAGGGAGCCCAGAAGGAAAAGCCCAAAGAGGACAATATCTAATAGCGGTGAGCATGGGCCGTTACAATTTTAGTTGTTTTATCATTATTAAAGACTCAAACTTACAGGTGCTTTTTGTGGAGGTACATTTTCAACATCTTTTTTCACTATAGGAACAGATTTATCTGCCTCATTTCTGTTTTCTGCAGCTGGGTTTTCAGATTTCGATTCCGTCTTTGCCCCAATCGCCTCGTCCCTTTGGGCTACCTGCAAAAAGTTACATTTTTCAATATCATAATAAGAAAGAAGTACAAAGAGTCAGGTCGTTGAAGCAAATTCTCGAGACGTATATCGAACCTTAGATGATTCTGAGTTCGTCTCTAGCTTTAGAGTGTCTTTTCCTTCATTATTTCCTTCCTGGAATATACTCAATCCATGGGATAAACTGCTCCAGAACCAAACAGGCATCATTCATGGATACTTTATTGTCATTTGTTTCTCAATCCTAACAAGGAATGTGGTGCATACCTCTTGGAAGATATCAAAAGTTTTCCGTTTCGGTATTCGAGATCCCGGTTGTTCATCAAATGATACGATATCGCCGACACGACGATTTCTTCGATATAATTACTGAGAACCATGGTGTCTGCATGACAGATTGAACCAAGATCATCACATTCAAGATCATTTGCAGCAAGTACTTCAGCAATGTGGTTTTTATTATCTTGAAACTGAATCATCTTCATGTCTTCTGCCAATTGAGCTTTCCAGCTGACAAGATGGTTCTCATCTTCAGGGGGTCGAATTTCAACACTATATCGGAATAAACTCGTCAATCTGTTGTCAACATCTCCACAATCATTTTCGACATCGACTAATCGGGAACCGAGTACTAAAATAGATCCCGAGAGCTTGTTCAGAAATCTATGGAACAGATTGTACATCCTTGGTGACTGAAGAAGAAGTCTCTCAACATCTCTCAGATACAAAATTATGGAACTCGTTTCTGATACCGACATCAAGACCTGTAAGATTCAATTGATTTGACAATTTTTCAGACCATTACAAGCTCGGATAAAATAAGGTAACAGCTCATAAGTGGATTACCTTATAAAGTGACTGAAGAAAAAGTTTCTCATCAAAACACCAACCATTTGTGCGCTTGACAGAAGCTGAAAAAGATAATACTGATTTGGTTTGGCAAAACTAAAGAAACAAGGAGTAGTTAAACAGTTTCATTTCAAATTTATTTGGATTTTGAATTTAACCTGGGTTTGTTGAAGCATAGTTTGATGAGATACTACTAATATCCGACGCAGCAGAAGCGTTTCTCCGAAGTTTTGGAGGATTGGACGAGCCCTCGGTATATCTACAGATTAAAAAAAGGACCCCGAGTAGTAATTAAAACATAGCGTGCCTCTGATACAGTAGGGAACAGTCCAAGCCCACCGCTAGCAGATATTGACTGCTTTGCCTCGTTATGTATCGTCATCAGCCTCATGGTTTTAAAACGCGTTTGCTAGGAAGAGGTTTACACACCCTTATAAAGAATGCTTCGTTCCCCTCTCCAACTGATGTGGGATCTCACAAACCACCCCCTTTCGAGGCCCAGCGTCCTCGTTGGCACTCGTTCCCCTCTCCAATCGATGTGGGATCTCACAATCCACCCTCTTCGGGGCTCACACCGCTCGGTGCCTAGTTCTAATACCATTTGTAACAGCTCAAGTCTACCAATAGCAGATATAGTCCGCTTCGGCCCGTTAAGTATCGTCGTCAGCCTTATGGATTTAAAATGTATCTACTAGGGAGAGGTTTCCACACCCTTATAAAGAATGTTTCGTTCCCCTCTCGAACAGATGTGGGATCTCACAGTTTTATTGAAACTAGATAAACTAGATATGTTATGATTAAACACGGAATATTCTACCTCGATGGAATGTCGGTCGTACTGCTTTGCCTTCTTAGGTTTCCTGTAAGAGAACAGAACAAGAATACGAGGAAAAAAGAGATGGTCAATAACTACAATTTTTGCTGTTGAACTTCAAAGGAACAGCTATAAAATTCTGTCGTCCAGCTTCATTGATACTAAAAATCAATCAGAACAACCTTAAAATCAGCCATTAATGTTATCTGGTGCCAAGTGAAAAATGGTATGAGATCTTAAGCATGTAGAAAAAAGAACCATTTCTTGATAAGACAGAATCAACTCATCAACTGTTGTACGAGGAACATTTGTCTTAGAGATGGAAAACATGTTTTTTCTTACCACAGGTATTCCCACTTGTCGGAAGAATCGAGAAGGAATCCCAAATGCTCGACATTCGCTCCAATGTCACCTCGGAAAGGGACCTCTTAAATGACTGCACAAGTAAACATACGAGGAATAACTCCTTTCCTTGTCCTCCTCAATCAATATGTCTGTTGAATTCAAGTGATCTAGAAAAATGTTCTTATCCTGTTGGCTAGAACTTACAGATTCTTTCTTGGGACAGCCATATTTGCTCTGCATCTGTAGAAAATTTAGCATTGCTGATGTAAGTCGCATACATCGTAAGCTATAACCGAAAAGATGAACTTTAGTGTAGATAAAATACCTTTAGGGAAAAGTCGGAAACGTCTAACAACAGCAACTTTGACTCGAAGTGATGTGCGAGAGCCTTGGCAAGCATCTGCTGGTAAAGTTCTTATGGACAAAAAATAAAAATAAAAAGACAACAAGATTACATCATACACTGCCCTGACAAGTATTGTTCGTGACACGGTACTTGAGGTAGAAGTGTCATAGTTTATACCTGTTGGTCCTGAAAGCAAAATAGCTCGACTCGCTGGTGAAAGGTTTCTGGTGTGCCTCGAGATGTCGCAGTGCTTCAAATGAACATATGCAGCACTCATCAAAAGCACCCGCGTCCTCTCGCTGTGATTATAATCAGAGAAAGATCAGTTAAGAGTAGAACACGAAAATATGAGAATGTAATGTTGAAATGTCATGAAGGATCCATAGAAACTTCTCACAATCAAGAATTTTTATAATGATAGCATGATTGAGTTCTAAACAGTGAACAACCTTGAAGTTTACAAATTAAGGAACACTTAAAGCGACAATGATTCTCATTTCATATTTAGTACAAGAACATAGCTAAAAGACAGCAGCCATCAGAACATTGAAAGCTAATGGATAAAAAAGAAGAAAAGAACAAGGAAGTTGTAATGGCCTAAGCCCATCGCTAGCGGATATTTTCTTCTTTGGGCTTTCCCTTTCAGGCTTCTCCTCAAGGTTTTTAAAATGTGTTTACTAGGGAGAGGTTCCCACACCCTTATAAGGGTGTTTTGTTCTCCTCCCCAACCAATGTGGGATCTCACAATCCACCCCCCTTCGGGACCGAGCGTTCTCGCTAACACTAATTCCCTTCTTCAATCGATGTAGGACCCCCAATCCACCCCCTTTGAGGCCCAGCGTCCTTGCTGGCACACCACCTCGTCTCCACCCCCTTTGGGGCGCAGCCTCCTTGCTGGCACATCACCCGAAACCTAGCTCTGATACCATTTGTAATGGTCCAAGCCCAGATATTGTTCTCTTCCCCTCAAGGTTTTTAAAACGTGTCTGCTAGGGAGAGGTTTCCACACTCTTATAAAGGGTGTTTCGTTCTCCTCCCCAACCGACGTGGAATCTCACAAAAGCTCAATAAAATCCATTGTGTAAACATAAGTTTTACCATAACCTCTAATTTCTTGGAACTGGTATGTAACTAAGATTCCATGTTTTGATTGATTAATAGAAACAGGGTGATATCTGGAAAAGGCCACAAATAACAACTATCTATAGGATGAACTACATAAACAATCTGGCTTAAAACCAAAATCTATGAGCAAGAACAAGTTTCCAGCACACCTGATCACTAACAAGAGAAGGAAAGAGGTTGAAAAGATGATAGAAGAAGGAATCATATTATTACCTTAGATAATAAGGAAACTCATCACAGGTGACATTGCTGTTTCTGCCATCAATCAGCTGCCTGGTGAGCTCCTGTTCAATCTTTTGTCCTGTAATCACCTCAGAAGAGGCATTCACTCCAACCCATTTGCCAACAGCTTGTCCAGAGCTTAATCCAAGGCCCACCCCAACACCAACACCCAAAGCAGAAAGAAAAATGTGCTTCTGTTCCATCACCACCACAAAAACAACACAAACCCCAAACACAATTTCCTTTTCTCCTATTCCCAAACAGATTGAAACACAAATCCGATCCTGAATCACTTTCAAACCCAGCAGCTATTAGGTAGCTGATGATGATCCATTGAAAGAAGAGGCCAAAATTTGGGATGAATATCCGTGGAAAGAGGGAAGAATGATGGAGATTGAGAAGGGTATTTGCAGAAAGAGGGAATGAAAGGAATGAGTTGGTGGGTGTTGTTTTGTTTTGTGTTTTTTGGGGGAAAAAGAGAGAAAAAATTGGATTGTGAATCCGGAGAGGAGGTTGGTCGGAGGGTGTAGAAAGGGGGGTTTGAGTAAAGAGAGCTATATATAGGACGGGCTGTCCTGTAATGGTGGACGTTCAAAATTGCCTTCCTAATTTACCAAACTAAAATACCCAAAAAGGCTTACTTCCCTAAGCCTTCTTTTGACTTCCCATTGCTTTCATTGCCTTCAATCCATCCATCCATCCCCCTTCACCATCAAAAACACCCAATCCCCCAACTTTTTCCCCATTTTCCCTTTATACATATATCATATTTGGCTTGCCTAGCCACTAAGTCTTTGAAAAAGCAAGAATAAAAAGTGTATTCTTTTCCCCTCAAAAGTTTAATCTTTTTTGAGCTCCACACACACCACATGCATTTTTATTTTTAATCTTCCTCCGTTATTATTCAATTTTAGTTATAAATTTGGTCACTTTCGTGAATAAGACATTAATTATCATTTTAAAAGTTGATGGTTCGATCCCACCTCTATAATTTTTAAATTAAAAAAATGACCGTGTGTTGTATCTTACATATTTGACTGTATTAAAGTTTGTATTCTCACATTACACGTTACGAAGCAATTTGTTAAAAAAAAATTGATTTAAAACGACAACCGTTTGAGGACAGTTAAAGATTAGAAAAATAGTAATAAAGTTATTACAAGTATTTGTTTTTAAATGGTTGGGATGTAAATGTTTAAAATATTTAAGGTATGTGTTTGGATATAGAAAATAATTATGTCTGAAAATTAAAATTTGATTTGTTTTTATTAATTTTATATATGGAAATAAATATTAAATAATTGAAGTATTGAAACAGTATTAGTAATTATTTTATACTTTATATGGTACATTTTACCGCTTTTGTTGATAAAATTATAATTAATTAATTAAGGGTACGAAAAGTAATTAAATTAAGTTTGATATTATTTGATATATTGTTATATTAATTAATTAATCAATCAATAAAAATAAAAATAAATAATCAATTTACTTTTGAAATAAATAATTCAATTTAGTTGCTACAAAAATAACTAAATTAATATAAATTAATTAGAATAAATAACTAATAATAAAATTTTATATGCATGTATGTGATCGCACAATGTGCATGCAGTCACACATGACATCGTTGTATGCAATTTTATTTTGATCATACTTTCTAGAACAACTTTATTTTAGCTAAATATTTTTAAAAGTCAAAATGATTAAGATTTAAATTTTGAAAATTATTATTTTTAAATAGTCTATAAAATTTTGGTTTATTGGTAATTATTCCCTTATTAAAAAATGAACCCTAACTCGATTATAAATTTTGTTAGGTTAATTCATTTATTCAAATTTTTATTTTAGTAAAAGTAGAAATTAGTGGGTAACACATTTATTTATTTATTTATTTACTTTTAACACATTTAATTAAGATTTACTATTGAATTTGAATATATATTTTAAAAAAATTACTTTTCAAATAGTTAAAAATTATTTTTAGGAACAGTAAAAAAGTAATTAAATACTTAATAATGTATATAAAATTTTGTTATAATAAAAATGTATTTTTTAAAATTAACAATAAATTCAAGTAAGTTCAATTCAACTCAATCACGTTTTAGAGGAACTCGTAACCAGCTAAACTCATAAAACTTTCATTTTATTTAAATCAAACTCAATTTAAAAAGTACGAGCTGAATTTAGTTGATCGAATTTCTTAAGCACCTTTACCTTAAAGGTAAAATTAATTATTATTATTATATAAATTTCACTAAATTGGACATATTTCAAATTAAAAAAAAAAAAAAATTTGACATGTCAGTAATTCACTCTTTGATGAATTTGATGCATTGCAATAATATGTGGATAATAATTTGACGTACATTATTTTGAATAATGATTGAATGGAATTGAATAATGATTGAAAATAATATACATCTTTTCATTTAAATATTATTGGTCACGATATTAAATATAAAAAGGACTGACATTATATTATATACTTTCGGTGGCATGGTAGCACACCACATGGGACTGCCCAAAAAAGGTTTTGTCCCAATTTTTTTGGTCCTTTCTTTTTTTAATTTTCTAAAATTATTAATTCCTTATTTCAAATTTTACATTAAATAAGAAAACCTCTCCAGAAGGCGGCTACAAAAGGTATATTATAATCTTTTTTAACTTTATTTTTTAAAATTATTTATTTATTTATTTTTACCCTACCTACTCTCATTTTATCTCGTGACCTATTCTAAATTGGTGGTTTATCTCGTGTCTAGCATTTCAGTAAGAACGTTAAATGATAGGGGTTTATTAGCAGCTACAAATGTTCGAGAATAGGAATGTTTATATAAATCAAAAACTCGATCAGTCTAGACTACTCAACACAAACTATAAAGATGTTTATAGATTCGCAAGTTGACATTTTTTTAGTCGAGGTAACTTGACCCATCCGAAATAGGGATATAATCAAACACGACCCATCCAATTTTTTTTTTTTTTTTATCCAATCCAATTCAACTTGTTCACACCCCTATTATGAGATCTCATATCAATTGGAGTGGAACGAGTGTCGATGTGAGTCATCGATTGTGAGATCCCACCTCCATTTGAGAGTAGAATGAAACATTTTCTATGAAGGTGTGAAAACCTCTCATAGCAGACACGTTTTAAAACTTTGAGGGAAAATTCGAAAGTGAAAATCGAGAAAAGATAATTATTTAAAATTTTGATGACCCACATGACAACCATAATGCTGAATTGGAATGCTTTAGCATGATTGTCTCATTATGCTCTTTTTTTATTTTGAATTTTTTAATGATCATGGGACCTTTCGAAAAGAACAAGAACAACCAATTCTCCATGCCAATAGATCTTGGTTTGTGTGTATGTTTTATAATAAAGTTTATTAAGGTTGTATTATCTTAGCATTTAATAATATAATTCAACCAACTTGTTTAAGGTACCGACAAATTAAATTCTGTGCATATGGATTTCCAATGGGTATTTCATAAAAATAAAAAATAAAAACCACATTAGGAAACTATTCTTCCAACTTTCATCCTGTCAATTTTAGCAAAGATCAACCGTTAAGATTTGTTTTTTTTTTCTTTTGGGATCGAATATTCAAATCTTTATTTTATATTTGTTGTCTTCATTATTCTTCATCTTTCATAAACATTTCAAAGTTATTATTCTAAAAATTTGATAGGGAGCTCTTTACGACATCTGAATGAATGAGGAATATATAAATAAATTGAGACCGAATAGGATGGCTCATAAATGTTTAAAAGTTTCGAAAGTTATTATTTATACTAATAAGGTGTACCTTCTTTCTCAATTACCCAATCATAAAAACTCTAAAGTTAAGCGTAACTCTATATTGAATGTCGGAGCCATGAAGTGCAAAATTTAGATTCTGAATCTGAGATATACAGCGTTAAATTGTTCGATACAAATTGAGACCGGTTATTATACGCCACCATATTGTTCCAAAAAATTTAGTAAAATTTTGGGTTTGGTGGGCAAAAGGATTCCATTTTGTCTTTTGCTTTCTTTTCACTTTCGATGTTTATGGCATGAAATTTGTAGAAATTACTTATTTGTGTGCATGGAAAATACTTTAGATGGTACGTTATGGCTTTGGGGTCAATAATGTATATGTGTGTATAGATTATACCATTGGTTGTAATTTTACTTATGATAACTACTCATTTATGTGCATGAAAGTTGACTAGTTCTGAACGACTTATAGGTCCCTTGATTTCTCGATATCAGTTGTGATTGTATGCATATCTTATCTTAATAGGGAATATTTTCTCTACGTCAAGTCTGAATTGATTTAACTTCTTAAAAATTCAGGTCGATATCAAGTTTGTTTAATATATCTGAAAATAAAACGTCTAAAAAATAAGATATTTACAAACAAAACAACAGTGGTAATCTTGAGTATCGAAATGAGGGGTCTTTTGTCCTCAAAATGAGGGGTCTTTTTCCAACTCAGCCTCACATGCTTGGGTTGTTAGTATAAAAACATATTTTTCTTATTTTTTTTCCTTTTTTGGTGGGTTACACGTAATGGCCACCTGTACTTTTCAACTTATATTTATTATTTTATTATGAGTCACGTAAATGTTTGTTTAATAAACCCACAATAAAAAGCTGGTTTAAAGACAATTTGAAAATAAAATAAAATAAAATTTCTGTAGTTTAACGACAAAGAAAGGTATCTTACAAAAGATTCAAACAAGTTAGAATATTCCTCCACCAAAATCCAATCGGTTGAATTTCGATAGAGTTCCGTGCGTTTTGGGCCTACCACGCTTTCGTTGTGCCACTCTGATTTTATCACACAAATGTCATCATTGTAAAGTACACCAGGTGAGGAAAGGAACTCAAATCTGTACCATGATAGACTACTATTCTACCACTAGACCACTATCCTAGCTCGCATACCACTCGGTCTCTAACTTTGATAAAATTTGTAATAGCCTAAGTCTACCGCTATCATATATTATCTGTTTTGGTTTGTTACGTATCGTTGTCAGCTCATGATTTTAAACTTATCTGTTAGGGAGAGGTTTTCACACTTTTATGAGATCCACTACAAGGTTTTAAAACTGTGAGGTCGGCGATGATACGTAGTAGGCAAAAACAGACAATATCTGCTAGCAGTGAACTTGAGCTATTACACAAACGGAATTCTACGAATTCAACATGCTTTTCAAATTTAAAATTAAAATTTACTAAACACTAAAGTTAGAGAAAATAAACGTGAGGAACTAAATCAATTTATTCTCGTAAAGTTTGCAAGTTTGAGAATAAATACGAGAAAAAACTATAATATTATATGCATCTTTATTTCATAATTTCATCTTATCTGTCCATGTTCCTCTGCATCTTGTACGTTTTTAAGAGGGAAATAAACCTGTAAGAATTCTTTCAGCATGTTTTGTCTCTTCTTTCAACACGTCAACAGACCTCTAAACTTTAAATTTTATGTCTAATAAATTTTTGGATTGAAAAATATATATAATAGAATCTTGGTACTTTTTAATTTTATGTTTAATAAGCGTGCATATATTAAATTTATTATTAAAAATTATGTCTAAAGAGTTGCAGGGGAAGGCTTGTTGGGCCTATGGGCCTTGTGGTGTGTATTTGGGCCTATGGGTCTGGGCATTTATTTGGGCCATTTCTTTTAATAAAGAAATAAATTGCACGTTTGATCTAAATAATTTTAGATAAAGAGCACAAAAATTATTATACGAAAATTAGTTTTCAAAATTTATATTTATTTTAAAATATTTATTGTTCATTTAATAAGCATAAAATGATTAAAAAATGTTTTCTTATTTAGTTTTTAGAAAGGAAAAAACAAAAACCATAAACATAAAGCAAATTTTCTACACAATTTAAAAATTGTGTGAAAAATGAAAAATAAGAAACATGGACAGTAGTACTAGGAATAAACTTAAAATAATAACGTTATTAAACTCAAAAATTTTATTTTTGTTCAAATAAAAACTATGTTTTGTAAGTATTATTTATTTATTTATTTGATTAACAAAGAAACAGAGAAAATAAATAATAATTAATCAAAATGGACAATACAAAGAAGAAATTGAGAGTAGAAGAAATTTAGATGTTTTAATTAATTTCATTTTTATGCTTTTATTACATCAATTTTGATAACTCAGAATATTTATAAAAAAAAAATGGGAATAAGATTTATGGATTAAACAAATAGCTTAAAAAAAAATTGAAGAATTTATTCCTTTTTATTATACTCTTTTCTTATTTCTCCTTCTAGAGAAATTTATATCACAAATTTGTAATATTCTCATTTTTAGGAAAATTAAGAATTGAAAAGGAAAGTAAAGATTTTTAAATTTTAAATACTCTTAATTTTCAAAAATACTCGTAAACTTTTAAAAATTTCAATAATATTCTTGAACTTTAAACATTGTCTACTCTTAATTTTGGAGGTAAACCGTTAATACTTTGTTTAAAAAATACCATTAAAATTTAAATATTTTGATTGATACCCTTCGAATTTTTTTAAAAAATTAAATACCCTATAATAGTATATTTTAAAAAATTTCATGAAATATCTTATTAAATTTAAAAAAATATCATTAACACCTCTTATCTTAAAATAAAAAACAACGACAAAAAAAAAAAGTTCAAAAAAATTATTGAAGTTAATATATTTTTATAAAGTTTTATGAGTATTTTTAAGGTAAATATATTTTTTAATAGATTTAAAAAAATTTAAGATGTTTTTTGAATTAATGGTAATGGGTTGTTTAAAACTTTTGCTTTTAATGTTTTAAAAGTATTTTTGAGACTGTTTTGAATGTTTAAGAAAATTATTAAAGCGTTAGAAAATTTAAAGATATTTTTTTAGACAACCTTTAAAGTTCAAGAATATTTTTATTAATATAGTGTTAAAAGTATTAAAGAAAATGAAAAAAAAAAACGGGAAAAAGATATTCATGGTAGAGTTTTAATATTATTATAAATTAATAATTTCCTGTACTTAAAGCTATCTTTCATATATAAAAAAATTGTAACATAATTTTTAATTTTTAATATTTTAAGAAAACGAAATTCCCACGGCGGTTTTCTTTGACCGTCGGCGGCGGCGAGGGAGGAAGAGAAAATAAACCATGTGGTTAACTGTAGTTTTGCATGACTTTGACCTGAAATGTTGAGGTTTTTGGGTTATAAAGTCATCGCTCGTGTAATTAATGGCGGAGTTTTTGATTTATAATGAGTTTTGCGTTAATATTAAGAGTTGAGCAATTGACCCGTTGATCTAACCCTCTTCTTCGATTTATTGCTGATCTCGTCATTGTTGATTACAAAAGATCACAAAATGTTATTAGAGATATCTACTCAAGTCCTAGAATTGGAGTCACATGAAGACCCGCTTCAATCGAGATGAAAAATTTTCATTTAAATGAAGAACGAGGGAGGAAATGATCACAAATTTTCATTTTCATATGATCTCGTAATTGTTGATTATAAATGATCACAAATTTTTTGGTGTCATCAATAATGATTATATTCCTTGTATTTATCCCAGCCAAATTTTTGCTTCACTCACTGACTATATATATAATATATTATAATGTAATATATTATATTATAATATAATGTTTATTATAATATATTATATTATATTATAATATAATGTTTGACGTACTTTAAATGTTTGACATAGTTTTATATAATATAATGTTTGCATAAATATTATATAATGAATAGTATTCTAAGCATAAATAAATAAATAATTTATTTACTAATCTATTATATTAGTAAATAAATTATTTATTTATTTATGCTTAGAATACTATTTTTTATATTATTAAAAAAACGAAATTATTCATTAAAAATTTCTTTAAAATTAATATTTTTAATAAAAAAAATTACAAAAAGATGGAGAAAAATTACCTACGGGTAATTCAATCCCGTGAATTTACTGTGTAAATCACCGCCTCATAAAAATAAATGAAGCATACTAATTTTTAATATAATATTAAGAATCCTTTAACATGTTAGACACGCTTGAGCTTTAATACAATTTGTTTGTAAGTATCTATTTGGAAGACCTCGTTGAATTTTAACTTATTCGACACGCTTCAACACCCTAGAAACTGCTTGAAGTGAACTTGTTTAGATTGATAAGGGTCTTCCATAGATATCTTAAGACAAAGAACACTTGTTTGAGATCCGAATCACTCCACAAGCAAAATTGATCATGTCAAGTTTGAATGATTCTAAACATGCAATCTAAACTATATAGAATTGCAAAAAAAACTTAGCTCTTAGTTAAAAGAAACCACGTATGCTCTTTACTATATTTTCTAAGTCTCTTCTACAAATATAAAATATAAACTTTATATAGCCTTAAAATGAAAACCTAACGACTGTGTAAATATAACTTAAAAATAAATAAAAAGGCTTAAAACTTAAAAGACATTAATGAAACGCCATAAATCTAGATTTAAATCCTTCATCATAAATTTGTAACCATCTAAAAATAAATGAGGTCGCATTTAAAAGTATTTTGAATCTTTTGTTGCATAAATGAAACTTGATTCTTTTTAACGTGACATTAATATTACATGATTGAGATGTCTTGGATCATATCATATTTGGTCAAGACACAAGGTCATCCCCTTCAGATTAATGTACATAATTGTCACGATCGATAGAGCCTGCATTTGTATCAGATTAATTGGTAGATGCAGAGTTGTATCCTTGATGCATATGATATGCAATATAATCATGATATTATGTGAAAACAGGTAAAAGAATCTTCAATTGTCCTCTAGCAATGAGCTTGTCTACACTTATTGGAGCCCATGAGAGTAACGTAATGCTTGAAAGGTACGAAGGTTGTCCCCTAACAATTATAATTAATGCCTTGTACGAAAGTTTTTATATCTACCAACATTAGAACGATACGAACTCGCCATAAGAATTAGGGACCATAGATCAACAAATTCTAAAGGGACCATAGATCAACAAATATCAACTGCTCGAAGAAGGAACCCAAAAAGTTAAAGGCTCGGGTCCTTCCCACTTGCAGAAAGCTAACCACTTCAATTCGTATGGTTATGAAAATTCTGAGGAAGCAGCGCCAATGGCCCATTTTGGCTACCAAACACAAATGAAGCATCGCCGCACATTCATAAGCCTACTTTTTAGTTTTTTTCTTCCACAAACTTTTAAACTTTTTTCCATTTCATCCACACCCACGATCGAAAAAATTGTGCTTGAATGAGTTTTGACCCACTTTCGTGCAACTTTTTCTAACTCTCGGTGAACTTTTTTCTAGGTTCCTCTTTTTCCATCTTGCTCTAACTCCATGGCATTCAGGCGCCGCGTGTGTCACGTCGTCTGATCATTGTCGTCGGAGTACAAGACTTGGGTCACCGCTGTAGCCTCTAGAGCTTGTTCCATCAAAGATTTGTAGACGTGGGTCGCTGCTGGGTTGTGCACAGCGAGAAGGGAGAGTGAGAGGAAAAGAGGGAACAGGAAAAAAGTTAAACAAAAAGCTTAAAATCTAAAAACAAGGTTTGAAAACGGTGGAGAAATGCTGATCTTGCTATCAAATTTGATTGGATCCCAAAAATTTAGGTCAGTCCGCCCAACGAACCTACATTCTAATTTCTCTATGACTTGCATGGAAATTCCATACCTAATCTCTTAGCTGTATGTGGGTCTCTGTCTTGGTGTATAAGCTGTATGTGGGTCTCTCTGGATTATGTTGTATCTGACTTATGATCGTTGTTCATCATGTTTTTGTCGTCTGATGTATAATTTTCTTAAATCTGGACCAAAATTCTCTGTCCAGAAATGATTTTCCCGTCTAATTTCGCTGTTCTTCTTTCGATTTTCTAATTAGTTTTCATTACACGATGACTACCTCTGGGTTTTCCCATTTTCTTCTGCATTACTCTTTGATCTGTCTCTTATCTTGAATTGGGTTTTTAGGAAACGTTTTGTTCTTTTAAATCCTTCTTGAAATAGCTGGCATCCATTAAGTGTATTCAAATTGCAAATCCATTGGGATTTGACCATCTGTTGTCATTCTTTGGATTAGGACAGCCCTGTTTTTTTCCTTCTTTTCAAGCATTGTTTCTGACATGGGTCAGTACTTCCTTCAATTCAAGTTGTTTACCTACCATTACTAGATAGCTGTTTGGTCTATGAGGATTTCTTGAATTAAATTCTCTCTTTATTTTGATTTGTGTTCATAGGTTATATTGTACAACACATGGTTCAAGTAGCTTTCTGTTAATTCAAACATGTCAATTGCTAGCAGCCATATAGAAAAAAAATTTATAATAAAGATGATGACAAAACTTTCAAGCTTGTGTTCACTTTAGACAAGACACATAGATTCCCGCTCTATAGCTGGAACAGTTTCTCTGCGGTGTTTTGTTTTGTCCTTTTCTTTTTGTTTTTAGTTCAAGATGGAATCGAACCATTAACATTTGAGATGCGAGCGATGTCTTGTCCATTATGCTATGCTTGAATCGGCGAATGTTTTGTCTTTTTCGAGAATGAGAATTAAGAACATGTAATAAGCAGCCGTAATTATCTTTAACTTTGCAAGTACATGGACTTTTCTTGTCTATAAATATGTGATATTTCCTGTATTTGAAAGACGTGTCTTAGTTTTTTCTCATTTGTTTCTCTTGGTTCATTCTTCATTGTTGTGGAATATATGCTTTGTTTCTGAGTCCCCTGACGAGGCTCGCCATCTCAGGATCGAAAGAGAACTCTATTCTTGAAGATTGTTTTATTTATTCCAAGTCTGAGATCTTTCTTCTGCTTGGAGAGATAGTGACAGAGCCTGCTTGATTGAAGGTTAATCCGACTGGATACTCGTTTACATTCTTCTTCTCTATCTGTCCTGCCATTTTCCTGCTAGAACGGTTGTCTTGAAGGTATGTGTTTCCTTCCTTCATTTGGTTTAGAGGGGTTGTTCTAAAATATGTTGCATAGTTTTCTACCTGGTTTTGTGTATACATTCTTGATCTTGATGCATATAAAACATTGATCTAGTTTAGATCATGAATAAAGTAGCAAACGGAGTCATTGTGAGATCCCACATCGGTTCGGGTGGAGAACGAAGCATTCTTTATAAGGATGTGGAAACCTCCTCCTAGCAGACGCGTTTTAAAAACCTTGAGGGGAAGCCCGAAAGGGAAAGTCCAAAGAGGACAATATTTGCTAGCGATGTGGTTGGGCAGTTAAAGTCATGCTTTCTTCAATCTTCATATCCTCTATGCTTTCTAGGTGGTGGTAATTCATCATGGAAAATGGAAAATGTCAAGAAGATACACCCAAGGAGCTGTCTGAGGTTCCACCATTAATCCAATACATATCATCAGTTCAAGTCGCTGGTTTTGACAGTATTGAAGAGTGTAATGAAGAGATTGAGCCTCCAAATAACCCCTCTACCCTGCGTATTGTAAGTTCTTATGCAATTCATGTACATTTTAGTGAAGAAAGTTATGAAACTAATGGTTTTTGAGATTGTATAAGTGTGTTCATCTTCTAGAATTGATTGTAAAGCAGGGAAATGTATCATCATCTGGCGTGCAAAGCGATGCCGAGTTTCAGTTGGGTGACCATCGAAGAAAAAATACTGTTTCTCTCAGCATGCCACCGTCCCCTGTGGGAGTTCAGCTGTCCCCCAAAACAGTTTTCTCAACTGGTGAAAGAATTCCAAACAATGGAACCTCAGGTCCTTCTGCTCTGGAAAAACCACAGAAAGCTACATTGTTTCACTCTCAGCCAATTCCGATGGGCTCGACATTCGAGGATGCGGTGACGAACATAAAGGCTGCACCGCACCCTAGTATTTCAAGATTGAAGGACAGAAGATATGATTCTTTCAAAACATGCTCTGGAAAACTTGCAAGGCAATTAACTATACTTCGTGGAAAGTCCCAACAACAAATTAGGCCAGATGAAACTGAAGCTCAGGAAGCAGTCATTGAGAACAACATACCTGCTGAACGTTACTTTGCTGCTCTGGAAGGTCCTGAGCTAGAGACACTAAGGGTATGTTACCTAGATTCTTAGTCCCTTTCTGCCATCAACAGACATGAAATAATTGCTCTTTCATTTTCCATTTCTAAACAGCCTTCAGAGGAAATACTGCTCCCAGATGACAAGACATGGCCTTTTCTACTCCGATTTCCGATCTCTTCGTTTGGTATGTGTCTTGGTGTTAGTAGCCAAGCAATCATGTGGAAAACATTGGCCACTTCAGCTTCCACGAAGTTCCTTCATTTGAGCCTGAAAATAAATTTTGTTTTATGGATCATTTCCATTGCTCTTGTAATCACTGTCGCTTCCACTTACCTTCTGAAAGTTCTTCTATACTTCGAAGCAGTTCGCCGAGAGTACTACCATCCTATTCGTGTCAACTTCTTCTTTGCACCATGGATAGCCCTCTTGTTCTTAGCAATTGGTGTTCCTCCATCTGTTGCTTCCAAACTGCATCCAGCACTTTGGTATGTTCTCATGACTCCATTTTTATGTCTTGAGCTTAAGATTTATGGGCAGTGGATGTCAGGAGGCCAACGAAGGCTGTCAAAAGTGGCTAATCCTACTAACCATCTTTCCATCGTGGGGAACTTTGTGGGGGCTTTGTGGGGAGCTTCAATGGGACTAAAGGAAGGACCTATATTCTTCTTTGCCATTGGAATGGCTCACTATTTAGTCCTTTTTGTAACTCTCTACCAAAGACTACCAACCAATGCGACACTCCCAAAGGAGTTGCATCCTGTGTTCTTTCTTTTCATAGCAGCACCTAGCGTGGCATCTATGGCATTGGCAAACATTCAAGGCTCCTTTGATAACGCTTCACGAATGATTTACTTCGTCGCTATGTTCCTCTATTTCTCACTGGTTAGTCTCTATGCAGCTTATTCATTTGTCGTTGGCTTTGTTTATTATTGTCGTCGTTTTATGAGCTTGTCATGAACACATAAGCATGAGGATATTGTGAGATCCCACATCGGTTGGAGAGGACAACGAAGCATTCTTTATTCTTTATAAGGGTGTGGAAACCTCTCCCTAGCAGACACATTTTAAAGACTCGAGGGGAAGCTCGAAAGGGAAAGCATAAAGAGGACAATATCTGCTAGCGGTGGGCTTGGGCCATTACTAATGGTACTAGAGCCCGACACTGGGCGATGTGCCAGCATGGAGGCTGAGCCCTAAAGGAGGTGGACACGAGGCTGTGTGCCAGCATTGGAGAAGAGAATGAGTGCGCAGTGAGGATGCTGGGCCCCAAAGGGGGGGTGGATTGTGAGATCCCACCTCGGTTGGAGAGGAGAACGAAACATTCTTTATAAGGATGCGGAAACCTCTCCCTAGCAGACGTGTTTTAGAAACCTTGAATGGAAGCCCGAAGGGAAAAGTCCAAAAAGGACAATATCTGCTAGCGGTGGGTTTGAACTCTTACCGATGCTGTTCGCAATTCCATCCATGCCTTGAACGATGATTCAATCTTCATTTCAATGCTTCATTAAACGTGTTTCCATTCCATGATTCTTTGCAGGTTGTTCGAGTCAATTTTTTCCGAGGCTTCCAGTACGTCACAACTGTCTTTCTTCTCTTTAAACTTTGATCATACTTTTCAAGTTAGTTTATCTCACAAACATTTTGTTTTGAATCATTAGGTTCTCACTGGCCTGGTGGGCATATACCTTTCCCATGACTGGAGCTGCCATTGCAACCATAAGATACTCAACCGAAGTTACAAATATAGTAACACAAGTTCTTGCTGTTCTTCTCTCTGTCATAGCAACAGTCATAGTGGGGTCTCTCTTCGTAACAACTATCATACACGCCTTTGTGCATCATGACCTCTTTCCCAATGACATCGCTATAGCCATTAGCGACAGGAAGCCAAAACCACCACAGAAGAACTGGTTCCAAAATCTAAGAAATGGAAATTCAGAATCCCAAAATATTGAAAACTTCTTGAAGTTTTCAGGCCCTGATAGCAAAGATTTAGAAGCATGTATTGGACCGAAAACCTCCGAAGGCGAAGACGGGAACGTCCCATCATCAAGTGATCAGCCCCGATGATCACAGGCTCAACCCTTTGTAAAAGTCGCCACTCAAACATACGAGGAACTTGATTTTGTAGTTTGAATGGTTCCAATAAACATGTTGGAGCTTGATAGTTATACACACTGAGAGTTGTAAGATATAGTTTTTTTGTTAGACATCTCATGTAATCTATCAATTTTTTTGTATCAATATCTATGATGGCCTTGATATCTTGTTCATGTGATATATCAATAAAGTAACTATGTTGAAATATTCCAAGTCTGAGTTTTGCTAAGTTTCAGCTGTTGCTAACTGCCCTTCAACCTGCTGATAAACTGTAAGGCTATGATTGAAACAGTTTTAAGAATGAAATGCTTTTAGATGGTAAAAAGTACCCGTTGACGAAGATGAATTCAAGAGGTCAAAAATTCAAATCTCTCGTCTCTAGCACAGTAAAAATAAAAAAACAATGAAACATTGATGTTGGATTTTCTGTCTTGTTTTATCCATTCATATAGAGCTGAGATTATCACTGAAACTGAGACCACCAGCTTGCTGTTGGACGACAATAATTTCAGCATCACTGATGTGCTCTGTTTATGCTTACAATGACTGGCAAAATGATATGAAACAATGGAAGCTTTGGTCCCCCACAGTAATGGAAGCAACTTCTTGTGAAGCAGAAATTTACAAAAAAGAAGGAATGTAAATAAAAGAGATATGTATTGATTCGAGCACGAACACGAGCAAGTTAGGCCTTGTTTAGTAACGTTTTCCATAGTACTAATCCGTATAGTATCGTTTGTATGTGCTACAAGAGTTCGTGTATTGGAAGTCGTACACCTTAAGAGAGTTCGTATGTCTAGAAATTGCAAATTTTCTTCTTATGGAATATTTTTTGAACCATAAAGAGATATTTTGGTTATCTAAAAGTCACGTAGTTGATCCAAGTTGGCTGAACTACATATTGTTAATTTTGATTATGACTAATTGGTGAAAAAAAAATTTGTTAAAGATTATAAAGGAGTGTCAAATCTTTGTCTAGAATTTTATTTAACAATTAGCGAGGATAGCTTAGTTGAAAGCATTTAAGGTCACATGTTATATTTAGCAATTAGCGGAGATAGCTTAGTCGGGATGGAAGTGACCTATTTTATTTAATAATTAGCAGGAATAGGTTAGTTCGAAGCGGTCACGTGTTATCAATTCATATTACTCGAATAATTAGTCTAAAAATTGTAAATATTCATCTTACCTAATTCTTTAGGATTAGCTTAGTTGGAAAGTGTTGACTAATCTACTACAGATCACGTGTCACCGTGATACTTGTCCAGGATGTGTTGTCCATGGCCGCATGCCTATCCAAATCCATTTTACATGCTTTCATGTTAAACTATTTCATGTTCTGTCAATATGGGGGTGAACGACCGATTGTCTACACCAGCCAGGGCTAAAGAGCCCCAAAATGTAGTATTGGGGGATGTGACTAGTTGTCGATTCTTCCTACTAGGGTTATATGCTATCAAAGCCATTGTTGCTGCCTACTCGCCTTTAGCTTATAACATTGCTTTTTTAAAAATTGATTTCAACGTATTTTCTCACTCATGTTTTCTAAAACATTTCTCTCAGATCTGACTCGAGGTTTGAGCATACGCTAATATTGTCCGTGAAACGAGAATTTCACACGAATGACTTGTTTGCTAAGTTAGAACAAGTACAGAATAATAGTCGTTTTGCTGACGCAAAAGTGTGATTGTGACAAGTGATATTAGAATTGAGTAAACTACTTGTAAAGTAGTACACAAGCATGTCCACTGAAACAACTGGGCAAGTTTCAGGTTGCCCTATTGACTGAAATCGAAGAGCATTTACTCAGCATAAGTGAAGCTCTTAATGGAATGGGGCTTTCGGAGTCTCGCATGAATGAGATTTCTCTTAAAGGCGACAAGATCAACAAGATGGCAGATCGCCTTGAGGCAATGCCCATCCGCGAATTAATGATTAGGGGCGAGGCCCTAGAAGACGAGGACACAACTGTTGTTGGCTTCAAACACAGGGATTGCTCGACAGGCTCTACTGCCCGAATGAAAGATGGCGTGGAGAGCTTATACAATGCCCAACAAGTGGTCGTTCAGATGGTCTTAGAAATGTTTGAGGATTTGAGAGCATTTTTTGGAGTGGTCAAGATTGAAGTGGCGAATTTAAGCGCCAGATCAAACCTCCCTACTATTAGAGCGGTGGGGAACCAAACCCCAACTGGGGGCGTGAAACAATTTAACCAGATATAGGTTCCAGAGCCCAAGCCCTTCTGTGGGGCTTGAGATTCCAAGGCTCTAGAGAACTTTATTTTCGACTTCGAAAAGTATTTTCGAGCCACAAATACCGTGGTAGGAGAAGCGAAGTTCACGGTGGCAACAATGCATCTAGTCGACGATGCGATCCAAGTACACAGACATTCAAGATGGTCAATATATTGTGGACACTTGGAGAGCTTAAAACAAGAACTCTGCTCTCAATTCTTCCCAAAGAATGTCGAGATAATTGCAAGAAGGAAGTTAAGAGAGGTAATGCTTACTACCAATATCCGAGATTACGTTAAGCAGTTTTCTGGACTTTTGTTAGATATACATGATATATTTGAGCAAGATAAGGTCTTTAGTTTTGTTGAAGGGTTGAAATAGTGGGCAAAAATCAAGCTCTACAAACAAAGAGTTCAAGATCTTTCCACGACCTATGCTACAACTGAACAACTATTTGATCTTAGTATCGATCAACTCCAAGAGATAAGGTAGAGTCAGACGTCTGCAAGTGGTGAAAATAAATTTATTGACCCAACTCCCCCAAAGATGGGGGAAGTGACAGACTTGAAACTGGAGGAGTGGAACATGAGCCATCCCAACAGAAAGGTAGAACTTCATACGCGGAGACCTCACAAGGAGAACGGTCATAGTCAAATCTGAGACTCCTCGTCTTACTTCATATGCAAGGGGACCCATAAAAAATTGGAATGCTTACAGAAGGTAGCATTATACGCCTTCCAAGAAAAACTCGAAGTGAATTTAGAAGTCGAGTATGAGACAGTTGAAACAGCAATATCGTTAGTTAAGAATGTTGAACACCTCCGCATGAGAGGACTAAAGTACTTGTTCGCTCTCAAGAATAGAGTGGAAGAGATAGAGGAGCTAGTGGAACACGATCTTATGTATGTCAAGGCTCAGGATAATCACAAAGCGGTCAGGAACACTATTATTGACTCGAGAACCACCCACAACTTCCTGATAGAGACCGAAGCAAAACGCTTGAACATCGCAGTCTTAAATACATATGCTTCGAAGAACGTGTCTCTATTGCATAAATTTATAATAAACATTTTAAAATGTAGTCATCCTTTGACATCACTAATTTAGGAGCTACAAAGATAACTCCGATCATGCCGGAGACTTGATATGGACAAATCAACTTTGTCATAGTCAAGATGGATGACTTCAAAATTGTGTTAGGGATGGACGTCCTATTAGAACACAAAGTCATTTTGATGCCCCTATTAAAATGCTTAGTAGTAATAGTAATGAGGTCCTATCATTCAGACAAACACCCATAAGCCGAGAGCAATGAAATGATATCGGTATTACAGTTGAGAAAGAATATCTACGCTCGCTGCCATTGTCGTATTTGAAGAGGGGAGCTCAAGTGAGCTCACTCCAACAAAAACCTCATGACCACTATAGGAACACCGTGACCCAATACCAGAAAGTGAGAAAAAGCATTTATCTTCACATGGGTAGATAGATCACAAGATTGATGTTATGTCGGGGGGGGGGGGGGGGGGGGGACCGCCTGCCACAAATTAATGCCATACAACTCAACTTGAGCTTGCTAAGCTCTACAAACAACTAAATTACTTGTTAACGGTCGTGTAACTCCCTTAATTAAATGTAGTCATGAACTTATACAATTAATTAAAAAACAAGAAGTTTGAAATAACAGTCTTTTTAATAATGAAATATAAAGAAAACCACCCATTAACTACTAAATGTAAAACTATGCGTAAAACCAAGCATACTACTGCCGTATCTTGACCTATCTTGACTTCCATTCCCTTTCCAGCATTCGTCGTCATCTGTGTAGGGAGCTTTACCTTTATCTGAAAATATAAGGGTAGTATGTGACTTGAGTATTTTAAGAAATACTCAATAAGTCAATCCACTATTGGGGTTAGTAATGCAATCATACACATAATATGATTGAGACCTATCTTTTAAGATCGTAACATGACCTTAGACTCTTTCGAGTTCTAGATAGGGTTGGATGTGTAATACTATTCCACACACGGTCCACGGACACCCACACAGACCCACTAGCCGAGCTCGTATACGTACCCTCTGGGCTTGGCTTGGTTGGGCACAATGCATTACACGCCACCGGATACCATAGAAAAGGAAATACCTGGATGATATCATGGCGAACATAAATATTGAAGGGACGCGTCCATACTAGCATAACATAACAGGAAAGTATCTTGATGCACATGACATACATACATGCATGAGGTTCCATGATTTTCATTTGTAACATAACATTAATCTTATTTATTTTATTCTCTTATCCATGACATATTCCATATATGCATTGTGTATAGATGACAATCATCGTATGATCTATCACATAAATTTACATGACAATACATGAGATGACATACATAGTAATTCATTTCATTTATAACCGACGTAATGGGTATCACATGCATACATATCATAGCATCATATGTCATTACATAGAACACATACACATAATACAAACAACATGGTGCATGCAGGGGCCACGGGGCATGCACCATCATACATCAATCAACTACCTTACTCCAACATTACTTGATTGTGTCACCAATTTATCCTTAATGAAATTTCGACTTTTTCATTTAAAATCCAAGTCAAACTATGTGAGCCCATGACATCAATATCAAGTTTCAAAATTTTACAAAAGTATTTTTCAAATTTACAGTGGTCCATGTGTTAGACTTTATGGCAACATTAGAGTTTTGCAGGAAAAGATTCTTGGAATGTTTATATATAATTATACATACATTTTTATATATTAATTTTGATTGTAACCAATTGCAAGCACAACTCAAAACTCGACTAATTAGCGGGGATAGCTATACTTATGCATTTTTATCATATTAAATAGCGGGGATAGCTCAGTTGGGAGAGTGTACTGAAGATCTGAAGGTCATGTTCGATCCATGTTCACCGCATTGGTGTTGAGAGACATAACTTGAATATTCAAACTAATAAGAATAGTGAATATTTCTTACCCCATTATTAATTTTGATTTTGATTGTATCCAATTGTCAAGAGGTAAGCATTACTCAATTAATTAGCGGAGATAGCTCTACTTATGCATTTTTGTTGTAATAAATTATGGGAATAACTGAGTTGAGAAGCCTCGTGAGGATCTTAAGGTTACATGTATTTTTGTTGTGGTAAATTATGGAAATAACTTATTTGAGAAGCCTCGATTACATGGTGAGTCATTTATATGTTCAATCCACATTTATTGTATTGGTGTCAAGAGTCATAATTGGACTTCATGTATTTTTGTTGTAATAAATTATGGGAATAACTGATTTGAGAGGCCTCAAAGGATCTTAAGGTTACATGTTGAGTCATTTATATGTTCGATCCACATTTATTACATTGGTGTCCAGAGTCATAATTCGATTTTTCGATCTATCAACCCATATATAAGGCATAAAAAAAGTTTAGTACATTTAGTGATTTTCTTTTTATCACGAGCATGAAAAAGAAGCGATAAATAATACAAAACAACCGGACACACTAACAATAAAAGATAAATTAGGGGAAAATGCCTATTTTCTAAAAATTTCCTTCACTAGTTATAGCATTTTTTTTATATAAAAAAAAAAACAATATTCAAATACTATAAAAAGCTTTTCTAAATATTTCATTTCCTTTTTATAGCATATTTTTAAAAATGGAATATTCAAACACTATAAAAATGACATTTTTCTTGAAGTGTCGTCAGCAGCGCTCTTGTATTATATCTTGATTTTGGAAAGCATCGAAAGAAGGAGCACTACAAGCCTTTTGAAACAATCAAATTTTGTTGTGCAGTGTATGAAGTTCAATAGAACCAATGAACCTAAACCCTTCTTTCTCTTCTTAGTGTTTTTCATGATCTTCATATTGTTCTCAGACAACACGAGGCGCTGCTCATATGCTCAATCTTGCCCATATATTGAGGTAAATTTATTTTAGTTCCAATATTATAAATGCATTATACTATGCCACCCCATCGCTAATTATGCAACCTAGGTGCTCAAGGTCGTTGGAGATCATGAACATCAAAATTTGACCTTGTCAAGAGGAAGATTGGGTAGGCTGGGATCGTCACCGCCACATTGCACCTCAAAGTGTGGGTGATTATTACCCGTCAGTCTGGAGATGCACATGTAAGGGCAAGCTCTACATTCCCTGATCGAAAAAGGCATGCCCCCCGGATGTCGCCGCCACTTACGTATGCTCTTATATGTTACATTCCCTGATCGAAAAAGGCATGCCCCCTGAAGTCGCCGCCGCTTACGTATGCTCTTATATGTTACATTCCCTGATCGAAAAAGGCATGCCCCCCAAATGTCGCGGCCGCTTACGTATGCTCTTATATGTTACTTATCCACCTATGAGCCGGCGCGAAAAACTATGAATTTACCATAGTTTGGTGTATCCCCTATCATAGATCATTTAGGTGAATAAGATTATATACGGACATTTTATCATATATCTAAGTACATCTCCTCACTAAGGACTCATCCGAACCAAAAATCTATTAATAACCTATTTAAAATACAATTTAGACTAGGCTAGATAGGTAACTAATAAAAGGAAATTAGAATTAATTACCTATCAAAAAGTTTTTTATTTTTCTCTTCAGATAAACATAATATGATTGAAATATTCTAAGTACCCGTTATCCAATGATGCTGGCTGACGAAGATGAATTCAAGAGGTCAAAAATTTAAATCTCTCGTCTCTAGCACAGTAAAAATAAAAAAATAAGGAAACACAGTAAAAATAAAAAAACAAGGAAACATTGATGTTGGATGGTCTGTCTTGTTTTATCCATTCATATAGAGCTGAGATTATCACTGAAACTGAGACCACCAGCTTGCTGTTGGACGACAATAATTTCAGCATCACTGATGTGCTCTGTTTATGCTTACAATGACTGGCAAAATGATATGAAACAATGGAAGCTTTGGTCCCCCACAGTAATGGAAGCATCTTCTTGTGAAGCAGAAATTTCCAAAAAAAAAAGGAATGTAAATAAAAGAGAGATGTATTGATTCGAGCACGAACATGAGCAAGTTAGGCCTTGTTTAGTAACGTTTTCCATAGTACTAATCCGTATAATATCGTTCGTATGTGCTACAAGAGTTCGTGCATTGGAAGTCGTACACCTTAAGAGAGTTCGTATGTCTAACAATTGCAAATTTTCTTCTTATGGAATATTTTTTGAACCATTAAGAGATAATTTGGTTATCTAAAAGTCAGGTAGTTGATCCAAGTTGGCTGAACTACATATTGTTAATTTTGATTATGACTAATTGGTGAAAAAAAATTGTTAAAGATTAGGAAGGAGTATCAAATCTCTGTCTAGAATTTTATTTAACAATTAGCGAGGGTAACTTAATTGAAAGCATGCAAAGTCAAATGTTATATTTAGCAATTAGCGGAGATAGGTTAGTCGGGATGGAAGTGACCTATTTTATTTACAATTAGCAGGAATAGCTTAGTTCATAATTAGTCTAAAAATTGTAAATATTTATCTTACCTAATTCTTTAGGATCAACTTAGTTGGAAATTGTTAGACTAATCTACTACAGTCATGTGTCATCGTGATACTTGTCGAGGATGTGTTGTCTATGTCCGCATGCCTATCCCAAATCCCTTTTACATGCTTTCATGTTAAACTATTTCATGTTCCATCAATATGGGGGTGCATGACCGATTGTCTACACGAGCCAGGACTAAAATGCCCCAAAATGCACTATTAGCGGATGTGACTAATTGTCGATTCTTCCTACTGTTGGGATCGATACCAGTTGTTAGCTCTGATACCAGTTGTTAGGCAAGGAGAACTTTGGCTAAAAAGAATTTTTTATTGATGCAAAGAATGGGATAGAGAAAATTGCAAGGAGAACTTTGGCTAAAAGTTGCAAGGAGAACTTTGACTAAAAGTTGCAAGGAGAACTTTGACTAAAAGTTGCAAGGAGAACTTTGACTAAAAGTTGCAAGGAGAACTTTGGCTAAAAGTTGCAAGGAGAACTTTGGCTAAAAGAATGAAATTTGGTTAAAAGAATTTTTTATTGATGCAAGGAGAACTTTGGCTAAAAGAATTTTTTATTGATGCAAGGAGAACTTTGGCTAAAAGTTGCAAGGAGAACTTTGGCTAAAAGTTGCGAGAACTTTGGCTAAAAGAATGAAATTTGGTTAAAAGAATTTTTTATTGATGCAAGTAGAACTTTGGCTAAAAGAATTTTTTATTGATGCAAGGAGAACTTTGGCTAAAAGAATTTTTTATTGATGCAAGGAGAACTTTGGCTAAAAAGAATTTTTTATTGATGACTCCATTTTTTATTGATGCAAGGAGAACTTTGGCTAAAAAGAATTTTTTATTGATGACTCCATTTTTTATTGATGCAAGGAGAACTTTGGCTAAAAGGATTTTTTATTGACCATTTTTTATTGATGCAAGAAGAACTTTGGCTAAAAGGATTTTTTATTGATGACCATTTTTTATTGATGCAAGGAGAACTTTGGCTAAAAGAATTTTTTATTGATGATATGTACAACAATAGATAGAACTTTGGCTAAAAGGATAGATAGAACTTTGGCTAAAAGGATTTTTTATTGATGATATGTACAAGAGAAAGCAGGATATATATATATATATATAGTTCAATTTACTATATATAGCTTTACCAGATTTAACCATCTACTATATATAGCTATTTACTATATATAGCTTTACCCGATTTAACCATCTACTATATATAGCTATTTACCATATATAGCTTTACTAAATATAGCTTTACCGGACACCTACTAGGATTATATGCTATCAAAGCCATTGTTGCTGCCTACTCGCCTTTAGCTTATAACATTGTTTTTTTAAAAAAATTGTTTTCAACCCATTTTCTCGCTCATGCCTACCCGCTTTTAGCGAATTTCACACGAATGACTTGTTTGCTAGGTTAGAACAAGTGCTGAATAATCAGCGTCTTGCTGAAGCAATAGTGCAATTGTGACAAGTGATATGAGAATTGAGTCAACTACTTGTAAAGTAGTACACAAGCATGTCCACTAAAACAACTGGGCAAGTTTCAGGTTGCCTAATTGGCTGAAATCGAAGAGCATTTACTTAGCATAAGTGAAGCTCTTAATGGAATGGGATTTTTGGAGTCTCGCATGAATGATATTTCTGTAAGGCGACAAGATCGGCAAGATGGCAGGTCGGCTTGAGGCAATGCCCATTCGTGAATTAATGATTAGGGACGAAACCCTAGAAGACAAGGACACAACTGTTGTTGGCTTTAAGCAAAGGGATTGCTCAACGGACTCTATTGCCCGAATGAAAGATGGCGTGGAGAGCTTATACAATGCCCAAAAAGTGATCGTTCAGCTGGTCTTAGAAATGTTTGAGGATTTGAGAGCAGCTTTTGGAGTGGTCAAGATTGAAGTGGCGGATCTAAGCGCCAAATTAAACCTCCCTATGAGAGTTAGGGGGAACCAAACCCCAACAGGGGGCGTGAAACAATTTAACCAGATATAGGTTCCAGAGCCTAAGCCCTTCTGTGGGGTTTGAGATTCCAGGGCTCTAGAGAACTTTATTTTCGACCTCCAACAGTACTTTCAAGCCACAAATACCGTGGTAGGAGAAGCGAAGATCACGGTGGCAACAATGCATCTAGTTGACGATGCGATCCAAGTACATAGACATTCAAGATGGTCAATGTATTGTGGACACTTGGGAGAGCTTAAAACAAGAACTCCGCTCTCAATTCTTCCCATAGAATGTCGAGATAATTGCAAGAAGGAAGTTAAGAGAGGTAATGCATACTACCAATATCCGACACTACGTTAAGCAATTTTCTGGACTTTTGTTAGATATACAAGATATGTTTGAGAAAGATAAGTTCTTCTGTTTGTTGAAGGGGTGAAACAGTGGGCGAAAATCAAGCTCTACGAACAAAGAGTTCAAGATCTTTCTACTATCTATGCCACAATTGAACGACTATTTGATCTTAGTATCGATCATCCCGAAGAGATAAAGTAGGGTCAGACGTCCGCAAGTAGTGAAAATAAAATTATTGACCAGACTCCCTCAAAGGTGGGGGGAGTGACAGACTTGAAATCGGAGGAGGGGAATGTGAGTCATCCCAACAGAAAGATAGAACTCCATACTTGGAGATCTCACAAGCAGAACAATCATAGTCAAATCTGAGGCTCCTCTGTTGACTTCTGACAATCGCGAGGAAATCGTCGACGGAATAAAAACGGCATAAGGGATTTGTTGGAAAAAAGAAAATAATGGAAGACTAACCGAGAGAGAAAGTATGCGCTGAATACCCGATAGATTGTTATTTTCATTCACTTGACATATTTATATAACATCCTATCCTAAAATTAGGCACAAATCTTGCTCTCAAAGTTGGCCCAAATGTCCAAACAATACTCTCTTCCATTATACAGGTGGTAGCTTTAATACAGATATCCAAAAACCAAAACAACAACTAACTAAGTTTAAGGAAATGTGTGAATAACCTAAATAGGAAAACCTAGAGCTTTTATCTAACAAACTCCTCCTAAAAGCTGTGGTATATCTACCTTATTATTTGAACTCCTTCCTCCTAAAAGCTTTGGTATATCTACCTTATTATTTGAACTCCGATCTTTGAGCGTAGTTCTTCAAATTTTACCCGCACTAGTGACTTGGTGAAAATTTCTCCAAGTTGTTTCTCTATTCGGATGAAATCAATCTTGATGAGCCCCCGATCTGCACATTCTCAGATGTAGTGGAATCTGATTTCTATGTGATTACTCTGGTCGTGCAAAACTAGATTTTGGATCAGGGAGATCGTAGCTTTGTTGTCCACGTATAGCATTGGTGGATCGCTTTCTCTTCTGATGAGTTCTTCTATTACTCGCGCAAGCCAGGCCCCCTGTGTTGCCGCCGTCAAAGCCGTTGCAGGAAGACAAAACAACTACCTTTTGTTTTGTTGATTGCCAGCAGATCGCGCCACCTGAGAGGAAGTAAATCATTTTGTTGGTGCTCTTACGATCATCAACGTCACCGGCCATGTTACTATCACTGTAACCGACCAGCTCAAGCTTCTCCTTTCCTCTCCCTGCGCAGTATCTCACACCCCAGTCTCTGGTTCCAGCCACATAGTGCAGGATGCGCTTGATAGCCACAAGATGCTCCTCCCTAGGTTTTTCTATGAATCTACTCACGTATCCAACGGAATAAGCAAGGTCAGGGCTTGTGTTTACCAAATAGCGCAGGCTCACGACAATGCTGCGGTAATTGGTGGCATCAACTGGCCAAACAATACTCTCTTCCATTATACAGGTGGTAGCTTTAATACAGATATCCAAAAACCAAAACAACAACTAACTAAGTTTAAGGAAATGTGTGAATAACCTAAATAGGAAAACCTAGAGCTTTTATCTAACAAACTCCTCCTAAAAGCTGTGGTATATCTACCTTATTATTTGAACTCCTTCCTCCTAAAAGCTTTGGTATATCTACCTTATTATTTGAACTCCGATCTTTGAGCGTAGTTCTTCAAATTTTACCCGCACTAGTGACTTGGTGAAAATTTCTCCAAGTTGTTTCTCTATTCGGATGAAATCAATCTTGATGAGCCCCCGATCTGCACATTCTCAGATGTAGTGGAATCTGATTTCTATGTGATTACTCTGGTCGTGCAAAACTAGATTTTGGATCAGGGAGATCGTAGCTTTGTTGTCCACGTATAGCATTGGTGGATCGCTTTCTCTTCTGATGAGTTCTTCTATTACTCGCGCAAGCCAGGCCCCCTGTGTTGCCGCCGTCAAAGCCGTTGCAGGAAGACAAAACAACTACCTTTTGTTTTGTTGATTGCCAGCAGATCGCGCCACCTGAGAGGAAGTAAATCATTTTGTTGGTGCTCTTACGATCATCAACGTCACCGGCCATGTTACTATCACTGTAACCGACCAGCTCAAGCTTCTCCTTTCCTCTCCCTGCGCAGTATCTCACACCCCAGTCTCTGGTTCCAGCCACATAGTGCAGGATGCGCTTGATAGCCACAAGATGCTCCTCCCTAGGTTTTTCTATGAATCTACTCACGTATCCAACGGAATAAGCAAGGTCAGGGCTTGTGTTTACCAAATAGCGCAGGCTCACGACAATGCTGCGGTAATTGGTGGCATCAACTGGCCAAACAATACTCTCTTCCATTATACAGGTGGTAGCTTTAATACAGATATCCAAAAACCAAAACAACAACTAACTAAGTTTAAGGAAATGTGTGAATAACCTAAATAGGAAAACCTAGAGCTTTTATCTAACAAACTCCTCCTAAAAGCTGTGGTATATCTACCTTATTATTTGAACTCCTTCCTCCTAAAAGCTTTGGTATATCTACCTTATTATTTGAACTCCGATCTTTGAGCGTAGTTCTTCAAATTTTACCCGCACTAGTGACTTGGTGAAAATTTCTCCAAGTTGTTTCTCTATTCGGATGAAATCAATCTTGATGAGCCCCCGATCTGCACATTCTCAGATGTAGTGGAATCTGATTTCTATGTGATTACTCTGGTCGTGCAAAACTAGATTTTGGATCAGGGAGATCGTAGCTTTGTTGTCCACGTATAGCATTGGTGGATCGCTTTCTCTTCTGATGAGTTCTTCTATTACTCGCGCAAGCCAGGCCCCCTGTGTTGCCGCCGTCAAAGCCGTTGCAGGAAGACAAAACAACTACCTTTTGTTTTGTTGATTGCCAGCAGATCGCGCCACCTGAGAGGAAGTAAATCATTTTGTTGGTGCTCTTACGATCATCAACGTCACCGGCCATGTTACTATCACTGTAACCGACCAGCTCAAGCTTCTCCTTTCCTCTCCCTGCGCAGTATCTCACACCCCAGTCTCTGGTTCCAGCCACATAGTGCAGGATGCGCTTGATAGCCACAAGATGCTCCTCCCTAGGTTTTTCTATGAATCTACTCACGTATCCAACGGAATAAGCAAGGTCAGGGCTTGTGTTTACCAAATAGCGCAGGCTCACGACAATGCTGCGGTAATTGGTGGCATCAACTGGCCAAACAATACTCTCTTCCATTATACAGGTGGTAGCTTTAATACAGATATCCAAAAACCAAAACAACAACTAACTAAGTTTAAGGAAATGTGTGAATAACCTAAATAGGAAAACCTAGAGCTTTTATCTAACAAACTCCTCCTAAAAGCTGTGGTATATCTACCTTATTATTTGAACTCCTTCCTCCTAAAAGCTTTGGTATATCTACCTTATTATTTGAACTCCGATCTTTGAGCGTAGTTCTTCAAATTTTACCCGCACTAGTGACTTGGTGAAAATTTCTCCAAGTTGTTTCTCTATTCGGATGAAATCAATCTTGATGAGCCCCCGATCTGCACATTCTCAGATGTAGTGGAATCTGATTTCTATGTGATTACTCTGGTCGTGCAAAACTAGATTTTGGATCAGGGAGATCGTAGCTTTGTTGTCCACGTATAGCATTGGTGGATCGCTTTCTCTTCTGATGAGTTCTTCTATTACTCGCGCAAGCCAGGCCCCCTGTGTTGCCGCCGTCAAAGCCGTTGCAGGAAGACAAAACAACTACCTTTTGTTTTGTTGATTGCCAGCAGATCGCGCCACCTGAGAGGAAGTAAATCATTTTGTTGGTGCTCTTACGATCATCAACGTCACCGGCCATGTTACTATCACTGTAACCGACCAGCTCAAGCTTCTCCTTTCCTCTCCCTGCGCAGTATCTCACACCCCAGTCTCTGGTTCCAGCCACATAGTGCAGGATGCGCTTGATAGCCACAAGATGCTCCTCCCTAGGTTTTTCTATGAATCTACTCACGTATCCAACGGAATAAGCAAGGTCAGGGCTTGTGTTTACCAAATAGCGCAGGCTCACGACAATGCTGCGGTAATTGGTGGCATCAACTGCCGTCGTAGTGCCGGCCTTCCTTAGTTGGAGCTGGGCCTCCATTGGCGTTCTTGTAGGGTTACTATCCGCAAGTTCAATTGTGTCCAGCAGCTTCTTCGCGTACGCATTTTGGCAGATGGTGATGCCGGCAGTACTCTGTTGCACTTCGATGCCGAGGTAGTAGCTGAGCACGCCGAGATCGCTCATCTTGAAGTTCTTTGACATCCTCCTCTTGAATCTTCCGATGACTTCCATGTCGCCTCCAGTGATTATGAGGTCGTTGACAGACACTCCCACGATCATTTGCTGCTCGTCATGGCCGTGTGTGTACATGCCATGCTCAGAGGCACAATGCTTGAACTTCAGCGACAGTAGGGTACTGTCGAGCTTCGCGTTCCAGGCTCGTGGTGCTTGCAGAAGCCCATAGAGTGCCTTGTGCAGGCGCAATACCTTATTAGGATTGTCGTTGTCCAGGAAGCCCGGTGGTTGTCGAACATAAACGGTCTCCTTCAGCTCTCCGTTTAGAAACGCGGATTTCACGTCCATGTGGTGGACCTCCCAGGAATGATGTGCCGCGATTGTCAGCAATAGGCGGATAGATTCCAGTCTTGCCACCGACGCGAATACCTCCTCAAAATCCACTCATTGCTTCTAGATGTAGCCCTTTGCCACTAGACTGGCCTTGTGTTTCACAACTTCTCCCTCTTCGTTATGCTTTAGTTTGTAGACCCATTTGAGTCATATGGCTCGGTGTCCTGGCGGCATGTCCTCTAGACTCGACGTCTGGTTCTTAGTGATGGATGTCATCTCCTCCTGCATTGCCTTCAGCTAGCACGAGTTTCTTTCTGCTTCGACGAAGGTGCTCGATTCATCTACGCTGATGGCATGCAGTTCGACCACCTCTTGTTCGAGTTTGCGCGCCGCCAATCCAGGTGGTTCACCTCCTCCCACTAGGTCTTCCATCCTCCGGTACCTGGCCACCAGATCATCATCGTGATCGACATCCAGCGTTGAATCTGCAGTTCGTGGTGTTGCAAACTCCACTGGTTCAGGGGGTGAAGCTACTGGCGGCGGTGATGGTTCTCGATGTTGCGCTCTTCCTTCTCCCGGCTTGGTGACGAGGTACTCTACCGTGAATTAATTTGGGTTTTGGGTTGCCTCAGTCACGTCATTCCATTGCGAGAAGGTTCTTTCGTCGAAGATGACGTCATGAGACACGTGAGCTCGCCCCCCGTAGGATCATAGAGCCTGTACGCCTTGCTCCAAGGTTCGTAGCCGATGAAGATGACTTTCAGCCCCCTCGAATCGAGCTTGGTGAGGTGGGGACGCGCGCCGAATACTTGGAGATGATGTACCGCTGGCTTCTTGTTGTACCAGGCCTCATGTGGCGTCTTCTCGTCGAGGCTTCGCGTTGGCGACCGATTGAGAAGATAGACGATCGTCATTACTGCCTATCCCTAGAACCTCCCAGGCCTCCTGACCGTCATCAACAATGACCTTGCTGTCCCGATGATGGTCTGATTTTGGCGTTCTACCACCCATTTCTGCTGGGGGGGAGTAGGGCACCGTTAGTTGCCGTTGCATGTTGAGCTCGTCGCAGTACTTACCGAAGCTCGCTAAGGCGAATTCTCTGTCTCAGTCCGTGCGCAACACTCACATCTTCTTCCCGAATTCGGCCTCTGTTCGCGCTTGAATTCGCTTAATTGCTTTTGCCGCCTCACTTTTCCCTTGCAGCAGGATCAGCCACATGAAGCGGCTTTTGTCATCGACCAGCAGGAGGAAGAGAGTTTTGCCGCCTGGGGTTGCCAGCTTGATGGGCCCGCAGATATCGCCGTGCACGAGCTCCAATGGCTCACTGGCGCGGTAGGATGCCTGAGACGGAAAGGGGGTGCGCCTCTACTTGTCGATGAGACACCCATCGCACAGCCTGTCCACACCTTCGATTGCCGGCAAACCGTGCACCATCTCCCTTATGTAGTTTTTGTAGAGTAGGAAAGTTTAGGTGCCCGTACCTTGCGTGCCACCTCCAAGCTACTTCTTCAGTCTTGGCCGAGAAGCTGACCGGTTGGTCTATCTCCAACTTCAGGATGTAAAGACGGTTTGTCGTGCGCTGAACTTGCGTGAGCTGCCGTCGTCGATCATTGCAGATTTTGAGTAGCCCACGCTCGATGGAAATGAAGCAGCCGGCCTCATCGAGTTGACCCAGGCTCGCAAGGTTAGCCTTGAGTCTCGGGATGAAGTAGACGCCGGTCAGCTTTCTGTGATCGCCTCCCTTGCCGACGAATAGGATGGTGCCACGCTCTTCGAGCTCGACAACTCAGAGAACTCAAATCTAGTCTCGGTCATATGGTTTGTTGCCCCTGTGTCAAGGACCCATCACCAGTGCTCATGCTGCTCGCCCTTCTCACCGATCTGAGCGAACACTTGCTCCTCCTTCAGTTGAATTGACTCCATGGCCGATGTCTTTGTTACGTCCAGCTGGAGCGTTTCCTCGGGTTCGACGCTCACCGGAGGAGCAGTTATGCCGTCGTCGATTACCTCCGTGGATTTGGAATAAAAATTAGGGACTTCGGACAAGACCAATGCGCTTCACCATGAAAAGAGTCGGCTCTTCCTCCTCGGATCGAGCCACATGGGTCTTCTTTTTGTTCCTGAGCTTGCTCCAGCAATTCTTGCTCAGTGGTCCTTCTTCCCGCAATTCGAGCACTGGATTGGCCCGCCATTAGTCGACTTCTTCTTTTGATCCCCCTCTTTCCCGCGCGTGCGCCCGCGAGATTTTCATGGCTTCTTACAGTCTTTGCGGCTGGAGGACCCGTGTCACAATATTTCACGCTCAAAGGTGTGAATAAATATGAAATTATTATTACTCAAATTACATAATACAGAGACAACTAAAATAATGAACTGCTTTACTGTGGCTGTGTTTTACCAAGCGTGAAGCTTCTATTTAAATTGAAATAAATCCGGTAAATAACTTCTACAAAGACTCACCTGAAATACACATTCAGGTTGAGTCCTAATAAAAATGAATAGCTTAACAACTTGACTAATTTCATCTAACAATAAGTTACACTAATTCTGACAGACTCACTTAGTGCAAGTTTATTTCTTAATAACTCCGAGAGACTTACGAAAAGCTTCAAACTTCACTTTGGCAAGTGTCTTATGCAATTCAACATCCTGCGATAATACTTTCTCTCGAACAAAATGATAATGAGTTTCAATATGTTTCGAACGAGCATGAAACGCCGGATTTCCAGCGAGTTTTATTGCACTTTCATTATCACAATTGATTTGAATTGGCTGATTGAGAGTAGTCACCATTTCTTGAATAAGCCTTCTGAGCCACAAGCATTCTTGAGTAGCCATTGTAGCAGCTACATATTCTGCTTCACAACTTGACAAAGCAACGGTACTTTGCTTTTTTACTGCACCATGAAATTGCAGCAGAGCCTGCTGTAAAACAAAAACCTGTTGTGGAGCGTCTATCGTTCACGTCACCAGCCCAATCAGCATCCACCAAACCACTCAATAAAAATGACTTTCATTTCTCATACATTAATCCATAATTTAGAGTGCCCTAATTTAGAGTGCCCTTGATGTAACAGAGAATCCTTTTTGCTGCCATTAAATGAGTCTCATGTGGTTGATCCAGAAATTGAGACACAACTAGCCTTGTGATAGTTAAATAGAATAAACTACCAACAAGTTGACGAAAGAATGTGGCATATGCTAATGACTTCCCTTCATTTCTAGCTAATTTTAGATTTGGTTTCATAGGAGTAGTTTTTCTCTTGAATTCTCCATACGAAACCTCTGCAATAAACTTGATGCATATTCTTTTTGATCCAGAAAACAATCAGCTTCACCTAGTCTTTTCATTTCAAAAGGAACAGACAAGGCATCTTGAAGACTACTGATTTCATCACTATCATCACCAATAATAATCATGTTATCAACATAAAGTAAGAGCAAGGTGCATCCAGTTGTTGTTTTCTTAACAAATAAGCTCGGATCAGCACATGAAGACTTAAAACCACAAAAATTAAGATATTGAGCAATCTTATCAAACAAAGCACGAGGAGCTTGTTTGAGTCCGTATAATGGCTTCTTAAGTATGCACACGTAATCAGGATATTCCTTAGAGGTAAATCCTTGCGGCTGCTCCATAAAAATATCACGATCCAACTCTCCGTAAAGGAAAGCATTTTTCACATCAAGCTGCCATAATTTCCAGCCTTTACTAGCAGCTAAAGAGATGATTGTCCGTAATGTTACCATCCTTGCGACCAGACTAAAAATCTCATCATAGTCTCGACCATATTGCTGAGAGAACCCACGAGCAACAAGGCAAGCTTAGTGTCTATCAATTCTACCATCAACTTTTTTCTTCACCTTGTAAACCCACTTACAAGTAATTAAATCGGCATCATGAGGTTTTGGTACAAGCTCACAGGTGTCATTTTTTCGTAGGGCTGAAATTTCTTCCATCATTGCATTTTCCCATTTTGAAATTCCTTTAGCTTCACTGCACAACCTCGACTCATTTTCACTTGTATCTCCCATAAAAAAACATGACAAAAGAGAAAATTGATTAATGTCAACTACAAAATCAGACAAATGACCTGGTAACTTTTTCTGTCTTTGAGGATTTTTTCTTGTAGCAACTTCAATATTTGTAGTGGCTTCTCTGTTCTCTTCAGCTTGAATGTCTGTCGCAATTGGAAATTCTTTTCTCCCTAATGTAGAATCGTCAGGAAAAAGTGCAACAGTAGTTGTACTTTTGCTGTTATCTGCATCGTCTCTGTAACTTGAAATTTCATCAAACACCACATCACGAGGCACAATAACCATCTTTGTTTCCAAATCCATACACCTCCAACCATTTCTATGAGTATTATAGCCAGTAAAAATGCATTTTTTGGCCTTTGGGTCAAGTTTAGTTCGATTATGTTTCAGTACATGAACGTAACAAATAGACCCAAAAATACGAAAATAACTCCCATTGGGTTTACGATGATAAATCAGCTCGAATCGTGATGATTCTGTCCCTGGCCATGGAGGCAGCTGATTACAACATGGCAAGCTGTTTGAAAAGCTGACGCCCATAACTCTCTTGGAAGACTCCTCGCATGCAGCCAAGACAAGCAAATTGATGTAAGATGAGCTAATTTATGCTCAGCCACCCCATTTTGTTGCGGGGTTTCTGGACAAATCAGTTGACGCTGAATCCCATGCTCCTTACAGTATTCCATAAAATCATTTGAAAGATATTCCCCACCATTATCAGTGCGCAAGCACTTGATTTTCAATTCAAATTCTTTTTCTACAACATGCTTAAACTGAATAAATTTTGAAAAAACTTCACTTTTGTGTTCTAAAAAGTATACCCAACTGAAGCGAGAGAAATCATCCACAAACACCATCACGTAATGAAAGCCGGAATAGCTTGCTGTTCGCGTCGGTCCCAAAAGATTAGAATGAATCAATTCTAATCCTGTTGAAGCTGTACTCTTTGAGCTTGTGAAAGGAAGACGATGAGACTTGCCATATTGGTAGCCTGGACAAATCTCATCTTGCTGAATATCTTTAAAGACAGGGACACCATCAAGAAGTTGTTTTGTGGATATTTTCTGCAACAACTGAAAACTCACATGACCCAAAGGAGCATGCCAAAGAGTTGAGCTTGCATTATGACCAACTTTCCTGATATATTCATCACTAGCTGATAAAACATACAAAGATTCTTTTCTTTTTCCACATAACATAATATCAGTAGCAACATGTTTCACATTAGATAATATTTAAGCATCTTTAGGACCAAAAAGAACATACCTTCCTGAATCTGTTATTCGTGATACAGAAGCAAGGTTCTTGTTTTTTTTTAACCCGGAACATGATAAACGTCTTTGAGTAGAACACTCCCATCATTCAAATCTCCTTCTTTCGTCACAGGATGCATTGAATTATCGGCTGTCATAATGATCTTCTTTTGAAAATGTGGACAAATATCTAATAGAAGAGTTTCGTTTCCAGTTGCATGATGAGAACATCCAGAGTCAACGATCCATTCTTCATTGTAGTCTATAAAGGCATGAGCACTTGCAGAAACACCATCTTGATGTACAGCTGGGGTCACATTTGTTGGCTGATCAAGAACCTCAGTAGTTAAACAATGTTCCCAAATTGGATCTGAAGAACTTTTACTTTCATGTACAACATTTGCTTTTGATTCCTGCATTTTAACTCGGCAACTTGGCTTAATATGGTCTGACTTTCCACAACGATGACACATCACTTTCACCCGACAATCTCGTTTAAAATGGCCAGATTTTCCCACACTTGTAACAAGCTTTAAATGGCTTCTTTGACGACTTCTCACTTTTGAATTGTTTTCCATTGGTTGATGAAGGTTTTGAATGATAATTTTGTCTCCTTTGATCTTTGACCTTCTGACTTTGGGGAAAACTCGTTGCTGCTGGTCATTTGCATAACCAAGGCTTCCTGATTTGAAAGAAGATTCTCCAGTTCAATTACCGTAGGCTTATTTGCCCACCCTTGTATTGAGGAAACCAAGGACATAAATTCTTTTCGTAATCCACGAATAAGATAACGCCATAATCGAGCATCACTCACTGGCTCCTCAGCATCTAATTCTGAAATTTTAGAACATAGATTTTTCACCTTTAAGAAATATTCTTTAATAGAAAAATTACCTTGAGTTACCACAGCCAGTTCATTCTCTAGAAATTGCAATCGAGCTGTATTTTTCTTAGTGAACAACTTTTGAAGGGTTTCCCACACTTGCTTTGGTGACTTTAAATCACGAACATGATCAATATATTCCTTGCTAATAAGAGTTCGCAAGGTAAATAAGGCTTTTCCACATTTGATCTTCCATTTTCGGCATAATTCAACATTATGTGGAGTGTCGACTGGAATTTCTGTGTCATCACCTTCAATTAAATCCCACAAATTTTGTCCCTGTAGATAAGCTTCCATACATAACTTCCAATAATTGTAATTATTGCCTATAAGCTTTTCCATAGCTACACCTATAGAAGCACTTCCACCATTCATCTCGTTGAGTAATAATATCAAATCGTACCAACTTGTCTCTGATACCAACTGTCACAATATCTCATGCTCAAAGGTGTGAATAAATATGAAATTATTATTACTCAAAAGAAGATAATACAGATACAACTAAAATAATGAATTGCTTTACTGTGGCTATGTTTTAACAAGTGTGAGGCTTCTATTTAAACTGAAATAAATCCTATAAATAACTCCTACAAAGACTCACCTCAAATACACATTTAGGTTGACTCCTAATAAAAATGAATAGCTTAACAACTTGACTAATTCCATCTAACAATAAGTTGCACTAATTCTGACAACCTGTTACTCTCGTTGGTGTTGACACAGAGCTTTAGGCGTGCAAGTCATTCCTCCTCAGTGAGGAGTAGATGACCCTCCTTGTCAACAGCTGAAGCGGCATTCTTCTTCCGCTGCTCGACGTTGCGCAGTCTTTCGGTCACCTCTTCTACCGTTAGGTCGTTCACGTCAAGTAATGTCTCAATTGAAATCGTGACTTGCTCGAGGTGATCAGGGGCGACCTGCAGCATCTTCTTCACGATTTCTGTCTCGTGATGCTCCCACCGAGAGTGGTGATGCTATTGGCGAGTCCCGTGATCCACATTGAAAAGTCATCGACAGATTCACCGTCCTTAAAGCGGATCTCCGAGAGCTCCTTCTGCAGCTGCTCGATGTTGGATTCCCGCACTCGCTACACACCAACCCGACGGGATTTGATTCCCTGAGAGACGCCAACATCTCTGTAGGCACAAACCGTAATATGGCGGCGAACGCCAGCCGATCCTCCGAGTACTCGATCGTTTCTCCTTCCTTTGGCTCGACAGCGTGCCACAACCCTTGCGCCTGTAGGTTGACGCGCATCAACAAGGCCCACTCGTTGTAGTTGGACCTCGTCAGCATCGGGTACTGCACAGGCGGTCGTCTCCCTGATCACTCGCTCGATGACAACTCGAGGTCCCTCTTCGCGGTGTCGGCCTCTTAGTGGCGGTGATGGAGAAGCCGACACTCGACGGCGGCGTGGAGGAGTGAGCGAGCCTGCTCGGGATGCACCCCACAATGTGTGTATTGTTGGCCGACGTTCTAACCACTTGAGCTATTCAACTTGGCTTTTGATAAAGTTGGCTCCTCCGCAATGTTATGCCACTGGTGGATTAAACCAGACTCTGATACCACTTGTTGACTTCTGACAATCGCGAGGAAATCGTCGACGGAATAAAAACGCCGAAGGAAATTTGTTAGAAGAAAGAAAATAACGGAAGACTAACAGAGAGAGAAAATATGCACTGAAGACCCGATGAATTGTTATTTTCATTCACTTGACATATTTAAATAACCATCCTATTCAAATGGCAAGCAAAAAATACGCGAGATAATCACAGATCGGCTGGGAACACCATTATTTACTTGGGAGCCACCCACAACTACTTCATGACAAAGACCGAAGCAAAATGCTTGAATATCACAGTCTTAATTACATATGCTTCGGAGAACGTGTCTCTATGTAGAAATTTATAATAAACACTTTAAAATGTAGTCATCCTTTGACATCACTAATCTAGGAGCTGCAAAGATAAGTCCGATCAAGCTGTTGACTTGGTATGGACAAATCGACTTTGTCATAGTCAAGATGGATGACTTCAAAATTGTGTTAGGGATGGACGTCCTATTAGAACACAAAGTCATTCTGATGCCCCTATTAAAATGTTTAGTAGTAATGGGGTCCAATCAGACGACTATTTAGACAAACACCCATAAACCAAGAGCAATGAAAATGATGTCGGTACTATAGTTGAGAAAGAATATCTACGCTTGCTGCCATTGTCGTATTTGAAGAGGGGAGCTCGAGAGCTCACTCCAACAGAAACCTCATGACCACTATAGGAATACCGGGACCCAAGACTAAAAAGTGAGAAAAAGCATTTATCTTCACATGGGTAGATAGATCATGAGATTGATGTTATGTCAGGAGCGAGACTGCCTGCCACAAATTAATGTCGTACAAGTCAACTTGAGCTTGCTAAACTCTACAAACAACTAAATTACTTGTTAACCGTCGTGTAACTCCCTTAATTTTCCTATTCTAAATTAGTGATGACACCATGTGCATGTCTTAAATACATATGCAGAAATTTATAATAAACACTTAAAAATGTAGTCATGAACTTATACATTTAATTAAAAAAACAAGAAGTTTGAATTAACAGTCTTTTAATCATGAAATATAAAGAAAACCACCAATTAACTACTAAATGTAACACTATGCTTAAAACCAAGCATACTACTGCCATATCTCGACCTTTCTTGACTTCCATTCCCTTTCCAGCATTCACCGTCATCTGTGTAGGGAGCTTTACCTTTATTTGAGAAATATAAGGTAGTACATGACTTGAATATTTTAAGAACTACTCAGTAAGTCAATCAACTATTGGGGTTATTAATGCAATCACACAATAACATGATTGAGACCTATCTTTTAAGATCGTAACATGACCTTAGACTCTTTCCAGTTCCGGATAGGGTTGAATGTGTAGTACTACTCCACACACGGCCCACGTACACCCACACAGACCAACTAGACGAGCTCGTATACGTACCCTCTGGGCTTGACTTGATTGGGCACAATGCATTACACGTCATCGGATACCATAGAAAAGGAAAGACTGGCATGATATCATGGCGAACATAAATATTGAAGGTACGCGTCCATACTAGCATAACATAATATGAAAGTATCTTGATGCACATGACATACATACATGCATGAGGTCCCATGATTTTCATTCATAACATAACATTAATCTTATTTATTTTCTCCTTTATCCATGACATATTTCATATATGCATGGTGTATACATGACAATCATCATATGATCCATCATATATCTTTACATGGCAATACATGAGATGATGTACATAGTAATTCATTTCATTTATAACTGATGTAATGAATATCACATGCATACATATCATAGCATCATATGTCATTACATATAACACATACACATAATACAAACAACATGGTGCATGCAGGGGCCACGGGGCATGCACCATCATACATCATTCAACTACCTTACTCCAACATTACTTGATGTGTCACCAATTTATCCTTAATGAAATTTCGATTTTTTCATTTAAAATCCAAGTCAAACTGTGAGCCCATGACATCAATTTCAAGTTTAAACTTTTGCAAAAGTATTTTTCTAATTTATAGTGGTCCATGTGTTAGACTTCATGGTAACATTAGAGTTTTGCAAGAAAAGATTCTTGGAATGTTTATATAATTATACATACATTTTTATATATTAATTTTGATTGTAACCAATTGCAATCACAACTCAAAACTTGACTAATTAGCGGGATAGCTATACTTATGCATTTTTATTATATTAAATAGCAGGGATAGCTCATTTGGGAGACTGAAGATCTGAAGGTTACGTGTTTGATCCACGTTCCCCGCATTGGTGTTGAGAGACATAACTCGACTATTCGATCTTATTAATAAGAATAGTGAATATTTCTTTCACATTATAAATTTTGCTTGTAATCACTTGCTGACGTAAGCATAACTTTGCTAATTAGCCGGGATGGCTTTACTTATGCATTTTTAATTGAATAAATAGTGGGGATAACTCAGTTGGGAGAGAAAGATTTAAAGGTCACGTGTTTGATCCACGTTCACCGCATTGGTGTCGAAGAGGCATAACTTGACTATTTCTTACCCATTTATTAATTTTGACATTAATTTTGATTGTATCCAATTGTCGAGGTAAGCATTACTCAATTAATTAACGGGTATAGCTCAACTTATGCATTTTTATAACATTGGAACAATTTGTTACACAAGAACCCAAAACCATATTCAAGCTAACCAACCATTGGAACAATTTATTACACTCCAGAACCCAATTTGTTACATTCTTAGAACATCACCCAATATATAAGGCATAAAGAAAGTTTAGTACACTTGAGCGTTTCAATACTTAACTAATTGCATACAAATAATTAGGCATCACTATTTAAAAAATTTCTTCACTATTTATAGCATATTTTTTAAAAAATGCAATATTCAAATGCTATAAAAAGCTTTTCTAAAAATTTAATTTACTTTTTATAACATATTTTTAAAAATGCAATATTCAAATACCATAAAAGTGACATTTTTCTTGAAATTTCGGCAGCAGCGCTCTTGTATTATATCTTGATTTTGGAAACCATTGAAAGGAGCACCACAAGGCTTGTGAAACAATCAAATTTTGTTGTGTGTATGAAGTTCAATCGAACCAATGAACCTAAACCCTTTTTCTTCTTTTTAGTGTTTTTCATGATCTTCATATTGTTCTTAGACAACACGAGGCGCTGCTCATCTGCTCAATCTGGCCATGCACATATCGAGGTAAATTTATTTTAGTTCCAATATTATAAATGCATTATACTATGCCACCCCATCGCTAATTACGCAACCTAGGTGCTCAAGGTCGTTGGAGATCATGAACATCAAGAGTTGACCTTGCCAAGAGGAAGATTGGGTAGGCCGGGATCGTCACCGCCAAATTGCACCTCAAAGTGTGGGAAATGCACGCCCTGCACCCCGGTTCTTGTGTCGGTGCCACCGGAAACGCCGATCAGGGGTGATTATTACCCGTCAGTCTGGAGATGCAAATGTAAGGGCAAGCTCTACATTCCCTGATCGAAAAAGGCAAGTCCCTCGGATGTCACTGCCGCTTACGTATGCTCTTATATGTTACATTCCCTGATCGAAAAAGGCAAGCCCCAAGCCCCCCGGATGTCGTCGCTGCTTATGTATGCTCTTATATGTTACATTCCCTGATAGAAAAAGGCAAGCCCCCGGATGTTGCCGTTGCTTACATATGCTCTTATATGTTACATTCCCTGATCGAAAAAGGCATGCCCCCGGATGTCGCTGCCACTTACGTATTCTCTTATATGTTACTTATCCGCCCATGAGCCAGCACAAAAAACTATGAATTTACTATAGTTTGGTGTATCCCCTATCATAGATCATGTAAGTGAATAAGATTATGTACGAATATTTTATCATATATCTAAGTACATCAGCTCACCAAAAATCTATCAATAACCTATTTATAATACAATTTAAACTAGGCTAGAAAGATAATTAATAAAATTTATTAATAACTTAGTTAGGAAATTAATTACTTATCAAAAAGTTTTTTATTTTTCTCTTTAGATTGACAAACATAATATGATTGAAATATTGAAATATTCCAAGTCTGAGTTTTGCTAAGTTTCAGCTGTTGCTAACTGCCCTTCAACCTGCTAACAAACTGAAACAGTTTTAAGAATGAAATGCTTTTAGATGGGCAACAGTACCTCCAATGTAACGGCCCAAGTACATCCAATGACGCTGGCCGACAACTCTTTTTTACAGATCCACCGACCGAGATGAATTCAAGAGGTCAAAAGTTCAAATCTCTCTATTTACCGACGATAAAAAACAATGAAACATTTGACGTTGGATTGTCTGTCTTGTTTCTCTGATTAAAATATCATTAGGGTTATCCATTCATTTAGAGATGAGATTATCACTGAAACTGAGACCACCAGCTTGCTGTTGGACGACAATAATTTAAGCATCACTGATGTGCTCTGTTTATGCTTACAATGACTGGCAAAATGATATGAAACAATGGAAGCTTTGGTCCCCCACAGTAATGGAAGCATCTTCTTGTGAAGCAGAAATTTCCAAAAAAAAAGGAATGTAAATAAAAGAGAGATGTATTGATTCGAGCACGAACATGAGCAAGTTAGGCCTTGTTTAGTAACGTTTTCCATAGTACTAATCCGTATAATATCGTTCGTATGTGCTACAAGAGTTCGTGCATTGGAAGTCGTACACCTTAAGAGAGTTCATATGTCTAGAAATTGCAAATTTTCTTCTTACGGAATATTTTTTGAACCATAAAGAGATATTTTGGTTATCTAAAAGTCTGTGTTTCATCCAAATTGGCTGAATTTTTTATTATGACTAATTGGTCAAAAAAAAAAAAAAAAAAATGTTAAAAATTGAAAAGGAGTATCAAATCTTTGTCTAGAATTTTATTTAACAATTAGCGAGGATAGCTTAGTTGAAAGCATTTAAGGTCACATGTTATATTCAGCAGCAGCCGAGATAGCTTAATCTTTGTCAAGGTCACATGTTATATTCAAAGTGATGTATTACCAATTCATATTACTCAACTAACTAGTCTAAAATTTGTAAAAATTCATCTTATATAATTTTTTGTGAATTGGAAAGTCTCAAACTAACCAGTCACATGCTTTATTTAGCAATTAGTGGGGATAGTTCAGTTGAGAATGACTTATTTTATTTAACAATGAGCGGGGATAGCTTAGTTGGATTTTATTTAACAGTTAGCGGGGATAGCTTAGTTGGGAGCGGTCACGAGTTATCATTCTTATCAATTCATATTACTCGAATAGTTAGTCTAAAAATTGTAAATATTCATCTTAATTCTTTAGGATTAGCTCTACTAAAGATCATTTGTCACATAATTTATTGTCCATGGGTGCATTGCCTATTCCAAATCCCTTTTATATGAATGTCTTTCTACTAGTGTTATATGTCCATGTCCGCATTGCCTATTCCAAATCCCTTTTACATGAATGTCTTTCTACTAGGGTTATATGCTATCAAATCCATTATTGCTGCCTACTCGCCTTTAGCTTATAACATTGTTTTTTTAAAGCTTGAGCATACGCCAATATTGTCCGTGAAATATAAATTTCACACGAATGACTTGTTTGCTAGGTTAGAACAAGTACCGAATAATCATGTCGTCTTGCTGACACAAGAGTGCGATTGTGACAAGTGATATCAGAATTGAGTCGACTACTTGTAAAGTAGTACACAAGCATGTCCATTGAAACAACTGGGCAAGTTTTAGGTTGCCCTATTGGCTGAAATCGAAGAGTATTTACTTAGCATAAGTGAAGCTCTTAATGGAATGGGGCTTTTGGAGTCTAGCATGAATGAGATTTCTGTTAAAGGCGACCGGATTGATAAGATGGCAGGTCGCCTTGAGGCAATGCCTATCCGTGAATTAATAAAGGGACGAGGCCCTAGAAGACAAGGACACAGCTGTTGTTGGCTTCGAGCATAGGGATTGCTCGACAGACTCTATTGCCCAAATGAAAGATGGCGTGGAGAGCTTATACAATGCCCAACAAGTGATCATTCAGATGGTCTTAGAAATGTTTGAGGATTGGAGAGCAGCTTTTGGAGTGGTTAAGATTGGAGTGGCGGATCTAAGCGCCAGATTAAACCTCCCTATGAGAGCGGTGGGGAACCAAACCCCAACTGGGGGCGTGAAACAATTTAACAAGATATAGGTTCCAGAGCCCAAGCTCTTCTGTGGGGTTTGAGATTCCAAGGGTCCAGAGAACTTTATTTTCGACCTCGAAAAGTACTTTCGAGCCACAAATACCGTGGTAGGAGAAGCGAGGGTCACGATGGCAACAATGCATCTAGTCGACGATGCGATTCAAGTACGTAGACATTCAAGATGGTCAATGTATTGTGGACACTTGGGAGAGCTTAAAAGAAAAACTCCGCTCTCAATTCTTCCCAGAGAATGTCGAGATAATTGCAAGAAGGAAGTTACGAGAGGTAATGCATACTACCAATATCCGAGACTACGTTAAGCAGTTTTCTGGACTTTTATTAGATATACATGATATATTTGAGAAAGATAAGGTCTTCAGTTTTGTTGAAGGGGTGAAACAGTGGACGAAAATCAAGCTCTACGAACAAAGTTCAAGATCTTTCCACGACTTATGCTACAACTGAACGACTATTTGATCTTAGTATCGATCAACCCCAAGAGATAAAGTAGAGTCAGACGTCCGAAAGTGGTGAAAATAAAATTATTGACCAAACTCCTCCAAAGGTGGGGGAAGTGACAGACTTGAAACCAGAGGAGGGGAATGTGAGTCATCCCAACACAAAGGTAGAACTCCATATGCGGAGATCTCACAAGCAGAACAGTCATAGTCAAATCCGAGACTCCTGGTCTTACTTCATATGCAAGGGGACCCATAAAAAATTGGAATGCCCACCGAAGGTAGCATTATACGCCTTCCAAGAAAAACTCGAAGTGAATTTAGAAGTCGAGTATGAGATAGTTGAAACAGAAATATCGTTAGTTAAGAATGTTGAACATCCCGGGTGAGAGGATTAAAGTACTTGTCCGCTCTCAAGAAGAGAGTGGAAGAGATAGAGGAGCTAGTGGAACACGATCTTATGGTGGAAATGATAAATTAGGGGGAAATGCCCCTTTTCTAAAAATTTCTTTCACTATTTATAGCATATTTTAAAAAAAAATGCAATATTCAAATGCTATAAAAAGCTTTTCTAAAAATTTCATGAAGTTAAATCGAACCAATGAACCTAAACAGAACCTAAACCCTTTTTCTTCTTTTTAGTGTTTTTGGTGATCTTCATATTGTTCTCAGACAACACGAGGGCGCTGCTCATCTGCTCAATCTGGCCATGCACATATCGAGGTAAATTTATTTTAGTTCCAATATTATAAATGCATTATACTATGCCACCCCATCGCTAATTATGCAACCTAGGTGCTCAAGGTCGTTGGAGATCATGAACATCAAGAGTTGACCTTGCCAAGAGGAAGATTGTGTAGGCCGGGATCGTCACTGCCACATTGCACCTCAAAGTGTGGGAAATGCACGCCCTGCACCCCGGTTCTTGTGTCGGTGCCACCGAAAACTCCGATCGTGGGTGATTATTACCCGTCAGTCTGGAGATGCAAATGTAAGGGCAAGCTCTACATTCCCTGATCGAAAAAGGCAAGCCCCCCGGATGTCGTCGCTGCTTACGTATGCTCGTTATATTCCTTGATCGAAAAAGGCAAGCCCCCTAGATGTTGCCGTTGCTTACATATGCTCTTACATGTTACATTCCCTGATTGAAAAAGGCAAGCCCCCCAGATGTCACTGCTGCTTACGTATGCTCTTATATGTTACATTCTCTGATCGAAAAAGGCATGCCCCCCCCCCCCCCCCCCCCCGAATGTCGCCGCCGCCGCTTACTTATTCTCTTATATGTTACTTATCCGCCCATGAGCCAGCACGAAAAACTATGAATTTACCATAGTTTGGTGCATCCCCTATCATAGATCATGTAGGTGAATAAGATTATATACGAATATTTTATCATATATCTAAGTACATCAGCTCACTAAGGACTCGATCCAAACCAAAAATCTATCAATAACATATTAAAAATACAATTTAAACTATGCTAAAAAGATAATTAATAAAATTTATTAATAACTTAGTGTGTAAATTAAGTTTTAGATTGACAAAACATAACATGATTGAAATTCGCATGCATAGAAATATATTAATCCATTAAATACAAAAAAAGTTTTCATTCATAATTAAAATTTCTACGACTTTGTCTGCTAGGAGACTTAATTCGACTTTTTAATCTAATAATGTGAATATTTCCTGTGTGAAATATTTATTTGCCTTTTAAATTTGATAACAAAGTTACACATTACTTTTGATTGTAATAAATTGGAACTAATTAGCGGGAATAGCTCTACATATACATTTTTATTGTATTATATAATGGGGATAGTTCAATTGGGACAATGCAATCTAATAAATAGCGAATATAGGATAGCTCTACTAATGCATTTTTATTGTATTATATAGTGGCTATGCAATCTACTTGTGCATTTTTTTAGGATATTTTGGCTGGGAGAGAGTCAGATTTGAAGGCCACGTGTTCAATCCACGTTCACCGCATTGGTGAATATTTTTTTTATGATTTAAACTTTAATTACAAAGCTACACATTATTAATTTTGATTGTAATCAATTGCACGCAAGCATAACTTAACTAATTAATGGGGATAGCTTAGTTGGGAGAGTGTCATATTGAAGATCTAAAAGTTGATCTACATTCACCGCAAGGTCTAATTAGCGGGGATAGCTCAGTTGGGAGAGTGTCATACTGAAGATCTAAAAGTTGATCTACATTCACCACAAGGTCACGTATCTGATCTACGTTCACTACTTGCGCATTTTTACTTTAACCTATTAGACCATGGGCTGCTGAGCTTCGTAGTTTCAGGATACATAGTTTGAGTCCGACCTAACTTCCTTCATCTTCTTCGCCAGACAACTACCCGAATCGCAACCCTAATTTACCATTCACTTACACAACATCTATAAGCCCCCTCATGTTATTGTCACCAATAATCTCACAAAACAAAGAATTTTTCCAATGCATTACCAAAACATTTATACCTTCAAAAATTGAAGTGTAAAAACTTTAGGATGATTTGAGAGGAGAAGTGGAAAGGTTTCGTAGAGTTCACGGGTAATTGCTTCCACGAGATTTACGATGCTTGCCAGAAATCTCGCATGTCCGAGCACAGTTACTATCAATTTTTAATCCTTTATCGCTTATTTCATATCAATTTTAATATCTTCCAACCACATGAGAGTATACTTAAAAAAATGAGAACTTTTAAACATCAAGAACCAAATCCAAAAACTACCTAAACCTTAGGAACCAAGATAGAGATTATCATGGAATGTTTAAGTAATCCAAACCCATATTTGATTATATATACATATAGATATGAATGAACACTTTGAAATAGGAAAAGAGTGGGTATGAGCTCACCTCAAAAAATAAAAAAAAAATTAGTGGTTTGTGTTGGACATGGAATAAAGACAACAAAAATTTAATATGATGCCTTTTCCTCTCCCATCAATCCCCACAATTTCCACAAACACATATTCTTCTTTACTCACAAAGTCAAAACAGACAAACAACAACTGTACTGTCCCCATACCCTAGTTCATCATCGCCATCATCATCCTCCTTCTTCCTTTCCCTCTTCATTTCCCTGAACAATAAACCCTTTGTTACGCTTCAAAATCCATAAATCCGTTCGAGTTTTAATAGCAACAGGTTTCAAATTGGTTTCAAAATAGTTAAAATCACTCTCAAACCTGTATTTACTTATTCAAAATCAATATTCGGTTTAAAATAACTAAGAACAAGTTTTAAAGTGATTTTTATGAACCCGAGAAATATCAATCTCGATTCATCATTTTATTTTATTAGATCTTTGAACCAACCCTAAACTTAAACTATCATGTTATGCAAAATTTTCGAATATTCATATCGATTCGTTTAAAAGACATCTGAAAACATAAACCCTCGTGATTTGTACGAACAATTGAGAGAGTCACTCACCTATGGACCTTTTGCAGTGAAGAACTGCATCATAAATTGAGCTCTCAGAATCACAAGAAGATCTTCTCCATTCATCACAACACTGATGAGCTTCTCTTGTAATTTTCTTATTCCCATTCCCTTCTACCCTTTGAACCCTTCTGAAAATTGGCCTAAAAAAGTTCAAGTACTTCTCAAAAATCTGCCTTGATAATCTCCGGCATGACTTCCTCAACGAACACGACGACTCCAATTTCCCAAGTGGCTCGGCGGTGAGCTTAACGGCGGGTGAACCAATGATCCCGTGCGCGCCCTCGTACGCCTGCAACTTGAATTTAGACACACTAGAGATAGTTAAGAATTGGAATAGGAGAGAGAGATGCATACAGCTGGGATGAGATAGCCATTGGAGATGAGCTGGTCGGCGTGAACGAGAGGGAGCGATGGCGACCGAGAGAGAGCGGGGAACGCGAAGTCGTGAGAAGTACGAGAGGAGGTGAAGTAGAATCTCTTGGAGGGTGGCATTGTAGGATCCATCTCAATGAAGGAAGCTTCATCGAGAGAGGTTGTGAAGGAATTGCGACGGCTTTCAAAGGATGATCTGATATTCACTAACCAACTGTATGAGAAGCTTTCAATGGATAGGGGCTGAGAAGAAGCTTCCATGGCTGACATAGCTGAGACCTCAATTCTATGAACTATTGTTTGCTATGGAGGAAGATATGATATTGTTTTATTTCCCAACTTTTCTTACTTTTTTCTCTTATGAGGTTGACAATGAATAGTGTTGCTTGGAAGAAGATGATGAAGATACTTTAGAATGAACACGAGATCGAGATAAGAAGTTTAATTAAGAAGAATAAAAATCGACATGCTTTAGCTTTTTGACTCGTTCTAGAAGTTGTCGATGAGTCTATTTGGATAAGAATCAATTCATTGACTTTTGGCCCTTTAAAAGGATAGCGGTGTCTGAAATATGTATAAGAAAGACTTTTCACCTATAGTCCTCTATTTATGAGGTTTCTTTTAGTTTCTTAATAAGAATGAGTCGGGGAGAATGCCCGTAATAAATAAGAGAATAACTAAAGATTCATTAAATTTAATAGAATTATTTTTTTATATCATCCGAACTAATATTAATCCAGCCCATTTTATGAATAAGACGTGATCTATATGTAACTAAAAACATAACAATTTTGTAGTTTAAAATAAATGAAAAGATGCGAAAAAATAACTTTGTCAAATCATAATGTTATCCTATAAAAATAAACTTAAGAAAAAGCATACAATAAAATAAATATCAGTGTCAATTGAAAAGCGTAATGTGTCATGTTTCATTTGCTCTGATCCCTATAATAGTTTTCTACTACGAATCAAAGAAACTAACTCAAACATAAGTGAATAAAGGGAAAATTAAATTTCTCAAGTTGTCTAATGACCAGCTTTTCTACTCTGATCATCACTTCTGTTCTATATCACATTCTGAAACTTCCTTTTTGAGATCAAATATGCAAACTATCATATGACTAATCAAACGAAATAGAGGAACCATGGTTAATCACGCGAAACACACTGTAATTTTTTCACTTAAAGTCATGTTTAGCATTCACTACTTAGAGTGGCCATTAGTTTTTAGCAATCACTACTTATACAACTTTAGAATGATTATCGGTGGCTGATTGCCCAATTCACTCACCTTTACCACAACCTTCTCATTGATCAAACATAATATGCTTCGAGTCTTAAAACATTTGAAACATACTTTTGAAACATACTATAAAGTTCCAAAAGTCAGGTAGAATTCAGCATGACTTGTTTTAAAGGATCAGAATAAAAGGTCAAAATGTACAAATAACTTTGAATATTTATCAAATAATAACAAATTAATGCATATTTATCCTAAACAAACCTTGTTCTACAATTTTATAAACTAGGGGGCCAACAAACTAAATATATGTTTCATAACCTAAAGTTTATATCATGTTCAAATTTCTATAAATTTTGTGAATTAACAGTGCATTAAGATTCTAGTGAAACAAAATTTCACAATACCCCATGGAGATGGAAGTTTCAATTTGCCCATGCCAGACATAATATAAACTTCTATGAAATCAAAATTTACAGTCTAATCACCAACATTTACTTCATAAGATCTAAGAATACAAACGCATTCCAAAGGCTATGCAACAACATCGATGGTAGAAGGTTCCTAGTCCTTGCATACACGCTACCCATCACTACCCCAAGCAGTATCAGAGGTAGCATCCTCTGCATATTGAAATGTACCAGAGCAAAGGCTACTGAACTCACCAAAATAGAGCACCATACCGGCATATATTTCGTCAACGATGGTAGAAGGAACCCTCGGAACACGATCTCCTCCCAAATGGGGGCACAGACAGACACGACCACTGCGTAGAGTGCCATTGCCACTGGGTCCCTAGCAATGATTGATTGCTCGACGCTTGAGACGGTAACTGGAGCTGAGGGAAGAACGGGCAACAAGTTTAGATTCACCTGTGAAAGACGATTTACGAGTGGAAACATAAGGCAGCCTAAGCCAACGTCGAATTGCCACTTCCCTTCAAAGCGGAAATTGAACCAGCCTTGTGGAAGGGGATGGAATCTTGAGAGGCAGCGATGCAGAATCGCCATCCCGGTAAGCCCTTCGACCACGTCTGTAAGAAGGCTGTACAAGGCTTGCCCTCTGTACGTCATGAATTCCTTTCTGTATCCTGCTGTATGGGCTATTATAGGAATTATCCATGACCCTATTACCCAAAATGATGCAACCCAGAGAAGCATAACCTACATCATCAGAAAGTTCAACTTCTTTAATTCATTTTGATTACTTAATTCCACATGACTTGCTAATCCTAATATCAACTTCCTGCAGGGCTCACTTCGGCAACATGTATATATGACAAATGTTATATCAACACAATCTTGACGTTCCATGTTAATACCAAAAACAGACATATTGACGTATATCACTGGCAGAAAACGAGGCATCACCTGAACAATGGTTTTCGCTGTCCATGGAACCACCCAAGGCTTTGTAACAAATATTGATTCAAGGGCCTGGGGTAAAAATAAATTATTAAAGCCAGTCAGTTCTTGTTCACATGGTCGAAGTCGCTAAATTAAAAAGATACAAAACTAATCAACTAGAATAATTCGCGAAGGAAAAAGGAGGTTTTACGACAAAATATTAAAACGAGAGGCATAACAATGATTTAGTAAAGTATAAAGTGAATAAATCCCAATGTGGACACCAACAGTGTACAGTCCATCAGAAACGTTTCGCTAATTTTCGAGAGGAGAAAAACAGCAGGATAGGTCATTCACAACAGCAACAACTAAGAACACCCCCCAAGCCAAAGTTTCAACAGGACAGCAACAATTAGGAAATCGGGCAACAAAAATCAAAGATAAGTTTTCGTTTGTTGTTCAATGTCACTCTAATGGGATAATCACAAGATAAGTGCTAAGCAAATTATTTCATACATATTCCATGTTTGAAGAAGAAAATTGGATTTCATTGATAAATGAAGCATACAAAAGACGAGAAATACCCAAGACACCAAAGGTGGATAACAAAAATTATCTCAACCTCGAAATTAGAGTAGCATGGCTGTAATCATTAAAAGGATAGTATAAAGCAGTAGAAAGAACCAAGGCTAAAAAAGTTCGCAAAAGATTGTTTTGTTCCCTATTTTTCTGATAGGTGGCAACGTATCAATGATAGTTCGGTAAAATTGTACTTATTAAGGTGCCCAGTAATAAATGATAGTAACAAGTTATTCTAATAAATAATAGGCAGTATGATATCATTTAACAGAATAAACGATAACTGATATGCTACTTCTTTGGTACCTAATATTCTGATAGATTGTAAGATATCGATGACAGCTTGGTAAATTGAAAGGTAAAAAAAAGAGAGAGATGTCTTCTTGAAATAAGAGCCTGGAAGAATTGTTTGATGCTTACTTTACTCAAATGGGAAAAATCACAAGAAAAGGCAAGCAAACAAGGTTGTGCAAATTCTTTTGGCCCTTGTAATTCTGATAGGTTGTAACAAAACATATCGATGTTAGTCGGTAATTTGAAATGTGCAAAATAAAGAATAAAAAGGAAAAGAGGGTTGTCCACATGCCACTTATGTGAATCGCCATAGAATTATCTTCATGAACACAAATGAAACCACAATAATTGCCTTTTGCTAGAGGCATTTGCCATAGACAAGGGCTCGGAGGGTAGAATACCACACTCAGCCATTGGCCATTGCCACAGCTCTACATTTTTATAATGACAATGCCAAAGTTATTAAAACCTTTTTCTAACAAAGAAACAAAAAAATTCACTACAATCAAAATCAATCAATTGAGAAGATGGAGGAAACCCGGGAATCATTCAACCAAGGATAATAAGTATGAAATCTACAAAATACTACGCACAATCAAGTGAAGTTGTGTGAGATCCCACATTGATTGGTGAGAGGAACGAGTGCCAATGAGGATGCTGGGCCCCGAAAGAGGTGGATTGTGAGATCCCACGTCGAGTGGAGGAGAACGAAGCATTTTTTATAAAAGTGTGGAAACTTCTTCCTAGCAGACGTGTTTTAAAACCTTGAAGGGAAGCCAAGAAGGGAAAGCTCAAAGAAGACAATATCTGTTAACGGTGGGCTTGGGCTGTTACAAGTTGTCAGAGACAATTGTTCGAGCAAACTTCCAACCCCCACACCAAGATCACCTTGTTTAACACTATATTATAGAGAATAAAAGATAAAATTGCTGACTTTGAACATGATGCAAAGTAAAATGGAACATCTTCACTAAACTGCTAAAGAAAATCTGGAAATAACAAAATTTTACCAAATTAAAATAGATAAGAGAAAAAATCTCAAAGGACCCATATCAAACACACACATCAACCTGTTTTCTCAGCCATGTTATTCAGTCAACTGCACTGATTATCACTGCTTATTGCAACGTTTGATCAACTATATGAAAAGCTCAAGTAATTACATATAAAAAATCAGATGTTCCCAAAGAGACCAAAGCAGTTAAATATATATTTGCAAACTTCAAACGAAAATTACATTCAACCCCTGATTTACTACTTTGGGTTTCACATTTGTCTTATTTACTTCATCCAATATTATTTCCTCAAGTTTAACATTTCCTACTAAAATCATACATACATGAGTATATATATTCCATTCAATGATTTATGTAAACAGGATACATTGCTACCGCTTAGTAGAACATGGTTATAGCTTGCCTTTCTAATTGAAGAGTATAAAATCATTCAAATGATGTGAAAATACATTTACCTTGTATAAACTCGACGCCCATTCTTTACTCGGGTCACTCGGTTGATTGATTTCAGGAGTTGGCACCAGGTCTTCTGCCAATTTATCCTCCGCAGACTTGGACTCGAAATGTTCCTGCGACGACTCTTCACGACGAAAGCACACAATCTCCCATTTCTTCAAAGAAAAACAATTCAACAAAGAAGAGGGAATAACCCTCCTGTGAAAATTCTACTAAACCAATCTCACGATTCCATGGAAAAGAATCATGAACTGAGCTGTGAGCTACCACTTGAATTAATATAGCAGAGAGAAGTTCAAGAAAAGGCTTCAAAATCAAGAACAATTAAAAGACAACCAATAATCATACATCATTTCTTATCCAAGGCAACAAACAACACAAACTCTACACTACAGCCAGTGAAAAAAAACGAAAACCCCTTTTCAGAACTCATAATTCCTCAGCATTAGAGAAGCCATAGACAGAGAGAGACAGAGAGAGCTTACATTTCTGCGGCGTCGGGAGAGAGTACTGACGCAATGGGTGCTTGAATTGAGAGGAAAACGAGGGAGCAGAGGCTTCAAATGAACCCTAATCGAAAACCTAGAATTGGGAGGAGCATGGCGGAAGAAGAGAGAGTGGCAACAAGGGTTTGTTGCAGTTGACATTGGGAAAGCGCCGGATCAATCAGAATCCGGAAATAGGAAGGGAATCGATTACGCATGGAATGGAACAGAGCAATTTGATTAAAAAAACCAACCCTAAGATCGTTGTACCAGCTGCTCGGTCCTTGTCTTCAGCTCCTTGTGAGGGAGAAAGGGACCGGGAAGAATAACGACGACGGCGACAAAAAGCGATAACAAGCTGAGTGAGCACAGAAGGTGTATGAATGCAACGGGGGTTGTACTTGGTTCGATTGAAATCGGGGTCGATTCGGCGATTTTAAGAAACCCAGGCGGGATTAAACACAAATCTTCCATTCATAATTTCCTCTTCCTTATTTAATTTAATTTTTTGAAACGAGGATTTTAGGGCAGATTTCTTGTTGACGCTTCTACCGGGTCCAATTTGGTCTTCACAAGTTTGGAAGTGGAAAAATAAAAGGATAAACCTATTGATATTCTATATCCATTTAAATCCAAAAACTTGTTTATGGGTTTGGGTTGAATTAGGCGAGTTTTGATTAAATATGTTTTATATTCAACTCAATTATTCGACTCAAAATATTCTACCTATTCCAGCTAGAAAAAATATTAGCCTAAGTCCGACCAAATAACCTGAGTTGGGTTGAGTTGATTGGATTCGTTGGGTCAAATGTAGTCTAGGTCTTTTGATAATTATCTATAATTATTAGAAAAATTAAAAGTTTAGAGTAACATGAAAACTTTATGTTTGATTGATGTATGTTAGCAAATGTGAAGATATTTTTTAGACTTATAGAGTCAAACTAGACAGATGAGCTCGAGGGAAGAGCTCACGATACTTTAGGGGGCATTATGATGTCATAGCAAGCACTCAAGTTAATAAATGAGAATATGAATCAAAAGGGTATGAACTAAATGAGAGCTATGAACCAAAATAAATGACAATACATGCATAGGAGATGCATGAACCTCATGACAACTTACAACCAGTATAACAATGCTTTTGGACAATTTATAATATTTAGCATGGTATAGGACTTATTTTAGGATAATTAACTGATGTTGACTCACATATGGGTTCTAAACTCGATTTTAGGATGCATGAAATATCGTAGGTGAAATTGGATCATGTGAAGCTAAATCTAAGAATATTCAGCTAAAGAAAGCTTATGAACACCAAGTTGAGTGTCACAATCGCACTCTTGCAATAGTGGGATAACGATTGTGTGGCACTTGTTCTAACCAAGCGAACGAGTCAGCTGTGAGAAACTCATACGTTGCGGACAACGTGGCGTATGTTCGGGCCTCGAGTCACATTGTGAGAAAAGATTTATAAAACGTGCGCGAGGAAATACATTTGAAAATAGTTATATAACTATAAGCAAATTAAGAAACGTGCGCGAGGAATTGAAGAAAACAACGTTATATAACTATAAGCAAATTAAGAAATATCACGGCTTAAACAACATATAACTCAGGGTAAGAAGAAGTGACAACTAGTTATATCCCCCTTATAGTTACATTTTGGGGCATTTTAGCCTTGGGATGTAGACATGGTTGTGGTGAACGGTCATACATTCATGTATTGACCCAATGTGAAATGTAAGGCCTATCTAGTATGGTTTTTGGAACGGGCAAGCAACTATGGACACATGTCCTGGATAAGCAAGGCAGGGACATCTGCCATGCGGCCATAGGCAACACACCTTGGACAAGCATGACCGAGACATCCTCCCCCAGTCAATTGGTTGACGTCTTTATCAACTGACTCGAACAAGCAAGACCAGGACATCCGCCATGCTATCATAGACAACACTCCTTGGACAAGTATAACCGTGACATCCTCCCCCACTCAATTGGTTGACGTCTTTGTAAACCTTCTCTTGACTACTCAATGTTGTAGGTTGAGGCTGACTTTAGGTCTCTTCGACATGCTTCCAGTTGATCTCGGTGTTGTGGAGTCTCTTCAAATTTGTAAGGAACTGTTGAAAACTGCTTATTGGTTCGTTGACTCTTGTCGTCTCCTCAGTTGAAGTTTCTTCTGCTTCCTTTTGCTTGTGGATTTTTCTTCTTTGTGTGAGGTCGTCTCGCCTCTCTGTGCTTGACGTCTTCTAGATCGGGACAGTAACGTTTCATGTTACTGACGTGGACAACAAGGTTAGTCCGCATCCATCGAAGCAATTGGATCCTATATGATGTCTTCCCGACCTTGTGGATAACTTCGATTGGTCCATAGTATTTTCTCACCAATCTTTGACTCTGGTTGTTTTAATCTCGAAGTTGATCTAACCTCAACTTGATCAGAACTCTCTCTCCTTCTAGGAACTGTCGTGGTCGACGCTTTCGACCGACCCTTCTCTCCCTCTGTCTGGATAGTACTTCTACGTGACCATGTGTTGTTTCAGAGGTTTGTTTTTGTCTCCCTCCTTCGACAGAGGTGTTGGCTTGGTGTCTCTCCCCAGCCCTTGGATGATCACTAATAGTGGTATTTGTGGCTCTAATGAATCCAGTTGTAAGCAAGTCATTTAACTACTTGTAGAATTCAGCTAGCTCGGGTTGAGTCGTATGACGGCACGATCAGTGGAGTAGGGCACCATCCACTGTGCGCCAATGCCGAAGGCTTAGTGGCATTTCCTTCGGTGACTGCATTACCTAACGAGAGAGAGCCGATGCCAAAGTCGCCCTTTACGCGAGGGATTCGTTCGTGGCAGGTGATTTTGCCTAGGTGATGTGACATCAATTTCGCTATTTATTTGCCTAGGTGAAGATAAATACTTTGTCTGACTTCCTTGTCTCGTGTCGCGGTGTTTCTGAGTTGACCGTGAGGCCTTTGTTGGGGTTGGCTCGTTCGAGCTTCCCTCTTCCAATACGGAAATAGTAGTGAATATAGGTTCATCCTCGTTTAGATCCTGTCTCAACTGCACTACTAACATTATTTTCACCCCTTCTGGATGGCGGGTGTTTGTCTGGATAATCGTCGGGTTTGACCCCGTTATTACTAAACTCTTTGCTAGGGGCATGAGAATGACTTTGTGTTAGTAGGAAATCCATCCATAACACAATGTCGAAGTCGCCCATCTTGACTATCACGAAGTCGGTTTGTCTAGTCCAAGTCCCCAATTTGATGGGAGTTCTCTTCACAACTCCTAAGATGTGTAATTATGTCGAATTGACGGCCTTCATCTTTCCTGCGTCTTGATGCCAAAGGATATTCAAGTGTTTTGCTTCGGTCTCCGTCATGAAGTTGTAGGTGGCTCCAGAGTCGACGATAGTGCTTCTGGCTACTTTATGATTTATCCAAATCTCAACATACATAAGTCCGTGTTCCATTGGCTCTTCTGTCTCTTCCACTATCTTCTGAAGAGTAGACAAGTACTTTAACGCCCCCACGCGGGGGTGTCCAACAGTCCTGGCTAACGACATTTCTGTTTCTACCGTCTCGTACTCAGCTTCTTAATTAATTTCGAGTTGTGCTTGGAAGGCGCATAGTGATGACTTTTGCGGGCATTCAAATACTGTATGAGCTCTGTTACATATGAAGCAAGAAGGGTGGTCATGACCTTGACTCAGACAAGTCAGGCTGTGAGGTCTCCGCTATGGAGTCCTAACTCTCTGCTGGGAGGATTTGTATTCCTCCTCTCTGTCTCCAGATCTATCACTTCCCCCACCTCTGGGGGAGTTTTGTCGTTAATTCTCATTTTCCCCACTTGTGGACGCTCTAGTCCCCCCCCCCCCCCCCCCCCCAATCTCTTGTGGTTCATCGCTATCAAGATCAAACAATTGTTCGAAATAACATAGGCTGTGGAAAGGGTTTGAACTCTTTGTTCGTAGAGCTTGTTTTTCACCCACGACTTTAGACCCTTGATAAAATTGAAGATCTTGTCTATCTCGGACATATCACGAATATCTAACATAAGCCCCGAAAACTGCCTAACGTAATCTTGGATATTGTCCGTATGATTCAACTCTCTTAATTTCCTTCTGGCGATTATCTCGACATTCCCTGGTAAGAACTGAGACCAAAGTTCCTGTTTCAAGCTATCCCAAGGGTCGACAGTACATCGATCATCTTGATTGTTCATGTACTTGGACCTCCACCATAACTTTACATCGCTTGCTAGATGCATTGTTACCAACATGACCTTCGCTTCCTCTGCCACAGTATTTGTGGCTCGAAAGTATTGTTCGAGGTCGAAGATAAATTTCTCTAGAACCTTGGCATCTCGAACCCCACAGAAGGGCTTGGGCTCCAAGACCTTTATCTTGTTAAATTGTGCTACACCCCTAGTTGGGGTTTGGTCCCTCACCACTCTAGTGGTAAGGTTTAATATGGCGCTTAAATCCGCCACTTCAATCCTGACCACTCCCAGGGCTTCTTTAAGGTCATCAAACAAATCTAAGACCATCTGGACGATCGCTAGTTGGGTATTTTCTAAGCCCTCCGTGTGCTCCTCCGTTCGGGCAACAGAGCCCATCGAGCAATCCCCACGCTCGAAGCTACCAGCTCTTATGGCCTTGTCTTCTAAGGCCTCGACCCTAGTCATTAATTTGCGAACATGCATTGTTTCAAGACGACCTGCCTTCTCAATGAACTTGCCGGCTTTAGTGGCAATATCATTCATGCGAGATTCCAAAAGCCCCATTCCATCAAGAACTTCACTCATGCATAGTAACTATTCTTCAATTTTAGCTAACCAGTTAGCCTAGGACTTGCCAAGTTGTTTTGCAGCAGACATGTTTGTATAATACTTTCCAAAGAGCCGACTCGGTCTGATACCACTTGTCACAATTGCACTCTTGCAATAGCGGGATAACGATTATGCGGCACATGTTTTAACCAAGCGAACAAGTTGTTGGGCTTTATGTCCTAAAACTCATAGTTTGTAAACAAAAACATATTCTATTTTCAATAAAGTTATTATTGTTGTTTATTCAGTAAAGATTGTTATTGAATAAAGTGAACTTTACGATCATTAATCTAAATCCAATAAACTAAGAACACTTTGGCTATAGTATGATTACTTGAACTATATGTAGAGACATAAGAGTGGATCAAGTTAAAGTATATAGTCAAAATGATCCATAGTATAGGATAAGGCTGAGTACCTTATTCTGGGGACATTATGGATGCGGCCCACTTTTGTATATGATATAAACAATGTGATCACTAAATTGTACATGTGGAGACATGTGAGTGGGGGCGTCCTATGCAATGAGTATTGCATAAGATCGGACCATGAAGAAAACCACTCTCACTTTATAATGTCATTTACTGTTGAGACTGATTTTCTTTTCATTCGATAACCTAGGTAACTCGATCTTAATCCTGAGCTAACCATGAACTCCTGTTTATTCGGAATTATCCTTAGATTTGCATGGGTGAGAGTGGCTCGAGTTTGCCGACTCAATAGGCCTCCCATTTCATGGGTAAGACTGGGTGAATAGCTGGGGACGTGAGGTGCAAGATGGAATTCACTCCTACCCACTTTTAGGGATAGAAGAGAGGTAGTTCCCTTAAGTACTCACTCCAGGTCTTGAACAAGGGGCCCCACCCACTCATTGGCCTGAGAGGGATTCAATTTACTGGTTGGACCACAAACTAATTGTTCATAAGAGGATCAGTGGGACATAAGGAACAAGAAGCAACTTCAGGGGTAAAACGGCTAATTGACCCAGCTTTAGCTACGAACAACCTGTGAAGGATCGACTTACTAATCATGGTTATATCAAATGGACAGAAATATATCTATAGTGAGGGGAGTGCAACTACTAGGCTATAGTGCAGTGTCCTAGTAGTTAACGAGTGTTGTTGATTAACAAGGTTAATGAGTTTAACCGGTTAATCTTGGATCGTTGGAGCCCATGATCTATAGGTCCATTATGTCCCTCTGCTATCTCATATCAGACTAAACAATAGAACAGTGTGACGAGTGAGTTCGAAGTGTTCGAATTCAAATTAGGGAATATGCGCTACATATATACAATATATTTAACCGCATTTTTTTTATTTACGAATTAAACAAAAAGAGAGAATTTGAGATATTTAAATAAGTTTTAAATATTTTAATCAAATATGTGTCGGGATTGATTGGGATTGGCTTTTGAGTTAATATTAAATATTAATTAAATAGTTTAATTAATCATTTAATATTACTCTAATTAGAAATTAATTGTTGAATTAAAATGAAGAAAGTCAAAATGTTGACTTCATTTAATGAAAAAATACATGTTAGTGGAATGTTACGGTGTCAAAATTTGGTTTAACCAAACTTGCATGCTTGCCAAATAAACCCCACAAGTTTGAGTGGAATTTTGAGTGTCAATATTTGGTTAACTTAAATATGCATGCCCCATAATCCCAAACATTTGAGTGGAATTTTGAGTGTCAAAATTTGGTGATCTCAAATTTGCATGAACATGCAAACATGACTCTACAAATAGAGTGATCATGGTACATGAAAGGTCTTCTTGGTGAAAAACTTTGAGAAAAACCTCTCACAAACACTCTCTTCATATATACAAAATCCCTCCCAAGTTTAGTCACTCACCGGATAAGGCCAGAGGATAGTGGAGAAGACACTAGTGGTGGTTCGAAACCGGTTCGTGAGGAAAAAGAAATTTGAACTACAAAAGGTTAGTATTCAAACTCATTAAGTTTTAATACTTATGAACATGCTAGTTATTTACTATAATTGATGTTCTAAAAGTGCCTAAGATCCAAATTGCTTCCGCATGTGTTATATTAACACCATCACGAGTCAGCTGTGAGAAACTCAAACGTCATGGATAACGTCGGCGTATGTTCAGCTTTCAAGTCACATTGCGAGAAAAGGTTTAGAAAACGTGTGCGAGAAAATACATTTGAAAACAGTTTGAAGAATTGAAGAATATAAACAAATTAAGAAATATCACCGCTTAAATAACATATAACTCAGGGTATGAAGAAGTGACAACTAGTCATATCCCCTATAATACATTTTGGGGCATTTTAACCCTGGCGGGTGTAGACATGGTTTTGGTGAACAATCATACACCCCGTATTGACCCAACGTTGAAATAGTGAGCTCTTTAACTTTTGTGATAACCAAAATGGGGCGATGTGATTTGGGCTGACCATGGCTACTGGGGCGACGTGATTTGGGCTGACTGAAGACGCAGGTCTTGGGCCTCCGGTCGCGGATATCTCCGCCCCGGATCGATGGATCCTTTTTCCTTACCCGACTCAGCGGTATTTTCCGACGCCACTCTCCACTGTACTATGGGCGTTGGCTGAAGGTCTACTGAAGGATGGGTGCTTTGAGGAGGTTGTGGAGTGTGTTTCCAGGTGGCTCGCGAAAATTCTTATTTATTACCTGTATTTACTATTTAGGTAGAATACTGTCGCCCCATTCTTAGTTTGAAACTAAAAGGACCCGAGGGAACTAAATAGGAACAAGAGGGATCCTTGATACTTCTCCTTCCCTTTTTTCAAAAGAAAAGGAGTATCCGGACAAAATTGATGAAACGAAAGAGATCCGAGTGAATGGAAAGGAAAAGAACAAAGGATGAATTCCACTTTAGAAGGACACGCTATCAAAAAGATAAAAAGACCAGTTTATAAAACTTCTTACCCGCTCTATGAAATAAAGAAAATAGGGGCGACTGATTTTTTTTTTTTTTTGTTACAATAAAAATGTAATTTTAGGTCGTATAATTGTGTTGAAATTAATATTTAATATATTTTATATTAAAAATATATATATCAAACTTGTATAATATTATATATATGGAATATAAAAGAAAAAAATTTATTTAATTTGAAGAGTTCAAATTAATATTTAAATTTATTAGATAAATTAAACATGAAAAAGAAAAATACATACATTAAATATAAAATAATTATTGTAAATTAGAAAAATTAAATAAAAATATAAACTTTCAAAAGTTTCACCGAAACTTTAGTGCTCATTTCAAAATACTATTAACTTTAATTTAAGATGTTTCATTAATATTCTTCTCCTCTTAAAAAAAGTTTAAAGAATATTTTTTTTATTATAAAATACCTATAAAATTTTAAGAGCAACACAAATATCCAAATAAAAAAAAACTTAAAGAGTTATCATTGGACGCTGTCTCCTCCCAAACTTTTTATGTGAGCTTGTTCAAGGGCATAGCACAGCCTTGCAGGCGTATAGTTCTAAAGAAGCAACCCCAATCAAAGCACAAAAGATGGTGTACACATAAACTTTCCTCTCCCAAGGCCTCCTCCTAAATGCTGAGGTCGAGTTTATGAGCATCAATTCCTCCTCAAGCGACAACCCATGGTTGGCCTGATCTCCCAAGGCAAAGTTGAGCATGTTTTTGGAGAATGAGATGGAGTTGATTTTCGTGGCGGTAGAGCAGGAGAGCAGCGTCGAAAAAAAGTAGCACGTAAACGAAGCTGCATGAACAACTCAAAGCAAGAATAACCCACCAGTTTCCATTGCAGCTGAGGGTAGAAATGGTGGGAGGAAACGTCTTCTTGGAGCTACCGAAGAAGAACACACGTTCCCAAACGAAATAAGCGTGGAGCTACCGAAGAAGAACACACGTTCCCAAACGAAATAAGCGACAATGATGGTGTGTAATTTGGTGTCATAGTAATTCACTTTGGCTTCTACCTTCTCCCCCATGCCTTCCACTTCTTCTATCATCTTCTTCAATTCTTCTTCAACTTCCACTTTTCTTCTAAAGGGTTGGATATAGCTTACGATGGAAATATGCCAAAATGAGATCTTTGAATAGGAGATCTGAGCAGTTGTGCTTTTTAATTCTCTTTTGTTATTGTGAGAAGAATATATATAGTAGAGAATTCACTAACAAATTTTCTAAATTTTTCACATAAATAAGGACAATTCTTCTTTTAACAAAAGATTAATCATTTCTTTAACTTATTTAAGTCAGTAATATTATTAAATAATTATTCAAGCAACGCTAGCATTGCATCTGCAAATTTAACTCTAGTTAGTTTCTTCGTGAGAATTTCCGATGTTGCTTTCTAATTTCAGTTTTTTTTTTTTTTTTTTTTTTTTCTTTCTTTCTTGGTACTTGGTCGAAGAAATTTTAATTCTGCAACATGCAATTTCTTCCAATTTCTTCCACTGCTCTCTCCTGTGCAAAAAATTTATCATCAACACATGTACAAACTTCTTGTAACTTGCTCTTTTGCCTTTCAAGCTTCTTTTTAGGTCTACTTCTATGCTTCTTTGATTGAGATGATTAGTTTTAAGTCTCAGTTTTTTATACACTCTAGTGGCTTTGATCTAGGCCTTCGTGGTTGAGATGACAAGTTTAATGAAACACGCTATTTTGTAGGTTGCTCTTCAATGATTATAATAACATTTGATTTCTTCTTGGCTATTCTTCAGTTCCTTTTTTTCCCGATCCATTGATTTCTTCTTTACTTTCTTGTTTTCAATGCCAATGGATACTTTTGGAAGATATTGATGATCTTTCAATAGTATCTTATATAGGCGGTTTCGTGACTATTTTACCTTCATCAACAGGGTTTCGTTTCTATTGTATATTTTGAGAAACGAGTCGACTATCTTCACTTTGCTACCTTATTCTGTTATTTAACCAAGGCTAATAATATTGCTCATCGTATGTAATTCATCTTGGTCAGTAGACATTGATCACGGTTCTTACACAGAAACAAAATAGATTTTTGCCTTGGATCGGTACAATGATCTGTCACAAATCTTCACGTTTCCAATGAACTTCTCATCAAGCTCCTTGAACTTTGTTTGATCTTTAGTCATGTGGTTGCTCGCTCCATTGTCTAGGTACCACATGCTAGTCTTCACTTGGTTTTTCTCCATCTATGAAGGGGTTTGTCATAACCTTCTCTTCATTGAGCATCAACATGTTGGGCATTTTCTCAGCCAACATCAATGGGCTCTTTATCATCAGTGAACATGAGGTTTGCCTCCTCATCGCACTCCTTGTTGCAGCACTCTGCTGCATCCCGTATTTTCTACAAGAGTAGCACTTGATCATACTCTTGTCCTTCAAAAGTTGGCATTTTCATGGGTTTGTGAGGTATTGTCACGACCTTCTCTGCCACCACATCTGCGGCCACATCCATGACCTTTTTTTTTCCCTTGTTATGGTTGCCATGTCCGCTCGAATCTAAAAAAGAAGAGTCAGTTGCATCATTCTTTTTCGTCCGTACAAGCCACTCCTCATGTGTGATCAAGAGATATTTCTCCTCCTCCTTGTCTTCATAGCCATGAAATCTCTCCTCATGAAACTTAAGACAACCAACAACCTCCTCAACCAACATGTTCTTGAGGTTGCCAAACTGCTCCATAGAGGTAACAATCTGCATGAATCTTAGGAGAACGGCTCGAAGAAACCTCTTTATGATAGAGACCTCTTCCACCATGTCGCCTAATGAATGGATGCCGTTGACGATCGTGGTCAACTTCATGGCAAAGTTGTCTACTGACTCACCGTTCCTCATGCAGATAGCCTCAAACTCACTCTTCAAGGTCTGCACTTCCATGACACGTTTCACACCGACATGCATTATTTGCAACGTCTCTGACGTGATATGAACCAAGAGACATCAATCATACAATATATTTCAATTAAGATCTGAAAAAAAATGTTGTTGAAATTATCAAAAGATATTTCAATTCATGCCTTATTGAAGAAGAATGAAGTTTCATTGTTATAAATTTTGGGTTAATTACAATTTAGAATAATTTAGAGTGGTTGTATTTTATTAATATATTTTAAGACTTTTTATTTACTTTAGGTTACATTTACGTAATGGTTAATTATGACCATAAAGTATGAATATTACCACTCTTGGGATACCTTTAATAGTTTCATTTCATTTTTATGTTCTAATTGTAAGTAGACTTGGAAAATACAGTAAAAAAAAAAGCATTTGTGCTTTCTTTTAGACAATGACTAAGTTTTTTTACAATTCTATGTAGTTTAGGTTGTATGCAGAATCATTCAAGCTAGACATGATCGTTCTTACTTGTGGAGTGATTCGAATCTCAAACAAGCGTTCTTGCCTTGAGATATTCGATCAACAAGGTAATCCGAATCTTACTAACATCGTAGTGATTCCTTATCATTTGGTATGAGAGCTTTCCCTTAGCTGATTTCTCTCAGCTCTCGTACCAAATGATATGGAAATCAGTCTGGGAAAGCTCTCATACCAAATAACAAGACAAGGAAACGGTATGATTTTTTAAAAAAATATTTTGCTTTATTTCTCCCCTCTCTAACAAATGAAGGTACAATTAATAATTTAAAGATTAATACAAATGAAATAACGTTCATTAAGTGTGAAAATTCAATTAAATATTAATTTTAGCATATTACTATAAAAATCTCCAACATCATAAAGCCAACCAACATCTTGACATTTCAAGATACCGAAAGGTCTAACAACAAGCATGCAAGAGAATTAATTAATTAAATGTCGAGCAACTATTGGTCGTTATTGCACATTAATTAATTGAGTAATTAGTAGCAAAAAAAAAATAAATAAATAAATAAAAATATATATATATAGTTAGTCTAATTATTCAATTTAAACCGTTGACAACAAAATTTTTATGTTTTTTTTATCACAAAATTTGTCATTTTTCATATGCATATTACTTGTATTTTTTTAAAAATATATATTTTTAGATAGATATGATGATAAGAAAGGGTTACTTATAGCTTAAACTATTTCTAACAAATTATCTAAAAAATTTGTCACATCTTCCTGTAAGTACAGTCAAAATCATGTCATTTTGCATCAGCATGAGCTGGATTAAGTTATTGAATACTCAATTTTATCCTATAATAAGCTTTGTTTATGTCTTGCAATTTGGAAGCATTTTTGGACTGAGATTAGGGTTAAGACGTTAACAGCTTAGATTTTAAAATATGAACTAAAAGAAGGATAATTAATTTGATGTTCGAAGTGGGTTTGTTTTGATCTAACTTGTTTGTTAGAGTTGACAAACAATGCTTTCAACTACCTATTAGTCTTTCAAACACATGTTCTAAACAACTTAAAAAAACATAATTTACCGGAAATCAATTAAATCATCATCTACATCATCATCTACTTATTCTATATGAAAATGAGTGAATTTCCTGTGGTACGATTATATTCCTGACTCCTTATTTAGAAAGGACTCCCGACCAACTGATAAAACAAAAATATCGATTGTCCCATATAAATAAGTGAAATGAAAATAATATTAGTCCGGAATTACAAATATTATATCAAAATAGGGGAGCAGGATGAATGCGGGTCTCACTTTAAATTTTTAAATTTTTGTGGTAGCCTCAATATCGTTGGCTGAGATTGCATTCTTAAAGCAAAATTTGGGGATTTGTAAGAAATAATTTTGAGTATTTCATGGTTAGTTTGTTTTTTCTCGATGGTATTCTAAGTTGACTACAAAGGTGAAAATGATCAAATTTTGATTTCTTTTTTTAAGTCAATTTTCGAAATTTTATTGGGAGCCTTAGATATGAATTTCAAGATAGGATAGAAAAGAAAAATGCTAAGAAAAATATAAAAAAAAAAATAGTGAAAATTTGAGAAAATTGGTCCAAGACAATTCTGAGGGGGTAAATCAGTCATTTTGACCCTCCTTGTCTAATTAGGGGTTTGGTTTAGACCTAGTTTGATAACTAATGAAGAATAAAAAGAATGAGAGTAAAGGAAGAGAGAGGAAAAGAAAACGGGTCGTCAGATGTGCCAATGGATCTCAACCACATCTGTGCCATAGTTGGATCGTCAGATGTCCGCTTAAAAGTTCGAGGGTCACCCCTCTTGAAATCTCGTAGGTACTTAGCTTCCATGGTTGATGTAGAAGGCATTTGCTTGATGGTTGGTAGTCAGATTTTGTATTACGACTTGCAATGCATACTTATTTAACATATCCTCTCGGCCCCCATTACGTCCCCTTCCTCTTCCTCTACCCCTAAGCAGGGGTCGTCCCCTAAGACCTCCTCCTCGAGTTCTAGGTGGTATCTAAATTGTGCACGTAACTACTAAGTCACATACTTATCTAACATATTCTATAAACATCCGTAGTTACGCAAGTCACTCATACATACAACTATAGCATTATCATATCCATCCGATCGTACATGACATATCATAAATCATGCTAACATATAACACATGTACATCATATCGTTCATTACAAAATACATATTCACTACTACATGCATCATTTAACTAAGAAACTTTAATTCTTAAAAAGGCATACTTGACAGTGATGGTGCGTTTTCTGGAGGACCATGGAAGTACGTTAAGCCGGACTACAAGATCTATAACCTAGGGCTCTAATATCAACTGTAACACCTCTAATTTTCTGGACCTAATTAGTGACGTCATGTAACGATTCGAGTTTCTGAAGAAAAAATAATAATAATAATAATTAAATGGTCTCACGAAATCTCTTGAAAATCGCAAAATTTCCGGCTAGACATTTATTGCATAATAGAAACATTCCTATTGTTGTCAAACACTCTTTATTAGGCAGCAGGACCCTTGTACAATCGGGATGTCACAACCTCCATTCCGGTGAGAACGATCCTCTTTTTTGTGTATGGAGTTTTTCGGGTATGGAGTTTTTGGCTACGGGGGTTTTGCTGTGTAATATACAATGCCTAAAAAAGTACCCTACAATAAAGTGCCTAAAAAAGTACCCTACAATAAATGTCCCCCTATAGAGTACTACTCTTATTTCAGAACATAAGCTTTAGTTAAACCTTGTTAGCTTGAAAACAAATAAATGGGTAGAGAAGCTCACCTCAGGAAGAGTCCTATGTTCGGTAGGTATCACTGGGAGAGGCGGTGGAATCTTTACAGTCTCAGGCAGGGAGATAAGAGAATTAAGGATACCCACCAACCAGACTAATCCATATCGATGTACCGAAAAATACTACTTGTTCGCCGACCAACCCTCAGGAGAAGCAAATGCAAAGGGTACGCTAACGAGTCAGATTATTGAAGTACTAATTAATGAGCCAATGGAAAAGCAGGAGAATTCTTGTTGAGCCTTGCTTTCTCTAAGTTTCCTTATTCTAAAACCCTAAATGACTTGTTGGGAAATGTTTTGTGATTATTTTTATATTCTTACGTCTGACCTTTTACACCCCTTGAAAACGATTTTCTCTCCAAACTTTTCTCTCTGAACATTAGGGTTGCTATTTCGGAAAAAGGATTCGAGTGGAAGTAAGATATAGACGTCGGGATCGCCGTGCTTGTGTCGAAGACGTTGCGTGACCGGCGGAAACAAGAAGTTGCGCCAGGGGTTGTCCATGACGGAAAGGCGTCAGAATAGGTGAAGGTGTCGGCGCGTCGTCGGAATCAGGGAGGCAGAAATTAGGGTTTCGCTTTCTAGCGAGTAAGGAACACGTGGGTTGGAATCAAGTCGGGTGCCTCTAAACCAGCCCACGAACGAACGCGGGCCGTGTGCGTTTCAGCCCAACACAGATGCGCGTCTGCAGCTCCGCTCTCGGCTCAGCTTGGCGGGTACGTTGGCTCGGCTCCGTCAATTCCCACAGCTTGGCTTGACGGCTTGGCAGTTCGGCTTATCGGCTCGGTATCACTATAATATATAGATTCCTAGGTTTTTGGCCCTTCTGAAACCGTTTCTGCCCTTACTTTTACTATTTGAGGTCAGTATGGTCTCTAACCGTCAAAACAAATTGTGCTGGGAGTTTATTTTGATAAATAACCTGAGATTTAGCTAGGGTATATTATGAAAGGTTTCTAAATTTTTATTTGGTTATTATAGGATGTAATTAACAGTTGAAATTAGTTTGTTGTGAGTGACTTCAGTCAAGGCCATCGAGGTAAGTGACCTTACTGTTGGAGTTAGCTTACTCCATGTTGTATGATGGTGTGTGCCCTGTGGCCCCTGCATGCACCATATTTTATGTGATATGACTATATGATGTATGGATTATGTGACTGTTTAGACTATGGAAAGTTATGGATTATGTTGATTGTTGGTTGTTGACTGTTTACGCTATGAAAAGTTATGGATTATGTTGACTGTTGGTTGTTGACTGTTTACGCTATGAAAAGTTATGGATTATGTTGTTAAAAGATTGTTGATCTGCTAGTATTATATGCCATGAAAATGTTGATTGATGCTATGGATATACGTAGTATTATCGAGTCATGTCATGAGATGCTTATGAAACTGGAATGTATTTTCATGTTATGTAATATGTCATGTAAGTTATGTAACATGTCATGTAATGTAAGAAACGTATATGTGATGTTATTAGGTAACGCCATGTTAGGTATGTTAAGGGACCTCCTGCATATATGTATCTCACTTATATCAGGATACTTCCCCTTTATGTTACGAAAGAATGAAATACGATATGTTCGCCATGATATCATGCGGGCCCTTTTCTGTTCTTTGGTGTCCGACGACGTGTATTACGTTGTGCCCGACCAAGCTAGGCCCAGGGGGTACGTATACGAGCCCGCCTGATGGGTCCATGTACGCTCGTATACGTACCCCCTGGGCCTGACTTGGTCGGGCACAACGTAATACACGTCGCCGGACACCAAAGAACAGAAAAGGGCCCACATGATATCATGGCAAACATATCGTATTTCATTCTTTCGTAACATAAAGGGGAAGTATCCCGATGCAAGTGACATACATATATGCATGAGGTCCCTTAACATACCTAACATGGCATTACCTAAGCATTGCTAACATCACATATACGTTTCTTACATTACATGACATGTCACATAACTTACATTACATGGCATATTACATAACATGAAAATACATTCCAGTTCCATAAGCATCTCATGACATGACTCGATAATACTACATGTATCCATGACATCGATCAACATTTTCATGGCATATAATACGAGCAGAACAACAATCTTTTCACAGCATAAACAATCAACAGTCAACATCATCTATAACTTTTTATAGCATAAACAGTCAACAGTAAACAATAAACATAATCCATAACTTTTCATAGCGTAAACAGTCAACAGTCAACCGTCAAAATAATCTATAACTTTCCATAGCATAAACAGTCACATAATTAATACATCATATAGCCATATCACATAAAATATGGTGCATGCAAGGGCCACAGGGCATGCACCATCATACAACACGTAATAAGCTAACTCCAACAGTAAGGTCATTTACCTCGATAGCCTTGGTCGAAGTCACTCACAACACGCTAATTCCAACGGTTAAGTACGTCCTATAATAACCACATAAAAAATTAGGAACCTTTCATAACATATAGCTAAATCTCATGGTATTTTTCAAAATAAACTCCGAACACAATCTGTCTTTGATGGTTAAGAATGATACTGACCTCATATGGAAAAACTAAGGGCAGAAACGGCTTAAGAAGGGCTCAAAACCTAGGAATCGATATATTATAGAGGTATCGAGCCGATAAGTCAAGCCGCCAAGCCGACCAACTAAGCCGCCAAGCCAAACCGCGAGAATTGATGGAGTCGAGCCGATTTCGTACACGTGCGAGCCGAGCTGCATTATGTACGCGTGCGAAGCCGCCGGAGCTGTTGGGCATGCATCTGTAGTATTGGGCCGCCAGAAACGCGGCCCAATTATACTCCTGAGCTTTAGGCTGAAACTGAAGGCCGAACATGAAGGAACCCGACCCGATTCCAAAAACCTCGCTTTCCTTACTTGACAAGCAACGAAACCCTAGTTTCCTTTCGCACGCTCTCGATTTTTCGTTCTCTCATACACACTTGGACACAGAAAGTGAGTTTGGAGACAAAAATCGTTTTTAAGGGAAGTGAAGGTTGGACATAGAAATATAAAAGGTCTCAAAAAGTTTTCCCATTAAGGTAATAACTGTCTCGTCGGAAATCATGCATGATTTTCGACGAGAATAAATGCTAGAACATAATATCTTGTCATTTATAGAAATAAAAATAAAATTTTAACAAAATAAGGAAAAATGGAAAATCTGGATCATTACAAAGCCCGAGATAGATAAGTATCATAATACGATCGAAAAGGACGGTCCATCATCCAACACACCAAGAAGAGTGAGCATTAAAGTCAAGCTGAGGCATAAGCAAGATTAGAGGGAACGATAGAGACAAGAGTGTCAACGACATGCTTAAACAAGACTAGGTAAAGCCCCGAGCCACAACCTCAAATGTTGGAGTTTCAATATGAGTTTCGGCACGTGGCTTTGGAGTTATGTTAGTCTATATGAAATAAAAACTCATTAAATTTGGTGCCAATTGAACACCCGATGAATTCTCCACGGGGCCATATGATCGTTCTCCAAAATCAAGTCACTCCAGCCTTAACAAATATGCCTCAAAATGTACTGTCAATCGAACACCTGATGGATGCTCCATGGGTTCATATAACCCTTCTCCAAAATCAAGCCTACTCCAACCATAAAAAAATATGCCTCAATACGTACTAGGGAGGTGTTAGCTTTCCACTACTCTTGGGCCTTATGGCCTAAGTGAGCTACTTTAGGGTACATACGTGTATCATGGTGTGGGCAAGTGTTGCGAAACGAGCATCTCGGACATTTTTCTTCGAAAATAGATTTTTTTAGGACACTATCGAACAGCATGGGTGTGTCGACATTGCGCTTTAGCCCATGGGTCGGAAGTTACTATATGTGACGCCTCTCCGTTGATTGGTGGCAGATGCGGATCAAGCAGTGCGCGTTTGAATCCAATGGCACTTGAATTCCCTCATATTTTTTTCACTGCTAACATGTGTCCTTACGGAGTCGGTTTGGGGGCGTCGGATATAGGCACAGTTCATGGACCGGCTATGTGTCGCTCTCGGGTTCAACCCTGGCACCATGCCATGTGCCGATCGCTGGGCCAGCCGAAGTTCTCCACCCCCATGTGGACACGCGTCCCTCCCCTGTTTGCCTACACAATCTTTACTTTCTCAGATTTTTTCTACAAAGTCAATCTAAACTTAGTTCCTTGAGGAGAGTGGTAGAGTTTTATTCCATCAAACACCAAATTATTTTTCTTCAAATTTTTAATTAACTTTCATTCCGTTTTTAGACGCTTTTGGGAACTCCTACTTTCACCCAGTTCGACTCTAAATTCCTTCTTAAAAAGAGTACAAAAATATTTCAAACTCATATTACTACAATTATAGACTAATCCCATGGATGAAACTCACAAATCTTGTGGAAAACTCGAGATCTAAAACCCAAAAACTAACCTTTTGGTCATCCTCGTTTCTTGATCAAACAAATCCAACGTGCAAAATGAATCTCCTCTGACCATTGAGAATTTATTGCGAAGGGCTCTTAGTCAAATTTAGCCTCCTCTCGCCTTCTAGCATTTGCTTCTTCTTGTACCATTTTTTTCAGGTGATTAGTGGAGGGCCTCCTTAGACCCCGGAAAATAGTAGAAGGGTCAAAGTGACCATTTTACCCCTCGGTTGACTTTTTGACCGATATTTTTCGATGTTTTTATTGTTTTATTTTATATTTTTCTAGGATTGATTGTTTCCGGCATTTATTTTCTTCTCACCAACCTCTACTTCCTCAATCAAATACTGAAAATTCATCTTAAAAGGGAGAATGGATAAAATTAATTCTCTTTGGAGATCGAACCTTACACATCTATTATCAAATTGCTCTTTTTCGTGAAATTTTCTCTCTTTCATTCATTTTCTCTTTGTTGTACTCAGCACTAGTTGTGACAAGATCTAAATAGTTGTGTTGTCATTTCTCAAGTCATGTCACCACCGGTGAAGACGAAGGGTTTTGTAGCCACAGTCGGATGCTTGCACATGTGCACATGTGATCTAATCGAGCAGTTCGGTTCAATTGTTTCTCCTTTAGAAAGAATTGGTTCTTAGGGTTTCTACTGATTTGGGTCTAGTTTGAACTTTTTTTTTTTCCTGTTTCTAGTCTTGTTCAATCGTTCATTGAATTCCATGTTGGTTTTTATATTGTTTTAGCCTCGTTTTTAATTTTGAGTTTGTTCAAGGTTCTTTAAAGCTTGTTAAGTGAGACATATGAATTCTATAATCATCATTTTTATGCATGGATCGTTGATAGTGAAATTACACGTCGTTGGAGTACGACCTCAGCGATTACTGTCACGTGAATTACAAGTCGTGTTTTGTGTATAAAAATATTTTACATGTTGCTCCATATCATTGACTATTCTTTTATATTATGAGACTTCAGACATATATTATAACCATTTCAATCATTGATTACTTCTCAAATCATGAATTATTTGGACACATACAATTATGATTTATATTTCACATTCTTTTCTTATGGACTGGGTTCAACTGTGTGAGAGTGCACGTGCCCATTGTTGGGCCTAGGGAGTATGAAATTGATGCTCGTCTAGTGGACCTATGTGCATGTGCATGAGATGTGCATGAGTTGTGTGTAGAGGAGTAATGCCCATTTAATTGTATTTGAAAAAGAAGCGGAACCCGAGGACAATCAATCTTCAAGTCCCACTAGTTGCAATAGTTATGATCATGTTGCATGTGTTTGCATTTCTCGATCCAAACAGTAAGATCATTTACGGGGTATTCTTAAATATTCAACTTTTCAAATTTTTTTTTTTTTTTTTTTTGCTGCAATATCAATAGAATCCTCAATGGTGACAATATGAGATTGTTCATTGTAGTAAGATTCCCAATTCCATTTTGTTTGTGACTATTTTATTTGAACATGTGCTAAGTTGTTGAGATTTGTTTTAAAGTGTTGGTTTGAACCTAAATTTGTAACAACTCGGACTTTATAAAATCATAACCTCATTCAAATTCGTTCTCATATGCATGTTTACGTCATTTAAAGTAGAAAAACAAAAAATATGCACGTTTCAATTTCATACATTTTTATAGAAGAAGAGTCAAATTTTATAAGGATACCCTTTTCAAAATCAAACAGATAACATATTTTATTCAAATAAAATCAATCAAGGCTTAACCAATAGAGTATTGATTTGCAAAATTATTGAAATAAATGTCTAGACAAATTTCGAGTAAACACTAAAACAATGGGGAAGACAAAATAAAATAAGTGACTATTGTCATGGCCATGCTTGTCCAAGACGTTTTATTTGTGGCCACATGTCAAATTTTCCGATCATGCTTATCCAGGATGTGTTATCCATGGTCGCATGTCTGTTTCAAACCTTATGCTTTCATGTATAGTTAGGTCTTTAGTATTCATGTCATGTCAATACAAGGGTGTTTGATTGTTCACTAAAATGTCTACATCGGTCAATCCCAAAATGTAATATAGGGGATGTAACTAGTTGTCAATTCTTCCTACCTAAGTTATATGCTATCAAAGCTATGGTTGTTGGCTATGTGCTTTTAGCCTACGACATTGGTTTATTTCAAATTGACCAACTAAGTCGAGCTAAGTCACATGTGTGGACTAAGCATATGGTTGGACGGCTGGGCTTGTGTTTGTGACAACTCTAAACCATCCAACTGTAAATTTCGTTAAAAGATGCATGTGTGAAGGCTACGGTCTAAATTGTTGTATTAACCTCTCCAAAGTTATCAATTGATTTATTTTTCCTAAAAACAATTATCAATATTGAAGATAAGTTTGAAAATTTAAAATTGTATAATTTGTAAATAGGTTTGAAATATTGTGATGGTAATTAACGTTTTGTTATTAAAATTATTTTATTTTCAATATTACATTATTTATTATATTAAAAATCTCACGCTATTAAGGTAACTTTGGACAATTTGTAATTGATATACGAAATAATCATGATCAAGAATAACCTAAATAAACTATAATGTATAAATAAGGTTGAGTGTTTTATATGATAACACTTTGATATAGTCCATTTGATTCAAATTATTTGGATGAAAATCACATGAATATGGGTATTATATATAATAAATTTGTATAGAACTAAAACATGGAGTACATTGAGCTTGTTGTCTGATTCTCCAGAGTTGTTGGAAGAGCATGTTTTTGGAAGATGAAATTGAGTTGATTTTCCTCGTGGTAGAGGATGAGAGTAGCGTTGAGAAAAAGCAGCATGTAAACGAAGCTGTAAAAACAACTTAGAGCAACAATCACTCACCAATTGCCATTACAAGTGAGTAATTTAGTGTGTAATTTGGTGTCATAGTAATTCACTCCGCCTTCTTGCTCATGGCTCATGGCTTTCACTTCTTCCATTCTCTTCTTCAACTGTTCTTTAACTTTCATTATTTTCATGAACAAGTTGAGAGGGGATCTGAATGGTCGATTTAATGACCTTTTTTTTTCTATATTTATATGTGAGGGTGGGGGTTGCCTTTCTGCATTATTGTTGTGCTGTTAGGACATCACCAATTTCCATTATAACTTCTATTGTTGAATAAGATATCAAATATTAAAATAAACCGTAAACAAATATACTATCATGACCCAATGTTTTACTACAATGACTCAAAACGACAATGTTGTGTAGTGTAGTGTGTATCATGAAAACTCCAAAGGATATCAACCGAAAGAAAATCATTTATTTCATAAGAAGAAAGAGCATAAAGAATAAAATCATGACCAAATTCAAAATTGAAAGACATGAGTGTTTTTGTACAAAATGAAAGACTGGACTGACGCCCGGGACATGTTTTCCTCTGCGACAATCCACATCTCTCAAACACGCTCTATCTTGCCCAAACGCCTCACGTTCCTGAAAAAGAAAAATGTAACAAGGAAGAGTATAAGGGTTATACTCAGTAAGTCACCTACTTGTTGGCTCTCATCGCATTCTAGGCCTAACAGGTTTGTACGTGCTTCTCATTGGCTCTAGGACATATGTTTCTAGTCTTAACCCCTTGGGGCTATTTTGGTTCTCCGTCCTTTCATTTACACCTAAGAGTTATGAATGACTGGTGTATCTCTACGAGGTGCTACCTCATGCATGGCTATTTGAGACTATATGGTATCTTACCTAGGGGTGTGCTGAGTACCTCCCAGGTCCATGATAGTCCTCCTCATTGGGGGGCGCGACCCCTCCCTTATCCCATGCACCTAATGAGTTGTACGACGTGGATCTCACGTTTTCCATGCGAAACGACTAGAAGCAATGGGTACTGATCAGTAACCCCTGGTCCCCCACGAAGCTATAGATGTCATTCACATAACTAGTAGCCGAAGAACACCCCTAAGGTGCTTCGTTTGCCGTGGTGATCGGCTAGGCTCCTAGGGAAGGGTTAGGTCTAAATTTAGTGACTTGTCACTCTAACCACAAATCCCTAAACTTATTATAATAAATGGGTCAACCAAGTGTGCACACATTGGATTATCTAAAATCAACATATATAATTCATGCAGAATATACATACATGCTCAACGGGATGATAACATTCATCTACACCTAGAGTGCAGAGTTCACAATTTCTCATCCTTCTTTCAGCATAAATTAAACACATACATACATATATAGCGGAAGTATAAAACATGAATACATTCAACTTCACATTCCCTACTCAAATTACCTAAAATCATTTCCTGGAAAAGATACGACCTAGGGTGAAATTACTAGCATGCATGCATCCAAACGATCTCTACAAGTATTTCTTCATAGAAATTCGTACGATGACTTACATGGTTTGTGAGCCAATAAACTTGGGCAAGAAGAACAAGTTTCTAACTTATTTAGTAACTTTCAGAGAATGGTTTGTAGACTCAATAGAACAAGTCACTAACTTATGGAGTAACCTTAGGGAATTGTTAGTAGACTCAGGAGAATAAGTTACCAACCTATGGAGCAACTATATGAGAATTGGTAATATTTGTCAAATTGTGGACCATGTTTTGTGGTTATGGACCCAAATTTGTGCTTTAATTAGGAAGATTGTTAGTTATTTTTATCTTAAGAAGAAAGTTTAGGAAGTTAGTGTTTTCTCCTACTCACTAGGGAGTATGTTTTTTTTTCAAACAACAACAAATAGAATTGAAAAGGCAACTGCTTAAGTTGGTTCCTTGTTCCAAAAGATCTCTCCCATCAAATTGTTCTTTTTGTTCCTTTATTTATTTTGAGTTATTTCGATTGTGGGCCAATTCCAACACTTGGTATAAGATACCAAGTATATTGAAACAAATACCGTCACCATACAAAGTCACCGGAGAAGAAGTGACAACGATAAAGAGCGAAAAGAAGGAGAGTGTAATGCTTTAGTATTCATTAATCACGAAGAGTAACTACGCAACATGGTCGATAAATATGCGTGTCAACTTAAAGGCACAAGGCGTGTGGGACGCAAGCGAGCATGGTGATGTTGAGGAGCATAAGGACAGGATGGCTCTTGCCGCAATCTACCAAGCAGTCTCGGAGGACGTTCTTCTCATCTTAGCAGAGAAGGACTCGGCAAAGGCAGCGTGGGAGACGCTGCAAATAATAAATGTGGGTGGGAACGTGTCAAGGAAGCAAAGGTGCAGACCTTGAAGAATGAGTTCGAGGCTATCCGCATGAAGGACTGTGAGTCAATAGACGACTTTGCTATGAAGTTGACGACGATCGTCAGCGGCATCCGTTCATTAGGCGACATGGTAGAGGAGATCTCCATCGTTAAGAAGTTCTTTCGAGCTGTTCTCCCAAGATTTATGCAAATTTTTACCTCCATCAAGCAGTTCGATGGCCTCAAGAACGTGTCAGTTGAGGAGGTCATTGGTCGTCTTAAGATTCATGAGGAAAGACTTCATGGCTATGAAGACAAAGAGGAGGAGAAACACCTCTTACTCACACATGAGGAGTGACTCGCATGGACGAAAAGGAATGATGCGGTTGACTCTTTCTTTTCAAGTACGAGGGGACGCGACAACCATAGCAAGAAAAACAAAGGTCGTGGACATGGCCGCAGATGTGGTAGTAGAGGAGGCCGTGACAATACCTCACAAACCCATGACAATGTCAATCCGTGGAAGGACAAGAGTATAATTAAGTGTTACTCTTGTGGAAAGTATGAGCACTATGTAGTAGAGTGCCACAAGAAGAAGCGCAATTTGGAGGCAAACTCCACACTCACGCAGGATCAAGAACCCGTACTAATGTTGGCCGAGAAGATGGTGTAACGAAAAGAAGGTTATGACGAGCTTCTCACAAAAGGAGAAGACCAAGTGGAGACCAACATGTGGTACCTTGATAATGGAACAAACAACCACATGATCCGAGATATCACACATGATTTGTATATTTATAAATGTTCACAACAAACCCTTTTATCCTGTTGTTGAGTTATATAAACGGTGGAGACTAGTGTAAAATTATGGAAATCTGAAATTACAAGAAAACCCTTTCATAATTCATTTAACCTAAACTGATTTTGTGTTAAATTGATTGAGTTAGTGTTTCAAAATGTTGTGATTGTTTTTTAGGGAAAAAAAAAAAACTCCAATGGGTTGAGAGAAAAGCGTACAGCTGATATACCAAAAACTTTAGTATATAAATGTGAAACTCAATTATCCATAATGCCGAAGAAAATAAAATAAAATTGAAAGTGGGATTATGTCATCATTAGGTTATGGTATCGAAAGAATAAATTGTGTTTGTTTAGAGAGAGAATATTGCATTTATACAAAGGGTTTTGCCAAAAGTTATGTCTAACAAACCAAAGTTCCCTTATAAATTTTGAAAGCATGTCTAAAACTTACTGTTTTTATTCTTTAATATATTAATCCAAAACCATATATAAAGATTGATTAACCAGCGCAACAAGGTTGAAGAAAGGCAGCAGCAGCAGCACACCCTCACAGATAAATATATGTATATAACCTCCACCGCTCTCTCCCACTCCACTATTCAGCTCTCTTCTTCACTTATTTCGTGTTCGTGTTTGTGTTCGTGTTCGTGTTCGTGTTCGTGAGAATAATGGAATTTGAGCAACAAATGGAGAAAGTGAAAAGATAAATTGTGCTCCAAATGGGAGTCTACTCCTAAATTTACATTTTTTTATAGGATAAAGTGTGGAATAAAGTATACTTAATGATATAATTACGACAAAAAGTCCATTATAGGAGGGATAGATTACGTTTGTGGGTGACCAAGATTTATGGTCCCATGGAGTCTCCACCGCCTATCTTACTGTAGAAATTAACTTATTATTTTTACTTTTTCAAAATTAATGTAAATTGAGATGGTGTGATGATGTCCCATGGCCTAAACCAAAACATTGGGATTCAAATACTCCCATCAAATTTGGTTCTAAATTCTAATATCATTTTAATAGTAAAAATATTAATGATTATTTTATAAAAGATCAAGAATAAATGTGCAAGACTTGCTTATAGTATTATTCAAGAACGGAGTAATTATGCAGAAACATCCTCGCATTCTCACATGTTAGATAGTTTGAAAACATTCCTACACACGGTAATCGTGGGTCATATCCAAATTAAACTATACTTTCAAAACATGCTCCAAAGTTATTGGTTGAATTTGCAATAAAATAATCAAATAAAGAAAATAATGGCAGGAGAGGGAAAGTAATAAACTTTGTTTGATGATTGAAGAGGAGAGAGAAAGTGGAATAGGGCTGCCCTCCTTCCCTCTCTCACCTATATAATCCATCCCACTCCCAAATCTTCCCCCCATCAAATAGGTTAAGGGTTTCAATTGGCATGCCCATGGACAGGAATTTTGAGGCGTTGAATGCCGCTGCTAACGATGAAGAAGCAAGGGTTTGTGAGTTGGAGAGGAAACTCCACAACATAGCTTTGGGGTATCTCATTTGGGAGAGGTGCTTTTTCTTTGCTGTCTCTCACAATTCTTCCTCCCACAACTGTGTTCCTTTGTGGATGGTTGTGGGGTTGAGTCTTTCTTGTTCCGCTCTCTACCTTTTGATGTTGTTGCAGAATGTGAGTATGATGTTCCGCTCTCTCAATACGCTCAACATGATTTTGAGAGAACGCACTCTCATCTTGGAGGCAAGAAATGAAGAAGATGGTGGGTTGGAGCTGAATTATGGTTTCCAGGTGAGGAAACTCAACGATGGGAGGTTCAGAATTGGGGAGAGGAAAGTTTACATATACGCCATTGCGTGTGCTTTGGTTGCTGTGACTGCTTTCGAGGTGTGCGCATGTACTTACTCGGTGTCGCTATGTGAATGAAGAGGGAGTGATTGGGATGATGGAGGTGGAAGATGAATCTCACACTTTGTTTGTTTGTGTTTCTATGCTTTTGCATTTCTCATGCTTCCTTTGTATCTTTGTGTGATTAAAAGCCATTCATGTAGATTACTACATGAATTGTTAAAAGGGTTTTGTTTTAATCAATATTTACAATATAAATTAATCTCTACTTTTAAATTTCCAATTTAGTTTAGTCTCCACCGTTCACAATACTCAAAGGATAAAAGAGTTAGGGTTTGTACGAGTTAGGGTTTGTTGTGAACAACATGTGTGAGATAGGCGATTTACCTCTAGTATTATATGTATATGAATGTATAATACTTATAGTATTTAAGGAGAGGTTTCCACACAGTTATAAACAGTGTTTCGGTCTTTTCTCAATCTAGTGTGAGATCTCGTAAACAACGTTGCTTAGTTCTATTTCGTAAAAGTAATTTCTTAGGTACCTATTTGATTAAGTTCCGAAATGAGTAGAGGGTGAAAAATGAAAGAGGAGAGGGAGGACAAAATGGGGATAAAGAGAGAAAAATGAGAGGAAGAGAGAGAGCAAAATAAGAGTGTGAAGAGTGAAAGGAAACATAGGAAAGTATGAATGAGAGGAAAAGTAAAGTTAGAATATTTATATTAAATTAAAAAGAAAAGAGAAAAAAAAAAAAAAAAAAAGAGCCAAATCTTGTCTTTCCTCACCACTTTATCCAAGAAAATGGAATAAATTGTATTAAGAAAAGAAGAGGAAAGGGGGGTTTCAATTACATTTAATTTTGTTTAATTTTGTTTGAGATCCCTAACATTTTACTTCAAATTAGGTTTGAAAATATATGAAAATTAAAAGAAAATAGAAAACTTCATTTAATTTATTAGATTAGATTGTATAAAGGCAAGAGGACATAAGGGGCATAGTGTTGGCACATATATTATAATTGAATTCCGATGCTTAATGGACCTGTTTGCATATAAAGTAAATCAACAAGCTTGACTATGACTAGCTATACACATATTTGGAACACTCACTTTTTCCTCCTTTGCCTGCAACTTTTGTCATCTAAGGTGTTGGACCCTCTTGTCTCCACCTTTGTCATCTAAAGTCTTCGACCCTTTTGCCTTCAACTTTCTCATCTAAGGTCTCGACCCTTTGTTTGTAAAGCTTGACCTTCATTTCTGGCTTCAGCCCCTCAACAAAATTGAAAATCTTACTTTTATCAATATGCCTCAATTCCCTGGCCTTTATTTTTACTATTATCAAGACATTCTTTTGGAAGAACTGCGTATTGAGAATTGTTAGGAGGAAATTTCACATTAGATAATTTAGGGAATGATCATGGATTTATAAGTAAGGAATATATCTCCATTGATACGAGATCTTTTTGAAAAAGTTTAAAGCAAACTAATGAAAGTTTATGCTCAAAGTGAACCGTAACAACTATTTTAAAAGTAATTTGAATTGGATAATATTTGTTTGAAAGAATATTTTGAATTTTAAAGGTTAAATTAAGGAAAAAGTGCTTAAGGGACAGGGTTGGTTATGGAAGCGTGGATGGATATCTGTGGGCCCTTCATCCCACATTGTTTAATTAATTAATCATTCATTTATTTATTTATTAAAAGAGAAAAAAATGTAATGTTTTCCACTTATTCTAGTTTTGGATAATTAAAGTTTTTCCTGGAAATAAATTTAAAGCACATCGGAATCCCCACAAACAATTAGAAAGGATTACTTTTGGAATTGGTGCGTGAGAGGCACGTGTTTGTATTGTATGTTTGGGAGAGAAAGGGACATGATTATTTATTTGGTTGCCTCGATAATTTAGACCAACTCAACTCGAATTATAAGAATTGGGTTATTTTTTCTGAATTCGAGTGGCCTTGGTTCAATTTCGAGTTCATAAACTTTGAGTTGACCCAAACCAAACAAAACTTATAAAATCAATTAAAAATTTTATTTTTGAGTTGGATCGGATTATGAAAAATGAATATATATTTTAGGCTTCTATTGGTATCAAGATAGTATAGTGAACGTTGCAATGTTGTTGCAAGAAGTGGAAAGAAACATGCTCAAATTACAGATGCTATAAGTAACATCTCAACACTACCATTCCAACCACAAAACTTTGGTTAGACCATAATTTTTGGCAGAACCCTTAATATGCTTTGAATAAACACAATATGCTTTTGATAGCATAACATAATGATGAGATAACCCACTTGCAATTTCTTTTTCTTTTTCTTCTTTTTCATTTCATTGCATTGTGGATAATTGGGTTTCACATTTATATCCTAAAGTTTTTGGCAGTACGGTCTTCTCTCGACCCACTAATTTTATTATAGAGACCATTAATGGAGTGTTTTTGATCCTAATAAAAGCCGAAAATATATATTCAACATTTTGAAACGTTAAATCAGTTGAGAGGGAATGAAAGTAAATTTGTGTTTAGCTCAAGGTTTTGAATAATGATACAAAATTAATTAATTAAATCTTTTGAATATATGGGATAAATGGTGAGTCAATAAATTAGGACAAAAAAGTCTATGATACTATACTCTACCTTTGTGGGTGTTGAAAGATTTGTGGTCTCATGAATATTGAGGCCACGTGATTATGTTCGGTTCTAAACTAAAAAGTTGGGATTCAAATATCACTAACGTTAATTCTATATTATAATTTCTCTTTTATCATTTTAATAGATTTTTACTTTATGAAAGATTATGAATAAACATGCCCGACTTATTTATTTACACTACAAGAAATAATGAACAAGATACCTTGCGAAAAACGTTATTATAGACTTTTTATAGTGTTATTCGTACGTCGTGACAATCCATATTATTAAAAGTCGGACTTTTTATAGCCGTTTTTTTTAAAACTATAATATATGTTATAATAGAATATAAAAGTATAGCTTTTATATATATATATATATTTTTTGTTATGATATAGCTAAAAAAAATTGTGTTATAATATAGTCTTATAGCTTTGATCTTATGCTATAATGCGCGTTTGATAGCACTTATATTCAGTTGTATAAATTTTATTATATCTCTTATTCATAATTAATTTTTTTCAACAATGTTTTTGTTTTAATATAATTTACTCTGACTAAACTTAAAATTGACATTATATGAAATGATATTTTCATAACACATCAAGTATAAAAGGTTTCTTCATAATTGAAATTTCACAATCTACTTACCCATTACAAAATAAAGAAGTTATTTGAAGGATACAGTATAAGGTATTTGTGGTATGTAATTACAAAAAACAAACGTAGTTGAATCTCCCAACTATATCTAGCGTTGTAATCCACGAGAACAACTTCTCATTGTTTGCTAATCTCCAAGCAAACTTATACTTCTCATGGTCCATTAACTATGAGGTAAATATTAAATTCTCAACTTCCAAATTAAAATATTTTATACTTAAAAGAGATTAATTATACCTTTAAATGGTATCTAGCCTCGCTTAATAGGCTCACCAACATAGAGATCCTAACAACATTTCCAAGCATGTAGCTAATAGACAACTGTCATTGAATTAATTAAAATGACAATTTCTTGTATATAAAAATTAATTCAACTTCAAACTTAGAATTAGGTGACTAAAATTTGATAAAAACGATTACATAAACATATGCTTTTAGATTTAGAACTGAGATTAAAGCAAGATTAGGTGTCACACCTTAGGGATGGTTACTATTATTTGTCACAATTAAGGGCGGCCCTCTGTAGTTACTTCTTAACTTTTTTTGTGAGCATTTTAAGAATTTAATTTTTTTTTTTTTTTTTGAGACAGTAAATACCCACAAATTAGTATAGAAGGCAGCATTATTTTTATTTTTAAGTTTGATGCAATTCTTGTCCGAGTGTACAGGGTACGAGTTGGTTTTAGTTGAGGGAAATTTTTTGATCCAACTAAAAGATGGGAGCCAACTCAGAAATTTTCATAACCCAACCTAACCCAACCCTCTACTTTTTGGGTTGGGTTAGAGTTGGGTTGTCGGGGGTCGTTGACTTTGAAAAAAAAAATTAAAAATTTTATTTATCAACAATTCATAATTATTTCGATACCATCTTAAATAAAAGATACTAAAAATTCACATAACACAAATCAATTTATACGTAGTAAACACTAGAATGGGCATAGTTTTATTAAATATTCTTTTAAGTTTTATTAAATATGCTTTATTAATAGTCCAGCAGTCATTTCATTATAGAACAATTTATTAAAGAAAATATGTTCCAAACATAAAAATTACACAAACAATTTAAATTAAATCACCAAAAAAAAAAAAAAAAATTGCTAGGGTCAAAGTTTTATTAATGGTCATTTCATTTCATCCAAAATTTGTGTTTACGGAAGCATTCGAGAAATTGTTCAATATAAAATCAGTACTAAAAGTTGATCTATAAGCTACAATAAACACTAGAACCGTCAAAATATTTTGAGTAACCTTTTGATAAAACTCTTCTGTGTTTAAATTCATTTATTTTCCACAAGTTCGTGAGAAAAACGATTGATGGAAACTAAAATAAATTTTAAAGTCGTTTTCCAATCAATACAAATATAGAAATTCTCAATTCCAAAAAATTCATTAAAAACATCATATTCTAGCAAGTCTTAGAGAATAAATATGACTATCCTATGCATGTACCATTGTCTCGAATTGCGATGTCGCCATCAACCGTATAGGAATGTCTTGCCCTAACCTAAAATAGAAGTATCACGTGGTTTGAGTATTTAAAGAAATACTCAATAAGTGACCCTACCATTGAGGTTAAATGAAGAACATGTAAAAGCAAGGATGAGACTTATCATAACGTACTATTTTTCTATGGTACTATCCTAATGGGCAGCTTGAATGTATACCATATACTTTACACAATGTCCATACGTGCGAATATGGACTCACTAGTCAGTTCGCACACCGTTGGTCCCCTTTTTTTGTCGGGTGAGCATTCTCTGGTAGCTCTTTATGCCAGACACTTGTTAGAATTAGTAATCGTCACGGCAGCATTATGTAAAACATAATGATAGTTCTCCTATCTATTGGTGTACGCGTCCGTACCCTCGTGATGGAATAGGGGTATCCCCCAATGCATGAGCACTTGAGGTCCCAATACTTTTCTATTTTCAACATTATTAAATATAAACCTCACTATCATTTTTCATTCATATCATATCATTTATCATTTTTCAGTTCTCATATCATGCATACTTCTAATGTTGTCATATTTCAGGCAATTTATCGTAATTTTATGTCATTCATATCATGGTGTATACATACATTTTAGGAGACATAACATAACGTTTCATGCTTTTAACATAGTATTTCATGGCGTGCAATTCATACAGTAATTACCTCAACGATCACGTAAAACAATCTAAAAATAACATATTCCTAACATATCAGTTCGCATTATGTCATTACATAGACGTAACAATAATCATATATTTCATACCATAACCTATATCATATCATATACATATCATTTTTCTACATATTTATACATGTATTCGTCATTCTCATATCCGTTCATAATCATATCATTTCGTAAACACTTCGTGGTCATATCATTCCCTAACTTATCATAACCATAACGTTCTTATACATATCACAGTCATATGGTTATATGAACGTACCTTAGTCATATTGTTACAGGAATGTATTCTAGTGCTATCGTTCTATCAATCTATCATAATCCTATCTCTTTCTACCCATAACCTAACCATATTCTTTTATCAATTGAGCGTGAACGTTTTCTATACATAACTTAACTGTATCGTCCTATTAATTATTATTTAACTATAGTGTTTTCTATACATAACCTTATCGTATCGTCTTATTAATCTCTCCTATTCATAGCACTTCGAAACGTAACCTAACCTTAACGTTTCATGAACATATCATACTCTTATCGTTACATAATGTTTAGTTCATCATTCTCGTATCCTATCTCAAACATATCTTTGAACACATCGTATCGTAAGCATTATCATATCATAAACAAATCGATCCATAAACAATTCACACATATCAATATATATGACACGTGCAGAACCACGGGGCACGTGTTAACATCAAATATAATCATGTTGATAGTACAGTCACTTAACTGATTAGCTTAAGTTGGTGTCACCACTCAACTTCTTGCAGCAGCATCTCAACATTCACGGTAGTATCATGATGATAACAGAAGCCTAATATATATTCAACATTTTGAAATGTTAAGTAATCAATTCAACATAAAATCAATTTAGGGGGAATGAAAGTAAATGAGGGGAATAAAAGTAAATTTGTGTTTAAAACCCTTCAATTTTTTTTCTTTTAACAAAATTAATGTTATAAACTAGCTAGAAAGGTTTTAAATAATGTACAAAATTAATTAATTAACCAATTTTACTACATTGAATTATTAGTCAATGATGTAATTACGACAATAATAATAATAATAATCCATGATACTAATAAATTGACGTTTGTGGTGATCAAAGATTCGTGGTCGCAGACTCTCTACCCCACTAACGGTACAAACAAACATAGTTTAGTTTTAACGTTAATCCCCGACCCCACCCAGCCATAACTCCTCTATTTGAACCCATTTATGTCGGGTTCTAAATTAAAAAAAAAAAATTACGTTGGTTCTATATTCTAATTTCTCCTTATTATTTTAATACATTTTTACTTTATAAAATATTTATGAAAGATCCCGATTTATTTATTTATAGGGTTGAACAGCACAACAATTATCCAGATACAGGATCATAGTTCGGTCATATCTAAATTAATATATAGTTTGAAAACATTTAGATTTTATAATAATATGGGAAGGAAACATGTTCCAAAATTTCCTTAATCAAAGAATGGAATGAATAGGAGGAGAGAGAAAGTAACAAAGTCCCATGTCCACATTTGTTTATGTGAAGAGGAGAGAGAAATTGATTGCAACAGGAGGGTCCTCTTCTATTCTTAACGTTGCCAAGAATGATAATATAATTCATTCCAATTTCTTAGATTAAATTGCAAGTTAGAGATAGAGGACATAATTTAATCGTATAATTTTTATTAATAATTTGATTCAAATTGTTCATATGATTGGAGGTATTATATACAATAAATTTGTATAATATTCCATCATGAAATTTTTAATTTTATCTTTATAAATTTCTCTATCGAAAAGGTTAATATTTCAAAAAATGATCCTGAATTTATTCCAATTTTCATCTCGTTGTTAAATTAATTATTAGGAGGTAAAGCTTATGAAATATGGTTGGCTATGGTGGATGGATATTTGTGGGCCCTTAATCACACATGATATATTACTTGGAAGTCGACATTATTTAATGAATTAATCATTTATTTATTTATTTAAAAGAGAAAAAAAAAAACTAATGTTTTCTACTTATTCTACAATTTATTAAGTGAGGGACCCACACATTTCAAATTCTTTTATTCTTCTTGTTTATTAAATAATCCTCCTCGAAATTGAAGGCACATCGGAATCCCCGCGGAAAATAAAAAAGGGTATTATTTTTGGAATGGGCGCGTGAGAGCCACGTGTCTGTGGTGGCCATTATTATCTTTTGGAATTGGTGCGTGAGAGGCACGTGTCTGTGGTGAGCGTTTGTATTGTATGTTAGGGAGGGAAAGGCGGCTTTTACCGACTGATTGACCTCATTATTTATTTATTTGTTTATTTATATATTTATTTGTTTCTTTATTTATTTGGTAAATACTAGAAGTGTACATCAAACCATCAAACCATCAAACCAGACAATGGAAACCAATTCAACCCGAATTATAGACGTTCGGTTATTTTTTCTGAACTCAAATTGATTCGATTTTGGGTTTATAAAACTCAAATTGATTCGATTTTGGGTTTATAAACCTCGGGTGACGTGAACTAAACAAAATTTATAAAATCAATTAAAAAATTTAGCATATTCAAAGGTATGTCACAATGGTAATTTCGGCTTACTAGTACTACTAATGCCCGTTTCACATTAATTGAAATGATAAAAAAAATTAGTTTTAATAGATTTGAAAAAATTAGGTTTTTTAAACTAATCATTTTTATTATTTTTTAATATATGATCTATCTTTATATATTCATTAGTTTTAGAGTAACTAATTCTCAAGATTACTCAAGAAATGTCCGTATTTAGTTGTCTTTAGTTCTATGTCAATTTTGAGTTAATAGGTTAAAGATATAAAGATTTTTTTTAATGATTATAGATTGATTTGTATTTGTTTGTGAACTTTTAATATCTTTTGTCTAAAATTGAATCGAATAATTATGAATTGTTGATAAATAATTTTTTTTAAATTGAATCGAATAATTATGAATTGTTGATAAATAATTTTTTTTTAAAAAAAATTAACAATCCAACAACCCAACCCGAAAATAAAGGGTTGGGTTAGGTTGGGTTATAAAAATTTTCCTGTTGGTTTGGGTTACCAATCCAACCAACTCAAACTTTTGGGTAGTAATAAAATGACAGTGTTTTAAATGTTTTAACAGGACCTATTACACGATCCAAGATTCAACAAGCCTTCATTCTTCATCTACAAAATTGGATATGCTTGGTTCAACTATTATTTCATATGCTACAAGTTGATTCAATTGAGAAATGACAATTTGGAGCTGTTGAAGCAACGGATGAAATTGCTATACATTGCACTTGGATTGATAAAAAACTTTATTTATTATTTTAAATTTCATAATTGTTCCAGGTGAAAATTTAGTTGTGAAATTGACATTCTGTCTAGATTTGTAAGGAGACAGTAAATTATAGTCACTAATTAACTTATCTAGTCGAAATTTAAAAAACTAAAATTCATTAGGTGAAGAGACTATAAATACCCACAATTTTCTGTAGAAATATAAATACCACAATTTTCTGTAGAAATTTAAAAGGATGGAGGGTAAATTATAGCCACTAACTTCCTTATTTCAAGAATTAAAAGTTTCTTCGGGTATAGAGTATAAATACCCACAAATTATTTTGTAAAAGTAAGACATAGTTATCATTTTTGTCATTTCTAAGTTTTATGCCATTCTTGTGATAGATTGTATCGGAGTTTTTCAATCCATCCGCCTTGATTAAGTTCGGGTGTGAAGTGACTCAATTTAGAACAATCTTCCAAATCTTGCTCTTAGATCTTTGATTCTCAGTGATAATCTCATTTTTTGTATGAGGAGATGTTAAGTTCTTCCCTATCTTGCTCATAATCTCATTCTAGTCTTATCTCTGGATTGATCTCAATTTTGTATGAGGAGGTGTTAAGTTCTTCCCTATCTTGCTCCTAGATTTTTTATTCTCAGTGATAATCTCATTCTAGTCTTATCTCTGGATTGATCTCAATTTTGTATGAAGAGGTGTTAAGTTCTTCCTTTTAAGGTTCTAAGCTGATCGTTCAAGATTAATTAGGAGATGCTAAGTTCTTTCCTTTAAGGTTCTAAGCTGATCGCTGAAGATTAGAGTTGACAAAATTTGTATCAGAGCATACGTTGTGGCCTACCTAGAATTGATTTTATGTTTCATTTACGTCCAGTTAATTTATCTATTTATTTTCTTGTTGCCATTTTCACCGTTCTTCCTCATCTTAGATGACTTTCTCCTCATTTTGTTTTTAAAGATCATATTTTGATCTTCTAAAAAAAAAGAAAAAAAAAATATAAAATTTTACTATGATTATAAATCTTTATCATTAAACCATTTGCACGTTTATTTGAAGATAAATGAACTTCAATTCGCATTTTGCTTAAACTATCTAAATCTGTAACCCTTGAGTTTTATATTTTTGTATCTTAATTCAAGATAACTTCTAATTTTGCCCCAATTCCTTAAAAATGAAACTTAGACCATCTCTTATATTTTGCGATTAAGAAGGTAATTTAGTTAAAATCTTCCTTGTTAGTGTGCAATTCTACCCAAAAATATGTTTGTTCCTTTATTTATTTGATCATTTTTTTGTTTTATTGCCTTGAATAGCTTACTACTATAAGAATTGTTTTATCCATATACGAAGATCATAATTTAGTCACTTTCCTTGTGTAGTAAACACGAGTATTCCTAAGGGAGTTGAGTGTGTGAGGTCCTAAGCATATTTAACTGGTGTTTGTGCAATCATGAACCAAGACGAGGAAAATGGAGGGAAGATTAATGAACCAGTTGAAGTAGTCCAGAAGACAAGGAGGAATTGGAAGATGGGAGTCATTTGACACTTATTATAAGAAGCCTTCTTAAAAATAAGTTAACTGAGAATGATATTGATGGTCAAAGAGACAACCTGTTTCACACGCGGTGTTTAGTCAAGGGGACTCCTTGTAGTCTTGTCATTGAGAGTGGAATTAGACTAATGTAGTAAGTACCTGTAACGACCCGAAATTTTCTACTTAATTTAAGGTCGCCACTATATACATATCATGAATATTAAATGCGAAAATACTTCATTTAAACTTTCAGAAAACGTCACCTTCATCTTAAAATATAGTCATGGACTTATGTGTTTTGAAAACACCTTTAAAAACGACACAACAAAAAAATAAATAAACTTTTAAATTAAAAACACATCCTAATCTAGCCTAAGTCTAAGAAAATAAATACGACTACCCTATGAATGTGCCATTGTCTCGAGATGCGATGCCGTCGTCAGCCATACACGAATGTCTTGTCTTAACTAGAAATAGAAGTAGCACATGACTTCAGTATTTAAATAAATACTCACTATTCGGGTAAAATACAAAAACATGTGAATGCAATGACGTGGCCTATCATAACCGTCTAGTTTTCTACGGTACTATCTTAACTGGCAGCTTGGATGTATACCATAACTCTACACACAACCAATATGTGTGAGTACGGACTCACCAGTCAACTCGCACACCGCTAGGCCCCTTTCCTTGTCGGGCGAGCATGATTTGGTAGCTCTTTATGTCGGACACCCTTTAGAATTAGTAACCGTCACGACAGTATTATGTAAAATGTAATGATAGTTCTCTTGCCTATTGGTGTATGTGTCCGTATGCTCGTGATGGAATAAAGGGTATCCCCAATGCATGAGCAAACATAATGCATGAGGTTCCAATATTTTTCCACTTTCAACATTATTAAATACTTGCTATCATTTTTCATTCATATCATATCATTTCCCATCTTTTTCATTCTCATATCATATGGATACATCTAACAGGGTTATACTTAATTCCATTTATCGTGATTTCATATCATTCATATCATGCTGTATATATACAATTTAAGAGACATAACATATTGTGTCATGCTTTTAACATAGCATTTTATGACGACAATAATTACCTCAACGGTCACGTAAAATGATCTAAACATAACATATTCCTAACATATCGGTTCACATTATGTCATATCATAAATGTATCAATAATCAAATATTTCGTACCATAACCTATCGTATCATCCTCATACCATTTTTCTACATATTTATATATGTATTAGCCATTCTCATATCCGTTCATAATCATTTCATTTCGTAAACACTCTGTGGTCATAGCGTTCGCTAACTTATCATAGCCTTAATGTTCTTATACATATCACAGTCATATCGTTACATGAACGTACTTTAGCCATATCATTACAGGAATATATCCTAACGCTATTGTTCTATCAATCTATATAATCCTATCCCTTTCTACCCATAACCTAACCATATTCTTTTATCAATCCATCGTGACCATATCGTTTTCTATACACAACTTAACCGTATCGTTATATTAATTATTCTTTAACTATAGTGTTTTCTATACATAACCTTATCGTATCGTTTTATCAATCTCTCATATCCCTAGCACTTCAATACATAACCTAACCTTAACGTTTCATGAACATATCTTACTCCTATCGTTACATACTTTTAGTGCATCATTCTCATCTCCTATTTCAAACATATCATTGAATACATCGTACTGTAAGTATTAACATACAATTCACATATCATAACAAATACATATCGATTCATAAAAAATTCATACATATCAATATATATGACACGTGCAGAACTACAGGGCACGTGTCAACATCAAATATAATCATGTCGATAGTAACGCCACTTAACTGATTAGCTTAGGTTGGTATCACCACTTAACTTCTTGCAACAACATATCAACGTTCACTGTAGTGTCATGATGTTAATAGAAGCCTAAAATATATATTCAACCTTTTGAAACGTTAAACAATCAATTCAACACAAAATCAATTTAGGGGAACGAAAGTAAATTTGTGTTTAAACCCTTCAAATTTTTTTCTTTTAACAAAATTAATCTACTAACAATAAAATGTTTTGAATAATGATACAAAATAATTAATTAAATCCTTTCATTAATCCTAATACATTAAATTATTATGGTTTTCCACCCAAATTTACAATTTTTATAGGATAAATTGTGGTATAAAAGTTTAGTCAATCATATAATTAGGGAAAAAAAAAAAAAAAGTGTATGAGACTAATAATAAAGTTGTGGTACGATTGTGGGTGATCAAAGATTTGTTGTCCCCATGTACGACCGCACTGACGGCTCCAACGTTAATCCCGGATCCCACTCATCTAAGACTCCGCTATTTCAACCCTTTTATATACGCTACGGTCTTCAAATAAATTAATATTTTTATTTTTTCAAAATTAATGAATATGGTGTGATTATGTCCCGTCCTAAGCTAAAAATAAATAAATAAATAAATAAATAAATAAATAAATAAATAAATAAAAAGCTCGATTTTAATAGATTTTTATTTTACGAAATATTTATGAAAGATCAAGAATACTTATTTATTTACCGTCTTCAACCGATAGTTCGATCATATCTAAATTAACCTAGATAATTTGAAAACATTTAGTTTTTATAATCATATGAGGGAACATGTTCCAAACTTTTCATTAAATTTGGAACTAAAATAATCAAATAATGGAATGAATGGGAGGGGAGGGAAATTAAAAGTCCCATGTCCACATTTGTTTTGTTGGAGAGGAGAGAGAAACTGATTGCAACACGGTTATCCTCCTTCACTCTCTCAGCTATATAATCCATCACCGACCAAATGTTCCCCAGTCGAATAGGTTAAGAGTTCCAATTGGTATGCCCATGGGCAGGAATTTTGAGGCGTTCAGTGCTGCTGCTATTGATGAAGAAGCAAGGGTTTGTGAGTTGGAGAGTAAAGCCCACTGGGGTATCTCATTTGGGAGAGTTGGTCGACTACAGTGATAGTGACATGACCGGTGACGTTGATGATTATAAGAGCACTAGCGAGATGATTTACTTTCTCTCAGGTGACGCGATCTGCTGGCAATCAACAAAACAAAAGGTAGTTGTTTTATCTTCCTGTGAAGCATAGTACATCTTCGCTTCGACGGCGACAACTCAGGGGGTCTAGCTTGCACGATTGATAGAAAAACTCATCGAAAGAGAAGGCGATCCACCAATGCTATACGTGGACAACAAAGCTACGATCTCCCTAATCAAAAATTCAGTTTTGCACGACCGGAGCAAGCACATAGAAATCAGATTCCACTACATCTGAGAATGTGCAGATCAGGGGCTCATCAAGATTGATTTCATCCGAACAGAAAAATAGCTTGGAGACATTTTCACCAAGTCCCTGGCCCGGGTAAAATTTGAAGAACTATGCTCAAAGATCGAAGTTCAAATATAAGGTAGATATACCACAACTTTTATCTAACACAGACCTTAAAGAGTGAGTTTGAGGCTATCCGCATGAAGGACTGTGAGTCAATAGACAACTTTGCCATGAAGTTGACGACAATCGTCAATGGCATCAATTCATTAGGCGACATGGTATAGGAGATCTCTGTCGTCAAGAAGTTCCTTCGAGCTGTTCTCCCAAGATTCATGCAAAGTTTTACCTCCATCGAGCAGTTCAGTGCCCTCAAGAACGTGTCAGTTGAGGATGTCGTTGGTCGTCTTAAGATTTATGAAGAAAAACTTCGTGGCTATGAAGACAAAGAGGAGGAGAAACATCTCTTTCTCACACATGAGGAGTGGTTAGCATGGACGAAAAGGAATGATGCAGCTAACTCTTTCTTTTTAAGTACGAGGGGACGTGGCAACTATAACAAGAAAAATAGAGGTCGTGGACGTAGTCGCGGACATGGCCGCGGACGTGGTGGTAGAGGAGGCCGTGACAATACCTCACAAACCCATGATATGTCAATCACCGGAAAGACAAGAGTATGAGCCCTATGCGGTAGAATGTTGCAAGAAGAAGCGCAATGAGGAGGCAAACCTCACACTCACACAGGATCAAGAGCCCGCACTAATTTAGGCCGAGAAGATGCCTAACCTATTGATATTTAATGAAAAGAAGGTTATGATGAACCTTCTCACAAAAGGAGAAGACCGAGTGGAGACCAACATGTGGTACCTTGATAACGGAGCAAACAACCACATGACCGAAAATATATAATTCTATATGGAAATTTGTTATCTCACACATGATTTCTAGATTTATAAATGTTCACAACAAACCCTTTGTAAAATTTTGGAAATCTGAAATTACAATAAAGCCCTTTCATAATTCATGTAGAAAATATACATGAATAACTTCTGGTACAAACCCTTGCACCCAGAACCCTCCACCAATGAACACACTTAAAGAGAAAAGAAAACGCACGATTGACATGTGAGACAATGACATTTTAATTCATTTTGTTTAATTTTGTTTGAGATCCCTAACATTTTAATTCAAATTAGGTTTGAAAATATATGAAAATTAAAAGAAAATAGAAAACTTCATTTAATTTATTAGATTAGATTGTATAAAGGCAAAGGAAACAAGGCGCATAGTGTTGGCACATATATTAATTTAATTCAGATTCTTAATGGACCTCTTTGCATATAAAAGTAAGTCAAAAAGCTTTGTGACTAGTTATATTTCGAAGATTCACTTTCTCCTCTTTTGCCTTCAACTTTGTCATCTAACAATTTGGACCCTTTGTTTGTATGGCTTTATCCCCTCAACCAAATTGAACTTTTTTTTTTTTTTTTTTTTTTTGACATGTTAGGAATATCTGACCTAAGTTAGAAAATCGCTTAACGTAGTCTCAGATATTCTCAATATGTCTCAGCTTCCTTAACTTTCTTCTTACTATTATCAAGACATTCTCTAGGAAGAACTGTGTGTGGAGGATTGTTGGGAGGGAGTCCCACATTCGCTAATTTAGGGAATGATCACGGATTTATAAGTAAGGAATACATTTTCACTAGTATGAGGTGGTTTGAGGAATTTCAAAGTAAAATCACCAGAGATTAGGCTCAAATTGGACAATTTGAATATTTTATTTGAGAGAGTATTTTGAATTTTAGACCTTAATTTAAGGACAAAGTCATTGGTATTAGTTTGGAATTGGCGCGTGAGTGGCACGGGTCGATGGCGTGTATTGTATGTTAGGGAGTGAAAGGTTCACTCGGCTTTTATTGATTGACTCGCTTATTTATTTGTCTGTTTATTTATATATTTATTTGTTTATTTATTTATTTGGTAAATGCTAGAGTGTACTTCCTACTCGATAATTCAGACCAATCCAACCCGAATTATGGGGGTTGGATTATTTTTTCTGAACTGACTCGGTTCAACTTCGATTGTTTTACGTGACCAGGAATATATCTGACATCCTTTAATGTCTACTGATTTCCTGACGTAATTTTTATGTAGACATCCCTTTTTTCCTTCAATCTCCAAATCTTTGTTGTCGATAAGATACACCTTCTCGAAACATAGATGAATGAAAAGTTGTATCTGAATCCAAAATCGAGGATTCAATCGGATAGTCAATGCTGAGAATTAGAGCATCCTCAAAGTCTTCTGCTTAATGTTCTTTCATTTTGATTGACCTTTTGCTTGGGCCCCTCGATTTACTTCTTCCCCTTTGGTCAACACTGAGAGCACCACCAAATGAATTCTCAATTTTTCATTTGTGTATACTTTCGCTTAGAACTACATCTCGAATTTCATCGAACTTCAGCTTCTCAGATTCTCGGTAACTGCTCATCACGACAGCAACATTATCCCACGACTCGGGGAAAGATGACATCAAAATCAGTGCCTTAATTTCATCTCAGAAATTAATTTCCACCCAACTCAGTTGACTTACAATCATATTGAATTCGTTTATATGATCAACAATAGATCCACCTTTAGACAATTGTAGATTAAACAATCTCCACATCAAATACACCTTGATTGATGAGAGACACGTGTGAGTGGGCGTTTGTATTATATGTTAGAAAGGAAAAGGTTGTGTTTATAGCTAATTGACTTGATTAATTAATTAATTAATTAATTATTGATGGATTTATTTATTTGATAAATGCTATAATGGGTAGCTCATCCTTCTCCTATCTTTTGTTTATTCTGATAATAAAGGGAAAGTTTGTGCATGTATAAAAGGTCTCCCACACATTCAAGTTTTTAAAAATGATTTTTTTAGATATAAGGTAATTGTTAGATCTAAATTTTTCTTAAAAGAGATCAAAAGTTAAAATGGTAATTTTTATAGTTAAAAGTTAAACAGATACAAATTTGATGGACTCTTCCAAAATATATATATATATATATATATATATATATATCATATCAAGAAACCGATTAAAGAAATAACTATTCGTGTAACAACCCGACTTATCTCATAAGTAACGGTTAAGGCCATTACAAAGAAAAATAATTTGATAGTTTTAAAATTAATGAAAACTATGTAAAAATGGTTATTTATTAAAATCGGGTGAGGGGTACCAAGGTTAAAACATGCGACCTATTCAAACAACATAAGTAAATTAAAATCAAAAGGTAATATGGTGTTACCAGATAGTTCCACAAACATAGTTTAAATCAATCAATAAACAAAAAGTGGGGAAAGTCTATCCATAAAGATAAATAAAATCTTTGAGTCACTCCATGACTGACTTTTGCACCCTATTCGTCACCCCGTATGCCACAACTTCTTCTAAAAACCATTAAAAAAAAAGTGAGTACTAAAATATAACCCTATTGGGTCAAATACATGAATCGTTATAGGGTCAACCAAAATCGAGGGACCCTAGTGGTTAATCACTCGGACCATTTAAAAAAAAAAGGGTGAATATTCCTATTGGGTCAAATACATAAATTGTGAGGGGATCAATCAAAATCGAGGACCCTAGTAGTTAATCATTAGAACCCTAATAGTTAATCACTAGAAACGCACGTAATTACCACAAGAAAATCAACCTCCTCTCCTTTACTCCTTAAAATAAATTCCTTGAAAATACTCCTTTACTCCTTAAAAATACTGGTTATCCAAAACACACACGCGTAATCATTACCCCTTTACTCCTTAAAATACTGGTTACCCAAAACACAAGCAACATTCCCCCAAGGAAATCAACATGTTCTTAAAATGACTATCAAAAGCTGGTTACCCCAAACACGCAGTGTGTAACCCTTACTTATAATCATTTTCTGCAATCCCCCAATAGTGGCTAGTTACCCGAAATACACAACGTGTAACTATTACCACAAGCTCCCTAACCATCACCATCAAACAACTATTACTCCAAGCTCCTTAACCATCACCATCAAACAACTATTACTCCAAGCTCCTTAACCATCACCATCAAACACAACATGCAATAGGTCCCAAAACGTTTGATTTCATGAACCAATGTATATTATATCATACAACTCACATCAAACCAAATCATCAAATATAATTACACATGCAACAAATTAACAATCATCAATTACACCATGTTTATCAACCACTAAATGTAACTATGAAGCACAACGACCCGGGAAAGAAAGAAAAAAAAAATATATATATATAATAATAATAATAATAATAATAATAATAATAATAATAATAATAATAAATAAATAAATGAAAACGAAAAAAAAAAAAAAAAAAAAAAAAAAAAGAAACTCAGTCGCCGGAAAACCCGCGAGTTTTCCGGCGACCGCCGAGTTTCGTGGAACCCACGCGAAACGACGGCCACAGCACGCCCACCCTCAGCCCAGCATCTTCAGAACGCCTGCAAAGGGAGAAAAGAGAGAAAATTTCGAGAGAGAGAGAGAGAGTTCGAACAAACGTCGGCGAGTGTCCAGTTTCTCCGACGAGCCCTCAAACCACCCTCAAACCGACACCAAACGACCTGTTACCACCATAAGAGGGATCCCTAACGAAAGCACAATAACTCAGGGTGCGTTTTGTGTTATTTCGTAAGCGTCGTCGTCGGTAACCGAGGTCGGAAAATTAGGTTTCTTAATCGATTCTTAGATCTGTGGCTTTTAGGAGCTTCTAGGCCGCAAAACTCCCAAAAAGGAAAGAAGAACGACGACAAAGAGGAAAAGGGAAGGAAGAGGACCGAAATCGGCAATGGAAACGCCGCGGGAAGGAGAGAGAAAGCTCGCCGGAAAATCGGCCGAAGTCGGGTAAGGAAGACGAGATCCACGGATTCGGGTCAACCCAAACCCAAAACCCGGGAGAGCCAGCCCGTTCCTCCCTTGGCCTCTGCCTTCGGCTCAGCCCAACTACAGCGGCCCAAACCTCAAACCGGCCCAGAAGCTACGGTTCAGTTGAACCAACCCAGACTAGACCCACGGTCCAATTGAGCAGGCCTGCAAACCAAACACTTGCGGCCCAGCCCAGTAAGCCGAGGCCCAACGATTAGCCTTGGCCCAGTAGCCTTCCACAGCCCGCGACCCGAACCACGACCCGAACCGGACTGCGACCCGCGCTTCGACCCGACACTACCGCCCGACGTGGCTTTCTCTGCTGCTGCCACATGTCACACAGCGGCGCGGCAGTCCCTCGGCTCGGCTCGACGCAAACGGCTCGGGCTCCCTTCGGTGACGCTCCGGCGGCTCCTCCGGCGGCTCCAGCGGCTGTTCGGCTCGGCTCAACTGTTTTTAGCCCGGTTACCACTGTTTCGACCCTCCTGGATCTGTTTTCGGCCCCGATAAAGGTATCCGAGGCCGTTTTAGAGCCGTATTTCACATTTATTAAATTATAGGTAAATTAATTGTGAAATACTAACGGAAAGTGGTGAACGGTGCGATAGGAAACAAACCCCGGCGACGTAGGAAGCAGCTCTCACGGAACGGGAGCTTACGTTTAGCTATTTAGGGAGTACTTCGGCCAAGGCCAACCAAGTAAGTGGCCTTACTATAGGATAGGCTAAATAATTGTATGAGTTATGATGATGTGTGGATTATGATGCTTGATGATATGTGCAGTGTATACATATTTTGTTGAGTGACGCTTGATATGTTTGACGCACGTTGTGGCAATATGATGAGCATGATGAGTGCATGATTTTTACCTTAATATGATGATGTTTTCCATATTGAGCATGCTAGATGATGATGAGTGCCATATTGCATCATGTCGTTAGATCGATGTAGGACACAACCCTAAGAGCATGAAAATGATATTAATATAAATATCCACGAGTATGCGTTACCTAGAGTAACAAAGAGATGAGACTAGAGGGTTGTGTCAGAAGAGACATTACGATGGATTTAGAGGGACCTCATGCATTTTGTATGTTCATAAGCATAGGGCTACTTCCCCTAGAGATGATGAGTGCGGACGCGCACCTTATGATGAGCGCGAATGCGCACAGGTGCGAAAGCACACAGATGAGGGTGTTCATGAGGCGCATGACACTATGGGGTTCCGCTGACCTCCGGACGTCGCTACAGATTAGCTTGACCAGAGGGTCCAGGGGGTGTGCGAGCGCCCTGGGGACTCACACTCGCACGTGTGAGTCGTGTGTAGGGAAGTACTACACATCCCATTTGTCCGAGACTGGAGGCCACCCCTGAGATGATTAGAGATAGGTCCTAAATCATGATTGCATGTGTTTGCATTTGCATGGCCCCTCTATAGCGGGGCCAGTTACTGAGTATTCTTTGAAATACTCAGGCCGTGTGCCACATCATTTTTCAGGTAAAGGCAAGGCGCACTTGTATGGAGGACGGCGGCATCGCGAGCAGAGACTGTGGCACGTGCATAGGGTAGATTCATATTTAAATTTCTAGTCTTAAGTTAGAATAGGTTGTTTTGCATTTCATTGTTTTAAATTATTTTGTATTTGTTTTTGTTTTCTCTAAATTTCAGTATTTAAAATTTCATATTTAAACACGTAAGACCATGGCTGTGTTTTCCAAAGAAGAAGTTGTTTTAAACGTTTTTTTGAAGTTTACGTTATCAACTATGTTCATAACGTTTTTTTGAAGTTTACGTTATCAACTATGTTCATGTAAGAGTTATATTTCCGCATTATAGATGAGCATGAGACGTTAGTAACGACTCTGAGTATGTGAAAATTTAGGGTCGTTACACACACCACATAACCATGACATATATATTCAACTCTTGTAGAGGTTGTTTCCAATCCCAATTTCATTGGGTTCCGTTGGGTGGGCTTGTTATACCTTGGTTACATTTATTCCTCTAAATGGTTGTTGACGAAGGCAACCCAATGTTTATCAACTACCAAATATAACTATGTAGCACACAACACACAACCATGACAAATATATTCGACCCTTGTAAAGGTTGGTTCCAATCACAGTTCCGTTGGGTTCCATTAGGTCTCGTTGGGTTGGCTTGTTGTACTTTGGTTACATCCTGTAAATGGTGGTTTCAACGAAGGCAATGGTGTTCATTCGCGACGGCGACTGACGGTGGTGTTCCGACGTGTGAAGGGGCGCGGGTTGTGAGAGATGGATGGCAACGGGATGACGTGAACGTCGGGCAGCGACGCTTAAAGAAGAAGATAAAGAGGAAAAGGGAGGGTGGCGGCTTAGGGTTTGTGAGTGTTGACTTGTGCTTCATGCACAATGAATTGGCAGCTGGCTAATGATTTGGCTAAATAGCTCAACCCTAAGATTTATTCATTATATTATTATTATTATTTTATATTGGGCCCGTTCAAAGATTTATTCATTATATTATTATTATTTTGTATTGTGCCATTGGCCCAAAACTTGGGTCTTACGAAGCACATCCAAAAGTTGGGTATTTCAATTTCATTTCTATTTTTCATTCTTAACACTTAGTTCGTGGGAGGAAAGAAACGATTGTATTCAGCTACAAAGTTTAAGTTACTGAACAACAAAGAGCTAAACTGGGATCATTACATTTAGAAGCAAGGGCTGATTTGTGAACCACGATGGACTGCTACCCTTCTCTACACATACATGACATTATCAATTTAAACCCATATCAATTAGATGACCTGAGGAAAAAGCGTCATAACACTACAATGAGTGTTGTAACGAGTGTTGTATATTGTAGCTATCGTGTGTGCTATCACTCTCCCATGACTTATGAGCTTATTTTCATGAACTATCCAGGACAAAATTTGAATAATGGTCGATTCAAAGACGGTGGTGATGAAGAAGCCAAGGAAATGGAGTGGGAAAGAATGGTAGTCATAAGGGATTAGATATTTAGAAAGAAAAAGGACAATTGAATGCCAAAACCCCTCTTTTGCAAGTGGGAAAATAAATAAATAAATAAATAAAAGTTGACTTATTTATTTTAACTTATACACAATGTCATTGTCGTTTTATATAGACACATGGAGTACCAAACCAAGCCTTTTATAGTTGAGTACTTGAAATAATGCTTTAAAAGTGAAACCAGAAATCAACATCACACATGCTTTCCTTAATTTTAGGATCCCATATAATCTCATTCAATCGTTAAAATTTCATATAGTAAATAAGGGAGTAATTTTGCTAAAAATATTAAGACATATATATTTGATTAATGGATGTTTAGAGAGTTAGAAAAATCAAAATATAGTAATTTTAAAGTTAACTCTTTTGGCTCTATTGATTCATAAGGGACGATGAAATATGGAAATAAAGACATCCTCTTTGTGAAAAAATACAAATTAAATTCACGGATTCGAATTCCACTTCAAATTGGATATTCCATTTTTAGATCTCTACTCTATTATTGCTATCACTCTTTCTCTTTTTCCACAAATAAAAACTAAATTTTATAAAAACATTTTCTGTTATTATTTTTTCTCTTTTTCGAGTCCATAACTATATTTTATAAAACATATTTTTCTTCTTAATCTCACACCATTAAACAAATCATTCAAAACTATCACTATTAAAAAACTCGATAACCTAAATCAATTCAGCTCAATTTATATCGTTTGTAGCGTGTGGTTGAGACTTTATGCATTGGTATAGTTCATGAATTCCCTTTAAACTAAATTGAGTTTAATCGAACTATCTCAAAGTTATGGTTAAATTTAAAATATACATTTTTCATATATTTTTATTTTATTTCTTAGATGTTTTATGAATTAACATTTTATTTATTATTATTATTTTTTTTTGTTAAAAACAAAATTTTATTAATTGACCTAAATAACCCAATAAATTCAACTAAAATAAAAAAATTTATGGTAGAGTTTGTATTTTATGAATTATTTAAAAAAGGTGGTTTGACTTTAAAATTTTGCCACCTCAATAATTAGATTAAGTATAAAAAAGTAAACCCAAGTCAACACCTTTATTCAAAACAATATATTTGTCAAATCTATTTATGAATATATTTCTTAAACAATAAAATATATGACAATGATACAATGATTTATGATTGGACATATGACAATGATGCAATACGCAATGAGTTGTGATATGACATTGGTGCAATCATGCAATGATTTGTCATTATGACGGTTATTATGATTTTAAAATGTTGATTTTTTTTAATATAGATGATTAAGGCGTTACTAAATGTTTGAAGAGAAGAATATGTTTTTTTATAATTCGATTAAAAATTCTGAATTTGGGATATGGTTTAAAATATTGCAAAAACATCTAATAAAACCAAGTTAGGTAATTAAATATATATATAATATATATATAATTTGATTGTGAAAAATATAATAAAATTCCTAATTTCCAGCGCTTTGAAACAGACGGTGGGATTTTGAAGACAACGGTCATAGTTTGAAACTATTAGAATTGATCGTGGCCGTCGACTGGGTTGGTCATACGCAACATGACCATGACTATTGGGAGTTAAAACCTAATTATTCTCGAGCTCCACTTCTTTTTTAGGTATAATTGAATCTGCATTACTTCTCTACATATATTGACCCAATAGGTGAGCATCACTATGATACTCTCTAAGCATGACTATAGACATGCATACACTAGCCCAATTACAAGAGTATGCATATAACTAAATTGTAATGGAGAAGTAATTCACGACTAAAATAAATACACAACATACATGAAGTCACACGATATAAAAAGAATAATTTTATGATATGGAGAGACATAAAATGTTTTTGTACATATAATACTTGTAATTTATATGACGGGTATCCATATAATTTATCACTTATTCTATAACGACTCTCTTTTAAGACTTCAAAAGACCTGTAACGACCTTTCGTTATGGATTTTAACCATTTTTACTTGATATGAATGCAAAATCACCTAAAAAAAATTATTCTTGTCACATAATTTTACCAAGGCAGGAAGAAAAGTTATCAAGCAATTCTTCTCAAATAAGTTAAAGAGAAATAAAGGAAGACAAAGAAGATGAAAAAAGACTTACATTAAAGAAAGTAGTTACTGTTCATTTTATTCAACATTTTTTGTAGTATTACAATATCTACACTTAAATAAGCCTTATATACATGTGATATTAAAATGTCTAAGTTGATTTAATTTTAACTGATACAATTATTAATTAGGATTTTGAGTAATAAATTTCAAAATTTTAGTGAATTAAATTTATTTTTTTTCTAATTTTTTCTAGATAAGGGAACATATATAAGTAGACCAACCATTTCTAAAAATATGAGTTTTTTTTTTTTTTTTTTTTTTTTTTTTTTTTATTTGAAATAAAAAATAAAAAAATTATAATTTATGCTTCATGCCAATAATAGCATTTTATTGAAGAACTATGTAAGTAAAAAAATTATATCTATGGTTATTGTAATATTGAAATATGAGTTTTGCTTTTAAGAGCTCATTGTTTGGCCATGAGAGCAAATTGTACGCATTTGTACACATTATTGAAATATAATATCATTTCATTGAAATATGAGTTATCACCTTGAAAGCAAATGGTACATATTTACTTAAGTGTTGACTTATCTAAATATCCAAGTGACATTGATGTTGGTGAGAAAGAAGTGACTCAACCAAACGAACATGATGAAAAGGAAATGACACCTCAACGACTTCGACTGATAGAAAGAATCCATAAGCCAAATCCAAAGTATGTCAATATAGCTATTATAGAAGATGAAGTTAAAGAGCCAGAGACGTATGAAGAAGCATCACACAATACGGCTTGGCAGCAGGCAATGGAGGAAGAAACTATAGCCTTGGAGCAAAATCAAACTTGGGAACAAGTGCCAAGACAAATAGATATCAAACTCATCTCTTAGCAGGTGGGCTTACGAAATAATGTGTCTCTCAGATGGATCTATCGAAAGATACAAGACTCAACCTGTAGCTCGAGGATTCTCTCAAGATTATGGACTAGACTATGATGAAACGTTTAGTCCAGTGGTGAAGACCACTATCGTACAGGTTCCTCCAACACTTGTGGTAAATAAAGATTGAAAATTATAGCAAATGAATATGAAGAATGTTTTAGTGCAAGGAGAGTTGAACTGGGAGATCTACATGAACCAACCAAATAGATTCGAAAATGAAGTTTGAATCATTAGTCAATACATGCAAAATGCAAAAATGCAAAGAAGCCTCATTTGGATGCAGCTTGACAAATCTTGAGATATGATAAAGGTACAATCAATTATGATCGTTTGTACAAAATAAGCGAAGACGGCAAGCTAGCCAGATATCGTGATTCTGACTATGCTAGATATCACGATACCCAAAGATCAAACATTGGGTATGTGTTCAAGCTCTATTTGAGAACAACTTCTTGGTGTAGCAAAAAAACAATCGACAATATCATTGTCAACTACATAACCAAAGTATAGACTAGCGACTGGAGCAGCTCAGAAAAATACATGGCTGAAACTCTTGATGGAAGATTTGCACCAGAAAATTGAATATCCAATATCACTTCATTGCGACAACCAATCTACAATTCGTCTAGTAGAAAATCTGGTGTTTCATGCTAGAACAAAGCATGTGGAGGTACACTACCATTTTCTTAAAGAGAAATTCCTGCCGGAAGAAATTGAGAAGCAGCATATCAAGACAGATGACCAAGTGGCTGACTTGTTTACAAAAGAGCTAAATACTCTGGCAAACATGAGAGTTTTCACTGTCAGCTCAATATGGTGCAACTAATGAGAACTAGTGCTGAGGGGGAGTGTTAAAATATCATCACGACCCCAAGAGGGTCAAACCCAATAATTATATAAGCTCATTATATATTTATTTTACAAAATGATTTAGTTATTTTACGAATAAATATACCTACTTATCTTAGAAAAAATATTGAGAAATTTTAGGAATAAATTATCTAATCTCCAAAAATACCTCCACCCTACCTAGGTTTTTATCTCAAAGAAATACAAAGCAATAGTATTCCAGAGAGTATCTTGTAATCTCTTCTCGATTGGTCTTAATAAATAGTGCGAGTGTTTCCCACCGAAGTTGTGTTCAACAGTACTGTCACGACCTTCTCTGCTACTACGTCTGCGATCACGCCTACAACCTTTACTTCCTTGTTGTGGTCGTCATGTACCTTCGTACCTAAAAAGGAATAATCAGACGCATATTTCCTTTTCTTTCATGCGAGTCATTCTTAATGTGTCAGTAAGAGGTGCTTCTCCTTCTCTCTATCGTTGTAGCCCCAAAGTTCTCCTCATGGACCTTAAGGATGATCAACGACCTCCTCAATTGATATTTCTTGAGGTCCCCAAACTACTCGATGGAGGTAACAATCTGCATGAATCTCGAGGGACAACTCGAAATAACTGAACGACGGAGAACTCATCCACCTTATCACCTAACGAATGAATGTCGCTGACAATCGTCGTCAACTTCAAGGATAAGTCGTCTACTGACTTACCGTCATTCATGTGAATAGCCTTGAACTCACTCATCAAGATTTACACCTTTGCTTCCTTGACATGTTCCACACCCACAGGCATTTTTTGCAACGTCTCCCACACTGCCTTTGCTGAGCCCCTTGCCAACATGAGAAGGACGTCCTCTAGGACTGCTTGATAGATGGTGGCAAGAGTCATCCTATTCTTATGCTCCTCAACGTCGTCACCATTCTCAATGGCGTCCCACACGCCTTGTTCCTGTAAGTTAACATCGCATCTTTTATAGACCATAGTGCGTAGTTACTCTTCGTGAATAATGGATACTGGAGCATTACACACTTCTCTCCTTTCCACTCTTTATCATCATCATATCTCTTCCGACGACTTTGTATGATGACGACATTTTTTTCAACATCCTAGCTTTAATACCAAATGTTCGATATGATCCACGATCAAAATACACTAAAACAAATAAGTGAAGCAGACACAACAATTTGAGATGAGAGTTTTTTTTAACAAAAAAAAATCTTAATTCTCTTTATTATTATGAATAGTATTTATAGTGGAGAAAGCACTGACATATTTAAAATTTCTTCCTCAAGTTAGAAACCACCGATAATCTCCAAGTAAATCACTAAACTTCTTCCATAATTTGGCATCTACTAACTTAACCCTTCTACTAAAGTTTTTGTGTAAGTTAACTACAGCCAGTGAATAAACCAAAACCCCTTTCTCGAATTCATAATTTCTCACCATTACAGAAACCATAATTGGTCGTTTCCCTTGGGGACAGAGAGAGAGCTTACATTTATGCGGTGTCTGGAGAGAGTATCGACGCAATGAGTGCTTGAATTGAGATGAAAACAAGGGAGAAGAGGTTTCAAGTGAAACCTAATCGAAAACCTAGAATTGGGAGAAGCATGGCGAAAGGAGAGATAGGGGCAACAAAAGGTTTGTATTACTCATGGGATGGAAAGAACCATGCGATTAAAACAAAACCTTAAGATTGTTCTACCAGTTGTCCGACCCTTGTCTTCAGCTCCTTGTGAAGGAGTAAAGGGCTGGAACAATAAAGAGGACTAAAAGAAAGCAATAACAAGTTGAGTGAGCTCAACCTGCATTAATGCAATGGGGTTTTACCTGGTTCACCGGTGGGCTTAAACACAAATTTATTTTCAATTAATCTAAACCTAAACTGATTTTGTGTTGTACTGATTTTTTAGTCGTTCTATTAGCCTCATGTCACTAGAGTAAGAGTAGGTAGAATAAAAGGTAAAAATTAAATAAATTTTAAATAAGAGAAGAAGTCAGACAACATGAAAATTAAGGCCATGTTATTTTAAATATTACAAAGGGGAAATACAAATATAAAAAAATACAAAAGACTCCAAGAAAAAATAGATTAATACTCCAAAAAAACGACCCCCTCTGTGACTGCACAGCTCTCGACCACTTCTTCACCTCGACCGGTAGCATCACACACCTAAAAAGAAACATGAACAAGGATGAGTATAAAAGTTATACTCAGTAGCCACCTATTTATAGGCTCTCATCACGTTCTAGGCATAAAAGATTCTCTTTGGCTCTAGGACGTATGGTTCTAGTCTTATCCCCTTCGAGCTATTATGGTCTCCATCCTTTCATTTTAAACCCTGGGAGTTCCTTGCGTCACGCTGTGAATGACTGGTATACCTCATGCATGGTTTATATGAGACTATATGGTGTCTTACCTAGGGGTTAGCTGACACCTCTCAAGTCCATAAAGTCACCCTCGTTGGGGGGTGCGACCCCTCCTTTATTCTATCCAGCTAATGGGTTGTACGACGTGGCCTCTCGTTTCCATGCGGAAATGGCTAGCATCAGTTGGATTTTGATCAGAAACCCTTGGTCTCACATGAAACTGTTGACACCGTTCACACAAAACACGACCTAAGGGCAACTCTTAAGGTGGTTCGTAAGTCGTGGTGGTCTGATAGGCTCCTAGGGGAAGGTTATGTCTAAAATTAGTAAGGAGCTATCCCAACCTTAAATCCCTAGCCTTAACATAATTTCTGGTTCAATTATACACATGAAAAGTGCACAACTCATCTAGAGTCATCAGATATAATTTCATGCAAAATAAACATACAGGTTCAACGAGGCGATAACATACATGAAGCATGAAATAAACATTTATATAGCATGAAATAAACATTTATATAGTGGAAACATAAAGCATAATAGCATTCTACATATCATGCTTCCATACTCTTAATATTTCAATCACCTAAGTTCATTTCATGGGAAAAACTATCACACCTAGGGTAAATATTATAGAATGCATTCCAACCAAGCAAATCTTACAAGTATTTTTTCATAAAATTTTGTGTGGTGACTTGCATGATCGACGCGTGCCCTTTCGTTTAACGTTTTTACATGAATAGAATGTTCAAAAAGAGTGATTTTCTCAAATTAGGTCCTAATCACATAAAAAGATGAACCGAGTAAACAAAAGTCAAACGGGCCAAAAAGAGACTTACACGTGTCGGGGAGGAGCCTACGGATTCACGCGCGAGTGCCACACATGGAGGAAAATATGCAGTCGCAGATCGTGGAACAATTCTGGTTGGACTGGGTTAGGCAATTCGATCGCTCGAGTTGGACTGTGGGTTAGCGGGCCGGTGGGTTGAAGTTCGGATTGGGTTGGACCGCGGGTTGCAGGTTGCAGCAAGGCCGCGTGTCGCAGATCGAATGGAGTCGCATGGCTCCACGCGGCGTTCGACGTGTTGTTCCACCCAGTACTTGACGCGTCCCTAGCCTAACTGAGACGCGTTTTTCCTCTCACCAGTTGACATGTGGCTCACTAGAAAATTCCTCTCCTCCTGGCAGATCTCAAAATCGATTTCAATTAGTTTTCTTTCTATTTTCTCTTTTCATATCTTTTGATTCAAGATTCAAATCAAATCGACTTCTTCAGCAAAGTTGTTGTAGATTATAGTTCCTTTTACCTCCTACATTTTTCTTGAATTTTAAACATCATTACAAACAGAAATATGAGTGTTCAATTAGGTAGTTACTCTTATTTTACGACTCTTGGATGACTCTCGAGTTTGCCATTTCAGGTCAAGATTTCGGCAAAGTTCCTACACGAAATCTGTAGAGAATCTTTCCTAGATAAACATATCAAAATTTCAGACTTTGATTTGTAAGGAAAGATCTCGAATATGAAGAAAACCGTGAAAAATCACCTCGTGAATCTTCTCAGTTCTTGACGGAAAATGGAACTCCGACCTCTCAGACCTTTCTATCCTTCCAATAAAACGTCCTTGCATCTAGATCTTGGCCGGAATGAACTTTTTACTGAACTATGGTCTGAGAATACATTTTGATATCTCTAATATTCTGGTCTTTAAATTCTTCAATATTCTGTAATATATGTTGATATCTCTAATATTCTAGTCTTTAGATTCTTTAATATTCTATGTTTAATGTTAAGGATAGTTGACCGTTGTAAATATCTAGATATTTGTCTTACATTACCGCTTATCATATTTGCCTTTTTCTCAAAGGCAGATATAGTGTATTTATTTATTATTATTTCCATATTATTTGTAATATTCTTTCATTTTATTATTATTTCCATATTATCTGTAATTTTCCATATTTATGTATTTTGTAAATGATTATAAATAAGAGAACTCTCACTCACATTTAGTGTGGTGGATTCAGCAACCGTTCACATGGTATGAGAGCCCTTTTGGTTTAACCACCGTGATCCTTTCTTCTCTATGGCTTTTGAATCCTCTTATCATCTTCTTCCTTTCAATACTCTAATCCATATGATCACCATCAAACTTTCTTCCTCCAATTATCTTTTTCGAAAAGCCAACTTCTCCCTCTCCTTGAGAGTCAAGACATGCTGGGCTATGTTGATGAAACTATGGTTCCACCACCTCGCTTTGAACCAGAAACCTCCTCAACACTCAACCCCAAATATTTGGCGTGGAGAGCAGCCGATCAACGACTTTTCTGTCTCCTGCTCTCCTCTCTCACCAAGGAAGCCATGGTTATTGTCGTTGGTCTATCTATTGCACGTGATGTTTAGCTTGCGTTGGAAACTACGTTCAACCATCATTCGAAAGCTCGTGAACTGAGACTCAAGGATGACTTGCAGCTGATGAAACGTGGCACCAAACCTATTGTTGAGTATGCCCGTGCCTTCAAAACAATTTGTGATCAACTTCATGCCATTGGAAGACCCGTTGAGGACATTGATAAAGTGCACTGGGTCCTTCGTGGACTCAACACCGAATTTTCAGCTTTTTCTACTACTCAGATGGCTCTCACCCCTATCCCTTGTTTTACAGATTTAGTCTCTAAAGCTAAAAGTTTTGAGTTGTTCCAGCGCTCCCTTGAGTCCTCTGACTCCACTCCTACCGCATTCACAGCCACTAATCATGGTCTCACCCATGGAAGCCACCCTGCTTTCTTTAGCGACCAGCGAGGTCGTTCTTATTCCCACAAAAACAACTCTTCCAACCGAGGATGAACCCACTCAGGTCAGGGTTGTCGACCACCTCATTGCCAAATATGCTGCAAAAAGGGTCATTATGCTGACCACTGCAACCAATGGTATGTTCGACCTAATTCTTCTCATGCTCACCTTGTTGAAGCCTTTAACACGTCATGTTCTATTGCTGGACCCGATGCTGCTGATTGGTTTCTAGACACTGGAGCTTCGGCCCATATGACTGCCGACCCATCTATTTTGGATCAGTCTAAAAATTACATGGGTAAGGACTCTATGATCATAGAAAACGGTGCATCCCTACCCATTACCCACACCGATACTCTTTCTCCTGTTCTAAATATTCACTTATTAGATGTCTTGGTTGTCCCTCATCTCACTAAAAATCTTATTTCCATAAGTAAATTAACGTCTGATTTTCCTCTCTCCGTTACATTTACTAATAATCTTATTACTATCAAGAATCGTCAAACAGGAAGGGTGGTGGCAACCGGTAAAAGAGATGAGAGCTATATATGTTGGAGCACTCTGCTTTTATTTTAGTCCTCAGAAACAAATCTTTATGTGCTTCATATGATTTATGGCATGCTCGCCTGGGTCATGTAAATCATTCTGTTATTTCTTTTTTTAAATAGAAAAGGTCATCTTTCTCTTACGTCTTTATTGCCTTCTTCATCATTACGTAATACTTGTCAGCTTGCGAAAAGTCATCGATTGCCTTGTTCCCGCAATGAACGTAGTTCGTCTCATGTGTTAGATCTTATTCATTGTGATTTTTGGGATCCTTCTCCCGTCAAATCAAATTCGGGTTTTCTTTATTATGTTATTTTTATTGATGATTATTCTCGATTCACTTGGCTTTACCCTTTAAAATTTAGATATGATTTCTATTATATTTTTCTTCAATTTCAAAAATTTGTGGAAAATCAATATTCTTCTCGTATCAAGGTATTTCAAAGCGACGGAGGTACCGAATTTACTAGCACTTCAAAACTCATTTACGTAATTCTGGCATCCACCATCAACTTTCTTGTCCATATACACCTGCTCAAAATGGTCGTGCTGAGAGAAAACATCGTCATGTGTCTGAGACTGGTTTGACCCTTCTCTTTCACTCTCATATTTCTCCTCGTTTTTGGGTTGACGCCTTCAGCACTGCAGCTTATATTATCAACTGGTTGCCTACTCCACTTCTTGGAGGTAAGTCACCCTTTGAACTCCTTTATGACTACACTCCACATTATGACAATTTTCATCCCTTTGGTTGTCGTGTTTATCCTTATTTGCGTGATTATATGCCTAACAAGCTTTCTCCCCGCAACATTCCTTGTATTTTTTTGGGTTATAGTTCTGCTCATAAAGGGTTCCGCTGTCTTGATCCCGCCACCATATATCACCCGCCATGCTCAATTTGATGAAACTCACTTTCCTGCTATCCCTAGCTCCCAGGCCCAACCTCTTTCCTCTATTCCTATTTCAAATTTCTTGGAACCACATCTTTATCATATTGATTCATCCCCCCCTCCCCCCACCCACCCACTTCATCATGCACATTCCTCAATCCAGTTCATCCCCGTGTGATATTTGTTCCGGCCTTGTGGATGAGTCTGTGCCGGTTGATACTTCTCTTGCAGGTTCCACTTTGCCACCCTCGATTTCTAATTCGACCTCTATTGAACCTACTGTTGATTCCTCTTCTTTGGGCACTCATCCTATGATCACACGAGCCAAAGCTGGTATATTCAAGACTCGTCATCCAGCAAATCTTGGTATTTTGGGCTCATCTGGACTCCTTTATGCTCTTCTTGCATCCACTGAGCCCAAAGAATTCAAATCTGCAGCTAAGAATCCTGCTTGGGTTGCTGCCATGATGAAGAAATTCGAGCGTTACAACAAAATGGTACTTGGACTTTGGTTCCTCACCCTGCCAACACCAACATCGTGGACTCTAAATGGGTATTTCGTATTAAATATCTGCCTGATGGATCCGTTGAGCGTTTCAAGGCTCGTCTTGTTGCCAAAGGTTATACTCAGGTTCCTGGTCTTGATTACACTGACACTTTCAGTCCGGTTGTCAAAGCTACCACTGTCCGTGTTGTGCTTTCTATTGCAGTCATAAATAAATGGCCTCTTCGACAACTTGATGTCAAGAATGCTTTTCTCAATGGAACTCTTATTGTACGTGTTCATATGGAACAACCTCCTGGGTATATTAATCCTCGATTTCCCACTCATGTTTGTCTATTAAAGAAAGCCCTCTATGGCTTAAAGCAAGCTCTTCGCGCCTGGTTTCAGAGTTTTAGCTCATTTCTTCTCACACTTGGGTTTTCTTGCAGTCGCGCTGACACGTCCCTTTTTGTCTTTCATCAGCAATCTAATCTTATCTATTTGCTTCTTTATGTTGATGACATTATTGTTACCGGCAACAACTCATCTCTTATTGACAGCTTTACTCGCAAGCTTCATTCTGAGTTTGCTACCAAAGATTTGGGTTCTCTCAGTTACTTTCTTGGTCTTGAAGCTTCACCCACTTTTGATGGTCTCTTTATTAGTCAGTTAAAATATGCTCGAGATATTCTTACTCGTGCTCAGTTGCTCGATAGCAAACCAGTCCACACTCCCATGGTTGTTTCTCAACACCAGACTGCTGAGGGTTCTTGTTAAGGATATTTAGCAATAAATTATAGTTTACCATATATATTATATTTGATATTTTATTATAAGGCAAATATCTAATATTTGCCTTATTTACCATAGGTATCTTTCCATTTATTGTTATTTCCATTTATTACTATTTCCATATCCTTGTAATTTATTTGATTATAAATAAGATAACTTTCACATCATTTAGGTGTGGTGGATTAATCAAACATTCAAATGGTATCAGAGCCCTTCTGGTTTAGCAACCCTGATCTTTTTTTTTTCAATGACTTCTGAATCATCTACTATTCTTCTCCGCCACCCCTGCTGGCTTTGATGCCGCAGGTGCAGTCTCCATGACAGCCACATGCAGAGCCGATTGATTACTCTTCAGCTCCACCCTTTTGACCTCCAAATTATCCTTCGACATACTCTGTACATACAACCTCACCTTTTACAAACATAGTCTCTTTCATTTTCTTCCCAATTTTCCCTTCATCCTTCATCCTTCACAGAAACTCTAATCTTAGGATCTTCATCAGCATTCCTCTTCGGAAATATACAGAATCTCGATAAGCCTATCGACCTTTTGCAGAGATTTACCTTTGGAATCTAGGCGTCGCACTGGCATCTTCGCCAACCAAACATTCACAGTTCTCCTTTCTCTGATCCTACTCTCTATAGATCTCTTGTTAGCGCCCTTCAGTATTTGACTATTACGCTTCCAGATATTGCCTATGCTGTCAATTCTGTCATTCAATTCTTGCATGCCCCTACTGCAGATCACTTTCTTGCTGTCAAACGTATTCTTCGCTATGTCAAAGGAACACTCCACTTTGGTCTTACCTTTCGTCCATCCACTGTTTCTAGTACGCTAGTCGCTTATTCGGATGCTGACTAGGCTGGTTGTCCCGATACTCGTCGTTCTACATCCGGCTATTCTATTTTTCTTGGTAACAATCTTGTTTCTTGGAGTGCCAAAAAGCAACCTACTGTCTCACGCTCCAGCTGTGAATCTGAGTATCGTGCTCTTGCTACAACTGCTGCTGAACTTCTTTGGGTTACGCATCTTTTGCATGACCTTGAGGTCCCTATTTCACGCAGCCCTTACTCTTATGTGACAACAAAAGTGCTATTGTTTTGAGCTCTAATCCAGTTTCTCACAAGCGGGCCAAACATGTTGAACTAGATTATCATTTCCTTCGAGAACTTGTTATCGCTGGCAAACTTCGCACACAATATGTACCTCCTCATCTCCAAGTTGCTGACATCTTCACAAAAAGTATTTCTCGACCTCTCTTTGAATTTTTCATATCCAAGCTTCACGTTCGTTCAAATCCAACTCTTAGCTTGCAAGGGGGTGTTAAGGATAGTTGACCGTTCATTATAAGGCAAATATCTAGATATTTGACTTACGGCTTACCATATTTGCCCTTTTATTAAAGACAAATATATTGTATTTATTTATTATTCTTTCCTTTTATTGTTATTTCCATATTATTGTAATTTATCATATTTCTGTGTATTCGGTAAATGATTATAAATAAGAAAACTCTCACCACCATTTAGGTGTGGTGGATTCAGCAAACATTCACATTTAATATATGTTGATAGGTTTAAGGGGGTTCAATTACATCTAAAATTTGCACTAATAAAATGGTTGGATTTTGTGAGAGGTTACAAACTATGTGATAATTTTCATAAATTGTGCTAATGATGTTGATACCCGTACATCAAATGAGGTATAGAGATTTGAAAGTTAGCAGTTGTTAACCATCGGCCATCATCAAAGGGCAATAGAATATTCCACAATGTCGGCATCCACTAAATATATTAATTATTTGAGGACGACCCCGATGCTAAATCTTGATTAATTTTCAAAATAACTCGCATGTAAATATATAACCACTGTCTCCGAATGCCCATTCAGTTCTCTTCTTGGCTTCTTTAGAACTATACGCCTGCAAGGCTGTGCTCTGCCCTTGAACTCCCCAATACAACCTCTACGTCTCTTGTTACTTGCATAAAAGTTTGATATGTTATTGTATGTGTTTGATCTATGTAAATCCATAGTTCAACTGGTTCTGCAGAACATGAAATCATGAGATATGACAGTGATGCATTGAAATATTAATAAATAATTAAAAATAATACGTGTTATATTATAAATACATTGCTGACACATAATTTAGTCATTGCACAATGTGGCTTAGTATCTACAATAAGAAATTTAAACTTATTTAAAAATGAGGAAATGTTTATTTGATAATTTAATTTCAGCTAAATTAATAAAAACATTCTCAATTTGGTAAGTCTCACCCATACCTCTAAACTTTTAAAAATTTTAATAACACCTTTCAACTTTAAAAAAAAATCTCAATAGTTTTTTTAAAAAATATATCGGAGTGTTTCAAAAATATTCTTAAATTTTAAAAAGTTTCATTAATACCATTCAATTAAAAAAAAAAAAAAAAAAAGTTAAATACTCTTATGGTTAATACTATGTTCAAATTTTTTTTACTACCAATAGGTGAATAAAAGTCCTATTAACCCCTCATACATTATCTCCAAACTTTTTAATATTAATTTTGAAAGTTGATGAGTATCTTTGAAACCTGGTATTAAAGGAAATAGTATTTTTTTTTAATTTTTTTTAAAAAGTTGGTGTTTTTGAAATTTTTAAGAAAGTTTAAGAGTATAAAGTTTTTAAAATAGTTTGTAAAGTTAAAAAGGTTTTTTTTTTTTTTTTTTTTTATTCTTTAAAAGTTCAAATGTATTTTTAAAACAAAATATTAATGATTTTCCTACCAAATTAATAGTAAATGTATTTTTAAATTTTCACCAAAGTTTAAGGTTATTTTTAGGATTTTTTTAAAAGTTTGAAAGTTTAGACCGGTTAGAAAGTTATGTAAATCAAATGACAACTCTTACCAACAAGAATTCATATCTCACTCAAAATTGAGATAGAATCATTTAAGATCACTCTATAAATTATTAATATTTTTTATTAACTGATTTAATGACCTAATTTTATACGATTGATTTAATGACCTAATTTTATACGATATATTTAAAGATACCGTAATGTTTAAAAAATACAATTTCAATTTTATGTGTACAATATAAAAATTAACCAATCAATTGGCAATAAGGTTGCGGCAAAAGTAGGGAAGTGTTTTATTTATTTTGTGGTCGTATTTTTTAAAAGGGATAATTTTGAGGTCTAAACAAAATGTGGTCCATATAAATAAGAACAAACAATTTTGGTGAGCTTCATCTCTCTGACTTGTGTATAAAGTACAATAAAAATATTTTACAATATCCACCACTACTATACTAACATACTATTTTACAAAGTTGTTCACAATTGTTAAATGATACTTAATAATAAAAAAAAATATCCTTACAAAATCGTCAATATTTATTTCAAAAAAATATATATATGTAAAAGTATTTTTTAACTCTAAAAAAAAACACATGGAAAGCTAATTAATATCTTTAACCTTTCTGAAAAAATTGAAAATACCTTTAAATTTTTTTTAAAAGTAAAAGATATATATATACTTTATTGTTACCATGTTTAATAAATATCAATAGAATTTTCGTGTTTTCACTTGATGTAGTGTAGAGCTTGTGTGATGTCCCACATTGGTTGGGGAGAAGAACATACCCTCGTTTATAAGGGCATGAAAACCTTCCTCTAACAGATGCCTTGAGGGAAAACCCATGAGAGAAAGCCCAAAGTGGATAATATCTACTAGCCGTGGGCTTGGGTTATTACAAAGGGGGTGGATTTGGGGACGGTCCTACATCTTCGATTGGAGGAAGGAAAGAGTGACCTAATGGACCTATAGATCATCGACTCCAACGATCCAAGATTAACAATCTTGTGCTTTTGATTTAGTAAAACCTTTATACAAGGTAGCTCTGTATCCTGTTTACTAGAGTTAACTAAGGGTGGAGTAATGGACGTTTGCCCCTCTCAGCTTGTCTTAGATTAAGAAAATTATATAACACTAAATTTTTCCTTAAAAAAATTCCTTGTCTTAGATTAAGAAAATTATATAACACTAAATTTTTCCTTAAAAAAATTCTTGGCTACGAACTTATGATGTGTGAACACTAAATTTTTCCTAACACTAAATTTTTCCTTAAAAAAATTCTTGGCTACGAACTTATGATGTGTGAACACTAAATTTTTCCTTAACACTAAATTTTTCCTTAAAAAAATTCTTGGCTACGAACTTATGATGTGTGAACACTAAATTTTTCCTTAAAAAAATTCTTGGCTACGAACTTATGATGTGTGAACACTAAATTTTTCCTTAAAAAAATTCTTGGCAACGAACTTATGATGTGTGAAAGGTTGAGTGTCTAGTTTATACAAGGTAGCTCTGTATCCTGTTTACTAGAGTTAACTACTCAAGGGTGGAGTAATGGACGTTTGCCCCTCTCAGCTTGTCTTAGATTAAGAAAATTATATAACACTAAATTTTTCCTTAAAAAAATTCTTGGCTACGAACTTATGATGTGTGAATGTAGATTTAAATAGAATAGAAAAATTAATGGTTCCCATTGCAGACATTTAGTGACATTAATACATGTTATCCAATTTGTGTAGGAAGACTACTTCAAAAAATTTGGTCAGAACAAAAATGGTTGAAGGAAGAGATGTTGTCCCGGTTCTAAATAGTTTAGCTTTTCATTACACCCCACCTCGTATGTAATGATGATTTGGCCTACTTGGAAGGATCTTGGACTAAAACTGTTAGCTCTACCGTGGTACTTTACTTGTAGTTATTGCTTAAGTTTAAGTTGTAAGCCACTGTGTTGCTTTATATATTTATATTCTTTTTATATTTCTATTCTTTTTGCATAGATAGCATTGTCCATGTCTTTATATGAAACAAGTATCTTTTCAACATTTTGGATAGAAATTTCTCTATCTATCTCAGACAAATCATCGGATGTCTTTGGTGTAGTACAAAGATGAAATCTCGCTTTTCACCTTACCATTTTTAGTTGATTTCATATAATTTAATTGTTTCATAATTCTTTGTGGTTCATGGTGTAACTCTACCTCCGTTTCAGTGGTGATTGATTGCTAACGAAATATAATTTTCTTAGACAATTATATGGTTTTATCTCTAAGTTCTCTAAACATTTAGTCTTGATTATACTATAACATGTTAAAATTGAAAATTTTCTATTTCTTAACCTAAAAGTAATAGGTTACCTTCAATGTGATTCTCTTAAAAGAAAATATTATGCATTATTAATTTGTTTTTGTACTTTTTAAAATAATAGTGTTGTTAGTTTTTAACTTTCTACTTATTCACGTGAAACTATGTACCTTACCAACACTTCCACGACACAGAAAACTAACCTTTACTTATTCAGGTGAAAACATACATTCTAGCAGACTTAGTTATTTATTTTCTTCTATTACCATGCCTTCTGCCTCTACTATACTCTTACATGTAACTTTGATTTGCAGACCGAATACGTGTTGAGATATATTATTTATGAAATATATCTTAGATATTATATCTTAATATTCTTCCATTTATGATTTTATTTATAGTATATTTTATTTTATTCTCAGTATTTAATTATTTTATATTTTACTTTTTGTATCCTATTTAAAGGATATCAATATCAATGATAATATATACCTTCCCAATTATATTTTCTATCTCATTCTTAACATGGTATCAAAGCACCGATCTTGATATTCCTAATATCAGAGCACCGATCGTGGTATTCCTAATACCCCCTTGGACTCGGAGTCCAAGGGGAGTATTAAACCTAAAGCCAAACCCTAACCAATCAGTGAAGCTTTTACCGTCGTCAATAATCCAATATCAATAATACGTTATAAGCATCTTCAAATTTCTCACCAAGCTCAAAGGTGACATATTCAAGATGTTCGTATTTTCTTTCACAGCCTCTCAAGTGATCCAAAGCACCGATCTTGGTGTTATTATCCACTAAAGCATTTATGCATGGACCAAGAAGTGATCGGGGAGGATATTCACTTGTTCCAAATCAAATTAAATGGACAAGTTATCAATCCTCGAGTCAATCATTGCGGTCTATTTCTAAAGCATTTATGCATGGACAAAGAAGTGATCAGGGAGGATATTCACTTGTTCCAAATCAAATTAAATGGGACAAGTTACTAATCCTCGAGTCAATCATTGCGCTATTTCTGAGTCTTGCATCTTTCTTGAAAATTCAATAATTTCTTGAAAGTCTAAAAAATGCAAACCAATCAAAGGCGGTCTATTTTTTTACGGATATTTTCATTACTGAGAAGACAAGAGTGAAAGACAACTTGGGTGTTATTGACCTACCGTAAAGACAAGTTAAAGACAAGTTGGACGTGATTAACATACACTCTCCAGCTTGAGGGGGAGTGTTGAGATATATTATTTATGAAATATATCTTAGATATTATATCTTAATATTCTTCCATTTATGATTTGATTTAGAGTATATTTTATTTTATTCTCAGTATTTAATTATTTTATATTTTCCTCATTTGTACTTTTTGTATCCTATTGAAAGGATATCAATATCAATGATAATATATACCTTCCCAATTATATTTTCTATCTCATTCTTAACAATACGCTACCTAGTTTTTTAATGTCATGAGGCAATATATGGATTTTCATTTTAGTGTTCGGTAGATTAGATCATGTTTTTCAAAAGGACTTTGTCTCCATTGTGCTCCTATCTACTTTCCTATATTAATTTATTGTTAATAGGTTGTCTTAATTGGTTATAGACCTTTCATGCCTGGATCTTTATATTTAAAGATAGTAAAGTTTTGTATCCATTATTTGTTAGAGTGGATGTTGCTGTAAGTTTCTAAAAATTTAATTTGGAAGGGTTTAAATGTATCAGGGAGGACTTGAAGGAGGAAATGTCAAAATAAGGAGACTTTAAATTAAAGTAATTTTTGAGTGGTTATCACAGTGAAGATACTTGACCTCTTATAGTTGTTGTTATTGTTCTTTACCTTTTCTTTTCTATGCATCTTAGAAAGGGTTAGAAGGGTAGAAAGAAGTAGACTCTTTTGGTTGGTGGATGGTTGATCTCATTTGATATTTTCAACTATGTGTATTGGAAATATATTTTAGATTTATTTCATTATTTAGTTATCTCGGTATTATTGATTTTTTACTTAGTTATTCAACTAATTGATGGTGTTACTATAACACATGCGGAAGCAATTTGGATCTTGGGCACTTTTAGAACATCAATTATAGTAAATAACTAGCATGTTCATAAGTATTAAAACTTAATGAGTTTGAATACTAACCTTTTGTAGTTCAAACTTCTTTTTCCTCACGAACCGGTTTCGAACCACCACTAGTGTCTTCTCCACTATCCTCCGGCCTTAGAACGGGATTGTGGAATCCGGTGAGTGACTAAACTTGGGAGGGATTTTGTATATATGAAGAGAGTGTTTTGAGAGGTTTTTCTCAAGGTTTTCTCCAAGAAGAAGAAGACCTTCCATGTACCATGATCACTTTATTTAAAGAGTCATGTTTGCATGTTCATGCAAATTTGAGATCACCAAATTTTGACACTTACAATTCCACTCAAATGTTTGGGATTATGTGGCAAGCATGCATGTTTGAGTTAACCAAATTTTGACACTCAAAATTCCACTCAAATTTGTGGGGTTTATTTGGCAAACATGCAAGTTTGGTTAAACCAAATTTTGACACCTCAAAATTCCACTAACATGGATTTTTCCATGAGATGAAGTCAACATTTTGACTTTCTTCGTTTTAATTCAACAATTAATTTGAATAATGAATTTCAAATTAAAGTAAATGATTAATTAAACTATTTAATTAATATTTAATTCAAATGCCAATCCCAATCAATTCCAACACATAATTGATTAAGATATTTAAATCTTATTTAAATATCTTAGAATCTCTCCTTTTGTTTAATTCGTAAATAAAACAAAAATGCGGTTAAATATATCGTATATATGTAGCGCATATTCCCTAATTTGAATTCGAACACTTCGAACTCACTCGTCACACTGTTCTATGGTTTAGTCCGATATGAGCTAGCAGAGGGACCTAATGGACCTATAGATCATGGGCTCCAACGATCCAAGATTAACCGGCTAAACTCATTAACCTTGTTAACCAACATTCGTTAACTACTAGGACACTCTACTATAGCCTACTAGTTGCACTCCCCTCACTATAGATATATTTCTGTCCATTTGATATAACCATGATTAGTAAGTCGATCCTTCACAGGTTGTTCGTAACTAAAGCTGGGTCAATTTACCGTTTTATCCCTAAAGTTACTTCTTGTTCCTTATGCCTCACTGATCCTCTAATGAACAATTGGTTTGTGGTCCAACCAGTAAACCGAATCCCTCTCAGGCCAATGAGAGGGTGGGGCCCCTTGTTCAAGACCTGGAGTCAGTGCTTAAGGGAACTACCTCTCTTCTATCCCTAAAAGTGGGTAGGAGTGAATTCCATCTTGCACCCCACGTCCCCAGTCATTCATCCAGTCTTACCCCTAAAATGGGAGGCCTATTGAGTCGGCGAACTAGAGCCACTCTCACCCATGCAAATCTAAGGATAATTCCGAATAAACAAGAGTTCATGGTTAGCTCAGGATTAAAACCGAGTTACCTAGGTTATCGAATGAAAAGAAAATCAGTCTCAACAGTAAACGACATTATAAAGTGAGAGTGGTTTTCTTCATGGTCCGATCTTATGCAATACTCATTGCATAGGACGCCCCCACTCACATGTCTCCACATGTACAATTTAGTGATCACATTGTTTATATCATATACAAAAGTGGGCCGCATCCATAGTGTCTCTAGAATAAGGTACTCAGCCTTATCCTTATACTATAGATCATTTTGACTATATACTTGAACTTGATCCACTGTTATGTCTCTACATATAGTTCAAGTAATCATACTATAGCCAGAGTGTTCTTAGTTTATTGGATTCAGATTAATAATCGTAAATTTCACTTTATTCAATAACAATCTTTACTCAATAAACAACAATAATAACTTTATTGAAAATATAATATGTTTTCATTTATAAACTATGAGTTATAGGACATAAAACCCAACACTAATAATGTACGTTTGATGTAGGTGTGTGACTAAAGATGAGGCCATGACCTACACATATTGGTACAAATGCTATACTTTATTTTTTATTAAAAAATATATATTTGTATATAAAGCTAAGATTGTTGGTTATTTATAGAAAATTAAAGATGATAGATGACTTCACTACAAAATCTGGATGGGAGTGGTAGTCGAAGACGTTTAACAAATAGTAGATAATAATTTATCTGGTATGGTTTGAATAACTTCTTTATTTCAAGAAATGCTTGAATACTACTATTGTAATGAAATTTCAATTATGGATGGAAGTCAAGGTATTATTTAGTTAAAATAATTATCATTCTTAAAATACAATAAAAAAATAAATACTATGAAAAGGTTATTACTATAATTATAATTATAATGATAATGATTATAAATGAATAAATAACTTTATTATAGCTATAAATACTATATTATAGCATTAAAAAAATGTTATTATAAGCTAATGATAACACAATATTTTAATTATATTAAATATATTATAGCTTTAATAAAACACTATAATATGTTTTCATAGCAACGTATTAAGCTATAATTTAAATTCTATTAGAGTATCTATTATAGCTATACAAAAACGCTATAAAAAGTCCCAGACTTTTAATAACATGGACTGTCACGACGTACGAAAAATGCTATAAAAAGTCTACGATAGCATTTTTCGTAAGCTATCGTATCAATTTTTCTTGTAGTGAACAATGCAATCACACACATAACATAATTGTGACTTATCTTAAAACCGTCATATGGCCTTTGACTTTTTTCAATTTCAGGCAGGGTTGGATATGTGGTACTTCCCCACACACGGCCCACGTACGCACACATGGACCCGCTAGGTGGACTCATATACGTATCGCTAGGCCTAACATGGTCAGGCCTAACATGTTACACGTCACTAGAAACTATAGAAAAGGGAAAACCCACATGATATCATGAGAAACATAAATATTGAAGGTATGCTTGTACTAACATAACATAAAAGTATTATGATGCACATGACATACATGCATGAAATCTCCATGATTTACCTTAAAAACATAGCATTAACATCCTTCCTTTCTCATTTCATCCATGACATATTCCATACATGCACTAAGTATACATGGTAAACATCGCATTCTTACCTAGTATTACATTTTAGTCATGATATAATAGAAATTACATTGCATACATAGTACAACGACATTTCAATATAAAAATTACACAAGCATACATAAAAATATTATGGTGCAGGCAAGGGCCACAAGGCATGCACCATCATACATTGTACACTTTATAAGTCCAAAAATGCACTCTGAAACTTAAAATCCTCTTATATACAACTGCTTCGATTGACAGTCGTCGTTTCCTTTCTCTCGAGTGTGTACAAGTTGCAGAATGAGGGAACGTTTAGTTTAGTTTTCAAAGTAAGAGATATAGGCTCGCCTTAGATGTTAAAAGATTTTTTTTTTTTTTTCAAACTCAACCGCTGCATTATATCTTATTTAAATCATATTAGATGTCATAACAAATTTTAATATATATTTTTATTACAATAAACATTTGCCCAAAGCATGCACATGATGTAATACAATAAACATTAGCCCAAAACATTCGTAATACAATAAACATTAGTCCAGAGTATACTGTGATGTAATACAATAAATATTAGCCCAAAGCATACTGTAATACAATAAACATTAACCCAGAGCATTCACATGATGTAATACAATAAACATTAGCCCAAAGCATATACTTGTAATACAATAAACATTAGCCAATACAATAAACATTAGCCCAGAACATCTACATGATGTAAAAAAAAATAAACATGAGCTCAGAATATACCTGATATAATAAACATTAGTACAAAGCATACACATGATGTAATACAATAAACATTAGACCAGAGCATTTACACGATGTAATACAATAAACATTGGCCCAAAGCATATACTTGTAATACAATAAACATTAGCCTAGAGCATACACATGATGTAATACAATAAACATGAGCCCAAAGCATACACATGATAATACAATAAACATTAGCCCAGCATTCATAATACAATAAACATTAGCGGAGAGTATACCAACAAACATTAGCCCAAAGCATAAGTAATACAATAAACATTAGCCCACAGCTTCACATGATATAATACAATAAACATGAGCCCAAAGCGTATACTTGTAATACAGTAAACATTAGCTCAGAGCATACGTTATGTAATACAATAAACATTAGCATACAATGAGTTAATACAATAAACATTAGTCATATACATGATGTAATACAATAAACATTAGCCCAAAACATACGCATGATATAATATAATAAAGATTAGCGCATACACAAGATGCAAAAAGGTGGACACCGAAGAATACAATTCTATCTCTGATCTCATTTATCTAATCTTAAAAAAAAAAAAAAAAAAAAAAAATTCTATTTATTCTCTTTTCTATTTTCTATTTAAGCGGGAATTTTTTGGTCTCGTTGAAGGTTTTTCTTTTTTGTATATCATTATTAGTATTTGATTTTATTATTGGAATCTCCTAACAAAGGTATAGTTAATAATTTAAATAGTAGTAAGAATGAAATAACATTCTGAAAATTGAATGGAATGTTAAATTTGGAAAAATAGTGTCAAAATCTTAGAGTACATACACCCAACATGAACACATCTTGACATTTCAAAATTCCAAAAGGGTGGCTGGATGGGCTTCTCTATGAACCATTAATCAAGGATTCACATAATTAATTAAAAGAAAAAAAAACTAATTAGTCTAATTCTCAAACAGTTTACGTCAATTTTTTATAAAGCATTTTGGGCTGAGAATGTTTTTGAGGGAAGGAGAAAGTTGCTGTTTTTCTCACAAATGTAAATTTCCTTGAAATTCCCATTAGGTTAACACATTAATGGCTTATATTTTAAAATTATGTTTGAAGATTATCAAAATCCCTTTCAAATATTAATTTTCTCAATTATTATAAAAGATATTTAAAATTTTATAGTGTAATATTATACCAATTCATTTTATTGGATTGAATGAATTCGTTTGAGTTTTATAAAATTAAAATATAATATTTAATTTGTTTTATTCTTGTCTTCTTTTCTTATTTATTTTAAGCTGACTCGCTATCCACAACTACTTCCCCACATCCACTCGAACAAAAGCAGGAGTTTACTCCCACTCATCTCTCATTACTTTTATCCTAAATTTTTACATTCAAATTGGAATTAAAGTTTATGGTGATTAAATTATATAAAGTTGTTTGAAGTTTGACATCTTTTTGTTTCCCTGCTGTCTCCTTTACATATCAACTGCGATGTCTATATTGTTAGTTTATTTAATCTTGTATTAACCGTAATTTATTTGTATTTACTGTTTGTATTTCAAATTATGTCAGTTGAGGGAAGTAATTAGCGGTTAAGGGTAGTTACTAGCGGTTAGTGTGGCTATTCTGTCTATATATGTATTCTGTAACAAGTTAATAATGAGTAAGTTGGTTTATTGTCTCCTCTTAGTTGTATGTGTGTTTTCTAACTTATATATATATAGTCCATCACACGGGCCAAGTGCTTTTCTTAATAAGTGTTTCTTTCACTTCTTCCATTCTCTTCTCCAACTTCTCCAACTGTTCTTCAATTTCTATTATTCTAAGTCAAGAAAGACACGGAGCTGTGTTTGTATGCGTGGAAGGGAGAGGAATATATATATATATATATATATATATATATATATATATATAATAATTAGTTAAGTGTTTATTATAGTAAGTATAGTCAGATATGTCCACTTTATAAGTGGGACCCGTGGGACTGGAGAGGGGCGATGCCATGGGTCCCAATAAATATATATATATAATAAAAGTAGGTTGGTGTTGTAAGATGAATACGACTCTCCACACTGATATGATATTGCCACTTTAAGCATAAGCTCTCATGACTTTGCTTTTGGGTTAATTCCCACACGTAAGCGGTTTATATATAATCGTATCCTACTTTTTTTTTTTTTTTTTTAACACGACTAGGAATGTTACCATATTATTATCATTTAAAGATTATTTGGAGAAGAATATGTTTTTTTTATATATAAATTGATTAAAACAAGTTGGTAATTAAACATACAATAAATTGTAGAACATTTAATAAATTTTTTAAGGCTAAATTAAAAGAAAAAATTGTAAATATTGTAATTTGTTTCAAAAGTTTACATTTCAACTATAAAAAAAAAAATTAAATACTGTTAGTATGAAAATACCCAATATTTTATTTCAAAAATATTAACTACTTCAATTTTTCAAGAAAATTTAAATTACTTTTACCACTCCCTATTAAAAAAATACCCATAAAATTTTAAAAGTAACATTAATATCTTTTACCTTTATTAAAAGAAGTTCAAAAAATTCTCAAAAAACAGTTTAGTTATTCCATAGATTATGTTCAAACATTGAGCGTAAAGATTTTTTTTACGTTTTTTTTTAAAAAAAATAAAGGTATTAATGAAATTTAAAAAAATATATATTTTTCAACCCTTTTAAAAGTTATTTTTGAAACCCTTTTGAAATTCTAAGGGTTTTTTAAAAGAATACCATTTTCATCTAAAAATTAACCTAAAGTTTTTTTTTTTTTTTTTTGTACGTTTAAGGGTATTTTAGACTTCTTAAATTTTAAGGTATTTTTATGACAAACTAAAAAAAAAATAAAAATAAAAATTGAAAGAGAGAGACAGAGAGCGATGATGGTTTGGAAGTGTGAGAATGGATCGTGGCCGTTGACTGTTTGATGTATAAAAATGAATTAAGATCTTCCTATAGATTTGTTTGAATGGAAAAACGGGTCAAGCAACTGAGTGGTCCCATCAGTTTGTCTCCATGTGCCCTTTTCTCCCTATACCAACTATTTCACTCTAGCTCAGCACAACTACGTCCAGTTCTCGTTCTTGATTGGTATGTTTAAGACAACTTTATTTTTACATGAATGCATGTTTTTTTTTTTTTTAATCACTATATGAATCAACTCTTGGTGTTCAATATATCGTCGTGTGGGTCAATTCTTTCCTGTTAATGACTAGAGCTAGTGCACTCTCGGAACAAATGCTAAGAAGTGTGAAATCCTAGCTTAGTAGCTCATGTGTCTATGGCTTGGTCTACCTCAACTCTACTAATTGCCGTGTCCATAATCTTAAGAATTGCAAGCAAATTCAAGGCTCAATCTCGTGTTAATATTAATGTTGAATAACTCAAATAGGACCTAAAACCTATGAGAAGGCAATTAGTGACCCATTATGGCAGCAGACTATGAATGTTGAAATTGTAGCTTTGGAACATAATCATATTTGATCTCTCGTTTCTCTACCACCTGACTATAAAGCTATTAGTTGTGATTGGGTGTACAAAATTAAATACAATTCTAATAGTTCTATTGAACGTTATAAAGTTCAACTGGTAGCAAAGGGATACACTCAAGTTGAAGGTACTTATTACAAAGAGACATTTTCTCCTACCGCGAAACTTACTACACTTTTTTGCTTTCTCACTATTACTGCGGCTTGAAAATGGTTCACTCGTTGGTTGGATGTTCAAAATGTTTTTCTTCATGGTAATCTAGATGAGGAAATCTACATATCTTTACCACCAAGTCTTCGCCGACATGGGGAGAATACAATATGTCGGCTACATAAATCTCTTTATGGGTTAAAATAGGCTTCTCGCAATTGGTTCTCCATGTTCTCTACCTCTGTTAACAGGTAAAGATCTCAAAGAAATTCAACCTTTCAACGCTTGTTTACAAGAGAAATTCTTTATCATAAATTTAGGAAATTTGAAATATTTCATGGGCATTGAATTTTCTTAATCTAGAAAATAAATTTTTATGTTTTAAAATAAGTATGCTTTAGAAAATTTTCAAGACACAATTCTTGCATGAGCACGTTCAGAAAAAAAATCTTATGGAGCAAAATCTGAAACTTTCTTTAACCGGAGAGAAGTTGAATGATCCAAGCAAATACAGATGATTGATCGACAGATTAATATATTTAACTATTACCAGACCTGACATACATTATTCAGTTCGTATGCTTAGTCAATTTATGCATGAACCAAGAAAACCACACAGGGAGGTAGCTATTCGAGTTCTAAGACACATCAAACGTAGTCTTGGTCAATAACGTTTACTACAATCTGAAAACAACTTGAGATTATAAGCATATTGTGATTCTGCTGGGGTGGTTGTCGAACCACGAGGGTCTATTTCTGGATTCTGCATCTTCATGGGAAATTCAATTATTTATTGAAAGTCTAAAAAGTAAATCAATGCGTCCAGATCATAAGCAGAAGCTGAGTATCGAGCAATGACAAATACTTGTTTAGAATTAACTTGGCTGAGATACATTTTTCAAGACTTGAAAGTTCCGCTGTCCGAACCAACATTGTTGTATTGTAATAATCAAGCAGCATTGCATATAACAGTCAATCTAGTTTTTCACGAGAGTACGAAGCACATTGAAATAGATTGTCATATAGTTTGAGAAAAGTTACAAACTAAATCATCAAACTATGTTATGTTTCAACTAAAATACAATTGACAGATGTTACTAAAGTTTTGGGAATACAACAATTTGATTTTGTGGAAGACAAATTGGATGTGTTTAACATACACTTTCTAACGTGAAGAGAAGTATTATGAAATTTGATTAAATATATAAAGATATGGGTAGAATATATTTTATATGTGTGAATAGATTAAGTAAATGGGAAGAAATAGTTTGGGGCTCCCTTCTCTATTACCCATATAAATAGGAATTTTCCAATTCCATCCACTTTTAAGAGGTAGTCTCCGATTTGCAAGTTAAATGGAGTCTCTATCTTTGCCACCCTAGTAGCATTCACCAAGTCCTAAGCCCAGCATCGGTACTCTCAACCAACAACTCCAAACATGAGACGGCCCAGCGTAACAAGCCCACCAAGTTGCCTTCCAACCCATCCCCAAAACCATCCACAACCCTCCACCCATCAACCCACCTGATGCCCATGGTCAACCCACCGAGTCTTGCGTGCGTGCGTGCGCCAATCCAAGCCGCACCCAGATGTGGCGGATGAGGGTTGGTGGGTCCTATCTTTGAGCCCTTTCCAATCCTCACGCCTTCTGAGTCGTCCATTCTTAAAACCTTCAAATTATAATCGCGCACATCTACTTAGTCGTTTTAAGTCTTTTTAGGCTAAATGTAACGCCTGCAGCCACCCTGTGTCACCGCGGCCCACGTCTGGGCCCAATAAAAGTTATTGATGCAGATTGTTACATGAATGGTTAAAAGGGTTTTGTTTTAATCAATATTTATAATATCAACTAATCTGTAATTATTACAGATTTGCATAATTTTGCAGTTTAGTTTAGTCACACAGGAAGAGAACTAAACCATGCGGACCCTTTGACTGACTGACTTAAACAGACCGTATTTGATTACAATTTAAATATGCCCTACGTAAACTAATAAATTTAAGCAATTTCTAAAACATGTGGAAACTTCTTTAAACAGTTTCATTAGAAATAATTAAATGAAAAGAGAGACGTAGCAGTGAAAATTATAGACACAAAGAGTATTCAAAATTTTAAAATTTCAAAAAAAGTATAAATATTTATTGTTAATTAATATTGATATGAAACACTTATTAGGAATCGGGAGAGAAAACTGGAAAGATCAGATAAATTAGAAGAAATCTCACCCTCCCAATGAAATTGGCTATTATACACATTATTGAATCAAATCTAATATGACTAAATACTAAATCAAATCTAATCCTAACCACAGATACCTTATACATTTAAATTAGAAGATTTAAATGAGTTTATTTAGGTGAAGAAAAAACAAAAAAGGAAATCATAAGTGTGTTTGTTTATTATGTGGGCAGTTGGAAGGTTTGTAGAAAATATAAAAAAATAATGAAATTGCCAAAATTCATTGAATTTAGAATATTTATATTAAATTAAAGAAAATAAAAGAATAGAGACAAATCTTGTTTTTCCTCGCGCTTGTGGGCCACTTTTTAGGAGCCTGTCAGCTTGGCTCCAAAAGTTTGTGTCTAGGGTTTAAATTGATAATGATAAGTTTTATAAATTTTGTAATTATTTCTTTTAACTATTAATTATAAAAAAATATATATATATATTTGTAAAGATGATTAAAATTCTTCCATTTTAGAAATAATATTAATTTAAATTAGGTTGGAAAATATATGAAAAATTTGCTCGGGAAAGGGGAGGGTTGTTGGAAAGGAGTCACGTATTGACTAATTTAGAGAATTGTTAAAGGGGTTGATGTGGGTCATTTTTTGAAAATTTCATACTAAAGTCATAAGAGTCTATGCTCAAAGTGGACAAGACCACAAGAGAAGATTGTTGGGAGAGAGTCCCGCTAATTTAGAGAAAAAATCTCAAATTTTGTGTTAAGAGATTCGTTCAAACTATCTTTTTCGCTGGTAAAGAGTACTTACTACGACACCAAATTACACCTTCGTTTACATGCTGCTTTTTCTGGACGTTGATCTCATGCTATACCACCACGAAAATCAACTCAACTTTATCTTCCAAAAACATGCTCTCCCAACAGCCCTAGAGAATCAAACATAGAAGATATATATGTTTTAATATTTTTAGCAAAGTTTACTAGGTATAATTAGTTTGTAATTAAAGTGATTAAATGTTAGTAATTTATTATAATTTTAAATCTGGATTACGTGATCCTAAAATTAAGGAAAGCAATGTGTGATATTGATTTCTGGTTTCACTTTAAAGCAGTCCAAATAAATAAGTGCTTTCTTTTCAGGGAAAAAAAAAAACTATAAACGACGTCGTTTTCGGTACTGTGTCTGTATTAAACGACATTGTACAAGTCAAAATAAATAAGTTAAACTTTTATTTATTTATTTTCTCACCGGCACAAGAAGTGTTCTTTATATATATATAAAATAGGAACTACAAAGGACGTCGTTTTAGGAGTCAATGGGCATTCAATTGTCCTTTTTGTTTTTAAATCTCTACTCCCTTATTACTATCATTCTTTCGTCTTTTCCACGTTCATCACCATCTTTGAATCGACCATTATTAAAATTCTTTCCCGGATAGTTCATAAGAATAAGCTATGGGAGAGCGATAGCACACACAATAGCTACAACATCACAACATTCATTGTCGTGTTGTGACGTTTTTTCCTCGAGTCATCTAACTGGTTTGGATTTGGGTTTAAATTGATAATGTCATGTACGTGTAGAGAAGGGTGGTTGTCTACAGTGGGTCACAAATTAGCCCTCTCTTTTGAATGTAATAATCCTAGTTTAGCCTTTCTTGTTGAATGAAAGTCTAATCTTCACAACTTTTAAATACGATACAAGCTATCAATTAACTCTTAAAAATTACATAAAATATACTACTGATGAAATCATAAAAATACGATAAAGTATACTAAATAACTAATTCATTACAAATATAAAATATATTATACTAAATAACTAATTCATTACAAATATAAAATATATTCCACGTCTGTTTTATTTTAAATTAATCTTCATAATAATAATACTAACTTCGGACATTAGTTCTGACATACAAAAGCATAAAAGACAAATCTTCTTAATAATAATAATACTAACTTCTGACATTAGATTTGATACACTTAGTATTAAAGGTAGAAGTCTCTAAGAATAAAATAATTCGAAATGTGTGGGCCCATTATTTAATAAATAGTAGAATGATTATAAAATATTACGTACACGGTCCGGGTTGGATTGAGTTGAGGGATTTTTTTGACCCATCCCAAAAGTTCGGGTTGGTTGGATTGGTAACCCAACCCTCTATTTTCGAGTTGGGTTCGGGTTGGGTTGTCAATTTTTTTTTAAAAAAATTTATTAATCCACAATTTATAATTATTCAGATAGAATCTTCGATAAAATATATTAAAAGTTCACAAACAAACACAAACCAATTTATAATTATTCACAAATAAAAAAAAAAATTCAGTAAAGAACCATGAACGAAAATTCTAACGTATTAACATAATTCAACATTGTCATCAAACTTAAGACAACTCAATATCAATATTTTTTTAGGATTGATTAAAGTAACAAAAATATCATAAAATTAAATAAACAATAAAAATGATTAGTTTAAAATTATTGTATATAACAAGAATAATAAATAATAAATCATGATTAATAAACCTATCCTTAACCATTTTCTTAAATTAAATAATTGTTATTTATTTATATATATATAATTTATGAACATTTAAATCGGATTGCTCGGGTCAACCCGAGGGTTTTGTCTCACAAACTCGAAACCGAACCGATTCAATTCGGGTTCATAAAAATGAACCCAACCCAACCCAACCCTTATAGTTCGGATTGAGGGGTCTAACGAGCCTGTGTTACACAACTCTAAGAGCATGAAAATGTAATTAATATAGATATCTAACAAGCATGTGTTAGTGAGAGTAAGATGGTGTCAGAAGAGATGTTAAGATGACAACTTATGCCCTTTGTGTGTACATAAGCACATGGATACTTCTATGAGAGATGATGAGTGCAGACTAGACGGGCGACCCGCATAGTAAGCACAGGATACTTCCCCTTAAGTTCTACTAAACAAATATGTAATAATTAGAGATTAATTAATATCATAAATATTTATTAAAACAAAACCCTTTTAACAATTCATGTAACACATACAAACACTTTCATCCACTGAGTTTTACAAACAGTAGAGATTAAACTCCAAAACTAAGTTGTAATCACACAGATACAGACACTTTTATTCACTCAGTTTTACAAACAGTGGAGATTTTGTGGGGTTTCCTCTCCAACTCACGGAGCCTTGCTTCCTCATCATTAGCAGCGCCATTCAAGGCCTCAAAATTCCTCTCCAGCCCTTCAACCTCCATGGCCACACCCAATTGGAACCCTCAAACTGTTGGATTGGGGAAGATTTGGGGGTGTGATGGATATTATATAGAACAAAAGGTCCAACCTCGATGTTGAAAGTTCAATGTTCATAATTATTATAATATTAATCTAGGGAGACGCATTAGCCTTCTTTATAATTTAATCAAATCAATTTCAAATCTAGATTTCATAAATATTTGTCATTTTTCTTGAGTTTTTCAAATTTGTTTTGAATGAATTTTTCTTCATTTAAATTTATAACAACCCAATTTTCTATACCATAAACATGTTTACATCTTGAAAAAAAAATGAAAAATATGCATGTTTTAAAAAAAACATTCAAACATTATACACTTCCCTTTTCTTAAATAAAGAACATTGACACATTTTATTTATTTAATTAAAATCAACCAAAGTTTAACCAACCTATCATTGAATTTGTAAAACAATTAAATAAATGTTTAGGTAATTTAGAGTAAATGCTAAAACAATGGGAAACACAAAATCAAATATGTGACTATCACCTATGGCAACAAGTGATCCTTCAGGTCACCTGTCTTTGTACGCCCTTGTCAATCATAACAAATAAAAAAAATAATAATAAATAAATAAATAAGAGTTCTATATACAGAGATGAGTAGCCCTTTCAAAATATTTAGTTCTAAATTATTGCTTATCATATATATATATATATATTATATTTGATATTTTATTATAGACTATCACTTTCTATTATAGGCAAATATATTGTATTCACATATTGCTCTTTCTAGGTAGGCAACTCTCATAAATATTCTCATGGTATTAGAGCTCTTTCAATTTAGTAACCCCGACTCTAATAATTCGAGTCGGGTTTTTGAGTCTCCTACTAATGGGCATTCAAATGGTCCTTTTTGGTACTCCATGTGTCTATAGTCTAAGTCAAAATAAATAAATAAGTGAACTTTTATTTATTTATTTATTTATTTATTTATTTATTTAGTTATTTATTTATTTATATTCTCACCTGCCAAAGAAGTGTTTAATATATATATATATATATATATGAACGGTGTCGTTTTAGGAGTTAATTGTCCTTTTTGTTTTAGAATCTCTACACTCATATTAATATGAACTGCGCTTTCTCATTGGAATAAAGAAACCGAAAGATATGTATGCTTCAACCCAGATTTCTTTGGTTTTTTTTAAGGTTAAAGTTTAATAAATTAAACAAATTGCCAAGTTTAATAATAAAAAAAAAACAATACAAAACACAATATAAGATTTGATTTGGTTTGGTTTTATAATTTTGACTATGTTATAAGAATTAAACTAAAATGTGTTCAATTTGTAGCCTGATTTGGTGAAAATTGAATGGAATATTAAATTTTGAAAAATTGGAAAATTAGTGTCAAAATCTTAAACTACATACACCCAACATGAACACATCTTGACCTTTCAAGATTCCAACTATGACCATTAATCAAGGATGCACATAATTAATTAATTAAAAAAGGAATTGTAATTATGTTTTTTATCCACAAATTTGAATTCTATCATCTCATCTGTAAGCAGCAGCAGTCAAACAATTCTTTTCTAATTTATTTGAAGTCACTCACTGTCTACAACTACATCTGTAAGCAGCAGTCAAACAAAAACAGCGTGAATTCAAGAGGGTTCTCCTTAACCGACCTTAAACACAAGACAAACACCGCAAAGGAAGGGAATAAATACCAAGTTGTTTGATGCTTTCTTTGATAGCCCTAAATTAGAGATACTTGGCAAATGTACAAAAATGATCCTATTTTATTTATAGGGTTCAATGCTTTTATAAAAAAAAAATACATGAAACGTAGAACAGACCAAAAAAGACCGACTCAACTAATTCCACTAATAAGAAGAAAAAATATCTAACAAAAATTTGTTGCCTCAACACTTCGTCCCTTGAACTGAACTCGATCAAGAGTTAAGTTCACAACACTCATCCCAAACACTTCTCTCATCCTTTGAAATGATGTCATCTTCAAAGGCTTTGTCATGATGTCGACCAGCTGCTCTGCTCTGCTCTGCTCTTTAGTGCTGAATAGACCAATTTAATTGTCAATTCTCTGAGCAAATGTGAGCACATGGTATCAAACTGTTTCATGGTTGCTTGTTTGTCGAGGGACCAGAAAGTTTTGTTCCGATGGAGTTATCTTTTGAAGCCGGGTCTAACAACTTTCTCGAATCCCAAAAGCGACGCATTGGTTACCTGCATAAACACAGCCCAGCTTTGCTAATTTCATTCTCCGAGAATTGAACACAATCAAATACACCACATATTCTCTCCAGCTTAGAAACACAGCCCAGGTTTGAGCAGCGTACACTGAATTGCAAGAAAGTGTAAGATGGTGGGGAAATTTCTCAAAAGCTCCAAATTCTGGGATTTCCAAGTTGATGGTTGTTGACACAGATTGATGGGAAGAATGGTGGCGGGGAAAGAATTTTATCGATGCTGCCTACCATTTGCTTGCTAATATAACGTTGAATCGACCTTCACACCAGCTTCATCTCGGCCAATCTGCTGTCCAGTAACTTCTTGAACAAGTTCTTCCTTCATACAATCTTGATTTCCATCAAAACCTACTACACTTCTTGCAAAATCTTTCTCCTCTACTCTATCCATTGGCAACTTCTTGATTAACATCTTCCACGACGCTGAACATTTCAAAAACGTGTGCAGCATCAACCTTGAGAGATTCTTTTCTGAGTTCCACATCAAGATCCTGAATCTTGCACACCTGATTTCTCACGTTTCCTCCGTTTTCAGAAGCCGCACATGACCATCTTCTCGACAAAAGATTCTGAAATTTCTGAATTCTCTTCGGCAGACGCGGAACTCCAACTGTTCATCATTTCACACTCCTGGTTTTGATTCAAGACGATCAAAGGATGCCGATTAAAGGCATCACTATAGTCAGAACTTATCTCATCCGCCATTGCTTGAAGAAAGGCAGGGGGTTTAGCAGAGCAGCGCCACCGACTATTTGATGGTGGATTGATGCAATCTTTCCATGGCTCTCCACTTGCTCTGCTTCGGAAATGGAACATGGTGGTGTTACCCTTTGACACACACCTCACAGATAGTTTTCACATCTTCAATTTCAGGTAAACCCACAACCATCTCTTTACTGCATAATGTGTGAAGTCCCTTGTGGCTGGATGCCCATATCGATGGTGCCACAGCTCTGCCTTGTCTGAGATTTCAAGACATCTCTTCTCCTTTGTTTTGATTCACCCAACAGGATAAACCTTCTTTTTAGCCCTCATAACAGATTCTGCTATTATTCCTCTTGAGGGATGAAAAATGATGCAGGTGTTTCGATCTCCTGCTTTGAATAGCATGTCTAAACCCTTTTCTTGAAGTTGTCCAACACTAAATAGGTTGTTCTTCAGTTCCGAAATATAATACACATCGTTGATCACATAGCTTATTCCCTTAAGTATTATTTTTACTGCTCCTTTCCCACCAACCATCAGTTTGTGATTGTTCCCAAGCTTGACATGATGTGTGAAGCTAGTGTCCAAGCTTGAGAACATACTTCTTTCTCCACACATATGGTTTGAACACTCAGAATCCACGAACCACACATCTCCTCTTTTAGTGCCTTGAAGCTCCACATATGTCATGAGAATAACTTCATCCTTTTCTTCGATCTCTGCAAAATGTGCTCCATTGTACCTAATTGGACATTCATATTGGAAATGTCCAAGTTGGTGGCAGTTGTAACACTCGATTGTTGCTTTGTTGAATGAGCGTCCGCTGTATGATCCTCTGCCTCTGCCTCTCACATTGAGAGCTAGATCACCTTCTTCATGACTAATCTTTTTGAATTTCTTTTCATGTACAGACAGAGAGCTTTGCAGTTCGTCAATCGTCATCTTTCTTGTGTCTTGACTCCTCGATGGCCACCACCACATATGTGAATTTGTCAGTTAGAGTTCGAAGTATTTTCTCAACAATCTTCGAATCTGTCATGTCTTCTCTGTTGCTTCTCATCTTGTTGGAGACACCCATTACTCTTCCAAAATAATCATCGATCTTTTCTTCATTCTTCATTTCAAGAATCTCAAAATCTCTTCTTAAAGTTTGGAGAAGAGACCGCTTCACCCTTTCGTTGCCTCCAAACTTTTTCTTCATCGAATCCCAAATGTTCTTGGATGTTTTGCCAAGATCTGTTCAAACACAATCCGATCAATTGCTTGGAACAGGTAGTGCTTCACTTGATGGTCCTTCATCTTGAACTCCTCAAGATTTCTTTTCTGCGCTGCAGTCACTTCGATTCCCTCTGCCGGTTCGATGTAACCCTCTTCCACTAGACTCCAAGAACCCTTGGCACGCAAGAGGTTTTCCATTAGTTCACTCCAATGGTCATAGTGACCATCAAACTATGGAATCTTGGTGAGTGTTTTGTCGCTGCTCATTTTCTCTCCTGGATCACTCTGTTTTGCTTTGGCTCTGATACCAAAGGATAGCTGTAAATTATAGAAACTTGTCAAATGTACCAAAAATGATTATCTTTTATTTATAGGGTCCAATGCCTTTTATACAAAATTACATGAAACGTAGAAAAGACGAAAGGACACGACTCAACTAACTCCACTGATAACAAAAAATAAATATATATATATATCTAACAGAAATTTGCTACCTCAACCCCTTCACTTGTTTTTGTTTTTGTTTGTTTGAAACTGTGTGATTAAAAGTTTATTTGTGCAGTTTAATCTCCACTTTTGTAAACCTCAGTGGATAAACCAGGTTTGTTCTCAACATTTATAAATATACCAATTATTATTTATTTATAACAAATTCTTAATCTAAATATAATTATTTTTAATTTCTACCTATCTTAAACAAAAATTTCAATCCAATTATGTAAGGTAGTGTAACGATCCACTTTTCGAGGGATTCGAGCAACGGATTGTTACTCATAACATAAAAATAAGAAAAATGCATAAAATTTAAAACATTTAAACACCGGATGCAATTTGAAATTTAATTAAGATAGTAATGAAAATTTTACTTTTATAAAGAGAATAAGAGATCACTAAAATAAAGCACATACATCGTAAACGTATGACATAGAGACATAGTATAGCGATCTAAACATGGATATAACCGTGTACATCTTAGCCATAGGACATAGAGACATAGTATAGTAATCTAAACATGGATATCTAGTCATGAATCTCACTTCATAAGATAGTATATACGTGTTTCAGTAAACATGCATAATCACATTAAACATGTGTCATCTCAACTCATTCTATGTTCAAACATGGACACCTAGTTATGAATCTCACTTCATGTTTTATATCATACTAAGGCATACTCTAAATTTTGGTCACATCATAGCTCAACAGTTCGTTCCTCGATAAACGTGCATTATAATGTTTAACATGTTCTTACCTACATCAAATCAACTCGTTTTATGCTCAAGTTTCTATGACATACTCTTCATATATACTATGAACATAACTAAATCCAAGGTTTCGAGGTGCATCAAAACTAAATCGAGGGATTCCAGCAATGGGTGACTCCTCAAATATTTACTACATTGATAAAAATGATGAAAAAATCGGTGAAAACGACATCAAAATCACGAGTAAAAAAAAAAAAAGGGTAAAATCTGCCAAATTGGGGCAAACTGGATTGGGCCCAACCCGCGGATAAAAAGGCCCAGTGTCAATTAGAACCCAACCCGTAACTCACTCACCAACCGTTGGTCTCGGCCCAGTGTCACTCTACCAGCCCAACTCACACCTCGGCACGTGACCTACAGCCAGCCCAAACGCCTCATCAGCCCGCGCATGCAACCATCACCTCTACGTCCATAATTGACCATTGCTACATTTGTACAAACTTTTTAAAATGAGAAATAATTAACTAATTTAATTTTTGAACTCTCTAAACATTCATTTTAAACATTTTTAAAATTTAGGGACTAAATAAGAATAAACTTCAATTTTTAATGAAGTTGTGGAGGAGATGGTCGAGACTTTGAAACATTGATTTCTTAATTGAAGATATATATATATATATATATGTGTTAATAATATTCTTAGCAAAGTTTAATAAATATGATTAGTTTGTAATAAAAGTGATTAAAAGTTAGTACTTTATTATAATTTTAAATCTTCACTCCTTATTTACTATATGAAATTGAAAGGAAAATTTTTTACTATGGTTTGAACTAAATGGGATTACATGAGATCCTAAAATTAAGGAAAGCACGTGTGATATTATTATTTCAAGTGTTCTAAGTCAGAAATAAATAAGTGAACTTTTTATTTACTTATTTTCTGGCCTCCAAAATTAGTGCTTTTATAAAAATAAAAAATAATAATAATAAAAAAAAAAAAAATTATAAAAGGAGTTATTTTTGGTACTCCATGCGTCTATGTAAAACGACATTGTATAAGTTAAAATAAATAAGTGAAGTTTTATTTATTTATTTATTTTCTCACCGGCAAAAGAAGTGTTTTTTGTATAAAGAAAAATAGGAATTCCAAACGACCTCGTTTTTGTCCTTTTTGTTTCTAAATATCTAGTCCCTTATTACTTTCATTCTTTCGTCTTTTCTACTCCATTTGCTTGGCTGGTTCATCACCACCGTCTTTGAATCGACCATTATTCAAATTTTGTCTTGGATAGTTCATGAGAATAAGCTCATAAGCCATCGGAGAGTGATAGCACACACGATAGTTACAACATCACAACACTCATTACAACACTTATTGCAGTGTCATGATGCTTTTTCCTCAAGTCATCTAATTGATATGAGTTTAAATTGATAACGTCATGTATGTTTAGAGAAGGGTAGCTGTCCATCGTGGTTTACAAATCAGCCATCGCTTCTAAATGTAATGATCCCAGTTTAGCTCTTTCTTGTTTTGGTAACGAACTAAGTGTTAAGAATGAAAAATAGAAATGAGATTGAAAGACCCAAATTTTGGATATGCTTCGACTATGCTGTTAGAGCCCGATCCATTACGAACTGTAAGATCCAAATTTTGGGCCATGTCCCAATACAAAATAATAATTAATAATAATAATACAATGAATAAATCTTAGGTTGAGCTATTTGGCCAAACGGGCCCAATACAAAATAATAATAATAATAATAATATAATGAATAAATCTTAAGGTTGAGCTATTTAGCCAAACCGTTAGCTAGCTGCCAATTCATTGTGCACGAAGCACAAGCCAACACTCACAAACTAAGCCGCCACCCTCCCTTTTCCTCTTTATCTTCTTCTTTAAGCCATCCCGCCCAACTTTCACGTCATCCCGTTGCCATCCATCTCTCACAACCCGCACCCCTTCGCACGTCGGAACACCACCACCAGTCGCATACCCACATCATCGCTGCGAACGAACACCATTACCTTCGTCAAAACCACCATTTAGAGGAATAAATGTAACCAAAGTACAACAAGCCCACCCAACGAAACCCCAACGGAATTGGGATTGGAACCAACCTCTACAAGGGTCGAATATATTTGTCATGGTTGTGTGTTGTGTGCTTCATAGTTACATTTGGTGGTTGATAAGCATTGGGTAATTGATAATGGTTAATTTGTTGCATGTGTAGTTATATTTGATGATTGGGTTTGATGTGAGTTGTATGACATAATATACATTGGTTCATGAATTTTGGGACCTATAGCATGCATATTGTGTTTGATGGTGATGGTTAAGGAGCTTGTGGTAATAGTTACACGCTGTGTGTTTCGGGTAACTAGCCACTAATAGTTATTCGGGTGATTGCAGAAAATGATTATCAAGGTAAGGGTTACACTCTGTGTGTTTCGAGTAACCAGGCTTCGATAGTCATTTTAAGGACATGTTAGAATTCCTTGTGGCAATGGTTACGCGTGTGGGTTTTGGGTAACCATTATTTGAAGGAATAAAGGTGGGTGTGTGTGTTTTGGGTAACCAATATTTTAAGGAGTAAAGGTGGGTGTTGATTTTCTTGTGGCAATGATTACCAGCTTCAGGTGATTAATCATTAGGGTCCCTCGATTTTGATTGATCCTTGTGACCATTATGTATTTGACCCAATAGGAATATGAGCTCATTTTCTTTAAATGGTCTTTAGGCGAAGTTATGGCACAGAGGTGACGAGTAGGGTGCAGAAGTCAGTCATGGGATGACTCAAAGATTTTATTTTATCTTTATGGATAGACTTTTGGCATATTTGTTCATTGATTTAAACTATGTTCGTGGAACTAGATGGTCACACCAAATTATGTTAAACAGGTTACAAGATTTGAATAAATAACTTCATTAATTTTGTAACTATCAAATTATTTTTGTTTGTAACGACCCTGACCGGACTTATGATCGTTACACTAATAGTTATCTCTTCAAATAGTTTCTTGATAGGATTATGTTTAACTTTGATGCGAGAGACCATTTATACATGCACAAGCTTTGACTTTATTTTCAGAATAAACAAAAGATAGGAGAAGGATCACCAACCCATTATAGCATTTACCAAATAAATAAATCCATCAATAATTAATTAATTAATTAATTAATTAATCAATCAGGTGAATTAGCTATAAACACAACCTTTTCCCTTCCCAACATATAATATAATACAAACACGCCCACTCACACGTGCCTCTCATCAATCAACCCTTGCATTCACTACTAAAAACTTCATCAACCGCCGGTCACATGATTGGCACGTGAGGAAGAACAAGACTTTGAAGAAAAAAATAATAATAAAAGAACTTGAAATGTGTGGGTCCTTTATTTAATATATTCTAGAAACAGTATAAAATATTAGCTTCTTTTTGTTTTTAAATAATTAATTTAATTAATTAATGTCACCCTTTCCCGTAATTATTTGGTGTTTAAGAATGTCCATCCACTTTTTATAACCAACCATGTTACATAAATCTAATTCAAAGGATTCTCAAATAAATATTATTTTTCTAGTTGAACGTTGAACCATTCATTTTGTCACGCCCTTCTCTTCCCACTAATTTTATTTAGTTACAAATTTCATTTGGATAAAAACAAAGTCTTTGCTAATTTTTATTATTATTCCCTCTTAAAAATGATCCATTTTTTTCATCCATGCAAATCAACCCAACCCAACCCAACCCAACCCAACTCAACCGCTTCTGCCATCAAGATTTGTTCCAGTTTCATCTTGTTAAGACTTCCATTTTTTTTTTATTATTATTTCATCCATGAGTAATATAAATAAATAAATAACATGAAGAAATGAGAAAATATTTATTTTGAGAAAATATTGTGAATTTTAGAGGTTAAATTAAAGACACCATGATTTTAGCCAAGAATTAGGAAGCTTATGTAAGAAGGTAGGTTGGTTATGGGGGTGGATGGGCATTTGTGGGCCCTCAATCATACAAACTATGGGGAAGCGGACATTGTTTAATGAATTAATCATTTCTTTATTTATTAAAAAGGGAGAAAAAGGTACATTTCTAATTCTTTTATTCTTTCTTATTTATTAAAAAAAATTGAAGTTTTGGATAACTAAAGTTTTTCCTCAAAATTCAAAGCACATTGAAATCCACGCAAAAAGAAAAAAAAAAAAATAGAAAAGATTACTTTTGGAATTGGTGCGTGAGAGGCACGTGTCGGTGGGCGTATTACTTTTGGAGTTGGTGCGTGAGAGGCTGTCAGTGGTGGGCGTTTGTATTGTACGTTAGGGCGGGAAAATCTGCCATAATTGTTTATTTGTTTATTTATATATTTATTTGATTGTTTATTTATTTATTTATTTATTTATTTATTTATTTGGTATATGTTAAAGTGTACATCCAACCTAACAATCTGGACCAACCCAACACAAATTATTGGAGTTGAGTTACTTTTTTTTAACTCGAATTGACTCAGTTTCATTTTGGGTTCATAAACCTCAGGTCGACCCAACCAAACAAAACTTATAAAATCAGTTAAAAAATTTGTCTTTACTATGGTAATTTAGGCTTACTAACCACAGATCTCCACAATGGTATGATATTGTCGACTTTGAGCATAAAGCTCTCGTACCTTTGTTTTGGGCTTCCCAAAAACCCTTTCCTCACTTATAAATTGTCTTCCACTAAATTAACTAATGTGTAACCCACTCTCAATAATTCTCAATAGTAAATTTGTGTTTATCCTTCAATTTTTTTTTTTTTTTTTTTTTTTTTTAATTTGTATGGTTGCGAGCTATCAATAAAGGTTTTGAATAATGATATAAAATTAATTAATTAAAATTTGAATTTAATTAATGAATTTGAATACATTAAATTATTATGGTTTCCACCTAAATTTACACCTTTATAGGATAAATTGTGGTATAAAGTGTAGTCAAACGGTTTGAATGAGAAATAATTAAATGAAAAATCATTTTTTAAAGGGCAGGATTAGTGAGAAGAAATTAGAAGATTTAAATTGATTTATTTATGTGAAGAAAAAACAAAAAAAACAAAAAATCCAAGGAAAGAGTAAGTGTGTTTGATTATGTGGGCAGTTGGAAGCTTCGTAGAAAGTATGAAAAATAATTAAATTAAAAGAAAATAATAAATAAATAAAAAGCCAAATCTTTGTCTTTCCTCACGAGCTTATGGGCCACTTTTTATCCGGATGCATAGGGGACTCGCCACGTTAACCATCGAAGAAAAAGAGTGAGAATTTATGCCTCCATACATTGGAATTCAAAAATTTATCTATATTATAAACATCTTCACGTCAAGAAAAGAAGGTGTATTTTATCAACAACAAAGATGGGGAGATTAAAAGAAAAAAGATGTCGGCATAAAAACTACGATAGAAAATCAGTGGACATTAAATGACGTAGATATATTCTTGGTCACGTAAAACAATTTAAGTCGATCTAAGTCAGTTCAGAAAAAATAATCCAATCTCTATGATTCGAGTTGGGTTCGTCCTAATTGTCGGATAGGAAATACACCTCTAGCATTTACGAAATAAATATATAAATAAACAAACAAATAAAGTCAATCAATAAAAGCCCCCTTTCACTCCCTAACATACAATAATACAAAAGCCCATGACATGTGCCACCCACGCGCCAATTCCATAGTAATACCAATCACTTTATCCTTAAATTAAGGTCTCTAAAATTCAAAATATTCTCTCAAATAAATATCGATTTTGTTTTCACATTCCTCAACAAAAAAAAAAACCTTATACTAGTGGAGATGTATTCCTTACTTATAAATCTGTGATCATTTCTTAAATTAGCCAATATAGGACTCTCTCCCAACCATCTTCAACCTGCCGTTCTTCCAAGAGAATGTCTTGATAGAAAGTAAAGGAGCAATTTTCTAGCTTATTTTGAACCTACATGACATGTCCAAAAAAAAAAAAAAAAAAAAAATGTTGAATTTTGTTAAGGGGGTGAAGGCATGGAAGAAGGCCAAGTTTGAGAAAAGAGGAGAAAGTGAGTCAACTAGTGACAGCAAGGCTTGTTGACTTGCTTTAGATGCAAAGAGGTCCACTAAGAATGCAAATGAAATTAAGATAAGTCCCCACACAAAAATTAAATTAATATATGTGCCAACACTGTTGCTCCCTTATTTCCTTTGCCTTTAAACAATCTAATTGAGATGTAATATGGGCAAATGAGAGGACCACTTTCTGATCCAAGTTTAATCAACCTTTTGCTCTTTACTTTTCCTCTTGTTCACCCGTTCCTGTGTACTCTCTTACTCTTCTTCTCTCTTTTTGTTTTGTTCTAATCGAATACTTTCACCGTCACTAATTCAGTTTTGACAGTCTTCAAATTATTCGAATGGATGAATTTTCTGAAATCCCACGTCGGATTGATAGAAGAACAAAACATTCTCTCTAATAAACATGTTTTAAAAACGGGAAAGAGAAACATGTTTTAAAAACGGGAAAGAGAAGCTCAAACGACAATATCTACCATCTGCTATCAGACACATAATTTCAACAAACCCTTTGAATTATATAAACAGGGGAGAGTGGAGAGTGGAGAGTGGAGAGTAGAGATGAATTGATATTATAAATATTCATTAAAACAAAACCCTTTTAACAATTCAGGTTACTTTTAACCAAACAGACAGACACGTCGGAAGGAAGCAAGCATGAGAAATCGAAAAGCATAACCAAGAAGTATGAGATTCATCTTCCACCTCCATCATCCCAATCGCTCTCTCTTCATTCACATAGCGACACCGAGTACTTACATGCGCACACTTCAAATGCAGTCACGGCAACCAAAGCACACGCAATGGCGCATATGTATACTTTCCTTTCCCCAATTCTGAGCCTCCCATGGTTGAGTTCCCTCACCTGGACACCGTAATTCAGCTCCAACCCACCATCTTCTTCATTTCTGGCCTCCAAGATGAGAGCGCGTTCCCTCAAAATCATGTTGAGCGTGTCGAGAGAGCGGAACATCATGCTCACATTCTGCAACAACATCAAAAGGTAGAGAGCGGAACAAGAAAGACTCAACCCCACGACCATCCACAAAGGAACACAGTTGTGGGAGGAAGAATTGTGAGAGACAGCAAAGAAAAAGCCCCTCTCCCATATGAGATACCCCAAAGCTATGTTGTGGAGTTTCCTCTCCAACACACAAACCCTTGCTTCTTCATCAGTAGCAGCGGCATTCAAGGCCTCCAAATTCCTGTCCATGGGCATGCCAATTGGAAGCCTTAACCTATTTGATGGGGGGGGGGGGGGGGGGAGGGGAAGATTTGGGCGTGGGATGGATTATATAGCCGAGAGAGTGAGGGAGGGCACCCCTGTTGCAATCACTCTGTCTTCTCCTCTTCAATCATCAAAACAGAGTTTATTGCTTTCCCTCTCCTGCCCTTACTTTCTTTGTTTCATTATTTTATTGCAAATCCAACCAATAACATTGGAACATGTTTTGAAAGTATAGTTTAATTTGGATATGACCCACGCATAGGAATGTTTTCAAACTACATAACATGGGAGAATGTTTCTGCATAACTAGTGGAGTATAAGCAAGTAAAATGAAATTAGAATTTAGAAATAAGTAGTGGAGTATTTGAATCCCAATTTTTTGGTTTAGAAATAACATCATCACACCATTTCAATTTTCATTAATTTTGAAAAAGTAAAAATAATAAGTTCATTTGTAGAGTAAGATAGGCGGTGGAGACTCCATGGGGACCACAAATCTTAGTAACCCATAAACGTAATCTATGTACCTCCCACAACTTTAGTCGTATAATGGACCTTTTGTCGGCAATTATATCATTAACCACACTTTATACCACACTTTATCCTATAAAAAAAATGTAAATTTAGGTGTAGACTCCAATTTTGAGCACAATTTATCTTTTCACTTTCTCCATTTGTTGCTCGACCTCCATTATTCTCACGAACACGAACAGCAACACGAACACGAAACCGGTGAAGACGAGAGCTGAATGGTGGAGTGGGGGGAGAGAGCGGTGGAGGTTATGTACATTTATCTGTGAGGGTGTGCTGCTGCTGCCTTTCTTCAACGTTGTTGCGCTGGTCTTTATGTATGGTTTTGGATTAATATATTAAGGAATAAAAACAATAACTTTTCAAAATTTATAAAGGAAACTTTGATTAGCCCATAACTTTTTGCAAAACCCTTTGTATAAACCCAATCTTTTCTCTCTAAACAAACCCAATTTATGCTTTCCATATCATACCATGACCTAATCATAACATAATCCCACTACCAATTTTATTTTATTGTATTTTATTGGGCATTATGGATAATTGAGTTTCACATTTATACTATAAAGTTTTTGGGAATCATCCGCGGTGCACCTAAATTTGCACTCTTTATAGGATAAATTTGTGGTATAAACTGTACTCAATACTTTACTTAGTATTTTTACTTTTTCAAAATTAATGCAAACTGAGACAGTGTGACAATGTCCCGTCCTAAACCCTCCTTGTTTACAATGTTCAAGGGCACACCAATTATGCAGAAACGCAGCACCCATCCTCACCTATAAACCTATCCTCACATATAAATATAGTTTGAAAACATCCCTACACACAATAATCATTCAATATTTATATGGGAAGGTCCTATCTAAATTAATACTTTAGTTTTTATGATCATTCCAACTAAAAACATGTTCCAAACATAAAAATTACACAAACAATAAACAGCTATATAGTGAATCATCATCTAACTTTATTTATCTATTTAAGTTGTTTTTTTAACGTCATTTTCTTATATCTCAATCGTGCTTTTTCTTTGCTCTTAAGTGTGTTCATTGGTGGAGGGTTCTTGGCGTAAGGGTTGGTACCCGAAGTTATTCATGTACATTTTTTTGCATGAATTATGAAAGGGCTTTCTTGTAATTTCAGATTTCCATAATTTTGCACTAGTCTCCACTGTTTATATAATCCAACCAGATAAAAGGGTTTGTTGTGAACATTTATAAATATACAAATCATGTGTGAGATAACAAATTTACATATAGAATTATATATCTCCGGTCATGTGGTTTGCTCCGTTATCAAGGTACCACATGTTGGTCTTCACTTGGTCTTCTCCTTTTGTGAGAAGGTTCGTTATAACCTTCTTTTCGTTAAACATCAACAGGTTGGGCATCTTTTCGGCCAATATTAGTGCGGGCTCTTGATCCTGCATGAGTGTGAGGTTTGCCTCCTTATTGAGCTTCTTCTTGCAACACTCTACCGCATAGTACTCATACTCTTGTCCTTCCAAGGGTTGACATTGTCATGGGTTTGTGAGGTATTGTCACGGCCTCTTTTACCACCACGTCCGCGACCATGTCTGCGACTACGTTCCCTCGTACTTGAAAATAAAGAGTTAGCCGCATCATTCCTTTTCGTCCATGCGAGCCACTTCTCATGTTTGAGTAAGAAGTGTTTCTCCTCCACTTTGTCTTGATAGCCACAAAGTCTTTCCTCATGAATCTTAATACGACCAACAACCTCCTCAACTGACACGTTCTTGAGGCCACCGGACTGCTCAATGGAGGTAAAAATTTGCATGAATCTTGGGAGAACAGCTCGAAGGAACTTCTTGACGGTAGAGATCTCCTCTACCATGTCACCTAATGAACGATCGTCGTTAACTTCATGACAAAGTTGTCTATTGACTCATAATCTTTCATGCGGATAGCCTCGAACTCATTCTTCAAGGTCAGCACCTTTGCTTCCTTGACACATTCCACACCCACATTCATTGTTTGCAGCTTCTCCCACGCTGCCTTTGCCGAGTCCTTCTCTGCCAAGATGAGAAAAACATCCTCCAAGACTGCTCGGTAGATTGCGGCAAGAGCAATCCTATCCTTATGCTCCTCAACATCACCATGCTCGCTAGTGTCCCACACGCCTTGTGCCTGTAAGTTGACACGCATCTTTATCAACCATACTCGTAGTTACTCTTCGTGATTAACGGATACTAGAGCATTACACTCCCCTCCTTTTCGTGTCACTTCTCCTCCGGTGACTTCGTATGGTCACGGTATTTGTTTCGACATCCTCGCCTTGATACCAAGTGTTGGAATTGATTCATGATCGAAATATGTCAAAACAAATAAAGGGAACAAAAAGAACAATTTAAGGGGAGAGATCTTTTTGGAACAAGGAACCTTAAGCACTTACCTTTCAATTCTCTTTGTTGTTGTGAAAAAAATATTTCTCATGTGTAGGAGAAAACACTCACTTCAACTTTCTCCTCCTCAAGTCAAGGACCACTAGTCCACCACTTGTCAACTATTACCAATTTTCCTATAGTTGCTCCATAGTTAACCTCTTTTACTAAGTCTACTAACAAACCTCTTTTACTAAGTCTACTGACAATTCTCTCAAGTTACTCCATAAGCTACTAACTTGTTCTAGTAAGTCTACTAACAACTCTATTAAAGTTACTAAATAAGTGAGTAAGTAGTTCTACTAACCCAAGTTTATTAGCTCACAAACCATGTAAGTCACCATACAACTTTTTATGAAGAAGTACTTGTAGGGATCGTTTGAATGCATGCACGCTAGTACTTTCACCCTATATAGTAGTTTTTCGAGGAAATGATTTTAAGTAATATGAGCGGGGATGCGTAATGTAAAGTTGAATGTATTCATGTTTTCTACTTCTGCTATATATTTAGTATGTGTCTAATTTATGGTGAAGGGAGGATGAGAAATTGTGAACTCTATGCTCCAGGTGTGGGTGGATGTTATCGTCCCATTGAGCATGTATGTATATTCTACATGAATTATATATGTTGATTCTAGATAATCCACATGACCCATTATGGGATTTGTGGTTAGAGTGACAAGTTATTGAATTTAGACCTAACGTTGCTCTAGGAGCCTAACAGAGTACCAAGGCAAACGAAGCACCTTAGAGTGTTCTTAGGCTACTAGTTGTGTGAATGATTTCTATACCTTTTGTGGGGGACTAGGGGTTACTGATCAATACCCATTGCTTCTAGCCGTTTCGCATGGAAAACATGAGACCCACGTCGTACAACCCATTAGCTGCATGGGATAAGGGAGGGGTTGCGCCCCCCAATGAGGGGGAACTATCATGGACCTGGGAGGTACTCAGCACACCCCTAGGTAAGATAATACCATTATAGTCTCAAATAGCCCTGCATGAGGTAGCGCCTCGTAGAGAAACACCAGTCATTCATATCTCGACATAAGAAACTCTTAGGGTTTAAATGAAAGGATGGAGAGTCAAAAGAGCCCGAAGGTGTTAAGACTAGAACCGGATGTCTTAGAGCCAATGAGAAGCCCGTGAAAACCTGTTAGGCCTAGAATGCGATGAGAGTTATTTAGTATAACTCTTATACTCATCCTTGCTACATTTTTCTTTTTTAGGCGTGTGAGGCATTCAAGTTAAGAGTTATTTAGTATAACTCTTATACTCATCCTTGCTACATTTTTCTTTTTTAGGCGTGTGAGGCATTCAAGTTAAGAGAGGGCATATTTGAGAGATGTGGATTGTCATAGAGGAAAACATGCCCCGGGCGTCCTTCCAGTCTTTCTTTTTGTACACAAACATTCGTGTCTTTCAATTTCGAATTTGATCATGATTTTATTCGTTGTCCCGAAACTTTCTTCTTATGAATTATATAATTTTCTTTCATTTGATGTCTTTTCAAGTTTTCATGCCTAAACACTACACAACATTGTGGTTTCGAGTCATGACTTGTAGTAAAATATTGGATGTTTTAATATTTGATATCTTATTCAACAATGGAAGTTATAATGAATATTGGTGATCATGTCCAACAACACAACAATGATGCAGAAAGGCAACCCCACCCTCACATATAAATATAGACCATTAAGATTCCCTTTCGGCCTGTTCATGAGAATAATGACATAATAGCTTAATGATGATGATCTAATTGATTTCTTCTAAATAGTGCTGTCTAAGTTGTTTACAACATGTGTTTGTGTAACGGCCACGTTTATAAAAAAAACATGTGGTCGCTGGAGACTCGCGAGAATTTCGGCACGTCCAAGCTGTGAAACGTTGCAGAGTGAAGAGAGGGGGCCAACAGAGAAGAACCAAAGGAAGAACCACCAGAAACAGACATCGGAGACAGAAAATGATCGGAGTTTTTTCATGTGAACCGGGTAAGGAAGATGAAGTCCGTGGACCCGGGTCCGATCCGGATCTGGTACTCAACCGACAACCCAACACCCAAAAGTCGTTTCCCTTGGCCCAGTCACATGCACAGCAAGCCCAAATATTACATGCAGCCCAGATTCGCTCTCACGGTCTAGTATTCGTCTGCAGCCAACACCCACTACCCATTGCCTCGGCCCAATACTCGCTTCAGCCCAGACTTGCCGTAGCCCAACACCAGCCCACGACCTGCATCTCGACCCGCGCCACGACCCGACTCGACCTGTACACGAGTTAGCTCCTCGTTGCCCCACGTGTCACACATGCAGCAAAAATCTTCTCGCTTAGATGACTTAAACGGCTCGGCGCGGTTCGGCAGCTCGGAACTCGATCCCTCGGCTCGATAAAAGAAAAATAGCCTATTTTCCACGGTTTCCACCATCCCAAAGCTGAATTTGACCTTGTTAGAGTAAGATCAATATAAGGTTCGATTTACTCGATTTAAGTTAAATTGACTTAAGAATTTGAGTTACTAACGAAACGGGATGAATATTCTAATAGGGAGCAACTACCGGCAACACTTGGAGCGATTTCAAGGAACGAGTAAGTGGTCCTGCTGTTAGTTTGGTTACAATTTGTATGCTGAATTATGACACATGTCCATAGCTTCGCACGTGTCATACACTCGTATATGCAAACTGTTATGAAATGAAATGTATATGATACGATACGTGAATATTATGTTGTATGTGATGAATCAATATGTTTATGATATGATATATTAAGATATAATATGTTGAAGGCATGCTCAAGTTACGTTATGTGATTATTATGATATATGATATGATATGTGCATGATGTGAATTGTTACATTCGAAAGCATGATAAGTTTATAATATGATATATGTGTAACATAAACGATATGCAATATGATTAACATGCAAATGACTAATTGACATAATGTACAACCTCGATATACGCATGAAAAAGCTACCATAACAATATTATGATAGGAAGGAAGACGCTAATACTAATGCTTTAGTTAGGAAAATTGTTATCAACTTGAAACAAAAATGAAGAAACTATCAGTGATTTATCAATTTTAAATACTAGTTAGATCCATGTTGTTTTCACAATAGAGAATTTAAGCCTAAAAAACATGCTTAAAGTTCTTCAAATCAAAAGATTTCTTTCTTCAAATTGTTCTTAGTATTTCGAGCACGCACCACGCACCCTCCCTCACATACTATATTAATTTATATTATACAAAGGCATGCACGCAAGCACCACGCACCCTCACATAATATATTAATTTAGGCTATATAAAGGTCTTTGTCTCCTCTTACCTTGTTCATGTTCATGAGAATAATGGAGATTGAAGAACAGATGGAGAAGAGAATGGAAGAAGTGAAAGGCATGTGGGAGAAGGTAGAAGGCAGAGTGAATTACTATGACACCAAATTACACGCTATCATTGTTGCTTACTTCGTTTTGGAACGTGCCTTCTTCTTCTCCTTCGGTGTCTCCAACACCAATTTTGCTTCTAACATTTCTACCCTCAGCTGTAATGGGAAGTGGTGGGTGATTCTTGGTGTGAGTTGTTTGTGCAGCTTGGTTTACATGCTGCTTTTTCTCGACGCTGCTCTTATGCTCTACCGCCACCAAAATCAACTCAATCTCATTCTCCAAACACATCATCAACTCTACCGAAAACTCTTGGCAATCAAAGATTCATTGATGGAGGCCGGAGATGAGGCCAGCCATGGGCTGTCGCTGGAGGAGGAACTGATGCCCATAAACTCAAATGCAGCGTATAGGAGGAGGCCTTGGGAGAGGAAGTTTTATGCGTACACCATTTTTTGTGCTTTGATTGGGGTTGCTTCTTTAGAACTATACGCCTGCAAGGCTGTGCTCTGCCCTTGAACAATCGCTAACTCTCCTGCAACTTACAAAGAGGTTCGATATTACATTATTGTCTTTGTGCGATCTATATCAAGTTCATGCTTCTTTTTCAATGGGTTATTGTTGCTACTTTATGGAAGAAAATTAAATATGAGAAACAAAAATATGGATTCTCCTTTGTATTTCCGGATTCTAATTGATCCGGGGCTTCCCTAATGTCTGAGAATATTTGATAAAACCCGAGACGTATAAGTGATGTGAAAGTTCTCTATTTATAATCCGAATCAAATAAATTACAAAAAAATATTATGGTAAACTATAGATTAAATGTTCTTAACACCTCTCGCAAGCTGAGTGTCGGATTTGAACGAATGTGAAGCTTGGATCTGAAAATTCAAACAGAGGTCAAGAAACACTTTTGTTTTTTTAACATGTTAGTAACCTAGTTCGTAGAAGGCGTCTGGTTCGGCGGCATAGTTTTTTCTTGGCCATCGAAAACTGCAAAGAGATCATCGGGTAGTGGCGATGATATGGGGAAATCAAGGGAGTAAGATTCGGATTACCTTGTTGATCGAATATCTCAAGGCAAGAACATTGTTTGAGATTTGAATCACTCCACAAGCAAGATCGATCATGTCTAACTTGAATGATTCTTGTTGATCAAATATCTTAACACAAGAACATTTGTTTGAGATTCAAATCACTCCACAAGCAAGATTGATCATGTCGATCTTGAATGATTTTACATGCAACCTAAACTACATACAATTGCAAAGAAACTTAGCCATTGGCTAAAGTAAGCACAAATGCTTCTTATACTATATTTTCCCAGTCTACTTACAAATACAACGTACATGACTTTATATAATCTCAAATGAAACTATTAAAGGCATTCCAAGAGGGGTAATATTCATAGTTAGGGCCATAATTGACCATTATGTAAATGTAACCTAAAGTAAATAAAAAGTCTTAAAATATATTAATGAAGTACAAAAACTCTAAATTACTCTAAATTGTAATCCACCAAAATTTATAACAATTAAACTTCATTCTTCTTAAATGTGGCATGAATTGAAATATCTTTTGATAATTTCAATCGCATTTTCTTCACATTTTCATTGAAATATACTGTATGATTGATGTTTCTTGGTTCATATCAGGCGATGTTGTCTTGGCTCCGTCAAGAATATGTCTAACCCATGAAGTAGGAGGGAGAAACCCAAAAGAAGAAGGAAAAGAGAGAGAGAGGGGGCCATTTGAAGGGCCTTGGTCAAGCTGCTAATGGAACAAAAAAAAAAAAAAATAGGGAGAGAATGGAAAATCTACATAACAATTCCATGAGGTCTAGACTATAAAGATGCAAGGTAGAGGCTTTAGAATTATGACTCTATTATGAGAAAAGGGCAAGAGACAGAGAGAGGTTTCAATGATGGCTATGAAGAAAAGAGGAAGAAGAGGAAATAAACCGAGAATGTAGACTCTAGGGTGTATTTTAAACGAAGAAAGAAAGAGAGGGGCGGAGACGGAGTGGCATCTACACCTTGTGGACTAGTTTGCTATAGAGCAAATGAGCACGGATAAGAATATCTCGAGCATATTTTGCAACTGGAGTTTGCACTGGTGACTCCGAAGGAGCAGTAGGCAGAGTTAGTGGAGAAGTAGCTGGTGCCATAGTAGGTGTTCACCGTTTCCACGTACATTTCAGTTTGAGAGTGAGCGACGCTCCTCGGAGCAAGGGACGAAGACGATGTTGAAGCCGAAAGAGTCATCATAGTGGGAAAAGGAGTCGATTTTGGCGAGGAGGTCGGCGGAGACTTGGTTGGTGAAGAGGCCAGTACAACGCTCAGATTTCGAGGGTAAATATCTGTAGAAGGTCGATTGTCAAGATTCTGAGAATGTTGATGAAGATCCTGAGGTTAGGGTTTGGTGAATGATGAAGGGTCGATTGGGAAGAAAATGAAAGAGGCTATATTGGCTAAGAAAAAATCGATTGTGTTGGAAAAGGTGATGTTGTATGTACAGAGTATGACGAAGGGTGATTTGGAGGTCAAAAGGTTGGAGCCGAAGAGTAATCAATCCGCTCTACCTGCGACAGTCATGGAGACTGCTTGTGCGGCGTCAAAGTCAGCAGTGGTGGTGGAGAAGAAGATGAGTAAAGGATTCAGAAGCCATTGAAAATAAAAGATCGGAGTTGTTAAACCAAAAGACTTTGTTACCATGAGAATATTTGCTAAAACCACTCTATCTAAATGGTGGTGAAAGTTCTCTGTTTATAATCATTTAGATAATCAAATAAATTACAAACGATATGGAAATAACAATAAATAGGTACCTATGGTAAATCATGATAGAAGATATTTTTGTATATTAAAAAATCAAATATGATATATAATGTAAACTATAATTTAGGACTAAATGTCCTTAACAATGTCAACCGTCATAAACCCTTGTCACACCTCTCTCCTTCTACCCTGCTCCTCCAATTATAGGTTAAAAGATATTTTCATAAAAATAAAAGTTATAACTAAACTTTGGAAGAAATAAGTATTTTTTTAGATAAATAGAAAAAAGTCTTTGTTATGAATATATTGATTTATTATAATTTATTATAATTTTTTAATAAAGATTATATTAAAAGATTTATGAAGATCTTATGCGACTATGAGCCCAAACCTTAGGAGTTTTGATCAAAGGAGTGCGACCAAGGGTTCTCTCAAGCCAATTTTTGGAAAATAGGTATAGGGTATGGGATTTGTGAGTCGATAGGGTTGTAAAAAATAGTTATTGACTTGAATAAGTTAGGAAAATTTTTAGTCTTTAACTATGAAGATAGTTAGTGGTATAAGTTGAGGAGAAAGTTTAAGAAACTAGTTGTACTTTCAAAATTATATATTCTCATGAGATGTATACTATTTTCACAACAATAAAAAGAATTAATAAGCATACGTGCTTAAGGTTTCTTTGTTCAAAAAGTTCTCTCCCCTCAAGTTACTCTTCGGCTTCAGTTATTTGTTTCAACATATTTCAATCGTGGGTCATTTCCAATGTTTGTTATCGAAGCTAGGATGCCGAAACAAATGTCATCACCATAGAAAGTTGCTGGAGAAGATGTGATAGCAATAAGGAGCGAAAGAGAGGGGAATGTAATGCTCCAATACCCGTTACTCACGAAGAGTAACTACGAAATATGGTAGATAAAGATGTGTTAACTTACAAGAACATGGCGTGTGGGACGACATAGAGCATGGTGAGGAAGTTGAGGAGCGTAAGGATAGGATGGGATGACTCTTGCTGGCATCTACCAAGTAATCCTAGAGGACGTCATTCTCATGTTGGCAAAGAAGAACTCGACAATGGCAGAGAAGGACTCGACAATGGCAAAGAAGGACTCGGCAAAGGCAGCGTGGGAGACGCTGCAAACAATGCATGTGGGTGTGGAACGTGCCAAGGAAGCAAATGTGCATACCTTGAAGAGTGAGTTCAAGGCTGTTAGATAAAACCTGAGTTTTTCATTTTTTCTTATTTAGATTCACACGATTTTAGAATACCTACGTTTGAATATTTGACAAACAAGTCGAATGGATCACCAAAGTATTCACACGATTTTAGAATACCTACGTTTGAATATTTGACAAACAAGTCGAATGGATCACCAAAGTTTTAGACGGCAATGCAGGGAGTGGCACAAATTTCTCTAGCCATTTTTAGTTTTAGACGGCAATGCAGGGAGTGACACAAATTTCTCTAGCCATTTTTAGGATAATTTATATTTAAATAGGAAATGTGTTTAGAATATCAAACAATCGACCAGTCAAAATTTCAGCCTTTCTCTTTTGTTATTTTTAGGCATTTTATTTTTCTTCCAACAACCTCTCTTGAAGATTTCCTCTCACCGAGAAGGAGGGATTTCCCTCGCTCATTATTTAATCCCTCCCTGATTATCGAAATCCAACAAGTGGTATCAGAGCCAAGTTGAAGCCATCGGTGTATATCATTGCGGAGGAGCCAACTTATCAACAATCAAGTTGAATAGCTCAAGTGGTTAGAGTGTCGACCTAACAACACACACGTCTTAGGTTCGAGTAGAAGAAAATGCAAAGTGCTAAAATAATAAGCACATCGTGGGGTCCATCTCGAGCAGGCTCCTCCACGCCGCCGCCAAGTGCCGGCATCTCCATCACTACCACGAAGAGGCCGACGCTGTGATCAGGGAGACAACGACCGCCGTTGTTGATGCGCCGCGTCAACCTTACAGGCGCAGGGGTTATGGCACGCTGTGTCGAGCCAGGGGAAAGAGAAACGATTGGGTTATCGGGAGAGGATCGGCTGGCGTTCGTCGCCATATTACGAATACGATCTGTGCCCTCCAGAGATGCTGGCATCTGTCTCCACCAAGTGCACAGCTGTGCGGAAGGAGCTCTCCTCAGAGCATTAGAGACAGAAATCATGAAGAAGATGCTGCAGGTCGTCCCCGATCACCTCGAGCAAGTCGCGATTGATTTCAATCGAGACACTGCATAATTTCCTCACTGAGGAGGAATGTGGCTTGCACGCCTAAAACTTCGTGACGACACCGGCGAGAGCAATGGGCCCTCCAGCCGCAAAGGCGGTAAGAAGTCGTGGAAATCTTGCCAGCGCATGCACGGAAAAGAGGCGGATCAAAAGAAGGAGGATTCGACTGATGACGGGCCAATCCAGTGCTCGTACTATGGGAAGAGAGGTCACCTGAGCAAGAATTGCTGGAGCAAGCTCAGGAACAAGGAGACGGCCGAGAAGTCCCATGTGGGTGCTCAATCCGAGGAGAGGATGAGCCGCCCTTTTTATGGTGACTGCATCAGTTCTACCTGACGTCTCTAATCCCGAGGAAGAGCTCCTCAAATCCACAGAGGTAATCGACGATGGCATAACTGCTCCTGTGAGCGTCGAACCCGAGGAGGAGTCGACTGATGACAGGCCAATCCAGTGCTCGTACTATGGGAAGAGAGGTCACCTGAGCAAGAATTGCTGGAGCAAGCTCAGGAACAAGGAGACGGCCGAGAAGGCCCATGTGGCTGCTCAATCCGAGGAGAGGATGAGCCGGCCCTTTTTATGGTGACTGCATCAGTCCTACCTGACGTCTCTAATCCCGAGGAAGAGCTCCTCAAATCCACAGAGGTAATCGACGATGGCATAACTGCTCCTGTGAGCGTCGAACCCGAGGAAGAGCTCCAATTGTGCATAACAAAGGCACTGGCTGGGGAGCCAATTCAACTGAAAGAGAAGCGAATGTTCGCTCAAATCAGTGAAAGAGGTGAGCAGCAAGAGCACCGGCGATGGGTCCTCAACACGGGGGCAACAAACCATATGACCGGGGCCAAGTCTGCGTTCTCTGAGCTTGACTCGGGGATTCGAGGGACGGTGAAATTTGGCGACGTCTCCATCGTCGAGATCGAAGGGCACGGCACCATCCTGTTCGTCGGCAAGGGAGACAATCATCACAAGCTGACCGGCGTCTACTTCATCCTGAGACTCAAGGCTAATATTGTGAGCTTGGGTCAACTCGATAAGGCCGGCTGCCACATTTCCATCAAGCGCGGGCTACTTAGGATCCGCGATGATCGACGACGGTTGCTCACGTAAGTTCGGTGCACGGCAAACCGTCTTTGCATCCTAAAGCTGGAGGTAGAGAAACCAGTCAACCTCTCGGCCAGGTACCAGAAGATGGAAGACCTATTAGGAAGAGGTGAACCACCTGGACTTGTGGCGCGCCAACTCGAAGAAGAGGCGGCAGAACAAGACGTGGAGTCTGGAGGACATGCTGCCAGGGACACTGAACAACCAGTCAACCTCTCGGCCAGGTACCGGAAGATGGAAGACCTATTAGGAAGAGGTGAACCACCTGGACAGGCGGCGCGCCAACTCAAAGAAGAGGCGGCCGAACAAGACGTAGAGTCTAGAGAACATGCCGCCAGGGACACCGAGCCATAGGGCTCAAATCGGAGTTCAAACAAAATAAGGTAGATATACCACAGGTTTTAGGAGGAGATTGTTAGATAAAACCTGAGTTTTTCATTTTTTCTTATTTAGATTCACACGATTTCAGAATACCTCCATTTGACCATTTGACAAACACGTCGAATGGATCACCAAAATTTTAGACGGCAATTTTGTAGGGAGTGGCACAGATTTAGTTGGCCACTCTCCGGCCATTTTTAGGATAATTTATATTTAAATAGGAAATTCTTTTAGAATATCAAACAACCTGATTTTAAGGGCAGTCAAAATTTCAGCCTTTCTCTCTCTTTGTTATTTTTACGCATTTTATTTTTCTTCCAACAACCTCTTGTCGAAGATTTCCCCTCACCGAGAAGGAGGGATTTCCCTGGCTGATTATCGAAATCCAACAAAGGCTATCTGCATGAAGGACGGTGAGTCATAGAAGAATTCTCCATGAAGTTGACGACGATCATCAGCGACATCCGTTCATTAGGCAACGTGGTGGAGATCTCCGTTGTCAAGAAGTTCATTCAAGTTGTTCTCCCAAGATTCATGCAGATTGTTACCTCCATCGAGCAATTCGACGACCTTAAAAACATGTCAGTTGAGGAGGTCGTTGGTCGTCTTAAGGTCCATAAGTAGAGACTTCGTGGCTACAAAGACAAAGAGGAGGAGAAATACCTCTTACTCACACATGAGGAGTGGCTAGCACGGAAGAAAAAGAAAGATGCAGATGACTCGTATTTTTCAGGTACGACCAGAAGTGACAGGCATAACAAAAAAAGAAAAAAAGAGATCGTGGACGTTGTTGTTTTGACCGAGGAGGAAATTTTGACAGAGAAAAAGCTGAACGAAAAATCTTGGAAGAAGAAAATTATGAAAAAAATAATAGAGAGAGAAAGTATGCGCTGAAGACTCGATAGATTGTTATTTTAATTCAGTTGACATATTTAAATAACCATTCTATCTTAAAATTTGTTGTAGTGGCACAAATATTGCGCCCAAAGTTGTCTCAAATGGCCGGCAAAAAGTATGCTCTTCCATTATATGTGGAGCGTTAATTCAGATATCCAAAACAAAAAAAAAAACAACTAATTAAGTTTAAGGGAACATGTGAATATACTAAGGAAAAACCATAGCTTTTATCTAACAATCTCCTCCTAAAAGCTGTGGTATATCTATCTTATTATTTGAACTCCGATCTTTGAGCGTAGTTCTACAAATTTTACCCTCGCCAGGGATTTGGTGAAAATGTCTCCAAGCTGTTCCTTTGTGCCGATGAAATCAATCTTGACGAGCCCCCGATCTGCACATTCTCGGATGTAGTGGAATCTGATTTCTATGTGCTTGCTCCAAGCAAAACCAGATTTTTGATCAGGGAGATCGTAGCTTTGTTGTCCACGTAAAGCATTGGTGGATCGCCTTCTTTCCCAATGAGTTCTTCCATCAGTCGCGCAAGCCAGACCCCCTATGTTGCTGTCGTTGAAGCGGCAATGTACTCTACTTCGTAAGAAGAAAAAGCAACTACCTTTTGCTTAGTTGATTGCTAACAGATCGCGTCGCCTGAGAGGAAGTAAATCATCCCGCTGGTGCTCTTACGATCATCAACGTCACCTGCCATGTCACTATCACTGTAGCCAACCAGCTCAAGCTTCTCCTTTCCTCTCCCTACGCAGTATCTCACACCTCGGCCTCTCGTTTCGGCCACATAGCACAGGATGCGCTTGAAAGCATAAGATGCTCTTCCCTTGGTGCTTCCAAAACCTACTCACGTATCCAACAAAATAAGCATGGTCAGGGCGTGTGTTTACTAGATAGTACAGGCTCCCGACAACGCTGTGGTAATTGGTGGAGTCGACTGCCGTTGTAGTGTCGGGTTTTCTTAGTTGGAGTCGGGCTTCCATTGGCGTCCTTGTAGGGTTACTGTCTGCTAGTCCAGCTATGTCCAACAGCTTCTTTGCATACGCACCTTGAAAGATGGTGATGTCGGCAGTATTCTATTGCACTTCGATGCCGAGGTAGTAGCTGAGCACGCCGAGATCGCTCATCTTGAAGTTCTTTGACATCTCTCTCTTGAATCTTCTACAAACATCCATATCGTCTCCAGTGATTATGAGGTCGTTGACATACACTCCCACAATCAGTCTCTGCTCGCCGTGGCCGTGCGTGTACATGCCATGCTCAGAGGCACAATCCTTGAACTTCAACGATAGCAGGGTACTGTTGAGCTTCATGTTCCAGGCTTGTGGTGCTTGCCGAAGCCCATAGAGTGTCTTGTGTAGGCGTAATACCTTGTTAGAGTTGTAATTGTCCAGGAAGCCTAGTGGTTGTCGGACATAGACGGTCTCCTTCAACTCTCCGTTGAGGAACACGAATTTCATGTCCATGTGGTGGACCTCTCAGAAATGATGTACCGAGATTGCCAGCAATAAGCGGATGTTGTTTTTCAACAATCGGCCAGGGAAATCCTTTTCTTTTCGGTGAGAGCAAATCGTTGACGGGAAGTTGTTGGAAGAAAATAAAACGCATAAAATAACAAAGAGAGAGAGAGACTTGCTGAAATTTTGACCGTGCTTAAAATCAGGTGGTTCAATCTTCTATTTAAATATAACTTATCCTAAAAATGGCTGGAGAGTGGCAACTAAATCTGTGCCACTTCCTACAAAATTGCCATCTAAAACTTTAGTAATCCATTTGACGTGTTTGTCAAATGATCAAACGGAGGTATTCAATCAACTAATGAAATCGTGTGAATCTAAATAAGAAAAAACTTAGGTTTTATCTAACAATCTCCTCCTAAAACCTGTGTATATCTACCTTATTTTGTTTGAACTCCGATTTGAGCCTTATGGCTCGGTGTCCCTAGCGGCATGTCCTCAAGACTCCACGTCTTGTTCGGCCACCTCTTCTTCGAGTTGGCGCGCCACCAGTCCAGGTGGTTCACCTCTTCCTAATAGGTCTTCCATCCTCCGGTACCTGGCTGAGAGGTTGACTGGTTGCTCTATCTCCAACTCTAGGATGTAAAGGCGGTTTGCCGTGCACCGAGCTTGTGTGAGCAACCGTCGTCGATCATCGCGGATCCTAAGTAGCCCGCGCTTGATGGAAATGTGGCAGCCGACCTTATCGAGTTGACCCAGGCTCATAATATTAGCCTTGAGCCTCGGGATGAAGTAGACGTCGGTCAGCTTGTGATGATTGCCTCCCTTGCCGACGAATAGGATGGTGTTGTGCCCTTCAGTCTCGATGACGGAGCCGTCGCCGAATTTCACCGTCCCGCGAATCCCCGAGTCAAGCTCGGAGAACACAGACTTGGCCCCAGTCATATGGTTTGTTGCCCCCGTGTTGAGGACCCATCGCCGGTGCTCTTGCTGCTCGCCCCATTCACCGATTTGAGCGAACACTCGTTTCTCCTTCAGTTGAATTGGCTCCCCAGCCGGTGCCTTTGTTATGCACAATTGGAGCTCTTCCTCGGGTTCGACGCTCACCGGAGCAGTTATGCTGTCGTCGATTACCTCCATGGATTTGGGGAGCTCTTCCTTGGGTTCGACGCTCACCGGAGCAGTTATGTCGTCGTCGATTACCTCCGTGGATTTGGAATCAGAATTAGGGACGTCAGGTAGGACTGATGCAGTCACCATGAAAAGGGCCGGCTCGTCCTCCTCGGATTGAGCCACATGGGCCTTCTCGGCCGTCTCCTTGTTCTTGAGCTTGCTCCAGCAATTCTTGCTCAGGTGACCTCTCTTCCCACAGTACGAGCACTGGATTGGCCCGTCATCAGTCGGCTCTTCCTTCTTTTGATCTGCCTCTTTTTCGTGCATGCGCTGGTAAGATTTCCATGGCTTCTTACCACCTTTGCGGTTGGAGGGCCCATTGCTCTTGCCGGTGTCGTCACGGAGCTTTAGGCGTGCAAGCAATTCCTCCTTAGTGAGGAGTAGACGACCCTCCTTGTCGACAGCTGAAACGGTATTTTTCTTCCGCTGCTTGACGTTACGTAGTCTTCCGGTCACCTCTTCCACCATTAGGTCGTTCACGTCAAGCAATGTCTCGATTGAAATCACGACTTGCTCAAGGTGATCTGGGACGACCTGCAGCATCTTCTTCACGATTTCTATCTCGCTGATGCTGCCACTGAGAGTGGTGATGCTATTGGCAAGCCCCGTGATCCGCATTGAAAAGTCATCGATGGATTCACCGTTCTTAAAGAAAATCTCCGAAAGCTCCTTCCGCAGCTGCTCGATGTTGGATTTTCACACTCGCTGCACACCAACTCGACGGGATTTGATACCCTCCCAGGCCGATTGCGCGGTGCGCTTGGTGGAGAGAGACGCCAGCATCTTTGGAGGCACAGAGAGACCGTACTATGGCAGCGAACGCCAGCCGATCCTCTCTGTACTCGATCATTTCTCCTTCCTCCGGCTCGACAGCATGCCACAACCCTTGCGCCTGTAGGTTGACGCGCATCAATAAGGCCCACTCATTGTAGTTGGACCTCGTCAGCATCGAGTACTTCACAGAGGCGGTCGTCTCCCTGATCACCCCCCCTCTCGACATCGGCCTCTTAATGGCAGTGATGGAGAAGCCGATACTCGGCGGCGGCGTGGAGGAGTGAGCGAGAACTGTGTGTTGTTAGGTCGACGTTCTAACCAATTGAGCTATTCAACTTGGCTTTTGATAAAGTTGCCTCCTCCGCAATGATATACCATCGGTGGATTAAACCAGACTCTGATACCACTTGTTGTTTTGACTGAGGAGGAAATGTTGACGGAGAAAAAGTCGAGCGAAAAATCTTAGAAGAAGAAAATAACGGAAAAATAACAGAGAGAGAAAGTATGCGCTGAAGACCCGATAGATTGTTATTTTCATTCAGTTGACATACTTAAACAACCATCCTATCCTAAAATTAGTGGTAGTGGCACAAATCTTGCGCCCAAAGTTGGCCCAAATGGCCAACAAAAAATGCTCTATAACATTAAACGTGAAGCGTTAATTCAGATATCTAAAACCAAAAAAACAACTAACTTGTGAATATACTAAATAAGAAAAAAACCATAGCTTTTATCTAAAAGACGTAGCCACAGACGTGGTGGCAGAGAAGGTCGTGACAATACCTCACAAACCCATTAAAATGCCAACCCTCGAAAGGACAAGAGTATGATCAAGTGTCACTCTTGTGGAAAATATAGGCATTATGCAGCAGAGTGCCACAACAAGGAGAGCAATAAGGAGGCAAACCTCATGTTCTTGGATGATGAAGAGCCCACATTGATGTTGGCCGAGATAATGCCCAACGTGTTGATGCTCAATGAAGAGAAGGTTATGGCGAACCTCTTCATAGATGGAGAAGACTAAGTGGAGACCAACATGTGGTACCTAAACAACGGAGTGAGCAACCACATGACTAGAGATCGAGCAAAGTTCAAGGAGCTTGATGAGAACTTCACTAGAAACGTGAAGCTTTGCGATAGATCAGTTGTACATATCTAAGACAAAGGATCTATCTTGTTCCGGTGTAAGAACGAAGATCAACGTCTATTGACCAAGGTGTATTACATCCTGAGTTTGAGAGCAATATTATTAGCCTTAGTCAAATGACAGAAGAAGGTAGCAGAGTGGAGATAGTCAATCCGTTCCTCAAGGTTTACGACAGAAACGGGGCCTTGTTGATGAAGGTAAAACGGTCGCGAAATCGCCTGTATAAGATACTATTGAAAGACCATCAACATCTTCCAAAAGTATCCATTGGCATTGACAACAAGAAAGTGAAGAAGAAACCAATGGGTCGGGAGAAAAAGGAACCGACAAACATAGCCAAGAAGAAACCAGATGCTACTACAATAAGTGAAGAGTAACCTACAAGATGGCATGTTTCATCATACTTGTAATCTCAACCTAGGCCTAGAGGAAGACCACTAGAGCATAAGAAAAATGGGACATCAAACTTGTTCTCTCAACCAAAGAAGGCTAGAGGCATGTCTAAAAAGAAGGTTGAAAGACAAAGAAATACCCTACAAGATGAAGATGTCCCTGCACATAAGAGAGAAGCAGAAGAAATTGCATGTTGTAGAATTAAAACTTCTTGTGATGAATATCGAGTTAATCAGGACACAACAACGTTAACACTACAGAGCAACATGCAAATATTTTCACCAAGGCCCCAACAAAGGTTAAGCTTTGCAGACATGCAGGAGTTGTTCGAAGTGAAAAAAATCAAGCAAAGTCAAGCTTATGGGGAAGAATGTGAGTCAATAAGCTTGACTTGGTAAAAATAGTTAGTAAGCTGAAACCATATATATACCCCATTAGCAATGCTTTCAAAATGTACTTTATTCAATCTCTGTATTCATCTTTGGTATACGTACCTGAAGTCATCAATAAAACCTTCAACCAATATTCCTCCTTGAATTTTCTCTCTCCTTTTCTTTATGTTCATCTTGATCAAGTGTGTGCGTTGTTGTGCGATCTTAACAACTGGTATCAGAGCAAGGCGAGATTCACCACGTCTTTGAAGATGGAAAGTTCAAATATTGGAATTGAGAAGTTTGATGGATCCGATTTCGGTTTTTGGAAGATGTTGATTGAAGATTATCTATACCAAAAAGATCTTCACCAACCTCTATTGGGATTGAAGCCGCATACCTTAACCATGAAGCAATTGTTAGGATCGATACCAGTTGTTAGGATCGCACAACAACGCACACGCTCGATCTAGATGAACACAAAGAGAAGGATAGAGAGAAGTTGCAAGGAGAACTCTGGCTAAAAGGATTTTTTATTGATGACTTCAGGCATGTACAACAAGAGAGTAGAAAAGTACATTTAAGAGCTTTACTGGACGGGATATATATATGGTTCAGTCTACTAAATATAGCTTTACCAGATTTAACCATCTACTATATATAGCTATGTACCATATATAGCTTTACCGGATATAGCCATTGACCAAGCTATAAATACAGGGAGCAGACTCCATAACTCAACAATTCTCCCACTTGGAGACTGATCCTACACCATACCAATTAGGGCTTTGCATAGCTTTAATTTTCCAACATCAACACATTTTGTCAACATGTCTGCTGGATTCTTTGCACCCTCTATCTTCTCCAAACACATATCGCCTTCTTCCACTAACCTGCGAGTGAAATGGTACCGTCTTCTAATGTGTTTTGTTCTTGAATGATAGACTGGGTTTTTCACCAACTGTATGGCACTCTGACTATCTGTATAAAGGATCTTCTTGCACTGCTTCCGGCCTAATTCTTCTAGATAGTCTGTCATCCATATCATCTCCTTTCCAGCTTCAGCTATGGCCACGTACTTAGCTTCAGTAGATGAAAGAGCAACGCATTTCTGAAGCTTAGACATCCAACTCACTGCTGTTCCATCTATAGTGTAGATATACCCAGATGTGCTCTTGCTGGAGTCTACATCTCCACTCAGATCAGCATCCACAAAACCTTGCAGAACTACTTTGCCATTGCCATAACAAAGTGTAGTATTGGATGTACCTCTCAGATATCTTAGAAGCCACTTCACAGCTTCCCAATGTTCCTTCCCTGGATTTGCCATGTACTTGCTAACAACTCCCACTGCATGTGTTATGTCAGGTCTAGTGCAGACCATAGCATACATCAAACTCCCAACTGCAGAAGCGTACGGAACTGATGCCATGTGCTCACGTTCCTCAACTGTCTTGGGAGATTGCCCCTTTGACAATTTAATATGATTTGCCAAGGGGGTAGTCCTGGGTTTAGCGTTATTCATCTTGAATTTGGACAACACCTTCTCAATGTACTGCTCTTGGGATAGATTTAATGTGCCAGCAGATCTATCTCGAGAAATCCTCATCCCAAGGATCTGCTTCGCTGCACCTAAATCTTTCATCTCAAATACTGAAGACAAGCTTGCCTTCAGGTGGTTTATCTCCCTCATACTTGATCCAGCAATTAGTATATCATCCACATACAGGAGTAGAAACACATAAGAATCAGTGTATTTCTTGAGGTAGCAACACTGATCCTTTTCACTTCTGTGGAAACCACTCTTGCTCATGAAGGAGTCAAACTTCTTGTACCATTGTCTCGGTGCTTGTTTCAGTCCATACAAGCTCTTATTGAGCTTACACACCATGTGCTCCTTGCTTGGAGCTGCAAATCCTTCGGGTTGTTGCATATAGATCTCCTCGTCTAGATCTCCATGTAAAAATGCCGTTTTTACATCCATTTGCTCAAGGTGCAAATTCTCCGATGCAACAATACTCAGTAGAATTCGGATAGTAGTTAATTTCACAACTGGAGAAAAGATCTCAGCATAATCAATGCCTTTTCTTTGTGAATATCCTTTAACTACTAACCGAGCCTTAAACCTCCTTCTGCCATCTGGTTCAACCTTGATTTTGAACACCCATTTGTTCAACAGAGCTCTCTTTCCTGTAGGCAACTCAGTCAGCACCCACGTATTATTCCTTTCAAGTGAGCTCATCTCATCATCCATGGCTTGCTCCCACTTAGTTGAATCTTCCACTTGTAGGGCCTCATCAAAGGACTCTGGTTCTCCTTCGTCAGTCAGCAACAGATAGTGTAATGAGGTTGAATATCTGTCTGGTGCTCTGGTAGTTCTGGATGATCTTCTCAACACCTGTTCAGGTGCAACTTGCTCCACGTCTGGTTCTTCAGCAATAGGATCAGCCACGTCTGGTTCTTCAGCAATAGGATCAGGAGTTTCTTGAGCTTCTGTTGTACCATCACTGTGTGAATTTTCTTGCCACTCAAATTCAACTCCCACTTGCTTCGTAGTCTCAGAGTTTATCTTCTCTCTGTCCTTGTACATGACATTTTCATCAAAGGTCACATCACAGTGTCTTAGGATCTTCATATTTTTCTCATCCCAAAACCTATACCCGAACATGTCAGAGCCATAGCCTATGAAGTAGCATTTCACAGCCTTAGCATCAAGCTTATCTCTCTTCTCTGGATCAACATGAACATATGCAGTACAGCCAAAGGTTCTCAAGTGAGAGTACTTGAGTTCTTTTCATGTCCATACTTCTTCGGGCAATTTGAACTTCAAGGGTACTGACGGCCCTCTATTAATCAAATATGCTGCTGTGTTCACAGCATCAGCCCAGAATGCCTTTGGCAATCCAGAATGAATCCTCATGCTTCTTGCTCGCTCATTCAAGGTTCTGTTCATCCTTTCTGCAATACCATTTTGTCTTGCCTTACCGGGAATTGTTCTTATTAATCTAATTCCCTCAGCTGCACAAAATGTTATAAACTCTGATTTGTTGTACTCTCCTCCATTGTCAGACCTCAGGCATTTGATCTTCAAGCCGGTCTGATTTTCAACTTCAGCTTTCCACTTCTTGAAGGTGGTAAACACATCTGACTTATGTTTCAGAAAGTAAACCCATACCTTCCTGCTGAAGTCATCGATGAAGGTGACGTAGTACCTTGATCCACCAAGTGATGAAACTGGAGATGGTCCCCAGACGTCTGTATGGACCATTTCCAACCGCACTTTCTTCGGTTCTCTGGCAGCCTTTGTGAAACTAACTCGTTTCTGTTTGCCCATAACGCAGCTCTCACAAAGACCCATATCAACAGATTTTAAGCCTTCTAAAGCTCCTTTCGCAGTGAGCATCTTCATTCCTTTGACGCTCATATGTCCAAGTCTATTGTGCCATAGACTTGAATTGGAAGCACTCTCAGCAGCAGCAGTCATGTTTATACACTCTGCAGTAGTGTATAAGGTTCCAGATTTTGTGCCACGCGCAACAACCATGGCGCCCTTCACAATCTTCCAGGAACTCTTTCCAAACTCTGCTGCATAGCCTGTGCTATCCAACTGACCAATAGAGATCAGGTTCTTCTTGAGACCAGGAATGTATCTGACATCTTGTAATGTCCATTGATTTCCTGCTGGAGTTTGTATGGAGACATCTCCCTTTCCTTCAATCTCCAAGGTTTTATTGTCGGCAAGATACACCTTCCCGAAATTTCCTGATTTGAAATTTCGAAACAATTCCTTACTTGGAGACGAATGGAACGATGCACCTGAATCCAAAATCCAGGATTCAGCTGGGCTATCCACACTAAGGATTAAAACGTCCTCAGCATCTTCTGTTGTGTATATAGAATCATCATCATCTTCAGATTTATGATTCTGCTTCTTCTTTAGCTTTGTACAATCTGTCCGAAAGTGTCCTTTTCCCCCACAGCTCCAACACGTTACGTTGGGTTTGTTTGGAGATTTTCCCCGGTTCTTTGATTTTCCATCTTCACAGATCGTGGTGAATTTTGCCTGGCTCTGACTTCCGCCTGGTTCTGACTTCCGCCTGGCTCTGATACCAGTTGTTAGGATCGATACCAGTTGTTAGGATCGCACAACAACGCACACGCTCGATCTAGATGAACACAAAGAGAAGGATAGAGAGAAGTTGCAAGGAGAACTCTGGCTAAAAGGATTTTTTATTGATGACTTCAGGCATGTACAACAAGAGAGTAGAAAAGTACATTTAAGAGCTTTACTGGACGGGATATATATATGGTTCAGTCTACTAAATATAGCTTTACCAGATTTAACCATCTACTATATATAGCTATGTACCATATATAGCTTTACCGGATATAGCCATTGACCAAGCTATAAATACAGGGAGCAGACTCCATAACTCAACAGCAATGGAAGCTCAAGGATCTTCAAGCCTTAGGGTTGATCCGGTTGACGTTGTCCAGAAATGTGTCGTTCAATATCATCAAGGAGAAGACGACGTCGGACCTATTGAAGGTGTTGTCGAATATGTACAAAAAACCGTCGGCTATGAACAAGGTGTATTTGATGCGGAGATCGTTCAATCGACAAATATCTGAAGGTGGATCAGTTGCAGATCATATAAATGAGTTCAACATGATTGAAAGTGAATTGAGATCGGTGGAAATTATTTTTGAAGATGAAATAAAAGCATTGATTTTGATGTTAACTTTACCCGTGTCGTGAGATACTGTTGTTGTCGCGATCAGCAGTTCTTGAGGATCTGAGAAACTGAAGTTTGATGAAATCCGAGATGTAGTTTTCAGCGAAAGTATTCGCAAATGAGAGTGAGAATTCATCTGGTGGTGCTCTCATTGTTGACCAAACGAGAAGAAGTAAATTGAAGGGTTCAAACAATGGGAGATCAAAATCAAAAAACTGAGAAAAATCTCCCAACAAATCAAAAGTAAAGTGTTGGAGTTGTTGAGAAAAATGTCACATTCAAATAGATTGTACAACACCAAAGAGGAAGCAGAATCACAAATCAGAGGATGACGACGATTCTATGAATTCAGCAAAAGACATTGGGGATGCTCTAATCCTCAGCGTGGACAGTCCGACTAAATTCTAGGTTTTGGATTCACGTAAATATTTTCATTCGTCTCCAAACAAAGAGCTTTTTTGAAATTTCAAGTCTAGAAATTTCGAGAAGGTGTATGTTGCCAACAACAAAGATTTGAAGATTTGAAGATTGAAGGAAAAGGGGATGTCTGCATAAAAACTTCAGCAGGAAATCAGTGAACATTAAAGGATGTCAGATATATTCATGGTCTCAAGAAGAACCTGATCTCTATTAGTCAATTAGAATGCACAAGTTATGCAACAGAGTTTGGGAAGAGTTCGTGGAAGATTGTGAATGGTGCTATGGTAGTAGCACGTGGCACAAAATCTAGAACCTTATACACCACTGCAGGGTGTATGAACGTAGCTGCTGTTGCTGAGAGTGCTTCAAATTCAAGTCTATAGCTTCGTGGGAGGACTAGGTGTTCCTGATCAGTTCTCACTACTCCTAACCGTTTTGCATGGGAAATGTGGCCCCACGTCATACAACCCATTTGTTGAATGGGAATGGATTGGACTACGCCCCCAACAAGGGGGACTATCATGGGCCTAGGAGGTACTCAGCACACCCCTAGGTAAGATGTCATATAGTCTTAGATAGCTATACAGAGGTAGAATCTCATAGAGAGGCACCAGTCATTACAGCTTGGCTTAAGGAATTCAAAGGTATTAAATGAAATAATGGAGAACCAGCCGTCCCAAGGGGCTAAGACTAGAACCAGACGTCCTAGAGCCAATGAATAGCCCGTGTTTGTTTGTTAAGCTTAGGGGTGTGACGAGAGTCTACAAGTAGGTGACTTATTGGGTATAATTTTTATAATCATCCCTGCTATATCTTTTCTTTCAGGTGCGTGAGGCGTCGAGTCAAGAGAGGGCGTGATTAGAGACATGGATTGTCATAGAGGAATGCATGTCCCGAGGCGTCAGTCCAACCTTTTATTTTGTATTCGGATTCTCATATTTTTGTTCACAAAACTTTTAATTGTTTGAACCTTTGTGTTGCAATTTTTACTTGAAATAAATGATTTTGCCTTAATGCATTTTCAACTGTTTTCTTTGAATTCATGTTGTTGTTTTGAGTCACGGTTCATAGTAAAATATTGGGTCGTGACACCACTGCACGTGACGTGTGGCTCGCGTTGGAAACTTCGTTCAGCCATCATTGGAAAGCTCATGAACTGAGACTCAAGGATGACCTACAGTTGATGAAATGCAGCACCAAACTTGTTTATGAGTATGTATGTACCTTCAAAACAATTTGTGACCAACTTCATGCCATTGGCAGACCCGTCGAGGACATTGATAAAGTGCACTGGTTCCTTCGTCGACTCGGCATCGATTTTTCAACTTTTTAGTGCTCAAATGGCTATCACCCCTCTCCCCTATTTTGAAGATTTATTCTTTAAAGCTGAAAGTTTTGAGTTGTTCCCGTGCTCCCTTGAGTCTTCTGACACCACTCCTACGACATTCACAACCACTAATCATGGTCGCACCCATGGAAGTCACGCTACTTCATTTAGCAACCAGCAAGGTTGTTCTCATTCCCATAACTCTTACAACCGAGAACGAACGCACTCAGGTCAGGGTCGTTGATCACCTCGCTGCCTAATATGCCGCACGGATGGCCATTATGTTGACCACTGCAAACAGCGGTACGTTCGGCTTGATTCTGTTCATCCTCACTTTGCTGAAGCCTTCAACACATCATGTTCTATTGCTGGACCCGAGGCTGCTGATTAGTTTTTGGACACTGGAGCTTTGGCCTATATGACTGCTGACTCATATATTTTGGATCAATCTAAAAATTACACGGGTAAGGACTAGGATCATAGTATATGGGGCATCCTTACCTATTACCCACACTGGACTCTATGATCGTAGGAAATAGTCATATGACAATCGAGTAGCCCCCAGATTATATCTCCTCCTCAAAGCCAAAGAGTGAGGAAGTTGCAATCAGTTTCTCTCTCCTCCTCAAAAGGGACAGAGTGAAAATCTCTTGGGTTTCTACCCAAGAAGAGCCAATCAAACACAAGCCATGCAAGATCATCCAATCCCTTTTGACTTATTTGGGGCTAAGTAAATATAAAATGTGGAAGATAAAATAGACACATGTGACAATCACTTGTTAACCGACTCTTGCATCCTTCTGCCAATAAGTCAAAAGGGATTGCATGCAACCAACCATTGACGCCTTTTGCATCCTTGGCCATAAATATTTTAAGCATGCGGCGGTCAGGTCCGTCAACGTCAAGTGGGCAACACAAAATTCCACAAATGTCGGCTTCAGCTAATAAATTAATTTAGATTATACAGTGACAACCAAATAAGGGGACGTGGATGGCAGAAGGAAGATATAAATATATATAACGATACAATTGTCTCTCTATCGACCATTCAGCTCTCCTCTTACCTCGTTCATGTTCATGAGAATAATGGAGATTAAAGAACAGATAGAGAAGAGAATGAAAGAAGTGAAAGACATGGGGGAGAAGGTAGAAAGCAAAGTGAATTAGTATGACACCACATTACACGCTATCATTGTTGCTTATTTGGTTTGGGAACGTGTCTTCTTCTTCTTTTTCTCTAATTATTATTTTTCTTCTCCATTCTCCTTTTTTTTTTCTTTTAGTTTGGTTGGGACTGCACAACAATGCACACGAGAGAAAATGCAAAAATGTAAAGATGAATTTTGGCTAAAAGTTTATATGGATGACTCCAGTATCTACACCAAAAAAATACAAAAAACGAAGAAAGTACACTTTGAAAGGAGTATCTAAGTATATATATATATGGTTTGAGTTTACTATATATATATATATATAGTTTTACCAGATATATATATAAATTTGACCATTTACTATTTATAAAAATTGAATAAATTATAAATAGCCAACAAGCTCTATATCCCCACAATTCTCGCTCTTGTAGACTGATCTAGTAAATCAAGAATTTTATTCTCAAATGGCTATCAACATCTTCACTACACCATACCAATTAAGGCTTTGCACAGCCTCAATGTTTCAACATCAACACATTTTGTCACTGGCTTTATTGGGTTCTTTGCACTCTCTATCATTCTTCAAACACATCACCATCTTCTACTAACCTGCGAGTGAAATGGTATTACCTTTTGTGTTTTGTCTTTGAATGATAGACCATGTTTTTCACCAACGGTATAACATTCTGATTATTTGTCCAAAGAATCTTCTCATGCTACTTCTTGCCCAATTCTTCTAGACAGTTTGCCATTCATATCATCTCCTTTTCAGCTTCAACTATTGTCACGTACTCAGCCTCAGTAGATAAAAGAGCAACTCATTTATGAAGCCTAGACATCCCATCATTCATGACTTTCTCCCACTTGCTTGTATCCTCCAACTGTAGGGTCTCATCAAAAGGCTTTGGTTCCCCTTCATCAGTCAACAACAGGGTAATATGAAGGTACATACCTATATGGTAATCTAATAGCGATATTTTCAACACCTGCTCAGGTGCCACTTGCTCTACCTCTAGTTCCTCAGCAATAGTCTCAGAAGTTCCTTGAGTGCCTGCTATAACAAGACTAAGTCTCAGGATTCTCTTGTTCTTGACATCCCAAAACTTGTACCCGAAAATGTCAGAATCATAGCCTATGAGGTAGCACTTCATAGACTCAACGTCAAGCTTGTCACTCTTCTCTGGATCAACACGTATATACACAGTATAGCCAAAAGTTCTCAAGTGAGAGTACTTGAGTTCTTTTCCTGTCCATAGTTCTTCTAGCAACTTGAACTCGCAGGGTACTGTAGGCCCCTCTATTGATCAAGTAGATTGTTGAATTTACAACATTGACCCATAATATCTTTGGCAATCCATAATGAATCTTCATACTCCTTGCCGCTCATTCAATGTTTCGTTCATCCTTTCAGCAATACCATTTTGCCTTGCTTTATTGGGAACTGTCCTCGTTAATCTAATTCCCTCAGCCACGCAAAATGCTTTGAATTATGACTTATCGTATTTTCCTCCATTGTTAGACCTCAGGCATTTGATCTTCATGTCGATCTGATTTTCAACTTCTGCTTTCCACTTCTTAAAGGTGGCAAACACATCTGACTTGTGTTTCTGATTTTCAACTTCTGCTTTCCACTTCTTAAAGGTGGCAAACACATCTGACTTGTGTTTCAGGAAATAAATTCACACCTTCCTACTGAAATCATCGATGAAGGGGACATAGAACTTTGATCCGCCAAGTAGTGGAACTGGAGATGGTCCCCAAACATCTGTATGAACCATTTCCAACCTCACTATCTTCAATTCTCTGGCAACCTTTGTGAAGCCAACTCGTTTTTGTCTTATAATGTAGTTCTCTCAATGACTCATATCAACAGATTTCAGACCTTCTAAAACTCCTTTCGCGACTAGCATCTTCATTCCTTTGACGCTCATAAGTCCAAGTTTATTGTATCATAGACTCGAATTTGAAGCACTCTCAGGAACAACAACCATGTTCATACCTTCTACAGTGGTGTAAAAGGTTCCAAATTTTGTACCACGTGCTACCACCATAGCACCCTTCACAATCTTCCACGAACCCTTTCCAAACTTTGTTGCATTACCTGTGCTATCCAATTGACCAATAGAGATTAGGTTCTTCTTGAGACTAGGAATATATCTGACATCATTTAATGTCCATTGATTTTCAACACGTTACATTTGATCTGTTTGGAAAATTTTCACGGTTCTTTGATTTTGATCAACCTTTGTTTTGGCCCTTCGATTTACTTCTTCCTCTTTGGTCAACACTAAGAGCACCACCAGATGAATCCTCATTTCTCGTTGACGAAGACTTTCACTGAGAACTACATCTTGAATTTCATCGAACTTCAGTTTCTCGGATCCTTGGGAATTGCTGATTGCAGCAACAACAAAATCCCACGACTCCTTGGGAACTGCTGATTGCATCAACAACAGAATCCCACGACTCGGATAAAGATGACATCAAAATCAATGCTTTAATTTCATCTTCGAAATTAATTTTCACCGAACTTAGTTGACTTACAAACATATTAAATTTATTTATATGATCAGCAACAAATCAACCTTCAAGTATTTGTAGATTAAACAATCTCCACATCAAATACACTTGTTAATAGCCAAACAGTTTTTCATACAAATTTAATCTGTATTTTGTCACAAAGTGATGTTTCTCTTTCCATTTTTCATCGTCCCTTATGTTATACATTCACATGCATATAATTCTGTATGTAAATCTATTATCTCACACATGATTTGCGTATTTATAAATGTTCACAACAAACCCTTTTAAGTGTTATAAACAATGGAGACTAAACAAAACTGCAAACTTATGGAAATCTAGAAGTAGAGATTAATTGATATTATAAATATTTATTAAAACAAAACCCATTCGCAATTCAATGTAACAATCTACATGAATAGCTTTTAATCACACAAAGATACAAAGGAAGCATGAGAAATCCAAAAGCGTAGAAATAGAAACACAAACAACCAAACACAAACACCCTGTTCATTTACATAGGGACACCGAGTAGTTACATGCGCACACTTCGAAAGCAGTCACAGCAACCAAAGCACACGCAATGGCGTATATGTAAACTTTCCTCTCCCCAATTCTGAACCTCCCATTGTTGAGTTCCCTCACCTGGAAACCGTAATTCAGCTCCAACCCACCATCTTCTTCATTTCTTGCCTCCAAGATGAGAGTGCGTTCCCTCAAAATCATGTTGAGCGTATTGAGAGAGCGGAACATCATACTCACATTCTCCAACAACATCAAAAAGTAGAGAGCCGAACAAGAAAGACTCAAGCCCACGACCATCCACAAAGGAACACAGTTGTGGGAGGAAGAATTGTGAGAGACAGCAAAGAAAAAGCACCTCTCCCATATGAGATACCCCAAAGCTATGTTGTGGACTTTACTCTCCAACTCACAAACCCTTGCTTCTTCATCAATAGCAGCAGCACTCAACGCCTCAGAATTCCTGTCCATGGGCATGCCAATTGGAACCCTTAACCTATTGGATTGGGGGAACATTTGGGCGTGTGATGGATTATATAGATGGGGAATAAGGTGGGTCAAGCATTTATTCCATTCCTTTATGATATTTCTCTTGAGTTCAAATTTATTATTATTGTTATTATTATTATATAATCTAGGGAGGTCGGTTAAGGAGAATCCTCATACATTCACGTATTTGTTTGACTCGTACATATGATGTAGTTGACATTAGGAATGCTCCAATTTTCAGTATAGACATTCCTCCCCCAATTTTCAGTATAGACATTCCTCCCCCAATTTTCAGTATCAACTTCCCCCCAACCTAACAGCTTAAAATAAATACGAAAAGATGACAACAGCAAAACAAATTAAATATTATATTTTTTCAATAAATTTTAGAAAAGTCAAATGAAAAGAAAAAAGACAAAATATAAGGTTTGGTTTGGTTTTTGAAGTTTTTTTAAGGTTATTTTGAAAAATTAAACTCAGAATATTGCAATTTCAGGGTGGTTAGTAACGAGCATGGATGCACGTGCATGTTGGATGCAATTCGTGTGCCTCTCAAATACATTAATAATTATATATATATATTAGGGGAAGCCGACATGTCGAATTCTCAGTTTTTTTTTTTTTTTTTTTTTTTTTTTTTAAATGATCTAATATTTTCTACTCCTACAATTTATTAAAATCCCGACCCGTACATTTCAAATTCTTTTATTAATACTTTTATAAATATGTCGGAAATTTGATCACTGGAATCATTACATCTTAGAAGAGAGAATTGATCTGTAACATGCACTAGACGTATCTATCATTATCAATTTAAACTTAAACTCAAACATTTGAAGCCAACCTAACTAGATGACGTGAGAAAAAAAAACATCACATTTGTTTAGATGGTACGTGTAACATCTCAACACTACATCTCCTTTAAGTCAAAAGGCACTTGCACTCACGTTTGTTTTGATGTTCCGTATCTACGTTGGAACGTAACACTAATTTCTATATATATAATAAAAAAAATATTATTGTCTATGCTATAAAAAAGTTCTCTTTATGACAAATTAAAATACGTATGAAGAAAATAGGTCGATGAATTTTTATTAGGGTATTAGTTTTGGGTTTGGAGCGTGAGAGGCACGTGTAGGTGGGCGTTTGTATTATATGTTATGAAGGGAAAGGCTGCGGTTTACAGGGTGGAGTGACATGATTATTTATTTATTTCAATCGTCAAAAATTGCGGCGGTGGGCCCATGGGACCACAAATCTTGATGACACGTGGCTCAGACCTTTCTTTCTTTTTTTTTTTTTTTTGTTAAATGGGCCCCATCTCTGTTGTCACGTAACTACCGTAAGCTTTAAACAAATTTACAATTATTATATATATAATATTTAAAAGAAGGTTGGAAAATTCTTTCTTTAAACAAATTTACCCCAAACTCTTGATAATCTCAATAATTACAATAATTTAATTTATATTTATGTAATTTATCTACTGGAAATAACTTTAATATGATCGATTTTTTTAGAATGATTATATGAATAAACACAATTTATTTTGTAAAAATATAATTTTAGATTTATAGGAAAATAAAAATTGATTAATTAAAAAGTTTAATTTAGAACACGAATTTAAGTTCAAATTAATATTTAATATATTATATACATTAAATAAAAAAAAATCAATTTGAAATGTTAAAATTTTATTTAAATACTAGATATATTGAATATAAATTGAAAAATGTTTTAATTAATAGTTAATATATTTGATATATTAAACCTAAAAAAAGAAAATGTCTCTATTGTAGATAATTAAATATTAAAAATAATTAATGTAAATTAAATATATTAAATAAACATATACTTAAAATTTAAATGAAATTCAAATTAGTTAAATATATATTAAAATTTCTCACTATATTAAATTGAAATAAAATATTATATCTTATTATATTAGATATGAAAATATATTATCTGACGTATTAATATATTAGATATTCAAATATAATATTTAATGTATAAATCATTAAAAAAGTATATTCAACTTTGAGAGGTTTTGGAGAACCGTAGGGAACTTTTTCATATTTATGTTTAGTTTTGTTTAGTTTTGTTTAATTTTAAATAATTCGGCAAAACTTATTTTAATGCTTCAGCTCTACAAGTGAAACGTTTATTTTCAACATGAAAGCCATGAGATAATCCATTTTGATAAGCGTTTACATTTGGTTATGCTCGTGGATATTTTCTTTCAACATTTTGTTCTAAACTTTTCAAATTTATTGTGAACGTATTTTTCTTAACCTAAATTTGTAACGACCTAATTTTCTAAAATTTTATATTTATTTGGGCTCTCAACTAAAACAACCTCTAAACTCGAACAGATGAATAGTGTTTGACATGCGAAGAAGACGAGTTGGTCAATTGAAGGGTCAACGTGGTTGAGTCGATCTATTACAGTATAATGCGAGGCAATACCCCAAGCAACAGTTGATTGCCAACTCCTCCTCCTCCCAGTGTAGTCGATGAACGGAGAAAATTTCAAATCTCTTGATTTTTGTGTAGTTCATTTTTGTGTGAGGAACTAGGGATATACATTGAATCCAAAAATCCGATGGCACTATCTGACCCAACCCAGATTATAGGGGTTACAATTTTTGTTTGTTGTTGTTGAATTTTTTTTAATGATTATAAATTGATTTGTATTCGTCCAAAAAAATTTCCTTTAACTCAATACACTCCCTTCCTTCAACTTCCGTAACTCCTGGGGTTCTTTTTTTAAAAAAAATAATTAATTTAAATAGTAATAAGAATGAAATAACATTAATTTTATAAAGATGGTGAAAATAAAATGAAATATTAATTTTGAAGTCAACATAAAACCAGTTTGGGACATGCAAAACTTAGCGGTTTCAGAGAAATATATATTTTTAAAAATCTCAAGGATGCAGAGAACTAATTAAATAAATAAAAATGTCAAGCCACATTTCTGGCTGTTATTGCAAATTCAATAATTGAGTTATTAGTAGCAAAAAGGTTTCTAATTAGCTTAATTATTTAATTCACATCCAATTTTTATTTTTTTTTTCTTCACAAATTTTGACTATTTTCATATGCATATTACGTATATTACTTATATTAATAGATAGATACGATCATATTTAATTAAGTTACCTTTATGGTCAAATTTACAAATTTAAATAGTTTCTAGCTATCCTATCCTATTTAAGTTACGTAAGGGGTAAAACAAATTATTATATATTTGCAAGACCTTATTAAATACAAAATTATAAAAATTTAATTTTTTCAAATGAGCTAATATTTTATCTTCAGAGAATAATGTAAGCAAAAAGTTAATATGCTTGCAAGCCTAATAACATTTTTATCTTAAATTATTTCAATTTGGTACCATGCATATCATTCGTTCTTCATTGAGTGCATATAATTTTTTTTTTTTTTTTAATACAATTATTTGAACAAAATCATATCCCAACATAAAAATTTACAATTTAAAGCTTACATAATTATTGGCATAGTAGTTCTCATAATTAATTCAAGATAGTAGTTCTCCTAAATCGAGAGATTAACATAGACTATTAAAGAATCTAAAGATCTCAAAATGTTAGAAATAATCAAATTTTAAGATTCAAAATAAAGCACCATGAATAGTTTCTCAATCAAGTTCTGGTTAAGAGATCATATCTTTTTGGTTAACTCTCCACTACCCTTCGTCCACTACAAGAAGTTATGAGAACAAACATGATGATTGCTTTTATTCTCTAACAGCGTCTCAGAGAAATTTCAGACATTCCTTTTCATCAAGCTTCAACTCCGAAGAAATCACTGATGATCAACAAGTAACCTGAAAATAAAATTCGTCCGTGTCCGAAAGAATGGGAAAAGAGGCAAGGTACACACACTGATCTAAATTCATTTCAAGTTCTAATAATGAGCCTAAACCGTCTTTCTCTGAACAGTTCTGCAGCTAAAACTTCAAACTAAAGTTCTTTCAAATCACCGTATAGACTTACTTTAGGAAATTCAAGAGTAAAAAAACATGGCAGTCCCATACCAAGGAGGCAACCGAAGTGCAAAACTACAGCAGCTCGCTCGAAGCAGTTCAGTCTGATGCTAGAAACTTTATGCCATTATCTTTGCTGACCTAACATAGAGGCTATCCACAACCTTGCCAATGTTGGAAATGGTTTCCAGTGTGGCTGGATATATGGCATCAGTCTTCGGGTCGTCGAAAATGACTAGGCATCCAGCACCTTGATCTAAGGTCCCTGCAAACTTCTTGTCTAGAATCATCTGAGACAACTTCTTTTCCACATGATCCACTGGCAGTTCAATCAGGTCGGCAATATGAGCAATCTCAACTCTTGAGAATGGTTCGATCAACCTGCACAGATTTTGCTCCAACAAAGTGTCATAGAGAGAAGAGAGATGCCTGTGGACAATAGGGTCTTCCTCTAGTTGAGCCTTAAAATCTCTAAGTGCTGTCTCGAAAAGCTTTAACGAACGTTTGGAATGTGCATCAGCTACGGCCTTCATGGCATCCAGCTCAATTCCCACGTATTGTAGACCTGCTTTTGATGAAATTATTCCTGCCACATCATCAGCCTGGTTAACCATTATTTTGCACAGCAACATATATTTGAGGCTAAATACAGCCCGGGGATCTTCAAGAGCATTGAAGGCTTCAAAAGCTTCAAAGAAATAACTGTAAGCAGTTTTATAATCCTTCTCTTCCGCATGAAGGATGCCACTCTGCAAGTCAATAGTTCCCTGTTGTGCTGGAGGCACGTATATGGCATTAGCAGCTGTTCTTGCGGCAGTAAGTGCAGCCTTCGCTTTAGGGAGGTTCCTCAGAGAAAAATGGAGCTTGCTCTCCAGTAGATCTATGTCTACGAGGAGGAGCTTATCATCCAGTCTTCTTACTTCCTTGATTAATCCAGTCAGGAGATTTAAGGCTTCCGGGTACTCCTTATTTTCCATCAAAAGAGCTGCAAGCCTGGCCTCAACTCGTTGCCGAAGGAAAGTTCGCTTCTCAGCACGTGTCCACTGGACCATTTCCTTGCATAGGGAAATCTGTAGATTAGATGTGTCTGGTATTTTAGCCACGGCATCAATGATTCCTCGGACAATTTTTGCTGTTTTTGCTTTTGGTATCAAGTTAAAGAAAGGCCTAAGTTGAGTCAAAAGGTTCCGAAGATCCTCTGCACGATTCTCTTGTCTGAGAAGATCTGAGAGATTTGTTATGGCCTGTTCTTTTATCCGTAGAGCCTCAGGGGAAGATGAAGGGTTTTCAAGAATACGGTAAAGGATTGAGATAGACTCTGAAGAATTCTTAGCTTCTAAAGCCTCAGCAATTGAATCAGTAGTGGCAGGTAGATAAGATGTTGACATTGTTACAGACTAGAACCTGCAGAAGCAAGTCACTTAAGAACGTGAAAACTTTATTTAGACAGTAAAAACAAAACGTATGAAAGTCCCTCCTGGTCAAATAACAATAAAGTCCTGCATTATACTACCAAATGCGGAGAAAATTATCAGAAAGCAACTGAAACACAAAGCTTCCAAGTCCCTCTATCTGAAGTTCTTGGTTCCCTATCTCAATCCCGCACTTTCCCCTCTCTATCCACTTCATAATAAACTCTTAAGATATCTTTGAAAAAGACCCAGCAGCCAAAGCCAGCGGTTGAGCAGACAAGATTCAGAATTTGGAAATTCCCAAGAAACAAACTAGTAAAGGAAACGTCATAATTTTTCTTTCTTTTTTTTTTTTTTTTTTTGGGGGGGGAACAACTTCTCATTAATATAATGAAAAGGAAATGTTCACGCGATAGTTACTCTCAAAGGGAGTAAAAACAGAGAAAGAAAAAGAAAAATCAAGCACCTAGAGGTAATAACAATCAAATAGAGGTTAGCCCTGGGAATCATAAAACTATACATGTTTCATGAATTATTAAGAGCTTCTCAGCCACCAGCAAGTCATTTTTTAGAAGCTCTTCTTGCAAACAAGTTGCAATAACTTCCTCAGTAAAAGGCCACTTAAATCGGAACTTGATTTCAGCCCCAAACCAACCAAATATTAAAAACCGTAACATGCAAAGATCCTTTGGAAAACGCCAAAATAAATTCTATATCAACCACCTTTTCAGCTCTTCATGAAAATAGGTTGCACTAACTCCCCCAAGGAAAGGCCACTTAAAACGAAATTTAACTTCAGCCAATAATCAACCAAAATATAAACACTGGGCATTCAAAGCTCCATTGGAAAATGCCAAAACAAATGTTATATCAACCTCCCTTTCTCCAACCAAAGCACTAAGTAAGTGAACATACAATGCTACTTTGGAACTCCACATGAATTTAATGAGTTTTGAACAAAATATACCAACATTTGATTCTTGTAGAAGAACCAAGTAGGACAATGGTGCTGCAGAAACTTCTTCAACTGAGTAATTTTCAAATAGTACCCAAATCCCCATGTGTTCCAAGATAGAACTTTCATTGAATCACCAAGGATAATTATTGATCATAATCTGACATTTACAACCAACTGTTATAAAATCTAAAAGGGGAAGACCCCCGAAACCAAACTTCCAGCTTCCAAAAGCGAAGGGAAATGTTGAGAAAAAATATAAGCTTGTCTTGATACCCTTGAATTGTTAAACAACTGATCCCATTCTTTGTAAATAAAAGAAGTCTAAAAGAACAACTTTGAAAAATGTGTATCCATCAAGTTCTTCTTAACAACCTCTACATAACTGCTATAATTTGATTTTTCCTTGGACACTGCCAGCAAAAGAGCATTAGACGAAGTCGTAGGTGCATCAAACAAATACTTCAAAGAATCTGAATGAACTCGTTCATCAAACTTTCTAAGGAAATCTTTTTAGCATTTCCCAGAAAACCAGCCATTCTTTTTTCAACAGAACAGCTTTTACTTCAAACAATTTCCTTCCACTCGAAGGTAGCCAAACAACACACTCAATAAACCATTCTAGAGAGGACTTAACAAACTCAATAAACCATCCGAGAGAGAACTTAGGCTAACTGCAATAAATCTACCAAAGAACTTTCAAACTCACGTAAATGGGAGACTGAAAGAGGAAAACTCAAATTACGCTTTATTTCATCAATAAAGAAGATGTCATCTTTGAACCAACTACTGTAAAAAATGTTACCTACACAACAGTTTCGAATTTCCACGAACAAGAACCAACAGATTCTTAAGTATATAATGTAGATACAACAGCTTCTTAATCCCAAATCTCAAAATGAGAAACAAATCAAGTAACAAACCTTAAAGGAAATGATGTCTCTGAAGAGCGGATTCTTCAAAGTATGTTTCAATAATTTACATCCATACTTAGAAAAGAAAACTCATAAGCTATAACCTGAAAGACAAGAGGCTCGCAGATAAAAAAAAAAACGCAAAAGAAATAAAAGGGTTACAAAATCGCAACCTAATTTGAGACTAAGCTGCCCTAAAGAACAATAATGCTTCTGTATCCCATTTGAACCCCAGAAACAGATTTAACTCAGATAGCATCAATTTCTGAAAGCTGAAAGCTCAAATGCAGGTTTGTTCCAAATCACACAGATCACATATCAGAGCTCCGATCCCAAATAAAAGAATTAAAACGAACAACCAGACCTAAACACAATCTTTATTCAAAAAGAAAAAAATAACCAAAAGATTTGAGTGAGTGAGAGAGGGAGTGTACACTGGAACGTGGGCGACGGCGATGAGTGTGAGATGAAGTTCAGACAACGGAGAGAACAACGAAAACGGATTTGCTGACAAATTGGCTTGCAGAGAGAATCGGAGTCGCAAGAACAAGATCCAAGTGATGAAATGGAAAGGGACGAAAGAATAGGGTTCGTTTGTGTTCTTTCTTGGGGATGAGGTAAAGTGCCCCTTCTCTATTAGGAAATCATTTTCTTTTCTTTTCTTCCTAATTTCTGTATTTAATTTTTAATATTTTGAAAATGATTAATAGATTCATAAATCTAATATATTTATGAATTTAAATTATTTTTTAAAGTTAAGAGGCAAAATTTGTAAATTTAAAAAATAAGAGTCTCAAATATAAATTTTAAAAACTAAATTTGCCAATTTACTCGAAATTTGAAGAAAAAATAAATAGTCCAATTTACACCATCAAACTTAAAAGTTATATATGAGTGGAAACATCTCCCTAACAGACAGCATTTTAAAACTATGAGGCTGTCGGCGATACGTAACGAGCCAAAACGGACAATATTTGTTAGCGGTGAGCTTAGGTCATTAAAAATTGTATAAGAGCCAGACATCGGATAGTGTGCTAGTGAAAACATTGGCCCCTAAAGAGGGTGGATTGTAAGATTCCACCTCGGTTGGAGAGAGGAACGAAACACTATACTCGCTCCTAAGGGGAGTGGATTGTGAGATCCCATAGTGGGAACAAAACATTTCTCATGAGGGTGTGGAAACCTCTCCCTAACAGACGCGTTTTAAAATTATGAGGCTGTCGGCGATACGTAACGAGCCAAAACGGACAATATTTGTTAGCGGTGAGCTTAGGGCATTGCAAATGGTATCAGAGCCAGACATTGAGTAGTATGCTAGTGAAGACGTTGGCCCCTAAAGAGGGTGGATTGTGAGATCCCATAGTGGGAACAAAACATTTCTTATAAGGGTGTGAAAATTTCTCTCTAGTAGATGCGTTTTAAAACCATGAGACTAATGGTGATACGTAACGGGCCAAAGCGAATAATATATGTTAGCGATAGGTTTGAGTTTTTACAAATAGTATCAGAGTCAGACACTGAGCGGTGTGCCAGTAAGGATGCTATCCCCCAAGAATGGTGGATTGTGAGATTCCACATCGATTGGAGTAGGGAATGTAACATACGCGTTTTAAAATCGTGAGGTTAACGACGATATGTAATGAATTGAGGTTGAAGATGATACGTAATAGGCTAAAACAGACAATATCTACTAACACATAATGACAATTTAAATATTATAACGTGGTAATTAATAATTAAATTTGTGTACAAGTATTTAATTTAAATATTGTAAGTATAATTATAGTAAATGAGGGGATGGATAATAATGGGTATAGGTAATAGGATCTCATTTCCTGTTAAATAAACGTTTAAATAAACGTTTCCTATTTCCTCCCAGTTCTTCCCAGTAACCGAAAGTAGATAAGGCCTTCACGTTAATTTCCCGAGCAAAATTTCAAATGGCATCTTTGAAAAAAAATGGAAGCCGAAGCCGAAGGATGAAGCTTCGTAATCCAGTTTCCGCAACGCCAACATGGTGGATCGAGGTTCATCCAGTTGACTCGGCCCTCTTCCAATTCCGGATTGGCAGGTACTCCGCACCGGTATCGTTGACAAATATGAGATCATTTATCCGCGTTTTCTGTTGTTCAGTAATTTAGAGCATGCTCCCTTTTCTGATTGTGGATTGTGGGCTTTTCTTAGTCGGCTCCCATTCTAGTCAAGTTAATGGGGATGAGAGAGGGAGATTGACGGAGAATTTAGGAAATATCACGAGGGCATAAAGAATTGAAAGGGTTAGAAATAGATATTGTAATTGAATGGATTCATCAAGAAGTGGGTGGGGCTTTTGCCGAATCGGGTAATCTGATTACACAAGCACAATATAGGTCAATAATCCCCCAATCATCACCCTCCACCTGTGTAACGGTCAGTACGGTTAGCCGTCATTAAGAAATGTGAACTAGAAACGACAAGCCATGTCGGTGTTCTTCCCTTTTCTTTTGCTGTCAAAGATCCGAAGTAGGGAATTTAAGGGAAGCTTCGTGAATTTAACAACAACAGAACATGTAGGCAGGAAATTCCCATTAATTTTCTTTGTAGATACGTGCCTATATAAGGTTGATCTTTCCAAGGAGAGATTCATATCCAGTTTTAGGCTATTCCCTTCTAAGAGTGCAGTTCCCTTTCTTTCTTAATCTTACTCTTGAATTCCTTTTTATTTATTGGGACTAGTTGATACCCAATTCAGTTCCATAGTCATGGCGCATGGGGAGTTGAAGAGGAGGTTTAAGGAGTTGATAGATGTGAATGAGAAGCAAGAAACAAAAGTGTGTTACCATAAAAACAAAGTTCAGAACATTGTTTTTGGCTATCTCATTTGGGTTCGTTTGTTCTTCTATGGTATTTCTCAGGCTTTGTCCTTCAAGTGCAATAATTGGTGGGTCATTTTGGCTTTAAGTCTTTTATGGAATTTCATTTACCTTTTACTTTTCCTGGATGCCATGACCATGTTACATCGGGCTCAGTACCAGCTAGACATAATCTGCAAGGAACTAATTGAATTTTGCCAACAAAATTTGATACCCAAAAACCGAGATGATATGGATATAGTGGAGGCTGGTGAATCTTGTGATGGATTTGAGTTCGGTTTCCATAAGAAGATGCTCATGCTTGATCATTCTACAATTGTTGGGAGGAATGTTTATATCTATTTCATTGTCTGTGCTTTGCTTGCTGTTGCTGCGATTGAATTATATGCTTATAAGTACTTGTTATGCAAATGATATGGTGGAGTCGTAGTTAGAATTTAGCTTCCAAGTGTGCTGGGCGAAAATATCTGTGCAAGAAGTTTAGAAAGGAATAAAAGGGTTTCAAGGAAAACGGGCCGAAATTGGAGGAGGTTTTGTATTCATGATGTAAATTAGAGCCTTTTTATAGACTTTGTTTTGTACTTTGTTCACGTGTATTCCTTCATTTGTCTTTGGTTTTTCATTAAACAATGAGTTCTTAGATCTGTTTCTGCTGTAAAATTTGGAACACATATATATACTTGGTTTAGTGGCTGAAAAAGGCCTCTATCCAGCAGAAAACAGAAAAGGAAAAAACAGGGGTATCCAATCGTTCTCCACAGTTATTCTCGAATTTAATGTAATCGATTAAAGGGCTCGATGGAAAAGAGTCCTAATTAAAAACATTATCCTGAATTGCAATCCAGATTTTCCACAAGATCAAGGCTTTTTGCTTGGTCAACCGCTCTCTGATTAAATCCATATGGTCATCAGATTACTCTTGAGGTCTCCTTCTTTTGCTGGATTGGTTTTTGTATGTCTTTGTCATTTCTCTCAAGGAAAGCTTGTGTTATTCCTATATATATATATATATATATGTATTGTCAGTGGTTTAGGCCATTATTCCCACACTTTGTTTGCTTATTCATCAAAAGGCTAGCGGCCAAAGAAAAGTGATGGTAGTATGAAGGTATTTTGGTCATTTTCGTATGTCATGAAAGTTTGGAAGGAGTTGCCAATTAAACACCCAACAACAAGTTCTTAGAATCATTTTTATGACGTCATTTTGGGTGATTAACAGACGCAACAAATTTTATGAAAATGACTTTTTTTTTTTCAAAATTAAACACTTGAAACACAATCCAAACGCACCCTTAGACAGAGAGAGATGAAGAAAAATGTAGAATCAGAAAAGTGGATAGATGCAGATGCTGTAAATTATTGAAGGAAAGAAAATATGAAAACGACAATCAACTTTTCAAACATATCGGTCGGAGAAAGGGCCAAACAAATGGCATGGATAAAGTTCCGTAGTTTTCACTTTCATTTGCTTTTCAGAAACACCGTAGGAACTGGAAATTTAAGGCTGGCTATTGTAATTTGGCTATTCAGATCAAAGTAATTTGGCTTGGAGAATTTAGGGGAATTTTGTGGGGATGAAAGATGTTAATGAGAACCAAGAAACAAGGGTTTGTTACCATGTAACCAAGGTTCAAATATTGTTATTGGCTACCTTGTTTTGAGATGCTTGTTCTTCTTTGGTATCTTTCAGGTTTCTTTGTCCTTCAAGTGCAAGGATTGGTGGGTCGTTTTGGCTTTAGATCTTTTGTGTACCATCATCTACTTTTTGCTTTTTCTGGATGCTGTCACTATGTTATCTCGATCCAGTACCAACTTGACATAATCCTCAAGGAACTAACTGAAATTTTCCACAAAGTTCGGTAGCCCAAAACCAAGATAATATGGGTCTATCAATAGAGGCTGGAGAATGCTCTGATGGATTTGAATTGAGTTTCCATGAGAAGATGTTCATTCTTGATCATTTTTTGAATTGTTGGGAGGAAAGTTTATATCTACTTCCCTGTTTGTGCTTTGCTGGTTCGTACTGCTATTCAGTTATATGGTTGCAAGTGCTTGTTGTGCAACTGAAATGGACATCGACTACATAATCATTGATCTTGTTGCAGATTCTTTCTTGTTCTCCCTTTCAGTAGCACATGCTTGTTCTCCCTTTCCTTAACTCCATGGTCCAAAGACTTGATAGATCCACCCTCAATCATTATCGAAAGGGATTTTAAATGGGTCCTTGAAAGATTCCCTGAAGACCTAAGAGCTTAAAAACTGTCTTAAATGTGATACTCATGACATCATTTGTAAAGAAGAGAATTTTCTGGAGCCAAAAATGTATACTGATAGGGGGGAGCAGTGCAAACAAGTTAATATTAAGCTTCTTTCATCTTTTCTGGTCATGTTTAAAACAGAAGAATCTTACATAAATACATGATCCTGAAGGAGTGGGTATAGCCAGTGACTGACAAAGATGTTGGGAGGACTTCCTTTTCTTATTTCAACACAATCCTGAAGCTCTAGGAATTAGCTCTATGCCCTTAATCCTTGATATGAGCCCTATTTATAAGGCGCATGATGTCTTTTGGAGGCTAACTTTAGCCATCACAAGTTTGGGAACCCTGGGGCCACAGACAAGTACTTGGCTAAATTCTTTGAAAACCGTTGGAACATCCTCAAAAGCAATATTTGGATATTGTTCCATGATATTGTTCCATGTCTTGGTCATTTAAGTTCTTAGTGAACGTCTTATTACAAGGTGTTTCCAATCACCATTAGTTCGGTTTGGGGAAGAGCATCTCGATGCTGTCAAAAACGTGAAAACACTAAGCCTCGTAGTGTAGCGTGTCTTACCGCTACATTTTCGAAAGAGAATTTGAGTTCCTGTGTCTAGAAAATTTGAGATAGATAACTCTAACTTATTTATTCTCTATTTGTTGCAATCTACTCTATGTTATATCACAATTTTATATTTTTCTAATTTTTCAGATGATTGAAGACCCTCCCGCTCCATCAATGTCATGCACAAATAATTATTTTTTCTATGTAAGTAAAATATTTTATTAGTAGTTTTTTTTTGTTATGCATCATTTATTTAAACTATTTATTTTTATTATTTTTATATAATGTGTGCTCTCGAAGTTTGTGCTCAAGTTTGTAGAAAGATGAATTACTTGCCCTTTTACAAAAACTAAAAATTTTTGTTGAATGATTATATATTGTGAACGTAGATAAATTAATTATATGTAGGTAACGTTGAAATTGATCCATTGCTTATCATTTGCATATTTATAGGTGATAATATGAATGTAATAGAGGGTTGGATACGTTTAAACTAAAAGTTTATAAGTGGTAATTATTTTAGGTGATAGCATCATAACTTTTAGTTAAAATAAGTCTTGAATCCATTGCATGACTAAAAGTCTATAGGTGATAAAAAAAAATTACACTCGTAGGTCATAATATCGGTGAAAATATGCAATTGATTCACAATTATTATTATTATTATTATTTTTAATTTGGAACAATTTGAACCCAACCCAACCCAAAAATAGAGGTTTGGGTTGGGTTGGGTTGGGCTGAGTTGTGAAAATTTACGGGTTGAGTTGGGTTGCCAATCCAGCCAACCCGAACTTTTGAGTTGATCTAACAAAATTTCTCAACCCAACTCAACTCGGAGCATGTACACTCCTAGTTGTTGTTACCTCGATTATGTAGAACGCTCACCCCAAAGTCCAGAACATGGTTATAGGCTACCGATTGTTTTTCTTTGGTATTTCTCAAACTTCCTTGTCCTTGAAATGCAAGTATTGGTGGGTCATTTTGGCTTTAAGTCTGTCGTGTACCCTTGTCTACTTTTTAATTTTCCTGGATACTGTCACTATGTTATGTCGGACCCAATACCAACTAGAGACAAGCCAGACGGATCTAATGGAAGTTTGTCAACGAATTTTGGTTACCCAAAACCAAAATGGTGTGGATTTAATGGGATTAGACATGCATACATGCAATTGTAGGATCTAAATTTAAAGTTTGTAGCAAGTCATTTTCTCCCCATGTTTTGAGTTGTCCTGATTATTTAGTGTTGCATAAACGAGAGTCCTAAGAGACTTTATCCCCAACTATAGGAATTGATCATTCCCAGTTAGTCGAACATCACCTATCGAACATAACAACATGTCATTCACATGCATGTATAAAGTTTTGTAACTAACTATCCAAAGTTCATAACAAATGTATGCACAACCAAAACATTCATTTCATATTTAGACATGCCACACATATCATAACAAATTATACATATCCAACCCAGCCTTAAAGTCATTGGACGAGCCACTTACATCAAATGGTTTAAAACAACATATTCTCCTTGCAAATACGTTGGTCCAATGCTAAAATAAAGTTTTAAAATAAATGCCAAATTGGGATCCAAATGCTATTGTAAATGGATTTACAGTTTGTGACCCATACACAGATAGAGAAGGGGTGGCACCCATCCAATCTGTGAGGGCCAAAAGAAGAACGAGTCCGACAGAAGAGTATGCATTCAAGTCAAGTTGAGGCATAAGTCACCGAGTTTGACAGAAGAGCGAGGTAGGTCTCTAGTGGGAATGCCCACAACCATTGGGCAAATTGTTGTTTGTCGTGCTTATGCTACGAGTCTCATAGACTGAGAGAAGGTTTATCAGTGGGATAACCCATAAGTAGGGTGTAGTTTTCATATTCATTCTAAAGCACATTTATTTCCAAAAAGTTAATCAATAACCAATCTAAAGTTTGGATCGTCATTAGGATGATACCAAGATTAAGTGGGGAAGAGTGTCACAATATACGATGTGATGCCTTTGAGAAAGTTATCAAGGACGATGACTAGTTTCAGTGGGGGAGAGTGTCACAACCTCACTAAGATGACAATAGGTTGTGACCCCACACGTAGATAAATAAGGTGGCGACTCCCAAGTAGTGCCCATCTAGTCACGTGAGGACCAAGACAGACAAATGCTGTGACGCAACCGATGAGGATGGTGTCTCATCCAACATACCAAGAAGAGTGTGCATTCAAGAGTGTCAGAGATAGACTCAAAAAAGGGTCAGGTAAGGCCACAAACTTTAATCTCAGAAGTCGAGGTTTCGATGAGTTTCGGCATACGACTCTAGAGTTAAGTCATACTATATGAAATATGAATGCACCAAACTAGATGCTAATAGAATACCCGGATGGGCGCTCCTCGAGGTCGTATGATCGCTCGTGAAAATCATGTCTACTTTTATCGAAACACAAATGACTCAAAATGTACTATGGATGGAAGCATGATGTCAGCTCTTCGCCACCCCTGGGCTCTCTGGCTTAAGTGAGCTACCATGTGGCACATACGTGTATCACAGTGTGGGTGAGCATTGCAAGACTAGTGTCTTGGGTGTCTTCCTTTGAAAATGGATTTTTTCGAGTATAGTGTCGACATTGCGCCTCAACCCATGTGTTGAAGGTTGATATATGCATCCGTTATGCAATACAGTATCGGTAAATGACTCAACTTGGACATGAGAGGGTTCATGCCACGATAGAACTCGAATGGATGGATGTTCAAGATATCTCAACGATATAGTTGTTAACTGATGGGTTGATTCTCGAGAAGCATGTTTCTAAGCAAGCAGTAAGGACTGACGACATCACGAGACTTGCGATGCTATCTCGATGTGTGGGCCATGTTGTTGGGAACCAAGCTATAACGAGAGTAGAGGCAAGGTCGAGTCAGATGACTTGGCCTAGTGTAGAGGTAAGTTGATTGGTTCACGAACAAGTGAACATGTACACACGAGAGACATGTATGGCCGAACGAGCTTAGTTTTCCATGAGTTGTGTTCGGTCAGCAAAGGAGAGCCTCGCCTAAGATCCGATAAATTCGCAAAGACGGAAAAAAAAAAAGAAGTTAAATGGGGCTTGAGCTTCCCTTAAAGCTTGTCATGAGCGTGTCAAGATCATAATGTTGCATGGTTAAAAACGTATAACTGTGACATTACACGAGCAATTGGACACAGATTCGAGTGATGACACAAATGATAGGTTCATTGATTATGAATATGATTTATGATAGTGATAAGAATCGCGGTGTTCCAAATGGAACTATTGCCAAAAGTTGGCAAGACATAGATTCAAATGATGACACAAATGACAGGTACATTGATTTGATAAAAAACGTTGCAAAGGGAGGTAATGTCAACAACAGGGTTCGAACCTATGCAGGAAAAGCCCAACTTCATCATCATGCGTGCCGTAGTCTCTTTCTAGATAAATAAAATATTTTTATAATATTTTTTATTTTTGTTATATATGATTTCTTTAAACTAATTGTTTTTTAATTTCAATGTCTATCCTTATATTTGTCTTACTCCTTAAGTCGGTATTTAGTTGTCTTTAGTTTATGACAATGTTGAATTATGCTAGGATGTTACAATTCTCGTTCGTTGTTGTTGATGATTTTTTTTTTTTTTAATGAATATAGATTAATTTGTGTTTGGTCGGAAACTTTTAATATATTTTATTTAAAATTGTATCGAATAATTATGAATTGTGGATAAATAAAAAAAAAATTTAAAAATTAATTTTTTTTTAACAATCCAACAACCCAACTCGAATGTTTGTCCATCATCACAATCACACTTTTCTTGGCAACGAACTTTGCGATTGTGCAACACTCATTCCCAATACCGAAAGTCAATTTGAATTCACGTCGCCTACGACCAATCGACGTACGCTTAAGCCTTATGCCCCATTTTGAAAAAAATGTTTTACAAAATTGGGCAGAGAGATTGTCTAAAGCAAGATTGCAAGAAGATTTGGAAACAATGTTATAGGTTTAAGCCAGAAAGGCAACCCAACGGCTTAGATAACGTATAATTTCAGATAAAAGTAGTGCATCCCCTATAATACATTTTGAAACAATTCAGGTCTAACAAACTGACATAATTTCGCTGAATAGTCATACAACACAAATAAGCATAAAAAAGTAATAGAACCCGAAAGCAAGTAAAGGAGTTTGGCGTGTCATGGGCATGCGGTCACGGACAACACATCCCAGACAAACATAACTATGACACCCATCAACGAGCCATTTTCATCACCACCCACAAAACTTTCCTCCCTAGCCAAAAAAATCTCAACTAAAAGGAGTGGCTCATTATTTATCTTCCTTACCATAAATTTCTTTCTTTACTTGGAGGACTCATTTTTAAGTTACCATTGACACCGACATCGATATCAATTGATCGCTCATTATGAGTTATGGCTATCCTGTTCGCAGCTTCCCGACAATACACAATCGACTAATAAAAATTACATAAATTTTCACCATATTTTCACGTGCCAACTAATTGCCATGTTTTTGCGTGCCAACTTTTCCAAGAAATAAATGTTAGGATCTTACAGGAATAAAGATATTTCACAGACACTTACTGGCATTAGGATCCATCGTGAAGTCCCAGTTGGGCGTTGGATCTGAAAAAAAAAAAAAAAAAAATTACTCAAGAATTGAAATAAAGATATTTCACAATCACTGACAGCATTAGGACCCATGCATGAACCCCAATGGGCGTTGGATCTGAAAAAAGAATTACTCGAGAATTGATGAACTCAACCAACAAACCAACCAATAATAATGAATTCAAACAACGAATGTTATTATAATAACGTTAGTATGTCAGATCCTTTCTTGGAATCGTAAGCTTTTAGAGAAAGATATTTATATTTAGAGATGTTCATTTAACTCGAGAGTGAGATTCATATTTAAATGGAGATGAGAGAGAAAATAGGGAGAGATTTTTCATCGTTAGTTAAACAGGGTGGTAGACGTAGATTATATTTCTCGTCTCTTGACACCGCAAAATACCCGCTTCGCCCCGTTGTGTGCGTGGAGAACACTATGTTGTAATATTGAAATTTTAATTTTTAAAAAACGACGTGGAACATGATATTATATTATTGCACTTTTTCGAGTAGATATTATATTAAAAATGGAAATTATTCTTTTAAATAATTTATGAAATTAATAATTTTAAATATATATATATATATATTGTGAAAATTTCATCGTGTGCAACTCGATCTCTGTCGGGAATCCCCATCCCGATCCTCACAAAAATAAATGGAAAAATTTGTGAGGATGAGTATTGAAACAAGAGGCGAGAATTGGAATGGGAAAGGTTTCCCCTTTTCCACCTGCCCGTGGAAATCTCTACCCATATCCTGCCAACCCGAAATTTTTTTTTTAATACTTCCACGAATAAAGTTAAATTTTGCAACATTTATTCGATTTTTAAGTAATCCAAGCAATTTGATAAGAAAAGGTTGGATCTAAATTTATTAAACATAATATAAATACAAGAAAGTAAATAAGTTACATAACAAAATAACTTAATTATACAATCTTGTAAGATCAAACGTCCAAACTAACCCGAAAAAGATAGAATCGACTTCATTTCATTGCAATTTTGATCGCTTACGAACATAAATCACTTTTCCCGACGAGTAGGAAAAGACTATAATACCCTTGAACAACATAGTAACAAAGTGAACAAAATAGTAATTAACTATATAATATTGTCCTAAAACCTTGGACATAATTGTGCTTTGAGAGGGTTCTTCATCCAAATGGTGAATTCCATCTTCTCTGATAAATCAACTTCATCTCCTTCCACAGCTTTCCACTCAAATCTCCATACCAAATTAGCTACAAAATATTCCAAATGAAGCATTGCTAAACCATACCCCGGACATATCCTCCTCCCGACTCCGAACGGCATCATTTTAATCTCCTTGCTCCCGGTTATATCGAACATCGTCGACGACGCCTCTCCGTCGCCACTCATGAACCTCTCTGGCTTAAACGTCATCGGATCCTCCCATACTTCTGGATCCCATCCCATCTCCCCCGACATGATATTCACCGTCCCGTTTTTCGGTATGAAGTAATTCTCCAACGTCGTGTCTTCTTTCACTGCATGGGGTAATATGAAATGCCCCGGCGGGTGTCGTCGTAACCCTTCTAGAATCACAGCTTTCAAATATGGAAGCTTCCCTAAATCTTCTTCCTTTACCTCTTCCTCTCGTAATTCATGTCGTGTCGTAATAGATTTCATAATTCCATCGATCTCTTCGAAAAGTTTCTGTTGGATTTGTGGGTTCTTCACTAAATTCGCCATGATCCATTGCAATGTCGTCGTCGTGGTGTCGGTCCCGGCGTTTAGAAACTCCGAGCATAAATTTACTATTTCTTCATTATTAAGCTTTCGCTTTTGGTCGATGAGCTCCAAATCAATCAATGTATCAACATATGATACCAAATTCTCTTCTTTTTCTTCTCCTTCTTTTGTTATTTCATGTTTGGTCTTCTCTCGTGCCTTGATTACCGGGATGAGAACCTATTTAAGAACAAGAACAAGAACAAGAACCGATAAATAATTAAAGGTTTCATTTTTAAAATTTTTTAATCCAAGTCGAGGAGAGTTGACCACCTCATGTTGTTTGTTCTTGAGTTGTAAATATTCCTTCCAACGCTTACGAAGCAAAATCTTCATCAATTTAGGCCACAAATTGAGTATAAGAAAGCGTTGCAAATTGACAACAATCTCACGTTGAACTTGATGAATTTCCAAGATTTGTGTCTCATTCAGCTCATCTCCAAAGCACATCAAAGCCAACAAACAAAACGTAGCAAATTGAAAATGTTGAACAACTAAGGTGTCCGATTCCGGTCGAGATTCAAGACGAGTAACGAGGATGTCCAACACCCTTTTACGGACTCGGGAATAAGCCCTGACCCGCGAAGGGTGAAGCATTACCCCTGCAAGATTACGGCGGAGGAGACGCCAAGTAGGGCTATAAGGGGCGGAGGTGATGTTGTCGAGGTTACCCGAGGCCGTGATCCGATTGATGGAGAGAGCTCGAGGGCGGTCGGCGAAGATGGCACCATTTTGGACGAGGGCTTTGTGGACGATGGAGCGGTCGGCGATGATGATGGCCGGGGACGGGCCGACATGGATGGTGATGATGGGGCCATATTTGGCCGTGAAACTGCGCAGCACAGATTCAATTGCAAGAGGCGACTGGCGTAGCCATATGAAGTTTGTGAGTATTGGGAAGGCGGTTGGCCCTGGTGGGAGCTTGTAAGGGCCACTCCTCAAAGGGAAAAGAACCAACTTTACAAGAAAGGAAATGAAAATGGATACAATTATGAACACAATCCAATTCATTGTTCCTTTCTATGTTCAAACTTGAAACCCAACGCACCCATATATATATATAAACACAAAGATATTATTTGGTTTTCTCTTCCCCCATTTGGTTGGATGTGTTTTTTTAATAATATTGAATTGTTTATTATTCATGACATCCCGTGTTTAATGCGCTCATCAAGATTTTTGCGAGTTTGAATTGTAAGGTCTCGTAAACATGGTCACATTTTTTGTCCTCTCAATACAATCTCGGATGAATATTGCAAGAGAGAAAAATGAGAAATAAATTTTAAGATTTTAAAAACGACCCTAATTTTTTACTAATCTAAAGTCATTACTGTATGTTGTATGCATGATGTAACATCCCGGGTAGAAATAATCATTTAAAACGACTTCATAAAACAATGTCACGACTTACATGTTAAAAAAGAAAGGTCTTCAAACAATACAAAACAAATATTAAAATAAACATAAGGAAATATAGAAACAGTAATGTCCTATACTAACTTAAGATCTACGAAATTAAATGCAATTATCCTATGCATGTGTCATGTTCTTTAATTGCGATGTCCCCATCAATGGTAGGTGTCTTGCCTTTACCTGAAATATTGAAGTATCACATGGCTTAAATATTTTAAGAAATATTTAATGAGTGACCTCACTATCCGAGTTAGTGAATGAAAACACACACAATCATGATCAAGGACCTATCATTTAAAACCATCATAGAGGTGGCTTTTAATCTGGACAAATTGGATGTGTAGTACTTCCCTACACACGACCCACACGTGCGAGCGTGAGTCCACCAGGCGGTCCACACACTTCCTGAGCCCATCATAGTCGGGCTAGTTGGTTGTAGTCGAACGTCTGGAGGTACAACAAACCCTCGATGTCATGCCACACATGATCATCATCATCATTATAGTGTACGAATTCGTACTCATCATCATAAAAAGAGAAGTATCCCGATGTAAATGAGCCTACAATATGCATGAGGTTCCTATACTTTTTATCTTAAAACTCATTCATGGGACACAACCCCACACATCTTTCACATATTACGATAGGTAACATGCATGCATAAGCCTTCATACATTCATCATTTATAACGTCATTTAGGAGTTGTGTATTAGAAAACTCATCATAATGCAACATAGTATTTCATACATGCATATCATTGTAACATGAGACATCATTGGATCATGTCATATCATCATCATGTATCTCATGTCATCACATCAATAATGCATTATCATCCTAACGTATCATAGTGACATAATACATCACATCATCATGGTAATACATCATAATATCATATCAAATCACATCATCCTATCATCCTAGCATTATCATAACACATCATAATACCAACAACACACATGACATGTACAATGGCCACTGGGCACGTATGATCATACATAAGACAAGTTATCCAACCGAACCGATAGTAGAGCCACTTACATGATTAGTTTAAGCTGGTATCACCAATTTATCCTTAATGAAAATTTGATTTTATCTTTTGAAATTCAAGTCGACCTATGTGAGCCCATGACATCAATTTCAAGTTCAAATTTCTACAAAACTATTTCACTAAATTTTACAATGGTTCATGCGTTAGACTTCATACCGTCATTAGTCACCTTGTATGATTAGAGTATTGGAATGTTTATATATATTTGTTATAATATTATTTTCATACATACAGTCTCTGTGTTTATTTATTTATTTTTTTTTTTTTTTAATACTTCTCACGTAATTTGTGCGAGTAAAAGAAAAATCTAAGATATATACACACACATACATATATGTATACACACATACATAGACACATATATAATGCACACATACATACATGTATATATATTTATTTATTTTGTGTGGAGAATAGTACGTTATAATATTGAAATCGTATAAGATCGAACATTCAAACTAACCCAAAAAATATAAAATCAACTTCATTTCATTGCAATTTTGATCTCTTACGAACATAAATCACTTTTCCCGACGAGTACGAAAAGACTATAATACCCTTGAACAACATAGTAACAAAGTGAACAAAGTAGTAATTAACTATATAATATTGTCCTAAAACCTTGGACATAATTGTGCTTTGAGAGGGTTCTTCATCCAAATGGTGAATTCCATCTTCTCTGATAAATCAACTTCATCTCCTTCCACAGCTTTCCACTCAAATCTCCATACCAAATTAGCTACAAAATATTCCAAATGAAGCATTGCTAAACCATACCCCGGACATATCCTCCTCCCGACTCCGAACGGCATCATTTTAATCTCCTTGCTCCCGGTTATATCGAACATCGTCGACGACGCCTCTCCGTCGCCACTCATGAACCTCTCTGGCTTAAACGTCATCGGATCCTCCCATACTTCTGGATCCCATCCCATCTCCCCCGACATGATATTCACCGTCCCGTTTTTCGGTATGAAGTAATTCTCCAACGTCGTGTCTTCTTTCACTGCATGGGGTAATATGAAATGCCCCGGCGGGTGTCGTCGTAACCCTTCTAGAATCACAGCTTTCAAATATGGAAGCTTCCCTAAATCTTCTTCCTTTACCTCTTCATCTCGTAATCTATGTCCTGTCTTACAAGATTTCATAATTCCATCGATCTCTTCAAAAACTTTCTGTTGGATTTGTGGGTTCTTCACTAAATTCGCCATGATCCATTGCAATGTTGTCGTCGTCGTGTCGGTCCCGGCGTTTAGAAACTCCGAGCATAAATTTACTATCTCTTCATTATTAAGCTTTCGCTTTTGGTCGATGAGCTCCAAATCAATCAATGTATCAACATATGATACCAAATTCTCTTCTTTTTCTTCTCCCTCTTTTGTTATTTCATGTTTGACCTTCTCTCGTGCCTTGATTATCGGAATCAGAACCTATTTAAGAATAAGAACAAGAACAAAAACAAATAAATAATTAAAGGTTTCATTTTTAAAACTTTTTAATCCAAGTCAAGGAGAGTTGACCACCTCATGTTGTTTGTTCTTGAGTTGTAAATATTCCTTCCAACGCTTACGAAGCAAAATCTTCATCAATTTAGGCCAAAAATTGAGTATAAGAAAGCGTTGCAAATTTACAATAATCTCACGTTGAACTTGATGAATTTCCAAGATTTGTGTCTCATTCAGCTCATCTCCAAAGCACATCAAAGCCAACAAACAAAACGTAGCAAATTGAAAATGCTGAACAACTAAGGTCTCCGATCCCGGTCGAGATTCAAGACGAGTGACGAGGATATCCAACACCCTTTTACGGACTCGAGAATAACCCCTGACCCGCGAAGGATGAAGCATTACCCCTGCAAGATTACGGCGGAGGAGACGCCAAGTAGGGCTATAAGGGGCGGAGGTGATGTTGTCGAGGTTACCCGAGGCTGTGATCCGATTGATGGAGAGAACTTGAGGGCGGTCGGCGAAGATGGCACCATTTTGGACGAGGGCTTTGTGGACGATGGAGCGATCGGCGATGACGATGGCCGGGGACGGACCGACATGGATGGTGATGATGGGGCCATATTTAGCCATGAAACTACGCAGCACAGATTCAACCGCAAGAGGCGACTGGCGTAGCCATATGAAGTTTGTGAGTATTGGGAAGGCGGTCGGCCCTGGTGGGAGCTTGTAAGGGCCACTCCTCAAAGGGAAAAGAACTAACTTTACAACAAAGGATATGAAAATGGATACAATTATGAACAAAATCCAATTCATTTTTCCTTTCTATGTTCAAATTTGAAACCCAACACACCCACATATATATATATATATATATATATATATATATATAACACAAAGATATTATTGGTTTTCTCTTCCCCATTTGGTTGGATGCATGTTGTTAGAATATTTTATGTTTTTTTTAATAATATTCAACCGTTTATTATTCATGACATTCGTGATTAATGCCTTAAATAAGGTTTTTGCATTCGGGTTTAAATGGTAAGGTCTCGTTAACATTTTTTGTCCTTTCAATATAATCTCTAATGAATATTGTAAGAGAGGAAAATGAGAAATAAATTTATCTGAACATCTTTGTGATGTCCCACATTGATTGGGGAGGAGAACGAACCAGCCTTCACAAGGGGTAGAAACCTTCCCCTAACAAACGCGTTTTAAAGTCCCCTCAAGGGAAAGTCCAAAAAGGACAATATCGGCTAGTGGTGAATCTGGGCTGTTACAGTCTTAGTAACACTCGTTCGAGAAATGAAAAAAGTCGTCGATGGTATTCCAATAAAAAAAAATGACTCTAAAATAGTCGAACATGTGTGATTAGAAGATTAGGGAATATTATTGGTGTTTTGACTTGAGGTTTGTGTTTATATTATTTATTTATTTAATTTGATTCCTTAGTTTTTAAAATGATTGGTTTAGGGTTTTATTTATTTAATTTATTTTAAAATAATTATTTTTGCGGTTGGTATTAGATGGTGAATATTCATAAGAAATAAATGTGCTGGCAAACTTATGTGGCTGGTTTATGTAATAAAAGGAAAATAAAGGTGAAGATCAAATTCACTATAATTAAAGTCGTATTTAATGATAATTTTTTGTTTTTATAAATATTATAAAACTAAGAAATTTATAGTCTGTTTAATGATTATTTTGTTTTTTTATTTTTAATTATTTAAAAGTAAACTTATAAAGGATATAATTTATAGGATTATTTAATTAGTAAAACCGTCTAGACGTGGCCTCTAGTCCGGATAAATTGGATGTGTAGTAATTTCCTACACACAACCCACACGTGTGAGCGTGAGTCCACCAGGCGGTCCGCATACCCCCTGGGCCCATCATAATCGAGCTAATTGGTTGTAATCGGACATCTGAAGGTACAACAAACCCTTGAATATCATGTCACACATGATCATCATCATCATTATAATGTAGCCGTTCGTACTCATCATCATAAAAGAAGAAGTATTCCGATGTAAATGAGCATACAATATACATGAGATCCCTATATTTTTCATCTTAAAACTCATTCATGGGACATAATCGCATCTTTCACGTATTACAATAGGTAACATGCATGCATGAGTCTTCATACATTCATCATTTATAACATAATTTAGAAGTTGTGTATTAGAAAACTCACCCTAATGCAACATGACATTTCATACATGCATATCATCGCAACATGAGATATCATTGTATCATGTCATATCATCATCATGCATCTCATGTCATCACATCATCACATCATCTTGGCAATACATCATAATATCATATCAAATACATCATAATACTATAACAACACACATGACACGTGTAAGGGCCACTGAGCACGCGTCATTATACATAAGACAAGTCTTCCAACCGAGTCAATAGTAAGGTCACTTACATGATTAGTTTAAGCTAGTATTACCAATTTATCATTAATGAAAATTCGATTTTGTCTTTTGAAATCCAAGTCAACATATGTGAGCTGATGACTTCAACTTCAAGTTCAAACTTCTACCAAACTATTGAGCTAAATTTTACAAACGGTCCATGCGTTACACTTCATACAAACATTAGTCACCTTGCCTTATTAGAATCTTGGAATGTTTATATATGTTTGTTATAATATTATTTTCATACAAACAATTTAAAACCGTCTTTATACACACTTATTTTGTGCCAATTTTAATAGATTCTTTAAAAAAAAAAAAAAAAAAAAAAAAAAAAACTACGGATTATGACATGACTTCCCGCCATACTTAAATTGTTCTTAATATTTAATTTTTAATTAAAATCTAAATCATTGCAACAAACAAAATTAAGATAAAAGATATAATTTACCGTCATTACCTAAAACATATGGATCATTTTGATGTTTTTTCGAGCACAATCCAACCGATTTGTAATGAAATTGATGTAATTCTAACCGATCGTAAATTTAAAAATAAACTCTACTTTTTATATAAATTAAAAATAAAAATAAAAACTTTTATGGTAATAGAAAATCTGAACTGAAATTTTTTTTTTTTTTTTTAGCTTAGAAAAATAAGGAGACTTTTTTATTATTATATTATTATTAAATTATTATTATTGTATTTTAATGTTTCATGATTGTTACAGATATGATTGGAAATTAAAAAAAAATAATTTTGGAATAAAGAAGATTAAAAATTATCCTCAAAAGATTTGTTGTTGTTGTTGTACAGTAAGGATGACAGCCAATTTTAAATCCAAACTAATATTTAAACAGATATATCAAATAAATAAAAATGTTTTTGGCATGTTTAATTTTTTAACATTACTCTTCACATCATATAATAAAAATCATATAATAAAAATCATATAATAAAAATAATAATGCTCCCATTTATTATAGTTTTATTTTGGTTCTTTCTTCTCAAAATTAATTCCAATATGTCCAAAATCTAAACAAAAATCTCAACCATGACACCAGCTTTTGGATTCATTAATGATTTAGCGATCACAAGAATCTTGTATGTAAGTTTGTCTTTAATTCTTATTGATCGTCACTGGTTGAGTATTCGACAAAATTTCAAGCTCCAACAAGTTAGGAGAGTATTAAAATATTGAGAAATTAAATTAAATGTTACTCTTTTGAAATGAATTGAGAAGATATGTAAATGAGAGCCGTTCTTAGGATATGATGATTAAAAAATGTTTAAAAGAATTAAAAATTATTATCTATAACATTAAGATTTTTTTTTTTTTTTTTTTTTTTAATTTTAGGAACTCCAAAATTAGTAAATGTTCGGATGAGTTTCTTAGAATTTTCCTAAAAAAAAAACAGGTGAGCCAGAACAAAACATGCTTAAAACAGGAGTCCTAGCTTCCAACGGTTGACCGTAAGCTATCCTTTATGTAATATTGAGTTTTTTCTGTTGAGGATCGTTGGGAATGAGGCCTTTTACGGAAGCCCAAAGTAAAACCACGAGAATTTATGTTCAGAGTGGACAATATCATACCATTGTGGGGAGTCGTGATTCGTAACACTTTCAACACCACATTAAGCTAACGACACTCTTCCTTGTAGCTCAAAATTAAAACTCTTAACCTTCCGTGAGACATTACAAGAATTGTATAGTTCAAGTAATTACTACTATGTAAATAAGCTTTAAAATACATTAAAAAAAATACCATAATTCTAAATTATCATCCATTCAAAATTTGTAACTATCGAATAAATGTTCTTGTTTGATGTGATATGAATTGCAACATCCTGTGATAATTTGAACAACATTTTCTTGGCATCTTCCTTAAAGTTTATATTGCATGATTGAGATGACTTGGTTCATATCACTTACCAACAATATTCAATAAACGAGACGGACAAAGATGACAATTCAACTGCATGAACTGAAAGACCATCAGCTAATAGCGCAATAATTTTTCATTACAGTCACAGACACTAATGTGATGATCAACTAAACAGCGCAAGAATTGTCGATTATAGTAACAAACACAAAAGTGACACTCGATACAATAGCACAAAAACATCGTATGACTCGATGACAACTCAACTACGTGAACTGAAAGACCAAACTTGAACAATTCCAACAATACACTAGAGTAGAAATGGGTCGTACCTAGCCTAAATAATACACGTTTTTAACATAGAATATTCATAAATGGGTGGAATATGAAGCATTTTCTGAGTATTATAAGCTTATAGCTAAAAATAAATCCAAGTTGTTTAAGCACATTGCAGCATTGTAGCTGGCCATTACATGCTGCCACAAACTCCTCTAATTATTATAGATTCCTACTAATTTATTATTTTCTAATTTTTTTTTCTAATTTAAATTTTATTTTTATTCATATTTCAATCTTAAAATTTTCCATTAAATTAAAAAAATTATGAACTAACCAACCAATAAAATCAATTGAAATAATATGTTGACTTTAATAATTAATGCATGTGAAAGTAGGGATGGTCTATCTCAACTTGATAAATAAATCAATCAATATGATTAATTTAATTGATTTTAGATTTTAAAATTAATTATTTTCATAGTTAATAAATAAATCTCACCCGAGTGAACATAATGAACATTAAGGAACCTGCTTGTTTCGTATCACCAAAATTGTAACGATCTGATTTTTTCGTATATGTATCGATCGTGGTCATTACTTAAAATAAGGCTTTTGTAATTTTAAAACGAGCACGTCAATTCATAGTTTCCCGAGTCTTCGTAAACTAAAAGTTCCATATTCTCAACCTTACTCGTAAAAATCATTTTGAAAAAAGTGAGTATTAAAAATAATCAGTAAGGTACTACTCTAATGGGATAAGATATGTTTTAAAAAATCGGTCAATTTGATCATGACCTCTCCTAAATCTGAATCGTCTAGTTCAATTTTAACCAGCACATAAAGATTCTAACCACTCAACTTGTACATTTGTGATTAATAAAACGTTGACTTAGATCACCCCTTTTCAGTGACGTTGGTGACTACTCGAACACATAACGTGTCATTATCATAAAATTATTTTTCATCACAACAACCGTTTCATTTATTAAAATAGGTCCCGGTACATTTAAAACACGATTTAGGAAGCATCACACTCACACAAATCACAAACTCATAAACGTACATACATATCCAACCATTTCTAGAAAGAAAATAAAACTGATAATGATAGTCTTCGTTTTAATAATGAAACTTTACTGGAAAATACCATAATAATATTTCGATGATAATTAATTCATTACGTATAAGAGACCAAAACTGATAACTAAAATTCTCTACATATAGTATTAGATTTAAAGAACAATCTAAAGATCTGATACTCGTTAGAACTCATTGAAAAAAGCTCGTGTACTTGTTAATTTGTGTTCGAGCGTGTTCGAATTTGCAAGTTTGGCTCCCACAAGCTGCGACCGATACCGCCACACATTTTTTTCTTCTTCTTCGGCTTCTGTTTTTCCTTTCTCCTCCTTTTTTCATTGTAGATATTGTCCACAGTTGTGAATATAAAATATTTAAAATTTAAATGTTTTGAATAATAAACATTTTATTTAAAGATGCAAGATAATTATGGTCTAAAAGATTAAATGATTAAATGTCTATAATGAATATTAAATGTTGGACATTTAAATATTTTGAAGAGCTAGAATTCTAACCTTGTGTCAGGACCTACGGGCCAAGGGACAGTCTCAGGTAGACAGTTTCTATGGGGCGTAGGCCTCCCAAAAGGTAACGGAGGCGTGCAAAGGTTTCCTCGGGCCAGACGGAGATTGGCCCTCGAGTGCAAAGGCAAAAGGGAGCTTGACTGCAAGACCCACCCGTCGAGCAGGGACGAAAGTCGGCCTTAGTGATCCGACGGTGCCGAGTGGAAGGGCCGTCGCTCAACGGATAAAAGTTACTCTAGGGATAACAGGCTGATCTTCCCCAAGAGCTCACATCGACGGGAAGGTTTGGCACCTCGATGTCGGCTCTTCGCCTTTCAAGCCTTGATTTTCTATTTTTTATACTATGTATCATAGTAATTATCCTTTTTCAATTTGGGGAGAGATGGTTGAGTGGACTAAAGCGTCGGATTGCTAATCCGTTGTACGAGTTTCTTGTACCGAGGGTTCGAATCCCTCTCTTTCCGTTTCTGTCAATTACTTGTACGAGTTTTTTGTACCGAGGGTTCGAATCCCTCTCTTTCCGTTTCTGTCAATTACTTGTATTTTTTTATAGTTTAGGAAAGATGTGGAATAGATAAAGATGTGGAATAGATAAAATTTTTAGAACATTTCAAAATCAAGCAAGGAAAAAAATCATTTGTTTTATTCTTCACGTCCCGGATTACGTCCCGTGTCATTAGATAGGAATCCGAAAATGAAGAGAGAAACAAAGAATATTACTACTGTATAAACAAATAGTTTTAGAGTAAGCATTACACAATCTCCAAGATCATTTTTTTTTTTTTTTTAAGAGAATAGATTCTCTATCTTAACCTGTTTTGACACCAAGAAATGCAGTGAAGTTATTTCTAGAAAAGAAAGTCTACAAAATTAAATGTTAGTAATGAATGTTAAAGGTTGGATACTTAGATATTTTGAATAATAAAGATAATAATTGTCTAAAATAGAAAAAGGGGCGATCTTATTTGCATGTATTTTTGTTTTATTATTACAAAATAAAATCAAAATTAAACCATTATTATATCCATTTTATACAAATAAAAAATATTTAAAAATCACTTAACATTTATTTTAAATTAACTATAATTTTTATATTTTTTTTCTCTCTTTTAATCTTTAACTTTAGGCTTTTATTAATTAGCCATAAGTTTATATAAAAACAATTTAATTCAATTATGAATATAAATTTACAAAAAGATGAAGGTAAAAACACACAAAATGTAAACTACACGTTTAATGTAATTACATAATAAACATATAAAATGTAATATATTCTATTTAGGAGATATATACATACAAAACACTTAGTTCAATGATATTTAATCAATTCATCCTTAAATACACGAAATGTCAAAATTTCTCGTTCATTTGATGATTTGTATTCAAGTTAGAACAAACATCATATTCACCTAAAACTAGCAAAAATTGAATCGAGACTAATTAAATTATAAATATAAACAACTTTTTGGCTCATTTTCTTTTCATCTTCTTGGACGTTTTTCCATTTTTCGACATTTTTCCAGTCTTGAGACGCATATACTTTTCAACATCGTTGTTGTTGTCGTCGTCATCGTTGTCATCTCCACCTCTCCTCCTCTTTTTGCCACCGGTTTCTTTAATTTTCTGCACATGTTTCAAAATAACCACATCAACCAAAGTAGAAAAAAAAATGAACGAACAGTGATGCAAGGGCTATGTTACCCATCAAAACATACATAATAGCTTAGGAATAAGCCGAGCTAATATAAGTTCGGCTTCCTTGGTTTCCATAGTCTCTTGCATTTTTTATAAACTCTTGAAACAAAATTCAAAATTCAAAAACTTATTAGACATAAAATGAAAGGAGGTCAATGATAGAACACATGATACGGGCGTTTTGGGTGCTTACATTTTGTATATCGGGAAAATTCAGAGGGGAAATTTGTTTTTGGCTAAAGTCATTAGTGAGTGATTGAGAGGGGTATCTTGTAACTTTCACAGATGATTATCAATAACAACAGAGAGATTTCTATCAATACATTTTAGTTTTAACATTAGACACAATAGAGTTTAACCTAAAAGAGAAATTGTAATCATAATTTAATACCATGATGGATATTCTCTTCGCCTCTGCCACACGCTCTAACAACATCAAAACTTCCTCTTCCTGAGCGGAAAACTGCGGTAGCTTTTTCCCTGCCATGTTAATAGAGTCAGATATAGTTTGCTGCAAAAAAAAGAAGAAAAAAGGTCATCCATTGATTACCTATGAGCTTCTCTATCTGCATATACCACTCTAACTCATACTGATTAACTAACGAAATGGCAACCCCGGAACGACCTGCACGAGCAGTTCTTCCCACTCTATGTATGTAATCCTGCAGATAAAGTCATCATAGAAGAACATTGGAAGAGATTGAGACCTAATCTTTCAATTATCTAAGCCACAAGTCTCAATATGTGGGTTTTTAGTTTAGGTAGTTATTCAATGGAGCTACTCGTCAAAATGTTCACATTACACTATACACATCCAAGATCACACAAATAACAGAAGAGTATTTCAACAGAAGCTAAAGTATTAGGAAATGGATCCTTGTCAAGTCATGTTGGTAACTTCCGTTAGAACTAAGGAAATTATATTATTAAAAGTAAATGAACACATAGAGGATGACAAATAAATGAACACCACTTGTGCAGTACAAAAGGCTAAATTGGTTTGATACCCACTCTAGGTCTAACCCTTCTACTACATTCTTAACCCCATCACTGATCAACCTGTACTGAACAACTTAAGATTATTCCTGCCTACTTAGTTCCTAAATTTGAGCCTGTGTCTATTTGATCTTTGAACTATCAGACATTTGTAACAACTCCTTACCTTTTCAGTTTGAGTCAAATAAATCTCTGAACGTATGTAATAGGCTCCAAACAAATTTGAAATTTTTAAAAATCAATACATCTATTAGATATTAGTTTGAATTTCATATACAGCGAAGTCTTAGTTTTACACCTTTTGTATCTAGTAAAATCCATGAGTTTTAAAAATTTTGAAAACTTAGGAACTAAATTTGTAATTATGAAACTTCCGAGATCAAATTGACATGAACTTCAAAGTTTGGGGACTATAATAGCAACATAAGCTAAATGAGAAGGGAGAATGTTGTACCTTCAAAAAGAAAAGTGAGGATACTGTGAACCATGAGAATATATAAGTATTTTCAACTTTGACACAGAAAACAGGAAAGCAGTTTTCTCCTTCTAAACTCTAGAAAGAAAGCTATACATACTAGAACTCCTGAGGCTATGGAAAGGAAGGGTTAAAGCCCGAAAGCAACTCCTGAGTAAGAAACTATCAAGCATATAGTTCTTGAATTGGAATATAAGAAAAAGAAAGATACATCATACAGAAGTTAACGCAAACAGCAGAATGCATAGAAGCCACAATGAAGCATGCAAACCTAAACAAATAGAATTGCAGAAGGAGAACCTTGGAATTTGAAGGAATATCATAATTTATGACCATATCCACAGATGGAATATCAAGTCCTCTACTAGCCACATCAGTGCAGATAAGAACATTGCACTCTCCGGCCTTGAACTTATTTAAGGCTCCTAGTCTCTTTGCCTGTCAAGACATGGTCCATGCAGAGAGTTTAATTGAATAATCCCACAAAATGAAGAAGCCAAAGAAAAATAAGGGTTTTCCCAACTTCCAAATTTTTTTTATAAGACAACTTGGTTGATAAATGATGTATATAACCGCCTTCCAAGTCTTTTTTTCATCTTTCAAAATATTTTATAACCAGAGAAAAGAAATGTAAACCACTGAGTTATACCTGGGTCATCTGACCACTTATGGGTATGGCTCTTAACCCAAGATTTCGAAGAACCAATGCTAGAAGGCGAGTAGCATCACAAGTGCGAGTGAAGACCATTGATGTTGAACCAGACATCTCAGTTAAGATATAAACAAGATAACACTCCTGTACAAATGACATGTAACAAAGTAAGTCCAACAGTAAAATAAGTTTGCTTCCCTTAAAAAGTTCAAACGTCTGTCAATACCTCTCCTCCCCGGTAACTAAAAAGGTATTCCCCTAAAAAAGACAGATACATATAGCCCTTTCCTTCTCTTTTTTTGCTTTTTTCATTGTTTGTACTTGTAGAGGACTGCCACTTGTTTTTAATAGTAACTTAGTTTGTGGTGGGCATTTCTTTTTTATTCTTTCATGTTTCATCTGTATGAATGAAGGCATTAAAAAATAAAAAGTAAAGGAAAAGGAAAAACAAATTATCATGCTTGGGGGAATGAATGCATGAAGCCTCATTCTCACCCAATTGTCTACAATGCCCAAACTAATCCAGACATTTTCATTCTAATCATCCTTTACAAGACAAAAGATTATCATTAAAATATCCCACAAACGCTATGAGGACTCGATCTCTTCATAGCAATGATGAAAATGACAACCAACGAAGTATCAAGTTACGAAAAGCACGCTAGGAATGAATGTGCCTTTCTCACAAAGTAAGTAAATTACTCGGGTAGGACCACCAATAGAATGCAATAACTTAACTACCCCTCCGTCAGTCTTTATCTATGTAAAGAAATGACAAAAGTAGTACACAAAATATACAGTTTTTGTGACCATAAGTTATGATACAAGGATGTGTAGTTTTCCAACAGTAGAGGTAAAAGAAAAGGAAAAGGGAGGAAATACAAGACAAGAAGGGGCAAGTATCAAGATGAAATTCCTTTCATCCCTAACTAAAAGCATTAAGTTATGAACCCTTCAACACTAGGGGGGGAAACCATCCTCAAAATATACAAAATCAACAAAATTAGACTGACATAAACAAAAATAATAAACCAAGAAGTAGGAAAACCTTATATTTCGCAGGGATAAAACAGTATTGCTGCTTCAATGTGTCTACTGTGGAATATTTGGTTGCTGCTTCAATCTGAAAGAATTCAAGAGTAAGAAAAATTAATATTTGAACAAACTCAGGAAATGAAAAGATTTTAGACCATCACAATCATACCTTAACAGGATTTCTTAAGCTTGCCCTTTGAAGTTTCCGAACCTGTCGAATTATCTCAACTTGGTCAGTGATTTAAACCAATACAAAACCCCAAAACTAAATCTACCGGTGTTCAGAAACTACTTATTCAGATATGATACAACGTCCCACGTCATGCATCTAGAATAAACAATTTAATACTGATATTTGATTTTTGTAAAGGATATGAAGCACTTAATGGCTTTTTGTGAGGAGCATAAGAGAAAAATCAAAATCAAAATAAACACACAAAAAATATATATGGCTATAGATGATGAGATATTGAACAACTAAACTGCAGAAGCTTTATAGGATTGTAAATGTATAGACTTTTATGGTACTTTTTTCCTATTTCTTTAAAATTAGAAACCCTAAGGCACATCACCACACATCACTCAAAGACGGTGCTTCACATCTACCATGCCTACTTATAACATTGCATATTGAATTTCTAAGCCGAGGAAGCTTTATAAGATTGTAAATATATAACTTGTGGTACTTATTTTTTATTTCTTTGAACTTTTTATTAAAAGAAAGCAACAGAAAAAATAAAAAAGAAACCTTAAGGCTCGTCACCACACATGCCTGAATGATGGTGCATAGTGTCATGATCATGTGCCTGTGACTGTATGCCCTTTACAACCTTTTTTATCATGCTTCCATCGTATGTACTCTGTGACTGTATGCCCTTTACAACCTTTTTTATCATGCTTCCATCGTATGTACTCCGTTTTGTATGTTAGTTTACTTTCCTCGTCTTTTTGTGTGTGGTTCTCTATGCCTCAAAATGTACTATAAGGGGTAAGACTAGTTGTCAATCCTTCCTACCTTGGTCGAATGCTAGGTAAGTCGTGTTGTTTATTTTATATATTTTTCTAGCCTACAACAAATGTTTTCTGAAATGTTTTCCAGATATTTTGCTAGCCTACAACAAATGTTTTCCACTGATTTCAAAAACCTTATACTCAATCCCATTTTTTTGGAACCATTTGAGGGGTTGAGGTTGCAAGATAGGCCAGTTGTGCCAACCGGTGTCTCGGAAGCTAAGTTAGCTAGCTTGCTTAAGGGCGTGGGCAAATGCTGCACAATCGCTTTCCGAGTTCTTAAAAAGTGCGATTGTAACACTTAGCATCTCTCATGCCCACATATAGCATTGCATAAGAGATACAACAGAGGCAGCAGGGTAATCTTTTCTTTAGAATTTTTTTTTTAGTTAATTCCTAGTTCCCGACAAAATTTTGTTCTCCAGGAGAAGAAAAACAAAAAAAAAAAAAAAAAAAAAAAAAAAAAAAAACAAATCAAATCAAATGTTTCCATATTTACCTTTTTTGTCATAGTAGCAGAAAATAAATATGTTTTCCTCTCACGAGGAATTTCATTCAAAATTTCATCTATTGATTTTTGGAAGTCTTCATTCAATAACCTATCTGCCTCATCAAAGACCTGATCGACATGCAAAACAGGCTAGTCAGTACAGGTTTATTACTAAACAAAGTAAACAATTTAATTTAAATGAAAGTTTATTGTCTCTCAAACATAATTTTTTACAGAACTCACCAAATACTTCAATGTGCGCAGGGAAAAACCCTTCGTATTAGATAGATGGTCCACAAGACGTCCCGGCGTCCCAACCTAGAACAAAGTAAATGAAATCTTAAATAAACTGCTGAATAAATAAGCAGCAACAGAAACCACAACAACATTGAATCTCGAACTAATTACAATAGGCAATAGGAAATAGTGTATAGAAAGATGATTAGACAAAAGTACTTAGTGAAAATCATATAATTGTAGATGCTTTATGATGTGTGGTAGTTTTAAGTTAAACTACTCGCCACAGAAGTAACTTTATTTAACTTGGACATCTGTTTTAACTAACTGTATTTCCTATTTACTGATAGATTTTTCATATAAATACTCAGCATATTTTGCATGGGGAGGATTATGATAAAATTCTTTCTCGGAGGCTAAATCACTTTCTCATTTAATCCACAAGAACAAAAGGATAATGTCCCGAAGAGGACATGAATTTTCACATGGACCATCACATTCAAGTTCAAGAAAGCAGAAAAGATCAGAGACTTACAACAATATGTGGCCGTTTTGCCAAGTTAATGGCTTGCTGCACCATGTCTACCCCTCCAACAAGCTACAGAAGATAAACATAAAATACTTATCACCAAGACGGCTCCATGTTTACTAAATCCCGAAGCACGAAAAACATCAAGAGGAAAATAATAACAAGAAAAGAAAAATAGGAGACCTCACATCCTCCAGAATTTTTTTTGTTAAGCCCTTTCTTAACCTTAGTCTCCCTCAATGTTGGTAGGTATCTATGTCACAAAACCAGGTCTTTGAAGTAAAGTTTCAACTTGATTTTATATTCAGCAAAAACTACCCGGAGAATATACAATGCAGTCCCGTACAGGAGCCACACTCCATCTGTAGACCCCAATCAGTTCATACGATCTGATCTCTATTACCTCTAATCTATCTTTCTACTTTCTAATCACAACTGTAAGCCACCAATGCCAACTAGAGACCTAGAAGCAAGCTTCCTATAACAAACTACCATACATTAATCCTTTCTCGAACAAACCACCTCCCCTTAGATGGCATAACAATTATCCACAAGGGCTGAGGTTGTAAACTGTAGCTGGCTAGTCCTGATAAGTAGCATTGTGCAAGTCTTCTTTCACATCATAAAGGCATAAAGGAAATATTGGTTTATGTTTCCCTATATCCTCCTACAAATTTAATATAGGGTTCGGATTTCTTTTTATCTCTCTCTCTCTTTCTTTTCTTCTTTTTTTTTTTTTTTTTTTATTTTATGAGGATACTAAGGGTTTGGATAATATTCAATAGCCAATGCATTTATAACATATTAAGAATTATTCATGAACTGGATGATTATGTGCAGAAATTACTTAGATTTTTAATTATTTAACTTTTAAAACATAGTAATTTTATATAAATATTTTTTATTAACATAATATATAGTTTAATATCCTCATGATTTGTACCCAGCATTTATCCTTCCTCAGTATACTACTGAAAGCTTACCACTGCACACTTGATACCAATGCCAGACCCTAAAGCTTCAAACTGCTCGGCTATCTGAATTGCAAGCTCCCTGAAGAATAACAAAAGCAACAGAATATTTGAAGTTTATAGACTTGCTAAAATCTTTCCAAAAGATTACTTCTCTCCTTCTCAAAGATAAAGAGTGTGTGTACATAATCTACTACAATTCGGTATCAAACCTTGTGGGAGAGAGCACACAGGCAAAAAATGCTTGAGGAGCATCCAAAAGGGCTTGCAAAATGGGAAGAGCAAAAGCTCCAGTTTTCCCAGAACCAGTCTGTGCAAGTCCAATTAAATCCTTTCCTGCATTACAATGGTCACAAGGTTAAACATAATCAATACCACAAACATAAGTTGCAAAGAAAGAATAGAAAAAGAAAGCAAGAAAAAGGGATGAAAGGGCACCACAGATAAATATTAGACCTACATTCTAAAATTCTCAGAAATTGATGTGTCAAAATATCCATATCCTATCATCATGTCATGTGCAGTCACATGTCTACCTTTGTGCATTCATTTTCTATTTACACCTACATCACATGTGCAGGTGGAGATCCAAACCTACAACATCATGGTGGGCGTTGATGCATCTATGCTTCTTAGCATAGGGAAAAGTGCAATCTCATAATAAGAAATTACATTCACCATCGCCAATCTTTCTACCCCTGAAGAATATCTATGGACAGATTACACGTTTGGCAAAACAAGAACCAATTAGGTAGTCATTCTACGTCTGTTGTAGTTAATTTTGATAATAAATGTCTCAACAACTTCTTTAATGACCCTTACCCAAGATTCATATCAGGATTTGAAATCCGGATTCGGTATCTGATGGCCCCGGCATTCTCCTACGACATGGTCACGTAACTTACTCATCGCTTCTAAGAGTGAAGACTATCCCCACAAACCAACATGAGTCCTTCCAACATGTTTTGTCCTCACTCATACGCATCCTAGGAAAAATCACAAGATATCACCCAATATAGAATGGCTCATATACTTCAGCCACCGAAAAGGAATGAACATGATACGGTGTCCTAATCATACCATGGATGATTTAGATTTAAAAGGTTTTATTGTATTTTTTAAGTTTTAGAGAATTGTCTTCAAATTATAAGTTACAATTCGTTAGTGGCCATTATGGTATTGATGACCATGAAAGTTACAACCTTTCAATTAACCATAGGTTATTATAAGGTTTATTTTCAAGGCTATAAATAGTCATTCATATTATTGCTTTAGTATGAATGCTTTAGTATGAAGATTTTGGATATTATAATGAAAGTTGCATATTATGCTTCTTAAGCCATGAGTTTGTTCTTTTACCTTTGTATTTAGATTTGCATGTTAGAGTCATTCAAGTAGTTTTTATCAAACTATCTTGTGGAGTGATTCGAATCATGAGTTTAGAAACAAGCTTTCTTTACTCTTGATCTCGATCATCAAGGTAATCCGTTCCAAAACTTTCCCTTGGGTTGATTCCATAACCTAATGAAAAATAAGAAACAAACAACAACGGAAACATATATCCGATCTAGAACCTAAACCTCTAATACCAAATGTTATGGAATCAACCTAAGGAAAAGTTTTGGAACAGATAACCTTATGATCAAGATCAAGAGTAAAGAAAACTCGTTTCTAAACTCGTGATTCGAATCACTCGACAAGATAGCTTGATCAAGACTACTTGAATGATTCTAGCATGTAAATCTAAACACAATAAATGCAAAGGAACAAGCTCATGGCTTAATAAGCATAATATGCAACTTTCAGTATAATATCCAAAATCTTCCTACTACAGCAATAACATGAACGGCTATTTATAGCCTTGAAAATAAACCTTATAATAACCTATTTTTAATTGAAATGTTGTAATTTTCATGGCCATCAATACCATAATGGCCATCAACTAATTGTAACTTATAATTTAAAGACAATTCTCTAAAACTAAAAAAATACAATAAAACCTTCTTAAATCTAAATCATCCATGGCATGATTAAGTCACCTTATTTCGTATCAAAACACCTTGTTGGAATAGGTAGTAACTTTCAATTCTTTTAAGTCTTTATTAGTCATCCTATCCTCAAGATCACTCTCATTCGGATGTGGTCTCGATTCATTCGTGTATCCCTCCTTTACTGGGGTGTCACATGCCCACCAGCTTCCGCCTTGGTTCGCCCCCAAACCACATCTTACTGAGACAGATATCGCTCTGATACCATTTGCAACAATCTGTACTCAGGATTTGAAATCAGGATTCGGCACCTAAAGGCCCCAACATTCTGCAACATGGTTATGTTACTTACTCATCATTTTTAAGAGTGAAGACTATCCCCACAAACCAACACGAGTCCTTCAAGTATGCTTTGTCTCACTCACATGCACTTTAGGAAAATTCACAAGAGATCGTCCAATATAGAATTACTCCAAGAAAAACACACTTAACTATGGAGTTCCTATGATTGAGCCACTGAAAAGGAAAGTGAACCTTATTGGAATCTATAGTAACTTAAAAAAATTTAAGCCTTTTTTAATCATCCTATCCTCAGGATCAGTCTCATTCAGATGTGGTCTCGTTAATTCATGTATCCTTTGACTTGGGTGTCAAAGCTTTTCATAGAAATTTTATCATCGTTGAATAGATGACCATGCATAAGTAACAAACAGAATCCACTGCCTAAGGAGTAACATGCCTAAACGGAGTAACCTAAGTTTACTACAAACTGAGTCCACATTTAACCGACTAATCTGACACGCATTCATCCCATCGATAACATCTGATAAAAATATGACAACAGCATGCTGAATAGAGCATACTAGCACTCTATATTTAACCATTGATTTGATCAATTTACCTAGTTTTGCGAGTAAAAGGCCAAGAAGCAATAATTCTACTGGAGAAAGCTAAGAAATTAAATATACAAAAATATTTGTCAAAAGGAAACTACAACAAATAAATAAATAAATAAATAATACTAGGGGCCTTATTGATCCTTAAAAAAGTGAGACCCAACATTTAGGTGATCGTACTGTCTCCTGATCTAAAAACTATAAAGTGCAAAGCGAATAGGCAACAGTTGGCCAAAATATGCTATCCCGCAAAACAACCAGAGCCATCCAACATGCCAACCTAATTTTTATATAGAAAAATGTGCAACTTTCATGCAACTCCAAAATTAAAAGCCGTTAAAAGAAAATTTAACTATGGCATTGGTTGAATAAAAAAAAAAAGTATTTGAATAGAGGAAATGAACACGTAAAAGCATGAGCTAAGGAAAGAACCTTCTAGGGCATGAGGAATAGCCTCGACCTGAATCTTAGACGGGTTTTTCCAGCCTAAGCTCTCGCATGCCTCAACCAATTGCTCACATATCCCCAAGCTCTGAAACGTCTTTACCTCTTCTTCATAGTCTTGATCCATTGCCACCGTTCAATCTGGAAAATAACACAAAACAAAAGCTTGGGTTAGAGACCTTGATTTAAGACTCAAGAGTATGACACAGGAAAGTATAAACTTAAGAAGGTAAAGAATTAGTATTGTGAAACACAACGGGGAATAAATAATTTCATGGATAAACGCTTGTTTGCAGAACATCTATACCAAATAAAGGTTTGCCATTATAAGGAACATATTCGGGAAGTACATCAATACTATAAAAGTGTTCATTAACTTCGCCTTCACTATGCAATATCTTATTTTGACAAAGAATCAAAAGTTTTCACTGATAATACGAAAAATTCCTGTAAAAAACCGAACTCTAAAAGCCAGAAACATTACGCAATTTGCAGCGACAAATACTCAAGAGCAACAGACAAAAAAAAACACCAAGAAATATATTAAGAGCATCAAGTCACCAAAAACATAGTCACGCAGGAATAAGTCAGCCCCCCAAATGTATGGACTGAATCGCATCAAAAACAACAAAGATATCTCATACCTGGACCGATTTGAGCTTCAAACGAACAATCTAAACCACTTGTACCTAATCGGAAACCACCGCGAAACACAGCTACAACAGCCGTCTGATGCTACCGTGGAAGACCAAGACCCACGCCGTTTCCAGCCTTCCACACCGAGACTCACGCCGGCGTAATTCAGTCTCGAAACCGAGACCTCGAAAAAATAGTGACCGGCAGCTACAATATTATCTCTGTGTCTGCGTAATTTTCCGAGTGCTCGCTACAGTTGGTAGCGTAAAGAGCAGCCCTAAAGATGAAGGTGAATGACAAATTACAAATATACCTATTAATTTAAAATTTCCTCTTTTTTATACTTTTCAATTTAAATGTATATTAATTTATTATACTTAAATTAATAAAAATTACCCTCCACTTTACCTCAAAAATATTCATAAATTTTTAAAACATCTCAATATTATCTTTAATTTAAAAAATATATATATCAAAAATACATTTAAGTTTTAAAAAAAAAAAAATTAATTACAGTTAGTTAGGATAAAAAAAAAATGTTGATACGTACACTAACTTTCGAAATGGTTTAAATGATATCATTTAATTTTTAAAATATTTCAAAAATACTTTTAGTTTTTTTAATATTTTTCAACTTTTGTAAAAACTTTTAAAATACTCTTAAAATTTTTAAAATATTTTTGAACTTTTTAAAAAAAGAATAAAAAATACTCTTATAATTAGTATTACTTTTCAAAAATATTTACGAAATTTTAAAAATAATATTAAAAATAGAGATGATCTATGAGACGTCGATAGATAGTTTTCATCAATATATTAACCGTAAGAACTTTTTTAAACTTTTTTTTTATTAAGGTTAAAGATATGAATGATATTTTTAAAATATCATATACACTTTTTAAACATAGTAGTAATGGTATGATATTTTTGAACTTTTAATAAAAAGTTAAAAAATATTAATGAAATTTTTTTAAATTTTAAATTAATTTTAAACTCTCTTAAAAATTTTAAGGGTATTTTTTAAATAAAATATTAATCTTTTTATCTAAAATTAGTAAGTGTATTTTTAAAAGAAATTTAAAATTTAAAATTATTATTGAAATTTCTTAAAGTATTTTTATGGCAAAATACAATGTATATTTATTAATTTAATATATACTAAACAAAGTGAAGGTTTAAAAATAAAAACCCGTATCTAGATTTTTTAAAAATAAATAATAATAATAATAATAAGAAATAAATAAACTCAATATTTGTAATTTTTTATTATCCAAGTTTGAAATAAAAGTCATATTTTTTTTTTTTTTTGTGAATTTGAAAAAATTCATAGCAAACAAAAAAAAATTACTGAACAATATGAAATAATAATAATAATAAGAAGTGGTAATCAAATGATGCAGATCAAAATATATTAAAAAAATATTTTTTATTTTCAATTAAAGTTTTCAATCAAACTTTGTAATCAAAATAAATTTATTAATAAATATTTTCAACTGAATGAATTATATTTTTCTTTTATCAGTTTATAATATTCGAAAAAAATGTCTAAAAATCAAATAACCGTATTTAATATTATTATTATTGCAACAAAGGTTATCCGAATTTTATATAAATAAAATATTTTTAATAATTTTATTATCTAATTTAATTTTAAATTATTAAATAAAATTTAATTGAATGTTAATGTATATTCCTTAAATTTTAAATTTTAGGATTTTGAGTCTATTTAGTAATAAATCTTAATAATTAAATGAATTTTATAAAATTATATAAACTTTAATTGTAAATATTTAAGTGTAATTTACGCGTAAAAGAATCAAATGTGGTATACGACAGAGATAGAGTTAATTATATTAAATTAGATAAGTATATTACAAAATTATATAATTAGAAAAAAATGTTAAAAAGAGTTATAATTAAACCCTTGTCTTTACCTAGAAAAATGATATACATACCATAAATATTAAAAATTAATCAGTAAGTGATTTCATTGTTAGTATCGAAAAATACAATCGCACCTTACCTGGCTCACGACTTATGACCTACTTTTTTGTGACTGTTCCTTGAGCTTTACTCTCTTTTTCGAGTAGAGTTTTATGTATAATGCTTTTCTACACACGGTTCCACGCACTCGTTCATAAATCTACTAGGCGAACTCATACACGTATCCCTAGACCTGATTATAGGCTAGCATATACTCACACGGCAGAAACCAAAAAAAAAAAAAAAAAAAAAAAACAGAGAAATAATTCATATTCATAACATACAACATGCAAAGTACATGCCTGACGAAAAATACTAGAACATCATAACATAGAATAATATCAGACAAGAAAAAGGTCACAGGTTACATGATATTCATGTTTTATTCAATTCATCCAATCTAACTCGTTGGCATTCCAGTAGTAAGTCCACTAATAGTGTTGATCTAAACTGATGTTACTGATGTTTTTTAGTCGGTAACAGCCTAATCCTATTTGTGGTCAAATTTCATCATGACGTTCCATGACATTGAAGTTATAACATATTTAAGAAACTAACTTCACTTAATCCTCCAACTAATCATAAACAACCATAAAAAATTCAAATTAGCAAAAGAGTAGCCTTACTAATGTTAAATGCCTTTAATTACGTCAAAAATTGCTCCAAAACGGTCCGAAATGGTCAATTGGATCAAATTGGACCAAAAAACAGGTGATCTGAGCTGACCAAGAGTCGCCAAGTCAATTGAAAGCCACTGGGAGGAGTTGGCCTGTAAGAGTCGCTCTACGAATTGTAAAAGCCACTAGATTTAAAAAGAACATTTAGACTTTCTCTGGGCTAAAGGCACCCTAATGTTGAGATTCTTTGCCGTCTTATATAGTTTAAGTTGCATGCTTAGAGTCATTTAAACTTGATATGATCAATCTTGCTCGTGGAGTGATTTAAATCTTAAATGAATTTCTTTGTCTCGAGATATTTGATTAACATTATAATCCAAATCTTATTTTCCCTCGAGACAATTTCTTATCATTTTCAAAGTTCTTGGATATTTCGACCTTAAGTCTTATTCTTCAATACTGTCATTAGATATAATTCCCAGAGTTACAATCATCTTGATTGGAGGATTTTAGCATTTGTGACCTAGGAGTTTATATATCCACGAGAATTCAGGAAGATTCTTACATCCAATTGGTTAGGGTCATCATATCAGGACCGTAATGAACACTTTGGTCACACATGTCTAAGCTTCATGTGGATGTCGGGATACAGTCGTGGGTCGATAGCAGTTGGACGTGGGCTGATTCCAAATCTTAAGTTAGCACATCGGGGTTATAAATTTTAAAAATTTAAACTAGATAGTTAATTTTATAACTATGATAATACCAACCTAATTACAAGTTTACTTAAAATTTTAAATTATTATTTTCACAAAAATTATTTTAATATCAATTTTTTTTAGTTTCATTAGAGAACATCATGTGATAGAAGTTAAAATTTGAAACTGAATTTTTGGAAGTCGAGGTGTTTTTAAATTGTTTTTGTTTTATAGTTTGAATAATTACCTGCGTTTTTGTCACATACCAAATTTGATAATGAGATTTTGAATGTATAATCTCAATCTGTTCATCCCCAATCGCTGAATGGTACTGAATTTTTCACCAACCGCTAAATCGATCTTCTCCTTTTTCTCTCATCGAATTTCTCGTCCACCTCTCAGCGCTCCATTCCGAAATCCAATTGATTCTGCCTATCATTTTCCAATTCCGAAGTTTCAGAGTCGATTTGGTGATCTTCAAGATCTGGTAAATGCCTCAGGTGTGATTGTTTTGGGGTTTTGAAGGTTGAAGACGAAGTCTATCAATCGCTGAGAAGATGCGAAGTAAGGGATCGAATGCTCGGCTTTCGAGCATGCCTATTCGATCCCGAATTCCCACACTTTTGCTCTCCATGTTCGCTACCTTCGCTTCAATCTATGTCGCTGGCCGGTTCGTTCTCTTTGATTCCATCGTTTCCACTATTTCTTCTTCCCTCGATATTTGGTTACGGATCAATTTGAATTCTGGATGATTTGCAGGTTATGGCAGGATGCGGAGAACAGGGTTTACTTGATTAAAGAGCTGGATAGGTTAACTGGTCAGGTGGGTAAACCGCTGTAGCCACTATTGAGCATCTACATTCCGACTTGCACTTGTCTGAGCTTAAGCTGAATTTCAGCTTCTAATTTTCGAGCAGCGGTTCAATTATGAAACTAACTGGAATGATTTTTATTAACAATTCAATTGATATAAATATCCTTCAAAGGCATGGTAGTATGCGTAGGGAAGAAACAGTGGTTGATAATTCCATGGAGGTCTTTGAAATATAATACATTATGTGCTTTTTTGCATCAAGATTGTTGTTGTTTTGTTAGAACTCAAGGACACAGTTGTACAACCTATAGAACAGATCTTGTTCAAGTAAGGTCCAACAAACTGTTTTCGTTTTTGGTTGTTTTTTTTTTTTCGTTACAAGGTATGAGTGGATACCTGGATCATAATTCTGGATGGTAATTTAAATCAATCAAAATTTGTTTGTTCATGTTGAATCATCACTATGAGAATATAGCATAGGATGATTTAGCCATAAATTAACCAATGAGGCTATGGCTTAGCCAAAAAATGCAATAGTAGCTATCAGATCTTGGCTTTGAATTTGTTATTTTTACGCCCCTTCTTTTCGCTGCAGATCTAGTTGCGATTTTTGTTGATTTCATATCCACTTGCTTACTTTTGTCTTCTCTGGATTATTCAAATTGATCCGTGGTACCTGTACAGGGACAATCTGCAATTTCAGTGGATGATACATTAAAAATCATAGCTTGCAGGTAGTACTTATTTTCATTTGGTTGGATTTAAACTATCTAATTTTAAGTACACAGCTCCAATCTCTTGTAATATTTATACTTTTTTTATAGGGAACAACAGAAGAAGTTGTTGGCGCTTGAGATGGACTTGGCTGCTGCTAGGCAGGAGGGTTTTATGGTGAAGCATTCAAGAGAGACTAACGAAACAAAGATCCCCTTGGTTGTAATTGGAGTTATCACCAGATTTGGCCGCAAAACCAACAGAGATGCAATTCGTAAAGCATGGATGGGAACTGGTAATGCATTATTCTTCCCTGTCGTCGAAGTTATTCACATACCGAATTGCTAGGATTGAGGTTCTGTATGCCTCAGAATATACAAAGAAAAATCAGGTTTAAGAATGAACAATTAAGACTGGAGGGCTCGTTATGGTGTGAGAAAGATAGGTTTTTGTGACTCTGTAATTCCTCATTGTACTTTCTCATGGCAGGGAAACAAATGTCTTCCCCCTTTCTGATTGCTACATTTTGAAAATATAGTTTATGTTTGTGTATATTAAAATAATTTCTTAACGCTGTTTTATTGAATGTTTAAACCTAAGAGCTTTATTTGCAGGTGCTTCTTTGAGAAAAATGGAGAATCAGAAGGGCATAATTGCTAGATTTGTCATTGGAAGAAGGTTTTATCTCTATTCATTTTTTCTCTTTATGTCTAATATTCTGATTTTCAATTGAATGTTAATGGCTGGTTGTGTATGCTTTCTTGTAGTCCAAACCGAGGGGACAGTTTAGACAGGGCCATTGACGATGAAAACGGACAATATAATGATTTCATTATACATGTATGTTTTCTTAATTTTTAATGACGGTTTGCTTCAGCATCAAAATCATCAGTTTCTCGGGGAAGCAATTTTTGTTACCTGAGTAAAATTTAGTTGATTTTCTTTAGCCTACTTCTTTACAGAATGATCATGTGGAGGCGCCGGAGGAGCTATCAAAGAAGGCCAAGCTTTTTTTTGCTTATGCAGTTGATAAATGGGATGCTGAATTTTATGCCAAAGTCAATGATGATGTTTACATAAATATTGGTTAGTACAACTAGTGAGATGAACTATTTCCCGTTAATCCATCTAGCTTTGCATGTAAAAATCCTCCGAGAAAGTAAGAAACAAAATCAGTCTGTCAATGAAACTTCATGCCTCATGCTAAAACAATCAAGAAGTAAAAAGACGACTAGTGAGATGAATATCAAATTTTTTTGATAAGCCAGCGCTATATCTCTTTGTATTGAAAGTGAGTTAATTAATGCAATACGATGGTGGTTGAGACAGTCGCACCATAATGGAAGGTGTTCTGCATCATCTATTTGAAGACGGGGAGCATTGTTGAGGAGACTGGCTCTTTTGCTTTTCTTTTTAGAAATAAGAAGAAAATTTTAAGAGGTTAGAGAAGTCTTGAGAAGTTTGAAGTTTGAAGTCATTAACAGTGATTCTCTTGTAATTTTCTTTTCTTAGGGTTCATTTTCTTAGGTTTGATCTTATTTTCATGACCCTTTTTCCTAAACAAAATGCCCTCAATTGTGTTATTTCTTATAAAACACAACTATTACTGTACCTTCAACGTTACTTTTCCCATTGAAGTGAAGCTATTCTCAGCTTCTTCCCATTTCGGGCGTATGGCGCTTTTGAGCTAAAATGTATACATTAGCTAATCATTTCTGTAATTATTTTTGCTCTATGCAGATGTCCTAGGGAGCACACTTGCTTCTTACTTGGACAAACCTCGTGTCTATATTGGGTGCATGAAATCTGGTGAAGTGTTCTCAGAACCGTGAGTATGGCGTAAATCAGCAGACATTTAACGTAGGACCTTTTCAGGAACCATGAAACTAAATCTCTCATCTTTTCTCCATTTGGACCTTTTCAGGAGCCATAAATGGTATGAACCAGATTGGTGGAAATTTGGTGATAAAAAAGCGTAAGTTATATTGCATCTGTATACGCCGAAAATTAATGTTACTAATTCGTTCTGCTAGATTCTTTCCTTTCCGAACATTCTAAGACTGTGTTTGGGGTGTTCTTCCACTTTTGCCATGGTCAAAAACTCATTCCACTCGAGATTATTATGTTTATCATGTCTTGGCCTTTGGAGAATATATAGAGCAAGTCAATTTAAAAGTGTTTTTGTCTTATATATGCATGTATAAGTACTTTCTAAGGGTGTAGGATGAAAACCTATTGTTTATTGAGTACTTTAGTAAAAGAACACTTGCTAAATGCACATATTGAAAATTGTTTTGAGCCGAACATTGACTTGGTGATCCTAACTGGATTTGTGAACCTTATTTTCATCTCTTGTGAAAGTTTTCTTTACTTCTTTGTGGTTGTTTTTCATAATTTGGTGTTCTTGTAATAAAATTTGCCATCTTTGTCCAACACATACAGATACTTCCGTCATGCTTCCGGCGAAATGTATGTCATATCAAAAGCTCTGGCCAAGTTCATTTCAATAAACAGGCAAGTGTTTCTGCTTATTATCCATCGTCTTGTCTGCATTTTACATAGCTCAACAGGCATGATTATATCAGGTTTCTCAATCTGCAGATCTCTTCTCCGTTCTTACGCCCATGACGATGTGACGGCCGGCTCCTGGTTTATCGGGCTCGATGCCACATACATTGATGAGGGGAAGTTTTGCTGCTCTTCTTGGTCTGCTGGTCTGTCTCCCTCTATCCCTAACACAACAGATCAGAATTGGAAATCTTCAAACCCCCAAAACTTCAACATTAACACTAAAAGTACCAGGTTCTTAGCAAGTTGAATTTTGTTTTTTCTCCCTTTTCAGGAGCCATTTGCGCAGGTGTCTGATTGGCTTGCTTGAAAATCCTTGATGGGAAGGGGAAGTGCCAGCCTGAAGAGAACACAGAACTAATTTACATGTTTATGATGTCGTGTGTGTCGCTTGGCGAAAGACAATAATATTAGCTCTTCGGACGCTGTCTTCAGATTCTTACGCTAACGCTGAGTTCTCGAGAGACTGACCAGAGGTTCACAGTTTGTAAGATGTGCAATAACAGTATTTTCTTCATTCTTTGGACTTCACTTCATCATACAGACGTTCTTATCTGTTATTTTGGCGTTCATTTAGCACATCCGGATGTATGTTAGTTAATTCATTCAGGCGAGTGGACCTTTGAGAAATGTAGATTATTAAAGGCACTGTTTTATGAAGCACCTATAATCGAGGATGACTCTCTTGAGGAGCAAAACTCTCGTGCTGTTGTTCATTTGCCCTGTTATGTTAACAAAAATCAAACGTCTCGGAATGTGATTAGACTATAAGAGTACGCGTTTCATCGGTAAACGTGTTTTAAACCCTAAGGTTGACAGCGATACATAACGAATTAAAGTGGACAATATTTTCTAGCAGTGGACTTGGACGGTTCTCAGGAATTTATTTAGGTTCTCATTTGTTAATTATTTTATTTTTGGTTTGTTTAATTTTTGAAAAATCTTTAAAATTCAGTTTATGCAATGAACAATGTTTATGCTATCTTAAGGTAAAAATATGTGCTCTGAACGAAAAGATCAGATGATTAAATTTCTCTAAAAAAGAAATATAGGAAAAAGGGAAGAAACTATACCGAAGAAACTATACGGATTCTACAAGTAACGGGACTTGTAATTCTTCTTAGAGACATTTGTTTGGAAACCAATCAAGTAGAAAAATATCGATAGTTCCATTGCACAACACTGTTTTTAGACGCCTCTAAGAAACCACTATAATCACCAATAACTCAAACTTGGTAAGACAACTCTTGGCTTGTTTAAATTGTTGATTAGCCACTTTAGATACATTCAGTTTGTTTCATATATGAATCTCTACTAAGAAGGTGGTAACTTGTTATAACACATCGACCACTAGTAACTTGACACTATCAACGACAATATTCTTTATGACATTTACAATCCTAAGAGGCCACTATTGTCATATACAAAGAACCCATAGTTGGAAGTACTACAAAATTTCTGACACTATCTATAACAACTCAAGTCCAAGCCCAATGCTAATAGATATGGTTTTTTTGGGCTTTTTATCCGAATTTTCCTTCAAAGTTTTAAAACAAAACATTCCTTTATAATATTATTAGAGCTAGATATCGAGCGATGTGCCAGCAAGGATGTTGGGTCCCAAAGGGGTGGACTGTGAGATCCCACATTGGTTGGACATTGGAACGAAGCATTCCTTTATAAGGGTGTGGAAACCTCTCCATAACATCCGCATTTTAAAACCTTGAAGGAAAATCCAGAAGAGAACTAAAAAAATAATATCTACTAGCGGCGGGCTTAGGCTGTTACATTTATACACGTTATCTAATATGTTATAAATCATATGAAGTATACATATTTTTGTTTTGGCCATTATAGCACATGTGTCCCTTACAATATAACGGACATGATAACTTAACGTAATCCAAAGCTTCCTCTGACTTATCACTGATAGCTGCTCAAAGTTTTCAACTTCAAATGTGGAAGCGAAACACGAGGGTTATGCTTGTTGCAAAACTTAACACATGCAACCCTCTTCCCACATTCCCAAAGGTACACCAGGACACAACGAGCTTGCTAGCACCTCAATTATTTTCGATAGGCGACTATCTACTTCAAATTAAGAGGATTTTCTTCTTTTATTCAAGAGATAATCAACCACATAATAATGAAAAACAGAAAACAAAGAAATTTTAAAATGTACCATTTTGATTTCTTGAATTTTCAAGAATACGTTTGTTTGATCCAAAAAAGTTCAAGACGTATACTACTTTTAGTTCGTTTTTTCATTACTACAAAATAAAAATAAATTTTTTTATTAATTTTTCATCTGATGTGGCACGAGAAAAAAAAAATTGTTTTAGTTTACTTATTTCTACATGTCCCAAATACATTTTAAGGTACATCGTATTACTTTCGAAACCAAACGAACCCATTTCTCGAAAACTCGGGACTCGAAAGGTATTTGTGAAAGTAGGCGTATGATTAAACCATGGAAGGCATAATAACCTAAGCTTAGTTTATATTTTATATACAACAAAGCAAGGGAACAGATTCATGCTACAATACAACAAAAGGAAGTAAAACAGCAAAAGAAGCCTCTTATCAAGGGAATACATACAATGCCTAAGAACTGGAGAGGATTACAAGCATGTTCAAACGCTCTCTCTCACAGGTTAAATATGTGGTCACTCGCACTAAATAAGGCAGCATTGAACTGTCTCGTATTCAAGTCGCCTCCATCCAAAGAACCAAATCGGTCGAGCCACTGCGTTGGGCTCGGGTTTTCGCTTTCCTCTACCCATTCTGAAGTCATATCAATGTCGTCGAACTGGATAGGATCAGATTCCAAGGGTTTTGTTTTCATCTGTCTAGCTAACTTGAGATTGTAGTTTATGTAGACGAGGTCATTGAGAGTTTCTTTGTCGATCTTATTCCGTTTTTCGGAGTGAATTTGCTGAAACGTGCTCCAATGCCTTTCGAAAGAGAAAGTACTGCAAACTTGACTGAGAATCCGTATTGCTACTCGTTGTAACACGGGCGCCGAGTCACCAAACTGCTCCCACCAAAGCCCTACAACACATCAAATGGTTCTATCAATGCAAATGAATGTTGAACAATAATAGATTTACTAAGCCATCATAGCTAGGAGAGATCCGGACTTTTGACTTCTTGGTCGAAAACATATGCATTAACCAGTTGAGCTATACCTAAGTTGGTCATCGACCATTTAGAACTATTTCCGAAACGAAGGACTAAAGTTCTTCGTTCTAAAACCTCTATTACTAGATATCGATTTGAAACCATGCCCTCAAGAGTATTAACGCCTACATTCCTAATTCAGAGCTTCCAAAATGATATTCATTTAATGGAAAGAGCTACTAAAAGAAGAAGAAAAGAAAACAATGCATTCTAGACAGTTTAGCAGTTGTACGAAAAAAAGAAACAGAACACGAAATACAGCTTAGCTGTAACAACCCAAGTGATTGTCCCCTTTGGGCTTTCCCGTCCGGGCTTCCCCTCAAGATTATTAAAACGCGTCTGCTAGGGAGAGGTTTCCACACCCTTATAAAGAATGTTTCGTTCTCACATTAGCAGTGAATACACTCGTTAACTATATTCAGGACAATGAAGACAAGTATATTGAAAATATGAACAGTTCAAGTAAAAATTAAGTTTAGCTGTTTCATAATATTTGGATTCGGAACTAAGTAGAGGAATTCCTAATGCAGGATTCGAACTCGACGTTCGGGTAGTTGCTAAATCTAAGCATTTTAGTGTACAAAATTCTTCACATTGGCAATGCCATGACTGGAGCTAGTGATTTAGTTCACCTAAAATCAGCTAAGGAGTTGAGAGATTCAATAGCAGAAAACTTACAAGGCGAAACGGTATCTCGTGCTTCCATAGCTAAACTGCATCCAAACATCCCGTTCGCCTTTGTGAAAGTAAATATTTGATTGGTAATATCCCGTCTCATCTCCGGCAAGGGGAGTAATTTCTCCAAAACATTAAAGAAGTCTTCTTTAATGGAAGTAAGGAACTTTATTTCTGAATTGTACTGAATACTCGGGTTCAAAAACGCAGCTGCTGCGTGAAGCGGAGAATGAAGTTGATCTCGCCACTTTCTATCGACGATATCGAGGAACGTCTTGCACTTGATTTCATCCATTATATAGTAAGTTCTTATTGATTCTTTTGCTCTAGTCATTAACTCATATATACATCCCACAGCAGGTTTACCCCCAGACACTTCTCTTAATACTCTTAGGAAAGGCTCTGAAATTGCTACACATTCTTCCACTGCCCTCCAGAAATCATTATCTTCTATAATGGCAATACAAGAAATGCTCTGTGGTTTATTTGCATAAGGATTTGTAGTGTATTCAGGGCTGTTGAACATATGCTTCAGTCTTGACCTTTGCTTCAGAATAGATTGCAGAGACAGGAAGCTTGATACGGGTTTCGATATCCCAGTTCGAATGAGTTCTTGACCGCCCGTGAACCTTCGCATCAGGTCAAGCAATGAGGAACTATTGTATAGAAACTTTGATATGGTTTGTGCTTGCAAGATACATCTGTTAACCCAATCTACCTTTGAAAATTCCTCCAAAATTGAATTCAGACACTGAGAAGCACAAGGAGACACAAATATAGTTCCATAAGTCTGAAGGATATGATTAGCAATGCCTGTATAGTTGAAACTACTGTCCATAATTATCTGTACTACGTTTTCATGTCCAAAATCTTGAATCACGGAATCGAATAAATCCGCTAGGCATTTCGTGTTCTTGAAATATGCAGATGCATCGACCGATTTGTGAAAAAAGGTCTGGGATGGGGATGAAACCAAAAAGTTTATCAAAGCTCTTGATTTATTGTCGGTCCACGTGTCTACGATGATTGTGCAGCCAGTGGTAGCCCACTCTTTCTCAATATCCTTTGATTGAAGGCTCACTTCAGTTTTGATCCTTTCCAACCATGTACTCTTCAAAGTTTCGGCAGAAGGACCCGTAAATCCCAGGCCACATTTCCCTATTGCATCGATCATTAGCTGATACGATGAAGATCTAGCTATACTAAAGTCTAGCTTATTCTCAAAAAAGAACAAAGCAATGCTTTTCTCAGCATTTTCATGGTTGAGTAATGATGGGGGAGCCATGGGAGTAACTGTTGGAAAAACTTTGGCGATTGGAGACGGGGCCTCCATTGAAACAACAGATTTACACGTCGACATTGATGGCGCATTTTCGATAGTCTTGACTTCAGCTATCTTCTGCTTTTTCCCACTCGACGTTTCCTTAATCTCCTCTCTAGTTGCTAGTATGGCTCTAACTCTATCCGAAACATCGTCCCTCACTTTACTACACGGATTTACACCTCTACTCGGTAATCGAGATAAATGATGCTTCAATCTACTAATCCCACCATTCAAAACTCTAAGACAAAATTTACACTTCACCTTGTTACCATCTAATTTCTCAGCATACTCCCAACAAATATCTTTCTCACGGACCACTGCGAAAAGTAACGAGAATCAAGCAGCTGATATGGTTCGTCATCCAAGGAAAAACATGCCAAAAAACTTATAGAATCCAGAAAAGGCGACAACGAGCGAACGAACGTATACAAGGGTAATAACACAAGAATCTAGTTTGGCAACAAGTATTGGTAACAAAAAAGTTTCAAACTCACTCAGGATGTGTATGTGTTCTGATGTTCCGGCAAGCCAACCAACCGAGGACCAAACCAAAAGGACAGTAACAAGCAGCTGAGACGCCATGATAGAAAATTCATGATTAGCATAGAAACAACAAAAGATAGATGAATAAAACAAGACAGAAAGGATCTAAAATGTGGAACATCATAGACCTTTCCTTAACATTATCAAACCAGCTGGTGTCATGCCTGATTGCTTGTGAATTTGAGAGAAACAGAACATGATTATTTAGAAAAAAACATATGTATTCCCTGAAATCAATTTGTCCCTTATTTTGATGGACTGAAACTCCTCAAGAAAAGGGATCTTCCAAAATGCCTCTGCCTCTCTCAGCAATGTTAAACTAACTTACGTGTTGGTATGAACTTAAAGCCACACCATTCGTATTTGAGAGAGAAACTTTAAAAGCAAAACCAAGTCATCTGAAGAAACAACTATGAGTATCAAATCAAAATCTCTTCTACATTTTAGAACACCCCATTTCCCTCCACCGATTTTCTCAGAAGCCAAACAAGTCAGAAACCCCTTACATTAAACTAGCAATCACATATCCATGAAATTTAAGTAACAAAAGATCATAAAACGAAAACAAAAATTCCAATATGAATCATCATCCAAGAACTTAAACAATCCCACAAAGAACTAAGCGACTGCCAAAGAAGCAGAAAACTGGAATCAATTGAAAAATCGGAACACCCTTTTTCCACTGAATTCTCTCTGGACAGTGAAAGAAGCAGAAAACTGGAATTATAAAGCAAATCGGGAGGTATGAACTAAAATAGAGCTGAAAAACACAGAAAAAAGTAAGAAAAGAAGAAATGGAAAAGTGGGGAGGAAAACGAAGGAAAATTAACGAGAAATTTAAGGGGAACTTACAGAAGAGAGAGAGGGAGAGAGAGAGAGAGATTGGTTATTTGGGTGATGTTGTTCTCGACGGAGAGATGAGCGGAGGGTTCGCAGTAGAGGGAAAAAATGATCGATTTATCGCGAGATTTTTGAGAGACCTCAAAAGCTCTGTTCTTAGGGTTTTTGTTCAATCAATTTTATTTCTTTTTCTCTTTTTCAAAATTTCATTTCCTTTTTTTTTTATTTTATTTTTCCATACGATATATCGCGGGCCATCCCATCCAACAAC